>NC_139397.1:2812838-4204257 GCF_054392235.1 Sus scrofa
GAATACAATAGAACAGAACAGAATAGAATAGAATAGAACAGAATAGAATAGAATAGAACAGAATAGAATAGAATAGAACAGAACAGAACAGAACAGAACAGAACAGAATAGAACAGAATAGAACAGAACAGAACAGAATAGAATAGAACAGGACAGAACAGAATAGAATAGATTAGAACAGAATAGAATAGAAAAGAATAGAATAGAATAGAATAGAACAGAACAAAATAGAACAGAACACAACACAACAGAACAGAATAGAATAGAATAGAATAGAACAGAACCGAATAGAACAGAACAGAACTGAACAGAACAGAATAGAATAGAATAGAATAGAATAGAATAGAATAGAACAGAATAGAATAGAATAGAACAGAATAGAATAGAATAGAACAGAATAGATTAGAATAGAACAGAACAGAATAGAATAGAATAGAATAGAATAGAACAGAGTAGAATAGAATAGAATAGAACAGAATAGAGTAGAATAGAACAGAATAGAATAGAATAGAACAGAACAGAACAGAATAGAATAGAATATAACAGAATAGAACAGAACAGAACAGAACAGAACAGAACAGAATAGAATAGAACAGGACAGAACAGAATAGAATAGATTAGAACAGAATAGAACAGAATAGAATAGAATAGAATAGAATAGAATAGAATAGAACAGATCAGAACAGAATAGAATCGAACAGAATAGAATAGAATAGAACAGAACAGAACACAACAGAACAGAATAGAATAGAACTGAATAGAACAGAACAGAATAGAATAGAATAGAATAGAATAGAATAGAATAGAATAGAAAACAATAGAATAGAATAGAATAAAACAGAACAAAATAGAACAGAACACAACATAACAGAACAGAATAGAATAGAATAGAATAGAACAGTACCGAATAGAACAGAACAGAACAGAAAAGAACAGAACAGAATAGAATAGAATAGAATAGAACACAATAGAATAGAATAGAACAGAATAGAACAGATTAGAATAGAATAGAATAGAACAGAACAGAACAGAACAGAAAAGAACAGAGGAGAACAGAATAGAATAGAACAGAATAGAATAGAACAGAACAGAACAGAACAGAATAGAATAGAATAGAAGAGAAAAGAACAGAATAGAACAGAATAGAATAGAATAGAATAGAATAGAATAGAATAGAACAGAACCGAATAGAACAGTACAGAACGGAATAGAACAGAATAGAATAGAATGGAATAGAACACAATAGAATAGAATAGAACAGAATAGAACAGATTAGAATAGAAAAGAATAGATCAGAACAGAACAGAATAGAACAGAATATAACAGAACACAACACAACTGAACAGAATGGAATAGAATAGAACAGAAGCGAATATTACAGAACAGATCTGAATAGAACAGAATAGAATAGATTAGAATAGCACAGAATAGAATAGAATAGAACAGAATAGAATAGAATAGAACATAACAAAGAAGAATAGAATAGAATATAACAGAATAGAACAGAACAGAACAGAATAGAATAGAATAGAACAGGACAGAATAGAATAGAAGAGAAAAGAACAGACTAGAACAGAATAGAATAGACTAGAACAGAATAGAATAGAACAGAACAGAAGAGAATAGAATGGAATAAAACAGAACACAATAAAATAGAATAGAATAGAATAGAATAGAATAGAATAGAATAGAACAGAAGAGAATAGAACAGAATAGAATAGAATAGAACAGAATAAATAAAAGAGAATAGAACAGAATAGAACAGAACAGAACAGAATAGAGTAGAATAGAATACAATAGAATAGAATAGAATAGAATAAAATAGAATAGAATAGCACAGAATAGAATAGAATATAACAGAAGAGAATAGAATAGAACAGGACAGAACAGAATAGAATAGATTAGAACAGAATAGAACACAATAGAATAAAATAGAATAGAACAGAACAGAACAGAACAGAACAGAATAGAATAGAATAGAATAGAATAGAATAGAATAGAATAGAACAGAACAGAACAGAATAGAACAGAATAGAAAAGAACAGAATAGAATAGAATAGAATAGAATAGAACAGATTAGAATAGAATAGAATAGAATAGAACAGAACAGAATAGAATCGAACAGAATAGAATAGAATAGAACAGAATAGAAGAGAATAGAAGAGAATAGAATAGAATAGAACAGAATAGAATATAATAGAATAGAATAAAACAGAACAGAATAGAATCGAACAGAATAGAATAGAATAGAACCGAACAGAACAGAATAGAATCGAACAGAATAGAATAGAATAGAACAGAATAGAACAGAATAGAATATAATAGAATAGAATAGAACAGAACAGAATAGAATCGAACAGAATAGAATAGAATAGAACAGAACAGAACAGAATAGAATCGAACAGAATAGAATAGAATAGAACAGAATAGAACAGAATAGAATTGAAGAAGAGAATAGAACAGAACAGAAGAGAATAGAATAGAATAGAATAGAATAGAATAGAACAGAACAGAACAGAACAGAACAGAACAGAACAGAACAGAATAGAATAGAATAGAATAGAACAGAATAGAATAGAATAGAATAGAATAGAACAGAATAGAATAGAATAGAATAGAATAGAATAGAATAAAAGAGAACAGAATAGAATAGAACAGAATAGAATAGAATAGAACAGAATAGAATAGAATAGAACAGAACAGAACAGAATAGAATAGGATAGAAGAGAATAGTACAGAACAGAACAGAACAGAACAGAACAGAATAAAATAGAACATGACAGAACAGAATAGAATAGATTAGAACAAATTAGAACAGAACAGAATAGATTAGAATAGAATAGAAGAATAAAACAGAACAGAACAGAATAGAATCGATCAGAATAGAATAGAATAGAAAAGAATAGAATAGAATAGAATAGAATAGAATAGAATAGAATAGAATAGAATAGCACAGAATAGAATAGAATATAACCGAATAGAATAGAATAGAATAGAACAGAATAGAATAGAATAGAATAGAACAGAACAGAACAGAACAGAACAGAACAGAACAGAATAGAACAGAACAGAACAGAATAGAATAGAACAGGACAGAACAGAATAGAATAGATTAGAACAGAATAGAATAGAAAAGAATAGAATAGAACAGAATAGAATAGAGTAGAACAGAATAGAATAGAATAGAACAGAACAGAATAGAATAGAATAGAATACAATAGAACAGAACAGAATAGAATAGAATAGAACAGAATAGAATAGAATAGAACAGAATAGAATAGAATAGAACAGAACAGAACAGAACAGAACAGAACAGAACAGAATAGAACAGAATAGAACAGAACAGAACAGAATAGAATAGAACAGGACAGAACAGAATAGAATAGATTAGAACAGAATAGAACAGAACAGAATAGAATAGAATAGAATAGAATAGAATAGAACAGATCAGAACAGAATAGAATCGAACAGAATAGAATAGAATAGAACAGAACAGAACACAAC
Source organism: Sus scrofa (assembly GCF_054392235.1). Taxonomy (NCBI): domain Eukaryota; kingdom Metazoa; phylum Chordata; class Mammalia; order Artiodactyla; family Suidae; genus Sus; species Sus scrofa. Next base: position 2,816,343 of record NC_139397.1, read on the forward strand.
AGAACAGAATAGAATAGAACTGAATAGAACAGAACAGAATAGAATAGAATAGAATAGAATAGAATAGAATAGAATAGAATACAATAGAATAGAATAGAATAGAATACAATAGAATAGAATAGAATAGAATAGAATAAAACAGAACAAAATAGAACAGAACACAACATAACAGAACAGAATAGAATAGAATAGAATAGAACAGTACCGAATAGAACAGAACAGAACAGAAAAGAACAGAACAGAATAGAATAGAATAGAATAGAACACAATAGAATAGAATAGAACAGAATAGAACAGATTAGAATAGAATAGAATAGAACAGAACAGAACAGAACAGAAAAGAACAGAGGAGAACAGAATAGAATAGAACAGAATAGAATAGAACAGAACAGAACAGAACAGAATAGAATAGAATAGAAGAGAAAAGAACAGAATAGAACAGAATAGAATAGAATAGAATAGAATAGAATAGAACAGAACCGAATAGAACAGTACAGAACGGAATAGAACAGAATAGAATAGAATGGAATAGAACACAATAGAATAGAATAGAACAGAATAGAACAGATTAGAATAGAAAAGAATAGATCAGAACAGAACAGAATAGAACAGAATATAACAGAACACAACACAACTGAACAGAATGGAATAGAATAGAACAGAAGCGAATATTACAGAACAGATCTGAATAGAACAGAATAGAATAGATTAGAATAGCACAGAATAGAATAGAATAGAACAGAATAGAATAGAATAGAACATAACAAAGAAGAATAGAATAGAATATAACAGAATAGAACAGAACAGAACAGAATAGAATAGAATAGAACAGGACAGAATAGAATAGAAGAGAAAAGAACAGACTAGAACAGAATAGAATAGACTAGAACAGAATAGAATAGAACAGAACAGAAGAGAATAGAATGGAATAAAACAGAACACAATAAAATAGAATAGAATAGAATAGAATAGAATAGAATAGAACAGAAGAGAATAGAACAGAATAGAATAGAATAGAACAGAATAAATAGAAGAGAATAGAACAGAATAGAACAGAACAGAACAGAATAGAGTAGAATAGAATACAATAGAATAGAATAGAATAGAATAAAATAGAATAGAATAGCACAGAATAGAATAGAATATAACAGAAGAGAATAGAATAGAACAGGACAGAACAGAATAGAATAGATTAGAACAGAATAGAACACAATAGAATAAAATAGAATAGAACAGAACAGAACAGAACAGAACAGAATAGAATAGAATAGAATAGAATAGAATAGAATAGAATAGAACAGAACAGAACAGAATAGAACAGAATAGAACAGAACAGAATAGAATAGAATAGAATAGAATAGAACAGATTAGAATAGAATAGAATAGAATAGAACAGAACAGAATAGAATCGAACAGAATAGAATAGAATAGAACAGAATAGAAGAGAATAGAATAGAATAGAATAGAATAGAACAGAATAGAATATAATAGAATAGAATAAAACAGAACAGAATAGAATCGAACAGAATAGAATAGAATAGAACCGAACAGAACAGAATAGAATCGAACAGAATAGAATAGAATAGAACAGAATAGAACAGAATAGAATATAATAGAATAGAATAGAACAGAACAGAATAGAATCGAACAGAATAGAATAGAATAGAACAGAACAGAACAGAATAGAATTGAACAGAATAGAATAGAATAGAACAGAATAGAACAGAATAGAATTGAAGAAGAGAATAGAACAGAACAGAACAGAAGAGAATAGAATAGAATAGAATAGAACAGAACAGAACAGAACAGAACAGAACAGAACAGAATAGAATAGAATAGAATAGAACAGAATAGAATAGAATAGAATAGAATAGAACAGAATAGAATAGAATAGAATAGAATAGAATAGAATAAAAGAGAACAGAATAGAATAGAACAGAATAGAATAGAATAGAACAGAATAGAATAGAATAGAACAGAACAGAACAGAATAGAATAGGATAGAAGAGAATAGTACAGAACAGAACAGAACAGAACAGAATAAAATAGAACATGACAGAACAGAATAGAATAGATTAGAACAAATTAGAACAGAACAGAATAGAATAGAATAGAATAGAAGAATAAAACAGAACAGAACAGAATAGAATCGATCAGAATAGAATAGAATAGAAAAGAATAGAATAGAATAGAATAGAATAGAATAGAATAGAATAGAATAGCACAGAATAGAATGGAATATAACCGAATAGAATAGAATAGAATAGAACAGAATAGAATAGAATAGAATAGAACAGAACAGAACAGAACAGAACAGAACAGAACAGAATAGAACAGAACAGAACAGAATAGAATAGAACAGGACAGAACAGAATAGAATAGATTAGAACAGAATAGAATAGAAAAGAATAGAATAGAACAGAATAGAATAGAGTAGAACAGAATAGAATAGAATAGAACAGAACAGAATAGAATAGAATAGAATACAATAGAACAGAACAGAATAGAATAGAATAGAACAGAATAGAATAGAATAGAACAGAATAGAATAGAATAGAACAGAACAGAACAGAACAGAACAGAACAGAATAGAACAGAATAGAACAGAACAGAACAGAATAGAATAGAACAGGACAGAACAGAATAGAATAGATTAGAACAGAATAGAATAGAAAAGAATAGAATAGAATAGAATAGAACAGAACAAAATAGAACAGAACACAACACAACAGAACAGAATAGAATAGAATAGAATAGAACAGAACCGAATAGAACAGAACAGAACTGAACAGAACAGAATAGAATAGAATAGAATAGAATAGAATAGAATAGAACAGAATAGAATAGAATAGAACAGAATAGAATAGAATAGATCAGAATAGATTAGAATAGAACAGAACAGAATAGAATAGAATAGAATAGAATAGAACAGAGTAGAATAGAATAGAATAGAACAGAATAGAGTAGAATAGAACAGAATAGAATAGAATAGAACAGAACAGAACAGAATAGAATAGAATATAACAGAATAGAACAGAACAGAACAGAACAGAACAGAACAGAATAGAATAGAACAGGACAGAACAGAATAGAATAGATTAGAACAGAATAGAACAGAACGGAATAGAATAGAATAGAACAGATCAGAACAGAATAGAATCGAACAGAATAGAATAGAATAGAACAGAACAGAACACAACAGAACAGAATAGAATAGAACTGAATAGAACAGAACAGAATAGAATAGAATAGAATAGAATGGAATAGAATAGAATAGAATACAATAGAATAGAATAGAATAGAATAGAATAAAACAGAACAAAATAGAACAGAACACAACATAACAGAACAGAATAGAATAGAATAGAATAGAACAGTACCGAATAGAACAGAACAGAACAGAAAAGAACAGAACAGAATAGAATAGAATAGAATAGAACACAATAGAATAGAATAGAACAGAATAGAACAGATTAGAATAGAATAGAATAGAACAGAACAGAACAGAACAGAAAAGAACAGAGGAGAACAGAATAGAATAGAACAGAATAGAATAGAACAGAACAGAACAGAACAGAATAGAATAGAATAGAAGAGAAAAGAACAGAATAGAACAGAATAGAATAGAATAGAATAGAATAGAATAGAACAGAACCGAATAGAACAGTACAGAACGGAATAGAACAGAATAGAATAGAATGGAATAGAACACAATAGAATAGAATAGAACAGAATAGAACAGATTAGAATAGAAAAGAATAGATCAGAACAGAACAGAATAGAACAGAATATAACAGAACACAACACAACTGAACAGAATGGAATAGAATAGAACAGAAGCGAATATTACAGAACAGATCTGAATAGAACAGAATAGAATAGATTAGAATAGCACAGAATAGAATAGAATAGAACAGAATAGAATAGAATAGAACATAACAAAGAAGAATAGAATAGAATATAACAGAATAGAACAGAACAGAACAGAATAGAATAGAATAGAACAGGACAGAATAGAATAGAAGAGAAAAGAACAGACTAGAACAGAATAGAATAGACTAGAACAGAATAGAATAGAACAGAACAGAAGAGAATAGAATGGAATAAAACAGAACACAATAAAATAGAATAGAATAGAATAGAATAGAATAGAATAGAACAGAAGAGAATAGAACAGAATAGAATAGAATAGAACAGAATAAATAGAAGAGAATAGAACAGAATAGAACAGAACAGAACAGAATAGAGTAGAATAGAATACAATAGAATAGAATAGAATAGAATAAAATAGAATAGAATAGCACAGAATAGAATAGAATATAACAGAAGAGAATAGAATAGAACAGGACAGAACAGAATAGAATAGATTAGAACAGAATAGAACACAATAGAATATAATAGAATAGAATAAAACAGAACAGAATAGAATCGAACAGAATAGAATAGAATAGAACCGAACAGAACAGAATAGAATCGAACAGAATAGAATAGAATAGAACAGAATAGAACAGAATAGAATATAATAGAATAGAATAGAACAGAACAGAATAGAATCGAACAGAATAGAATAGAATAGAACAGAACAGAACAGAATAGAATCGAACAGAATAGAATAGAATAGAACAGAATAGAACAGAACAGAACAGAACAGAATAGAATAGAATAGAATAGAACAGAATAGAATAGAATAGAATAGAATAGAATAGAATAGAATAAAAGAGAACAGAATAGAATAGAACAGAATAGAATAGAATAGAACAGAATAGAATAGAATAGAACAGAACAGAACAGAATAGAATAGGATAGAAGAGAATAGTACAGAACAGAACAGAACAGAACAGAACAGAATAAAATAGAACATGACAGAACAGAATAGAATAGATTAGAACAAATTAGAACAGAACAGAATAGAATAGAATAGAATAGAAGAATAAAACAGAACAGAACAGAATAGAATCGATCAGAATAGAATAGAATAGAAAAGAATAGAATAGAATAGAATAGAATAGAATAGAATAGAATAGCACAGAATAGAATAGAATATAACCGAATAGAATAGAATAGAATAGAACAGAATAGAATAGAATAGAATAGAACAGAACAGAACAGAACAGAACAGAACAGAACAGAATAGAACAGAACAGAACAGAATAGAATAGAACAGGACAGAACAGAATAGAATAGATTAGAACAGAATAGAATAGAAAAGAATAGAATAGAACAGAATAGAATAGAGTAGAACAGAATAGAATAGAATAGAACAGAACAGAATAGAATAGAATAGAATACAATAGAACAGAACAGAATAGAATAGAATAGAACAGAATAGAATAGAATAGAACAGAATAGAATAGAATAGAACAGAACAGAACAGAACAGAACAGAACAGAATAGAACAGAATAGAACAGAACAGAACAGAATAGAATAGAACAGGACAGAACAGAATAGAATAGATTAGAACAGAATAGAATAGAAAAGAATAGAATAGAATAGAATAGAACAGAACAAAATAGAACAGAACACAACACAACAGAACAGAATAGAATAGAATAGAATAGAACAGAACCGAATAGAACAGAACAGAACTGAACAGAACAGAATAGAATAGAATAGAATAGAATAGAATAGAATAGAACAGAATAGAATAGAATAGAACAGAATAGAATAGAATAGATCAGAATAGATTAGAATAGAACAGAACAGAATAGAATAGAATAGAATAGAATAGAACAGAGTAGAATAGAATAGAATAGAACAGAATAGAGTAGAATAGAACAGAATAGAATAGAATAGAACAGAACAGAACAGAATAGAATAGAATATAACAGAATAGAACAGAACAGAACAGAACAGAACAGAACAGAATAGAATAGAACAGGACAGAACAGAATAGAATAGATTAGAACAGAATAGAACAGAACGGAATAGAATAGAATAGAATAGAATAGAATAGAACAGATCAGAACAGAATAGAATCGAACAGAATAGAATAGAATAGAACAGAACAGAACACAACAGAACAGAATAGAATAGAACTGAATAGAACAGAACAGAATAGAATAGAATAGAATAGAATGGAATAGAATAGAATAGAATACAATAGAATAGAATAGAATAGAATAGAATAAAACAGAACAAAATAGAACAGAACACAACATAACAGAACAGAATAGAATAGAATAGAATAGAACAGTACCGAATAGAACAGAACAGAACAGAAAAGAACAGAACAGAATAGAATAGAATAGAATAGAACACAATAGAATAGAATAGAACAGAATAGAACAGATTAGAATAGAATAGAATAGAACAGAACAGAACAGAACAGAAAAGAACAGAGGAGAACAGAATAGAATAGAACAGAATAGAATAGAACAGAACAGAACAGAACAGAATAGAATAGAATAGAAGAGAAAAGAACAGAATAGAACAGAATAGAATAGAATAGAATAGAATAGAATAGAACAGAACCGAATAGAACAGTACAGAACGGAATAGAACAGAATAGAATAGAATGGAATAGAACACAATAGAATAGAATAGAACAGAATAGAACAGATTAGAATAGAAAAGAATAGATCAGAACAGAACAGAATAGAACAGAATATAACAGAACACAACACAACTGAACAGAATGGAATAGAATAGAACAGAAGCGAATATTACAGAACAGATCTGAATAGAACAGAATAGAATAGATTAGAATAGCACAGAATAGAATAGAATAGAACAGAATAGAATAGAATAGAACATAACAAAGAAGAATAGAATAGAATATAACAGAATAGAACAGAACAGAACAGAATAGAATAGAATAGAACAGGACAGAATAGAATAGAAGAGAAAAGAACAGACTAGAACAGAATAGAATAGACTAGAACAGAATAGAATAGAACAGAACAGAAGAGAATAGAATGGAATAAAACAGAACACAATAAAATAGAATAGAATAGAATAGAATAGAATAGAATAGAACAGAAGAGAATAGAACAGAATAGAATAGAATAGAACAGAATAAATAGAAGAGAATAGAACAGAATAGAACAGAACAGAACAGAATAGAGTAGAATAGAATACAATAGAATAGAATAGAATAGAATAAAATAGAATAGAATAGCACAGAATAGAATAGAATATAACAGAAGAGAATAGAATAGAACAGGACAGAACAGAATAGAATAGATTAGAACAGAATAGAACACAATAGAATATAATAGAATAGAATAAAACAGAACAGAATAGAATCGAACAGAATAGAATAGAATAGAACCGAACAGAACAGAATAGAATCGAACAGAATAGAATAGAATAGAACAGAATAGAACAGAATAGAATATAATAGAATAGAATAGAACAGAACAGAATAGAATCGAACAGAATAGAATAGAATAGAACAGAACAGAACAGAATAGAATCGAACAGAATAGAATAGAATAGAACAGAATAGAACAGAACAGAACAGAACAGAATAGAATAGAATAGAATAGAACAGAATAGAATAGAATAGAATAGAATAGAATAGAATAGAATAAAAGAGAACAGAATAGAATAGAACAGAATAGAATAGAATAGAACAGAATAGAATAGAATAGAACAGAACAGAACAGAATAGAATAGGATAGAAGAGAATAGTACAGAACAGAACAGAACAGAACAGAACAGAATAAAATAGAACATGACAGAACAGAATAGAATAGATTAGAACAAATTAGAACAGAACAGAATAGAATAGAATAGAATAGAAGAATAAAACAGAACAGAACAGAATAGAATCGATCAGAATAGAATAGAATAGAAAAGAATAGAATAGAATAGAATAGAATAGAATAGAATAGAATAGCACAGAATAGAATAGAATATAACCGAATAGAATAGAATAGAATAGAACAGAATAGAATAGAATAGAATAGAACAGAACAGAACAGAACAGAACAGAACAGAACAGAATAGAACAGAACAGAACAGAATAGAATAGAACAGGACAGAACAGAATAGAATAGATTAGAACAGAATAGAATAGAAAAGAATAGAATAGAACAGAATAGAATAGAGTAGAACAGAATAGAATAGAATAGAACAGAACAGAATAGAATAGAATAGAATACAATAGAACAGAACAGAATAGAATAGAATAGAACAGAATAGAATAGAATAGAACAGAATAGAATAGAATAGAACAGAACAGAACAGAACAGAACAGAACAGAATAGAACAGAATAGAACAGAACAGAACAGAATAGAATAGAACAGGACAGAACAGAATAGAATAGATTAGAACAGAATAGAATAGAAAAGAATAGAATAGAATAGAATAGAACAGAACAAAATAGAACAGAACACAACACAACAGAACAGAATAGAATAGAATAGAATAGAACAGAACCGAATAGAACAGAACAGAACTGAACAGAACAGAATAGAATAGAATAGAATAGAATAGAATAGAACAGAATAGAATAGAATAGAACAGAATAGAATAGAATAGAACAGAATAGATTAGAATAGAACAGAACAGAATAGAATAGAATAGAATAGAATAGAACAGAGTAGAATAGAATAGAATAGAACAGAATAGAGTAGAATAGAACAGAATAGAATAGAATAGAACAGAACAGAACAGAATAGAATAGAATATAACAGAATAGAACAGAACAGAACAGAACAGAACAGAACAGAATAGAATAGAACAGGACAGAACAGAATAGAATAGATTAGAACAGAATAGAACAGAACAGAATAGAATAGAATAGAATAGAATAGAATAGAACAGATCAGAACAGAATAGAATCGAACAGAATAGAATAGAATAGAACAGAACAGAACACAACAGAACAGAATAGAATAGAACTGAATAGAACAGAACAGAATAGAATAGAATAGAATAGAATAGAATAGAATAGAATAGAAAACAATAGAATAGAATAGAATAAAACAGAACAAAATAGAACAGAACACAACATAACAGAACAGAATAGAATAGAATAGAATAGAACAGTACCGAATAGAACAGAACAGAACAGAAAAGAACAGAACAGAATAGAATAGAATAGAATAGAACACAATAGAATAGAATAGAACAGAATAGAACAGATTAGAATAGAATAGAATAGAACAGAACAGAACAGAACAGAAAAGAACAGAGGAGAACAGAATAGAATAGAACAGAATAGAATAGAACAGAACAGAACAGAACAGAATAGAATAGAATAGAAGAGAAAAGAACAGAATAGAACAGAATAGAATAGAATAGAATAGAATAGAATAGAATAGAACAGAACCGAATAGAACAGTACAGAACGGAATAGAACAGAATAGAATAGAATGGAATAGAACACAATAGAATAGAATAGAACAGAATAGAACAGATTAGAATAGAAAAGAATAGATCAGAACAGAACAGAATAGAACAGAATATAACAGAACACAACACAACTGAACAGAATGGAATAGAATAGAACAGAAGCGAATATTACAGAACAGATCTGAATAGAACAGAATAGAATAGATTAGAATAGCACAGAATAGAATAGAATAGAACAGAATAGAATAGAATAGAACATAACAAAGAAGAATAGAATAGAATATAACAGAATAGAACAGAACAGAACAGAATAGAATAGAATAGAACAGGACAGAATAGAATAGAAGAGAAAAGAACAGACTAGAACAGAATAGAATAGACTAGAACAGAATAGAATAGAACAGAACAGAAGAGAATAGAATGGAATAAAACAGAACACAATAAAATAGAATAGAATAGAATAGAATAGAATAGAATAGAATAGAACAGAAGAGAATAGAACAGAATAGAATAGAATAGAACAGAATAAATAAAAGAGAATAGAACAGAATAGAACAGAACAGAACAGAATAGAGTAGAATAGAATACAATAGAATAGAATAGAATAGAATAAAATAGAATAGAATAGCACAGAATAGAATAGAATATAACAGAAGAGAATAGAATAGAACAGGACAGAACAGAATAGAATAGATTAGAACAGAATAGAACACAATAGAATAAAATAGAATAGAACAGAACAGAACAGAACAGAACAGAATAGAATAGAATAGAATAGAATAGAATAGAATAGAATAGAATAGAACAGAACAGAACAGAATAGAACAGAATAGAAAAGAACAGAATAGAATAGAATAGAATAGAATAGAACAGATTAGAATAGAATAGAATAGAATAGAACAGAACAGAATAGAATCGAACAGAATAGAATAGAATAGAACAGAATAGAAGAGAATAGAAGAGAATAGAATAGAATAGAACAGAATAGAATATAATAGAATAGAATAAAACAGAACAGAATAGAATCGAACAGAATAGAATAGAATAGAACCGAACAGAACAGAATAGAATCGAACAGAATAGAATAGAATAGAACAGAATAGAACAGAATAGAATATAATAGAATAGAATAGAACAGAACAGAATAGAATCGAACAGAATAGAATAGAATAGAACAGAACAGAACAGAATAGAATCGAACAGAATAGAATAGAATAGAACAGAATAGAACAGAATAGAATTGAAGAAGAGAATAGAACAGAACAGAAGAGAATAGAATAGAATAGAATAGAATAGAATAGAACAGAACAGAACAGAACAGAACAGAACAGAACAGAATAGAATAGAATAGAATAGAACAGAATAGAATAGAATAGAATAGAATAGAACAGAATAGAATAGAATAGAATAGAATAGAATAGAATAAAAGAGAACAGAATAGAATAGAACAGAATAGAATAGAATAGAACAGAATAGAATAGAATAGAACAGAACAGAACAGAATAGAATAGGATAGAAGAGAATAGTACAGAACAGAACAGAACAGAACAGAACAGAATAAAATAGAACATGACAGAACAGAATAGAATAGATTAGAACAAATTAGAACAGAACAGAATAGAATAGAATAGAATAGAAGAATAAAACAGAACAGAACAGAATAGAATCGATCAGAATAGAATAGAATAGAAAAGAATAGAATAGAATAGAATAGAATAGAATAGAATAGAATAGAATAGCACAGAATAGAATAGAATATAACCGAATAGAATAGAATAGAATAGAACAGAATAGAATAGAATAGAATAGAACAGAACAGAACAGAACAGAACAGAACAGAACAGAATAGAACAGAACAGAACAGAATAGAATAGAACAGGACAGAACAGAATAGAATAGATTAGAACAGAATAGAATAGAAAAGAATAGAATAGAACAGAATAGAATAGAGTAGAACAGAATAGAATAGAATAGAACAGAACAGAATAGAATAGAATAGAATACAATAGAACAGAACAGAATAGAATAGAATAGAACAGAATAGAATAGAATAGAACAGAATAGAATAGAATAGAACAGAACAGAACAGAACAGAACAGAACAGAACAGAATAGAACAGAATAGAACAGAACAGAACAGAATAGAATAGAACAGGACAGAACAGAATAGAATAGATTAGAACAGAATAGAACAGAACAGAATAGAATAGAATAGAATAGAATAGAATAGAACAGATCAGAACAGAATAGAATCGAACAGAATAGAATAGAATAGAACAGAACAGAACACAACAGAACAGAATAGAATAGAACTGAATAGAACAGAACAGAATAGAATAGAATAGAATAGAATAGAATAGAATAGAATAGAATACAATAGAATAGAATAGAATAGAATACAATAGAATAGAATAGAATAGAATAGAATAAAACAGAACAAAATAGAACAGAACACAACATAACAGAACAGAATAGAATAGAATAGAATAGAACAGTACCGAATAGAACAGAACAGAACAGAAAAGAACAGAACAGAATAGAATAGAATAGAATAGAACACAATAGAATAGAATAGAACAGAATAGAACAGATTAGAATAGAATAGAATAGAACAGAACAGAACAGAACAGAAAAGAACAGAGGAGAACAGAATAGAATAGAACAGAATAGAATAGAACAGAACAGAACAGAACAGAATAGAATAGAATAGAAGAGAAAAGAACAGAATAGAACAGAATAGAATAGAATAGAATAGAATAGAATAGAACAGAACCGAATAGAACAGTACAGAACGGAATAGAACAGAATAGAATAGAATGGAATAGAACACAATAGAATAGAATAGAACAGAATAGAACAGATTAGAATAGAAAAGAATAGATCAGAACAGAACAGAATAGAACAGAATATAACAGAACACAACACAACTGAACAGAATGGAATAGAATAGAACAGAAGCGAATATTACAGAACAGATCTGAATAGAACAGAATAGAATAGATTAGAATAGCACAGAATAGAATAGAATAGAACAGAATAGAATAGAATAGAACATAACAAAGAAGAATAGAATAGAATATAACAGAATAGAACAGAACAGAACAGAATAGAATAGAATAGAACAGGACAGAATAGAATAGAAGAGAAAAGAACAGACTAGAACAGAATAGAATAGACTAGAACAGAATAGAATAGAACAGAACAGAAGAGAATAGAATGGAATAAAACAGAACACAATAAAATAGAATAGAATAGAATAGAATAGAATAGAATAGAACAGAAGAGAATAGAACAGAATAGAATAGAATAGAACAGAATAAATAGAAGAGAATAGAACAGAATAGAACAGAACAGAACAGAATAGAGTAGAATAGAATACAATAGAATAGAATAGAATAGAATAAAATAGAATAGAATAGCACAGAATAGAATAGAATATAACAGAAGAGAATAGAATAGAACAGGACAGAACAGAATAGAATAGATTAGAACAGAATAGAACACAATAGAATAAAATAGAATAGAACAGAACAGAACAGAACAGAACAGAATAGAATAGAATAGAATAGAATAGAATAGAATAGAATAGAACAGAACAGAACAGAATAGAACAGAATAGAACAGAACAGAATAGAATAGAATAGAATAGAATAGAACAGATTAGAATAGAATAGAATAGAATAGAACAGAACAGAATAGAATCGAACAGAATAGAATAGAATAGAACAGAATAGAAGAGAATAGAATAGAATAGAATAGAATAGAACAGAATAGAATATAATAGAATAGAATAAAACAGAACAGAATAGAATCGAACAGAATAGAATAGAATAGAACCGAACAGAACAGAATAGAATCGAACAGAATAGAATAGAATAGAACAGAATAGAACAGAATAGAATATAATAGAATAGAATAGAACAGAACAGAATAGAATCGAACAGAATAGAATAGAATAGAACAGAACAGAACAGAATAGAATTGAACAGAATAGAATAGAATAGAACAGAATAGAACAGAATAGAATTGAAGAAGAGAATAGAACAGAACAGAACAGAAGAGAATAGAATAGAATAGAATAGAACAGAACAGAACAGAACAGAACAGAACAGAACAGAATAGAATAGAATAGAATAGAACAGAATAGAATAGAATAGAATAGAATAGAACAGAATAGAATAGAATAGAATAGAATAGAATAGAATAAAAGAGAACAGAATAGAATAGAACAGAACAGAACAGAATAGAATAGGATAGAAGAGAATAGTACAGAACAGAACAGAACAGAACAGAATAAAATAGAACATGACAGAACAGAATAGAATAGATTAGAACAAATTAGAACAGAACAGAATAGAATAGAATAGAATAGAAGAATAAAACAGAACAGAACAGAATAGAATCGATCAGAATAGAATAGAATAGAAAAGAATAGAATAGAATAGAATAGAATAGAATAGAATAGAATAGAATAGCACAGAATAGAATGGAATATAACCGAATAGAATAGAATAGAATAGAACAGAATAGAATAGAATAGAATAGAACAGAACAGAACAGAACAGAACAGAACAGAACAGAATAGAACAGAACAGAACAGAATAGAATAGAACAGGACAGAACAGAATAGAATAGATTAGAACAGAATAGAATAGAAAAGAATAGAATAGAACAGAATAGAATAGAGTAGAACAGAATAGAATAGAATAGAACAGAACAGAATAGAATAGAATAGAATACAATAGAACAGAACAGAATAGAATAGAATAGAACAGAATAGAATAGAATAGAACAGAATAGAATAGAATAGAACAGAACAGAACAGAACAGAACAGAACAGAATAGAACAGAATAGAACAGAACAGAACAGAATAGAATAGAACAGGACAGAACAGAATAGAATAGAATAGAACAGAATAGAATAGAAAAGAATAGAATAGAATAGAATAGAACAGAACAAAATAGAACAGAACACAACACAACAGAACAGAATAGAATAGAATAGAATAGAACAGAACCGAATAGAACAGAACAGAACTGAACAGAACAGAATAGAATAGAATAGAATAGAATAGAATAGAATAGAACAGAATAGAATAGAATAGAACAGAATAGAATAGAATAGATCAGAATAGATTAGAATAGAACAGAACAGAATAGAATAGAATAGAATAGAATAGAACAGAGTAGAATAGAATAGAATAGAACAGAATAGAGTAGAATAGAACAGAATAGAATAGAATAGAACAGAACAGAACAGAATAGAATAGAATATAACAGAATAGAACAGAACAGAACAGAACAGAACAGAACAGAATAGAATAGAACAGGACAGAACAGAATAGAATAGATTAGAACAGAATAGAACAGAACAGAATAGAATAGAATAGAATAGAATAGAATAGAACAGATCAGAACAGAATAGAATCGAACAGAATAGAATAGAATAGAACAGAACAGAACACAACAGAACAGAATAGAATAGAACTGAATAGAACAGAACAGAATAGAATAGAATAGAATAGAATAGAATAGAATAGAATAGAATACAATAGAATAGAATAGAATAGAATAGAATAAAACAGAACAAAATAGAACAGAACACAACATAACAGAACAGAATAGAATAGAATAGAATAGAACAGTACCGAATAGAACAGAACAGAACAGAAAAGAACAGAACAGAATAGAATAGAATAGAATAGAACACAATAGAATAGAATAGAACAGAATAGAACAGATTAGAATAGAATAGAATAGAACAGAACAGAACAGAACAGAAAAGAACAGAGGAGAACAGAATAGAATAGAACAGAATAGAATAGAACAGAACAGAACAGAACAGAATAGAATAGAATAGAAGAGAAAAGAACAGAATAGAACAGAATAGAATAGAATAGAATAGAATAGAATAGAACAGAACCGAATAGAACAGTACAGAACGGAATAGAACAGAATAGAATAGAATGGAATAGAACACAATAGAATAGAATAGAACAGAATAGAACAGATTAGAATAGAAAAGAATAGATCAGAACAGAACAGAATAGAACAGAATATAACAGAACACAACACAACTGAACAGAATGGAATAGAATAGAACAGAAGCGAATATTACAGAACAGATCTGAATAGAACAGAATAGAATAGATTAGAATAGCACAGAATAGAATAGAATAGAACAGAATAGAATAGAATAGAACATAACAAAGAAGAATAGAATAGAATATAACAGAATAGAACAGAACAGAACAGAATAGAATAGAATAGAACAGGACAGAATAGAATAGAAGAGAAAAGAACAGACTAGAACAGAATAGAATAGACTAGAACAGAATAGAATAGAACAGAACAGAAGAGAATAGAATGGAATAAAACAGAACACAATAAAATAGAATAGAATAGAATAGAATAGAATAGAATAGAATAGAACAGAAGAGAATAGAACAGAATAGAATAGAATAGAACAGAATAAATAGAAGAGAATAGAACAGAATAGAACAGAACAGAACAGAATAGAGTAGAATAGAATACAATAGAATAGAATAAAATAGAATAGAATAGCACAGAATAGAATAGAATATAACAGAAGAGAATAGAATAGAACAGGACAGAACAGAATAGAATAGATTAGAACAGAATAGAACACAATAGAATAAAATAGAATAGAACAGAACAGAACAGAACAGAACAGAATAGAATAGAATAGAATAGAATAGAATAGAATAGAACAGAACAGAACAGAATAGAACAGAATAGAACAGAACAGAATAGAATAGAATAGAATAGAATAGAACAGATTAGAATAGAATAGAATAGAATAGAACAGAACAGAATAGAATCGAACAGAATAGAATAGAATAGAACAGAATAGAAGAGAATAGAAGAGAATAGAATAGAATAGAACAGAATAGAATATAATAGAATAGAATAAAACAGAACAGAATAGAATCGAACAGAATAGAATAGAATAGAACCGAACAGAACAGAATAGAATCGAACAGAATAGAATAGAATAGAACAGAATAGAACAGAATAGAATATAATAGAATAGAATAGAACAGAACAGAATAGAATCGAACAGAATAGAATAGAATAGAACAGAACAGAACAGAATAGAATCGAACAGAATAGAATAGAATAGAACAGAATAGAACAGAATAGAATTGAAGAAGAGAATAGAACAGAACAGAAGAGAATAGAATAGAATAGAATAGAATAGAATAGAACAGAACAGAACAGAACAGAACAGAACAGAACAGAATAGAATAGAATAGAATAGAACAGAATAGAATAGAATAGAATAGAATAGAACAGAATAGAATAGAATAGAATAGAATAGAATAGAATAAAAGAGAACAGAATAGAATAGAACAGAATAGAATAGAATAGAACAGAATAGAATAGAATAGAACAGAACAGAACAGAATAGAATAGGATAGAAGAGAATAGTACAGAACAGAACAGAACAGAACAGAACAGAATAAAATAGAACATGACAGAACAGAATAGAATAGATTAGAACAAATTAGAACAGAACAGAATAGAATAGAATAGAATAGAAGAATAAAACAGAACAGAACAGAATAGAATCGATCAGAATAGAATAGAATAGAAAAGAATAGAATAGAATAGAATAGAATAGAATAGAATAGAATAGAATAGCACAGAATAGAATAGAATATAACCGAATAGAATAGAATAGAATAGAACAGAATAGAATAGAATAGAATAGAACAGAACAGAACAGAACAGAACAGAACAGAACAGAATAGAACAGAACAGAACAGAATAGAATAGAACAGGACAGAACAGAATAGAATAGATTAGAACAGAATAGAATAGAAAAGAATAGAATAGAACAGAATAGTATAGAGTAGAACAGAATAGAATAGAATAGAACAGAACAGAATAGAATTGAATAGAATACAATAGAACAGAACAGAATAGAATAGAATAGAACAGAATAGAATAGAATAGAACAGAATAGAATAGAATAGAACAGAACAGAACAGAACATAACAGAACAGAACAGAACAGAATAGAACAGAATAGAACAGAACAGAACAGAATAGAATAGAACAGGACAGAACAGAATAGAATAGATTAGAACAGAATAGAATAGAAAAGAATAGAATAGAATAGAAGAGAACAGAACAAAATAGAACAGAACACAACACAACAGAACAGAATAGAATAGAATAGAATAGAATAGAACAGAACAGAACAGAATAGAATAGAATAGAACAGGACAGAATAGAATAGAAGAGAAAAGAACAGACTAGAACAGAATAGAATAGACTAGAACAGAATAGAATAGAACAGAACAGAAGAGAATAGAATGGAATAAAACAGAACACAATAAAATAGAATAGAATAGAATAGAATAGAATAGAATAGAATAGAACAGAAGAGAATAGAACAGAATAGAATAGAATAGAACAGAATAAATAGAAGAGAATAGAACAGAATAGAACAGAACAGAACAGAATAGAGTAGAATAGAATACAATAGAATAGAATAAAATAGAATAGAATAGCACAGAATAGAATAGAATATAACAGAAGAGAATAGAATAGAACAGGACAGAACAGAATAGAATAGATTAGAACAGAATAGAACACAATAGAATAAAATAGAATAGAACAGAACAGAACAGAATAGAATAGAATAGAATAGAATAGAATAGAATAGAATAGAATAGAACAGAACAGAACAGAATAGAACAGAATAGAACAGAACAGAATAGAATAGAATAGAATAGAATAGAACAGATTAGAATAGAATAGAATAGAATAGAACAGAACAGAATAGAATCGAACAGAATAGAATAGAATAGAACAGAATAGAAGAGAATAGAAGAGAATAGAATAGAATAGAACAGAATAGAATATAATAGAATAGAATAAAACAGAACAGAATAGAATCGAACAGAATAGAATAGAATAGAACCGAACAGAACAGAATAGAATCGAACAGAATAGAATAGAATAGAACAGAATAGAACAGAATAGAATATAATAGAATAGAATAGAACAGAACAGAATAGAATCGAACAGAATAGAATAGAATAGAACAGAACAGAACAGAATAGAATCGAACAGAATAGAATAGAATAGAACAGAATAGAACAGAATAGAATTGAAGAAGAGAATAGAACAGAACAGAAGAGAATAGAATAGAATAGAATAGAATAGAATAGAACAGAACAGAACAGAACAGAACAGAACAGAACAGAATAGAATAGAATAGAATAGAACAGAATAGAATAGAATAGAATAGAATAGAACAGAATAGAATAGAATAGAATAGAATAGAATAGAATAAAAGAGAACAGAATAGAATAGAACAGAATAGAATAGAATAGAACAGAATAGAATAGAATAGAACAGAACAGAACAGAATAGAATAGGATAGAAGAGAATAGTACAGAACAGAACAGAACAGAACAGAACAGAATAAAATAGAACATGACAGAACAGAATAGAATAGATTAGAACAAATTAGAACAGAACAGAATAGAATAGAATAGAATAGAAGAATAAAACAGAACAGAACAGAATAGAATCGATCAGAATAGAATAGAATAGAAAAGAATAGAATAGAATAGAATAGAATAGAATAGAATAGAATAGCACAGAATAGAATAGAATATAACCGAATAGAATAGAATAGAATAGAACAGAATAGAATAGAATAGAATAGAACAGAACAGAACAGAACAGAACAGAACAGAACAGAATAGAACAGAACAGAACAGAATAGAATAGAACAGGACAGAACAGAATAGAATAGATTAGAACAGAATAGAATAGAAAAGAATAGAATAGAACAGAATAGAATAGAGTAGAACAGAATAGAATAGAATAGAACAGAACAGAATAGAATTGAATAGAATACAATAGAACAGAACAGAATAGAATAGAATAGAACAGAATAGAATAGAATAGAACAGAATAGAATAGAATAGAACAGAACAGAACAGAACAGAACAGAACAGAACAGAACAGAATAGAACAGAATAGAACAGAACAGAACAGAATAGAATAGAACAGGACAGAACAGAATAGAATAGATTAGAACAGAATAGAATAGAAAAGAATAGAATAGAATAGAATAGAACAGAACAAAATAGAACAGAACACAACACAACAGAACAGAATAGAATAGAATAGAATAGAATAGAACAGAACCGAATAGAACAGAACAGAACTGAATAGAACAGAATAGAATAGAATAGAATAGAACACAGTAGAATAGAATAGAACAGAATAGAACAGATTAGAATAGAATAGAATACAACAGAATAGA
Source organism: Sus scrofa (assembly GCF_054392235.1). Classification (NCBI taxonomy): domain Eukaryota; kingdom Metazoa; phylum Chordata; class Mammalia; order Artiodactyla; family Suidae; genus Sus; species Sus scrofa. Next base: position 2,835,955 of record NC_139397.1, read on the forward strand.
ATAGAATAGAACAGAACAGAACAGAACAGAACAGAACAGAATAGAAAAGAATAGAATAGAACAGAATAGAATAGAATAGAATAGAACAGAATAGAATAGAATAGACTAGAATAAAACAGAACAGATTAGAATAGAATAGAACAGAACAGACTAGAATATTATAGAACAGAACTGAATAGAACAGAACAGAATAGAATAGAATAGAACAGAACAGAATAGAGTAGAACAGAATTGAATAGAATAGAACAGAACAGAATAGAATAGAATAGAACAGAACAGAATGTAACGGAATAGAATACAATAGAATTGAATAGAATACAACAGAACAGAATAGAATAGATTTGAATAGAACAGAATAGAATAGAATAGAATAGAATAGAATAGAACAGAATAGAATAGAATAGAATAGAATAGAGTAGAATATAATAGAACAGAATAGTACAGAACAGAACAGAATAGAGTAGAACAGAATAGAATAGAATAGAATAGAATAGAACAGAACAGAACAGAATAGAATTGAATAGAACAGAACAGAACAGAATAGAACAGAACAGAATACAATAGAATAGAACACAATAGAATAGAATAGAATAGAATAGAATAGAATAGTATAGAACAGAATAGAATAGAATAGAATAGAATAGAATAGAATAGAATAGAATAGAATAGAATAGAAGAGAAGAGAACAGAATAGAATAGAATAGAATAGAACAGAACAGATAAGAATAGAATAGAACAGAATAGAATAGAATAGAATAGTACAGAACAAAATAGAATAGAATAGAATAGAATAGAATAGAATAGAATAGAATAGAATAGAATAGATTAGATTAGAACAGAATAGAACAGAACGGAATAGAATAGAATAGAACAGAACAGAACAGAATAGAATCGAAGAGAATAGAATAGAATAGAATAGAAGAGAACAGAACAGAACAGAATAGAATAGAATAGAATAGAATAGAATACAACAGAAAAAACAGACCACAACACAACAGAACAGAATAGAATAGAATAGAACATAATATAATAGAACAGAATAGAACAGAACAGAACAGAATAGAATAGAATGGAATAGAAGAGAATAGGATAGAATAGAATAGTACAGAAGAGAATAGAATAGAATAGAATTAAACAGAACAGAATAGAAGAGAATAGAATAGAATAGAACAGAATAGAATAGAATAGAATAGAATAGAACAGAATAGAACAGAACAGAACAGAATAGAATAAAACAGAACAGAATAGAATAGAATAGAAAAGAATAGAATAGTATAGAACAGAATAGAATAGAATAGAATAGAATAGAGTAGAATAGAATAGAATAGAATAGAATAGAATAGAACAGAATAGAATAGAATAGAATAGTACAGAAGATAATAGAATAGAATAGAATTAAACAGAACAGAATAGAATAGAATTGTACACAACAGAATAGAATAAAATAGAACAGAACAGAATAGAACAGAACAGAATAGAATAGAATAGAACAGAACAGAATAGAACAGAACAGAACAGAGCAGAATAGAATAGAATAGAATAGAACAGAATAGGATAGAATAGAATAGTACAGAAGAGAATAGAATGGAATAGAATTAAACAGAAGAGAATAGAATAGAATTGAACACAATAGAATAGAATAGAATAGAACAGAACAGAATAGAACAGAACAGAATAGAATAGAATAGAACAGAACAGAATAGAATAGAATAGAATAGAACAGAATAGAGTAGAACAGAATTGAATAGAATAGAACAGAACAGAATAGAATAGAATAGAATAGAATAGAATAGAACAGAATGTAACGGAATAGAATACAATAGAATAGAATAGAATACAACAGAACAGAATAGAATAGAATTGAATAGAACAGAATAGAATAGAATAGATTAGAAAAGAATAGAATACAACAGAACAGAACAGAATAGAATAGAATATAATAGAATAGAACAGAATACAATGGAATACAATAAAATAAAAAGAATAGAATAGAATAGAACAGAAAAGAACAGAACAGAATAGAATAGAACAGAATAGAAAAGAATAAAAAAGAACAGAATAGAACAGAACAGAATAGAGTAGAACAGAATTGAATAGAATAGAACAGAACAGAATAGAATAAAATAGAATAACAGAAGAGAATAGAATAGAATTTAATACAACAGAATAGAACAGAATAGAAGAGAATAGAACAGAATAGAATAGAATAGAATAGAATAGAACAGAACAGAATACAATAGAATAGAACACAATAGAAGAGAATAGAATAGAATAGAATAGAATAGAATAGAATAGAACAGAATAGAATAGAATAGAATAGATAGAACAGAACAGAATAGAATAGAATAGAACAGAATAGAACAGAATAGAAGAGAACAGAACAGAATAGAATAGAATACAATAGAATAGAATAGAATAGAATAGAATACAACAGAATAGAACAGAATATAAGAGAATAGAACAGAATAGAGTGGAATAGAATAGAACAGAATAGAATGTAACGGAATAGAATACAATAGAATAGAATAGAACAGAACAGAACAGAATAGAATAGAATAGAATAGAGTAGAATAGAATAGAATAGTATAGAATAGAATAGAATAGAACAGAACAGAACAGAATAGAATAGAATAGAACAGAACAGAATACAATAGAATAGATCACAATAGAATAGAATAGAATAGAACAGTATAGAACAGAATAGAATAGAATAGAATAGATAGAACAGAACAGAATAGAATAGAATAGAACAGAATAGAATAGAATAGAAGAGATTAGAATAGAATAGAACAGAACAGAACAGAGTAGAATAGAATAGAACAGAACAGAATACAATAGAATAAAACACAATAGAATAGAATAGAATAGAATAGTATAGAACAGAATAGAATAGAATAGAATAGAGAGAACAGAACAGAATAGAATAGAATAGAACAGAATAGAATAGAATAGAACAGAATAGAAAAGAATAGAACGGAACAGAATAGAATAGAATAGAACAGAAGAGAATAGAACAGAACACAACAGAACAGAATAAAATAGAATAGAATAGATTAGAACAGAATATAATAGAGTAGAATAGAACAGAACAGAATAGAATAGAATAGAACAGAATATAATAGAACAGAATAGAACAGAACAGAACAGAATAGAATAGAATGGAATAGAACAGAATAGGATAGAATAGAATAGTACAGAAGAGAATAGAATAGAATAGAATTAAACAGAACAGAATAGAAGAGAATAGAATAGAATAGAACAGAATAGAATAGAATAGAATAGAATAGAACAGAATAGAACAGAACAGAACAGAATAGAGTAGAATAGAACAGAATAGAATAGAATAGAAAAGAATAGAACAGAGCAGAACAGAACAGAACAGAATAGAATAAAACAGAACAGAATAGAATAGAATAGAATAGTACAGAAGATAATAGAATAGAATAGAATTAAACAGAACAGAATGGAATAGAATTGTACACAACAGAATAGAATAAAATAGAACAGAACAGAATAGAACAGAACAGAATAGAATAGAATAGAACAGAACAGAATAGAACAGAAGAGAACAGAGCAGAATAGAATAGAATAGAATAGAACAGAATAGGATAGAATAGAATAGTACAGAAGAGAATAGAATAGAATAGAATTAAACAGAAGAGAATAGAATAGAATTGAACACAATAGAATAGAATAGAATAGAACAGAACAGAATAGAACAGAACAGAATAGAATAGAATAGAACAGAACAGAATAGAATAGAATAGAACAGAACAGAATAGAGTAGAACAGAATTGAATAGAATAGAACAGAACAGAATAGAATAGAATAGAATAGAATAGATCAGAAGAGAATAGTATAGAATAGAATACAACAGAATAGAACAGAATCGAAGAGAATAGAACAGAATAGAATAGAATAGAATAGAACAGAACAGAATGTAACGGAATAGAATACAATAGAATAGAATAGAATACAACAGAACAGAATAGAATAGAATTGAATAGAACAGAATAGAATAGAATAGAATAGAAAAGAATAGAATACAACAGAACAGAACAGAATAGAATAGAATATAATAGAATAGAACAGAATACAATGGAATACAATAAAATAAAAAGAATAGAATAGAATAGAACAGAAAAGAACAGAACAGAATAGAATAGAACAGAATAGAAAAGAATAAAAAAGAACAGAATAGAACAGAACAGAATAGAGTAGAACAGAATTGAATAGAATAGAACAGAACAGAATAGAATAAAATAGAATAACAGAAGAGAATAGAATAGAATTTAATACAACAGAATAGAACAGAATAGAATAGAATAGAACAGAATAGAATAGAATAGAATAGAACAGAACAGAATACAATAGAATAGAACACAATAGAAGAGAATAGAATAGAATAGAATAGAATAGAATAGAACAGAATAGAATAGAATAGAATAGATAGAACAGAACAGAATAGAATAGAATAGAACAGAATAGAACAGAATAGAACAGAACAGAACAGAATAGAATAGAATACAATAGAATAGAATAGAATAGAATAGAATAGAATAGAATAGAATACAACAGAATAGAACAGAATATAAGAGAATAGAACAGAATAGAGTGGAATAGAATAGAACAGAATAGAATGTAACGGAATAGAATACAATAGAATAGAATAGAACAGAACAGAACAGAATAGAATAGAATAGAATAGAGTAGAATAGAATAGAATAGTATAGAATAGAATAGAATAGAACAGAACAGAACAGAATAGAATAGAATAGAACAGAACAGAATACAATAGAATAGATCACAATAGAATAGAATAGAATAGAATAGTATAGAACAGAATAGAATGGAATAGAATAGATAGAACAGAACAGAATAGAATAGAATAGAACAGAATAGAATAGAATAGAAGAGATTAGAATAGAATAGAACAGAACAGAACAGAGTAGAATAGAATAGAACAGAACAGAATACAATAGAATAAAACACAATAGAATAGAATAGAATAGAATAGTATAGAACAGAATAGAATAGAATAGAATAGAGAGAACAGAACAGAATAGAATAGAATAGAACAGAATAGAATAGAATAGAACAGAATAGAAAAGAATAGAACGGAACAGAATAGAATAGAATAGAACAGAAGAGAATAGAACAGAACAGAACAGAACAGAATAGAATAGAATAGAAGAGATTAGAACAGAATATAATAGAGTAGAATAGAACAGAATAGAATAGAATAGAACAGAACAGAATATAATAGAATAGAATAGAACAGACTAGAACAGAATAGATTAGAATAGAACAGAACTGAACAGAACAGAATAGAATCGAACAGAATAGAATAGAATAGTACATAAAAAAACAGAACAGAATAGAATAGAATAGAATAGAATAGAATAGTATAGATTAGAACAGAATAGAACAGAACGGTATAGAATAGAATAGAATAGAATAGAACCGAACAGAACAGAAGAGAATCGAAGAGAATAGAATAGAATAGAATAGAACAGAACAGAACAGAACAGAACAGAATAGAATAGAATAGAATAGAATAGATTAGAACAGAACAGAACAGAACAGAACAGAACACAACAGAACAGAATAGAATAGAATAGAACAGAATAGAATAGAACAGAAAAGAATAGAATAGAATAGAATAGAACAGAACAGAATAGAACAGAACAGAACAGAACAGAATAGAATAGAATAGAATAGAACAGAATAGGATAGAATAGAATAGTACAGAAGAGAATAGAATAGAATAGAATTAAACAGAACAGAATAGAATACAATTGAACAGAACAGAATAGAATAGAACACAACAGACCAGAATAGAATAGAATAGAATAGAACAGAACAGAATAGAACAGACAGAATAGAATAGAATAGAACAGAACAGAATAGAGTAGAACAGAATTGAATAGAAAAGAACAGAACAGAATAGAATAGAATAGAATAGAATAGATCAGAATAGAATAGAATAGAATAGAATAGAATAGAACAGAAGAGAATAGAAGAGAATAGAATAAAACAGAACAGAATAGAACAGAATAGAACAGAACAGAATTGAACAGAACAGAATTGAATAGAATAGAACAGAACAGAATAGAATAGAGTAGAATAGAACATAAGAGAATAGAATAGAATAGAATACAGCAGAATAGATCAGAATAGAACAGAATAGAATAGAATAGAATAGAACAGAACAGAATAGAATAGAATAGAACAGAACAGAATCGAACAGAACAGAATTGAGTAGAATAGAACAGAACAGAATAGAATAGAACATAAGAGAATAGAATAGAATAGAATACAACAGAATAGAACAGAAAAGAAGAGAACAGAACAGAATATAATAGAATAGAAGAGAACAGAACAAAATGTAACGGAATAGAATGCAATAGAATAGAATAGAATACAAGACAACAGAATAGAATAGAATTGAATAGAACAGAATAGAATAGAATAGAATAGAACAGAATAACAGAATAGAATGGAATAGAATAAAATAGAATAGAATATAATAGAATAGAAAAAAAATAGAATAGAATAGAAATGAATAGAATAGAATAGAATAGAAAAGAACAGAACAGAATAGAATAGAACAGAATTGAATAAAACAGAACAGAATAGAATAGAATAGAACAGAACAGAATAGAATAGAATAGAATAGAACAGAACAGAATAGAGTAGAATAGAACAGAACAAAATAGAATAGAATAGAACAGAACAGAATAGAATAGAATAGAATAGAACAGAACAGAATAGAGTAGAACAGAATTGAATAGAATAGAACAGAACAGAATAGAATAGAAAAGAATAAAACAGAATAGAATAGAATAGAATAGAATAAAACAGAATAGAACAGAATAGAGGAGAATAGAACAGAATAGAATGGAATAGAATAGAACAGAATAGAATGTAACGGAATAGAATACAATAGAATAAAATAGAATAGAACCGAACAGAATAGAATAGAATACAATAGAACAGAATAGAATAGAATAGAATCGAATAGTATAGAACAGAACAGAACAGAACAGAACAGAACACAACAGAACACAATAGTATAGAATAGAACAGAATAGAATAGAACAGAGAAGAATTGAATAGAATAGAATAGAACAGAATAGAGTAGAATAGAACAGAACAGAATAGAATAGAATAGAACAGAACAGAATACAATAGAATAGAACTCAATAGAACAGAATAGTTTAGAACTGAATAGAATAGAATAGAATAGATAGAACAGAACAGAATAAAATAGAATAGAACAGAATAGAATAGAATAGAACAGAATAGAATACAATAGAATAGAACTCAATAGAATAGAATAGAATAGTTTAGAACTGAATAGAATAGAATAGAATAGTATAGAACAGAACAGAACAGAACAGAACACAACAGAACACAATAGTATAGAATAGAACAGAATAGAATAGAACAGAGAAGAATTGAATAGAATAGAATAGAACAGAAGAGAATAGAACAGAACAGAACAGAACAGAATAGAATAGAATAGAATAGATTAGAACAGAATATAATAGAGTAGAATAGAACAGAATAGAATAGAATAGAATAGAATAGAACAGAACAGAACAGAATAGAATAGAATAGAATAGAACAGAACAGAATACAATAGAATAGAACACAATAGAAGAGAATAGAATAGAATAGAATAGAATAGAATAGAATAGAATGGAATAGAACAGAATAGAATAGAATAGAATAGATAGAACAGGACAGAATAGAATAGAATAGAACAGAATAGAACAGAATAGAACAGAACAGAACAGAATAGAATAGAATACAATAGAATAGAATAGAATAGAATAGAATAGAATAGAATAGAATAGAATACAACAGAATAGAACAGATTATAAGAGAATAGAACAGAATAGAGTGGAATAGAATAGGACAGAATAGAATGTAACGGAATAGAATACAATAGAATAGAATAGAACAGAACAGAACAGAATAGAATAGAATAGAATAGAGTAGAATAGAATAGAATAGTATAGAATAGAAGAGAATAGAACAGAACAGAACAGAATAGAATAGAATAGAACAGAACAGAATACAATAGAATAGATCACAATAGAATAGAATAGAATAGAATAGTATAGAACAGAATAGAATGGAATAGAATGGATAGAACAGAACAGAATAGAATAGAATAGAACAGAATAGAATAGAATAGAAGAGATTAGAATAGAATAGAACAGAACAGAACAGAGTAGAATAGAATAGAACAGAACAGAATACAATAGAATAAAACACAATAGAATAGAATAGAATAGAATAGTATAGAACAGAATAGAATAGAATAGAATAGGGAGAACAGAACAGAATAGAATAGAATAGAACAGAATAGAATAGAATAGAACAGAATGGAAAGGATAGAACGGAACAGAATAGAATAGAATAGAACAGAAGAGAATAGAACAGAACAGAACAGAACAGAATAGAATAGAATAGAAGAGATTAGAACAGAATATAATAGAGTAGAATAGAACAGAATAGAATAGAATAGAACAGAACAGAATATAATAGAATAGAATAGAACAGACTAGAACAGAATAGATTAGAATAGAACAGAACTGAACAGAACAGAATAGAATCGAACAGAATAGAATAGGATAGTACATAAAAAAACAGAACAGAATAGAATAGAATAGAATGGAATAGAATAGTATAGATTAGAACAGAATAGAACAGAACGGTATAGAATAGAATAGAATAGAATAGAACCGAACAGAACAGAAGAGAATCGAAGAGAATAGAATAGAATAGAATAGAACAGAACAGAACAGAACAGGACAGAATAGAATAGAATAGAATAGAATAGATTAGAACAGAACAGAACAGAACAGAACAGAACACAACAGAACAGAATAGAATAGAATAGAACAGAATAGAATAGAACAGAAAAGAATAGAATAGAATAGAATAGAACAGAACAGAATAGAACAGAACAGAACAGAACAGAATAGAATAGAATAGAATAGAACAGAATAGGATAGAATAGAATAGTACAGAAGAGAATAGAATAGAATAGAATTAAACAGAACAGAATAGAATACAATTGAACAGAACAGAATAGAATAGAACACAACAGACCAGAATAGAATAGAATAGAATAGAACAGAACAGAATAGAACAGACAGAATAGAATAGAATAGAACAGAACAGAATAGAGTAGAACAGAATTGAATAGAAAAGAACAGAACAGAATAGAATAGAATAGAATAGAATAGATCAGAATAGAATAGAATAGAATAGAATAGAATAGAACAGAAGAGAATAGAAGAGAATAGAATAAAACAGAACAGAATAGAACAGAATAGAACAGAACAGAATTGAACAGAACAGAATTGAATAGAATAGAACAGAACAGAATAGAATAGAGTAGAATAGAACATAAGAGAATAGAATAGAATAGAATACAGCAGAATAGATCAGAATAGAACAGAATAGAATAGAATAGAATAGAACAGAACAGAATAGAATAGAATAGAACAGAACAGAATCGAACAGAACAGAATTGAGTAGAATAGAACAGAACAGAATAGAATAGAACATAAGAGAATAGAATAGAATAGAATACAACAGAATAGAACAGAAAAGAATAGAACAGAACAGAATATAATAGAATAGAAGAGAACAGAACAAAATGTAACGGAATAGAATGCAATAGAATAGAATAGAATACAAGACAACAGAATAGAATAGAATTGAATAAAACAGAATAGAATAGAATAGAATAGAACAGAATAACAGAATAGAATGGAATAGAATAAAATAGAATAGAATATAATAGAATAGAAAAAAAATAGAATAGAATAGAAATGAATAGAATAGAATAGAATAGAAAAGAACAGAACAGAATAGAATAGAACAGAATTGAATAAAACAGAACAGAATAGAATAGAATAGAACAGAACAGAATAGAATAGAATAGAATAGAACAGAACAGAATAGAGTAGAATAGAACAGAACAAAATAGAATAGAATAGAACAGAACAGAATAGAATAGAATAGAATAGAACAGAACAGAATAGAGTAGAACAGAATTGAATAGAATAGAACAGAACAGAATAGAATAGAAAAGAATAAAACAGAATAGAATAGAATAGAATAGAATAAAACAGAATAGAACAGAATAGAGGAGAATAGAACAGAATAGAATGGAATAGAATAGAACAGAATAGAATGTAACGGAATAGAATACAATAGAATAAAATAGAATAGAACCGAACAGAATAGAATAGAATACAATAGAACAGAATAGAATAGAATAGAATAGAATAGTATAGAACAGAACAGAACAGAACAGAACAGAACGGAACACAACAGAACACAATAGTATAGAATAGAACAGAATAGAATAGAACAGAGAAGAATTGAATAGAATAGAATAGAACAGAATAGAGTAGAATAGAACAGAACAGAATAGAATAGAATAGAACAGAACAGAATACAATAGAATAGAACTCAATAGAATAGAATAGTTTAGAACTGAATAGAATAGAATAGAATAGATAGAACAGAACAGAATAAAATAGAATAGAACAGAATAGAATAGAATAGAACAGAATAGAATACAATAGAATAGAACTCAATAGAATAGAATAGAATAGTTTAGAACTGAATAGAATAGAATAGAATAGTATAGAACAGAACAGAACAGAACAGAACAGAACAGAACACAATAGTATAGAATAGAACAGAATAGAATAGAACAGAGAAGAATTGAATAGAATAGAATAGAACAGAAGAGAATAGAACAGAACAGAACAGAACAGAATAGAATAGAATAGAATAGATTAGAACAGAATATAATAGAGTAGAATAGAACAGAATAGAATAGAATAGAACAGAACAGAACAGAATAGAATAGAATAAAACAGAACAGAACAGAACAGAATTGAACAGAACAGAATTGAATAGAATAGAACAGAACAGAATAGAATAGAGTAGAATAGAACATAAGAGAATAGAATAGAATAGAATACAGCAGAATAGATCAGAATAGAACAGAATAGAATAGAATAGAATAGAACAGAACAGAATAGAATAGAATAGAACAGAACAGAATCGAACAGAACAGAATTGAATAGAATAGAACAGAACAGAATAGAATAGAACATAAGAGAATAGAATAGAATAGAATACAACAGAATAGAACAGAAAAGAAGAGAACAGAACAGAATATAATAGAATAGAAGAGAACAGAACAAAATGTAACGGAATAGAATGCAATAGAATAGAATAGAATACAAGACAACAGAATAGAATAGAATTGAATAGAACAGAATAGAATAGAATAGAACAGAATAACAGAATAGAATGGAATAGAATAAAATAGAATAGAATATAATAGAATAGAAAAAAAATAGAATAGAATAGAAATGAATAGAATAGAATAGAATAGAAAAGAACAGAACAGAATAGAATAGAACAGAATTGAATAAAACAGAACAGAATAGAATAGAATAGAACAGAACAGAATAGAATAGAATAGAATAGAACAGAACAGAATAGAGTAGAATAGAACAGAACAGAATAGAATAGAATAGAACAGAACAGAATACAATAGAATAGAACTCAATAGAATAGAATAGAATAGAATAGTTTAGAACTGAATAGATTAGAATAGAATAGATAGAACAGAACAGAATAAAATAGAATAGAACAGAATAGAATAGAATAGAACAGAATAGAATACAATAGAATAGAACTCAATAGAATAGAATAGAATAGTTTAGAACTGAATAGAATAGAATAGAATAGATAGAACAGAACAGAATAGAATAGAATAGAACAGAATAGAATAGAATAGAACAGAATAGAATAGAACAGAACAGAATAGAATAGAATAGAATAGAATAGAATAGAATACAACAGAACAGAATAGAATCGAACAGAATAGAATAGAATAGAACAGAACAAAATAGAACAGAATAGAATAGAATAGAACAGAAGAGAATAGAACAGAACAGAACAGAATATAATCGAACAGAATAGAATAGAATAGAAAAGAATTGAACAGAATAGAATAGAATCGAACAGAATAGAATAGAATAGAATAGAATAGAATAGAATAGAATAGAATAGAATAGAACAGGACAGAACAGAATAAAATCGAACAGAATAGAAGAGAATAGAATAGAATAGAACAGAATAGAATAGAATCGAACAGAATAGAATAGAATAGAACAGAATAGAACAGAATAGAACAGAACAGAATAGAACAGAACACAACACAACAGAACAGAATGGAATAGAATAGAATAGAACAGAACCGAATAGAAAGGTACAGAACTGAATAGAACAGAATAGAATAGAATGGAATAGAACACAATAGAATAGAATAGAACAGAATATAACAGATTAGAATAGAAAAGAATAGAACATAACAGAACAGAATAGAACAGAATACAACAGAAGAAAATAGAATAGAATAGAATAGAATAGAATAGAATAGAATAGAATAGAATAGAACAGAACAGAACAGAATAGAATAGAATATAACACAATAGTACAGAATAGAACAGAACAGAATAGAACAGAACACAACACAACACAACAGAATAGAATAGAATAGAATAGAACAGAACAGAATAGAACAGTACAGATCGGAATAGAACAGAATAGAATAGAATGGAATTGAACACAATAGAATAGAATAGAACAGAATAGAACAGATTAGAATAGAAAAGAATAGAACAGAACAGAACAGAATAGAACAGAACACAACACAAAAGAACAGAATAGAATAGAATAGAATAGAACAGAACCGAATAGAACAGAACAGAACTGAACAGAACAGAATAGAATAGAATAGAATAGAATAGAACAGAATAGAATAGAATAGAACAGAATAGAATAGAATAGAACAGAATAGATTAGAATAGAACAGAACAGAATAGAATAGAATAGAATAGAATAGAACAGAGTAGAATAGAATAGAATAGAACAGAATAGAGTAGAATAGAACAGAATAGAATAGAATAGAACAGAACAGAACAGAATAGAATAGAATATAACAGAATAGAACAGAACAGAACAGAACAGAACAGAATAGAATAGAACAGGACAGAACAGAATAGAATAGATTAGAACAGAATAGAACAGAACAGAATAGAATAGAATAGAATAGAATAGAACAGATCAGAACAGAATAGAATCGAACAGAATAGAATAGAATAGAACAGAACAGAACAGAACAGAACAGAATAGAATAGAACAGAATAGAACAGAACAGAACAGAATAGAATAGAATAGAATAGAATAGAATAGAATACAATAGAATAGAATAGAATAGAATACAATAGAATAGAATAGAATAGAATAGAATAAAACAGAACAAAATAGAACAGAACACAACATAACAGAACAGAATAGAATAGAATAGAATAGAACAGTACCGAATAGAACAGAACAGAACAGAAAAGAACAGAACAGAATAGAATAGAATAGAATAGAACACAATAGAATAGAATAGAACAGAATAGAACAGATTAGAATAGAATAGAATAGAACAGAACAGAACAGAACAGAAAAGAACAGAGGAGAACAGAATAGAATAGAACAGAATAGAATAGAACAGAACAGAACAGAACAGAATAGAATAGAATAGAAGAGAAAAGAACAGAATAGAACAGAATAGAATAGAATAAAATAGAATAGAATAGAACAGAACCGAATAGAATGGAATAGAACACAATAGAATAGAATAGAACAGAATAGAACAGATTAGAATAGAAAAGAATAGATCAGAACAGAACAGAATAGAACAGAATATAACAGAACACAACACAACTGAACAGAATAGAATAGAATAGAACAGAAGCGAATAGTACAGAACAGATCTGAATAGAACAGAATAGAATAGATTAGAATAGCACAGAATAGAATAGAATAGAACAGAATAGAATAGAATAGAACATAACAAAGAAGAATAGAATAGAATATAACAGAATAGAACAGAACAGAACAGAATAGAATAGAATAGAACAGGACAGAATAGAAAAGAAGAGAAAAGAACAGACTAGAACAGAATAGAATAGACTAGAACAGAATAGAATAGAACAGAACAGAAGAGAATAGAATGGAATAAAACAGAACACAATAAAATAGAATAGAATAGAATAGAATAGAATAGAATAGAATAGAATAGAATAGAACAGAAGAGAATAGAACAGAATAGAATAGAATAGAACAGAATAAATAGAAGAGAATAGAACAGAATAGAACAGAACAGAACAGAATAGAGTAGAATAGAATACAATAGAATAGAATAGAATAGAATAAAATAGAATAGAATAGCACAGAATAGAATAGAATATAACAGAAGAGAATAGAATAGAACAGGACAGAACAGAATAGAATAGATTAGAACAGAATAGAACACAATAGAATAAAATAGAATAGAACAGAACAGAACAGAACAGAACAGAATAGAATAGAATAGAATAGAATAGAATAGAATAGAATAGAATAGAACAGAACAGAACAGAATAGAACAGAATAGAACAGAACAGAATAGAATAGAATAGAATAGAATAGAACAGATTAGAATAGAATAGAATAGAATAGAACAGAACAGAATAGAATCGAACAGAATAGAATAGAATAGAACAGAATAGAAGAGAATAGAATAGAATAGAATAGAATAGAACAGAATAGAATATAATAGAATAGAATAAAACAGAACAGAATAGAATCGAACAGAATAGAATAGAATAGAACCGAACAGAACAGAATAGAATCGAACAGAATAGAATAGAATAGAACAGAATAGAACAGAATAGAATATAATAGAATAGAATAGAACAGAACAGAATAGAATCGAACAGAATAGAATAGAATAGAACAGAACAGAACAGAATAGAATCGAACAGAATAGAATAGAATAGAACAGAATAGAACAGAATAGAATTGAAGAAGAGAATAGAACAGAACAGAAGAGAATAGAATAGAATAGAATAGAATAGAACAGAACAGAACAGAACAGAACAGAATAGAATAGAATAGAATAGAACAGAATAGAATAGAATAGAATAGAATAGAACAGAATAGAATAGAATAGAATAGAATAGAATAGAATAGAATAAAAGAGAACAGAATAGAACAGAACAGAATAGAATAGAATAGAACAGAATAGAATAGAATAGAACAGAACAGAACAGAATAGAATAGGATAGAAGAGAATAGTACACAACAGAACAGAACAGAACAGAACAGAATAAAATAAAACATGACAGAACAGAATAGAATAGATTAGAACAAATTAGAACAGAACAGAATAGAATAGAATAGAATAGAAGAATAAAACAGAACAGAACAGAATAGAATCGATCAGAATAGAATAGAATAGAAAAGAATAGAATAGAATAGAATAGAATAGAATAGAATAGAATAGAATAGAATAGCACAGAATAGAATAGAATATAACCGAATAGAATAGAATAGAATAGAACAGAATAGAATAGAAAAGAATAGAACAGAACAGAACAGAACAGAACAGAATAGAACAGAACAGAACAGAATAGAATAGAACAGGACAGAACAGAATAGAATAGATTAGAACAGAATAGAATAGAAAAGAATAGAATAGAACAGAATAGAATAGAGTAGAACAGAATAGAATAGAATAGAACAGAACAGAATAGAATAGAATAGAATACAATAGAACAGAACAGAATAGTATAGAATAGAACAGAATAGAATAGAATAGAACAGAATAGAATAGAATAGAACAGAACACAACAGAACAGAACAGAACAGAACAGAACAGAATAGAACAGAACAGAACAGAATAGAATAGAACAGGACAGAACAGAATAGAATAGAATAGAACAGAATAGAATAGAAAAGAATAGAATAGAATAGAATAGAACAGAACAAAATAGAACAGAACACAACACAACAGAACAGAATAGAATAGAATAGAATAGAACAGAACCGAATAGAACAGAACAGAACTGAATAGAACAGAATAGAATAGAATAGAATAGAACACAGTAGAATAGAATAGAACAGAATAGAACAGATTAGAATAGAAAAGAATAGATCAGAACAGAACAGAATAGAACAGAATATAACAGAACACAACACAACTGAACAGAATAGAATAGAATAGAACAGAAGCGAATAGTACAGAACAGATTTGAATAGAACAGAATAGAATAGATTAGAATAGCACAGAATAGAATAGAATAGAACAGATTAGAATAGAATAGAACATAACAAAGAAGAATAGAATAGAATATAACAGAATAGAACAGAACAGAACAGAATAGAATAGAATAGAACAGGACAGAATAGAATAGAAGAGAAAAGAACAGACTAGAACAGAATAGAATAGACTAGAACAGAATAGAATAGAACAGAACAGAAGAGAATAGAATGGAATAAAACAGAACACAATAAAATAGAATAGAATAGAATAGAATAGAATAGAATAGAATAGAATAGAATAGAACAGAAGAGAATAGAACAGAATAGAATAGAATAGAACAGAATAAATAGAAGAGAATAGAACAGAATAGAACAGAACAGAACAGAATAGAGTAGAATAGAATACAATAGAATAGAATAGAATAGAATAAAATAGAATAGAATAGCACAGAATAGAATAGAATATAACAGAAGAGAATAGAATAGAACAGGACAGAACAGAATAGAATAGATTAGAACAGAATAGAACACAATAGAATAAAATAGAATAGAACAGAACAGAACAGAACAGAACAGAATAGAATAGAATAGAATAGAATAGAATAGAATAGAATAGAACAGAACAGAACAGAATAGAACAGAATAGAACAGAACAGAATAGAATAGAATAGAATAGAATAGAACAGATTAGAATAGAATAGAATAGAATAGAACAGAACAGAATAGAATCGATCAGAATAGAATAGAATAGAACAGAATAGAAGAGAATAGAATAGAATAGAATAGAATAGAATAGAACAGAATAGAATATAATAGAATAGAATAAAACAGAACAGAATAGAATCGAACAGAATAGAATAGAATAGAACCGAACAGAACAGAATAGAATCGAACAGAATAGAATAGAATAGAACAGAATAGAACAGAATAGAATATAATAGAATAGAATAGAACAGAACAGAATAGAATCGAACAGAATAGAATAGAATAGAACAGAACAGAACAGAATAGAATCGAACAGAATAGAATAGAATAGAACAGAATAGAACAGAATAGAATTGAAGAAGAGAATAGAACAGAACAGAAGAGAATAGAATAGAATAGAAGAGAATAGAACAGAACAGAACAGAACAGAACAGAACAGAACAGAATAGAATAGAATAGAATAGAACAGAATAGAATAGAATAGAATAGAATAGAACAGAATAGAATAGAATAGAATAGAATAGAATAAAAGAGAACAGAATAGAACAGAACAGAATAGAATAGAATAGAACAGAATAGAATGGAATATAACAGAACAGAACAGAATAGAATAGGATAGAAGAGAATAGTACAGAACAGAACAGAACAGAACAGAACAGAATAAAATAAAACATGACAGAACAGAATAGAATAGATTAGAACAAATTAGAACAGAACAGAATAGAATAGAATAGAATAGAAGAATAAAACAGAACAGAACAGAATAGAATCGATCAGAATAGAATAGAATAGAAAAGAATAGAATAGAATAGAATAGAATAGAATAGAATAGAATAGAATAGAATAGCACAGAATAGAATAGAATATAACCGAATAGAATAGAATAGAATAGAACAGAATAGAATAGAATAGAATAGAACAGAACAGAACAGAACAGAACAGAACAGAACAGAATAGAACAGAACAGAACAGAATAGAATAGAACAGGACAGAACAGAATAGAATAGATTAGAACAGAATAGAATAGAAAAGAATAGAATAGAACAGAATAGAATACAGTAGAACAGAATAGAATAGAATAGAACAGAACAGAATAGAATAGAATAGAATACAATAGAACAGAACAGAATAGTATAGAATAGAACAGAACAGAATAGAATAGAACAGAATAGAATAGAATAGAACAGAACAGAACAGAACAGAACAGAACAGAATAGAACAGAACAGAACAGAATAGAATAGAACAGGACAGAACAGAATAGAATAGATTAGAACAGAATAGAATAGAAAAGAATAGAATAGAATAGAATAGAACAGAACAAAATAGAACAGAACACAACACAACAGAACAGAATAGAATAGAATAGAACAGAACCGAATAGAACAGAACAGAACTGAATAGAACAGAATAGAATAGAATAGAATAGAACACAGTAGAATAGAATAGAACAGAATAGAACAGATTAGAATAGAATAGAATACAACAGAATAGAATAGAATAGAACAGAACAGAACAGAACAGAACAGAACAGAACAGAACAGAATAGAACAGAACAGAACAGAATAGAATAGAACAGGACAGAACAGAATAGAATAGATTAGAACATAATAGAACAGAATGGAATAGAATAGAATAAAATAGAATAGAATAGAACAGAATAGAACAGAATAGAACAAAACAGAACAGAACAGAACAGAACAGAATAGAAAAGAATAGAATAGAACAGAATAGAATAGAATAGAATAGAACAGAATAGAATAGAATAGAATAGAATAAAACAGAACAGATTAGAATAGAATAGAACAGAACAGAATAGAATATAATAGAACAGAACAGAATAGAACAGAACAGAATAGAATAGAATAGAACAGAACAGAATAGAGTAGAACAGAATTGAATAGAATAGAACAGAACAGAATAGAATAGAATAGAACAGAACAGAATGTAACGGAATAGAATACAATAGAATTGAATAGAATACAACAGAACAGAATAGAATAGATTTGAAAAGAACAGAATAGAATAGAATAGAATAGAATAGAATAGAACAGAATAGAATAGAATAGAATAGAATAGAGTAGAATATAATAGAACAGAATAGTACAGAACAGAACAGAATAGAGTAGAACAGAATAGAATTGAATAGAACAGAACAGAACAGAATAGAACAGAACAGAATACAATAGAATAGAACACAATAGAATAGAATAGAATAGAATAGAATAGAATAGTATAGAACAGAATAGAATAGAATAGAATAGAATAGAATAGAATAGAATAGAATAGAATAGAATAGAAGAGAACAGAATAGAATAGAATAGAATAGCACAGAACAGAAAAGAATAGAATAGAACAGAATAGAATAGAATAGAATAGTACAGAACAAAATAGAATAGAATAGAATAGAATAGAATAGAATAGAATAGAATAGAATAGAATAGAATAGATTAGATTAGAACAGAATAGAACAGAACGGAATAGAATAGAATAGAACAGAACAGAACAGAATAGAATCGAAGAGAATAGAATAGAATAGAATAGAAGAGAACAGAACAGAACAGAATAGAATAGAATAGAATAGATTAGAATACAACAGAAAAAACAGACCACAACACAACAGAACAGAATAGAATAGAATAGAACATAATATAATAGAACGGAATAGAACAGAACAGAACAGAATAGAATAGAATGGAATAGAACAGAATAGGATAGAATAGAATAGTACAGAAGAGAATAGAATAGAATAGAATTAAACAGAACAGAATAGAAGAGAATAGAATAGAATAGAACAGAATAGAATAGAATAGAATAGAATAGAACAGAATAGAACAGAACAGAACAGAATAGAATAAAACAGAACAGAATAGAATAGAATAGAAAAGAATAGAATAGTATAGAACAGAATAGAATAGAATAGAATAGAATAGAATAGAATAGAATAGAATAGAATAGAACAGAATAGAATAGAATAGAAGTACAGAAGATAATAGAATAGAATAGAATTAAACAGAAGAGAATAGAATAGAATTGAACACAATAGAATAGAATAGAATAGAACAGAACAGAATAGAACAGAACAGAATAGAATAGAATAGAACAGAACAGAATAGAATAGAATAGAACAGAACAGAATAGAGTAGAACAGAATTGAATAGAATAGAACAGAACAGAATAGAATAGAATAGAATAGAATAGAACAGAACAGAATGTAACGGAATAGAATACAATAGAATAAAATAGAATACAACAGAACAGAATAGAATAGAATTGAATAGAACAGAATAGAATAGAATAGAATAGAAAAGAATAGAATACAACAGAACAGAACAGAATAGAATAGAATATAATAGAATAGAACAGAATACAATGGAATACAATAAAATAAAAAGAATAGAATAGAATAGAACAGAAAAGAACAGAACAGAATAGAATAGAACAGAATAGAAAAGAATAAAAAAGAACAGAATAGAACAGAACAGAATAGAGTAGAACAGAATTGAATAGAATAGAACAGAACAGAATAGAATAAAATAGAATAGAACAGAAGAGAATAGAATAGAATTTAATACACAGAATAGAACAGAATAGAATAGAATAGAACAGAATAGAATAGAATAGAATAGAGCAGAACAGAATGTAACGGAATAGAATAGAATAGAATAGAATAGAATAGAAGAGAATAGAATAGAATAGAATAGAACAGAACAGAATAGAATAGAATAGAACAGAATAGAATAGAATAGAATAGAATAGAATAAAACAGAACAGATTAGAATAGAATAGAACAGAACAGAATAGACTATTATAGAACAGAACAGAATAGAACAGAACAGAATAGAATAGAATAGAACAGAACAGAATAGAGTAGAACAGAATTGAATAGAATAGAACAGAACAGAATAGAATAGAATAGAACAGAACAGAATGTAACGGAATAGAATACAATAGAATTGAATAGAATACAACAGAACAGAATAGAATAGATTTGAATAGAATAGAATAGAATAGAATAGAATAGAATAGAATAGAATAGAATAGAATAGAGTAGAATATAGTAGAACAGAATAGTACAGAACAGAACAGAATAGAGTAGAACAGAATTGAATAGAATAGAATAGAATAGAACAGAACAGAACAGAATAGAATAGAATAGAACAGAACAGAACATAATAGAACAGAACAGAATACAATAGAATAGAACACAATAGAATAGAATAGAATAGAATAGAATAGTATAGAACAGAATAGAATAGAATAGAATAGAATAGAATAGAATAGAATAGAATAGAATAGAAGAGAACAGAATAGAATAGAATAGAACAGAACAGAAAAGAATAGAATAGAACAGAATAGAATAGAATAGTACAGAACAAAATAGAATAGAATAGAATAGAATAGAATAGAATAGAATAGAATAGAATAGAATAGATTAGATTAGAACAGAATAGAACAGAACGGAATAGAATAGAATAGAACAGAACAGAATATAATAGAATCGAAGAGAATAGAATAGAATAGAATAGAAGAGAACAGAACAGAATAGAATAGAATAGAATAGAATAGAATAGAATAGAATAGAATAGAATAGAATAGAATAGAACAGAAAAAACAGACCACAACACAACAGAACAGAATAGAATAGAATAGAACAGAATAGAACAGAACAGAACAGAATAGAATAGAATGGAATAGAACAGAATAGGATAGAATAGAATAGTACAGAAGAGAATAGAATAGAATAGAATTAAACAGAACAGAATAGAAGAGAATAGAATAAATAGAACAGAATAGAATAGAATAGAATAGAATAGAATAGAACAGAATAGAAAAGAACAGAACAGAATAGAGTAGAATAGAATAGAATAGAATAGAATAGAAAAGAATAGAACAGAGCAGAACAGAACAGAACAGAATAGAATACAATAGAACAGAATAGAATAGAATAGAATAGAATAGAATAGTATAGAACAGAACAGAATAGAATAGAATAGAATAGAATAGAACAGAATAGAATAGAATAGAACAGAATAGAATGGAATAGTACAGAACAAAACAGAATAGAATAGAATAGAATAGAATAGAATAGGATAGAACAGAAGATAATAGAATAGAATAGAATTAAACAGAACAGAAAAGAATAGAATTGTACACAACAGAATAGAATAAAATAGAACAGAACAGAATAGAATAGGATAGAACAGAATAGAATAGAACAGAACAGAACAGAGCAGAATAGAATAGAATCGAATAGAGCAGAATAGGATAGAATAGAATAGTACAGAAGAGAATAGAATAGAATAGAATTAAACAGAAGAGAATGGAATAGAATTGAACACAATAGAATAGAACAGAACAGAATAGAACAGAACAGAATAGAATAGAATAGAACAGAACAGAATAGAATAGAATAGAACAGAACAGAATAGAGTAGAACAGAATTGAATAGAATAGAACAGAACAGAATAGAATAGAATAGAATAGAATAGATCAGAAGAGAATAGTATAGAATAGAATACAACAGAATAGAACAGAATCGAAGAGAATAGATCAGAATAGAATAGAATAGAATAGAACAGAACAGAATGTAACGGAATAGAATACAATAGAATAGAATAGAATACAACAGAACAGAATAGAATAGAATTGAATAGAACAGAATAGAATAGAATAGAATAGAAAAGAATAGAATACAACAGAACAGAACAGAATAGAATAGAATATAATAGAATAGAACAGAATACAATGGAATACAATAAAATAAAAAGAATAGAATAGAATAGAACAGACAAGAACAGAACAGAATAGAATAGAACAGAATAGAAAAGAATAAAAAAGAACAGAATAGAACAGAACAGAATAGAGTAGAACAGAATTGAATAGAATAGAACAGAACAGAATAGAATAAAATAGAATAGAACAGAAGAGAATAGAATAGAATTTAATACACAGAATAGAACAGAATAGAATAGAATACAACAGAATAGAATAGAATAGAATAGAACAGAACAGAATGTAACGGAATAGAATAGAATAGATTAGAATAGAATAGAAGAGAATAGAATAGAATAGAATAGAACAGAACAGAATAGAATAGAATAGAATAAAACAGAATAGAACAGAATAGAAGAGAATAGAACAGAACAGAATAGAATAGAATAGAACAGAACAGAATAGAATAGAATAGAATAGAATAGAATAGAATAGAATAGAATAGAATAGAATAGAATACAACAGAACAGAATAGAAAAGAATAGAATAGAACAGAATAGAATAGAATAGAACAGAATAGAATAGAATAGAACAGAACAGAACAGAATAGAATAGAATAGAACAGAATAGAATTGAACAGAAAAGAATAGAATAGAATAGAATAGAACAGAACAGAATAGAACAGAACAGAACAGAACAGATTAGAATAGAATAGAATAGAACAGAATAGGATAGAATAGAATAGTACAGAATAGAATAGAATAGAATAGAATTAAACAGAACAGAATATTATACAATTGAACAGAACAGAATAGAATAAAATAGAACAGAACAGAATAGAACAGAACAGAATAGAATAGAATAGAATAGAACAAAAGAGAATAGAATAGAATAGAATAAAACAGAATAGAACATAATAGAAGAGAATAGAACACAATAGAATAGAATAGAATAGAACAGAACAGAATATAACGGAATAGAATACAATAGAATAGAATAGAATACAACAGAACAGAATAGAATAGAATTGAATAGAACAGAATAGAATAGAATAGAATAGAATAGAATAGAATAGAATAGAACAGAATAGAACAGAACAGAACAGAATAGAGTAGAATTGAATTGAATAGGATAGAATAGGATAGAACAGAACAGAATAGAACAGAACAGAATAGAATAGAATAGATCAGAATAGAATAGAACAGAATAGTATTGAACGGAATAGAAATAGAATAGAATAGAATAGAATAGAATAGAATAGAATAGAATAGAATAGAATAGAATAGAACAGAACAGAACAGAGTAACGGAATAGAATACAATAGAATAGAATCGAATAGAATACAAGAGAACAAAATAGAATAGAATTGAATAGAACAGAATAGAATAGAATAGAATAGAACAGAATAGAACAGAACAAAACAAAACAGAATAGAATATAATACAGCAGAACAGAACAGAAT
This sequence comes from Sus scrofa, assembly GCF_054392235.1. Taxonomy (NCBI): domain Eukaryota; kingdom Metazoa; phylum Chordata; class Mammalia; order Artiodactyla; family Suidae; genus Sus; species Sus scrofa. The sequence continues at coordinate 2,860,026 of NC_139397.1, forward strand.
AGAATAGAAAATAAGAGAGTAGAACACAATAGAACGGAATAGAATAAAATAGAATAGAATAGAATAGAATAGAATAGAATAGAATAGAATAGAATTGAATTGAATTGAATAGAACATAATAGAATAGAATAGAATGGAATAGAATAGAATAGAATAGAATAGAATAGAATAGAATAGAATAGAATAGAACAGAATAGAACAGAACGGAATAGAATAGAATAGAATAGAATAGAATAAAACAGAACAGAACAGAATAGAATCGAACAGAATAGAATAGAATAGAACAGAACAGAATAGAATCGAACAGAATAGAATAGAATAGAACAGAACAGAACAGAACAGAATAGAATAGAATAGAATAGAATAGATCAGAATAGAATAGAACAGAAGAGAATAGAATAGAATAGAATAAAACAGAACAGAATAGAACAGAATAGAACAGAACAAGATCGAACAGAACAGAATTGAATAGAATAGAACAGAACAGAATAGAATAGAGTAGAATAGAACATAAGAGAATAGAATAGAATAAAATACAACAGAATAGAACAGAATAGAACAGAATAGAATAGAATAGAATAGAACAGAACAGAATAGAATAGAATAGAACAGAACAGAATCGAACAGAACAGAATTGAATAGAATAGAACAGAACAGAATAGAATAGAACATAAGAGAATTGAATAGAATAGAATACAACAGAATAGAACAGAAAAGAAGAGAACAGAACATAATATAATAGAATAGAAAAGAACAGAACAAAATGTAACGGAATAGAATTCAATAGAATAGAATAGAATACAAGACAACAGAATAGAATAGAATTGAATAGAACAGAATAGAATAGAATAGAATAGAATAGAACAGAATAACAGAATAGAATGGAATAGAATAAAATAGAATAGAATATAATAAAATAGAAAAAAATAGAATAGAATAGAAATGAATAGAATAGAATAGAATAGAAAAGAACAGAACAGAATAGAATAGAACAGAATAGAATTGAATAAAACAGAACAGAATAGAATAGAATAGAACAGAACAGAATAGAATATAATAGAACAGAACAGAGTAGAATAGAATAGAATAGAACAGAACAGAATAGAGTAGAACAGAATTGAATAGAATAGAACAGAACAGAATAGAATAGAAAAGAATCGAACAGAATAGAATAGAATAGAATAGAATAAAACAGAATAGAACAGAATAGAAGAGAATAGAACAGAATAGAATGTAACGGAATAGAATACAATAGAATAAATTAGAATAGAACCGAACAGAATAGAATAGAATACAATAGAATAGAATAGAACAGAAAAGAATTGAATAGAATAGAATAGAACAGAAGAGAATAGAACAGAACAGAACAGAACAGAATAGAATAGAATAGAATAGATAAGATCAGAATATAATAGAATAGAATAGAACAGAATAGAATAGAACAGAATAGAATAGAACAGAACAGAACAGAATAGAATCGAACAGAATAGAATGGAATAGAACAGAACAAAACAGAATAGAATAGAATAGAATAGAATAGAATAGAATAGAATAGAATAGAATAGAATAGAATAGAATAGAACAGAAAAGAACAGAACGGAATAGAATAGAATAGAATAGAATAGAATAGAATAGAATAGAACAGAACAGAACAGATTAGAATCGAACAGAATAGAAGAGAATAGAACAGAACAGAACAGAACACAACAGAACAGAATAGAATAGAATAGAAGAGAATAGAACAGAACAGAATAGAACAAAACAGAACAGAACAGAACAGAACAGAATAGAAAAGAATAGAATAGAACAGAATAGAATAGAATAGAATAGAACAGAATAGAATAGAATAGAATAGAATAAAACAGAACAGATTAGAATAGAATAGAACAGAACAGAATAGACTATTATAGAACAGAACAGAATAGAACAGAACAGAATAGAATAGAATAGAACAGAACAGAATAGAGTACAACAGAATTGAATAGAATAGAACAGAACAGAATAGAATAGAATAGAACAGAACAGAATGTAACGGAATAGAATACAATAGAATTGAATAGAATACAACAGAACAGAATAGAATAGATTTGAATAGAATAGAATAGAATAGAATAGAATAGAATAGAATAGAATAGAATAGAATAGAATAGAATAGAACAGAACAGAATAGAATAGAATAGAATAGAATAGAATAGAATAGAATAGAATAGAATAGAATAGAATATAATAGAACAGAATAGTACAGAACAGAACAGAATAGAGTAGAACAGAATTGAATAGAATAGAATAGAATAGAACAGAACAGAACAGAATAGAATAGAATAGAACAGAACAGAACATAATAGAACAGAACAGAATACAATAGAATAGAACACAATAGAATAGAATAGAATAGAATAGAATAGAATAGTATAGAACAGAATAGAATAGAATAGAATAGAATAGAATAGAATAGAAGAGAATAGAAGAGAACAGAATAGAATAGAATAGGACAGAACAGAAAAGAATAGAATAGAACAGAATAGAATAGAATAGTACAGAACAAAATAGAATAGAATAGAATAGAATAGAATAGAATAGAATAGATTAGATTAGAACAGAATAGAACAGAACGGAATAGAATAGAATAGAACAGAACAGAATAGAATAGAATCGAAGAGAATAGAATAGAATAGAAGAGAACAGAACAGAACAGAATAGAATAGAATAGAATAGAATAGAATAGAATAGAATAGAATAGAATAGAACAGAAAAAACAGACCACAACACAACAGAACAGAATAGAATAGAATAGAACAGAATAGAACAGAACAGAACAGAATAGAATAGAATGGAATAGAACAGAATAGGATAGAATAGAATAGTACAGAAGAGAATAGAATAGAATAGAATTAAACAGAACAGAATAGAAGAGAATAGAATAAATAGAACAGAATAGAATAGAATAGAATAGAATAGAATAGAATAGAATAGAATAGAACAGAATAGAAAAGAACAGAACAGAATAGAGTAGAATAGAATAGAATAGAATAGAATAGAATAGAATAGAATAGAATAGAAAAGAATAGAACAGAGCAGAACAGAACAGAACAGAATAGAATACAATAGAACAGAATAGAATAGAATAGAAAAGAATAGAATAGTATAGAACAGAACAGAATAGAATAGAATAGAATAGAATAGAATAGAATAGAACAGAATAGAATAGAATAGAACAGAATAGAATGGAATAGTACAGAACAAAACAGAATAGAATAGAATAGAATAGAATAGGATAGAACAGAAGATAATAGAATAGAATAGAATTAAACAGAACAGAATAGAATAGAATTGTACACAACAGAATAGAATAAAATAGAACAGAACAGAATAGAATAGGATAGAACAGAATAGAATAGAACAGAACAGAACAGAGCAGAATAGAATAGAATCGAATAGAGCAGAATAGGATAGAATAGAATAGTACAGAAGAGAATAGAATAGAATAGAATTAAACAGAAGAGAATGGAATAGAATTGAACACAATAGAATAGAACAGAACAGAATAGAACAGAACAGAATAGAATAGAATAGAACAGAACAGAATAGAATAGAATAGAACAGAACAGAATAGAGTAGAACAGAATTGAATAGAATAGAACAGAACAGAATAGAATAGAATAGAATAGAATAGATCAGAAGAGAATAGTATAGAATAGAATACAACAGAATAGAACAGAATCGAAGAGAATAGAACAGAATAGAATAGAATAGAATAGAACAGAACAGAATGTAACGGAATAGAATACAATAGAATAGAATAGAATACAACAGAACAGAATAGAATAGAATTGAATAGAACAGAATAGAATAGAATAGAATAGAAAAGAATAGAATACAACAGAACAGAACAGAATAGAATAGAATATAATAGAATAGAACAGAATACAATGGAATACAATAAAATAAAAAGAATAGAATAGAATAGAACAGAAAAGAACAGAACAGAATAGAATAGAACAGAATAGAAAAGAATAAAAAAGAACAGAATAGAACAGAACAGAATAGAGTAGAACAGAATTGAATAGAATATAACAGAACAGAATAGAATAAAATAGAATAGAACAGAAGAGAATAGAATAGAATTTAATACACAGAATAGAACAGAATAGAATAGAATAGAACAGAATAGAATAGAATAGAATAGAACAGAACAGAATGTAACGGAATAGAATAGAATAGAATAGAATAGAATAGAAGAGAATAGAATAGAACAGAACAGAATAGAATAGAATAGAATAAAACAGAATAGAACAGAATAGAAGAGAATAGAACAGAACAGAATAGAATAGAATAGAACAGAACAGAATGTAACGGAATAGAATACAATAGAATAGAATAGAATACAACAGAACAGAATAGAATAGAATTGAATAGAACAGAATAGAATAGAATAGAATAGAATAGAATAGAATAGAATAGAATAGAACAGAACAGAACAGAGTAACGGAATAAAATACAATAGAATATAATAGAATAGAATACAACAGAACAAAATAGAATAGAATTGAATAGAACAGAATAGAATAGAATAGAATAGAACAGAACAGAATAGAGTAGAACAGAATTGAATAGAATAGAACAGAACAGATTAGAATAGAAAAGAATCGAACAGAATAGAATAGAATAGAATAGAATAAAACAGAATAGAACAGAATAGAAGAGAATAGAACAGAATAGAATGTAACGGAATAGAATACAATAGAATAAAATAGAATAGAACCGAACAGAATAGAATAGAATACAATAGAACAGAATAGAATAGAATAGAATAGAATAGTATAGAACAGAACAGAACAGAACAGAACAGAACACAACAGAACAGAATAGTATAGAATAGAACAGAATAGAATAGAACAGAAGAGAATAGAATAGAATAGAATAAAACAGAACAGAATAGAACAGAATAGAACAGAACAAGATCGAACAGAACAGAATTGAATAGAATAGAACAGAACAGAATAGAATAGAGTAGAATAGAACATAAGAGAATAGAATAGAATAGAATACAACAGAATAGAACAGAATAGAACAGAATAGAATAGAATAGAATAGAACAGAACAGAATAGAATAGAATAGAACAGAACAGAATCGAACAGAACAGAATTGAATAGAATAGAACAGAACAGAATAGAATAGAACATAAGAGAATAGAATAGAATAGAATACAACAGAATAGAACAGAAAAGAAGAGAACAGAACAGAATATAATAGAATAGAAGAGAACAGAACAAAATGTAACGGAATAGAATGCAATAGAATACAAGACAACAGAATAGAATAGAATTGAATAAAACAGAATAGAATAGAATAGAATAGAACAGAATAACAGAATAGAATGGAATAGAATAAAATAGAATAGAATATAATAGAATAGAAAAAAAAAATAGAATAGAAATGAATAGAATAGAATAGAATAGAAAAGAACAGAACAGAATAGAATAGAACAGAATTGAATAAAACAGAACAGAATAGAATAGAATAGAACAGAACAGAATAGAATAGAATAGAATAGAACAGAACAGAATAGAGTAGAATAGAACAGAACAAAATAGAATAGAATAGAACAGAACAGAATAGAATAGAATAGAATAGAACAGAACAGAATAGAGTAGAACAGAATTGAATAGAATAGAACAGAACAGAATAGAATAGAAAAGAATAAAACAGAATAGAATAGAATAGAATAGAATAAAACAGAATAGAACAGAATAGAGGAGAATAGAACAGAATAGAATGGAATAGAAATGAACAGAATAGAATGTAACGGAATAGAATACAATAGAATAAAATAGAATAGAACCGAACAGAATAGAATAGAATACAATAGAACAGAATAGAAGAGAATAGAATAGAATAGTATAGAACAGAACAGAACAGAACAGAACAGAACACAACAGAACACAATAGTATAGAATAGAACAGAATAGAATAGAACAGAGAAGAATTGAATAGAATAGAATAGAACAGAAGAGAATAGTACAGAACAGAACAGAACAGAATAGAATAGAATAGAATAGATTAGAACAGAATATAATAGAGTAGAATAGAACAGAATAGAATAGAATAGAATAGAATAGAACAGAACAGAACAGAATAGAATAGAATAAAACAGAACAGAATAGAACAGAATAGAACACAACAGAATTGAACAGAACAGAATTGAATAGAATAGAACAGAACAGAATAGAATAGAGTAGAATAGAACATAAGAGAATAGAATAGAATAGAATACAGCAGAATAGATCAGAATAGAACAGAATAGAATAGAATAGAATAGAACAGAACAGAATAGAATAGAATAGAACAGAACAGAATCGAACAGAACAGAATATAATAGAGTAGAATAGAACAGAACAGAATAGAATAGAACATAAGAGAATAGAATAGAATAGAATACAACAGAATAGAACAGAAAAGAAGAGAACAGAACAGAATATAATAGAATAGAAGAGAACAGAACAAAATGTAACGGAATAGAATGCAATAGAATAGAATAGAATACAAGACAACAGAATAGAATAGAATTGAATAGAACAGAATAGAATAGAATAGAACAGAATAACAGAATAGAATGGAATAGAATAAAATAGAATAGAATATAATAGAATAGAAAAAAATAGAATAGAATAGAAATAAATAGAATAGAATAGAATAGAAAAGAACAGAACAGAATAGAATAGAACAGAATTGAATAAAACAGAACAGAATAGAATAGAATAGAACAGAACAGAATAGAATAGAATAGAATAGAACAGAACAGAATAGAGTAGAATAGAACAGAACAGAATAGAATAGAATAGAACAGAACAGAATACAATAGAATAGAACTCAATAGAATAGAATAGAATAGAATAGTTTAGAACTGAATAGAATAGAATAGAATAGATAGAACAGAACAGAATAAAATAGAATAGAACAGAATAGAATAGAATAGAACAGAATAGAATACAATAGAATAGAACTCAATAGAATAGAATAGAATAGTTTAGAACTGAATAGAATAGAATAGAATAGATAGAACAGAACAGAATAGAATAGAATAGAACAGAATAGAATAGAATAGAACAGAATAGAATAGAACAGAACAGAACAGAATAGAATAGAATAGAATAGAATAGAATAGAATACAACAGAACAGAATAGAAAAGAATAGAATAGAACAGAAGAGAATAGAATAGAACAGAATAGAATAAAATAGAACAGAACAGAACAGGATAGAATAGAATAGAACAGAATAGAACAGAACAGATTAGAATAGATCAGAACTGAACAGAACAGAATAGAATCGAACAGAATAGAATAGAATAGTACAGAACAAAACAGAACAGAACAGAATAGAATAGAATAGAATAGAATAGAATAGAATAGAATAGAACAGAACAGAACACAACACAACAGAACAGAATAGAATAGAATAGAACAGAATAGAATAGAACAGGATAGAGTAGAACAGAAAAGAATAGAATAGAATATAATAGAACAGAACAGAATAGAACAGAACAGAACAGAACAGAACAGAACCGAACAGAACAGAACAGAACACAACAGAACAGAATTGAATAGAATAGAACAGAACAGAATAGAATAGAATAGAATAGAAGAGAAGAGAATAGAATAGAATAGAATACAACAGAACAGAATAGAATAGAATAGAACAGAATAGAATAGAATAGAACAGAACAGAATAGAATAGAATAGAACAGAATAGAATAGAATAGAACAGAATAGAGTAGAAGAGAACAGAACAGAATAGAATAGAATAGAACAGAATAGAACAGATTAGAATAGAAAAGAATAGAACAGAATAGAACAGAACAGAACAGAACAGAACAGAATAAAATAGAATAGAATAGAACAGAACAGAACAGAACAGAATTGAATAGAATAGAACAGAACAGAACAGAATAGAATAGAATAGAACATAATATAATAGAACAGAACAGAAAGGAATAGAATAGAATAGAATAGAATAGAATAGAATAGAATAGAATAGAATAGAATAGAATAGAACAGAATAGAATAGAACAGAACAGAATAGAATAGAATAGAACAGAACAGAAGAGAATAGAATAGAATAGAACAGAACAGAATACAATACAATAGAACACAATAGAATAGAATAGTATAGAACAGAATAGAATAGAATAGAATAGATAGAACAGAACAGAATAGAATAGAATAGAACAGAATAGAATAGAATAGAACAGAACAAAACCGAATAGAATAGAATAGAACAGAACAGAATACAATAGAATAGAACACAATAGAAGAGAATAGAATAGAATAGAATAGTATAGAACAGAATAGAATAGAATAGAATAGATAGAACAGAACAGAATACAATAGAATAGAACAGAATAGAATAGAATAGAACAGAATAGAATAGAATAGAACAGAACAGAACAGAATAGAATACAATAGAATAGAATAGAATAGAATACAACAGAATAGAACAGAATATAAGAGAATAGAACAGAATAGAGTGGAATAGAATAGAACAGAATAGAATGTAACGGAATAGAATACAATAGAATAGAATAGAACAGAACAGAACAGAATAGAATAGAATAGAATAGAGTAGAACAGAATAGAATAGAATAGAATAGAATAGAATAGAATAGAATAGAATAGAATAGAACAGAACAGATTAGAATAGAATAGAACAGAACAGAATACAATAGAATAAAACACAATAGAATAGAATAGAATAGAATAGTATAGAACAGAATAGAATAGAATAGAATAGATAGAACAGAACAGAATAGAATAGAATAGAACAGAATACAATAGAATAGAACAGAATAGAATAGAATAGAACAGAACAGAATAGAATAGAATAGAATAGAATAGAATAGAATAGAATAGAATAGAATAGAATACAACAGAACAGAATAGAAAAGAATAGAATAGAACAGAATAGAATAGAATAGAACAGAATAGAATTGAACAGAAAAGAATAGAATAGAATATAATAGAACAGAACAGAATAGAACAGAACAGAACAGAACAGATTAGAATAGAATAGAATAGAACAGAAGAGGATAGAATAGAATAGTACAGAATAGAATAGAATAGAATAGAATTAAACAGAACAGAATAGTATACAATTGAACAGAACAGAATAGAATAGAATAGAACAGAACAGAATAGAACAGAACAGAGTAGAATAGAATAGAATAGAACAAAAGAGAATAGAATAGAATAGAATAAAACAGAATAGAAGATAATAGAAGAGAATAGAACACAATAGAATAGAATAGAATAGAACAGAACAGAATATAACGGAATAGAATACAATAGAATAGAATAGAATACAACAGAACAGAATAGAATAGAATTGAATAGAACAGAATAGAATAGAATAGAATAGAATAGAACAGAATAGAACAGAACAGAACAGAATAGAGTAGAATTGAATTGAATAGGATAGAATAGGATAGAACAGAACAGAATAGAACAGAACAGAATAGAATAGAATAGAACAGAACAGAATAGAATAGAATAGTATTGAACGGCATAGAATAGAATAGAATAGAATAGAATAGAATAGAATAGAATAGAATAGAATAGAATAGAATAGAATAGAATAGAACAGAACAGAACAGAGTAACGGAATAGAATACAATAGAATAGAATCGAATAGAATACAACAGAACAAAATAGAATAGAATTGAATAGAACAGAATAGAATAGAATAGAATAGAACAGAATAGAACAGAACAAAACAAAACAGAATAGAATATAATACAGCAGAACAGAACAGAATAGAATAGAATATAAGAGAGTAGAACACAATAGAACGGAATAGAATAAAATAGAATAGAATAGAATAGAATAGAATAGAATAGAATAGAATAGAATAGAATAGAATTGAATTGAATAGAATTGAATTGAATAGAACATAATAGAATAGAATAGAATAGAATAGAATAGAATAGAATAGAATAGAATAGAATAGAACAGAATAGAACAGAACGGAATAGAATACAATAGAATAGAATAGAATAAAACAGAACAGAACAGAATAGAATCGAGCAGAATAGAATAGAATAGAACAGAACAGAATAGAATCGAACAGAATAGAATAGAATAGAACAGAACAGAACAGAACAGAATAGAATAGAATAGAATAGAATAGATCAGAATAGAATAGAACAGAAGAGAATAGAATAGAATAGAATAAAACAGAACAGAATAGAACAGAATAGAACAGAACAAGATCGAACAGAACAGAATTGAATAGAATAGAACAGAACAGAATAGAATAGAGTAGAATAGAACATAAGAGAATAGAATAGAATAGAACAGAATAGAATAGAATAGAATAGAACAGAACAGAATAGAATAGAATAGAACAGAACAGAATCGAACAGAACAGAATTGAATAGAATAGAACAGAACAGAATAGAATAGAACATAAGAGAATAGAATAGAATAGAATACAACACAATAGAACAGAAAAGAAGGGAACAGAACAGAATATAATAGAATAGAAAAGAACAGAACAAAATGTAACGGAATAGAATTCAATAGAATAGAATAGAATACAAGACAACAGAATAGAATAGAATTGAATAGAACAGAATAGAATAGAATAGAATAGAATAGAATAGAACAGAATAACAGAATAGAATGGAATAGAATAAAATAGAATAGAATATAATAGAATAGAAAAAAATAGAATAGAATAGAAATGAATAGAATAGAATAGAATAGAAAAGAACAGAACAGAATAGAATAGAACAGAATTGAATAAAACAGAACAGAATAGAATAGAATAGAACAGAACAGAATAGAATAGAATAGAATAGAACAGAACAGAATAGAGTAGAATAGAACAGAACAAAATAGAATAGAATAGAACAGAACAGAATAGAATAGAATAGAATAGAACAGAACAGAATAGAGTAGAACAGAATTGAATAGAATAGAACAGAACAGAATAGAATAGAAAAGAATAAAACAGAATAGAATAGAATAGAATAGAATAAAGCAGAATAGAACAGAATAGAGGAGAATAGAATAGAATAGAATGGAATAGAATTGAACAGAATAGAATGTAACGGAATAGAATACAATAGAATAAAATAGAATAGAACCGAACAGAATAGAATAGAATACAATAGAACAGAATAGAATAGAATAGAATAGAATAGTATAGAACAGAACAGAACAGAACAGAACAGAACACAACAGAACACAATAGTATAGAATAGAACAGAATAGAATAGAACAGAGAAGAATTGAATAGAATAGAATAGAACAGAAGAGAATAGAACAGAACAGAACAGAACAGAATAGAATAGAATAGAATAGATTAGAACAGAATATAATAGAGTAGAATAGAACAGAATAGAATAGAATAGAATAGAATAGAACAGAACAGAACAGAATAGAATAGAATAAAACAGAACAGAATAGAACAGAATAGAACAGAACAGACTTGAACAGAACAGAATTGAATAGAATAGAACAGAACAGAATAGAATAGAGTAGAATAGAACATAAGAGAATAGAATAGAATAGAATACAGCAGAATAGATCAGAATAGAACAGAATAGAATAGAATAGAATAGAACAGAACAGAATAGAATAGAATAGAACAGAACAGAATCGAACAGAACAGAATTGAATACAATAGAACAGAACAGAATAGAATAGAACATAAGAGAATAGAATAGAATAGAATACAACAGAATAGAACAGAAAAGAAGAGAACAGAACAGAATATAATAGAATAGAAGAGAACAGAACAAAATGTAACGGAATAGAATGCAATAGAATAGAATAGAATACAAGACAACAGAATAGAATAGAATTGAATAGAACAGAATAGAATAGAATAGAACAGAATAACAGAATAGAATGGAATAGAATAAAATAGAATAGAATATAATAGAATAGAAAAAAAATAGAATAGACTAGAAATAAATAGAATAGAATAGAATAGAAAAGAACAGAACAGAATAGAATAGAACAGAATTGAATAAAACAGAACAGAATAGAATAGAATAGAACAGAACAGAATAGAATAGAATAGAATAGAACAGAACAGAATAGAGTAGAATAGAACAGAACAGAATAGAATAGAATAGAACAGAACAGAATACAATAGAATAGAACTCAATAGAATAGAATAGAATAGAATAGTTTAGAACTGAATAGAATAGAATAGAATAGATAGAACAGAACAGAATAAAATAGAATAGAACAGAATAGAATAGAATAGAACAGAATAGAATACAATAGAATAGAACTCAATAGAATAGAATAGAATAGTTTAGAACTGAATAGAATAGAATAGAATAGATAGAACAGAACAGAATAGAATAGAATAGAACAGAATAGAATAGAATAGAACAGAATAGAATAGAACAGAACAGAATAGAATAGAATAGAATAGAATAGAATAGAATAGAATAGAATAGAATAGAATAGAATACAACAGAACAGAATAGAAAAGAATATAATAGAACAGAAGAGAATAGAATAGAATAGAATAGAATAGAATAGAACAGAACAGAACAGGATAGAATAGAATAGAACAGAATAGAACAGAACAGATTAGAATAGATCAGAACTGAACAGAACAGAATAGAATCGAACAGAATAGAATAGAATAGTACAGAACAAAACAGAACAAAATAGAATAGAATAGAATAGAATAGAATAGAATAGAATAGAATAGTATAGATTAGAACAGAATAGAACAGAATGGAATAGAATAGAATAGAATAGAATAGAACGGAAGAGAACAGAATAGAATCGAAGAGAATAGAATAGAATAGAACAGAACAGAACAGAATAGAATAGAATAGAATAGAATAGAATAGAATAGAACAGAACAGAACACAACACAACAGAACAGAATAGAATAGAATAGAACAGAATAGAATAGAACAGGATAGAGTAGAACAGAAAAGAATAGAATAGAATATAATAGAACAGAACAGAATAGAACAGAACAGAACAGAACAGAACAGAACCGAACAGAACAGAACAGAACACAACATAACAGAATTGAATAGAATAGAACAGAACAGAATAGAATAGAATAGAATAGAAGAGAAGAGAACAGAATAGAATAGAATACAACAGAATAGAACAGAATATAAGAGAATAGAACAGAATAGAATGGAATAGAATAGAACAGAATAGAATGTAACGGAATAGAATACAATAGAATAGAATAGAACAGAACAGAACAGAATAGAATAGAATAGAATAGAGTAGAACAGAATAGAATAGAATAGAATAGAATAGAATAGAATAGAACAGAACAGAACAGAATAGAATAGAATAGAACAGAACAGAATACAATACAATAGAACACAATAGAATAGAATAGTATAGAACAGAATAGAATAGAATAGAATAGATAGAACAGAACAGAATAGAATAGAATAGAACAGAATAGAATAGAATAGAATAGAACAAAACCGAATAGAATAGAATAGAACAGAACAGAATACAATAGAATAGAACACAATAGAAGAGAATAGAATAGTATAGAACAGAATAGAATAGAATAGAATAGATAGAACAGAAAAGAATACAATAGAATAGAACAGAATAGAATAGAATAGAACAGAATAGAATAGAATAGAACAGAACAGAATAGAATAGAATACAATAGAATAGAATAGAATAGAATACAACAGAATAGAACAGAATATAAGAGAATAGAACAGAATAGAGTGGAATAGAATAGAACAGAATAGAATGTAACGGAATAGAATACAATAGAATAGAATAGAACAGAACAGAACAGAATAGAATAGAATAGAATAGAGTAGAACAGAATAGAATAAAATAGAATAGAATAGAATAGAATAGAACAGAACAGAACAGATTAGAATAGAATAGAACAGAACAGAATACAATAGAATAAAACACAATAGAATAGAATAGAATAGAATAGTATAGAACAGAATAGAATAGAATAGAATAGATAGAACAGAACAGAATAGAATAGAATAGAACAGAATACAATAGAATAGAACAGAATAGAATAGAATAGAACAGAACAGAATAGAATAGAATAGAATAGAATAGAATAGAATAGAATAGAATAGAATAGAATACAACAGAACAGAATAGAAAAGAATAGAATAGAACAGAATAGAATAGAATAGAACAGAATAGAATTGAACAGAAAAGAATAGAATAGAATATAATAGAACAGAACAGAATAGAACAGAACAGAACAGAACAGATTAGAATAGAATAGAATAGAACAGAAGAGGATAGAATAGAATAGTACAGAATAGAATAGAATTAAACAGAACAGAATAGTATACAATTGAACAGAACAGAATAGAATAGAATAGAACAGAACAGAATAGAACAGAACAGAATAGAATAGAATAGAATAGAACAAAAGAGAATAGAATAGAATAGAATAAAACAGAATAGAACATAATAGAAGAGAATAGAACACAATAGAATAGAATAGAATAGAACAGAAAAGAATATAACGGAATAGAATACAATAGAATAGAATAGAATACAACAGAACAGAATAGAATAGAATTGAATAGAACAGAATAGAATAGAATAGAATAGAATAGAATAGAATAGAACAGAATAGAACAGAACAGAACAGAATAGAGTAGAATTGAATTGAATAGGATAGAATAGGATAGAACAGAACAGAATAGAACAGAACAGAATAGAATAGAATAGAACAGAACAGAATAGAATAGAATAGTATTGAACGGAATAGAATAGAATAGAATAGAATAGAATAGAATAGAATAGAATAGAATAGAACAGAACAGAACAGAGTAACGGAATAGAATACAATAGAATAGAATCGAATAGAATACAACAGAACAAAATAGAATAGAATTGAATAGAACAGAATAGAATAGAATAGAATAGAACAGAATAGAACAGAACAAAACAAAACAGAATAGAATATAATACAGCAGAACAGAACAGAATAGAATAGAATATAAGAGAGTAGAACACAATAGAACGGAATAGAATAAAATAGAATAGAATAGAATAGAATAGAATAGAATAGAATAGAATAGAATTGAATTGAATAGAATTGAATTGAATAGAACATAATAGAATAGAATAGAATGGAATAGAATAGAATAGAATAGAATAGAAGAGAATAGAATAGAATAGAACAGAATAGAACAGAACGGAATAGAATACAATAGAATAGAATAGAATAAAACAGAACAGAACAGAATAGAATCGAGCAGAATAGAATAGAATAGAACAGAACAGAATAGAATCGAACAGAATAGAATAGAATAGAACAGAACAGAACAGAACAGAATAGAATAGAATAGAATAGAATAGATCAGAATAGAATAGAACAGAATAGAATAGAATAGAATAGAATAAAACAGAACAGAATAGAACAGAATAGAACAGAACAAGATCGAACAGAACAGAATTGAATAGAATAGAACAGAACAGAATAGAATAGAGTAGAATAGAACATAAGAGAATAGAATAGAATAGAACAGAAAAGAATAGAATAGAATAGAACAGAACAGAATAGAATAGAATAGAACAGAACAGAATCGAACAGAACAGAATTGAATAGAATAGAACAGAACAGAATAGAATAGAACATAAGAGAATAGAATAGAATAGAATACAACACAATAGAACAGAAAAGAAGAGAACAGAACAGAATATAATAGAATAGAAAAGAACAGAACAAAATGTAACGGAATAGAATTCAATAGAATAGAATAGAATACAAGACAACAGAATAGAATAGAATTGAATAGAACAGAATAGAATAGAATAGAATAGAATAGAATAGAACAGAATAACAGAATAGAATGGAATAGAATAAAATAGAATAGAATATAATAGAATAGAAAAAAATAGAATAGAATAGAAATGAATAGAATAGAATAGAATAGAAAAGAACAGAACAGAATAGAATAGAACAGAATAGAATTGAATAAAACAGAACAGAATAGAATAGAATAGAACAGAACAGAATAGAATATAATAGAACAGAACAGAGTAGAATAGAATAGAATAGAACAGAACAGAATAGAGTAGAACAGAATTGAGTAGAATAGAACAGAACAGAACAGAATAGAAAAGAATCGAACAGAATAGAATAGAATAGAATAGAATAAACAGAATAGAACAGAATAGAAGAGAATAGAACAGAATAGAATGTAACGGAATAGAATACAATAGAATAAATTAGAATAGAACCGAACAGAATAGAATAGAATACAATAGAAAAGAATAGAACAGAAAAGAATTGAATAGAATAGAATAGAACAGAAGAGAATAGAACAGAACAGAACAGAACAGAATAGAATAGAATAGAATAGATAAGATCAGAATATAATAGAATAGAATAGAACAGAATAGAATAGAACAGAATAGAATAGAACAGAATAGAACAGAATAGAATCGAACAGAATATAATAGAATAGAACAGAACAAAACAGAATAGAATAGAATAGAATAGAATAGAATAGAATAGAATAGAACAGAAAAGAAGGGAACGAAATAGAATAGAATAGAATAAAATAGAGTAGAATAGAATAGAATAGAATAGAACAGAACAGAACAGATTAGAATCGAACAGAATAGAAGAGAATAGAACAGAACAGAACAGAACACAACAGAACAGAATAGAATAGAATAGAAGAGAATAGAACAGAACAGAATAGAACAAAACAGAACAGAACAGAACAGAACAGAATAGAAAAGAATAGAATAGAACAGAATAGAATAGAATAGAATAGAACAGAATAGAATAGAATAGAATAGAATAAAACAGAACAGATTAGAATAGAATAGAACAGAACAGAATAGACTATTATAGAACAGAACAGAATAGAACAGAACAGAATAGAATAGAATAGAACAGAACAGAATAGAGTAGAACAGAATTGAATAGAATAGAACAGAACAGAATAGAATAGAATAGAACAGAACAGAATGTAACGGAATAGAATACAATAGAATTGAATAGAATACAACAGAACAGAATAGAATAGATTTGAATAGAATAGAATAGAATAGAATAGAATAGAATAGAATAGAATAGAATAGAATAGAATAGAACAGAATAGAAGAGAATAGAATAGAATAGAATAGAATAGAATAGAATAGAGTAGAATATAATAGAACAGAATAGTACAGAACAGAACAGAATAGAGTAGAACAGAATAGAATAGAATAGAATAGAATAGAACAGAACAGAACAGAATAGAATAGAATAGAACAGAACAGAACATAATAGAACAGAACAGAATACAATAGAATAGAACACAATAGAATAGAATAGAATAGAATAGAATAGTATAGAACAGAATAGAATAGAATAGAATAGAATAGAATAGAATAGAATAGAATAGAATAGAAGAGAACAGAATAGAATAGAATAGAACAGAACAGAAAAGAATAGAATAGAACAGAATAGAATAGAATAGTACAGAACAAAATAGAATAGAATAGAATAGAATAGAATAGAATAGGATAGAATAGAATAGATTAGATTAGAACAGAATAGAACAGAACGGAATAGAATAGAATAGAACAGAACAGAATAGAATAGAATCGAAGAGAATAGAATAGAATAGAATAGAAGAGAACAGAACAGAATAGAATAGAATAGAATAGAATAGAATAGAATAGAATAGAATAGAATAGAACAGAAAAAACAGACCTCAACACAACAGAACAGAATAGAATAGAATAGAACAGAATAGAACAGAACAGAACAGAATAGAATAGAATGGAATAGGACAGAATAGGATAGAATAGAATAGTACAGAAGAGAATAGAATAGAATAGAATTAAACAGAACAGAATAGAAGAGAATAGAATAAATAGAACAGAATAGAATAGAATAGAATAGAATAGAATAGAATAGAATAGAATAGAATAGAACAGAATAGAAAAGAACAGAACAGAATAGAGTAGAATAGAATAGAATAGAATAGAATAGAATAGAAAAGAATAGAACAGAGCAGAACAGAACAGAACAGAATAGAATACAATAGAACAGAATAGAATAGAATAGAAAAGAATAGAATAGTATAGAACAGAACAGAATAGAATAGAATAGAATAGAATAGAATAGAATAGAATAGAACAGAATAGAATAGAATAGAACAGAATAGAATGGAATAGTACAGAACAAAACAGAATAGAATAGAATAGAATAGAATAGGATAGAACAGAAGATAATAGAATAGAATAGAATTAAACAGAACAGAATAGAATAGAATTGTACACAACAGAATAGAATAAAATAGAACAGAACAGAATAGAATAGGATAGAACAGAATAGAATAGAACAGAACAGAACAGAGCAGAATAGAATAGAATCGAATAGAGCAGAATAGGATAGAATAGAATAGTATAGAATAGAATAGAATTAAACAGAAGAGAATGGAATAGAATTGAACACAATAGAATAGAACAGAACAGAATAGAACAGAACAGAATAGAATAGAATAGAACAGAACAGAATAGAATAGAATAGAACAGAACAGAATAGAGTAGAACAGAATTGAATAGAATAGAACAGAACAGAATAGAATAGAATAGAATAGAATAGATCAGAAGAGAATAGTATAGAATAGAATACAACAGAATAGAACAGAATCGAAGAGAATAGAACAGAATAGAATAGAATAGAATAGAACAGAACAGAATGTAACGGAATAGAATACAATAGAATAGAATAGAATACAACAGAACAGAATAGAATAGAATTGAATAGAACAGAATAGAATAGAATAGAATAGAAAAGAATAGAATACAACAGAACAGAACAGAATAGAATAGAATATAATAGAATAGAACAGAATACAATGGAATACAATAAAATAAAAAGAATAGAATAGAATAGAACAGAAAAGAACAGAACAGAATAGAATAGAACAGAATAGAAAAGAATAAAAAAGAACAGAATAGAACAGAACAGAATAGAGTAGAACAGAATTGAATAGAATAGAACAGAACAGAATAGAATAAAATAGAATAGAACAGAAGAGAATAGAATAGAATTTAATACACAGAATAGAACAGAATAGAATAGAATAGAACAGAATAGAATAGAATAGAATAGAACAGAACAGAATGTAACGGAATAGAATAGAATAGAATAGAATAGAAGAGAATAGAATAGAATAGAATAGAACAGAACAGAATAGAATAGAATAGAATAAAACAGAATAGAACAGAATAGAAGAGAATAGAACAGAACAGAATAGAATAGAATAGAACAGAACAGAATGTAACGGAATAGAATACAATAGAATAGAATAGAATACAACAGAACAGAATAGAATAGAATTGAATAGAACAGAATAGAATAGAATAGAATAGAATAGAATAGAATTGAACAGAACAGAACAGAGTAACGGAATAGAATACAATAGAATATAATAGAATAGAATACAACAGAACAGAATAGAATAGAATTGAATAGAACAGAATAGAATAGAATAGAATAGAACAGAACAGAATAGAGTAGAACAGAATTGAATAGAATAGAACAGAACAGATTAGAATAGAAATGAATCGAACAGAATAGAATAGAATAGAATAGAATAAAACAGAATAGAACAGAATAGAAGAGAATAGAACAGAATAGAATGTAACGGAATAGAATACAATAGAATAAAATAGAATAGAACCGAACAGAATAGAATAGAATACAATAGAACAGAATAGAATAGAATAGAATAGAATAGAATAGTATAGAACAGAACAGAACAGAACAGAACAGAACACAACAGAACAGAATAGTATAGAATAGAACAGAAAAGAATTGAATAGAATAGAATAGAACAGAAGAGAATAGAACAGAACAGAACAGAACAGAATAGAATAGAATAGAATAGATAAGAACAGAATATAATAGAATAGAATAGAACAGAATAGAATAGAACAGAATAGAATAGAACAGAACAGAACAGAATAGAATCGAACAGAATAGAATAGAATAGAACAGAACAAAACAGAATAGAATAGAATAGAATAGAACAGAAAAGAACAGAACGGAATAGAATAGAATAGAATAGAATAGAATAGAATAGAATAGAATAGAATAGAATAGAATAGAACAGAACAGAACAGAATAGAATCGAACAGAATAGAAGAGAATAGAACAGAACAGAACAGAACACAACAGAACAGAATAGAATAGAAGAGAAGAGAATAGAACAGAACAGAATAGAACAGAACAGAACAGAACAGAACAGAATAGAAAAGAATAGAATAGAACAGAATAGAATAGAATAGAATAGAACAGAATAGAATAGAATAGAATAAAACAGAACAGATTAGAATAGAATAGAACAGAACAGAATAGAATATTATAGAACAGAACAGAATAGAACAGAACAGAATAGAATAGAATAGAACAGAACAGAATAGAGTAGAACAGAATTGAATAGAATAGAACAGAACAGAATAGAATAGAATAGATCAGAACAGAATGTAACGGAATAGAATACAATAGAATTGAATAGAATACAACAGAACAGAAGAGAATAGATTTCAATAGAACAGAATAGAATAGAATAGAATAGAATAGAATAGAACAGAATAGAATAGAATAGAATAGAATAGAATAGAATAGAGTAGAATATAATAGAACAGAATAGTACAGAACAGAACAGAATAGAGTAGAACAGAATTGAATAGAATAGAATAGAATAGAACAGAACAGAACAGAATAGAATAGAATAGAACAGAACAGAACAGGATAGAACAGAACAGAATACAATAGAATAGAACACAATAGAATAGAATAGAATAGAATAGAATAGAATAGAATAGAATAGAATAGTATAGAACAGAATAGAATAGAATAGAATAGAATAGAATAGAACAGAATAGAATAGAATAGAACAGAACAGAAAAGAATAGAATAGAACAAAATAGAATAGAATAGTACAGAACAAAATAGAATAGAATAGAATAGAATAGAATAGAATAGATTAGATTAGAACAGAATAGAACAGAACGGAATAGAATAGAATAGAACAGAACAGAACAGAATAGAATCGAAGAGAATAGAATAGAATAGAATAGAAGAGAACAGAACAGAATAGAATAGAATAGAATAGAATAGAATAGATCAGAAAAAACAGACCACAACACAACAGAACCGAATAGAATAGAATAGAACAGAATAGAATAGAACAGAATAGAACAGAACAGAACAGAATAGAATAGAATGGAATAGAACAGAATAGGATAGAATAGAATAGTACAGAAGAGAATAGAATAGAATAGAATTAAACAGAACAGAATAGAAGAGAATAGAATAAATAGAACAGAATAGAATAGAATAGAATAGAATAGAACAGAATAGAAAAGAACAGAACAGAATAGAGTAGAATAGAATAGAATAGAATAGAATAGAATAGAATAGAATAGAATAGAATAGAATAGAAAAGAATAGAACAGAGCAGAACAGAACAGAACAGAATAGAATACAATAGAACAGAATAGAATAGAATAGAAAAGAATAGAATAGTATAGAACAGAACAGAATAGAATAGAATAGAATAGAATAGAATAGAACAGAATAGAATAGAATAGAACAGAATAGAATGGAATAGTACAGAACAAAACAGAATAGAATAGAATAGAATAGAATAGAATAGAATAGAATAGAATAGAATAGAATAGAATAGGATAGAATATAATAGTACAGAAGATAATAGAATAGAATAGAATTAAACAGATCAGAATAGAATAGAATTGTACACAACAGAATAGAATAAAATAGAACAGAACAGAATAGAACAGAACAGAATAGAATAGGATAGAACAGAATAGAATAGAACAGAACAGAACAGAGCAGAATAGAATAGAATAGAATAGAACAGAATAGGATAGAATAGAATAGTACAGAAGAGAATAGAATAGAATAGAATTAAACAGAAGAGAATAGAATAGAATTTAACACAATAGAATAGAATAGAATAGAACAGAACAGAATAGAACAGAACAGAATAGAACAGGACAGAATAGAATAAAATAGAACAGAACAGAATAGAATAGAATAGAACAGAACAGAATAGAGTAGAACAGAATTGAATAGAATAGAACAGAACAGAATAGAATAGAATAGAATAGAATAGAATAGATCAGAAGAGAATAGTATAGAATAGAATACAACAGAATAGAACAGAATCGAAGAGAATAGAATAGAATAGAATAGAATAGAATAGAACAGAACAGAATGTAAAGGAATAGAATACAATAGAATAGAATAGAATACAACAGAACAGAATAGAATAGAATTGAATAGAACAGAATAGAATAGAATAGAATAGAAAAGAATAGAATACAACAGAACAGAACAGAATAGAATAGAATATAATAGAATAGAACAGAATACAATGGAATACAATAAAATAAAAAGAATAGAATAGAATAGAACAGAAAAGAACAGAACAGAATAGAATAGAACAGAATAGAAAAGAATAAAAAAGAACAGAATAGAACAGAACAGAATAGAGTAGAACAGAATTGAATAGAATAGAACAGAACAGAATAGAATAAAATAGAATAGAACAGAAGAGAATAGAATAGAATTTAATACAACAGAATAGAACAGAATAGAATAGAATAGAACAGAACAGAATAGAATAGAATAGAATAGAATAGAATAGAATAGAACAGAACAGAATAGAATAGAATAGAATAAAACAGAATAGAACAGAATAGAAGAGAATAGAACAGAACAGAATAGAATAGAATAGAACAGAACAGAATGTAACGGAATAGAATACAATAGAATAGAATAGAATACAACAGAACAGAATAGAATAGAATTGAATAGAACAGAATAGAATAGAATAGAATAGAATAGAATAGAATAGAATAGAATAGAATAGAATAGAATAGAATAGAACAGAACAGAACAGAGTAACGGAATAGAATACAATAGAATATAATAGAATAGAATACAACAGAACAGAATAGAATAGAATTGAATAGAACAGAATAGAAAAAATAGAATAGAACAGAATAGAACAGAACAAAACAAAACAGAATAGAATAGAATACAGCAGAACAGAACAGAATAGAATAGAATATAACAGAGTAGAACACAATAGAACGGAATAGAATAAAATAGAATAGAATAGAATAGAATAGAATAGAATAGAATAGAATAGAATAGAATTGAATAGAACAGAATAGAATAGAATAGAATGGAATAGAATAGAATAGAATAGAATAGAATAGAATAGAATAGAATAGAATAGAATAGAATAGAACAGAATAGAACAGAACGGAATAGAATAGAATAGAATAGAATAGAATAAAACAGAACAGAACAGAATAGAATCGAACAGAACAGAATAGAATCGAACAGAATAGAATAGAATAGAACAGAACAGAACAGAACAGAATAGAATAGAATAGAATAGAATAGATCAGAATAGAATAGAACAGAAGGGAATAGAATAGAATAAAACAGAACAGAATAGAACAGAATAGAACAGAACAGAATCGAACAGAACAGAATTGAATAGAATAGAACAGAACAGAACAGAATAGAGTAGAATAGAACATAAGAGAATAGAATAGAATAGAATACAACAGAATAGAACAGAATAGAACAGAATAGAATAGAATAGAATAGAATAGAACAGAATAGAATAGAATAGAATAGAATAAAACAGAACAGATTAGAATAGAATAGAACAGAACAGAATAGACTATTATAGAACAGAACAGAATAGAACAGAACAGAATAGAATAGAATAGAACAGAACAGAATAGAGTAGAACAGAATTGAATAGAATAGAACAGAACAGAATAGAATAGAATAGAACAGAACAGAATGTAACGGAATAGAATACAATAGAATTGAATAGAATACAACAGAACAGAATAGAATAGATTTGAATAGAATAGAATAGCATAGAATAGAATAGAATAGAATAGAATAGAACAGAATAGAATAGAATAGAATAGAATAGAATAGAATAGAATAGAATAGAATAGAGTAGAATATAATAGAACAGAATAGTACAGAACAGAACAGAATAGAGTAGAACAGAATAGAATAGAATAGAATAGAATAGAACAGAACAGAACAGAATAGAATAGAATAGAACAGAACAGAACATAATAGAACAGAACAGAATACAATAGAATAGAACACAATAGAATAGAATAGAATAGAATAGAATAGTATAGAACAGAATAGAATAGAATAGAATAGAATAGAATAGAATAGAATAGAATAGAATAGAAGAGAACAGAATAGAATAGAATAGAACAGAACAGAAAAGAATAGAATAGAACAGAATAGAATAGAATAGTACAGAACAAAATAGAATAGAATAGAATAGAATAGAATAGAATAGGATAGAATAGAATAGATTAGATTAGAACAGAATAGAACAGAACGGAATAGAATAGAATAGAACAGAACAGAATAGAATAGAATCGAAGAGAATAGAATAGAATAGAATAGAAGAGAACAGAACAGAATAGAATAGAATAGAATAGAATAGAATAGAATAGAATAGAATAGAATAGAATAGAATAGAATAGAATAGAATAGAATAGAATAGAATAGAATAGAACAGAAAAAACAGACCTCAACACAACAGAACAGAATAGAATAGAATAGAACAGAATAGAACAGAACAGAACAGAATAGAATAGAATGGAATAGGACAGAATAGGATAGAATAGAATAGTACAGAAGAGAATAGAATAGAATAGAATTAAACAGAACAGAATAGAAGAGAATAGAATAAATAGAACAGAATAGAATAGAATAGAATAGAATAGAATAGAATAGAATAGAATAGAATAGAATAGAACAGAATAGAAAAGAACAGAACAGAATAGAGTAGAATAGAATAGAATAGAATAGAATAGAATAGAAAAGAATAGAACAGAGCAGAACAGAACAGAACAGAATAGAATACAATAGAACAGAATAGAATAGAATAGAAAAGAATAGAATAGTATAGAACAGAACAGAATAGAATAGAATAGAATAGAATAGAATAGAATAGAATAGAACAGAATAGAATAGAATAGAACAGAATAGAATGGAATAGTACAGAACAAAACAGAATAGAATAGAATAGAATAGAATAGGATAGAACAGAAGATAATAGAATAGAATAGAATTAAACAGAACAGAATAGAATAGAATTGTACACAACAGAATAGAATAAAATAGAACAGAACAGAATAGAATAGGATAGAACAGAATAGAATAGAACAGAACAGAACAGAGCAGAATAGAATAGAATCGAATAGAGCAGAATAGGATAGAATAGAATAGTACAGAAGAGAATAGAATAGAATAGAATTAAACAGAAGAGAATGGAATAGAATTGAACACAATAGAATAGAACAGAACAGAATAGAACAGAACAGAATAGAATAGAATAGAACAGAACAGAATAGAATAGAATAGAACAGAACAGAATAGAGTAGAACAGAATTGAATAGAATAGAACAGAACAGAATAGAATAGAATAGAATAGAATAGATCAGAAGAGAATAGTATAGAATAGAATACAACAGAATAGAACAGAATCGAAGAGAATAGAACAGAATAGAATAGAATAGAATAGAACAGAACAGAATGTAACGGAATAGAATACAATAGAATAGAATAGAATACAACAGAACAGAATAGAATAGAATTGAATAGAACAGAATAGAATAGAATAGAATAGAAAAGAATAGAATACAACAGAACAGAACAGAATAGAATAGAATATAATAGAATAGAACAGAATACAATGGAATACAATAAAATAAAAAGAATAGAATAGAATAGAACAGAAAAGAACAGAACAGAATAGAATAGAACAGAATAGAAAAGAATAAAAAAGAACAGAATAGAACAGAACAGAATAGAGTAGAACAGAATTGAATAGAATAGAACAGAACAGAATAGAATAAAATAGAATAGAACAGAAGAGAATAGAATAGAATTTAATACACAGAATAGAACAGAATAGAATAGAATAGAACAGAATAGAATAGAATAGAATAGAACAGAACAGAATGTAACGGAATAGAATAGAATAGAATAGAATAGAAGAGAATAGAATAGAATAGAATAGAACAGAACAGAATAGAATAGAATAGAATAAAACAGAATAGAACAGAATAGAAGAGAATAGAACAGAACAGAATAGAATAGAATAGAACAGAACAGAATGTAACGGAATAGAATACAATAGAATAGAATAGAATACAACAGAACAGAATAGAATAGAATTGAATAGAACAGAATAGAATAGAATAGAATAGAATAGAATAGAATAGAACAGAACAGAACAGAGTAACGGAATAGAATACAATAGAATATAATAGAATAGAATACAACAGAACAGAATAGAAAAGAATTGAATAGAACAGAATAGAATAGAATAGAATATAACAGAACAGAATAGAGTAGAACAGAATAGAATAGAATAGAACAGAATAGAACAGAATAGAATATAATAGAATAGAATAGAACAGAACAGAATAGAATCGAACAGAATAGAATAGAATAGAACAGAACAGATTAGAATAGAAATGAATCGAACAGAATAGAATAGAATAGAATAGAATAAAACAGAATAGAACAGAATAGAAGAGAATAGAACAGAATAGAATGTAACGGAATAGAATACAATAGAATAAAATAGAATAGAACCGAACAGAATAGAATAGAATACAATAGAACAGAATAGAATAGAATAGAATAGAATAGAATAGTATAGAACAGAACAGAACAGAACAGAACAGAACACAACAGAACAGAATAGTATAGAATAGAACAGAAAAGAATTGAATAGAATAGAATAGAACAGAAGAGAATAGAACAGAACAGAACAGAACAGAATAGAATAGAATAGAATAGATAAGAACAGAATATAATAGAATAGAATAGAACAGAATAGAATAGAACAGAATAGAATAGAACAGAACAGAACAGAATAGAATCGAACAGAATAGAATAGAATAGAACAGAACAAAACAGAATAGAATAGAATAGAATAGAACAGAAAAGAACAGAACGGAATAGAATAGAATAGAATAGAATAGAATAGAATAGAATAGAATAGAACAGAACAGAACAGAATAGAATCGAACAGAATAGAAGAGAATAGAACAGAACAGAACAGAACACAACAGAACAGAATAGAATAGAAGAGAAGAGAATAGAACAGAACAGAATAGAACAGAACAGAACAGAACAGAACAGAATAGAAAAGAATAGAATAGAACAGAATAGAATAGAATAGAATAGAACAGAATAGAATAGAATAGAATAAAACAGAACAGATTAGAATAGAATAGAACAGAACAGAATAGAATATTATAGAACAGAACAGAATAGAACAGAACAGAATAGAATAGAATAGAACAGAACAGAATAGAGTAGAACAGAATTGAATAGAATAGAACAGAACAGAATAGAATAGAATAGAACAGAACAGAATGTAACGGAATAGAATACAATAGAATTGAATAGAATACAACAGAACAGAAGAGAATAGATTTCTATAGAACAGAATAGAATAGAATAGAATAGAATAGAATAGAACAGAATAGAATAGAATAGAATAGAATAGAATAGAATAGAGTAGAATATAATAGAACAGAATAGTACAGAACAGAACAGAATAGAGTAGAACAGAATTGAATAGAATAGAATAGAATAGAACAGAACAGAACAGAATAGAATAGAATAGAACAGAACAGAACAGAATAGAACAGAACAGAATACAATAGAATAGAACACAATAGAATAGAATAGAATAGAATAGAATAGAATAGAATAGAATAGAATAGTATAGAACAGAATAGAATAGAATAGAATAGAATAGAATAGAATAGAATAGAACAGAATAGAATAGAATAGAACAGAACAGAAAAGAATAGAATAGAACAAAATAGAATAGAATAGTACAGAACAAAATAGAAAAGAATAGAATAGAATAGAATAGAATAGATTAGATTAGAACAGAATAGAACAGAACGGAATAGAATAGAATAGAACAGAACAGAACAGAATAGAATCGAAGAGAATAGAATAGAATAGAATAGAAGAGAACAGAACAGAATAGAATAGAATAGAATAGAATAGAATAGATCAGAAAAAACAGACCACAACACAACAGAACCGAATAGAATAGAATAGAACAGAATAGAATAGAACAGAATAGAACAGAACAGAACAGAATAGAATAGAATGGAATAGAACAGAATAGGATAGAATAGAATAGTACAGAAGAGAATAGAATAGAATAGAATTAAACTGAACAGAATAGAAGAGAATAGAATAAATAGAACAGAATAGAATAGAATAGAATAGAATAGAATAGAACAGAATAGAAAAGAACAGAACAGAATAGTGTAGAATAGAATAGAATAGAATAGAATAGAATAGAATAGAATAGAATAGAAAAGAATAGAACAGAGCAGAACAGAACAGAACAGAATAGAATACAATAGAACAGAATAGAATAGAATAGAAAAGAATAGAATAGTATAGAACAGAACAGAATAGAATAGAATAGAATAGAATAGAATAGAACAGAATAGAATAGAATAGAACAGAATAGAATGGAATAGTACAGAACAAAACAGAATAGAATAGAATAGAATAGAATAGAATAGAATAGAATAGAATAGAATAGAATAGGATAGAATATAATAGTACAGAAGATAATAGAATAGAATAGAATTAAACAGATCAGAATAGAATAGAATTGTACACAACAGAATAGAATAAAATAGAACAGAACAGAATAGAACAGAACAGAATAGAATAGGATAGAACAGAATAGAATAGAACAGAACAGAACAGAGCAGAATAGAATAGAATAGAATAGAACAGAATAGGATAGAATAGAATAGTACAGAAGAGAATAGAATAGAATAGAATTAAACAGAAGAGAATAGAATAGAATTTAACACAATAGAATAGAATAGAATAGAACAGAACAGAATAGAACAGAACAGAATAGAACAGAACAGAATAGAATAAAATAGAACAGAACAGAATAGAATAGAATAGAACAGAACAGAATAGAGTAGAACAGAATTGAATAGAATAGAACAGAACAGAATAGAATAGAATAGAATAGAATAGAATAGATCAGAAGAGAATAGTATAGAATAGAATACAACAGAATAGAACAGAATCGAAGAGAATAGAATAGAATAGAATAGAATAGAATAGAACAGAACAGAATGTAACGGAATAGAATACAATAGAATAGAATAGAATACAACAGAACAGAATAGAATAGAATTGAATAGAACAGAATAGAATAGAATAGAATAGAAAAGAATAGAATACAACAGAACAGAACAGAATAGAATAGAATATAATAGAATAGAACAGAATACAATGGAATACAATAAAATAAAAAGAATAGAATAGAATAGAACAGAAAAGAACAGAACAGAATAGAATAGAACAGAATAGAAAAGAATAAAAAAGAACAGAATAGAACAGAACAGAATAGAGTAGAACAGAATTGAATAGAATAGAACAGAACAGAATAGAATAAAATAGAATAGAACAGAAGAGAATAGAATAGAATTTAATACAACAGAATAGAACAGAATAGAATAGAATAGAACAGAACAGAATAGAATAGAATAGAATAGAATAGAATAGAATAGAACAGAACAGAATAGAATAGAATAGAATAAAACAGAATAGAACAGAATAGAAGAGAATAGAACAGAACAGAATAGAATAGAATAGAACAGAACAGAATGTAACGGAATAGAATACAATAGAATAGAATAGAATACAACAGAACAGAATAGAATAGAATTGAATAGAACAGAATAGAATAGAATAGAATAGAATAGAATAGAATAGAATAGAATAGAATAGAATAGAACAGAACAGAACAGAGTAACGGAATAGAATACAATAGAATATAATAGAATAGAATACAACAGAACAGAATAGAATAGAATTGAATAGAACAGAATAGAATAGAATAGAATAGAACAGAATAGAACAGAACAAAACAAAACAGAATAGAATAGAATACAGCAGAACAGGACAGAATAGAATAGAATATAACAGAGTAGAACACAATAGAACGGAATAGAATAAAATAGAATAGAATAGAATAGAATAGAATAGAATAGAATAGAATAGAATAGAATAGAATAGAATTGAATAGAACAGAATAGAATAGAATAGAATGGAATAGAATAGAATAGAATAGAATAGAATAGAATAGAATAGAATAGAATAGAATAGAATAGAATAGAACAGAATAGAACAGAACGGAATAGAATAGAATAGAATAGAATAGAATAAAACAGAACAGACCAGAATAGAATCGAACAGAACAGAATAGAATCGAACAGAATAGAATAGAATAGAACAGAACAGAACAGAACAGAATAGAATAGAATAGAATAGAATAGATCAGAATAGAATAGAACAGAAGGGAATAGAATAGAATAAAACAGAACAGAATAGAACAGAACAGAATCGAACAGAACAGAATTGAATAGAATAGAACAGAACAGAACAGAATAGAGTAGAATAGAACATAAGAGAATAGAATAGAATAGAATACAACAGAATAGAACAGAATAGAACAGAATAGAATAGAATAGAATAGAATAGAACAGAATAGAATAGAATAGAACAGAACAGAATCGAACAGAACAGAATTGAATAGAATAGAACAGAACAGAATAGAATAGAACATAAGAGAATAGAATAGAATAGAATACAACAGATTAGAACAGAAAAGAAGAGAACAGAACAGAATATAATAGAATAGAAAAGAACAGAACAAAATGTAACGGAATAGAATGCAATAGAATAGAATAGAATACAAGACAACAGAATAGAATAGAATTGAATAGAACAGAATAGAATAGAATAGAATAGAACAGAATAACAGAATAGGATGGAATAGAATAAAATAGAATAGAATATAATAGAATAGAAAAAAATAGAATAGAATAGAAATGAAAGAATAGAATAGAATAGAAAAGAACAGAACAGAATAGAATAGAACAGAATAGAATTGAATAAAACAGAACAGAATAGAATAGAATAGAATAGAACAGAATAGAATAGAATAGAACAGAACAGAATAGAATAGAATAGAATAGAACAGAACAGAATAGAGTAGAACAGAATTGAATAGAATAGAACAGAACAGAATAGAATAGAAAAGAATCGAACAGAATAGAATAGAATAGAATAGAATAAAACAGAATAGAACAGAATAGAAGAGAATAGAACAGAATAGAATGGAATAGAATAGAACAGAATAGAATGTAACGGAATAGAATACAATAGAATAAAATAGAATAGAACCGAACAGAATAGAATAGAATACAATAGAACAGAACAGAATAGAATAGAATAGAATAGTATTGAACGGAATAGAATAGAATAGAATAGAATAGAATAGAATAGAATAGAACAGAACAGAATAGAACAGAACAGAATAGAATAGAATAGAAAAGAACAGAATAGAATACAATAGAACAGAACAGAATAGAACAGAACAGAGTAGAATAGAATAGAAAAGAACAGAATAGAATACAATAGAACAGAACAGAATAGAACAGAACAGAATAGAGTAGAACAGAATTGAATAGAATAGAACAGAACAGAATAGAATAAAATAGAATAGAACAGAAGAGAATAGAATAGAATTTAATACACAGAATAGAACAGAATAGAATAGAATAGAACAGAATAGAATAGAATAGAATAGAACAGAACAGAATGTAACGGAATAGAATAGAATAGAATAGAATAGAATAGAATAGAATAGAATAGAATAGAATAGAATAGAATAGAATAGAATAGAATAGAACAGAACAGAATAGAATAGAATAGAATAAAACAGAATAGAACAGAATAGAAGAGAATAAAACAGAACAGAATAGAATAGAATAGAACAGAACAGAATGTAACGGAATAGAATACAATAGAATAGAATAGAATACAACAGAACAGAATAGAATATAATTGAATAGAACAGAATAGAATAGAATAGAATAGAATAGAATAGAACAGAACAGAACAGAGTAACGGAATAGAATACAATAGAATATAATAGAATAGAATACAACAGAACAGAATAGAATAGAATTGAATAGAACAGAATAGAATAGAATAGAATAGAACAGAACAGAATAGAGTAGAACAGAATTGAATAGAATAGAACAGAACAGAATAGAATAGAAAAGAATCGAACAGAATAGAATAGAATAGAATAGAATAAAACAGAATAGAACAGAATAGAAGAGAATAGAACAGAATAGAATGTAATGGAATAGAATACAATAGAATAAAATAGAATAGAACCGAACAGAATAGAATAGAATACAATAGAACAGAATAGAATAGAATAGAATAGAATAGTATAGAACAGAACAGAACAGAACAGAACAGAACACAACAGAACAGAATAGTATAGAATAGAACAGAATAGAATAGAACAGAAAAGAATTGAATTGAATAGAATAGAACAGAAGAGAATAGAACAGAACAGAACAGAACAGAATAGAATAGAATAGAATAGATAAGAACAGAATATAATAGAATAGAATAGAACAGAATAGAATAGAACAGAATAGAATAGAACAGAACAGAACCGAATAGAATCGAACAGAATAGAATAGAATAGAACAGAACAAAACAGAATAGAATAGAATAGAATAGAATAGAATAGAATAGAATAGAATAGAATAGAATAGAATAGAACAGAAAAGAACAGAACGGAATAGAATAGAATAGAATAGAATAGAACAGAACAGAACAGAATAGAATCGAACAGAATAGAAGAGAATAGAACAGAACAGAACAGAACACAACAGAACAGAATAGAATAGAATAGAAGAGAATAGAACAGAACAGAATAGAACAAAACAGAACAGAACAGAACAGAATAGAAAAGAATAGAATAGAACAGAATAGAATAGAATAGAATAGAACAGAATAGAATAGAATAGAATAGAATAAAACAGAACAGATTAGAATAGAATAGAACAGAACAGAATAGAATATTATAGAACAGAACAGAATAGAACAGAACAGAATAGAATAGAATAGAACAGAACAGAATAGAGTAGAACAGAATTGAATAGAATAGAACAGAACAGAATAGAATAGAATAGAACAGAACAGAATGTAACGGAATAGAATACAATAGAATTGAATAGAATACAACAGAACAGAATAGAATAGATTTGAATAGAACAGAATAGAATAGAATAGAATAGAATAGAATAGAACAGAATAGAATAGAATAGAATAGAATAGAATAGAATAGAATAGAATAGAATAGAGTAGAATATAATAGAACAGAATAGTACAGAACAGAACAGAATAGAGTAGAACAGAATTGAATAGAATAGAATAGAATAGAACAGAACAGAGCAGAATAGAATAGAATAGAACAGAACAGAACAGAATAGAACAGAACAGAATACAATAGAATAGAACACAATAGAATAGAATAGAATAGAATAGAATAGTATAGAACAGAATAGAATAGAATAGAATAGAATAGAATAGAATAGAATAGAATAGAATAGAATAGAAGAGAACAGAATAGAATAGAATAGAACAGAACAGAAAAGAATAGAATAGAACAGAATAGAATAGAATAGTACAGAACAAAATTGAATAGAATAGAATAGAATAGAATAGATTAGATTAGAACACAATAGAACAGAACGGAATAGAATAGAATAGAACAGAACAGAACAGAATAGAATCGAAGAGAATAGAATAGAATAGAATAGAAGAGAACAGAACAGAATAGAATAGAATAGAATAGAATAGAATAGAATAGAATAGAATAGAATAGAATAGAATAGAACAGAAAAAACAGACCACAACACAACAGAACAGAATAGAATAGAATAGAACAGAATAGAATAGAACAGAATAGAACAGAACAGAAGAGAATAGAATAGAATGGAATAGAACAGAATAGGATAGAACAGAATAGTACAGAAGAGAATAGAATAGAATAGAATTAAACAGAACAGAATAGAAGAGAATAGAATAAATAGAACAGAATAGAATAGAATAGAACAGAATAGAAAAGAACAGAACAGAATAGAGTAGAATAGAATAGAATAGAATAGAATAGAATAGAATAGAATAGAATAGAATAGAATAGAAAAGAATAGAACAGAGCAGAACAGAACAGAACAGAATAGAATACAATAGAACAGAATAGAATAGAATAGAAAAGAATAGAATAGTATAGAACAGAACAGAATAGAATAGAATAGAATAGAATAGAATAGAATAGAATAGAATAGAACAGAATAGAATAGAATAGAACAGAATAGAATGGAATAGTACAGAACAAAACAGAATAGAATAGAATAGAATAGAATAGAATAGAATAGAATAGAATAGAATAGAATAGGATAGAATATAATAGTACAGAAGATAATAGAATAGAATAGAATTAAACAGATCAGAATAGAATAGAATTGTACACAACAGAATAGAATAAAATAGAACAGAACAGAATAGAACAGAACAGAATAGAATAGGATAGAACAGAATAGAATAGAACAGAACAGAACAGAGCAGAATAGAATAGAATAGAATAGAACAGAATAGGATAGAATAGAATAGTACAGAAGAGAATAGAATAGAATAGAATTAAACAGAAGAGAATAGAATAGAATTTAACACAATAGAATAGAATAGAATAGAACAGAACAGAATAGAACAGAACAGAATAGAATAAAATAGAACAGAACAGAATAGAATAGAATAGAACAGAACAGAATAGAGTAGAACAGAATTGAATAGAATAGAACAGAACAGAATAGAATAGAATAGAATAGAATAGAATAGATCAGAAGAGAATAGTATAGAATAGAATACAACAGAATAGAACAGAATCGAAGAGAATAGAATAGAATAGAATAGAATAGAATAGAACAGAACAGAATGTAACGGAATAGAATACAATAGAATAGAATAGAATACAACAGAACAGAATAGAATAGAATTGAATAGAACAGAATAGAATAGAATAGAATAGAAAAGAATAGAATACAACAGAACAGAACAGAATAGAATAGAATATAATAGAATAGAACAGAATACAATGGAATACAATAAAATAAAAAGAATAGAATAGAATAGAACAGAAAAGAACAGAACAGAATAGAATAGAACAGAATAGAAAAGAATAAAAAAGAACAGAATAGAACAGAACAGAATAGAGTAGAACAGAATTGAATAGAAT
Organism: Sus scrofa; assembly: GCF_054392235.1. Taxonomy (NCBI): domain Eukaryota; kingdom Metazoa; phylum Chordata; class Mammalia; order Artiodactyla; family Suidae; genus Sus; species Sus scrofa. The sequence continues at coordinate 2,895,315 of NC_139397.1, forward strand.
AGAACAGAACAGAATAGAATAAAATAGAATAGAACAGAAGAGAATAGAATAGAATTTAATACAACAGAATAGAACAGAATAGAATAGAATAGAACAGAACAGAATAGAATAGAATAGAATAGAATAGAATAGAATAGAACAGAACAGAATAGAATAGAATAGAATAAAACAGAATAGAACAGAATAGAAGAGAATAGAACAGAACAGAATAGAATAGAATAGAACAGAACAGAATGTAACGGAATAGAATACAATAGAATAGAATAGAATAGAACAGAACAGAATAGAATAGAATTGAATAGAACAGAATAGAATAGAATAGAATAGAATAGAATAGAATAGAATAGAATAGAATAGAATAGAATAGAACAGAACAGAACAGAGTAACGGAATAGAATACAATAGAATATAATAGAATAGAATACAACAGAACAGAATAGAATAGAATTGAATAGAACAGAATAGAATAGAATAGAATAGAACAGAATAGAACAGAACAAAACAAAACAGAATAGAATAGAATACAGCAGAACAGAACAGAATAGAATAGAATATAACAGAGTAGAACACAATAGAACGGAATAGAATAAAATAGAATAGAATAGAATAGAATAGAATAGAATAGAATAGAATAGAATTGAATAGAACAGAATAGAATAGAATAGAATGGAATAGAATAGAATAGAATAGAATAGAATAGAATAGAATAGAATAAAATAGAATAGAATAGAATAGAACAGAATAGAACAGAACGGAATAGAATAGAATAGAATAGAATAGAATAAAACAGAACAGAACAGAATAGAATCGAACAGAACAGAATAGAATCGAACAGAATAGAATAGAATAGAACAGAACAGAACAGAACAGAATAGAATAGAATAGAATAGAATAGATCAGAATAGAATAGAACAGAAGGGAATAGAATAGAATAAAACAGAACAGAATAGAACAGAATAGAACAGAACAGAATCGAACAGAACAGAATTGAATAGAATAGAACAGAACAGAACAGAATAGAGTAGAATAGAACATAAGAGAATAGAATAGAATAGAATACAACAGAATAGAACAGAATAGAACAGAATAGAATAGAATAGAATAGAATAGAACAGAATAGAATAGAATAGAACAGAACAGAATCGAACAGAACAGAATTGAATAGAATAGAACAGAACAGAATAGAATAGAACATAAGAGAATAGAATAGAATAGAATACAACAGATTAGAACAGAAAAGAAGAGAACAGAACAGAATATAATAGAATAGAAAAGAACAGAACAAAATGTAACGGAATAGAATGCAATAGAATAGAATAGAATACAAGACAACAGAATAGAATAGAATTGAATAGAACAGAATAGAATAGAATAGAATAGAACAGAATAACAGAATAGGATGGAATAGAATAAAATAGAATAGAATATAATAGAATAGAAAAAAATAGAATAGAATAGAAATGAAAGAATAGAATAGAATAGAAAAGAACAGAACAGAATAGAATAGAACAGAATAGAATTGAATAAAACAGAACAGAATAGAATAGAATAGAATAGAACAGAATAGAATAGAATAGAACAGAACAGAATAGAATAGAATAGAATAGAACAGAACAGAATAGAGTAGAACAGAATTGAATAGAATAGAACAGAACAGAATAGAATAGAAAAGAATCGAACAGAATAGAATAGAATAGAATAGAATAAAACAGAATAGAACAGAATAGAAGAGAATAGAACAGAATAGAATGGAATAGAATAGAACAGAATAGAATGTAACGGAATAGAATACAATAGAATAAAATAGAATAGAACCGAACAGAATAGAATAGAATACAATAGAACAGAACAGAATAGAATAGAATAGAATAGTATTGAACGGAATAGAATAGAATAGAATAGAATAGAATAGAATAGAATAGAATAGAACAGAACAGAATAGAACAGAACAGAATAGAATAGAATAGAAAAGAACAGAATAGAATACAATAGAACAGAACAGAATAGAACAGAACAGAATAGAATAGAATAGAAAAGAACAGAATAGAATGCAATAGAACAGAACAGAATAGAACAGAACAGAATAGAGTAGAACAGAATTGAATAGAATAGAACAGAACAGAATAGAATAAAATAGAATAGAACAGAAGAGAATAGAATAGAATTTAATACACAGAATAGAACAGAAGAGAATAGAATAGAACAGAATAGAATAGAATAGAATAGAACAGAACAGAATGTAACGGAATAGAATAGAATAGAATAGAATAGAATAGAATAGAATAGAATAGAATAGAATAGAATAGAATAGAACAGAACAGAATAGAATAGAATAGAATAAAACAGAATAGAACAGAATAGAAGAGAATAAAACAGAACAGAATAGAATAGAATAGAACAGAACAGAATGTAACGGAATAGAATACAATAGAATAGAATAGAATACAACAGAACAGAATAGAATATAATTGAATAGAACAGAATAGAATAGAATAGAATAGAATAGAATAGAATAGAACAGAACAGAACAGAGTAACGGAATAGAATACAATAGAATATAATAGAATAGAATACAACAGAACAGAATAGAATAGAATTGAATAGAACAGAATAGAATAGAATAGAATAGAACAGAACAGAATAGAGTAGAACAGAATTGAATAGAATAGAACAGAACAGAATAGAATAGAAAAGAATCGAACAGAATAGAATAGAATAGAATAGAATAAAACAGAATAGAACAGAATAGAAGAGAATAGAACAGAATAGAATGTAATGGAATAGAATACAATAGAATAAAATAGAATAGAACCGAACAGAATAGAATAGAATACAATAGAACAGAATAGAATAGAATAGAATAGAATAGTATAGAACAGAACAGAACAGAACAGAACAGAACACAACAGAACAGAATAGTATAGAATAGAACAGAATAGAATAGAACAGAAAAGAATTGAATTGAATAGAATAGAACAGAAGAGAATAGAACAGAACAGAACAGAACAGAATAGAATAGAATAGAATAGATAAGAACAGAATATAATAGAATAGAATAGAACAGAATAGAATAGAACAGAATAGAATAGAACAGAACAGAACCGAATAGAATCGAACAGAATAGAATAGAATAGAACAGAACAAAACAGAATAGAATAGAATAGAATAGAATAGAATAGAATAGAATAGAATAGAATAGAATAGAATAGAATAGAATAGAATAGAACAGAAAAGAACAGAACGGAATAGAATAGAATAGAATAGAATAGAACAGAACAGAACAGAATAGAATCGAACAGAATAGAAGAGAATAGAACAGAACAGAACAGAACACAACAGAACAGAATAGAATAGAATAGAAGAGAATAGAACAGAACAGAATAGAACAAAACAGAACAGAACAGAACAGAACAGAATAGAAAAGAATAGAATAGAACAGAATAGAATAGAATAGAATAGAACAGAATAGAATAGAATAGAATAGAATAAAACAGAACAGATTAGAATAGAATAGAACAGAACAGAATAGAATATTATAGAACAGAACAGAATAGAACAGAACAGAATAGAATAGAATAGAACAGAACAGAATAGAGTAGAACAGAATTGAATAGAATAGAACAGAACAGAATAGAATAGAATAGAACAGAACAGAATGTAACGGAATAGAATACAATAGAATTGAATAGAATACAACAGAACAGAATAGAATAGATTTGAATAGAACAGAATAGAATAGAATAGAATAGAATAGAATAGAACAGAATAGAATAGAATAGAATAGAATAGAATAGAATAGAATAGAATAGAATAGAGTAGAATATAATAGAACAGAATAGTACAGAACAGAACAGAATAGAGTAGAACAGAATTGAATAGAATAGAATAGAATAGAACAGAACAGAGCAGAATAGAATAGAATATAACAGAACAGAACAGAATAGAACAGAACAGAATACAATAGAATAGAACACAATAGAATAGAATAGAATAGAATAGAATAGTATAGAACAGAATAGAATAGAATAGAATAGAATAGAATAGAATAGAATAGAAGAGAACAGAATAGAATAGAATAGAACAGAACAGAAAAGAATAGAATAGAACAGAATAGAATAGAATAGTACAGAACAAAATTGAATAGAATAGAATAGAATAGAATAGATTAGATTAGAACACAATAGAACAGAACGGAATAGAATAGAATAGAACAGATCAGAACAGAATAGAATCGAAGAGAATAGAATAGAATAGAATAGAAGAGAACAGAACAGAATAGAATAGAATAGAATAGAATAGAATAGAATAGAATAGAATAGAATAGAATAGAACAGAAAAAACAGACCACAACACAACAGAACAGAATAGAATAGAATAGAACAGAATAGAATAGAACAGAATAGAACAGAACAGAACAGAATAGAATAGAATGGAATAGAACAGAATAGGATAGAACAGAATAGTACAGAAGAGAATAGAATAGAATAGAATTAAACAGAACAGAATAGAAGAGAATAGAATAAATAGAACAGAATAGAATAGAATAGAATAGAATAGAACAGAATAGAAAAGAACAGAACAGAATAGAGTAGAATAGAATAGAATAGAATAGAATAGAATAGAATAGAATAGAATAGAATAGAATAGAATAGAAAAGAATAGAACAGAGCAGAACAGAACAGAACAGAATAGAATACAATAGAACAGAATAGAATAGAATAGAAAAGAATAGAATAGTATAGAACAGAACAGAATAGAATAGAATAGAATAGAATAGAATAGAATAGAATAGAATAGAATAGAATAGAATAGAACAGAATAGAATAGAATAGAACAGAATAGAATGGAATAGTACAGAACAAAACAGAATAGAATAGAATAGAATAGAATAGAATAGAATAGAATAGAATAGAATAGAATAGAATAGAATAGGATAGAATATAATAGTACAGAAGATAATAGAATAGAATAGAATTAAACAGATCAGAATAGAATAGAATTGTACACAACAGAATAGAATAAAATAGAACAGAACAGAATAGAACAGAACAGAATAGAATAGGATAGAACAGAATAGAATAGAACAGAACAGAACAGAGCAGAATAGAATAGAATAGAATAGAACAGAATAGGATAGAATAGAATAGTACAGAAGAGAATAGAATAGAATAGAATTAAACAGAAGAGAATAGAATAGAATTTAACACAATAGAATAGAATAGAATAGAACAGAACAGAATAGAACAGAACAGAATAGAATAAAATAGAACAGAACAGAATAGAATAGAATAGAACAGAACAGAATAGAGTAGAACAGAATTGAATAGAATAGAACAGAACAGAATAGAATAGAATAGAATAGAATAGAATAGATCAGAAGAGAATAGTATAGAATAGAATACAACAGAATAGAACAGAATCGAAGAGAATAGAACAGAATAGAATAGAATAGAATAGAACAGAACAGAATGTAACGGAATAGAATACAATAGAATAGAATAGAATACAACAGAACAGAATAGAATAGAATTGAATAGAACAGAATAGAATAGAATAGAATAGAAAAGAATAGAATACAACAGAACAGAACAGAATAGAATAGAATATAATAGAATAGAACAGAATACAATGGAATACAATAAAATAAAAAGAATAGAATAGAATAGAACAGAAAAGAACACAACAGAATAGAATAGAACAGAATAGAAAAGAATAAAAAAGAACAGAATAGAACAGAACAGAATAGAGTAGAACAGAATTGAATAGAATAGAACAGAACAGAATAGAATAAAATAGAATAGAACAGAAGAGAATAGAATAGAATTTAATACAACAGAATAGAACAGAATAGAATAGAATAGAACAGAATAGAATAGAATAAAATAGAATAGAATAGAATAGAATAGAATAGAATAGAATAGAATAGAACAGAACAGAATAGAATAGAATAGAATAAAACAGAATAGAACAGAATAGAAGAGAATAGAACAGAACAGAATAGAATAGAATAGAACAGAACAGAATGTAACGGAATAGAATACAATAGAATAGAATAGAATACAACAGAACAGAATAGAATAGAATTGAATAGAACAGAATAGAATAGAATAGAATAGAATAGAATAGAATAGAATAGAATAGAATAGAATAGAATAGAACAGAACAGAACAGAGTAACGGAATAGAATACAATAGAATATACTAGAATAGAATACAACAGAACAGAATAGAATAGAATTGAATAGAACAGAATAGAATAGAATAGAATAGAACAGAATAGAACAGAACAAACAAAACAGAATAGAATAGAATACAGCAGAACAGAACAGAATAGAATAGAATATAACAGAGTAGAACACAATAGAACGGAATAGAATAAAATAGAATAGAATAGAATAGAATAGAATAGAATAGAATAGAATAGAATAGAATAGAATTGAATAGAACAGAATAGAATAGAATAGAATGGAATAGAATAGAATAGAATAGAATAGAATAGAATAGAATAGAATAGAATAGAATAGAACAGAATAGAACAGAACGGAATAGAATAGAATAGAATAGAATAGAATAAAACAGAACAGAACAGAATAGAATCTAACAGAATAGAATAGAATAGTACAGAACAGAATAGAATCGAACAGAATAGAATAGAATAGAACAGAACAGAACAGAACAGAATAGAATAGAATAGAATAGAATAGATCAGAATAGAATAGAACAGAAGGGAATAGAATAGAATAAAACAGAACAGAATAGAACAGAATAGAACAGAACAGAATCGAACAGAACAGAATTGAATAGAATAGAACAGAACAGAACAGAATAGAGTAGAATAGAACATAAGAGAATAGAATAGAATAGAATACAACAGAATAGAACAGAATAGAACAGAATAGAATAGAATAGAATAGAATAGAACAGAATAGAATAGAATAGAACAGAACAGAATCGAACAGAACAGAATTGAATAGAATAGAACAGAAAAGAATAGAATAGAACATAAGAGAATAGAATAGAATAGAATACAACAGAATAGAACAGAAAAGACGAGAACAGAACAGAATATAATAGAATAGAAAAGAACAAAACAAAATGTAACGGAATAGAATTCAATAGAATAGAATAGAATACAAGACAACAGAATAGAATAGAATTGAATAGAACAGAATAGAATAGAATAGAATAGAACAGAATAACAGAATAGGATGGAATAGAATAAAATAGAATAGAATATAATAGAATAGAAAAAAATAGAATAGAATAGAAATGAAAGAATAGAATAGAATAGAAAAGAACAGAACAGAATAGAATAGAACAGAATAGAATTGAATAAAACAGAACAGAATAGAATAGAATAGAACAGAACAGAATAGAATAGAATAGAACAGAACAGAATAGAATAGAATAGAATAGAACAGAACAGAATAGAGTAGAACAGAATTGAATAGAACAGAACAGAACAGAATAGAATAGAAAAGAATCGAACAGAATAGAATAGAATAGAATAGAATAAAACAGAATAGAACAGAATAGAAGAGAATAGAACAGATTAGAATGGAATAGAATAGAACAGAATAGAATGTAACGGAATAGAATACAATAGAATAAAATAGAATAGAACCGAACAGAATAGAATAGAATACAATAGAACAGAACAGAATAGAATAGAATAGAATAGAATAGTATTGAACGGAATAGAATAGAATAGAATAGAATAGAATAGAATAGAATAGAATAGAATAGAATAGAATAGAACAGAACAGAATAGAACAGAACAGAATAGAATAGAATAGAACAGAACAGAATGGAATACAATAGAACAGAACAGAATAGAGTAGAACAGATTTGAATAGAATAGAACAGAACAGAATAGAATAGAATAGAATAGAATAGATCAGAAGAGAATAGTATAGAATAGAATACAACAGAATAGAACAGAATCGAAGAGAATAGAACAGAATAGAATAGAATAGAATAGAACAGAACAGAATGTAACGGAATAGAATACAATAGAATAGAATAGAATACAACAGAACAGAATAGAATAGAATTGAATAGAACAGAATAGAATAGAATAGAATAGAAAAGAATAGAATACAACAGAACAGAACAGAATAGAATAGAATAGAATAGAATAGAACAGAATACAATGGAATACAATAAAATAAAAAGAATAGAATAGAATAGAACAGAAAAGAATAGAACAGAATAGAATAGAACAGAATAGAAAAGAATAAAAAAGAACAGAATAGAACAGAACAGAATAGAGTAGAACAGAATTGAATAGAATACAACAGAACAGAATAGAATAAAATAGAATAGAACAGAAGAGAATAGAATAGAATTTAATACACAGAATAGAACAGAATAGAATAGAATAGAACAGAATAGAATAGAATAGAATAGAACAGAACAGAATGTAACGGAATAGAATAGAATAGAATAGAATAGAATAGAATAGAATAGAATAGAATAGAATAGAATAGAATAGAACAGAACAGAATAGAATAGAATAGAATAAAACAGAATAGAACAGAATAGAAGAGAATAGAACAGAACAGAATAGAATAGAATAGAACAGAACAGAATGTAACGGAATAGAATACAATAGAATAGAATAGAATACAACAGAACAGAATAGAATATAATTGAATAGAACAGAATAGAATAGAATAGAATAGAATAGAATAGAACAGAACAGAACAGAGTAACGGAATAGAATACAATAGAATATAATAGAATAGAATACAACAGAACAGAATAGAATAGAATTGAATAGAACAGAATAGAATAGAATAGAATAGAACAGAACAGAATAGAGTAGAACAGAATTGAATAGAATAGAACAGAACAGAATAGAATAGAAAAGAATCGAACAGAATAGAATAGAATAGAATAGAATAAAACAGAATAGAACAGAATAGAAGAGAATAGAACAGAATAGAATGTAACGGAATAGAATACAATAGAATAAAATAGAATAGAACCGAACAGAATAGAATAGAATACAATAGAACAGAATAGAATAGAATAGAATAGAATAGTATAGAACAGAACAGAACAGAACAGAACAGAACACAACAGAACAGAATAGTATAGAATAGAACAGAATAGAGTAGAACAGAATAGAATTGAATAGAATAGAATAGAACAGAAGAGAATAGAACAGAACAGAACAGAACAGAATAGAATAGAATAGAATAGATAAGATCAGAATATAATAGAATAGAATAGAACAGAATAGAATAGAACAGAATAGAATAGAACAGAACAGAACAGAATAGAATCGAACAGAATAGAATAGAATAGAACAGAACAAAACAGAATAGAATAGAATAGAATAGAATAGAATAGAATAGAATAGAATAGAATAGAATAGAATAGAATAGAACAGAAAAGAACAGAACGGAATAGAATAGAATAGAATAGAATAGAATAGAATAGAATAGAACAGAACAGAACAGAATAGAATCGAACAGAATAGAAGAGAATAGAACAGAACAGAACAGAACACAACAGAACAGAATAGAATAGAAGAGAAGAGAATAGAACAGAACAGAATAGAATAAAACAGAACAGAACAGAACAGAACAGAATAGAAAAGAATAGAATAGAACAGAATAGAATAGAATAGAATAGAACAGAATAGAATAGAATAGAATAGAATAAAACAGAACAGATTAGAATAGAATAGAACAGAACAGAATAGAATATTATAGAACAGAACAGAATAGAACAGAACAGAATAGAATAGAATAGAACAGAACAGAATAGAGTAGAACAGAATTGAATAGAATAGAACAGAACAGAATAGAATAGAATAGAACAGAACAGAATGTAACGGAATAGAATACAATAGAATTGAATAGAATACAACAGAACAGAATAGAATAGATTTGAATAGAACAGAATAGAATAGAATAGAATAGAATAGAATAGAACAGAATAGAATAGAATAGAATAGAATAGAATAGAATAGAATAGAGTAGAATATAATAGAACAGAATAGTACAGAACAGAACAGAATAGAGTAGAACAGAATTGAATAGAATAGAATAGAATAGAACAGAACAGAACAGAATAGAATAGAATAGAACAGAACAGAACAGAATAGAACAGAACAGAATACAATAGAATAGAACACAATAGAATAGAATAGAATAGAATAGAATAGTGTAGAACAGAATAGAATAGAATAGAATAGAATAGAATAGAATAGAAGAGAAGAGAACAGAATAGAATAGAATAGAACAGAACAGAAAAGAATAGAATAGAACAGAATAGAATAGAATAGTACAGAACAAAATAGAATAGAATAGAATAGAATAGAATAGAATAGAATAGAATAGAATAGAATAGATTAGATTAGAACAGAATAGAACAGAACGGAATAGAATAGAATAGAACAGAACAGAACAGAATAGAATCGAAGAGAATACAATAGAATAGAATAGAAGAGAACAGAACAGAATAGAATAGAATAGAATAGAATAGAATAGAATAGAATAGAATAGAATAGAACAGAAAAAACAGACCACAACACAACAGAACAGAATAGAATAGAATAGAACAGAATAGAATAGAACAGAATAGAACAGAACAGAACAGAATAGAATAGAATGGAATAGAACAGAATAGGATAGAATAGAATAGTACAGAAGAGAATAGAATAGAATAGAATTAAACAGAACAGAATAGAAGAGAATAGAATAAATAGAACAGAATAGAATAGAATAGAATAGAATAGAACAGAATAGAAAAGAACAGAACAGAATAGAGTAGAATAGAATAGAATAGAACAGAAAAGATTAGAACAGAGCAGAACAGAACAGAACAGAATAGAATACAATAGAACAGAATAGAATAGAATAGAAAAGAATAGAATAGTATAGAACAGAACAGAATAGAATAGAATAGAATAGAATAGATTAGAATAGAATAGAACAGAATAGAATAGAATAGAACAGAATAGAATGGAATAGTACAGAACAAAACAGAATAGAATAGAATAGAATAGAATAGAATAGAATAGAATAGGATAGAATATAATAGTACAGAAGATAATAGAATAAAATAGAATTAAACAGAACAGAATAGAATAGAATTGTACACAACAGAATAGAATAAAATAGAACAGAACAGAATAGAACAGAACAGAATAGAATAGGATAGAACAGAATAGAATAGAACAGAACAGAACAGAGCAGAATAGAATAGAATAGAATAGAATAGAACAGAATAGCATAGAATAGAATAGTACAGAAGAGAATAGAATAGAATAGAATTAAACAGAAGAGAATAGAATAGAATTGAACACAATAGAATAGAATAGAATAGAACAGAACAGAATAGAATAGAATAGAACAGAACAGAATAGAATAGAATAGAACAGAACAGAATAGAGTAGAACAGAATTGAATAGAATAGAACAGAACAGAATAGAATAGAATAAAATAGAATAGATCAGAAGAGAATAGTATAGAATAGAATACAACAGAATAGAACAGAATCGAAGAGAATAGAACAGAATAGAATAGAATAGAATAGATCAGAACAGAATGTAACGGAAAAGAATACAATAGAATAGAATACAATACAACAGAACAGATTAGAATAGAATTGAATAGAACAGAATAGAATAGAATAGAATAGAAAAGAATAGAATACAACAGAACAGAACAGAATAGAATAGAATATAATAGAATAGAACAGAATACAATGGAATACAATAAAATAAAATGAATAGAATAGAATAGAACAGAAAAGAACAGAACAGAATAGAATAGAACAGAATAGAAAAGAATAAAAAAGAACAGAATAGAACAGAACAGAATAGAGTAGAACAGAATTGAATAGAATAGAACAGAACAGAATAGAATAAAATAGAATAGAACAGAAGAGAATAGAATAGAATTTAATACAACAGAATAGAACAGAATAGAATAGAATAGAACAGAATAGAATAGAATAGAATAGAATAGAATAGAATAGAATAGAATAGAATAGAATAGAATAGAATAGAATAGAATAGAACAGAACAGAATAGAATAGAATAGAATAAAACAGAATAGAACAGAATAGAAGAGAATAGAACAGAACAGAATAGAATAGAATAGAACAGAACAGAATGTAACGGAATAGAATACAATAGAATAGAATAGAATACAACAGAACAGAATAGAATAGAATTGAATAGAACAGAATAGAATAGAATAGAGTAGAATAGAATAGAATAGAATAGAATAGAATAGAATAGAATAGAGTAGAATATAATAGAACAGAATAGTACAGAACAGAACAGAATAGAGTAGAACAGAATTGAATAGAATAGAATAGAATAGAACAGAACAGAACAGAATAGAATAGAATAGAACAGAACAGAACAGAATAGAACAGAACAGAATACAATAGAATAGAACACAATAGAATAGAATAGAATAGAATAGAATAGTATAGAACAGAATAGAATAGAATAGAATAGAATAGAATAGAATAGAATAGAATAGAATAGAAGAGAAGAGAACAGAATAGAATAGAATAGAACAGAACAGAAAAGAATAGAATAGAACAGAATAGAATAGAATAGTACAGAACAAAATAGAATAGAATAGAATAGAATAGAATAGAATAGAATAGAATAGAATAGAATAGAATAGAATAGAATAGATTAGATTAGAACAGAATAGAACAGAACGGAATAGAATAGAATAGAACAGAACAGAACAGAATAGAATCGAAGAGAATACAATAGAATAGAATAGAAGAGAACAGAACAGAATAGAATAGAATAGAATAGAATAGAATAGAATAGAATAGAATAGAACAGAAAAAACAGACCACAACACAACAGAACAGAATAGAATAGAATAGAACAGAATAGAATAGAACAGAATAGAACAGAACAGAACAGAATCGAATAGAATGGAATAGAACAGAATAGGATAGAATAGAATAGTACAGAAGAGAATAGAATAGAATAGAATTAAACAGAACAGAATAGAAGAGAATAGAATAAATAGAACAGAATAGAATAGAATAGAATAGAATAGAACAGAATAGAAAAGAACAGAACAGAATAGAGTAGAATAGAATAGAATAGAACAGAAAAGAATAGAACAGAGCAGAACAGAACAGAACAGAATAGAATACAATAGAACAGAATAGAATAGAATAGAAAAGAATAGAATAGTATAGAACAGAACAGAATAGAATAGAATAGAATAGAATAGATTAGAATAGAATAGAACAGAATAGAATAGAATAGAACAGAATAGAATGGAATAGTACAGAACAAAACAGAATAGAATAGAATAGAATGGAATAGAATAGAATAGAATAGAATAGAATAGAATAGAATAGAATAGGATAGAATATAATAGTACAGAAGATAATAGAATAAAATAGAATTAAACAGAACAGAATAGAATAGAATTGTACACAACAGAATAGAATAAAATAGAACAGAGCAGAATAGAACAGAACAGAATAGAATAGGATAGAACAGAATAGAATAGAACAGAACAGAACAGAGCAAAATAGAATAGAATAGAATAGAACAGAATAGGATAGAATAGTACAGAAGAGAATAGAATAGAATAGAATTAAACAGAAGAGAATAGAATAGAATTGAACACAATAGAATAGAATAGAATAGAACAGAACAGAATAGAATAGAATAGAACAGAACAGAATAGAATAGAATAGAACAGAACAGGATAGAGTAGAACAGAATTGAATAGAATAGAACAGAACAGAATAGAATAGAATAAAATAGAATAGATCAGAAGAGAATAGTATAGAATAGAATACAACAGAATAGAACAGAATCGAAGAGAATAGAACAGAATAGAATAGAATAGAATAGAACAGAACAGAATGTAACGGAAAAGAATACAATAGAATAGAATACAATACAACAGAACAGATTAGAATAGAATTGAATAGAACAGAATAGAATAGAATAGAATAGAAAAGAATAGAATACAACAGAACAGAACAGAATAGAATAGAATATAATAGAATAGAACAGAATACAATGGAATACAATAAAATAAAATGAATAGAATAGAATAGAACAGAAAAGAACAGAACAGAATAGAATAGAACAGAATAGAAAAGAATAAAAAAGAACAGAATAGAACAGAACAGAATAGAGTAGAACAGAATTGAATAGAATAGAACAGAACAGAATAGAATAAAATAGAATAGAACAGAAGAGAATAGAATAGAATTTAATACAACAGAATAGAACAGAATAGAATAGAATAGAACAGAATAGAATAGAATAGAATAGAATAGAATCGAATAGAATAGAATAGAATAGAATAGAATAGAATAGAACAGAACAGAATAGAATAGAATAGAATAAAACAGAATAGAACAGAATAGAAGAGAATAGAACAGAACAGAATAGAATAGAATAGAACAGAACAGAATGTAACGGAATAGAATACAATAGAATAGAATAGAATACAACAGAACAGAATAGAATAGAATTGAATAGAACAGAATAGAATAGAATAGAATAGAATAGAATAGAATAGAATAGAATAGAATAGAATAGAATAGAGTAGAATAGAACAGGACAGAACAGAGTAACGGAATAGAATACAATAGAATATAATAGAATAGAATACAACAGAACAGAATAGAATAGAATTGAATAGAACAGAATAGAATAGAATAGAATAGAACAGAATAGAACAGAACAAAACAAAACAGAATAGAATAGAATACAGCAGAACAGAACAGAATAGAATAGAATATAACAGAGTAGAACACAATAGAACGGAATAGAATAAAATAGAATAGAATAGAATAGAATAGAATAGAATAGAATAGAATAGAATAGAATAGAATAGAATAGAATAGAATTGAATAGAACAGAATAGAATAGAATAGAATGGAATAGAATAGAATAGAATAGAATAGAATAGAATAGAATAGAATAGAACAGAATAGAACGGAACGGAATAGAATAGAATAGAATAGAATAGAATAGAATAAAACAGAACAGAACAGAATAGAATCGAACAGAATAGAATAGAATAGAACAGAACAGAATAGAATCGAACAGAATAGAATAGAATAGAACAGAACAGAACAGAACAGAATAGAATAGAATAGAATAGAATAGATCAGAATAGAATAGAACAGAAGGGAATAGAATAGAATAAAACAGAACAGAATAGAACAGAATAGAACAGAACAGAATCGAACAGAACAGAATTGAATAGAATAGAACAGAACAGAATAGAATAGTGTAGAATAGAACATAAGAGAATAGAATAGAATAGAATACAACAGAATAGAACAGAATAGAATAGAATAGAACAGAATAGAATAGAATAGAATAGAATAGAATAGAATAGAATAGAATAGAATAGAATAGAACAGAACAGAATAGAATAGAATAGAATAAAACAGAATAGAACAGAATAGAAGAGAATAGAACAGAACAGAATAGAATAGAATAGAACAGAACAGAATGTAACGGAATAGAATACAATAGAATAGAATAGAATACAACAGAACAGAATAGAATAGAATTGAATAGAACAGAATAGAATAGAATAGAGTAGAATAGAATAGAATAGAATAGAATAGAATAGAATAGAATAGAATAGAGTAGAATATAATAGAACAGAATAGTACAGAACAGAACAGAATAGAGTAGAACAGAATTGAATAGAATAGAATAGAATAGAACAGAACAGAACAGAATAGAATAGAATAGAACAGAACAGAATAGAATAGAACAGAACAGAATACAATAGAATAGAACACAATAGAATAGAATAGAATAGAATAGAATAGTATAGAACAGAATAGAATAGAATAGAATAGAATAGAATAGAATAGAATAGAATAGAATAGAATAGAAGAGAAGAGAACAGAATAGAATAGAATAGAACAGAACAGAAAAGAATAGAATAGAACAGAATAGAATAGAATAGTACAGAACAAAATAGAATAGAATAGAATAGAATAGAATAGAATAGAATAGAATAGAATAGAATAGAATAGATTAGATTAGAACAGAATAGAACAGAACGGAATAGAATAGAATAGAACAGAACAGAACAGAATAGAATCGAAGAGAATACAATAGAATAGAATAGAAGAGAACAGAACAGAATAGAATAGAATAGAATAGAATAGAATAGAATAGAATAGAATAGAATAGAACAGAAAAAACAGACCACAACACAACAGAACAGAATAGAATAGAATAGAACAGAATAGAATAGAACAGAATAGAACAGAACAGAACAGAATAGAATAGAATGGAATAGAACAGAATAGGATAGAATAGAATAGTACAGAAGAGAATAGAATAGAATAGAATTAAACAGAACAGAATAGAAGAGAATAGAATAAATAGAACAGAATAGAATAGAATAGAATAGAATAGAACAGAATAGAAAAGAACAGAACAGAATAGAGTAGAATAGAATAGAATAGAACAGAAAAGATTAGAACAGAGCAGAACAGAACAGAACAGAATAGAATACAATAGAACAGAATAGAATAGAATAGAAAAGAATAGAATAGTATAGAACAGAACAGAATAGAATAGAATAGAATAGAATAGATTAGAATAGAATAGAACAGAATAGAATAGAATAGAACAGAATAGAATGGAATAGTACAGAACAAAACAGAATAGAATAGAATAGAATAGAATAGAATAGAATAGAATAGAATAGGATAGAATATAATAGTACAGAAGATAATAGAATAAAATAGAATTAAACAGAACAGAATAGAATAGAATTGTACACAACAGAATAGAATAAAATAGAACAGAACAGAATAGAACAGAACAGAATAGAATAGGATAGAACAGAATAGAATAGAACAGAACAGAACAGAGCAGAATAGAATAGAATAGAATAGAATAGAACAGAATAGGATAGAATAGAATAGTACAGAAGAGAATAGAATAGAATAGAATTAAACAGAAGAGAATAGAATAGAATTGAACACAATAGAATAGAATAGAATAGAACAGAACAGAATAGAATAGAATAGAACAGAACAGAATAGAATAGAATAGAACAGAACAGAATAGAGTAGAACAGAATTGAATAGAATAGAACAGAACAGAATAGAATAGAATAAAATAGAATAGATCAGAAGAGAATAGTATAGAATAGAATACAACAGAATAGAACAGAATCGAAGAGAATAGAACAGAATAGAATAGAATAGAATAGATCAGAACAGAATGTAACGGAAAAGAATACAATAGAATAGAATACAATACAACAGAACAGATTAGAATAGAATTGAATAGAACAGAATAGAATAGAATAGAATAGAAAAGAATAGAATACAACAGAACAGAACAGAATAGAATAGAATATAATAGAATAGAACAGAATACAATGGAATACAATAAAATAAAATGAATAGAATAGAATAGAACAGAAAAGAACAGAACAGAATAGAATAGAACAGAATAGAAAAGAATAAAAAAGAACAGAATAGAACAGAACAGAATAGAGTAGAACAGAATTGAATAGAATAGAACAGAACAGAATAGAATAAAATAGAATAGAACAGAAGAGAATAGAATAGAATTTAATACAACAGAATAGAACAGAATAGAATAGAATAGAACAGAATAGAATAGAATAGAATAGAATAGAATAGAATAGAATAGAATAGAATAGAATAGAATAGAATAGAACAGAACAGAATAGAATAGAATAGAATAAAACAGAATAGAACAGAATAGAAGAGAATAGAACAGAACAGAATAGAATAGAATAGAACAGAACAGAATGTAACGGAATAGAATACAATAGAATAGAATAGAATACAACAGAACAGAATAGAATAGAATTGAATAGAACAGAATAGAATAGAATAGAGTAGAATAGAATAGAATAGAATAGAATAGAATAGAATAGAATAGAGTAGAAAATAATAGAACAGAATAGTACAGAACAGAACAGAATAGAGTAGAACAGAATTGAATAGAATAGAATAGAATAGAACAGAACAGAACAGAATAGAATAGAATAGAACAGAACAGAACAGAATAGAACAGAACAGAATACAATAGAATAGAACACAATAGAATAGAATAGAATAGAATAGAATAGTATAGAACAGAATAGAATAGAATAGAATAGAATAGAATAGAATAGAATAGAAGAGAAGAGAACAGAATAGAATAGAATAGAACAGAACAGAAAAGAATAGAATAGAACAGAATAGAATAGAATAGTACAGAACAAAATAGAATAGAATAGAATAGAATAGAATAGAATAGAATAGAATAGAATAGAATAGAATAGAATAGATTAGATTAGAACAGAATAGAACAGAACGGAATAGAATAGAATAGAACAGAACAGAACAGAATAGAATCGAAGAGAATACAATAGAATAGAATAGAAGAGAACAGAACAGAATAGAATAGAATAGAATAGAATAGAATAGAATAGAATAGAATAGAACAGAAAAAACAGACCACAACACAACAGAACAGAATAGAATAGAATAGAACAGAATAGAATAGAACAGAATAGAACAGAACAGAACAGAATAGAATAGAATGGAATAGAACAGAATAGGATAGAATAGAATAGTACAGAAGAGAATAGAATAGAATAGAATTAAACAGAACAGAATAGAAGAGAATAGAATAAATAGAACAGAATAGAATAGAATAGAATAGAATAGAACAGAATAGAAAAGAACAGAACAGAATAGAGTAGAATAGAATAGAATAGAACAGAAAAGAATAGAACAGAGCAGAACAGAACAGAACAGAATAGAATACAATAGAACAGAATAGAATAGAATAGAAAAGAATAGAATAGTATAGAACAGAACAGAATAGAATAGAATAGAATAGAATAGAATAAATTAGAATAGAATAGAACAGAATAGAATAGAATAGAACAGAATAGAATGGAATAGTACAGAACAAAACAGAATAGAATAGAATAGAATGAAATAGAATAGAATAGAATAGAATAGAATAGAATAGAATAGAATAGGATAGAATATAATAGTACAGAAGATAATAGAATAAAATAGAATTAAACAGAACAGAATAGAATAGAATTGTACACAACAGAATAGAATAAAATAGAACAGAACAGAATAGAACAGAACAGAATAGAATAGGATAGAACAGAATAGAATAGAACAGAACAGAACAGAGCAAAATAGAATAGAATAGAATAGAACAGAATAGGATAGAATAGTACAGAAGAGAATAGAATAGAATAGAATTAAACAGAAGAGAATAGAATAGAATTGAACACAATAGAATAGAATAGAATAGAACAGAACAGAATAGAATAGAATAGAACAGAACAGAATAGAATAGAATAGAACAGAACAGGATAGAGTAGAACAGAATTGAATAGAATAGAACAGAACAGAATAGAATAGAATAAAATAGAATAGATCAGAAGAGAATAGTATAGAATAGAATACAACAGAATAGAACAGAATCGAAGAGAATAGAACAGAATAGAATAGAATAGAATAGAACAGAACAGAATGTAACGGAAAAGAATACAATAGAATAGAATACAATACAACAGAACAGATTAGAATAGAATTGAATAGAACAGAATAGAATAGAATAGAATAGAAAAGAATAGAATACAACAGAACAGAACAGAATAGAATAGAATATAATAGAATAGAACAGAATACAATGGAATACAATAAAATAAAATGAATAGAATAGAATAGAACAGAAAAGAACAGAACAGAATAGAATAGAACAGAATAGAAAAGAATAAAAAAGAACAGAATAGAACAGAACAGAATAGAGTAGAACAGAATTGAATAGAATAGAACAGAACAGAATAGAATAAAATAGAATAGAACAGAAGAGAATAGAATAGAATTTAATACAACAGAATAGAACAGAATAGAATAGAATAGAACAGAATAGAATAGAATAGAATAGAATAGAATAGAATAGAATAGAATAGAATAGAATAGAATAGAATAGAACAGAACAGAATAGAATAGAATAGAATAAAACAGAATAGAACAGAATAGAAGAGAATAGAACAGAACAGAATAGAATAGAATAGAACAGAACAGAATGTAACGGAATAGAATACAATAGAATAGAATAGAATACAACAGAACAGAATAGAATAGAATTGAATAGAACAGAATAGAATAGAATAGAATAGAATAGAATAGAATAGAATAGAATAGAATAGAATAGAATAGAGTAGAATAGAACAGGACAGAACAGAGTAACGGAATAGAATACAATAGAATATAATAGAATAGAATACAACAGAACAGAATAGAATAGAATTGAATAGAACAGAATAGAATAGAATAGAATAGAACAGAATAGAACAGAACAAAACAAAACAGAATAGAATAGAATACAGCAGAACAGAACAGAATAGAATAGAATATAACAGAGTAGAACACAATAGAACGGAATAGAATAAAATAGAATAGAATAGAATAGAATAGAATAGAATAGAATAGAATAGAATAGAATAGAATAGAATAGAATAGAATAGAATTGAATAGAACAGAATAGAATAGAATAGAATGGAATAGAATAGAATAGAATAGAATAGAATAGAATAGAATAGAATAGAACAGAATAGAACGGAACGGAATAGAATAGAATAGAATAGAATAGAATAGAATAAAACAGAACAGAACAGAATAGAATCGAACAGAATAGAATAGAATAGAACAGAAAAAACAGACCACAACACAACAGAACAGAATAGAATAGAATAGAACAGAATAGAATAGAACAGAATAGAACAGAACAGAACAGAATAGAATAGAATGGAATAGAACAGAATAGGATAGAATAGAATAGTACAGAAGAGAATAGAATAGAATAGAATTAAACAGAACAGAATAGAAGAGAATAGAATAAATAGAACAGAATAGAATAGAATAGAACAGAATAGAAAAGAACAGAACAGAATAGAGTAGAATAGAATAGAATAGAACAGAAAAGAATAGAACAGAGCAGAACAGAACAGAACAGAATAGAATACAATAGAACAGAATAGAATAGAATAGAAAAGAATAGAATAGTATAGAACAGAACAGAATAGAATAGAATAGAATAGAATAGATTAGAATAGAATAGAACAGAATAGAATAGAATAGAACAGAATAGAATGGAATAGTACAGAACAAAACAGAATAGAATAGAATAGAATAGAATAGAATAGAATAGAATAGAATAGAATAGAATAGAATAGAATAGGATAGAATATAATAGTACAGAAGATAATAGAATAAAATAGAATTAAACAGAACAGAATAGAATAGAATTGTACACAACAGAATAGAATAAAATAGAACAGAACAGAATAGAACAGAACAGAATAGAATAGGATAGAACAGAATAGAATAGAACAGAACAGAACAGAGCAGAATAGAATAGAATAGAATAGAACAGAATAGGATAGAATAGTACAGAAGAGAATAGAATAGAATAGAATTAAACAGAAGAGAATAGAATAGAATTGAACACAATAGAATAGAATAGAATAGAACAGAACAGAATAGAATAGAATAGAACAGAACAGAATAGAATAGAATAGAACAGAACAGGATAGAGTAGAACAGAATTGAATAGAATAGAACAGAACAGAATAGAATAGAATAAAATAGAATAGATCAGAAGAGAATAGTATAGAATAGAATACAACAGAATAGAACAGAATCGAAGAGAATAGAACAGAATAGAATAGAATAGAATAGAACAGAACAGAATGTAACGGAAAAGAATACAATAGAATAGAATACAATACAACAGAACAGATTAGAATAGAATTGAATAGAACAGAATAGAATAGAATAGAATAGAAAAGAATAGAATACAACAGAACAGAACAGAATAGAATAGAATATAATAGAATAGAACAGAATACAATGGAATACAATAAAATAAAATGAATAGAATAGAATAGAACAGAAAAGAACAGAACAGAATAGAATAGAACAGAATAGAAAAGAATAAAAAAGAACAGAATAGAACAGAACAGAATAGAGTAGAACAGAATTGAATAGAATAGAACAGAACAGAATAGAATAAAATAGAATAGAACAGAAGAGAATAGAATAGAATTTAATACAACAGAATAGAACAGAATAGAATAGAATAGAACAGAATAGAATAGAATAGAATAGAATAGAATAGAATAGAATAGAATAGAATAGAATAGAATAGAACAGAACAGAATAGAATAGAATAGAATAAAACAGAATAGAACAGAATAGAAGAGAATAGAACAGAACAGAATAGAATAGAATAGAACAGAACAGAATGTAACGGAATAGAATACAATAGAATAGAATAGAATACAACAGAACAGAATAGAATAGAATTGAATAGAACAGAATAGAATAGAATAGAATAGAATAGAATAGAATAGAATAGAATAGAATAGAGTAGAATAGAACAGGACAGAACAGAGTAACGGAATAGAATACAATAGAATATAATAGAATAGAATACAACAGAACAGAATAGAATAGAATTGAATAGAACAGAATAGAATAGAATAGAATAGAACAGAATAGAACAGAACAAAACAAAACAGAATAGAATAGAATACAGCAGAACAGAACAGAATAGAATAGAATATAACAGAGTAGAACACAATAGAACGGAATAGAATAAAATAGAATAGAATAGAATAGAATAGAATAGAATAGAATAGAATAGAATAGAATAGAATAGAATAGAATTGAATAGAACAGAATAGAATAGAATAGAATGGAATAGAATAGAATAGAATAGAATAGAATAGAATAGAATAGAACAGAATAGAACGGAACGGAATAGAATAGAATAGAATAGAATAGAATAGAATAAAACAGAACAGAACAGAATAGAATCGAACAGAATAGAATAGAATAGAACAGAACAGAATAGAATCGAACAGAATAGAATAGAATAGAACAGAACAGAACAGAACAGAATAGAATAGAATAGAATAGAATAGATCAGAATAGAATAGAACAGAAGGGAATAGAATAGAATAAAACAGAACAGAATAGAACAGAATAGAACAGAACAGAATCGAACAGAACAGAATTGAATAGAATAGAACAGAACAGAATAGAATAGTGTAGAATAGAACATAAGAGAATAGAATAGAATAGAATACAACAGAATAGAACAGAATAGAACAGAATAGAATGGAATAGAATAGAATAGAACAGAATAGAATAGAATAGAACAGAACAGAATCGAACAGAACAGAATTGAATAGAATAGAACAGAACAGAATAGAATAGAACATAAGAGAATAGAATAGAATAGAATACAACAGAATAGAACAGAAAAGAAGAGAACAGAACAGAATATAATAGAATAGAAAAGAACAGAACAAAATGTAACGGAATAGAATGCAATAGAATAGAATAGAATACAAGACAACACAATATAATAGAATTGAATAGAACAGAATAGAATAGAACAGTATAGAACAGAATAACAGAATAGGATGGAATAGAATAAAATAGAATAGAATATAATAGAATAGAAAAAAATAGAATAGAATAGAAATGAAAGAATAGAATAGAATAGAAAAGAACAGAACAGAATAGAATAGAACAGAATAGAATTGAATAAAACAGAACAGAATAGAATAGAATAGAACAGAACAGAATAGAATAGAATAGAACAGAACAGAATAGAATAGAATAGAATAGAACAGAACAGAATAGAGTAGAACAGAATTGAATAGAATAGAACAGAACAGAATAGAATAGAAAAGAATCGAACAGAATAGAATAGAATAGAATAGAATAAAACAGAATAGAACAGAATAGAAGAGAATAGAACAGAATAGAATGTAACGGAATAGAATACTATAGAATAAAATAGAATAGAACCGAACAGAATAGAATAGAATACAATAGAACAGAATAGAATAGAATAGAATAGAATAGTATAGAACAGAACAGAACAGAACAGAACAGAACAGAACACAACAGAACAGAATAGTATAGAATAGAACAGAATAGAATAGAACAGAAAAGATTTGAATAGAATAGAATAGAACAGAAGAGAATAGAACAGAACAGAACAGAACAGAATTGAATAGAATAGAATAGATAAGAACAGAATATAATAGAATAGAATAGAACAGAATAGAATAGAACAGAGTAGAATAGAACAGAACAGAACAGAATAGAATCGAACAGAATAGAATAGGATAGAACAGAACAAAACAGAATAGAATAGAATAGAATAGAATAGAATAGAATAGAATAGAACAGAAAAGAACAGAACGGAATAGAATAGAATAGAATAGAATAGAATAGAACAGAACAGAACAGAATAGAATCGAACAGAATAGAAGAGAATAGAACAGAACAGAACAGAACACAACAGAACAGAATAGAAGAATAGAAGAGAATAGAACAGAACAGAATAGAACAAAACAGAACAGAACAGAACAGAACAGAATAGAAAAGAATAGAATAGAACAGAATAGAATAGAATAGAATAGAACAGAATAGAATAGAATAGAATAGAATAAAACAGAACAGATTAGAATAGAATAGAACAGAACAGAATAGAATATTATAGAACAGAACAGAATAGAACAGAACAGAATAGAATAGAATAGAACAGAACAGAATAGAGTAGAACAGAATTGAATAGAATAGAACAGAACAGAATAGAATAGAATAGAACAGAACAGAATGTAACGGAATAGAATACAATAGAATTGAATAGAATACAACAGAACAGAATAGAATAGATTTGAATAGAACAGAATAGAATAGAATAGAATAGAACAGAATAGAATAGAATAGAACAGAATAGAATAGAATAGAATAGAATAGAATAGAATAGAATAGAATAGAATAGAATAGAGTAGAATATAATTGAACAGAATAGTACAGAACAGAACAGAATAGAGTAGAACAGAATTGAATAGAATAGAATAGAATAGAACAGAACAGAACAGAATAGAATAGAATAGAACAGAACAGAACAGAATAGAACAGAACAGAATACAATAGAATATAACACAATAGAATAGAATAGAATAGAATAGAATAGTATAGAACAGAATAGAATAGAATAGAATAGAATAGAATAGAATAGAATAGAATAGAATAGAAGAGAACAGAATAGAATAGAATAGAACAGAACAGAAAAGAATAGAATAGAACAGAATAGAATAGAATAGTACAGAACACAATAGAATAGAATAGAATAGAATAGAATAGAATAGAATAGAATAGATTAGATTAGAACAGAATAGAACAGAACGGAATAGAATAGAATAGAACAGAACAGAACAGAATAGAATCGAAAGAATAGAATAGAATAGAATAGAAGAGAACAGAACAGAACAGAATAGAATAGAATGGAAAGGAACAGAATAGGATAGAATAGAATAGAATAGAATAGAATAGAATAGAATAGAATAGAATAGAACAGAAAAAACAGACCACAACACAACAGAACAGAATAGAATAGAATAGAACAGAATAGAATAGAACAGAATAGAACAGAACAGAACAGAATAGAATAGAATGGAAAGGAACAGAATAGGATAGAATAGAATAGTACAGAAGAGAATAGAATAGAATAGAATTAAACAGAACAGAATAAAAGAGAATAGAATAAATAGAACAGAATAGAATAGAATAGAATAGAATAGAACAGAATAGAACAGAACAGAACAGAATAGAGTAGAATAGAATAGAATAGAATAGAATAGAAAACAATAGAACAGAGCAGAACAGAACAGAACAGAATAGAATACAATAGAACAGAATAGAATAGAATAGAAAAGAATAGAATAGTATAGAACAGAACAGAATAGAATAGAATAGAATAGAATAGAATAGAATAGAACAGAATAGAATATAATAGAACAGAATAGAATGGAATAGTACAGAACAAAACAGAATAGAATAGAATAGAATAGAATAGAATAGAATAGAATAGAATAGAATAGAATAGAATAGAATAGGATAGAATAGAATAGTACAGAAGATAATAGAATAGAATAGAATTAAACAGAACAGAATAGAATAGAATTGTACACAACAGAATAGAATAAAATAGAACAGAACAGAATAGAACAGAACAGAATAGAATAGGATAGAACAGAATAGAATAGAACAGAACAGAACAGAGCAGAATAGTATAGAATAGAATAGAACAGAATAGGATAGAATAGAATAGTACAGAAGAGAATAGAATAGAATAGAATTAAACAGAAGAGAATAGAATAGAATTGAACACAATAGAATAGAATAGAATAGAATAGAACAGAACAGAATAGAACAGAACAGAATAGAATAGAATAGAACAGAACAGAATAGAATAGAATAGAACAGAACAGAATAGAGTAGAACAGAATTGAATAGAATAGAACAGAACAGAATAGAATAGAATAGATTAGAATAGATCAGAAGAGAATAGTATAGAATAGAATACAACAGAATAGAACAGAATCGAAGAGAATAGAACAGAATAGAATAGAATAGAATAGAACAGAACAGAATGTAACGGAATAGAATACAATAGAATAGAATAGAATACAACAGAACAGAATAGAATAGAATTGAATAGAACAGAATAGAATAGAATAGAATAGAAAAGAATAGAATACAACAGAACAGAACAGAATAGAATAGAATATAATAGAATAGAACAGAATACAATGGAATACAATAAAATAAAAAGAATAGAATAGAATAGAACAGAAAAAAACAGAACAGAATAGAATCGAACAGAATAGAAAAGAATAAAAAAGAACAGAATAGAACAGAACAGAATAGAATAGAATAGAACAGACAGAATATAACGGAATAGAATACAATAGAATAGAATAGAATACAACAGAACAGAATAGAATAGAATTGAATAGAACAGAATAGAATAGAATAGAATAGAATAGAATAGAATAGAATAGAACAGAACAGAACAGAGTAACGGAATAGAATACAATAGAATATAATAGAATAGAATACAACAGAACAGAATAGAATTGAATTGAATAGAACAGAATAGAATAGAATAGAATAGAACAGAATAGAACAGAACAAAACAAAACAGAATAGAATAGAATACAGCAGAACAGAACAGAATAGAATAGAATATAACAGAGTAGAACACAATAGAACGGAATAGAATAAAATAGAATAGAATAGAATAGAATAGAATAGAATAGAATAGAATAGAATAGAATTGAATAGAACAGAATAGAATAGAATAGAATGGAATACAATAGAATAGAATAGAATAGAATAGAATAGAACAGAATAGAACAGAACGGAATAGAATAGAATAGAATAGAATAGAATAAAACAGTACAGAACAGAATAGAATCGAACAGAATAGAATAGAATAGAATAGAACAGAACAGAATAGAATCGAACAGAATAGAATAGAATAGAACAGAACAGAACAGAACAGAATAGAATAGAATAGAATAGAATAGATCAGAATAGAATAGAACAGAAGAGAATAGAATAGAATAAAACAGAACAGAATAGAACAGAATAGAACAGAACAGAATCGAACAGAACAGAATTGAATAGAATAGAACAGAACAGAATAGAATAGAGTAGAATAGAACAGAATAAAACAGAACAGAACAGAACAGAACAGAATAGAATAAAATAGAACAGGACAGAACAGAATTGAATAGATTAGAACAGAATAGAATAGAATAGAACAGAACAGAATCGAACAGAACAGAATTGAATAGAATAGAACAGAACAGAATAGAATAGAACATAAGAGAATAGAATAGAATAGAATACAACAGAATAGAACAGAAAAGAAGAGAACAGAACAGAATATAATAGAATAGAAAAGAACAGAACAAAATGTAACGGAATAGAATGCAATAGAATAGAATAGAATACAAGACAACAGAATAGAATAGAATTGAATAGAACAGAATAGAATAGAATAGAATAGAACAGAATAACAGAATAGGATGGAATAGAATAAAATAGAATAGAATATAATAGAATAGAAAAAAATAGAATAGAAAAGAAATGAAAGAATAGAATAGAATAGTAAAGAACAGAACAGAATAGAATAGAACAGAATAGAATTGAATAAAACAGAACAGAATAGAATAGAATAGAACAGAACAGAATAGAATAGAATAGAACAGAACAGAATAGAATAGAATAGAATAGAACAGAACAGAATAGAGTAGAACAGAATTGAATAGAATAGAACAGAACAGAATAGAATAGAAAAGAATCGAACAGAATAGACTAGAATAGAATAGAATAAAACAGAATAGAACAGAATAGAAGAGAATAGAACAGAAAAGAATGGAATAGAATAGAACAGAATAGAATGTAACGGAATAGAATACAATAGAATAAAATAGAATAGAACCGAACAGAATAGAATAGAATACAAAAGAACAGAATAGAATAGAATAGAATAGAATAGTATAGAACAGAACAGAACAGAACAGAACAGAACAGAACAGAATAGTATAGAATAGAACAGAATAGAATAGAACAGAAAAGAATTGAATAGAATAGAATAGAACAGAAGAGAATAGAACAGAACAGAACAGAACAGAATAGAATAGAATAGCATAGAACAGAAGAGAATATAATAGAATAGAATAGAACAGAATAGAATAGAATAGAATAGAATAGAATAGAATAGAACAGAACAGAACAGAATAGAATAGAATAGAATAGAATAGAATAGAATAGAATAGAATAGAATAGAATAGAACAGAAAAGAACAGAACGGAATAGAATAGAATAGAATAGAATAGAATAGAATAGAATAGAATAGAATAGAATAGAACAGAACAGAACAGAATAGAATCGAACAGAATAGAAGAGAATAGAACAGAACAGAACAGAACACAACAGAACAGAATAGAATAGAATAGAAGAGAATAGAACAGAACAGAATAGAACAAAACACAACAGAACAGAACAGAACAGAATAGAAAAGAATAGAATAGAACAGAATAGAATAGAATAGATTAGAACAGAATAGAATAGAATAGAATAGAATAAAACAGAACAGATTAGAATAGAATAGAACAGAACAGAATAGAATATTATAGAACAGAAGAGAATAGAACAGAACAGAATAGAATAGAATAGAACAGAACAGAATGTAATGGAATAGAATACAATAGAATTGAATAGAATACAACAGAACATAATAGAATAGATTTGAATAGAAGAGAATAGAATAGAATAAAATAGAATAGAATAGAATAGAATAGAATAGAACAGAACAGAATAGAATAGAATAGAATAGAATAGAATAGAGTAGAATATAATAGAACAGAATAGTACAGAACAGAACAGAATAGAGTAGAACAGAATTGAAGAGAATAGAATAGGATAGAACAGAACAGAATAGAAGAGAAGAGAATAGAATAGAACAGAACAGAATAGAATAGAATAGAATAGAATAGAATAGAATAGAACAGAATAGAATAGAATAGAACAGAATAGAATAGAATAGAACAGAACAGAATAGAATAGAATGGAATAGAACAGAATAGAATAGAATAGAACAGAATATAATAGAATAGAATACAATAGAATAGAATAGAATAGAATAGAATACAACAGAATAGAACAGAACAAAACAAAACAGAATAGAATAGAATACAACAGAACAGAACAGAATAGAATAGAATATAACAGAATAGAATAGAATAGAATAGAACTGAACAGAATATAACAGAACAGAATAGGATAGAATAGAACAGAATAGAATAGAACAGAAAAGAATTGAATAGAATAGAATAGAACAGAAGAGAATAGAACAGAACAGAACAGAACAGAATAGAATAGAATAGAATAGAACAGAAGAGAATATAATAGAATAGAATAGAACAGAATAGAATAGAATAGAATAGAATAGAATAGAACAGAACAGAACAGAACAGAATAGAATAGAATAGAATAGAATAGAATAGAATAGAATAGAATAGAATAGAATAGAACAGAAAAGAACAGAACTGAATAGAATAGAATAGAATAGAATAGAATAGAATAGAATAGAACAGAACAGAACAGAATAGAATCGAACAGAATAGAAGAGAATAGAACAGAACAGAACAGAACACAACAGAACAGAATAGAATAGAATAGAAGAGAATAGAAAAGAACAGAATAGAACAAAACAGAACAGAACAGAACAGAACAGAATAGAAATGAATAGAATAGAACAGAATAGAATAGAATAGAATAGAACAGAATAGAATAGAATAGAATAGAATAAAACAGAACAGATTAGAATAGAATAGAACAGAACAGAATAGAGTAGAACAGAATTGAATAGAATAGAACAGAACAGAATAGAATAGAATAGAACAGAACAGAATGTAATGGAATAGAATACAATAGAATTGAATAGAATACAACAGAACATAATAGAATAGATTTGAAGAGAAGAGAATAGAATAGAATAGAATAGAATAGAATAGAATAGAACAGAACAGAATAGAATAGAATAGAATAGAATAGAATAGAATAGAATAGAATAGAGTAGAATATAATAGAACAGAATAGTACAGAACAGAACAGAATAGAGTAGAACAGAATTGAAGAGAATAGAATAGGATAGAACAGAACAGAATAGAAGAGAAGAGAATAGAATAGAACAGAACAGAATAGAATAGAATAGAATAGAATAGAATAGAAAAAACAGAATAGAATAGAATAGAACAGAATAGAATAGAATAGAACAGAACAGAATAGAATAGAATGGAATAGAACAGAATAGAATAGAATAGAACAGAATATAATAGAATAGAATACAATAGAATAGAATAGAATAGAATCGAATACAACAGAATAGAACAGAACAAAACAAAACAGAATAGAATAGAATACAACAGAACAGAACAGAATAGAATAGAATATAACAGAATAGAATAGAATAGAATAGAACTGAACAGAATATAACAGAACAGAACAGGATAGAATAGAACAGAACAGAATAGAGTAGAACAGAATTGAATAGAATAGAACAGAACAGAATAGAATAGAATAGAATAGAACAGAAGAGAATAAAATAGAATAGAATACAACAGAATAGAACAGAATAGAAGAGAATAGAACAGAATAGAATGTAACGGAATAGAATACAATAGAATAGAATAGAACAGAACAGAACAGAATAGAATAGAATAGAATAGAATAGAGTAGAACAGAACAGAATAGAATAGAATAGAATGGAATAGAACAGAACAGAACAGAATAGAATAGAATAGAACAGAACAGAACAGAATAGAACAGAACAGAATACAATAGAATAGAACACAATAGAATAGAATACAATAGAATAGAATAGTATAGAACAGAATAGAATAGAATAGAATAGAATAGAATAGAATAGAATAGAATAGAATAGAACAGCACAGAATAGAATAGAATAGAACAGAACAGAATAGAATAGAACAGAACAGAATAGATTAGAACAGAATAGAACAGAATAGAATAGAATAGAATAGAATAGAATAGAATAGAATAGAACAGAACAGAATAGAATAGAATAGAACAGAACAGAAAAGAATAGAATAGAACAGAATAGAATAAAATAGTACAGAACAAAACAGAATAGAATAGAATAGAATAGAATAGAATAGAATAGAATAGAATAGAATAGAATAGAATAGCATAGAATAGATTAGAACAGAATAGAACAGAACGGAATAGAATATAATAGAACAGAACAGAGCAGAATAGAATCGAAGAGAATAGAATAGAAGGAATAGAATAGAAGAGAACAGAATAGAATAGAATAGAATAGAATAGAATAGAATAGAATAGAATAGAATAGAACAGAACAAAACAGACCACAACACAACAGAACAGAATAGAATAGAATAGAACAGAATAGAATAGAACAGAATAGAACAGAACAGAACAGAATAGAATAGAATGGAATAGAAGAGAATAAGATAGAATAGAATAGAATAGAATAGAATAGAATAGAGTAGAATATAATAGAACAGAATAGTACAGAACAGAACAGAATAGAGTAGAACAGAATTGAAGAGAATAGAATAGGATAGAACAGAACAGAATAGAAGAGAAGAGAATAGAATAGAACAGAACAGAATAGAATAGAATAGAATAGAATAGAATAGAATAGAATAGAATAGAATAGAACAGAATAGAATAGAATAGAATAGAATAGAATAGAACAGAACAGAATAGAATAGAATGGAATAGAACAGAATAGAATAGAATAGAACAGAATATAATAGAATAGATTACAATAGAATAGAATAGAATAGAACAGAACAGAATAGAATAGAATAGAATAGAACAGAATAGAATAGAATATAACAGAATAGAATAGAATAGAACAGAAGAGAACAGAACAGAATAGAATAGAATAGAACAGAATAGAACAGAACAGAACAGAACAGAACAGAACAGAACAGAATAGAATAGAACAGAATAGAATAGAATAGAATCGAATACAACAGAATAGAACAGAACAAAACAAAACAGAATAGAATAGAATACAACAGAACAGAACAGAATAGAATAGAATATAACAGAATAGAATAGAATAGAATAGAACTGAACAGAATATAACAGAACAGAATAGGATAGAATAGAACAGAACAGAATAGAGTAGAACAGAATTGAATAGAATAGAACAGAACAGAATAGAATAGAATAGAATAGAACAGAAGAGAATAAAATAGAATAGAATACAACAGAATAGAACAGAATAGAAGAGAATAGAACAGAATAGAATGTAACGGAATCGAATACAATAGAATAGAATAGAACAGAACAGAACAGAATAGAATAGAATAGAATAGAATAGAGTAGAACAGAACAGAATAGAATAGAATAGAATGGAATAGAACAGAACAGAACAGAATAGAATAGAATAGAACAGAACAGAACAGAATAGAACAGAACAGAATACAATAGAATAGAACACAATAGAATAGAATACAATAGAATAGAATAGTATAGAACAGAATAGAATAGAATAGAATAGAATAGAATAGAATAGAACAGCACAGAATAGAATAGAATAGAACAGAACAGAATAGAATAGAACAGAACAGAATAGATTAGAACAGAATAGAACAGAATAGAATAGAATAGAATAGAATAGAATAGAATAGAATAGAATAGAATAGAACAGAACAGAATAGAATAGAATAGAACAGAACAGAAAAGAATAGAATAGAACAGAATAGAATAAAATAGTACAGAACAAAACAGAATAGAATAGAATAGAATAGAATAGAATAGAATAGATTAGATTAGAACAGAATAGAACAGAACGGAATAGAATATAATAGAACAGAACAGAGCAGAATAGAATCGAAGAGAATAGAATAGAAGGAATAGAATAGAAGAGAACAGAATAGAATAGAATAGAATAGAATAGAATAGAATAGAATAGAACAGAACAAAACAGACCACAACACAACAGAACAGAATAGAATAGAATAGAACAGAATAGAATAAAATAGTACAGAACAAAACAGAATAGAATAGAATAGAATAGAATAGAATAGAATAGAATAGATTAGATTAGAACAGAATAGAACAGAACGGAATAGAATATAATAGAACAGAACAGAGCAGAATAGAATCGAAGAGAATAGAATAGAAGGAATAGAATAGAAGAGAACAGAATAGAATAGAACAGAATAGAATAGAATAGAACAGAATAGAACAGAACAGAACAGAATAGAGTAGAATAGAATAGAATAGAATAGAATAGAAAATAATAGAACAGAGCAGAACAGAACAGAACAGAATAGAATACAATAGAACAGAATAGAATAGAATAGAATAGAAAAGAATAGAATAGTATAGAACAGAATAGAATAGAATAGAATAGAATAGAATAGATCAGAAGAGAATAGTATAGAATAGAATACAACAGAATAGAACAGAATCGAAGAGAATAGAACAGAATAGAATAGAATAGAATAGAACAGAACAGAATGTAACGGAATAGAATACAATAGAATAGAATAGAATACAACAGAACAGAATAGAATAGAATGGAATAGAACAGAATAGAATAGAATAGAATAGAATACAACAGAACAGAACAGAATAGAATAGAATATAATAGAATAGAACAGAATACAATGGAATACAATAAAATAAATAGAATAGAATAGAATAGAATAGAATAGAAAAGAACAGAACAGAATAGAATAGAACAGAATAGAAAAGAATAAAAAAGAACAGAATAGAACAGAACAGAATAGAGTAGAACAGAATTGAATAGAATAGAACCGAACAGAATAGAATAAAATAGAATAGAACAGAGGAGAATAGAATAGAAATTAATACAACAGAATAGAACAGAATAGAATAGAATAGAACAGAATAGAATAGAATAGAATAGAACAGAACAGAATGTAACGGAATAGAATAGAATAGAATAGAATAGAATAGAATAGAATAGAACAGAACAGAATAGAATAGAATAGAACAGAACAGAATAGAGTAGAACAGAATTGAATAGAATAGAACAGAACAGAATAGAATAGAATAGAACAGAACAGAATGTAACGGAATAGAATACAATAGAATTGAATAGAATACAACAGAACAGAATAGAATAGATTTGAATAGAACAGAATAGAATAGAATAGAATAGAAAAGAATAGAATAGAATAGAACAGAATAGAATAGAATAGAATAGAATAGAATAGAATAGAATAGAGTAGAATATAATAGAACAGAATAGAACAGAACAGAACAGAATAGAGTAGAACAGAATTGAATAGAATAGAATAGGATAGAACAGAACAGAATAGAAGAGAATAGAATAGAATAGAACAGAACAGAATAGAATAGAATAGAATAGAATAGAATAGAATTAAACAGAACAGAATAGAATACAATTTTACACAACAGAATAGAATAGAATAGAACAGAACAGAATAGAACAGAACAGAATAGAATAGAATAGAACAGAACAGAATAGAACAGAACAGAACAGAGCAGAATAGAATAGAATAGGATAGAATAGAATAGTACAGAATAGAATAGAATAGAATAGAATTAAACAGAACAGAATAGAATAGAATTGAACACAATAGAATAGAATTGAATAGAACAGAACAGAATAGAACAGAACAGAATAGAATAGAATAGAACAGAACAGAATAGAGTAGAACAGAATTGAATAGAATAGAACAGAATAGAATAGAATAGAATAGAATAGAATAGAATAGAATAGAACAGAACAGAATAGAATAGAATAGAACAGAACAGAATAGAATAGAACAGAATAGAATAGAATAGAACAGAATAGAACAGTATAGAATAGAATAGAATAGAATAGAATAGAACAGAACAGAATAGAATAGAATAGAACAGAACAGAAAAGAATAGAATAGAACAGAATAGAATAGAATAGTACAGAACAAAACAGAATAGAATAGAATAGAATAGAATAGATTAGATTAGAACAGAATAGAACAGAACAGAATAGAATAGAATAGAATAGAACAGAACAGA
Organism: Sus scrofa; assembly: GCF_054392235.1. Taxonomy (NCBI): domain Eukaryota; kingdom Metazoa; phylum Chordata; class Mammalia; order Artiodactyla; family Suidae; genus Sus; species Sus scrofa. Next base: position 2,930,816 of record NC_139397.1, read on the forward strand.
ATAGAATCGAAGAGAATAGAATAGAATAGAAGAGAAGAGAACAGAATAGAATAGAATAGAATAGAATAGAATAGAATAGAACAGAACAGAACAGACCACAACACAACAGAACAGAATAGAATAGAATAGAACAGAATAGAATAGAACAGAATAGAACAGAACAGAACAGAATAGAATATTATGGAATAGAACAGAATAGGATAGAATAGAATAGTACAGAATAGAATAGAATAGAATAGAATTAAACAGAACAGAATAGAAGAGAATAGAATAGAATAGAACAGAATAGAATAGAATAGAATAGAATAGAACAGAATAGAACAGAACAGAACAGAATAGAGTAGAATAGAATAGAATAGAATAGAATAGAATAGAAAAGAATAGAACAGAGCAGAACAGAACAGAACAGAATAGAATACAATAGAACAGAATAGAATAGAATAGAATAGAAAAGAATAGAATAGTATAGAACAGAATAGAATAGAATAGAATAGAATAGAATAGAATAGATTACAATAGAATAGAATAGAATAGAACAGAATAGAATAGAATAGAACAGAAAAGAATGGAATAGTACAGAACAAAACAGAATAGAATAGAATAGAATAGAATAGAATAGAATAGAATAGAATAGGATAGAATAGAATAGTACAGAAGATAATAGAATAGAATAGAATTAAACAGAACAGAATAGAATAGTATTGTACACAACAGAATAGAATAGAATAGAACAGAACAGAATAGAACAGAACAGAATAGAATAGAATAGAACAGAACAGAATAGAACAGAACAGAACAGAGCAGAATAGAATAGAATAGCATAGAACAGAATAGGATAGAATAGAATAGTACAGAAGAGAATAGAATAGAATAGAATTAAACAGAACAGAATAGAATAGAATTTAACACAATAGCATAGAATAGAATAGAACAGAACAGAATAGAACAGAACAGAATAGAATAGAATAGAACAGAACAGAATAGAGTAGAACAGAATTGAATAGAATAGAACAGAACAGAATAGAATAGAATAGAATAGATCACAAGAGAATAGTATAGAATAGAATACAACAGAATAGAACAGAATCGAAGAGAATAGAACAGAATAGAATAGAAAAGAATAGAACAGAACAGAATGTAACGGAATAGAATACAATAGAATAGAATAGAATACAACAGAACAGAATAGAATAGAATTGAATAGAACAGAATGGAATAGAATAGAATAGAATAGAATAGAATAGAATAGAATAGAATAGAATAGAATAGAATAGAATACAACAGAACAGAACAGAATAGAATAGAATATAATAGAATAGAACAGAATACAATGGAATACAATAAAATAAAAAGAATATAATAGAATAGAATAGAAAAGAACAGAACAGAATAGAATAGAACAGAATAGAAAAGAATAAAAAAGAACAGAATAGAACAGAACAGAACAGAGTAGAACAGAATTGAATAGAATAGAACAGAACAGAATAGAATAAAATAGAATAGAACAGAAGAGAATAGAATAGAATTTAATACAACAGAATAGAACAGAATAGAATAGAATAGAACAGAATAGAATAGAATAGAATAGATTAGATTAGAACAGAATAGAACAGAACGGAATAGAATAGAATAGAACAGAACAGAACAGAATAGAATCGAAGAGAATAGAATAGAATAGAATAGAATAGAATAGAATAGAATAGAATAGAATAGAATAGAAGAGAACAGAATAGAATAGAATAGAATAGAATAGAATAGAATAGAATAGAATAGAATAGAATAGAATAGAACAGAACAAAACAGACCAAAACACAACAGAACAGAATAGAAGACAATACAACAGAATAGAATAGAACAGAATAGAACAGAACAGAACAGAATAGAATAGAATGGAATAGAACAGAATAGGATAGAATAGAATAGTACAGAAGAGAATAGAATAGAATAGAATTAAACAGAACAGAATAGAATAGAGTAGAATAGAATAGAATAGAATAGAATAGAAAAGAATAGAACAGAGCAGAACAGAACAGAACAGAATAGAATACAATAGAACAGAATAGAATAGAATAGAATAGAAAAGAATAGAATAGTATAGAACAGAATAGAATAGAATAGAATTGAACACAATAGAATAGAATAGAATAGAAGAGAACAGAATAGAACAGAACAGAATAGAATAGAATAGAACAGAACAGAATAGAGTAGAACAGAATTGAATAGAATAGAACAGAACAGAATAGAATAGAATAGAATAGAATAGATTAGAAGAGAATAGTATAGAATAGAATACAACAGGATAGAACAGAATCGAAGAGAATAGAACAGAATAGAATAGAACAGAACAGAATGTAACGGAATAGAATACAATAGAATAGAATAGAATACAACAGAACAGAATAGAATAGAATTGAATAGAACAGAATAGAATAGAATAGAATAGAATAGAATAGAATAGAATAAAATACAACAGAACAGAACAGAATAGAATAGAATATAATAGAATAGAACAGAATACAATGGAATACAATAAAATAAAAAGAATAGAATAGAATAGAATAGAAAAGAACAGAACAGAATAGAATAGAACAGAATAGAAAAGAATAAAAAAGAACAGAATAGAACAGAACAGAATAGAGTAGAACAGAATTGAATAGAATAGAACCGAACAGAATAGAATAAAATAGAATAGAACAGAGGAGAATAGAATAGAATTTAATACAACAGAATAGAACAGAATAGAATAGAATAGAACAGAATAGAATAGAATAGAATAGAACAGAACAGAATGCAACGGAATAGAATAGAATAGAATAGAATAGAATAGATAGAACAGAACAGAATAGAATAGAATAGAACAGAACAGAATAGAGTAGAACAGAATTGAATAGAATAGAACAGAACAGAATAGAATAGAATAGAACAGAACAGAATGTAACGGAATAGAATACAATAGAATTGAATAGAATACAACAGGACAGAATAGAATAGATTTGAATAGAACAGAATAGAATAGAATAGAATAGAAAAGAATAGAATAGAATAGAACAGAACAGAATAGAATAGAATAGAATAGAATAGAATAGAAGAGAATAGAATAGAATAGAATAGAATAGAGTAGAATATAATAGAACAGAATAGAACAGAACAGAACAGATAAGAGTAGAACAGAATTGAAAAGAATAGAATAGGATAGAACAGAACAGAATAGAAGAGAAGAGAATAGAATATAATAGAACAGAATAGAATAGAATAGAATAGAATAGAATAGAATAGAATAGAATAGAATAGATTAGAACAGAATAGAATAGAATAGAATAGAATAGAATAGAACAGAAGAGAATAGAATAGAATGGAATAGAACAGAATAGAAGAGAATAGAACAGAATAGAACAGAATAGAGCAGAATAGAATAGAATAGAATACAATAGAATAGAATAGAATAGAACAGAACAGAATAGAATAGATTAGAACAGAACAGAATAGAATAGAATAGAACGAAATAGAATAGTTTAGAATACAATAGAATAGAACAGAACAGAATAGAATAGAACAGAATAGAGTAGAACTGAATAGAATAGAACAGAATAGATTAGAATAGAATAGAATAGAATAGAATAGAATAGAACAGAATATAATACAATATAACACAACAAAATAGATTAGAATAGAAAGGATAGAATAGAATAGAATAGAATAGAATAGAATAGAATAGAATAGAATTGAATAGAACAGAACAGAACAGTATAGAATAGAATAGAACAGAACAGAACAGAACAGAATAGGATATAATAGAACAGAACAGAACAGAATAGAATAGAATATAATAGAATAGAACAGAATACAATGGAATACAATAAAATAAAAAGAATAGAATAGAATAGAATAGAAAAGAACAGAACAGAATAGAATAGAACAGTATAGAAAAGAATAAAAAACACAGAATAGAACAGAACAGAATAGAGTAGAACAGAATTGAATAGAATAGAACCGAACAGAATAGAATAAAATAGAATAGAACAGAGGAGAATAGAATAGAATTTAATACAACAGAATAGAACAGAATAGAATAGAATAGAACAGAATAGAATAGAATAGAATAGAACAGAACAGAATGTAACGGAATAGAATAGAATAGAATAGAATAGAATAGAATAGAATAGAATAGAATAGAATAGAATAGAATAGAATAGAATAGAACAGAACAGAATAGAATAGAATAGAACAGAACAGAATAGAGTAGAACAGAATTGAATAGAATAGAACAGAACAGATTAGAATAGAATAGAACAGAACAGAATGTAACGGAATAGAATACAATAGAATTGAATAGAATACAACAGAACAGAATAGAATAGATTTGAATAGAACAGAATAGAATAGAATAGAGTAGAATATAATAGAACAGAATAGAACAGAACAGAACAGAATAGAGTAGAACAGAATTGAATAGAATAGAATAGGATAGAACAGAACAGAATAGAAGAGAAGAGAATAGAATAGAATAGAACAGAATAGAATAGAAAAGAATAGAATAGAATAGAACAGAACAGAATAGAATAGAATGGAATAGAACAGAATAGAAGAGAATAGAACAGAATAGAATAGAATAGAACAGAATAGAATAGAATAGTATACAATAGAATAGAATAGAATAGAACAGAACAGAATAGAACAGAACAGAATAGACTAGAATAGAACAGAACAGAATAGAATATAACAGAATAGAATAGAATAGAACAGAAGAGAACAGAACAGAATAGAATAGAATAGAACAGAATAGAACAGAACAGAACAGAACAGAACAGAATAGAATAGAACAGAATAGAATAGAATAGAATAGAATACAACAGAATAGAACAGAAGAAAACAAAACAGAATAGAATAGAATACAACAGAACAGAACAGAATAGAATAGAATATAACAGAATAGAATAGAATAGAATAGAACAGAACAGAGCAGAATAGAATAGAATAGGATAGAATAGAATAGTACAGAATAGAATAGAATAGAATAGAATTAAACAGAACAGAATAGAATAGAATTGAACACAATAGAATAGAATTGAATAGAACAGAACAGAATAGAACAGAACAGAATAGAAGAGAATAGAACAGAACAGAATAGAGTAGAACAGAATTGAATAGAATAGAACAGAACAGAATAGAATAGAATAGAATAGAATAGAATAGAATAGAATAGAACAGAACAGAATAGAATAGAATAGAACAGAACAGAATAGAATAGAACAGAATAGAATAGCATAGAACAGAATAGAACAGTATAGAATAGAATAGAATAGAATAGAATAGAATAGAATACAATATAATAGAATAGAACAGAACAGAATAAAATAGAATAGAACAGAACAGAAAAGAAGAGAATAGAACAGAATAGAATAGAATAGTACAGAACAAAACAGAATAGAATAGAATAGAATAGAATAGATTAGATTAGAACAGAATAGAACAGAACGGAATAGAATAGAATAGAACAGAACAGAACAGAATAGAATCGAAGAGAATAGAATAGAATAGAAGAGAAGAGAACAGAATAGAATAGAATAGAATAGAATAGAATAGAATAGAATAGAATAGAATAGAATAGAATAGAACAGAACAGACCACAACACAACAGAACAGAATAGAATAGAATAGAACAGAATAGAATAGAACAGAATAGAACAGAACAGAACAGAATAGAATATTATGGAATAGAACAGAATAGGATAGAATAGAATAGTACAGAATAGAATAGAATAGAATAGAATTAAACAGAACAGAATAGAAGAGAATAGAATAGAATAGAACAGAATAGAATAGAATTGAATAGAATAGAATAGAACAGAATAGAACAGAACAGAACAGAATAGAGTAGAATAGAATAGAATAGAATAGAATAGAATAGAAAAGAATAGAACAGAGCAGAACAGAATAGAATACAATAGAACAGAATAGAATAGAATAGAATAGAATAGAATAGAATAGTATAGAACAGAATAGAATAGAATAGAATAGAATAGAGTACAATAGAATAGAATAGAATAGAACAGAATAGAATAGAATAGAACAGAAAAGAATGGAATAGTACAGAACAAAACAGAATAGAATAGAATAGAATAGAATAGAATAGAATAGAATAGGATAGAATAGAATAGTACAGAAGATAATAGAATAGAATAGAATTAAACAGAACAGAATAGAATAGTATTGTACACAACAGAATAGAATAGAATAGAACAGAACAGAATAGAATAGAATAGAACAGAACAGAATAGAACAGAACAGAACAGAGCAGAATAGAATAGAATAGAATAGAACAGAATAGGATAGAATAGAATAGTACAGAAGAGAATAGAATAGAATAGAATTAAACAGAACAGAAGAGAATAGAATTGAACACAATAGAATAGAATAGAATAGAACAGAACAGAATAGAACAGAACAGAATAGAATAGAATAGAATAGATCAGAAGAGAATAGTATAGAATAGAATACAACAGAATAGAACAGAATCGAAGAGAATAGAACAGAATAGAATAGAAAAGAATAGAACAGAACAGAATGTAACGGAATAGAATACAATAGAATAGAATAGAATACAACAGAACAGAATAGAATAGAATTGAATAGAACAGAATAGAATAGAATAGAATAGAATAGAATAGAATACAATAGAATAGAATACAACAGAACAGAACAGAATAGAATAGAATATAATAGAATAGAACAGAATACAATGGAATACAATAAAATAAAAAGAATATAATAGAAAAGAATAGAAAAGAACAGAACAGAATAGAATAGAACAGAATAGAAAAGAATAAAAAAGAACAGAATAGAACAGAACAGAACAGAGTAGAACAGAATTGAATAGAATAGAACAGAACAGAATAGAATAAAATAGAATAGAACAGAAGAGAATAGAATAGAATTTAATACAACAGAATAGAACAGAATAGAATAGAATAGAATAGAATAGAATAGAATAGAATAGAATAGATTAGATTAGAACAGAATAGAACAGAACGGAATAGAATAGAATAGAACAGAACAGAACAGAATAGAATCGAAGAGAATAGAATAGAATAGAATAGAATAGAAGAGAACAGAATAGAATAGAATAGAATAGAATAGAATAGAATAGAATAGAATAGAATAGAATAGAATAGAACAGAACAAAACAGACCAAAACACAACAGAACAGAATAGAAGACAATACAACAGAATAGAATAGAACAGAATAGAACAGAACAGAACAGAATAGAATAGAATGGAATAGAACAGAATAGGATAGAATAGAATAGTACAGAAGAGAATAGAATAGAATAGAATTAAACAGAACAGAATAGAATACAGTAGAATAGAATAGAATAGAATAGAATAGAAAAGAATAGAACAGAGCAGAACAGAACAGAACAGAATAGAATACAATAGAACAGAATAGAATAGAATAGAATAGAAAAGAATAGAATAGTATAGAACAGAATAGAATAGAATAGAATAGAATAGAATAGAATAGAATAGAATAGAATAGAATAGAATTGAACACAATAGAATAGAATAGAATAGAAGAGAACAGAATAGAACAGAACAGAATAGAATAGAATAGAACAGAACAGAATAGAGTAGAACAGAATTGAATAGAATAGAACAGAACAGAATAGAATAGAATAGAATAGAATAGATTAGAAGAGAATAGTATAGAATAGAATACAACAGGATAGAACAGAATCGAAGAGAATAGAACAGAATAGAATAGAATAGAATAGAACAGAACAGAATGTAACGGAATAGAATACAATAGAATAGAATAGAATACAACAGAACAGAATAGAATAGAATTGAATAGAACAGAATAGAATAGAATAGAATAGAATAGAATAGAATACAACATAACAGAACAGAATAGAATAGAATATAATAGAATAGAACAGAATACAATGGAATACAATAAAATAAAAAGAATAGAATAGAATAGAATAGAAAAGAACAGAACAGAATAGAATAGAACAGAATAGAAAAGAATAAAAAAGAACAGAATAGAACAGAACAGAATAGAGTAGAACAGAATTGAATAGAATAGAACCGAACAGAATAGAATAAAATAGAATAGAACAGAGGAGAATAGAATAGAATTTAATACAACAGAATAGAACAGAATAGAATAGAATAGAACAGAATAGAATAGAATAGAATAGAACAGAACAGAATGTAACGGAATAGAATAGAATAGAATAGAATAGAATAGATAGAACAGAACAGAATAGAATAGAATAGAACAGAACAGAATAGAGTAGAACAGAATTGAATAGAATAGAACAGAACAGAATAGAATAGAATAGAACAGAACAGAATGTAACGGAATAGAATACAATAGAATTGAATGGAATACAACAGAACAGAATAGAATAGATTTGAATAGAACAGAATAGAATAGAATAGAATAGAAAACAATAGAATAGAATAGAACAGAACAGAACAGAATAGAATAGAATAGAATAGAATAGAATAGAATAGAATAGAATAGAGTAGAATAGAGTAGAATATAATAGAACAGAATAGAACAGAACAGAACAGAATAGAGTAGAACAGAATTGAATAGAATAGAATAGGATAGAACAGAACAGAATAGAAGAGAAGAGAATAGAATAGAATAGAACAGAACAGAATAGAATAGAATAGAACAGAACAGAAAAGAATAGAATAGAACAGAATAGAATAGAATATTACAGAACAAAACAGAATAGAATAGAATAGAATAGAATAGATTAGATTAGAACAGAATAGAACAGAACGGAATAGAATAGAATAGAACAGAACAGAACAGAATAGAATCGAATAGAATAGAATAGAATAGAAGAGAACAGAACAGAACAGAACAGAATAGAATAGAATAGAATAGAATAGAATAGAATAGAATAGAATAGAACAGAACAGAACAGACCACAACACAACAGAACAGAATAGAATAGAATAGAACAGAATAGAATAGAACAGAATAGAACAGAACAGAACAGAATAGAATATTATGGAATAGAACAGAATAGGATAGAATAGAATAGTACAGAAGAGAATAGAATAGAATAGAATTAAACAGAACAGAATAGAACAGAATAGAATAGAATAGAACAGAATAGAATAGAATAGAATAGAATAGAAGAGAATAGAACAGAACAGAACAGAATAGAGTAGAATAGAATAGAATAGAATAGAATAGAATAGAAAGAATAGAACAGAGCAGAACAGAACAGAACAGAATAGAATACAATAGAACAGAATAGAATAGAATAGAATAGAAAAGAATAGAATAGTATAGAACAGAATAGAATAGAATAGAATAGAATAGAATAGAATAGAATACAATAGAATAGAATAGAATAGAATAGAACAGAATAGAATAGAATAGAATAGAATAGAATAGAATAGAATAGAATAGAATAGAATAGGATAGAATAGAATAGTACAGAAGATAATAGAATAGAATAGAATTAAAAAGAACAGAATAGAATAGAATTGTACACAACAGAATAGAATAGAATAGAACAGAACAGAATAGAACAGAACAGAATAGAATAGAATAGAAGAGAACAGAATAGAACAGAACAGAACAGAGCAGAATAGAATAGAATAGAATAGAACAGAATAGGATAGAATAGAATAGTACAGAAGAGAATAGAATAGAATAGAATTAAACAGAACAGAATAGAATAGAATTGAACACAATAGAATAGAATAGAATAGAACAGAACAGAAAAGAACAGAACAGAATAGAATAGAATAGAACAGAACAGAATAGAGTAGAACAGAATTGAATAGAATAGAACAGAACAGAATAGAATAGAATAGAATAGAATAGAATAGATCAGAAGAGAATATTATAGAATAGAATACAACAGAATAGAACAGAATCGAAGAGAATAGAACAGAATAGAATAGAAAAGAATAGAACAGAACAGAATGTAACGGAATAGAATACAATAGAATAGAATAGAATACAACAGAACAGAATAGAATAGAATTGAATAGAACAGAATAGAATAGAAGAGAATAGAATAGAAATGAATAGAATACAACAGAACAGAACAGAATAGAATAGAATATAATAGAATAGAACAGAATACAATGGAATAAAATAAAATAAAAAGAATAGAATAGAATAGAATAGAAAAGAACAGAACAGAATAGAATAGAACAGAATAGAAAAGAATAAAAAAGAACAGAATAGAACAGAACAGAACAGAGTAGAACAGAATTGAATAGAATAGAACAGAACAGAATAGAATAAAATAGAATAGAACAGAAGAGAATAGAATAGAATTTAATACAACAGAATAGAACAGAATAGAATAGAATAGAACAGAATAGAATAGAATAGAATAGATTAGATTAGAACAGAATAGAACAGAACGGAATAGAATAGAATAGAACAGAACAGAACAGAATAGAATCGAAGAGAATAGAATAGAATAGATTAGAATAGAAGAGAACAGAATAGAATAGAATAGAATAGAATAGAATAGAATAGAATAGAATAGAATAGAATAGAATAGAACAGAACAACAGACCACAACACAACAGAACAGAATAGAAGAGAATAGAACAGAATAGAATAGAACAGAATAGAACAGAACAGAACAGAATAGAATAGAATGGAATAGAACAGAATAGAATAGAATAGAACAGAATAGAATAGAATAGAACAGAAGAGAATAGAATAGAACAGAACAGAACAGAATAGAATAGAATTTAAAAGAATAGAACAGAGGAGAATAGAATAGAATTTAATACAACAGAATAGAACAGAATAGAATAGAATAGAACAGAATAGAATAGAATAGAATAGAATAGAACAGAACAGAATGTAACGGAATAGAATAGAATAGAATAGAACAGAATAGAATAGAATAGAATAGAACAGAACAGAATAGAATAGAATAGAATAGAATAAAACAGAATAGAACAGAATAAAAGAGAATAGAACAGAACAGAACAGAGTAGAACAGAATTGAATAGAATAGAACAGAACAGAATAGAATAGAATAGAACAGAACAGAATGTAACGGAATAGAATACAATAGAATTGAATAGAATACAACAGAACAGAATAGAATAGAATTGAATAGAACAGAATAGAATAGAATAGAATAGAATAGAATAGAATACAACAGAACAGAACAGAATAGAATAGAATATAATAGAATAGAACAGAATACAATGGAATACAATAAAATAAATAGAATAGAATAGAATAGAATAGAAAAGAACAGAACAGAATAGAATAGAACAGAATAGAAAAGAATAAAAAAGAACAGAATAGAACAGAACAGAATAGAGTAGAACAGAATTGAATAGAATAGAACCGAACAGAATAGAATAAAATAGAATAGAACAGAGGAGAATAGAATAGAATTTAATACAACAGAATAGAACAGAATAGAATAGAATAGAACAGAATAGAATAGAATAGAATAGAATAGAACAGAACAGAATGTAACGGAATAGAATAGAATAGAATAGAATAGAATAGAATAGTATAGAATAGAATAGAACAGAACAGAATAGAATAGAATAGAACAGAACAGAATAGAGTAGAACAGAATTGAATAGAATAGAACAGAACAGAATAGAATAGAATAGAACAGAACAGAATGTAACGGAATAGAATACAATAGAATTGAATAGAATACAACAGAACAGAATAGAATAGATTTGAATAGAACAGAATAGAATAGAATAGAATAGAAAAGAATAGAATAGAATAGAACAGAATAGAATAGAATAGAATAGAATAGAATAGAATAGAATAGAATAGAATAGAATAGAATAGAGTAGAATATAATAGAACAAAATAGAACAGAACAGAACAGAATAGAGTAGAACAGAATTGAATAGAATAGAATAGGATAGAACAGAACAGAATAGAAGAGAATAGAATAGAATAGAATAGAACAGAATAGAATAGAATAGAAAAGAACAGAACAGAATAGAATAGAATTAAACAGAACAGAATAGAATACAATTGTACACAACAGAATAGAATAGAATAGAACAGAACAGAATAGAACAGAACAGAATAGAATAGAATAGAACAGAACAGAATAGAACAGAACAGAACAGAGCAGAATAGAATAGAATAGGATAGAATAGAATAGTACAGAATAGAATAGAATAGAATAGAATTAAACAGAACAGAATAGAATAGAATGGAATAGAACAGAATAGAAGAGAATAGAACAGAATAGAATAGAATAGAACAGAATAGAATAGAATAGAATACAATAGAATAGAATAGAATAGCACAGAACAGAATAGAATAGAATAGAATAGAATAGAACAGAATAGAATAGAATATAACAGAATAGAATAGAATAGAACAGAAGAGAACAGAACAGAATAGAATAGAATAGAACAGAATAGAACAGAACAGAACAGAACAGAACAGAATAGAATAGAACAGAATAGAATAGAATAGAATAGAATACAACAGAATAGAACAGAAGAAAACAAAACAGAATAGAATAGAATACAACAGAACAGAACAGAATAGAATAGAATATAACAGAATAGAATAGACTAGAATAGAACAGAACAGAATAGAAGAGAACAGAATAGGATAGAATAGAACAGAACAGAATAGAGTAGAACAGAATTGAATAGAATAGAACAGAACAGAATAGAATAGAATAGAATAGAACAGAAGAGAATAGAATAGAATAGAATACAACAGAATAGAACAGAATAGAAGAGAATAGAACAGAATAGAATGTAACGGAATAGAATACTATAGAATAGAATAGAACAGAACAGAACAGAATAGAATAGAATAGAATAGAGTAGAACAGAATAGAATAGAATAGAATAGAATAGAATAGAATAGAATAGAATAGAATAGAATAGAACAGAACTGAACAGAATAGAATAGAATAGAACAGAACAGAACAGAATAGAACAGAACAGAATACAATAGAATAGAACACAATAGAATAGAATAGAATAGAATAGAATAGTATAGAACAGAATAGAATAGAATAGAATAGAATAGAATAGAATAGAATAGATTAGAATAGAACAGAACAGAATAGAATAGAATAGAACAGAACAGAATAGAATAGAACAGAATAGAATAGAATAGAACAGAATAGAACAGAATAGAATAGAATAGAATAGAATAGAATAGAATAGAATAGAATAGAATAGAACAGAACAGAATAGAATAGAATAGAACAGAACAGAAAAGAATAGAATAGAACAGAATAGAATAGAATAGTACAGAACAAAACAGAATAGAATAGAATAAAATAGAATAGATTAGATTAGAACAGAATAGAACAGAACGGAATAGAATAGAATAGAACAGAACAGAACAGAATAGAATCGAAGAGAATAGAATAGAATAGAAGAGAACAGAACAGAACAGAACAGAATAGAATAGAATAGAATAGAATAGAATAGAATAGAATAGAATAGAACAGAACAGAACAGACCACAACACAACAGAACAGAATAGAATAGAATAGAACAGAATAGAATAGAACAGAATAGAACAGAACAGAACAGAATAGAATATTATGGAATAGAACAGAATAGGATAGAATAGAATAGTACAGAATAGAATAGAATAGAATAGAATTAAACAGAACAGAATAGAAGAGAAGAGAATAGAATAGAACAGAATAGAATAGAATAGAATAGAATAGAACAGAATAGAACAGAACAGAACAGAATAGAGTAGAATAGAATAGAATAGAATAGAATAGAAAAGAATAGAACAGAGCAGAACAGAACAGAACAGAATAGAATACAATAGAACAGAATAGAATAGAATTGAATAGAAAAGAATAGAATAGTATAGAACAGAATACAATAGAATAGAATAGAATAGAATAGAACAGAATAGAATAGAATAGAACAGAATAGAATGGAATAGTACAGAACAAAACAGAATAGAATAGAATAGAATAGAATAGAATAGAATAGAATAGAATAGAATAGAATAGAATAGAATAGGATAGAATAGAATAGTACAGAAGATAATAGAATAGAATAGAATTAAAAAGAACAGAATAGAATAGAATTGTACACAACAGAATAGAATAGAATAGAACAGAACAGAATAGAACAGAACAGAATAGAATAGAATAGAACAGAACAGAATAGAACAGAACAGAACAAAGCAGAATAGAATAGAATAGAATAGAACAGAATAGGATAGAATAGAATAGTACAGAAGAGAATAGAATAGAATAGAATTAAACAGAACAGAATAGAATAGAATTGAACACAATAGAATAGAATAGAATAGAACAGAACAGAATAGAACAGAACAGAATAGAATAGAATAGAACAGAACAGAATAGAGTAGATTAGAATAGAATAGAATAGATCAGAAGAGAATATTATAGAATAGAATACAACAGAATAGAACAGAATCGAAGAGAATAGAACAGAATAGAATAGAAAAGAATAGAACAGAACAGAATGTAACGGAATAGAATACAATAGAATAGAATAGAATACAACAGAACAGAACAGAATAGAATTGAATAGAACAGAATAGAATAGAATAGAATAGAATAGAAATGAATAGAATACAACAGAACAGAACAGAATAGAATAGAATAGAATAGAATAGAACAGAATACAATGGAATACAATAAAATAAAAAGAATAGAATAGAATAGAATAGAAAAGAACAGAACAGAATAGAATAGAACAGAATAGAAAAGAATAAAAAAGAACAGAATAGAACAGAACAGAACAGAGTAGAACAGAATTGAATAGAATAGAACAGAACAGAATAGAATAAAATAGAATAGAACAGAAGAGAATAGAATAGAATTTAATACAACAGAATAGAACAGAATAGAATAGAATAGAACAGAATAGAATAGAATAGAATAGATTAGATTAGAACAGAATAGAACAGAACGGAATAGAATAGAATAGAACAGAACAGAACAGAATAGAATCGAAGAGAATAGAATAGAATAGAATAGAATAGAAGAGAACAGAATAGAATAGAATAGAATAGAATAGAATAGAATAGAATAGAATAGAATAGAATAGAATAGAATAGAACAGAACAACAGACCACAACACAACAGAACAGAATAGAAGAGAATAGAACAGAATAGAATAGAACAGAATAGAACAGAACAGAACAGAATAGAATAGAATGGAATAGAACAGAATAGGATAGAATAGAATAGTACAGAAAAGAATAGAATAGAATAGAATTAAACAGAACAGAATAGAAGAGAATAGAATAGAATAGAACAGAATAGAATAGAATAGAATAGAATAGAATAGAATAGAATAGAACAGAATAGAACAGAACAGAACAGAATAGAGTAGAATAGAATAGAATAGAATAGAATAGAAAAGAATAGAACAGAGGAGAACAGAACAGAACAGAATAGAATACAATAGAACAGAATAGAATAGAATAGAATAGAAAAGAATAGAATAGTATAGAACAGAATAGAATAGAATAGAATAGAATAGAATAGAATAGAATAGAATAGAAAAGAATTGAACACAATAGAATAGAATAGAATAGAACAGAACAGAATAGAACAGAACAGAATAGAATAGAATAGAACAGAACAGAATAGAGTAGAACAGAATTGAATAGAATAGAACAGAACAGAATAGAATAGAATAGAATAGAATAGATTAGAAGAGAATAGTATAGAATAGAATACAACAGAATAGAACAGAATCGAAGAGAATAGAACAGAATAGAATAGAATAGAATAGAACAGAACAGAATGTAACGGAATAGAATACAATAGAATAGAATAGAATACAACAGAACAGAATAGAATAGAATTGAATAGAACAGAATAGAATAGAATAGAATAGAATAGAATAGAATAGAATAGAATAGAATACAACAGAACAGAACAGAATAGAATAGAATATAATAGAATAGAACAGAATACAATGGAATACAATAAAATAAAAAGAATAGAATAGAATAGAATAGAAAAGAACAGAACAGAATAGAATAGAACAGAATAGAAAAGAATAAAAAAGAACAGAATAGAACAGAACAGAATAGAGTAGAACAGAATTGAATAGAATAGAACCGAACAGAATAGAATAAAATAGAATAGAACAGAGGAGAATAGAATAGAATTTAATACAACAGAATAGAACAGAATAGAATAGAATAGAACAGAATAGAATAGAATAGAATAGAATAGAACAGAACAGAATGTAACGGAATAGAGTAGAACAGAATTGAATAGAATAGAACAGAACAGAATAGAATAGAATAGAACAGAACAGAATGTAACGGAATAGAATACAATAGAATTGAATAGAATACAACAGAACAGAATAGAAAATATTTGAATAGAACAGAATAGAACAGAATAGAATAGAATAGAATAGAATAGAGTAGAATATAATAGAACAGAATAGAACAGAACAGAACAGAATAGAGTAGAACAGAATTGAATAGAATAGAATAGGATAGAACAGAACAGAATAGAAGAGAAGAGAATAGAATAGAATAGAACAGAATAGAATAGAATAGAATAGAATAGAATAGAATAGAATAGAATAGAATAGAATAGAATAGAATAGATTAGAACAGAATAGAATAGAATAGAATAGAATAGAATAGAATAGAAAAGAATAGAACAGAGCAGAACAGAACAGAACAGAATAGAATACAATAGAACAGAATAGAATAGAATAGAATAGAAAAGAATAGAATAGTATAGAACAGAATACAATAGAATAGAATAGAATAGAATAGAACAGAATAGAATAGAATAGAACAGAATAGAATGGAATAGTACAGAACAAAACAGAATAGAATAGAATAGAATAGAATAGAATAGAATAGAATAGAATAGAATAGAATAGAATAGAATAGGATAGAATAGAATAGTACAGAAGATAATAGAATAGAATAGAATTAAAAAGAACAGAATAGAATAGAATTGTACACAACAGAATAGAATAGAATAGAACAGAACAGAATAGGACAGAACAGAATAGAATAGAATAGAACAGAACAGAATAGAACAGAACAGAACAAAGCAGAATAGAATAGAATAGAATAGAACAGAATAGGATAGAATAGAATAGTACAGAAGAGAATAGAATAGAATAGAATTAAACAGAACAGAATAGAATAGAATTGAACACAATAGAATAGAATAGAATAGAACAGAACAGAATAGAACAGAACAGAATAGAATAGAATAGAACAGAACAGAATAGAGTAGATTAGAATAGAATAGAATAGATCAGAAGAGAATATTATAGAATAGAATACAACAGAATAGAACAGAATCGAAGAGAATAGAACAGAATAGAATAGAAAAGAATAGAACAGAACAGAATGTAACGGAATAGAATACAATAGAATAGAATAGAATACAACAGAACAGAATAGAATAGAATTGAATAGAACAGAATAGAATAGAATAGAATAGAATAGAAATGAATAGAATACAACAGAACAGAACAGAATAGAATAGAATATAATAGAATAGAACAGAATACAATGGAATACAATAAAATAAAAAGAATAGAATAGAATAGAATAGAAAAGAACAGAACAGAATAGAATAGAACAGAATAGAAAAGAATAAAAAAGAACAGAATAGAACAGAACAGAACAGAGTAGAACAGAATTGAATAGAATAAAACAGAACAGAATAGAATAAAATAGAATAGAACAGAAGAGAATAGAATAGAATTTAATACAACAGAATAGAACAGAATAGAATAGAATAGAACAGAATAGAATAGAATAGAATAGATTAGATTAGAACAGAATAGAACAGAACGGAATAGAATAGAATAGAACAGAACAGAACAGAATAGAATCGAAGAGAATAGAATAGAATAGAATAGAATAGAAGAGAACAGAATAGAATAGAATAGAATAGAATAGAATAGAATAGAATAGAATAGAATAGAATAGAATAGAATAGAATAGAACAGAACAACAGACCACAACACAACAGAACAGAATAGAAGAGAATAGAACAGAATAGAATAGAACAGAATAGAACAGAACAGAACAGAATAGAATAGAATGGAATAGAACAGAATAGGATAGAATAGAATAGTACAGAAAAGAATAGAATAGAATAGAATTAAACAGAACAGAATAGAAGAGAATAGAATAGAATAGAACAGAATAGAATAGAATAGAATAGAATAGAATAGAATAGAATAGAACAGAATAGAACAGAACAGAACAGAATAGAGTAGAATAGAATAGAATAGAATAGAATAGAAAAGAATAGAACAGAGCAGAACAGAACAGAACAGAATAGAATACAATAGAACAGAATAGAATAGAATAGAATAGAAAAGAATAGAATAGTATAGAACAGAATAGAATAGAATAGAATAGAATAGAATAGAATAGAACAGAATAGAATTGAACACAATAGAATAGAATAGAATAGAACAGAACAGAATAGAACAGAACAGAATAGAATAGAATAGAACAGAACAGAATAGAGTAGAACAGAATTGAATAGAATAGAACAGAACAGAATAGAATAGAATAGAATAGAATAGATTAGAAGAGAATAGTATAGAATAGAATACAACAGAATAGAACAGAATCGAAGAGAATAGAACAGAATAGAATAGAATAGAATAGAACAGAACAGAATGTAACGGAATAGAATACAATAGAATAGAATAGAATACAACAGAACAGAATAGAATAGAATTGAATAGAATAGAATAGAATAGAATAGATTAGATTAGAACAGAATAGAACAGAACGGAATAGAATAGAATAGAACAGAACAGAACAGAATAGAATCGAAGAGAATAGAATAGAATAGATTAGAATAGAAGAGAACAGAATAGAATAGAATAGAATTGAATAGAATAGAATAGAATAGAATAGAATAGAATAGAATAGAACAGAACAACAGACCACAACACAACAGAACAGAATAGAAGAGAATAGAACAGAATAGAATAGAACAGAATAGAACAGAACAGAACAGAATAGAATAGAATGGAATAGAACAGAATAGAATAGAATAGAACAGAATAGAATAGAATAGAACAGAAGAGAATAGAATAGAACAGAACAGAACAGAATAGAATAGAATTTAAAAGAATAGAACAGAGGAGAATAGAATAGAATTTAATACAACAGAATAGAACAGAATAGAATAGAATAGAACAGAATAGAATAGAATAGAATAGAACAGAACAGAATGTAACGGAATAGAATAGAATAGAATAGAACAGAATAGAATAGAATAGAATAGAACAGAACAGAATAGAATAGAATAGAATAGAATAAAACAGAATAGAACAGAATAAAAGAGAATAGAACAGAATAGAACAGAGTAGAACAGAATTGAATAGAATAGAACAGAACAGAATAGAATAGAATAGAACAGAACAGAATGTAACGGAATAGAATACAATAGAATTGAATAGAATACAACAGAACAGAATAGAATAGAATTGAATAGAACAGAATAGAATAGAATAGAATAGAATAGAATAGAATACAACAGAACAGAACAGAATAGAATAGAATATAATAGAATAGAACAGAATACAATGGAATACAATAAAATAAATAGAATAGAATAGAATAGAATAGAAAAGAACAGAACAGAATAGAATAGAACAGAATAGAAAAGAATAAAAAAGAACAGAATAGAACAGAACAGAATAGAGTAGAACAGAATTGAATAGAATAGAACCGAACAGAATAGAATAAAATAGAATAGAACAGAGGAGAATAGAATAGAATTTAATACAACAGAATAGAACAGAATAGAATAGAATAGAACAGAATAGAATAGAATAGAATAGAATAGAACAGAACAGAATGTAACGGAATAGAATAGAATAGAATAGAATAGAATAGAATAGTATAGAATAGAATAGAACAGAACAGAATAGAATAGAATAGAACAGAACAGAATAGAGTAGAACAGAATTGAATAGAATAGAACAGAACAGAATAGAATAGAATAGAACAGAACAGAATGTAACGGAATAGAATACAATAGAATTGAATAGAATACAACAGAACAGAATAGAATAGATTTGAATAGAACAGAATAGAATAGAATAGAATAGAAAAGAATAGAATAGAATAGAACAGAATAGAATAGAATAGAATAGAATAGAATAGAATAGAATAGAATAGAATAGAATAGAATAGAATAGAGTAGAATATAATAGAACAAAATAGAACAGAACAGAACAGAATAGAGTAGAACAGAATTGAATAGAATAGAATAGGATAGAACAGAACAGAATAGAAGAGAATAGAATAGAATAGAATAGAACAGAATAGAATAGAATAGAAAAGAACAGAACAGAATAGAATAGAATTAAACAGAACAGAATAGAATACAATTGTACACAACAGAATAGAATAGAATAGAACAGAACAGAATAGAACAGAACAGAATAGAATAGAATAGAACAGAACAGAATAGAACAGAACAGAACAGAGCAGAATAGAATAGAATAGGATAGAATAGAATAGTACAGAATAGAATAGAATAGAATAGAATTAAACAGAACAGAATAGAATAGAATGGAATAGAACAGAATAGAAGAGAATAGAACAGAATAGAATAGAATAGAACAGAATAGAATAGAATAGAATACAATAGAATAGAATAGAATAGCACAGAACAGAATAGAATAGAATAGAATAGAATAGAACAGAATAGAATAGAATATAACAGAATAGAATAGAATAGAACAGAAGAGAACAGAACAGAATAGAATAGAATAGAACAGAATAGAACAGAACAGAACAGAACAGAACAGAATAGAATAGAACAGAATAGAATAGAATAGAATAGAATACAACAGAATAGAACAGAAGAAAACAAAACAGAATAGAATAGAATACAACAGAACAGAACAGAATAGAATAGAATATAACAGAATAGAATAGACTAGAATAGAACAGAACAGAATAGAAGAGAACAGAATAGGATAGAATAGAACAGAACAGAATAGAGTAGAACAGAATTGAATAGAATAGAACAGAACAGAATAGAATAGAATAGAATAGAACAGAAGAGAATAGAATAGAATAGAATACAACAGAATAGAACAGAATAGAAGAGAATAGAACAGAATAGAATGTAACGGAATAGAATACTATAGAATAGAATAGAACAGAACAGAACAGAATAGAATAGAATAGAATAGAGTAGAACAGAATAGAATAGAATAGAATAGAATAGAATAGAATAGAATAGAATAGAATAGAATAGAATAGAACAGAACTGAACAGAATAGAATAGAATAGAACAGAACAGAACAGAATAGAACAGAACAGAATACAATAGAATAGAACACAATAGAATAGAATAGAATAGAATAGAATAGTATAGAACAGAATAGAATAGAATAGAATAGAATAGAATAGAATAGAATAGATTAGAATAGAACAGAACAGAATAGAATAGAATAGAACAGAACAGAATAGAATAGAACAGAATAGAATAGAATAGAACAGAATAGAACAGAATAGAATAGAATAGAATAGAATAGAATAGAATAGAATAGAATAGAACAGAACAGAATAGAATAGAATAGAACAGAACAGAAAAGAATAGAATAGAACAGAATAGAATAGAATAGTACAGAACAAAACAGAATAGAATAGAATAAAATAGAATAGATTAGATTAGAACAGAATAGAACAGAACGGAATAGAATAGAATAGAACAGAACAGAACAGAATAGAATCGAAGAGAATAGAATAGAATAGAAGAGAACAGAACAGAACAGAACAGAATAGAATAGAATAGAATAGAATAGAATAGAATAGAATAGAATAGAATAGAACAGAACAGAACAGACCACAACACAACAGAACAGAATAGAATAGAATAGAACAGAATAGAATAGAACAGAATAGAACAGAACAGAACAGAATAGAATATTATGGAATAGAACAGAATAGGATAGAATAGAATAGTACAGAATAGAATAGAATAGAATAGAATTAAACAGAACAGAATAGAAGAGAAGAGAATAGAATAGAACAGAATAGAATAGAATAGAATAGAATAGAACAGAATAGAACAGAACAGAACAGAATAGAGTAGAATAGAATAGAATAGAATAGAATAGAAAAGAATAGAACAGAGCAGAACAGAACAGAACAGAATAGAATACAATAGAACAGAATAGAATAGAATTGAATAGAAAAGAATAGAATAGTATAGAACAGAATACAATAGAAAAGAATAGAATAGAATAGAACAGAATAGAATAGAATAGAACAGAATAGAATGGAATAGTACAGAACAAAACAGAATAGAATAGAATAGAATAGAATAGAATAGAATAGAATAGAATAGAATAGAATAGAATAGAATAGAATAGGATAGAATAGAATAGTACAGAAGATAATAGAATAGAATAGAATTAAAAAGAACAGAATAGAATAGAATTGTACACAACAGAATAGAATAGAATAGAACAGAACAGAATAGAACAGAACAGAATAGAATAGAATAGAACAGAACAGAATAGAACAGAACAGAACAAAGCAGAATAGAATAGAATAGAATAGAACAGAATAGGATAGAATAGAATAGTACAGAAGAGAATAGAATAGAATAGAATTAAACAGAACAGAATAGAATAGAATTGAACACAATAGAATAGAATAGAATAGAACAGAACAGAATAGAACAGAACAGAATAGAATAGAATAGAACAGAACAGAATAGAGTAGATTAGAATAGAATAGAATAGATCAGAAGAGAATATTATAGAATAGAATACAACAGAATAGAACAGAATCGAAGAGAATAGAACAGAATAGAATAGAAAAGAATAGAACAGAACAGAATGTAACGGAATAGAATACAATAGAATAGAATAGAATACAACAGAACAGAACAGAATAGAATTGAATAGAACAGAATAGAATAGAATAGAATAGAATAGAAATGAATAGAATACAACAGAACAGAACAGAATAGAATAGAATAGAATAGAATAGAACAGAATACAATGGAATACAATAAAATAAAAAGAATAGAATAGAATAGAATAGAAAAGAACAGAACAGAATAGAATAGAACAGAATAGAAAAGAATAAAAAAGAACAGAATAGAACAGAACAGAACAGAGTAGAACAGAATTGAATAGAATAGAACAGAACAGAATAGAATAAAATAGAATAGAACAGAAGAGAATAGAATAGAATTTAATACAACAGAATAGAACAGAATAGAATAGAATAGAACAGAATAGAATAGAATAGAATAGATTAGATTAGAACAGAATAGAACAGAACGGAATAGAATAGAATAGAACAGAACAGAACAGAATAGAATCGAAGAGAATAGAATAGAATAGAATAGAATAGAAGAGAACAGAATAGAATAGAATAGAATAGAATAGAATAGAATAGAATAGAATAGAATAGAATAGAATAGAACAGAACAACAGACCACAACACAACAGAACAGAATAGAAGAGAATAGAACAGAATAGAATAGAACAGAATAGAACAGAACAGAACAGAATAGAATAGAATGGAATAGAACAGAATAGGATAGAATAGAATAGTACAGAAAAGAATAGAATAGAATAGAATTAAACAGAACAGAATAGAAGAGAATAGAATAGAATAGAACAGAATAGAATAGAATAGAATAGAATAGAATAGAATAGAATAGAACAGAATAGAACAGAACAGAACAGAATAGAGTAGAATAGAATAGAATAGAATAGAATAGAAAAGAATAGAACAGAGGAGAACAGAACAGAACAGAATAGAATACAATAGAACAGAATAGAATAGAATAGAATAGAAAAGAATAGAATAGTATAGAACAGAATAGAATAGAATAGAATAGAATAGAATAGAATAGAATAGAATAGAAAAGAATTGAACACAATAGAATAGAATAGAATAGAACAGAACAGAATAGAACAGAACAGAATAGAATAGAATAGAACAGAACAGAATAGAGTAGAACAGAATTGAATAGAATAGAACAGAACAGAATAGAATAGAATAGAATAGAATAGATTAGAAGAGAATAGTATAGAATAGAATACAACAGAATAGAACAGAATCGAAGAGAATAGAACAGAATAGAATAGAATAGAATAGAACAGAACAGAATGTAACGGAATAGAATACAATAGAATAGAATAGAATACAACAGAACAGAATAGAATAGAATTGAATAGAACAGAATAGAATAGAATAGAATAGAATAGAATAGAATAGAATAGAATAGAATACAACAGAACAGAACAGAATAGAATAGAATATAATAGAATAGAACAGAATACAATGGAATACAATAAAATAAAAAGAATAGAATAGAATAGAATAGAAAAGAACAGAACAGAATAGAATAGAACAGAATAGAAAAGAATAAAAAAGAACAGAATAGAACAGAACAGAATAGAGTAGAACAGAATTGAATAGAATAGAACCGAACAGAATAGAATAAAATAGAATAGAACAGAGGAGAATAGAATAGAATTTAATACAACAGAATAGAACAGAATAGAATAGAATAGAACAGAATAGAATAGAATAGAATAGAATAGAACAGAACAGAATGTAACGGAATAGAGTAGAACAGAATTGAATAGAATAGAACAGAACAGAATAGAATAGAATAGAACAGAACAGAATGTAACGGAATAGAATACAATAGAATTGAATAGAATACAACAGAACAGAATAGAAAATATTTGAATAGAACAGAATAGAACAGAATAGAATAGAATAGAATAGAATAGAGTAGAATATAATAGAACAGAATAGAACAGAACAGAACAGAATAGAGTAGAACAGAATTGAATAGAATAGAATAGGATAGAACAGAACAGAATAGAAGAGAAGAGAATAGAATAGAATAGAACAGAATAGAATAGAATAGAATAGAATAGAATAGAATAGAATAGAATAGAATAGAATAGAATAGATTAGAACAGAATAGAATAGAATAGAATAGAATAGAATAGAATAGAAAAGAATAGAACAGAGCAGAACAGAACAGAACAGAATAGAATACAATAGAACAGAATAGAATAGAATAGAATAGAAAAGAATAGAATAGTATAGAACAGAATACAATAGAATAGAATAGAATAGAATAGAACAGAATAGAATAGAATAGAACAGAATAGAATGGAATAGTACAGAACAAAACAGAATAGAATAGAATAGAATAGAATAGAATAGAATAGAATAGAATAGAATAGAATAGAATAGAATAGAATAGGATAGAATAGAATAGTACAGAAGATAATAGAATAGAATAGAATTAAAAAGAACAGAATAGAATAGAATTGTACACAACAGAATAGAATAGAATAGAACAGAACAGAATAGGACAGAACAGAATAGAATAGAATAGAACAGAACAGAATAGAACAGAACAGAACAAAGCAGAATAGAATAGAATAGAATAGAACAGAATAGGATAGAATAGAATAGTACAGAAGAGAATAGAATAGAATAGAATTAAACAGAACAGAATAGAATAGAATTGAACACAATAGAATAGAATAGAATAGAACAGAACAGAATAGAACAGAACAGAATAGAATAGAATAGAACAGAACAGAATAGAGTAGATTAGAATAGAATAGAATAGATCAGAAGAGAATATTATAGAATAGAATACAACAGAATAGAACAGAATCGAAGAGAATAGAACAGAATAGAATAGAAAAGAATAGAACAGAACAGAATGTAACGGAATAGAATACAATAGAATAGAATAGAATACAACAGAACAGAATAGAATAGAATTGAATAGAACAGAATAGAATAGAATAGAATAGAATAGAAATGAATAGAATACAACAGAACAGAACAGAATAGAATAGAATATAATAGAATAGAACAGAATACAATGGAATACAATAAAATAAAAAGAATAGAATAGAATAGAATAGAAAAGAACAGAACAGAATAGAATAGAACAGAATAGAAAAGAATAAAAAAGAACAGAATAGAACAGAACAGAACAGAGTAGAACAGAATTGAATAGAATAAAACAGAACAGAATAGAATAAAATAGAATAGAACAGAAGAGAATAGAATAGAATTTAATACAACAGAATAGAACAGAATAGAATAGAATAGAACAGAATAGAATAGAATAGAATAGATTAGATTAGAACAGAATAGAACAGAACGGAATAGAATAGAATAGAACAGAACAGAACAGAATAGAATCGAAGAGAATAGAATAGAATAGAATAGAATAGAAGAGAACAGAATAGAATAGAATAGAATAGAATAGAATAGAATAGAATAGAATAGAATAGAATAGAATAGAATAGAATAGAACAGAACAACAGACCACAACACAACAGAACAGAATAGAAGAGAATAGAACAGAATAGAATAGAACAGAATAGAACAGAACAGAACAGAATAGAATAGAATGGAATAGAACAGAATAGGATAGAATAGAATAGTACAGAAAAGAATAGAATAGAATAGAATTAAACAGAACAGAATAGAAGAGAATAGAATAGAATAGAACAGAATAGAATAGAATAGAATAGAATAGAATAGAATAGAATAGAACAGAATAGAACAGAACAGAACAGAATAGAGTAGAATAGAATAGAATAGAATAGAATAGAAAAGAATAGAACAGAGCAGAACAGAACAGAACAGAATAGAATACAATAGAACAGAATAGAATAGAATAGAATAGAAAAGAATAGAATAGTATAGAACAGAATAGAATAGAATAGAATAGAATAGAATAGAATAGAACAGAATAGAATTGAACACAATAGAATAGAATAGAATAGAACAGAACAGAATAGAACAGAACAGAATAGAATAGAATAGAACAGAACAGAATAGAGTAGAACAGAATTGAATAGAATAGAACAGAACAGAATAGAATAGAATAGAATAGAATAGATTAGAAGAGAATAGTATAGAATAGAATACAACAGAATAGAACAGAATCGAAGAGAATAGAACAGAATAGAATAGAATAGAATAGAACAGAACAGAATGTAACGGAATAGAATACAATAGAATAGAATAGAATACAACAGAACAGAATAGAATAGAATTGAATAGAATAGAATAGAATAGAATAGAATAGAATAGAATAGAATAGAATAGAATACAACAGAACAGAACAGAATAGAATAGAATATAATAGAATAGAACAGAATACAATGGAATACAATAAAATAAAAAGAATAGAATAGAATAGAATAGAAAAGAACAGAACAGAATAGAATAGAACAGAATAGAAAAGAATAAAAAAGAACAGAATAGAACAGAACAGAATAGAGTAGAACAGAATTGAATAGAATAGAACCGAACAGAATAGAATAAAATAGAATAGAACAGAGGAGAATAGAATAGAATTTAATACAACAGAATAGAACAGAATAGAATAGAATAGAACAGAATAGAATAGAATAGAATAGAATAGAACAGAACAGAATGTAACGGAATAGAGTAGAACAGAATTGAATAGAATAGAACAGAACAGAATAGAATAGAATAGAACAGAACAGAATGTAACGGAATAGAATACAATAGAATTGAATAGAATACAACAGAACAGAATAGAAAATATTTGAATAGAACAGAATAGAACAGAATAGAATAGAATAGAATAGAATAGAGTAGAATATAATAGAACAGAATAGAACAGAACAGAACAGAATAGAGTAGAACAGAATTGAATAGAATAGAATAGGATAGAACAGAACAGAATAGAAGAGAAGAGAATAGAATAGAATAGAACAGAACAGAATAGAATAGAATAGAATAGAATAGAATAGAATAGAATAGAATAGAATAGAATAGAATAGATTAGAACAGAATAGAATAGAATAGAATAGAATAGAATAGAATAGAATAGAAAAGAATAGAACAGAGCAGAACAGAACAGAACAGAATAGAATACAATAGAACAGAATAGAATAGAATAGAATAGAAAAGAATAGAATAGTATAGAACAGAATACAATAGAATAGAATAGAATAGAATAGAACAGAATAGAATAGAATAGAACAGAATAGAATGGAATAGTACAGAACAAAACAGAATAGAATAGAATAGAATAGAATAGAATAGAATAGAATAGAATAGAATAGAATAGAATAGAATAGGATAGAATAGAATAGTACAGAAGATAATAGAATAGAATAGAATTAAAAAGAACAGAATAGAATAGAATTGTACACAACAGAATAGAATAGAATAGAACAGAACAGAATAGAACAGAACAGAATAGAATAGAATAGAACAGAACAGAATAGAACAGAACAGAACAAAGCAGAATAGAATAGAATAGAATAGAACAGAATAGGATAGAATAGAATAGTACAGAAGAGAATAGAATAGAATAGAATTAAACAGAACAGAATAGAATAGAATTGAACACAATAGAATAGAATAGAATAGAACAGAACAGAATAGAACAGAACAGAATAGAATAGAATAGAACAGAACAGAATAGAGTAGATTAGAATAGAATAGAATAGATCAGAAGAGAATATTATAGAATAGAATACAACAGAATAGAACAGAATCGAAGAGAATAGAACAGAATAGAATAGAAAAGAATAGAACAGAACAGAATGTAACGGAATAGAATACAATAGAATAGAATAGAATACAACAGAACAGAATAGAATAGAATTGAATAGAACAGAATAGAATAGAATAGAATACAATAGAAATGAATAGAATACAACAGAACAGAACAGAATAGAATAGAATATAATAGAATAGAACAGAATACAATGGAATACAATAAAATAAAAAGAATAGAATAGAATAGAATAGAAAAGAACAGAACAGAATAGAATAGAACAGAATAGAAAAGAATAAAAAAGAACAGAATAGAACAGAACAGAACAGAGTAGAACAGAATTGAATAGAATAGAACAGAACAGAATAGAATAAAATAGAATAGAACAGAAGAGAATAGAATAGAATTTAATACAACAGAATAGAACAGAATAGAATAGAATAGAACAGAATAGAATAGAATAGAATAGATTAGATTAGAACAGAATAGAACAGAACGGAATAGAATAGAATAGAACAGAACAGAACAGAATAGAATCGAAGAGAATAGAATAGAATAGAATAGAATAGAAGAGAACAGAATAGAATAGAATAGAATAGAATAGAATAGAATAGAATAGAATAGAATAGAATAGAATAGAATAGAATAGAATAGAACAGAACAACAGACCACAACACAACGGAACAGAATAGAAGAGAATAGAACAGAAGAGAATAGAACAGAATAGAACAGAACAGAACAGAATAGAATAGAATGGAATAGAACAGAATAGGATAGAATAGAATAGTACAGAAAAGAATAGAATAGAATAGAATTAAACAGAACAGAATAGAAGAGAATAGAATAGAATAGAATAGAACAGAATAGAATAGAATAGAATAGAATAGAATAGAATAGAATAGAATAGAATAGAATAGAACAGAATAGAACAGAACAGAACAGAATAGAGTAGAATAGAACAGAATAGAATAGAATAGAAAAGAATAGAACAGAGCAGAACAGAACAGAACAGAATAGAATACAATAGAACAGAATAGAATAGAATAGAATAGAAAAGAACAGAATAGTATAGAACAGAATAGAATAGAATAGAATAGAATAGAATAGAATAGAATAGAACAGAATAGAATTGAACACAATAGAATAGAATAGAATAGAACAGAACAGAATAGAACAGAACAGAATAGAATAGAATAGAACAGAACAGAATAGAGTAGAACAGAATTGAATAGAATAGAACAGAACAGAATAGAATAGAATAGAATAGAATAGATTAGAAGAGAATAGTATAGAATAGAATACAACAGAATAGAACAGAATCGAAGAGAATAGAACAGAATAGAATAGAATAGAATAGAACAGAACAGAATGTAACGGAATAGAATACAATAGAATAGAATAGAATACAACATAACAGAATAGAATAGAATTGAATAGAACAGAATAGAATAGAATAGAATAGAATAGAATAGAATAGAATAGAATACAACAGAACAGAACAGAATAGAATAGAATATAATAGAATAGAACAGAATACAATGGAATACAATAAAATAAAAAGAATAGAATAGAATAGAATAGAAAAGAACAGAACAGAATAGAATAGAACAGAATAGAAAAGAATAAAAAAGAACAGAATAGAACAGAACAGAATAGAGTAGAACAGAATTGAATAGAATAGAACCGAACAGAATAGAATAAAATAGAATAGAACAGAGGAGAATAGAATAGAATTTAATACAACAGAATAGAACAGAATAGAATAGAATAGAACAGAATAGAATAGAGTAGAATAGAATAGAACAGAACAGAATGTAACGGAATAGAGTAGAACAGAATTGAATAGAATAGAACAGAACAGAATAGAATAGAATAGAACAGAACAGAATGTAACGGAATAGAATACAATAGAATTGAATAGAATACAACAGAACAGAATAGAAAATATTTGAATAGAACAGAATAGAACAGAATAGAATAGAATAGAATAGAATAGAGTAGAATATAATAGAACAGAATAGAACAGAACAGAACAGAATAGAGTAGAACAGAATTGAATAGAATAGAATAGGATAGAACAGAACAGAATAGAAGAGAAGAGAATAGAATAGAATAGAACAGAATAGAATAGAATAGAATAGAATAGAATAGAATAGAATAGAATAGAATAGAATAGAATAGAATAGAAAAGAATAGAACAGAGCAGAACAGAACAGAACAGAATAGAATACAATAGAACAGAATAGAATAGAATAGAATAGAAAAGAATAGAATAGTATAGAACAGAATACAATAGAATAGAATAGAATAGAATAGAACAGAATAGAATAGAATAGAACAGAATAGAATGGAATAGTACAGAACAAAACAGAATAGAATAGAATAGAATAGAATAGAATAGAATAGAATAGAATAGAATAGAATAGAATAGAATAGAATAGGATAGAATAGAATAGTACAGAAGATAATAGAATAGAATAGAATTAAAAAGAACAGAATAGAATAGAATTGTACACAACAGAATAGAATAGAATAGAACAGAACAGAATAGAACAGAACAGAATAGAATAGAATAGAACAGAACAGAATAGAACAGAACAGAACAAAGCAGAATAGAATAGAATAGAATAGAACAGAATAGGATAGAATAGAATAGTACAGAAGAGAATAGAATAGAATAGAATTAAACAGAACAGAATAGAATAGAATTGAACACAATAGAATAGAATAGAATAGAACAGAACAGAATAGAACAGAACAGAATAGAATAGAATAGAACAGAACAGAATAGAGTAGATTAGAATAGAATAGAATAGATCAGAAAAGAATATTATAGAATAGAATACAACAGAATAGAACAGAATCGAAGAGAATAGAACAGAATAGAATAGAAAAGAATAGAACAGAACAGAATGTAACGGAATAGAATACAATAGAATAGAATAGAATACAACAGAACAGAATAGAATAGAATTGAATAGAACAGAATAGAATAGAATAGAATAGAATAGAAATGAATAGAATACAACAGAACAGAACAGAATAGAATAGAATATAATAGAATAGAACAGAATACAATGGAATACAATAAAATAAAAAGAATAGAATAGAATAGAATAGAAAAGAACAGAACAGAATAGAATAGAACAGAATAGAAAAGAATAAAAAAGAACAGAATAGAACAGAACAGAACAGAGTAGAACAGAATTGAATAGAATAGAACAGAACAGAATAGAATAAAATAGAATAGAACAGAAGAGAATAGAATAGAATTTAATACAACAGAATAGAACAGAATAGAATAGAATAGAACAGAATAGAATAGAATAGAATAGATTAGATTAGAACAGAATAGAACAGAACGGAATAGAATAGAATAGAACAGAACAGAACAGAATAGAATCGAAGAGAATAGAATAGAATAGAATAGAATAGAAGAGAACAGAATAGAATAGAATAGAATAGAATAGAATAGAATAGAATAGAATAGAATAGAATAGAATAGAATAGAATAGAATAGAATAGAATAGAATAGAATAGAACAGAACAACAGACCACAACACAACAGAACAGAATAGAAGAGAATAGAACAGAATAGAATAGAACAGAATAGAACAGAACAGAACAGAATAGAATAGAATGGAATAGAACAGAATAGGATAGAATAGAATAGTACAGAAAAGAATAGAATAGAATAGAATTAAACAGAACAGAATAGAAGAGAATAGAATAGAATAGAACAGAATAGAATAGAATAGAATAGAATAGAATAGAATAGAATAGAACAGAATAGAACAGAACAGAACAGAATAGAGTAGAATAGAATAGAATAGAATAGAATAGAAAAGAATAGAACAGAGCAGAACAGAACAGAACAGAATAGAATACAATAGAACAGAATAGAATAGAATAGAATAGAAAAGAATAGAATAGTATAGAATAGAATAGAATAGAATAGAATAGAATAGAATAGAATAGAATTGAACACAATAGAATAGAATAGAATAGAACAGAACAGAATAGAACAGAACAGAATAGAATAGAATAGAACAGAACAGAATAGAGTAGAACAGAATTGAATAGAATAGAACAGAACAGAATAGAATAGAATAGAATAGAATAGATTAGAAGAGAATAGTATAGAATAGAATACAACAGAATAGAACAGAATCGAAGAGAATAGAACAGAATAAAATAGAATAGAATAGAACAGAACAGAATGTAACGGAATAGAATACAATAGAATAGAATAGAATACAACAGAACAGAATAGAATAGAATTGAATAGAACAGAATAGAATAGAATAGAATAGAATAGAATAGAATAGAATACAACAGAACAGAACAGAATAGAATAGAATATAATAGAATAGAACAGAATACAATGGAATACAATAAAATAAAAAGAATAGAATAGAGTAGAATAGAAAGGAACAGAACAGAATAGAATAGAACAGAATAGAAAAGAATAAAAAAGAACAGAATAGAACAGAACAGAATAGAGTAGAACAGAATTGAATAGAATAGAACCGAACAGAATAGAATAAAATAGAATAGAACAGAGGAGAATAGAATAGAATTTAATACAACAGAATAGAACAGAATAGAATAGAATAGAACAGAATAGAATAGAATAGAATAGAATAGAACAGAACAGAATGTAACGGAATAGAGTAGAACAGAATTGAATAGAATAGAACAGAACAGAATAGAATAGAATAGAACAGAACAGAATGTAACGGAATAGAATACAATAGAATTGAATAGAATACAACAGAACAGAATAGAAAATATTTGAATAGAACAGAATAGAACAGAATAGAATAGAATAGAATAGAATAGAGTAGAATATAATAGAACAGAATAGAACAGAACAGAATAGAATAGAGTAGAACAGAATTGAATAGAATAGAATAGGATAGAACAGAACAGAATAGAAGAGAAGAGAATAGAATAGAATAGAACAGAATAGAATAGAATAGAATAGAATAGAATAGAATAGAATAGAATAGAATAGAATAGAATAGATTAGAACAGAATAGAATAGAATAGAATAGAATAGAATAGAACAGAACAGAATAGAATAGAATGGAATAGAACAGAATAGAAGAGAATAGAACAGAATAGAATAGAATAGAACAGAATAGAATAGAATAGAATAGAATAGAATAGAATAGAATAGAATAGAACAGAACAGAATAGAATAGAATAGAACAGAACAGAATAGAATAGAATAGAACGAAATAGAATAGTTTAGAATACAATAGAATAGAACAGAACAGAATAGAATAGAACAGAATAGAACAGAATAGAGTAGAACTGAATAGAATAGAACAGAATAGATTAGAATAGAATAGAATAGAATAGAATAGAATAGAATAGAATAGAATAGAATAGAATAGAACAGAATATAATACAATATAACACAACAAAATAGAATAGAATAGAAAGGATAGAATAGAATAGAATAGAATAGAATAGAATAGAATAGAATAGAATAGAATAGAATAGAATAGAATAGAATAGAATAGAATAGAATTGAATAGAACAGAACAGAACAGTATAGAATAGAATAGAACAGAACAGAACAGAACAGAACAGAACAGAATAGGATATAATAGAACAGAACAGAACAGAATAGAATAGAACAGAACAGAACAGAACAGAACAGAACAGAACAGAACAGAACAGAACAGAATAGAATAGAATAGAATAGAATAGAACAGAATAGAATAGAATAGCACAGAATAGAACATCCTATCCTATCCTATCTATTCTATCCTATCCTATCCTATCCTATCCTATCCTATCCTATCCTATCCTATCCTATCCTATCCTATCCTATCCTATTCTATTCTATTCTATTCTATTCTATTCTATTCTATTCTATTCCCCTAACTGGGAACAATTCTGAAGGTCCATCCATTCCCAGAGCTCCCCATGGGGTCAGCTATGTCCTCTGCTGAGACTGCATCAAAGTCCAGCTCCTTCTGCAAAACCCCGTTTATTTCCATTTCCATGGTGTTGACTCCAAGAGTACACCCTAAGAAATGTCTTATGTCTTATGTATCAGAATTTAATTCCCGAGAATTTTAACCTTTAACATATCCCTTCTGTGATGGACTGACTGGTGGCCCTTCAATGTTCATGTGTTGAAACCCTATCATACTCCCCAATATGACTCTATTTGAAGATAGGGTTTTTAACAAGTATTAAGTTAGATGATGTTATAAGGGTGGGGAAATCCTATAGGATTGAGAAACTAGCTTTCTTCAAGCCAGGAAACCAGTTTTCACCACAACCCAACCATTATGGTAACCTGATCTCAGACTTCTAGCCTCCAAAACTGTGAGAAAACAAATTTCTGTAGTTTAAATCACCTAGTCTATGGTGTTTTGCTATGGCAGCCCTACCTCTTTATGTTTTCAATGTCTAAGTCCATTCATAGTTCTTCATGTCTTCAGAGCTTTTATTTTTTAATGAGCAAAACTGCATTCATTCCTGGTATTGTTTTTTTGGGTTCTCTTTATTTGTAGGCAGAGTTTATAGATTTTTTTTTATCATTTTGAAGAACCAACATTAGACTTTGTTAATTTCTCCATTATTGTTATGTTTTATATTTTATTAATTATGCTTTTTTTTGGGTCTCTTTAGGGCCTCACCTGTGGCATATGGAAGTTCCCAGGCTAGGGGTTGAATCAGAACTGTAGCTGGCGGCCTACACCACAGCTCACGGCAATGCTGGATCCTTAACTCACTGAGCGAGGCCAGGGATTGAACCTGCATCCTCATGGATGCTAGTAAGATTTGCTTCTGCTGAGCCACTACAGGAACTCCATCATTTCTCATTTTAATTCTGTCAATTTTTCTTCCATAATTTTGAAACTATGCTACCAGGAACATACATATTTACGATGGTTTCGTCTTTCTGATCAATCAAACCTTTATTATTATTTCTCTTCTTTGCCATGAGATTTCATTTATCTGATATTAACAGTCACTTTAACATTCTTAAACGTACTGTTTTCAAGGTACATATTTTTCCATCTATTTACTTCCTGCTTATCTTGTAGAAGGTATATAGTTGAGTCAAGCTTTTATAATTAATTTGAAAATGTTTTCTTTAAACTGTTTATTCCATTAGTACTTAAAGCTAATTATTGATGTGGCTAAATTTAACTCATTTTTTGAATTCAATTTTCATTTATCTCCTCTGTCTTTTGTTTCTGTTTCCCCTGGTGCTTTCTTTGAGATTAATTGAATATTTTCATATTCCCTTTTAATTTAGTTATTGATTTTTTTAACTATATCTAAATTTAATTTTGTTCATTGTTCTAGGGATTAGAGTACAAAACCTTAACTTGAAACAGTCCGTTTAAGGTTGATGTTGTACCAGTTTATATAAAATGCTAAAAATCTTGCAACCATTTGTGTCTATTTATCCCTTCGCAATAATTTATCATGTGGTTTTCATCTGTATCAAATTATGTTAAAAGCCATGTAATTTTGGCTTTAAACTGTCATATGTATTTAAAGTTATTGGGGGAAACTTTTTAAAAAATAGTTACACATTTTCTATTTCCAGTGTTTTTCATTCTTTTCTGAAAATTAACATTTCTATTGGATAGCGTTCACATTTAGCCTGAAGAACTTGCTTTAGCATTTATTTTAGTACATACAGGTCTGCAGGTGGTAAAAAATTGTGCTTAAAGTCATAATTAGGTTATTGCAAATGATTAATAAGATGGAAGGAGAAGACACCAATTTAAAAACCATGAAATTAAAATTGGGAAATAAGTACAAAACTAATGAGTATTTGAAATTAAGAAAAACATTAAGAAAATATGGTAACAAATATGAAACCATAGATGAAATGAAAGTATTTTTAGAAGAATGTAAAATTCTGAAAGTAGCACAAGAAAAAATTAGGATCTCAGGTACATACGTATGTATTTTTAAAGTACTAGTTAAAGAAAAATAACATATGATATATCACTTATTCATGGAAAATTAAATATGGACCAGATGGTCCTATCTAAAATAACGAACAAATAAACAGGAAAACAAAAACCAGGAATAGATCATGGCCAAGAAGAGCAGACCTGTGGCTCCTGGGAGGGAAAGGGATGGATGGGCATTTGGGGGGTTTTAGGGATGCAAACGGTTATATTTGGAATGGATGGGCAAAGGGATCCTACTATAAAGCACAGGGAAATGTCTGTGATTGCGTTACTTTGTTGTACATCAGAAACATTGTAAATCAACTATACTTTAATAGTAATAAATAAATAAATAAATAATTTTCAAAAACATTAAAAAATTTAGTTTTCTTTTATTTGAAAATATCTTTACATTCATTTTTGAAGATATTTTTTAGGGAATATAAATTCTGGGTTGACAGTGTATACTTTATTTCAGTTCTTGAAGACTTTATTTCACTCTCCTCTGACTTTGTTTCTGATGAAAAGGCAGTGATATTTTGAACTGTTTGCTATATGTACTGTCATTTTCTCTGTCTGGTTTTAAGATTTTTTTTCTCTATCTTTAAAATTTAACAATTTGACCAAGGTGTACCTTGGTGTGGTTTTCCTTGTATTTCTCCATTTTGGCCTTGCTAAATTCTTGAATCCATTTATTTATGTGTTTCACCAAACTTGGGAACACTTTTGCCATTATTTTCTTCAATTATCAAATTTTTGTTCCATTCTTTCTCTCCTTTGCCCTGAGTTTCAGCTGTAAGAAATTGCATATTTAGTTCATAGTCCTGAAATTTAATTTTAAAATATATTCCTTTTTTATATATATCATTTAAAATGTTGAAATTTGAGTTGGTATGCAATTCAGTTTCTTAATTTTCTTTTGAAGGGTTAATGTTCCTAAACATTGTAGACTGAGTGACTAGAATATCTATTTTATGCATATTTCAAATATTCTTAAAGGGATTTCCTGTGTTCTTCACAGTCATCTTACCTTTGGGCATTTTCTATGAGTCATAAGATTTTGACTTCTCTTGGGAATTTTCACGTGTAAGCAGATATGTTACCAAAAGTCATTACTTGGAGATTAAACATGTGTGATCTGAAACCAGTAGTGGATTTAGACAGTAATTTTTTTGTTTAACTCATTCTTACAACCAGGTGAAAACTTCTCAGACCAGAGGAATTTCTACTAAGTCTTTGTTCAGGAGTTGGAGTATTTGATATTTTATCTCCTCTTCCTAAGACAATGTTATCTTATTGCAATATAATAGTTCCATGTCTGGTCAAGGATAAATAAATCTGGAGCATGGGCTGACTGCAGCACCATCAGGTTTATGGTAGTATTATTTTACAAAATAACAAAGAGTCATAAAATTTGGAACTCTAGGGCATTTTTTTTATACCAATCTATTGATACCCAAAAGATGATACTGGTATGTGGGTTCTTGTTCACACAGTCAAAGAATGAACTTGGTGAACACACAGGCAGCAAGCAAGCGAAGTCTTTATTAAAGGATAGCGGATAGCTCCCAGGGCTGCTGGGAGGGGGGAGAAGAGCCCCCCTTCTTTATTGTCCTGTAGGGATTTTTTTTTCTCTTAAAGATGGGGAGAGAGAGACATCAATGTGAGGGTCCAGAAAGATGTAGTTTTCTTTCATTGGCCTTGTTCAATTACCTGTATCAGTCCTTATCCATTAGGGTCTTAGGGGCAGAAATGTCCCATAAGTCTCATAGTTTCTTTGTCCTTTTCTTCCTATAAATTGAGTCACAGGGGATTAGAGATTAATGTCCATCTGGGCTAGGTACACTCCCTATAGTAAACGAGTCCTGTGGGGATGTTACTCCCTGGAGCCCTTAAGCCACAAATCTTAATCAATAGCCATATCAAAGAATGTATCAAAGCCCATGCTCCTACACTGACTACTTGAGTTAATATTCTGCCTCACTATTGGTTCAGTTCAAAAGCATGTAAGCAAATATGGACCTAACTCACTTTATTAAAACTCTTTAAAAGGAAATTTCATTTTCAGTTTTTTGTTTGTTTGTTGGTTGCTATTTAGGGCCACACCCACAGCATATGAAGTTTCCAGGCTAAGGATAGAATCGGACCTACAGCT
Source organism: Sus scrofa (assembly GCF_054392235.1). Lineage (NCBI taxonomy): Eukaryota > Metazoa > Chordata > Mammalia > Artiodactyla > Suidae > Sus > Sus scrofa. Next base: position 2,969,473 of record NC_139397.1, read on the forward strand.
GCTGCCTGCACCACAGTCACAGCAACACAAGATCTGAGCCATGTCCAGGATCTACACCACAGCTCACAGCAATGCCAGATTCTTAAAACACTGATCAAGGCCAGAGATTGAATGCACATTCTCACGGATACTAGTTGGGATGGGAACTGCTGAGCCATTATGGGAATTCCCCTGTTAGCAGTATTTTTTAGGATTTTTTCTCAGGATTTAACACCTTATTCTCACTTGGTTTGTTATTTGTTTCTGTTCTTACATAAAAACTGAATTTATTTTGCCCCAAAGACAACAAATCTCAACTTTTTATGATATGGGAAAGATGTATATGTTTTTAATTTAACGTAAGTTTTTTGTTTTTTGTTTTTTGTTTTTTTTTTCCCCCGTCGTCTTTATCCGAAACAGTTGTCAAACAGACTGTGATGAGACTCAAGTATTAGGTTAGCAGAGTGCTACTGAGTTGTTTTTTTTTTTTTTTTTTGCTATTTCTTTGGGCTGCTCCTGCGGCATATGGAGGTTCCCAGGCTAGGGGTCAAATCGGAGCTGTAGCCACTGGCCTACGCCAGAGCCACAGCAACACGGGATCCGAGCCGCGTCTGCAACCTACACCACAGCTCACGGCAACGCCGGATCCTTAACCCACTGAGCAAGGGCAGGGACCGAACCCGCAACCTCATGGTTCCTAGTCAGATTCGTTAACCACTGCGCCACGACAGGAACTCCCTAATTTAACGTAAGTTTTATCTTTAAATAGGCAAGTACCCTAAGGAAAAAATAATATCATTATAAATCAGCAAGAAATAAAAAATCCATATTGCAAAATATCAATTACTTCAGAGTAATCAGTGGCATAATACATGCACTATAATTTGGGAATTTACCTCCACAATCAGGTAGAGTATGTCTTCTTTTTTTGATCATAGGTCCTCCTGAGACCAAAGCAGAGGCGCCCCAACATAGAGAAGGAAAGGAGGAAAAGTGTCTATCAAACAAGGTCAAAATATAGAAAGCTATTGCCAAATCTCAGCTTCTGTCTGCTGAATACAAATGTGGAGGCAGAGTTTTGGATGAAGGAGAAAAAGATAGCTTTATTGTTTTGCCAGGCAAAGGGAGCCACAGCAGGATAATGCCTTAAAGACTGTGCCCCCCGCCCCCACCTTGGGAGTGATTAGGAGGTGGTTTTATAGCTTGGGGAGTAGAAAGTAGGACCTGTAGATAAGGACCAGGGTAGAGGCAAGGTTGCGTTGTCTTTCAAAACTGGTGTTAATTGCCCCAGGACTGGTTCTGGTGGTCCTCCTTTCTGGAATGAAACATGCTTCATCAAGTAGTTAACATCTTTCATTTGTTGGGAGTTTTAGTTCTGCAGAAGGGCTCAAAGATATTTTTGTGTATATTCCTTGAAGAGGAACCAGGGTCTTGCCCCAAGGCTGCACTATTTTCTCTTAAATGCTCCGCCCTTCCCCGACTAGCAACTGTTTGAACCTGCCCTTTGGAACTGAGGGAAAGTCATGAAGGCGCTATTTCAGTTACAGCATTACTCAAATTTTCAGACATTTCTGAGAACAGTGGTCTCTGGGATATAAATAACTCTTTTTGTTGCCTTTCAATCAAAATACATGTGCAATAGATACACACTCTGTATCGAGTCCCTACTGTGTGCCAGTGAAGCAGAATAATAACTCAGGTAGTCATTGCAGCAGTATGGGCTTCAATGCATTCTTTACTATGGCTATTGATTAACATTTGTGGTTTAAGAGCTCCAGAGAATAATATCCCCACAGGCCTTGTTTATTATAGGAAGTGTACTTACACTGACATGGACCTTAATCTCTAACCCACTTTTCAATTGATAGGAAAGGAATGAGAGGAATGGTGGCTCAGTCTAAGGGAAGAGAAGGACAAAGAAATCATAAAACTTATGGGACATTTTCACCCCTAAAACTATTGGACAAGGTCTGATATAGGTTACTGGGCAAGGCCAATGGCAGAAAACCACATCTTTCTGGACTCCCACGTTAGAACCCCCTATCTTTAAGGGATAAAAACTCCTATAGGACAATAGAGAGTGGGGGCTCTTCTCCCCCAATCCAGCAGCCCTGGGAGCTATTTGCTTTCCTGTAATAAAGACTTTGCTTGCTTCCTGCCTCTGTGTTTGCTGAGTTCATTCTTCAGCTGCGTAAACAAGAACCCAGATTCTGATAACATCTTTTTGGCATCACCAGGAAATTATTTAATCCTTGCAATAGTCCTCTGAGGTGGGTACTTTTATTATCTTCATCTTACATAAAAAAGAAACTGAGGCTTACAGAGGTGAAGTAACTTGCCCAAGGTCACACAGCAGGGTTGGCACTTAAGCCTGACAGATACCAGTGCTTAAATATTTATCTACTCTATACTCTGGTGTTTTGGTGGAAGTTAATTAAATGCTTCAGGGCCAAATGATGGGCCAAATCAGCTGGACCCTCATGTGCCTACCTGCTTTCCCCCATTACCCCAGGGTCCCTAAGCCCCTAAATAGATTTCTTGTGAGCTTTGTCTTTGCAGTTTGGAAACCAATGACTTGATGGCCACTAAGTTTATGCCAACTGTCTTGTCAAAGCCAGAGTGTGTTAGGAGTTGCTTTGAGAGGAGTTGGGTATAAGGTAGAGAGACTTAAAATTAGTGTGCCCAGTTCTGGCCCTCAATGAATGGTAGACATTCTTTAGCAATTCTCAGTCTATATGGGCAGGATCAGCCCATCCGACAGGGATTCTGAACCATAGTGGAAAAAGATCTAGTTTGCTTGGCAGAAAAGGTGGAGAATTCTGGACCTGCTCCCTCTTTTCTCTATGTCATGGCCTCCAAAAGACAATTTATTTTCCTTTTCTAGGCCCCTTCCTAGTGATAGGGATAGAGTAGGCACAGGAGGTTGTAGATGTCCGAATAAATGTCCCTGGCCTTGCTCAGTGGGTTAAGGCTATGACATTGCCATGAGCTGTGGTGGTAGGTTGCAGACTCAGCGCAGATCCCACATTGCTGTGGATGTGGTGTAGGCCAGCAGCTACAGCTCCGATTAGACCCCTAGCCTTGGACCCTCTGTATGCCGTGGGTGCGGCCCTAGAACAGACAAAAAGTGCTGGTTGGATTTCCTTACTCCACTTTCCAGAAATACCAAGAAAGGCCCATCCAAGTGCGCTCTTTCTCTCTCAAAGGCTTTCAGATCCCACAGGCCAATGTAGCCCATGCCACTCTGTTCAAACCCTCAGCTCCCAACCCATCAGCTCATGACCATCTTCTTCCGCTTTTAGATATTTCTGCACTTAAGTATTGATGATGACAGTATATACAACTATTGATTTTTTTCTTAATTTTCCTACTCTTATACCTCCATTCATACAAAAGCCCTGCGTGTTTTCTTTCTTTCTCTCGCTCTCAATCCATCTTTCATTCTTACTTTATTGACCCCACCAGAAGTGTGTGTGGATTGCCAGCCCATCAAAGGACTTCAAGATGCAGATTTTAAGAGAACTTTTACCTAGGGAAACAGGTAGGACCTCTGAGAGAGCTCATTTTATACCAATCCCACCAGCCTTAATTCAACTGAATGGGGCTATAACTCTGGTTTTCAGACCACCTGTAGAGAGAGAACAAAAGAAGCTACAATGGAAAGGAAAAGATGGAATTTCAGCAGACCTCTTGGGAGGAAAGCCCAGGGATGTGTGCAGCTGCTCACCAAAATATCCACACTTAACTACCTGCCATGCACAAACCATAGGAACTGGATCTGGATCCCAAAGCCAGGTCAGGCTGTGGGTTCAATATTAGAAGCTTGACCACCAAGAGCAAAACAAGACAACACAATTTTTGAAAATGGGCAAAAGTCCTGAATTGACATTTCCCTAAATGAGATATACAAAGGGCAACAAGCACCAGGAAAAAAAATCATCATCACTCATTAGGAGAGAAATGGACATACAAACTACTCTGAGGTACCATCTGACCCCTGTCTGAATGCCATTATTAATAAGTCTATAAATAACAAATCCTGAGGAGGGTGACATGAAGAGGGTCCCCTCCAACAGTTAATTTGGTACCATTGCTCTCGACTACAGGATTGAAGTAAATCCAGAAAAAGGAACCACTGAAGTAAACAGCAATCCAACACTTGAGCATATATCCAGAACAAAAATGTTATTTTCTGAAAATTAAAATCCCCACTATATTCATTTCAGCACTCTTCAGAATAGCAAGACAGGGAAACCAACACAATATCTATTGACAAATGATTGAAATAGGTAGATGTTGTACACACACAATGGAACGTGACTCAGCCATAAAACAAGAACTAAATAAAACCATTCACAGCCACAGAGTTTGAAATAGAAACTCTCATCCTAAGTGACAGATGTGTGATAGGGAAATACAAATAGCCTAGGATACCCCTTCTCTCTGGAATCGAACAAATGGCACAAATGAACCCCTCTACAGAAAAGAAACTCATGGACTGGAAAACAGATGTGTGGTTGCCAAATTGGAGGGGGGGTGTGTGTGGGAAGGACTGGGATTTGGGGGGTAATAGATGCAAAATCTTGCACTTGGAGTGGGTAAGCAATAAGATCCTGCTATATAATATGGGGAAGTATATCTAGTCACATTATTTGGAACAAGATCAAAGATAATGTGAGAAAAATATCTGTATATACATGCATGACAGTGTTACTTTGCTGTCAAAGAGTAATAGAGCATTATAAGTCAGCAATAGTGGATATCGAAATTGATGAGAAAAAACTAAAAGTACCAACTCAGTGTTGACCAGAGAAGGTGTCTTGGTCCAGAAGACTGCCTATCCATAATAAAACAGGCAACATGACTCCAATGAACCTGTCAAGGTTTGTAGCCATGTGACATGCAACATTAAGTAATTACCTGAGGTGTATGAATTTTTATCTAACATCTTAATTTATGTATTTATTCATTTATTTTACTTACCTATTTATTACTCTGCACACATTTGTGTCCTATAGGTACTGCCTGGCTAAGAATTGAATTCATGCCACTGCTGTACAACACCATGCTTGTCCTTGAATCCCTACTGCCAACAGAGGTGTTGTGCCAGGAGATCTATTATGATTGCCTTATCTATCATTTCCCATAGCTAATCTGTAGGCAGGTATATGTGTATTTCTTGATTTCTATATCCATTGAACTACATCTTTGCAATACCTCCTTTTCTTTACAAAACCTCCTTTTCTTTACAAATTTATTTGGGTGCCACCTGTGACATTGTTTTTATCTTTTCTGTCCAGGGTTTAGCTTCCCAATGAAGCTATTACAACAGCCACAGAAGGGACAGAGTGAGGTTCTTAAGTCAGGTGGCCACAAGGGAACTCCCTGAGAGCTTCCTTGATCATGCAGATCAACCCTGCTTCATTCATCAAACCTGGTTTTGGTCAGGCCTCCCTCCCCTGGTACCCAACAGAAAATAGATGCTCAACTCAAAAGGCAAGATGGACATTTCACTAGGTCTCTTGAGCAAAAACAACAGAGGGATTTGCACAGCTTCTTGTCCTCATGCCTGTGATGTCTGCATTCATTCATTACCACCAGCCTCTCTCTCCCCATACTTAACCCCCTGACAGTCAGGGGCCTGAACGTGGCCAGCTCGTGATTTAAAAATGATGCAGCGTGGCTCTCCCCTCCCATATCTGGAGGAACCAAAGGCATTCTGAATCCCTCAAAGTTTCAAAAGAAACTGGTCCCCAACCAGACTGCCAATCCACACCAAATGCTGAAGGGACACCTGTGTCTTCTGCCTGACAGGAGGCATCTTGGAACAGAGTCCCAGCTGCCCTGAAAATAAACCCAAACCTCTCGGGGCGGATTCCACCAAACTCACCATGCAGCCTACCTCTGAGAGTGCACCTGCAGCCTTGCACCTGGGTCCAAAAGGTACTCTGGTGCCATCTTGTGGACATCTACTTTAACAGCAACTGTCAGGTTTTCCTCCTCTCGCTGGCTATTGTCCTTAGGCAATATGCTGGTTGGATTCCCCTCCTCCACTTTCCTGAAATACCAAGAAGGTCCATTCCAAGTGGGCTATTTCTCTAAGTCTTTCAGATCCCTGAGGCAAACTACCCCCTGCCACACCATCCAGAACCTCAGTTCCTGACACATCAACTCATGACCCCCTTCTCTTCATTTTAGATATCCCTGCATTAATGGATTGATGAAGATAGTTGCGTATATATAGAACCATTGATTTTTTCTTCATTTTCCAACACTTATGCCTTAATTCATACAATAAAGTCTTGCTTCTTTTGTTTCTTTCTTTTTTATCTATCTCTTGATCCCTCTTTTGATTGACCCCACCTGAAGCATGCATGACATGCCAGCCCATCGATGGCTTTCAAACCACAGAGGTTACCAAACCACCCCCAGCGCAAAGACAGAACTTTTCCCAAGAGAGCCAGGTGGGATCTCCATGAGACCTTTCTTTATATCAATCTACCAGCCTTAATGCTCCTGAATTTGGCTATGGATCCGGTCATCAGAGCATGTGTATAGAGAGAGGAAAAGCGGCTCCCATGGAAAGAAAGGAAGGAGTTTCAGCAGCCCTCTTGAGAGAAGAAGCACAGGGATAAGAGCAGCTGTTCACCAAAATATCCCCATTTGACCAACATCCTTGCATAACCCAGAGGCATTTGATCCAGATCTCAAGGTCAGGTCAGGCTGGGGTTTCACAATTTCCAGCTGGGCAAATGATACCACCCACCTGCAAATCAAAACCAACAACCCAATGGAAAAATGGGCCAAAGTCCTAAATAGACATTTCCCTAAAGCAAATATACAGAGGGCCATAAGCACAAAAAAATATCACCATCACTCATTTGGAGAGAAATGAAAATGCAAACTACTCTGACAGACCACCTCACACCTGTCTGAATAGCTATTACTACTAAGCCTCCCAATAACAAATCCTGAGGAGGGTGTTGAAAAGAGGGTGCCTTTCACAGTGCGAGTGTGTATTTCATAAGTTACAAACACTGTGGACATGATGAGGTAAATCCAAAAAATAAATAAAGAACCCCTGTGGAATATAACAATCCCACTCTGGGACATATATTTGGAAAAAAGTTCTATCCGAAAGGTAAAAGCCCCTCTATATTCAATGCACCATTATTCACAAAGGCCAAGACATGGAATCAAACACAATATCCATCAACATATGAATGGTTTAGGTAGATATTGTACAAATACACAACGAAACACTATTCAGCCATAAAATAATATCAAAACAAAGCCTTTCAGAGCCACAGAGATGGAACAAGAAACTGCCAGGCTAAGTGATATAAGAGAGATAGAGACAAAGAGCCTGGGATATCCCTTCCATCAGTAATCCCACAAATGGCACAAAAGAAACTCATAGACTGGAGAACAGATGTGTGATTGGGATGAAGTTCCCATTGTGGTGCATCAGAAACGAATCCAACTAGGAACCATGAGGTTGCAGGTTCAAGCCCTGGCCTTGCTCAGTGGGTTAAGGATCCAGCGTGGCTGGGAGCTATGGTGTAGGTCACAGATGCATCTTGGATCTGGTGTTGCTGTGGCTCTGGCATAGGCCGGTGGCTACAGCTCCGATTAGACCCCTAGCCTTGGAACAGCCATATGCCACAGGGACAGCCCTGAAAAGGACAAAGGACGAAAGTCAAAAAAAAAAAAAAAAGAAAAAAAAGGAAGTGTGGTTGTGAGATTGGAGGGTGAGTGTGTGGGAAGGACTGGGATTTGGGGGTAATAGATGTGAACTCTCCCCTTGGAATGGGGAAGCAGTGAGATCCTGATGTATAGCATCCGAAAGTATATCTAGTCACTTACATTGGAACAAAGTCAAGGATAATATGAGAAAAAGAATATGTACGGACATGGATATCTCTTACTTTGCTGTCAAAGAGAATTTGAGAACTACCAATCGGTGAAAATCCAAATACATATTGACGAAAAACACCCAAATGGCCAGCTCAGTGTGAACCAGAAATGGTGTCTGGGTCCAGAGGACTGCCTCTAAATACAAGCAGGCAACCTGACCCCGTTGAATCAGTCAAGATTTTGAGCCATGTGACAAGTGACCTTACGTAATTCCCTAAGATTCTTATATATGAATTTATTTCTAGATTAATATCTTGCCTTCTGTATGCATTTCTTTAACTTACCTATTTGTTTTTCTGCAGCAATTGGAGTCTTGCAAATATTCTCTGGCTAGGAATTGAATCCATGCCACTGCTGTAGAACCCCGTGCTAGTACTTCAAACCCTCTGCCAACAGAGCTGTTGTGTCAGGAGATCATTTAAGATGGCCTTATATAGGAGTTCCCATGATGGCCCAGCGGAAATGAATCCAACTAGGAACCATGAGTTTTGGGGTTCGGTCCCTGGCCTTGCTCATTGGGTTAAGGATCCAGCATTGCCATGAGCTGTGGTATAAGTGGCAGATGCAGCTTGTATCTGAAGTGGCTGTGGCTGTGGCTGTGGTGAAGGCCAGCAGCTGTAGCTCCAACTCAACCCCTAGCCTGGGAACCTCCACATGCAGTGGGTGCAGCCCTAAAAGGACAAAGACCAAAAAAAAAAAAAAAAAGACTGCCTTATCTATCATTTCCTCTAGCTATTCTGTAGTCATGTATATAAGTATTTCTTCATTTCTATAACCATAGAGCTCATTCTTCTCAATATCTCTTTTTCTCTATAATTTGTTGGGGGTGCCACCTGCACCATCGGGTTGTTTTCTGGCCAGGATTTGATTTGGCAAGGCAGCTCGTCACACAGCCACATAAGCTAAGAGGGAGATTCCTTAGCCTGGCAGCCAAGAGGGAACACCCTGAGTGCTTGCTTGATGATATCAATCCACCCTGCTGATTTCATCATACCTGGTTTTGGTCAGGCCTCCCTACCCTGGTGGTGGACTGAAAAGAGATGCTTATCCCAAAGGGTAAGGAGGAATTTTCGCTAGGTCTCTTGAGCCAAAAGCGCATGGGGATTAGCAAATCGAATAATGCCAGTGAAGTCTCACACTCATTCATCACCACCAGCCTCTCTCGCCACATACCTAAACCCCTGACATTCAGGGCCTTGAAGATGGCCAGCTCATGAGTCAACACCAATGCGGTGTGGGTCTAGGTTCCTACCTCTGGAGGGACGCAAGGAATTCTGAAACCCAGTGACTGCCTCTAGCGCTCCAAACACACGGCCCACCCCACCCCCCGAACCTGGCTGCCCATCCGCAGCAAATGCTGCAGGGACGCCTACGTCCTCTGCCTGAAAGGAAGTATCTTGGAGCAGAGAGTCCATAGTGCCCAGGAAATGACCACAAACTTTCTGGGGATGGCTCTGGGTACTGCCAACACCACATCAACCCCTTCTTCTGAGCCTGCACCTGCAACCTTGGAATGGCCCCTGGGTCCAGAAAGGACTCTGGCGCCATCTTGTGGACATCTGCTCTAACAGCAACTCTCAGGTTTTCCTCCTCTCTCTGGCTCCACAGCCCCCAAGGCTGCAGTGGCCTTAAGCAATGGGCTGTTTGGATTTCCTTCTTCCTCTTTCTTGAAATGCCAAGAAGTGCCCTTCCAAGTGGGCTCTTTATGATTCAAAGGCTTTCAGAGCCCTGCCGCCAACCTGCCCCATGCAACTCCCATCCAACCCTCAGTTCCCAACCCATCAGCTCATTACAGCCTTCTTCCCTGTTGAGATATCACTGCATTTCTGTACAGATGAAGGTAGGTGTGTATATATATCTAGATCTCTTGATTTGTTTCTTCAGTTTCCTACTCTTCTGCCTTCATTTGCATAGTCCTGCTTTTTTCTTTATTTTTGTTTCTCTCTCTCTTAATCCCTGTTTCATGTTTACTTTATTGAGCCGGCCTGAAGCAGGCTTGCGGTGCCAGCCCACTAACACATTTCAAGCCACAGAGGTTACCAAACCGCCTGCCAGTGCAAAAACAGAACTTCTCCCGAGAGAGCCAGGTGGCATCTCCATGAGACCTTGCTTTGTATCCATCTTCTCGTCTTAATTCACCTGAATTTGGCTACACATCCAGTCTTCAGACCACGTGTATAGAGAGAAAAAAGGAGACTCCCATGGGAACGAAAGGACAGAGTTTCAGCAGACCTCTTAGAAAACCCACAGAGATGAGCACAGCTGCTCACTAAAATATCTCATTTTACCACCTTCCATGCACCACCCGAGGGCACTTGATCTGGATCCCAAAGCTGAGTCAGGCCAGGGTTTCAGAATTACCAGCTCAACAACTGACACCACCCAACAGCAAGACAAAACCAACAACCCAAGTGAAAGAAGGGAAAAAGTCCTGAATAGACATTCCCTGAAACCTTCTATACAGAGGGCAATAAGCAATGGGGGAAAAAAAAAGATCACCATCTCTCATGAGGGGAGAAATGCATATACAGACTACTCTTGGGTACCACCAGACACCTGCCCAAACGTCCATGATTTGTAAGCCAACACATAACAAATCCTCATGAGGCTTCCCTGAAGAGGGTGCCCTCCAACAGTGTTGGTGGTGGATGTAATTTGGTACCATCGCTCTGGACAACAGGATCGAGGTAAATGCAAAACGTGATAAAGAACCACTGTAGGACACAGAAATCCATCTCTTGGGCATATATCTGGACCAAAAATGCTCTTTGTCCAAAAACGAAAGGCCCCACTATGTTCATTTCAGCACTCTTCACTAGAGCTAATCAGGGATACCAACAGAATGTCCATGGACAGATGATTGCATTAGGTAGGTAGTGCACAGGTACAAAATGGAACATGACTCTGCCATAAAGGAAGAACCAAAGAAAGCCATTCCCAGCCACATAGCTGCAAATAGAAACTCCCACACGAAGTGAGATAAGTGCGATAGAGAAAGACAAAGAGCCTTTGATACCCCTTCTCTCTGGAATCGAACAAATGGCACAAATGAACCCCTCTGCAGAAAAGAAACTCATGGACTTGAAAACAGATGTGCGGTTTCCAGATGAGGTTGTGAGTGTGTGGGAAAGACTGGGACTTTGGGTGTAATAGATGCAAAATCTTGCAACTGGAGTGGGTACGAATGCAATGTTGATATATAGTATGGGGAAGTGTATCTATTCACATTTTTGGAACAAGATCAAAGACAATGTTAGAAAAAGGATTTATATACACATATATTTCGTTCACTTTGTTGTCCAAGAGAAATTGAGCATGATGAATCACCTGTAATTGAGCATGATGAATCACCTGTAATGGATGCATAGCATCCAAAATTACCAGCTCACTGTTTACTAGAGAAGGTGCCTGAGTCCACATGATGGCCTCTCAAGGAAAAAACAGGTGAAGTGACTCCGTTCAACCTGTCAAGTTTTTTAGCCATGTAATGTGCGCCCTGAAGTAGTTACGTGAAGTGTATGAATGTATTTCTCTATTAACGTCTTTACTTCTGTATTCATTTTTCTGCACCCATTTGTGGCTTGCAGATACTGCGTTCTCTCCAATACTGTACAACACCATGCTAGTTCTTAAACCACTATTCCACCAGAGGTGTTGTACCATGAGTGATTACATGAAGGCCTTATCTATCCTTTACCTTAGATACTCTGCGGGCATGTATATTTGTATTTATTGATTTCTATATCAATTGAGTACCATCTTTTCAATATATATTTTTATTTATAAATTTACTTGGGTGCCAATTGGGACATTGCTTTCTTGTCTGGCCAGGGTTTGAGTTCCCAACTCAGCTATAGCCTCAGCCACAGAAGGGATGGAAGGAACACCCTGAGATCATTCTTGATGATAACAACAAACCCTGCTTAGTTTATCAGAAATGGCACCGTACTGAAAAAAGAGGCTCATCAAGAAAGGCAGGAACTTAAAAAAAAAAAGAAAAGAAAGAAAGGCAGGAAGGAAATTTCATAGGTCTCGAGAAAACAACAGCAAGGGATTAGCACAGCTGCCCACCAAAATGCCAGTGAAGTACTCTATTCATTCGTTAGCACCAGCCTCTCTATTCATATACCTAAACACCTGACAGTCAAGGGCAGGAACAAGGCCTGCTCATGAGTCAACACGAATGCAGTGTGAGCCTCAGCTCCTGCATCTGGAGGAATGCAAGGCATTCCAAAACCTGTTGATTGCCTCAAGCATTCAAAACACACTGCCCCCAAACCAGGATGCCAATTCACAGCAAATGCTTAAAGGACACTTATGTCCTGTGCCTGACATGAGGCATCTTGGAGTAGAGAGCCCCTGGTGCCCAGAAAACAGCCACAAACCTCTGTGAGCTGGCTGTGGTTTTGGGCCAACACACAATCAAGCCCACCTCCGAATCTGCATCTGCAGCCTTGGAGATGCACCTGGGTCCAGAAGGCACTCTGGCGCCCTTGTGTGGACATCGGTTCTTACAGCAACACTCATGTTTTCTTCCTCTCTCTGGCTCAGCAGCCTCGTGGCTGCAAAGGCCTTAGGCAAAATTCTGCTTGGATTTCTTTCCTCCCCTGTCCTGAAATAGCAAGAAGGGCCCTTCCAAGTAGGCCATTTCTCTCTCAAAGTCTTTCAGAGGCCTGAGGCCCCTCTACCCCATGCTACTCCATTCAGACATTCATCCCCTGACCCATCGAGTCATGATGGCATTATTCCTGTTTTTGATATCTATGCACTTATATACTGAGGAAGATAGGTATGTAGATAGATAGATAGATAGATAGATAGATAGATAGATAGATCTCTTGGATTTTATTAATTTTCCACCCACTCTTCCTTCATTCGTACAATGTCTCACTTTTTTCTTTTTCTTTTTTTGTATCTCTCAATCTCTCTTTCATTCTTACTTTATTGACCCCATCTGAACCATACATGAGGTGCCAGCCCATTGAAGGATTTCAACCCACAGAGGTTACCAAACTGACACCAGCGCAAAGAATGTTTACCCAGAGAACCAGGTGGGTAAAGATCTTGCTTTATATCAATCTACCGGCCTTAATGCACCTGAAGTCAGCTATAGATACAGTCTTCATACCACGTGTATAGAGATTACCAAAGAGTGCTCCCATGGAAAGGAAATGAAGGAGTTTCCACACACCTCTTGAGAGGAAAAGCCACAGGGATGAGCACCGCTGCTCACAATATATCGCCATTTTACCACTTCCCATGCACAACCCACAGGCACTTGATCCGGATCCCACAGGCAGGTCAGGTTGGGTTTTCACAACTTCCAGCTCGACAAATGATACCACCCAGAAGCAAAACAAAAGAAACAATCCAATTGAAAAATGGGCAGAATTCCTGAAGAGATGTTTCCATAAACCAGATATATAAAGGTCAACAACCACTGGAAGAAAAAAAAAAAAAAAACATCACCATTGCTCATTAGGAGAGAAATGCATATCCAAACTACACACCACTTCACATTTGTCCAAATGGCCATTATTAGTAATTCTACAAATAGCAAATCAAGAGAAGGGTGTTAAGAGTACCCTTCAACTCTGTGTGTATGTGATATGTTACCAACACTCTGGACAACAGGATCAAGGTAATTCTGAAAAATAAATAAAGATCCCCTGTAGTGCACAGAAATCCCACACTTGGGCATATATCTGGAAGAAAAAGATTCTTTTCCAAAAGGAGAGAGCCCTACTATGTTCAATTCAGCACCCTTCACAATAGCCAAGACATGGCAACAAACACAATGTGCATCAACAGATTGGATTAGGTAAATGTTGTACAAATACACAATGGAACACTACTCAGCCATAAAGTCAGAACAAAAATTCCATTCTCAGCCAAATAGGTGGAACCAGAAACTCCCAGACTAAGTAATACACGTGCGATAGAGAAAGACCAAGAGCCTAGGATACCCCTTTTCCCTGGAATCTAACAAATGGCACAAGTGAATATCTCTACAGAAAAGAAGCACATGGACTGGAAAACAGGATTTGTTGCCAGATTGGAGTGGTAGTTTGTGGGAAGGGCTGGGATTTGGGGGGTAATAGATGCAAAGTCATGCCCTTGGAGTGGGCAGGCAACGAGATCCTGATGTATAGCATGGGGAAGTATAAATAGTCACTTACTTTGTGTAAGAAATCCCAGGATAATATTTTAAAAATATGTATATACATGTACGTCTGCTCCACTTTTATGTCAAAGAGAAATTGAGCAGTATCAATCAGGTATGATGGGGGGAAAATGATGCAAAAACACCAAAAATTACCTGCTCAGTGTTCACAAGAGAACATGTCTGGGTCTAGACGACTGCCTCACAAGAAAACACAACAGATAACCTGACTTGGTGGAACCTGTCAAGATTTTTAGCCATGTGACATGCGACCTTAGAAATTACCTAAGGTGTATGAATTTATTTCTATATTAACATCTCTATCTATATATTTATTTTACATACCTATTTATTTTTCCGTACCCATTTGTGGATTGCAGACACTCTCTTGCTAGGAATGGAATCCACGTCACTACTGTACAACCCCATACTCATACTTAAAGCCCTCTGCCGTCAGAGGAGTTGTGTCAGGAGATATTTTAGGATTGCCTTATCTGTCATTTGCCTTAGCTACTCTGTAGGCATGTGCATATGCATTTATTTATTTCTATAACCACTGAGCTCATTCTTTACAGTATCTATTTTTCATTATATATTTATTTGGGTGCCGCTTGCGACATCTGGTTGTTGTCTGGCCAGGGTTTGATTTCCCAAAGCAGCTTAGCACAGCCACAGAAGTGACAGAGGGGAATTCTTAAGCCAGGCAGCCATGAGGGATCACCCTGAGAGCTTTCTTGAAGATAGCAATCAACCCTGATTAATTCATCAGACCTGGCTTTGGTCAGGCCTCCCTACCCTGGCACTGTACTGAAAAGAGAGGCTCATCTAGAAAGGCAAGAAGGACATTTCCCTAGGTATCTTGAGCAAAAACAAACAGGGGTTAGCACAGCTGTCCATCATCTTACCAGCAAAATTCCTCAATCATTCATCAGCACCACTCTCTCTCTCCCCATACCTAAACCGCAAACAGTCAGGGGCTTGAACAAGGCCAGCTCATAAGTCAACACCGATACAGCGTGGGTCTCAGTGCCTGCCTCTGGAGGAAACCAAGACATTCTGAAATCCAGTGAATCATTCAAGCATTCCAAACACAGTGCCCTCAAACCAGGCTGCCAATCCACACCAAATGCTAAAGGGACACATGTATCCTCTGCCTGACAGGAGGCATATTGGAGCAGAGTCCTAGGTTCCCAGAAACAAACCACAAACCTCAGGGTGCTTGCTGTGGGTTCCACCCAATGCAACATCAACCCCACCACTGAGCCTGCACCTGCAGCCTTGAACGTGCACCTGGGTCTATAAGGTACGCAGGTGCCATCTTGTAGACATTTGCTCTCACAGACACTCTCAGGTTATCCTCCTCACTCTGGCTCAGCAGCCCATGTGGCTGCATAGGCCTTAGGCAGTGTGCTGCTTGGATTGCCTTCCTCCACTTTTCCTGAAATACCAAGAAGATTCTTCCAAGTGGGCTATTTCTCTCTCAACAACTTCCAGAGCCCTGAGGCCAACCTACCCCAGGCCACTCCATTCAAACATTCAGCTCCTGACCCATCAGGTCTTGACAGCTTACATCCTTTTTTTTTTTTATCCTGTCCTGCACCAATGTATTTATGCTGAGAGGTGTGTACATATGGAACATTAGATTTTTTCTTAATTTCCCACCTGTTAACCCTTCATAGATACAATAAATTCTTCCTCTTTTTCTCTTTATTTTTTTCTCTCTCATTACCTTATTCTTTCTTACCTTATGGACCCCCTGAAGTGTGTGTGTGTGCAGAAGTTACCAAAGGCACCACAGTGAGGAAGACAAATCTTCGACCCAGGGAACCAGGAGGGATCTCCATGAGAACTTTCTTTATATCAATCTAGGAGGTGGAGCAAGAGGTCATGCACAGCTTCTCCCACAAACACATGGAAAAAATCTACATATGAAACTACTCACACAGAACATCAACTGAATGCAGGCAGAAGAACTTCAACCTCCAAAAAGGACAAGAATCTCTTGACATAACTGGGTAGAACAAAAGAAAAAGAGATAGAGAGAGAAGGAATCAGGGCAGGACTAGCATTCCTGAGAGGGAGCTGTGAAGGATAAAGGGAACCCACCTCCTGGGAAGCCACCTAATGTCCAAAAGATCAGCTGAGTCAGTGGGACATCCAAGATGCTGAGAAAAGTGCAGCAGCTGGACTGAGAACAGCAAAGCAGAGTGAGAGCCACACACATCACCTGAACCACTGGCCTGGACATCACAGCCTGAGACTGTAGGGCAGGGGCTGGGCACTGGGACTCAGGCTCCAGAGGACAGTCCTTGGGAGAGAACTGTGGATGGCATGAGGAACTAAGGAGCAGTGCACCACAGGCTAACGAGGGGAATGCCATGACAGAGGGGACCTGGAAGAAGTTCTGGACATGCAGGAGGGGCAGGGCTCCATTATTGGTGATGGGACAGGAGGAGGGGCGGCCATAGCAAACTCCCCACCCCTAAGCATGCACATGCCTGCAGGCTTAGAGGGCGGGTTGGCTCTGTGGAGTCTATGGGTGGTGAGGCGCCTCTTGCTCCTTTAGGGGCGATTAGGCACTTCTTATACAGGCTAAGCGTAGCCAGGCACCTATTGTGTGGGCTAAGGGAATAAGGGGGCTAAGTGCAATGTGGTGCCTCTTGCACCATCTACAGGTGGCAGAGACAGACCGCAGCAGTCATCTCAGAGGCCAGAGAGAGGCGTGGCTTCCCACCACTAGGGGCCTGTTAGTGGGCTCCACCTGCAACGGCTGTCAACTCAGGGCTTTGCAAAAAAAAAAGGGGGCACTTCAACTAAGCACCGTAGACTATTGCTTCCACTCCCCTGTGAACACACCCACCCTGAAGCTGCCACTGCCAAATGCTCTGGGTGACCCCCTGACACTTGGTCACTGTCCCTTCCCAAGATCCTACAACTAGGAGCAGCTGGTGCAGCACCTTCTGCATGGGCTAAGTGGGAAAGTGCGCTTCTTGCATGGTCTGCAGGTGGCAGGGGAAAACTGCTGCAGTTATTCCCTGATTCCAGAGGTGGGTGTGGACCATTGCCATTGGAGATACCTGAACAAAAATCACTTGCAGCCTCATTCACCTAAGGGGCACCACAGAGGAGGGCAATGTGACTGAACACCACCTCTCGGGGCTCTCACACCCCTGACACACACCCGCCCTGCTGCTGCCACTGCCAAACATTCCAGGCTGTACCCACATGCCTGATCTCTGTCACTTCCAAGGATCCTGCAACAGGAGCTCCCTGTATAGCACCTCATATGCGGGCAAAGTGAGACAGGCTCCTCATGCATGGTCGACAGGTGGCAGGGGCAAAACACCACAGTTATCACTGACTCTAGAGATGGTCATGATCTGCTCCCACTAGGGGTCCCTGAACAGACACAACCTGCAGTTCCAATCACCTCAGAGGTGCAATCAAACACAAGCTGTTGTTGGCTTTCACTCCCCTGGGAACTCAGGCACCCTGCTGTTGCTATTGCCAAATGCTCTGGTCACCTGGAAGATCTGCCTAGAGCTTGTGACCACTTCCCAGAACCCTGCAACTAGGAGTAGCCTGTGCCACCTTCCTGCTGGTCCTTGCTGCTGTTGAGAGCCCAACCACCAGGAACTGACTGCTGGCCAGCTCAGCAGGTTAGGGCTGGAGAATGGGTGCTGTGAAACTTAAGGAAAAAAAGATAACATAAAACAAGACACAGAGACATCGATCTTAAGTAAACATGGGAACCAGGGGACTCAAGATGTCAGGGACCAGGAGCACTGCCTCAAGAAACCACACTGCTTTTATTGTGCTCTTGAGGATTATGGCAAGTGAGGAGAGGGTCGTAGGTGCAGGATGTAGGGGTTTTTTTTAATTATTATTTTAAGTCACATAGCTGGTTGCTGATTAAGCTTTCCTTCTGACATTTAGGCCCTTAACAATCATTAACATCGAGGAAGCTGGGCTTCAGCTATCTATGCATAGCATTCTAGGGAATCACCATTGTGCTTCTGCAGATGGTGTGCCTATCTTCAGCAACCCCACATGCCTGGGTTCTCCTTGCTAATGCATATCCCGCTAACCACTCATAAACCCCTTGGGACCATGAGGCTCATCTTCCTCTTATTCTTTAGAGGACACCTCAAGCTTGTGCAAATGGGCATGCCTATCTGCACAGGTTTCGTGTGACTAGACCAATGCATTATGTCCTCATTCAGCTGACCACATGAATAACTTATGCCTTTAGGTCTTTGTTCTTAAGCTTAAGTCATTTATTTACCAGCACTGCACCTGTTTTTCAAGAAGCAAAATAGGGTAAAGTAAAGCAGGACAAGATGGAGTTTTCAGCATAGAAAATAGAAGCAAAGAGGCTAAGAAGATATTGTACACACATGCCTCATGCCACCTACCCATTGCCTCCTTCTCCCTGAAAACACACTGAGCATCCTGGGAATAACAGCCTTCTCACATAGAAGAAAGAGACAGCAAATATTCAAACTCCTACACCAAAGATAAATCATAACCCCCCAAAATACAAAGGGTTATTCTTGCATAGAAGTTGCCTTACAAGATAACAGTTTGCCTTCCCCGAACTCACAGAAAAAGAAAAGCACAAGCAAGATGGAGAAGCACAGAAACCACTCCCAGTTCAAGGAAGAGAAGAATTCACCTAAAGCAGTCAACAATGAAACGGACCTCTGCAGTCTGGCAGACCTTGAGTTCAAAAGGGAGTTATGGAAATACTGAAGGAATTGAGAGAGGATATGAACAGTAATGCAGATTCCTTTAGAAAGGGACTAGAAAATGTAAGGAGGAGACAAGAAAAACTACAAAATTCATTTGCAGAGATACAAACTGAGCTAAAGGTGATAAAGAGCAGAATGAATAATGCAGAGGAACAAGTTAGTGAAGGGGAAGATACAATAATGAAAGTCATCCAATCAGGACAGCAGGCAAAAAACCAAATGGAAAAACATGAAAGCAATATGAGACATATGGGATAATATAAAGCGGGCCAATCTCCACATAATAGGAATTCCAGAAGGAAAAGAAAAAGAACAGGGGATTGAAAACATATTTGAAGAAACTATGGCTGAAAACTTTCCAAATCCAAAGGATACTGATATCAAGATGCAGGAAACATCGAGGGCCCCAAACAAGTGGAACCCAAACAGAACCACACCAAGACATATTATAATCAAAATGGCCAAAGTTAAAGACAGGATTCTAAAGGCAGCAAGAGAAAAGCAAAGCATTAATTATAAGGGAACTCCCATACAATATTTGTCTACAGAAACACCACAGGCCAGAAGGGCGTGGCAATATATATATAAAGTGCTGAAAGGAAAAAATTTGCAACCTAGAATACTCTATCCAGCAAGAATGTCATTTAAAATAGAAGGGGGGAATAAAGAATTTCTCCAACAAACAAAAGCTAAAAGATTATAGAAATATTAAACCCATTCTAAAAGACATACTGAAAGGGCTTCTCTAAATTAAATAAAGAGAGAGAGCAAAAAGAGAAAAAGAGAAATTAGGATGGGGGAAACCACAATTGGAAAGCAGTCACTTAAACCAGCGTACCAATATAAACATGAAGATGTTAAAAAGAATCCATAAAAAATATGGATTCTTTTTTTCTATTTTAATGATGTATTTGAGCCTGTATGACTGTCAGGCAAAAGCAAGCAGATATAGGAAGGGCTAAACATGCTTTAAAAACAGTGCAAGCACAAACAAAACAGAAAACTACATTCCCCAAAACTGAAAAGATAAGTACTCAAGCACAAAATAAATGGGAACCATCCAATCCGGAAAAGAAAAGAAGAAACAAGAAACAAAGAATCAACTGGAAAACGAGGTTTAAAATGGCAACAAATACATATATATCAATAATCACCTGTAGGAGTTCCCATCGTGGTGCAGTCATTAATGAATCTGACTATGAACCATGAGGTCATGGGTTTGCTCCCTGGCCTTGCTCAGTGGGTTAAGGATGTGGCGTTGCTATGAGCTGTGGTGTAGTTCGCAGATGTGGCTTGGAAGCTCTCATTGCTGTTGCTCTGGAATAGGCTGGTGGCTACAGCTCCGATTGGACCCCTGGCCTGGGAACTTCCATATGCTTTGGGAAGCAGCCCTAGAAAAGGCAAAAAGGCGAAAAAAATAATAATAATCACCCTAAATGTCAATGGACTGAATGAGCCAATCAAAAGACACAGAGTGGCAGATTGGATGAAAAAGAAAAACCTTCTATCTGCTGTCTACAAAAACTTACCTTAGAGCAAAGGACACATGTAGATTGAAATTGAGGGGATGGGAAAAGATATTTCATGCCAATGGACAAGAGGGGAAAGCAGGAGTTGCAATACCATCAGACAAAATAGACTTTAAAACAAAGGCCATAAATAAAGACAAAGAAGGACACTATTTAATGGTTAAAGGATCCATTTAAGAAGAGGATATTACAATCATCAATATATTTATATCAATTTACCGGTCTTCATTCAGCCGACCTGGCTTTAGATCAGGTCTTCCTACCACGCGGAGAGAGAGAACAAGGAGGCTCACATGCAAAGAAAAGGACAGACTTTCAGGAGACCTCTGGAGAGAAAAAGCACACGAAGTGCAGTTGCTCACCAAAATATCAACTTTGACCACCTTCGACCACCTTCCAAGCACAACCCTCAGGTACTGGATCCAGATCCCAAAGCCAGGTCAGGCTGGGGTTTCAAAATGACCAGCTTGACACCCGATACCACCCCATAGCAAAACAAAACCAGCCCACTTGAAAAATGGGCAAAAGACCTGAATAGACATTGCTCTCAACCAGATAGACAGAGGGCAATAAGCATGGGAAAAATTGATCACCATCACTCTTGAGGAGAGAAATGCCTACCCAAGCTAACTGGAGGTACCACCTCACACCTGTCTGAATGGCCATGATGACAAAGTCTACATATAACCATTCCTGGAGGGGGTGTTGAGAAGAGAGTGCCCTCCTACAGTGTGGCTGGCTATATACATTGGTACAACCACTATGGACAACAGGATCAAGGTAAATGAGAGAAGTCAGTACAGAACCACTGCCAATGTATTATCCAATAATCCCAATCTTGGGGGTATATCCAGAGAAATATTCGTTTAAAAAAGTTAAATGCCCTGCTATGTTCATTTCATCACTGTTCACAATAGACAAGACATGGAAACAAACACAATGCCCATAGACAGATGAATGGACTAGGTAGATGTTCCATATATACACAATACTCCTCAGCCATAAAACAAGAACCCCACTCATGCCCTTTGCAGCCACAGAGATGCGACTGGCATCTCCTGGACTACGTGAAATAACAGTGACAAAGACAAACACCATAGGATACCCCTTCTCTCTGGAATCTCATAATTGGCAAAAATGAATGCCTCTACCGAAAAAAAAAAAAAAAACCCAGAAAACAAGGACTGGGAGTTCCATCGTGGCACAGTAGAAATGAATCCAAATAGGAACCATGAGGTTGCAGGTTTGATCCCTGGCCTTGCTCAGTGGGTTAGGGATCCGGTGTTACCATGAGCTGTGGTGTAGGTTGCAGATGCGGCTCAGATCTGGTGTTGCTGTGACTGTGGCAGGTGGCAACACCTTCAACTGGACCCCTAGCCTGGGAACCTCCCTAGCCTGGCTGTGGCCCTGGAAAAGACAAAAAAGACAAAA
Source organism: Sus scrofa (assembly GCF_054392235.1). Lineage (NCBI taxonomy): Eukaryota > Metazoa > Chordata > Mammalia > Artiodactyla > Suidae > Sus > Sus scrofa. The sequence continues at coordinate 2,991,243 of NC_139397.1, forward strand.
AAATACCAAACACACGGACTGGAAAATAGTTGGCTGTTTGCCAGATTGGAGGGGTTGTGTGCTGGAAGAACTGGGATTTGAGGGGTAGTCAATGAAAATTCTTGTGCATGGAGTGGGTAATTGATGAGATACTGCTCTATAGCATAGGGAACTATATCCAGTCTCTTATTTTGGAACAAGATGGAGGATAATGTGAAGAAAAAAGCGTGTATATACATAGAGGTCTGGTTCACTTTGCTGTCAAAGAGAACTGCAGCACTCCAAATCAGCTATAATTGAAATAAAACATGATAAAAATATACCCCAAGATTACTGGCTCAGTGTTTACCAGAGAAGGTGTTTGGGTCCAGACTCCAGCACCTCAGGAAAAAAAAAAAACAACAAACAAACATGTAGACTGATTCCATTAAATCTGTCAAGATTTCTTAGCCAACTGACATCAGACCAGATATAATTACTTGGGTGTATGAATTTATTTTTATATTAAGAGTTTTAGGTATTTATTCTTTTTCCTTAGCCATGGATATTTTCTGCACACATTTGTGGCATTCAGATACCATCTGCCAATAATTTCATCCATGCCACAGCTGCACAACACCAGGCTTGTACTTCCAATCCTCTGCCACCAGAAGTGTTGTGTCAGGAGAACCTTTATTATTGCCTTACCTATCAATTCGCTTAGCTGCTCTGTAGGAATGTATGTATGTATTGATGGACCACTTTATCACTTCAGCACATTCATTTCAATAACTCTTTTACTTATGAATTAATTTGGGGGCCACCTGTGACGTTGGGATATGGTCTGGCCAGGGTTTGATTTCCCAATACAGCTCTTACCACAGCCACAGCACTGAGAGAGTGAGAAAGAGAGACACTCATGCCTAGCAGCCATGAAGGAACTCCCAGAGGGCTTACTAGCTGATACCAATCCACCCTGCTTAATATATCAATCGTGGTTTTGGTCAGGCCTCCATACCCTGGCCCTGAACTGAAAAAAGATGCTCATCTCAAATGGCAAGAAGGAAATATCCCTGGGTGTCTCAAACAAAGACAGCATGGGGATTAGCCTAGCTGCCCACCATAATGCCAGTGAAGTTTACATTCATTCATTAGCACCAGCCTCTCTCTCTCAATACTTAAACCCCCATCAGTCAGGGCCTTGAACATGGCCAGTTCACAATTCAACACTGATGTGTGTCTCAGCTCCTGGATCTGGAGGAACACAAGGCATTCCAAAACCCAGCGAATCCCTCAGGCATTCTCAACACAACCCCCCCCCCAACCAGGCTGCAAATCCACATCAAATGCTGCAGGGACACCTGTGTCCTCTGCCTGACAGGAGGCATCTTTCAGCAGAGTCCAAGGTGCCAAGAGAACAACACCAAACCTCTGGGTGGTTGGTGTGGGTTCCAACCAACACACAATCAACCCCTCCTCTGAGCCTCCACCTGAAGTTTTGGAGCTGCACCTGGGTCCATTACAGACTCTGGCACTGTCTTCTGGACCTCTGGCGTAACAGCCACACTCTGGTATTCCTCCTCTCTCTCTCTGGCTTAGCAGCCCCCATGGCTGTATTGGCCATGGGCCGTATGCGGGTTGGGTCACATTTCCCCTCTTTCTGGAGGAAGTGCCCTTCCAAATGTCTATTTCTCCCTCAAAGACTTCCAGAGCCCTGAGGCCATCCTACCCCATACCACTCCATTAAAAACACTCAGCTCCTGAACCATCAGGCCACGACAGACTTCTTCCATTTTTGCTAGTTTCTGTTCTTACGAGGAAAATTGGGTACATATGGAACTCTTGATTTTTTATTCATTTCCCACCTCTTACTACTTCATTCATACAATAGTCTTGCTGCTTCTTTCTTTTTTTCTCTCTTTTTCACATTTCCTCATTCTTTCTTAATTTATGGACCTCACCTGTATTGTGTGTGATTTGTATGCCCTTTGATGGTTTTCAAGCCACAGTTTTTACCAAAGCCACCACAGCAACAAAGACTGATCTATGCCCCAGGGTTCCAGGAGGGATCCCCATGACAGCTTTCTTTATACCAGTTTATCAGCCTTCACTCAGCCAAACTTGCTTTAAGTCATGTCTTCCTACGAGGTGTAGAGAAGGAAAAAAAGAGGCTCAAATGGAAAGAAAAGGACAGAATTTCAGGAGACCTCTGGAGAAAAAAAGCACATGGATAAGTGCAGCGGCTCACTAAACTATCACCCTTTGACCACTTTCCAAGCACAACCCTCAGGCACTTGGTGCATATCCCAAAGCCAGGTCAGACTGGAGTTTCAAAATGACTAGATTGACCCCTGATACCACCCAACAGCAAAACAAAAACTGTAGCCCAATGGAAAAATGGGCCAAAGCTCTGAATGGACATTGCCCTCAAACCAGTTATGCAGAGGGCCACAAGCATGGGAAAAATTGATCCCCATCACTCAGGAGGAGAGAAATGCCAATCCAATCTAATCAGCAGTACCACCTCACACCTGTCTGAATGGCAATGATTAGGAAGTCTACAAGGAACAAATCCTGGAGAGGGTGTTGAGAAAATGTTGCCCTCCTACCTTGTGGGTGTTTAGGTACATTGGTACAACCACTATGGACCACATGATAGAGGTAAATCCAAATAATCTATAAAGAGCTCCTGCGTTACCCAGCAATCCCACTCTTGGGCACATATATGGAGAAATATTACTTTAAAAAAGTTAAAGGCCCCTCTATGTTCATTTCAGCACTATTCACAATAGCCAAAACATGGACATCGACAGATGAATGGATTAGGTAGATGTTGTACACAGACAACAATAGAATACTCCTCCGCCATAAAATAAGAACCCAGAGAGTGCCATTCACAGCCACAGGGATGGGACTGGACACTCACAGACTATGTGAAATAAGGGCAACAGTGAAAGGCAAACACCATAGGGTACCCCCCTCTCTGGAATCTCACAAAGTCGCAAATGAAACCTCTACAGAAAAGAAACTCATGGAATCCAAAACCGGCTGCTGATTGCCACATTTGTGGGTGGGCAGGTGTGAGGGTAGGACTGGGATTTTCACGGGAACCGATGCAAACTCTTTCACTTGGAGCAGGGAAGTGATGAGATCCTGCTCTATAGCACAGGGAAGTATATCCAGTCTCTTATTTTGGAACAAGATGGAGGAAATCGTGGGGAAAAAAACATGTACATACATAGAGGTCTGGTTCTCTTTGCTGTTAAAGAGAAATGGAGCACTCTAAATCATTACAATGTGAAAAAAATGATTAAAAAATACCCAACAACTACAGGCTCGGCATTCACCAGAGAAGGTGTCTGGCTCCAGACTCCCGAATCTCAAGAATGAAAATAGGCACAGACTCCAGTGAACCTGTCAAGGTTTCTTGGGCATGTGACATCCAACAAGATGTAATTACCAGTGGTGTATGAATTTATATCCATATTGACATCCTTAGATATTTTTTTTTCTTACCACTGGATATTTTTCTGCACCCATTTGTGGAATGAATACTCTCTGGCCAGGAACAGCATCCACGCCCTGGATGCACAACCACAGGCTCATACTTCATACCCTTAGCCACCAGAGTTATTGTGTCAGGAGAAACTTTATTATTGCCTTATCTATCACTTTCCTTAGCTGCACTGTAGAAATATATGTATGTATTTATGGATTCGTCTATCACTTTAGCTCATTCATTTCACTATCTCTTTGTATTTATAAATTAATATGTGTTCCATTGTGTATATATACCACGTCCTCCGAATCCAATCATCTTTATGTGGGCCACTTGTGACATTGGACAGTGCCACTGGCCAGGGTTTGATTTCCCAAAGCAGCACTTGCCACCACCACAGCACTGAGAGACTCTTAAGCGAGGCAGCCATGAGGGAACATTCAGAGAGCAAGCCACCCTGCTTAATTCGTCACACCTGATTTTGGTGATCCCTCCATAAATTGGGGCCATAGAGGAAAGAGAAGCTCAACTTGAAAGGCAAAAAGGAAATATCCCTGGGTGTCTTGAAGAGAGTACAGGGATTAGCCCCGCTGCCCACCATAATGCCAGAGATGTCCAAAACTCATTCATCAGCACCAGCTTCTCTTTCCACATACGTAAAACCCTGACAGTCAGGGGCTTGAAAATGGCCAGCTTACAATTCAAACCCAATGCAGTGTGGGTCTCAGCCTCTGGTTCTGGAGGAATACAGGGCATTCCAAAACCCAGGGAATCCCTCAAGCATTCTCAACAGACCACCCCCAACCAGGCTGCCAATCCTCATCACATGCTGAAGGGACACATTTGTCCTCTGCCTAACATGAGTCATCCTGCAGCACAGAGGCCCAAGTGCACAGAAAACAACCACAAAACCCTTGGTGCTTGGTGTGGCCTCCACCCAACACACCATTAACCACACCTCAAAGCCTGCGCCTCTAGGTTTGGAGCTGCACCTGCATGCAGAAAAGATTCTGGTCATCTTGTTGACATTTGCACTGGCAGACACTCTCAGGTTTTCCTCATCTCTCTCTCTCTGGTTCAGCAGCCCCCAGGGATGCATTGGCCACGGGCCATATGCGGGTCTTGTCTCCTTCCTCCACCTTCTGGAAATACCAACATGTGCCCTTCCAAGGGGGCTTTTCTCTCTCAATGTCTTTAGGAGCCCTGAGGCCAACCTACCTTATGCCCCTCCATTACAAACACTCGGCTCCTGACCCATAAGATCATAACAGCCTTCTTCCTTTTTCACTAGCGTCTTGCACTTTTGTATTTATGATGAGATGAGTGTACATATACAATCTTGATATTTTTCTTAATTTTCTACCTGTTATTTCTTCCTTCGTACAACAAAGTCTTACTTCTCTTCTTTTTCCCTCTCTTTCTCTCACTCCCTCATTCTTTCTTACTTTATCCACCCACCTGAAGCCTGTGTGAGTCATACGACCACCAAGGTTTTTCAAACCACAGAGGTTACCAGAGCTGCCACAGTGACAAAGACAGATTTTGATGCAGGGAGCCAGGAGGGATCTCCCTGAGAGCTTTCTTTATATCGATCTCCCAGAATTTATTCAGCTGACCTGGCTTTAGATCAGGTCTTCCTACCACATGTTGAGAGGGAAAAAAGAGGCTCACATGGAAAGAAACAGACAAAGATTCAGGAGACCTCTTGAGAGAAAAGCACGGAGATAAGCATAGCTGCTCATCAAAATATTTCCCTTTGACCAATTTTCCAAGCACAACCTGCAGGCACTTGATCTGGTTCCCAAAGCCAGGTCAGGGTGGGGTTTCGAAATAACCAGCTCAACACCTGATACCCCCCAAAAGCAAAACAAAACCAGTAGCCCAATTGAAAAATTGGCAAAAGCCCTGAAGAGGCATTGCCCTAAACCACACAGTCAGAGGCAAACAAGCCCCCAAATAATTGAATACCGTCGATCACTAGGAGAGAAATTCAAATCCAAACTGTTTGGAGGTACCACTTCACACCTGTCTGAATGGCCATGATTTGGAAGTCTACAAACAACCTGTCCTGGGGAGGGTGTTGAAAAGAGGGTGCCTTCATACATTGTGGGTGTGTACGTACATTGGTACAAACACTATGGACTGCAGGATTGATGTAAATCCAAAAAAAATCAACAAAGATCCCCTTCATTACCCAGTAATCCCACTCTTGGGTATATATATCCAGGAAAATACTCCTTCCACAAAGTTAAAGGCCCTGCTCTGTTCATTTCAGCACTATTCACAATAGCCAAGACATGAAGACAAACACAATGTCCATCAACAGATGAATGGATTAGGTAGAGGCTGTACATACACACAATGGAATTCTCCTCAGCCTTAAAGTAAGAACTCAAAAAATGCCCTTTGCATACACACAGATGGAACTAGATACTCCCAGACTATGTGAAATGATGTGACAGAGAAAGACAAACACCATAGGATACCCCTTCTCTCTGGAATCTCACAAATGGCATAAATGAATGCCCCTACAGAAAAGAACCTCATGGACTGGAAAACAGGTGGCTGGTTTCCGGATTGGAGGCTAGGTTTGTGGGAAGGACTGGGATTTGGGTGGTAATTGATGCAAACCCATGAACTTGGAGTCGGTTAGTGATGAGACCCTGCTCTACAGCACAGGGAATTATGTTCAGTCTCCTCTTTTGTTCCAAAGTAGGAGATAATGTGAGAAAAATAACATGCATATACAATGAGGCCTGGTTCACTTTGCTGTTAAAGAGCAATGGAGCCCTGCATATCATTTCTAATTGAAATAAAAAAATGATAAAGGAATACCCCACAACTACCAGCTCAGTATTCACCAGAGAAGGTGTCTGGGTCCAGAATCTTGCCTCTTGAGAAAAAAGAAAAAAAAAAAAAAAAAGCCAGGCTGACTCCGTTGACCCTGTCAAGATTTCTTAGTCATGTGACATCTGACCGGATGTAATTACATGGGTGTATGCATTTATTTTGATAATAACCTCTTTAGTTATTCAATAATTTTTACATACCAATGGATTTTTAGTGCACCTATTTGTGGTATGCAGACACTGCCTAGCCAGGAATGGCATCCATGCAGTGGCTACATAACACAAGGAGCAAACTTCAAATAATCTTCCACCAGAAGTATTGTGTCAGGAGAACCTTTATTATTGCCTTATCTATCAATTCCCTTAGCTGCTCTGAAGGAATGTACGTATGTATTTATGGACTTCTTTACCACTAGCGCTCATTCATTTCAAAATCTCTTTTTATTTATAAATTAATTTGGGGGGCACACACAACATAGGGGTGTGGTCTGGCCAGGGTTTGCTTTCCCAAAGAAGCTCTTACCACAGCCACAGCACTGAGAGGGAGAGAGGACTCTTAAGGTGGGCAGCCATGAGGGAACACCCAGAGAGCTTTCTTGATGATTCCAACCAACCCTGCTTAATTCATCAGACCGGGTTTTGGTGTGGCCTCAATACTAGGACTGTTCTGAAAAGAGAAGCTGAACTTGAAAAGCAAGAAGGAGGAGTTCCCATCGTGGCGCAGTGGTTAACGAATCCGACTAGGAACCATGAGGTTGCGGGCTCAGTCCCTGCCCTTGCTCAGTGGGTTAACAATCCAGCGTTGCCATGAGCTGTGGTGTAGGTTGCAGACTCGGCTCGGATCCTGCATTGCTGTGGCTCTGGCGTAGGCTGGCAGCTACAGCTCCGATTCGACCCCTAGCCTGGGAATCTCCATATGCTGCAGGAGCGGCCCAAAGAAATAGCAAAAAAAAAAAAGAAAAGCAAGAAGGAAATTTCCCTGGGTGTCTCAAACAAAGAGAGCACTGAGATTAGCCCAGCTGGCCACCATAATGCCAGCGACGTTCCTCATTCATTCATCAGCACCAGCCTCTGTGTCCACACACACAAACTCCCAGCAGTCAGGACCATGAAAAATGGCTAGCTCATGATTCGACTCTGATGCAGTGTGGTTCGTGGCTCCTGCCTCTGTAGGAACACAAGTCATTCTGAATCCCAGTGAATCCTTCCAGCATTCTCAACACACCACCCCCCAACCAGGCTGCCAATCCACATCAAATGCTGAAGGGATACATTTGTCTTCTGCCTCCTTCCTTTTTTTCTAGTGTCCTGATCTTAACTATTTATGATGAGAGGTACATACATTTGGAACTATTGCTCTTTTGTTATTAATTTTCCAACTCTGATTCCTTCACTAGTGCAGTGCTTCTTTCTCTTTTTCTCTCTTTCCGTCTTTCTTACCTTGAGTACCCCACCTGAAGCACGTGTGAGTTGTACGCTCATCAATGGTTTTCAAGTCACAGAGGTTACCAAAGCCACCAGAGCGGTAAAGACAGAACTTTGACCCAGGGCGCCAGAAGGGATCTCTGTGAGAGCTTTCTTTATATCAATCTACCAGCCTTCATTCAGCTCACCTGCCTTTACATCAGATCTTCCTACCACGTGTAGAGAGAGAACAAACGAGGCTCACATGGAAAGAAAAGGACAGCTTCAGGAGACCTCTTGAGAGAAAATGCACATGGACGAACACAGCAGCTCACCAAGATATCACCTTTTGTTCACCTTCCAAGTAAACCCCCGCAGTCACTTGACCAGATCCCAAAGCCAGGTCAGCCTGTGGTTTCAAAATGACCAGCCAACACCTGATACCCCCCAGCAGCAAAAGGAAAACACCAGCCCAAATGAAAAATGGGCAAAAGACCTGAATAGACATTGCCCTAGCCCAGACAGGGAGGGCTCTCAGCACATGAAAAATTGATCACCACCACTAATGAGGAGAGAAACGCCAATCCAAAATACTTGGAGGTACCACCTCACACCTCTCCAAATGGCCATGATTAGGAAGTCTACAAATAACCAAGCCTGGAGAGGGTGTCACATAGAAGTTGCGCTCATACGGTGTGGTTGGATATGTACATTGGTACAACCACTATGGACCATAGGATTGGGGTAAATCAGAAATGTAAATAAAGCACCACTCTATTACCCAGCAATCCCACCCTTGGAGATATGTCTGGAAAAATATTCTTTTTACAATGTTAATGGCATCGCTATATTGATTTCAGCACTATTCAAATAGCCAAGACATGGAAATATACACAAAGTCCATCAACAGATGGATTGATTAGGTATATGTTAATAGATACACAATATACTACTACTCAGCCATAAAATAAGAACCCCACAAATACCATCAGCAGCCACAGATATGGGACTGGAAACCTCCAGGCTATGAGAAAGAAGGGTGACAGAGAAAGACAAATACCATAGAATACCCCTTCTCTCTGGAATCTCAAAAATGGCACAAATGAACACCTCTATAGGAAAAAAACTCATGGAGTGGAAACAGGTGGCCGGTTTCCAGATTGGAGGGACTGTGTGTGGGAAGGATTGGGATTTGGGGTTAATCAATGCAACTGCTTGCACTTGGTGTGGGGAAGTGAGGAGATCCTGCCCTATAGCACAGGGAACTCTATCCAGAAGGGGGATATTGTGGGGAAAAGAACATGTATATATATAGAGGTCTGGTTCACTTTGCCGTCAAAGAGCAATGGAGCACTCTAAATCAGCTATAATGAAATTTTTAAAAATGGTAAACTATCCCACAATTACGGGCTCGGCATTCAGCAGAGAAGGTTTCTGGGTCCAGACTCCTGGATCACAGGGAAAGAAAAAACAAAACAGGTAGACTGCCTGGGTGAACCTGTCAAGAATTCCGACCAGATGTTATTACCTGGGGTGTATGAATTTATTTCTATATAAACAGATTTACGTATTTATTTTTACTTGCTAATGGATTATTTTTCTGCACCCATTTGTGGCATGCAGACACTCTCTGGCCAGGAAATGCATCCATGCCATGGCTGCACAACCCCAGGCTCATACTCTGAAGTCTCTGCCACCAGAGGTCTTTTGTCATGAGAACCTTTATTATTTCCTTACCTATCAATTACCTTGGCTGATCCGTAGGAATGTATGTGTGTATTTATGGACTTCTTTACCACCAGAGCTCATTTATTTCAAAATCTCTTTTTATTTATAAATTAAATTGGGGGCCACCTGTGACATTGGGTTGTGGTCTGGCCAGGGTTTGCTTTCCCAAAGAAGCTCTTGCCACAGCCACAGCACTGAGAGAGAGAGAGGACTCTTAAGGTGGGCAGCCACGAGGGAACTCTCAGAGAGTTTTCTTGATGATACCAATCAACCCTGCTTAATTCATCAGACCTTAATTCATCAGTCAGACCTCCATAACACTGGGGCCATACTGAAAAGAGAGGCTCATCTCAAAAGGTAAGAAGAAAATTTCCCCAGGTGTCTCGAGTGAAAAGAGCACTGGGATTAGCCCATCTGCCCCACATAATGCCAATGAAGCCCCTCATTCATTCTTCTGCACCACCCTCTCTCTCCTCATACATAAACCCCTGGCAGGGAGGGCTTGAAAATGGCCAGCTCACTCCTCATTCAAACCCGACCTGTTGTGGGTCTTGGCTTATGGCTCTGGAGGAACACAAGGCATTCTGAAACCCAGTGAATCCCTCAAGCATTCGCAACACACCGCTCCCCAACAAGGCTGCCAATCCACATCAAATGCTAAAGCAACAACTTGGTCCTCTGCCGGACAGGAGGCATCTTGCAGCAGAGAGTACCAGGTGCCCAGAAAACAACCAAAAACCTCTGGGTGCTTGGTGTGGGTTCTGCCCAACATACCATCAACCCCTCCTCTGAGCCTGCACCTGCAGCCTTGGAGCTGCACCTGTGTCCAGAAGGGACTCTGGATCCATCCTGTGGACATCTGCTCTAACAGCCACTCTCAGATTTTCCTTTTCTCTGGCTCAGCAGCACCCAAAGATATATTGGCCATGGGCCATATGAGGGTTGGGTCTCCTTCAACCACCTTCTGGAAATACTAATCAGGGCCCTTCCAAGTGGGTAATTTCTCTTTCAAAGGCTTTCAGAGTCCTGAGGCCAACCTACCCCATGCCACTCCATTACCAGTATTCATCTCCCAACCCATCAGGTCAAGGCAGCCTTCTTTCTGTCTTTTGGTTCTAGTGTCCTTCACATATGCATTTATGATGAGAGCTCTGTATATATGGAACTCTTGATTTTTCCTTAATTTCCTAACTCTTGGTCCTTCATTCATACAATAAAGTCTTGCTTTACTTTCTTTCTTTTTTTTCCTCTTTCTCTCAGTCCCTCTTTCTTTCTTACTTCCTGGACCCACCCTGAATCATGTGTGACTTGTGTGCCCATCAATGGTTTTCAAGCCAAAGAGGTTACCAAAGCCACCCCAGTGACAATGACAGACCTTTGACCCAGGGAGCAAAGAGGGATCTCCGTGAGAGCATTCTTTATATCAATATACCATCCTTTATTCAGCCAACCTTGCTTTATATCTGATCTTCCTACCATGTATAGAGGGAGAGAGCAAAAGAGGCTCACATGGTAGGAAAAGGATGCAGGTTCAGGAGACCTCTTAAGAGAAAACGCACATGGATAATCACAGCTGCTCACAAAAGATGACCCTTTGAATACCTTCCAAGCTCAACCCACAGGCACTTGATCTGTTTGCCAAAGCCAGGTCATGCTCTGGTTTCAAAATGACCAGCCCGACACCAGATGCAACCCAAGAGCACAACAAACATGCAGCCCAATTGAAAAATGGGCAAAAGACCTGAATAGACATTGCCCTAAGCCAGATAGACAGAGGGCAACAAGCACCAGAAAAATTCATCATCATCACTCACTAGGAGAGAATTGCCAATCCAAACTATTGGAGGATCCACCTCACACCTGTCTGAATGGCCAATTCCCAAAAACAACCAGTCCTGGAGAGGGTGTCAAGAAGAGGATGTCCTCCTACAACAAGGATGGTTGTGTACATTGGTAAAACAATCATGGACAACAGGATCGAGGTAAATCCAAAAACCAAAGAACAAACGTATTACCCAGCCATCCCACTCTTGGGCATATATCCAGAAAAATACTCTTTACAAAAATTTAAAGGTCTGAATGTGTTCGTTTCAGCACAATTCACAATAGCCAAGACATGGAAACAAGCACAATGTCCATTGACAGATGAATGGATGAGGTAGATGTTGTATATATATACAATGGTATAATCTTCAGCCATAAATAAAAAAAAGTAAAGGCCATACGCAGCCACAGAGATGGACCTAGAAACTCCCAGATTACATGAAATAATATGATGTAGAAAGAAAAACACCATGGGATGTGCCTTTTATCTTAAATCTCACAAAAGTCACACAAGAACCCCTCTACAGAAAAGAAACTCATGGACAGGAAAACAGGTGGCTTGTTGCCAGATTGGAGGGGGAGTGTGTGAGGGACTGGGATTTTGGGTATAATTGATGCCAACTCTTGCACTTGGAGTGGGTAAGCATGGAGATCCTCCTGTATAGCACTGGGACCTACAGCTAGTCTCTTATTTTGGAATGGGCAATTTGGATTTCCTTCTTCCTCTTTTTTTGAAATACCAAGAAGTGCCTGTCCAAGTGGGCTCTTTATGATTCAAAGGCTTTCAGAGCCCTGCCGCCAACCTGCCCCATGCAACTCCCATCCAACCCTCAGTTCCCAACCCATTAGCTCATTACAGCCTTCTTCCCTGTTGAGATATCACTGCACTTCTGTACAGATGAAGGTAGGTGTGTATATATATCTAGATCTCTTGATTTGTTTCTTCAGTTTCCTACTCTTCTGCCTTCATTTGCATAGTCCTGCTTTTTTCTTTATTTTTGTTTCTCTCTCTCTTAATCCCTGTTTCATGTTTACTTTATTGAGCCGGCCTGAAGCAGGCTTGCGGTGCCAGCCCACTAACACATTTCAAGCCACAGAGGTTACCAAACCGCCTGCCAGTGCAAAAACAGAACTTCTCCCGAGAGAGCCAGGTGGCATCTCCATGAGACCTTGCTTTGTATCCATCTTCTCGTCTTAATTCACCTGAATTTGGCTACACATCCAGTCTTCAGACCACGTGTATAGAGAGAAAAAAGGAGACTCCCATGGGAACGAAAGGACAGAGTTTCAGCAGACCTCTTAGAAAACCCACAGAGATGAGCACAGCTGCTCACTAAAATATCTCATTTTACCACCTTCCATGCACCACCCGAGGGCACTTGATCTGGATCCCAAAGCTGAGTCAGGCCAGGGTTTCAGAATTACCAGCTCAACAACTGACACCACCCAACAGCAAGACAAAACCAACAACCCAAGTGAAAGAAGGGAAAAAGTCCTGAATAGACATTCCCTGAAACCTTCTATACAGAGGGCAATAAGCAATGGGGGAAAAAAAAAGATCACCATCTCTCATGAGGGGAGAAATGCATATACAGACTACTCTTGGGTACCACCAGACACCTGCCCAAACGTCCATGATTTGTAAGCCAACACATAACAAATCCTCATGAGGCTTCCCTGAAGAGGGTGCCCTCCAACAGTGTTGGTGGTGGATGTAATTTGGTACCATCGCTCTGGACAACAGGATCGAGGTAAATGCAAAACGTGATAAAGAACCACTGTAGGACACAGAAATCCATCTCTTGGGCATATATCTGGACCAAAAATGCTCTTTGTCCAAAAACGAAAGGCCCCACTATGTTCATTTCAGCACTCTTCACTAGAGCTAATCAGGGATACCAACAGAATGTCCATGGACAGATGATTGCATTAGGTAGGTAGTGCACAGGTACAAAATGGAACATGACTCTGCCATAAAGGAAGAACCAAAGAAAGCCATTCCCAGCCACATAGCTGCAAATAGAAACTCCCACACGAAGTGAGATAAGTGCGATAGAGAAAGACAAAGAGCCTTTGATACCCCTTCTCTCTGGAATCGAACAAATGGCACAAATGAACCCCTCTGCAGAAAAGAAACTCATGGACTTGAAAACAGATGTGCGGTTTCCAGATGAGGTTGTGAGTGTGTGGGAAGGACTGGGACTTGAGGTGTAATTGAATCCAGTTGATTCCCTCAAGCATGATGCAGTGGATCCCGATTGAATCCAGTTGATTCCCTCATGCGTGATGCAGTGGATCCCGATTGAATCCAGTTGATTCACTAGAGGGTGATGCACTGGATCTCGATTGAATCCAGTTGATTCCCTCGAGCCTGATGCAGTGGATCCCGACGGATTCCCGTTGATTCCCTCGTGCTTGATGCAGTGGATCCCAATGGAATGCAGTTAATTCACTCGTGAGTGATGCAGTGTATCCCGATGGAATCCAGTTGATTTCTTCGTGTGTGATGCAATGGATCCTGATGAAATCCAGTTGATTCCCTCGTGCATGATGCAGTGGATCCCAATGGAATCCAGTGGATCCCCTCGTGTGTGATGCAGTGGATACCGATGGAATCCAGTGGATGCTCATGTGCGTGATGCAGTGGATCCTGAAGGAATCCAGTGGATACCCTCGTGCATGATGCAGTGGATCCCGAGGGAATTCAGTTGATCCCCTCATGCGTGATGCAGTGGATCCCGAGGGAATCCAGTGGATGCCCTCCTGCGTGATGCAGTGGATCCCTATGGAATCCAGTGGATTACAACGAGCGTGATGCCTTGGATCCCGATGGAATCAAGTGGATACACTGTGTGATGCAGTGTATCCCGAGGGAATCCAGCCAATCCCCTCGTGCAGGATTCAGTGGATCCTGATGGAATCCAGTGGATCCCCTCGTGCTTGATGCAGTGGATCCAGATGGAATCTAGTGGATTACCTCATGTGTGATGTAGTGGATCCCAAAGAAATCCAGGGATTCCCTCGTGTGTGATGCAGTGGATCCCGATGGAATGCAGTGGATTTCCTCATCTGTGATGAAGTGGATCCCGAAGGCATCCAGTGGATCCCCTCATGCGGGATGCAGAGGATCCCGAGTAAATATAGTGGATCCACTCATGAATGATGGAGTGGATCACGATCGAATCCAGAGGATCCCCTCGTACGTGATGCAGTGGATCACGAAGGAATCCAGTGGATCCACTCGAGCGTGATGACTTGGATCCCGATGGAATTAAGTGGATACCCTAGTGTAAATCCCGAGGGAATCCAGTCAAAGCACTCTTGCGTGATGCTGTGGATCCCGAGGGAATCCAGTGGATCCCCTCCTGTGTGATGCAGTGGATCCCGATGGGATGCAGTGGATCCCTTCGTGCGTGTCGAGGTGCATCCAGATGGAATCCTGTCGATTCGCTCATGCAGATCCTGATGGTATCCAGTAGATCCAATGATGCATGATGCAGTGGATGCCGATGGAATCCAATGGATCCCCGCTTGCGTGATGCAGGGGATCCCTTGGAATCCAGTGGATCCCGTCATGCATGATGCAGTGGATCCAGATGGAATCCAGTGGATCCCGTCCAGCGTGATGCAGTGGATCCTGATGGAATCCAGTGGATCCAATCATGTGTGATGCAGTGGATCCGGATGGAATCCAGTGGATCCCCTCGTTGGTGATGCAGTGGATCCGGATGGAATCCACTGGATCCCCTCGTTTGTGATGCAGTGGATAACAATGGAATCCAGTGGATCCCTTCGTGCATGCTGCAGTGAATACCAATGGAATCCAGTCAATCTCCTCATGCAGATCCTGATGGTATCCAGTAGTTCCACTAATGCGTGATGCAGTGGATGCTGATGGAATCCAATGGTTCCCCTCTAGCGTGATGCTGTGGATCCCGATTGAATCCAGTGGATCCCGTCATGCGTGATGCAGTGGATTCCAATGGAATCCAGTGGATC
This sequence comes from Sus scrofa, assembly GCF_054392235.1. Taxonomy (NCBI): domain Eukaryota; kingdom Metazoa; phylum Chordata; class Mammalia; order Artiodactyla; family Suidae; genus Sus; species Sus scrofa. The sequence continues at coordinate 3,006,504 of NC_139397.1, forward strand.
CCCCTGTGCATGATGCAGTGGATCCTGATGGAATCCAGTGGATCCAACTGTGAGTGATGCTGTGGATCCCGATAGCATCCAGTTGATCCCCTCGTGCATGATGCACTGGATCCTGATGTAATCCAGAGGATCCTCTCATGCGTGATGCAGAGGATCCACACTGAATCCAGTGGATCACCACGTCTGTGATGCAGTGGGTCCGGATGGAATACAGTGGATTCTCTCGTGCATGATGCAGTGGATCCCAATGGAATCCAGTGGATCCCCTCGTGCGTGATGAAGTGTATCCCCTCGTTGGTGATGCAGTGGATCCAAATGGAATCCAGTGGATCACCTCGTGCGTGATGCAGTGGATCCTGATGGAATCCAGTTGATCCACTCATGCGAGATGTAGTGGATCCCAATGTAATCCAGTGGATTCCCTTGTGCATGATGTAATGGTTCCCAATGGAATCCAGTGGATCACCAATGGCGTGATGCACTGGATCCAGATGGAATCCAGTTGATCCTCTGGTGCGTTATGCACTGGATCCTGATGGAATCCAGTGGATACCCTCCTGCTTGATGCAGTGGCTCCTGATGGAATCTAGTTGATGCCCTCATGTGAGATGTAGTGGGCCCCAGTGGAATCCAGTGGATGCCCTTGTGCGTGATGCAATCGTTCCCAATGTAATCCTGTAGATCCTCATGCGTGATGCAGTGGACCTCAATGGAATCCAGTGGATCCCCAGTTGCGTGATGCAGTGGACCCCGATGGAATCCAGTGGATCCCCAGGTGCGTGATGCAGTGGATCCTGATGGAAACCAGTGGATCCCCTCGTTTGTGATGCAGTGGATCCTGATGGAATCCAGTGGATGCCTTCGTGTGTGTCGCAGTGCATCCCGATGGAATCCAGTCGATCCCCTCATGCAGATCCTGATGGTATGCAGTGATCCACTGATGCGTGATGCAATGGATTCCAATGGAATCTAATGGATCCCTCTTGCGTGATGCAGTGGATGCCGATGGAATCCAGTGGATCCACTCGTGCATGATGCAGTGGATCCCGATGGATTCCAGTGGATCCACTTGTGCATGATGCAGTGGATCCGGATGGAATCCACTGGAACCACTCGTGTGTGATGCAGTGGATCCCTAGGAATCCAGTGGATTCCCTCGTGCGTGATGCCGTGGATCCCAATGGAATCCAGTGGATTCCCTTGTGTGTGATGTAGTGGATCCCAATGGAATCTACTGGAACCCTCATGCAGGTCAGTCATGTTGGTATCCAGTAGATCCACTCAGGCATGATGGAGTGGATCCCAATGGAATCCAGTGGATCCCCTAGTGTGTGATGAAATGGATCCCAATTGAATCCAGTGGATCCCCTCCTGCGTGATGCAGTGGATCCCGATGGAATCTAGTGGATCCCCTCCTGCGTGATGCAGTGGATCCCGATGGAATCTAGTGGATCCCCTCCTGCGTGATGCAGTGGATCCCGATGGAATCTAGTGGATCCCCTCCTGCGTTCTGCAGTGGATCCCGATGGAATCCACTGGATCCCAACCTACTTAATGCAGTGGATCCCGATGGAATCCACTAGAACCCCTTGAGCATGATGCAGTGGATCCCGAGTAGATCCAGTGGATCCCCTCATGCGTGATGAGGTGGATTCCAATGGAAAACAGTGGGTCACATGTTTGGTGATGCAGTAGATCCCGATGGAACCAAGTGCATCCCATTGTGCGTGATGCAGTGGATCCCGATGGAATCCAGGGAATCCCCTCGGGCATGATGCAGTGGAGCCCATTGGAATCCAGTGGATCCCCTGTGCCTGATGCAGAGGCTCCCGAAGGAACCCAGAGGATCCTCATGCGTGATGCGGTGGATCTCAATGGAATCCGTGGATCCCCAGGTGCGTGATGCAGTGGATCCCGATGGAATACAGTGGATCCCTTCGTGTGTGATGCAGTGGATCCTGATGGAATCCACTGGATCAACTCGTTTGTGATGCAGTGGATCCCGATGGAATCCAGTGGATCCCCTCGATGGTGATGCAGTGGATCCCGATGGAATCTACTGGAACCCCTCGTGCAGGCCATGATGGTATCCGGTAGATTCACTCAGGCATGATGCAGTGGATCCGAATGGAATCCAGTGGAAACCCTCATGCGTGATGCGGTGGAACTCAATGGAATTCAGTGGATCCGCAGGTGCGTGATGCAGTGGATCCTGATGATATCCAGTGGATCCCCTAGTGCGTGATGCAGTGGATCCTGTTGGAATCCAGTTGATCCCTTCGAGCGAGATGTACTGGATCCAGATGGAATCAATTGGATTCCGCAGAGCGTGATGCAGAGGATCCGGATGGTATAGAGTGTATCCCCTCATGTGTGATGCTTTGGATTCCGATGGAATCCAGTAGATCCCAGCGTGAATTATGAAGTGGATATCAATGGAATCCAGGGGATCCCCTCATTGGTGATGCACTGGATCCTGATGGACTCCAGTGGATATCCTCAATTGTGATGCAGTGGATCCTGATGGAATTCAGTTGACCATTTAATCGGGATGTTTTGGGCCATGCTGCATAAAATCCACTGCATTCAATCGGGATGCAATGGGCCTCGCTGCATGGACTCCACTGCATACAATCGGGATCCATTGCGCCACAATGCATGGAATCCTCTGCATTCAATCACGCTGCATGGAATCCACTGCATTCAATCGGGATGCTTTGGGACATGCTGCATAAAATCCACTGCATTCAATCATGCTGCATGGAATCCACTGCATTCAATCATGCTGCATAAAATTCACTGCATTCAATAGGGTTTCATTTTTTCATGCTGCATGGAATCCACTGCATTCAATCATGCTGCATGGAATCCAATGCATTCCATCGGGATGCATTTTACCAGGCTGCATGGAATTCACTGCATTCAATCAACATGCACGGAATCCACTGCATTCAATCGGGATGCATTTTACTAGGCTGCATGGAATCCTCTGCATTCAATGATGCTGCATGGAATCCACTGCATTCAATCGGGATGTATTTTAACACGCTGCGTGGTATCCACCGCAATGAATAACGATGCATGGAATCCAATGCATTCAATCGGGATGAATTTTAAAAGGCCGCATGGAATCCAGTGCATTCAATCAGGAACCATTGCGCCTTGATGCATGGAATTAGTGCATTCAATGAGAATCAATTGCACCACACTGCATGAAATCCACTGACTCAATCGGGATGTTTTGGGCCATGCTGCATAAAATCCACTGCATTCAACGGGATGCATTGGGCCTCGCTGAATGGACTCCACTGCATACAATCGGGATCCATTGCGCCAAAATGCAAGGAATCCTCTGCATTCAATGACGCTGCATGGAATCCACTGCATTCAATCGGGATGCATTTTACCACGCTGCATGGATTACACTGCATTCAATCACAATGCATGGACTCCACCGCATAAAATCGGGATCCATTGCGCCACAATGCATGGAATCCTCTGCATTCAATGACGCTGCATGGAATCCACTGCATTCAAAAGGGATGGTTTGGGCCATGCTGCATAAAATCCACTGCATTCAATCGGGATGCATTGGGCCTCTCTGCATGGACTCCACAGCATTACATCTGGCTGCATGGACTCCACTGCATTATATCTCGCTGCATGGAATCCTCTGCATTCAATGACGCTGCATGGAATCCACTGCATTCAATCGGGATGCATTTTACCAGGCTGCATGGAATCCACTGCATTCAATCGGGATGCATTGGGCCTCACTGCATGGACTCCACTGCATTCAATCGGGATCCATTGCACCACAATGAATGGAATCCTCTGCATTCAATGACGCTACATGTAATCCACTGCTACCAATCGGGATGCATTTTACCAGGCTTCATGGAATGCACTGCATTCAATCACGCTGCATGGAATCCACTGCTTTCAATCGGAATTCATTTTACCACGCTGCATGGATTACACTGCATTCAATCACAATGCATGGAATCCACTGCATTCAATGAAGCTGCATGGAATCCACTGCATTCAATCGGGATGCTTTGGGCCAGGCTGAATAAAATCCACTGCATTCACTCGGGATGCATGGGCCTCGCTGCATGGACTCCACTGCATTAAATCTCGCTGCATGGAATCCTCTGCATTCAATGACACTACATGGAATCCACTGCGCTCAATCAGGATGCATTTTACAACGCTGCATGTATTACAATGCATTCAATCACAATGCATGGAATCCACTGCATTCAATCGGGATGCTTTCAGCCATGCTGCATAAAATCCACTACATTCAATTGGGATGCATTGGGTCTCACTGCATGGACTCCACCGCATAAAATCGGGATCCATTGCGCAACAATGCATGGAATCCTCTGCATTCAATGACGCTGCATTGAATCCACTGCATTCAATCGGGATGCTTTGGGCCATTCTGCATAAACTACACTGCAATCAATAGGGTTACCTTTCTTCATGCTGCATGGAATACACTGATATCTATCACGCTGCATGGAATCCACTGCATTCAATCAGGAGGCATTTTACCAAGCTGCATGGAATCCACTGCATTTAATCACGCTGCATGGAATCCACTGCATTCAATCAGGATGCATTTTTCCAGGGTGCATGGAATCCACTGCATTCAATAATGCTGCAGGAAACCACTGCATTCTATCATGCTGCATGGAATCCACTGCATTAAATAGGGTTCCATTTCTTCACCCTGCATGGAATCCACTGCATTCAATCACGCTGCATGTAAACCACTGCATTCAATCTGGATGCATTTAACCAGGCTGCATGGAATCCATGCATTCATCACGCTGCATGGACTCCACTGCATACAATCGGGATCCATTGCGCCACAAGGCATGGAATACTCTGCATTCAATCGGGATGCTTTGGGCCATGCTGCATAAAATCTACTGCATTCAATCATGCTGCATGAAATCCACTGCATTGAATGACGCTGCATAAAATCCACTGCATTCAATAGGGTTCCATTTCTTCACACTTCATGGAATACTGCATTCAATCACGCTTCATGGAATCCACTGCATTCAATCGGGATGAATTTTACAACCCTGAATGGAGTACACTGCATTCAATCACAATGCATGGAATCCACTGCATTCCATCGGGATGCTTTGGGCCATGCCTCATAAAATCCACTGAATTCAATCGGGATGCCTTGGGCCTCGCTGCATGGACTCCACTGCATACAATCAGGATCCATTGCGCCACAATGCATGGAATCCTCGCATTCATTGACGCTGCATGTAATCCAATGTATTCAATCGGGATGCTTTGGGCCATGCTGCATAAAATCCACTACATTCAATCATGCTTCATGGAATCCACTGCACTCAATCATGCTGCATAAAATCCACTGCATACAATAGGGTTCCATAACTTCACACTGTATGGAATACACTTCATTCCATCACGCTGCATGGAATCCACTGCATTTAATCGGGATGCATTTTACCACGCTGCATGGATTACACTGCATTCAATCATGCTGCAGGGAATCCACTGTATTCAATCGGGATGTTTTGAGCCATGCTGCTTAAAATCCACTGCATTCAATCAGGATGCATTTGGCCTCGCTGCATGGACTCCACTGCATAAAATCTGGATCCATTGCGCAACAATGCATGGAATCCTCTGCATTCAATGACGCTGCATGGAATCCACTGCATTCAATCGGGATGTTCTGGGCCATGCTGCATATAATCCACTGCATTCAATCGGGATGCCTTGGGCCTCACTGCATGGACTCCACTGCATACAATCGGGATCCATTGCGCCACAATGCATGGAATCCTCTGCATTCAATGACGCTGCATGGAATCCACTGCATTCAATCGGGATGCTTTGGGCCATGCTGTATAAAATCCACTGCATCAATCATGCTGCATGGAATCCACTGCATTCAATCATGCTGCATAATATTCACTGCATTCAATAGTGTACCTTTTCTTCACACTGCATGAAATACACTGCATTCAATCACGCTGTATGGAATAAACTGCATTCAATCGGGATGCATTTAACCACGCTGCATGGATTACACTGCATTCAATGACGCTGCATGGAATCCACTGCATTCAATCGGGATGCTTTGGGGCATGCTTCATGAAATCCACTGCATTCAATCATGCTGCATGGAATCCACTGCATTCAATAGGGTTCCATTTCTTCACGCTGAATGGAATACAGTGCATGCAATCACGCTGCATTGACTCCACTTGATAAAGTCGGGATCCATTGTGCCACAATGCATGGAATCCTCTGAATTCAATGACGCTGCATGGAATCCACTGCAATCAATCGGGATGCTTTGGGCCATGGTGCATAAAATCCACTGCATGCAATCATGCTGCATGGAATCCACTGCATTCAATAGGGTTCCATTGCTTCACGCTGCATGGAATCCACTGCATTCAATCACGCTGCATGGAATCCACTGCATTCAATCGGGATGCATTTTACCACGCTGCATGGAGTACACTGCATTCAATCACAATGCATGTAATCCACTGCATTCAATCTGGATGCATTGGGCCATGCTGCATAAAATCCACTGCATTCAATCGTGCTGCATAAAATCCACTGCATTCAATTGGGTTCCATTTCGTAACACTACATGGAATACACTGCATTCAATCACGCTGTATGGAATAAACTGCATTCAATCGGGATGCATTTAACCACGCTGCATGGATTACACTTCATTCAATCACAATGCATGGAATCCACTGCATTCTATCAGGATGCTTTGGGCCATGCTGCATAAAATCCACTGCATTCAATAGGGTTCCATTTCTTCACGCTGCATGGAATCCACTGCATTCAATAGGGTTCCATTCCTTCACGCTGCATGGAATCCACCTCATTCAATCGGGATGCATTTTACCACGCTGCATGGATTACACTGCATTCAATCGCAATGCATAGAATCCACTGCATTCAATCGGGGTGCATTTTACACCGCTGAATGAAATCCACTGCATTTAATCACGCTGCATGTAATCCATGGAATTTAATCGGGATTCATTTTACTAAGCTGTATGGAATCGACTGTATTTAATCACGCTGCATGGAATCAACTGCATTCAATCGGGATTCATTTTACAAGGCTGCATGGAGTTCACTGCATTCAATCACAATGCATGGAATCCACTGCATTCAATCGGGATAATTTGGGCCATGCTGCATAAAATCCACTGCATTCAATCATGCTGCATGGAATCCACTGCATTCGACCATGCTGAATAAAATCCCATGCATTAAATATAGTTCAATTTCTTCACGCTGCATGGAATCCACTGCATTCAATCAGAATGCATTTTACAACGCTGCATGTATTACACTGTTTCAATCACGCTGCATGGAATCCACTGCATTCAATCGGGATGCTTTCGGCCATGCTACATAAAATACACTGCATTCAATCATGCTGCATAATATCCGCTCCATAGTATCCCCTGCATTCATTCATGCTGTAAAAAAACCACTGCATTCAATAAGGTTCCATTTCTTCACGATGCATGTTATACACTGCATTCAATCATGCTGCATTTAATTCACTGCATTCAATCGGGATGCATTTTACCACGCTGCATGGATTAAACCGCATTCAATCACAATGCATGGAATCCACTGCATTCAATCGGGGTGATTTTGGCCATGCTGCATAAAATCCACTGCATTAGTTCGGGATGCATTGGGCCTCACTGCATGGACTCCACTGCATACAATCGGGATCCATTGCGCCAAAATGCATTGAATCTTCTGCATTCAATGACGCTGCATGGAATCCACTGCATTCAATCGGGATGCTTTGGGCCATGCTGCATAAAATCCACTGCATTCAATCATGCTGCATGGAATCCACTGCATTCAATCATGCTGCATAAAATTCACTGCATTCAATAGGGTTTCATTTTTTCATGCTGCATGGAATCCACTGCATTCAATCATGCTGCATGGAATCCAATGCATTCCATCGGGATGCATTTTACCAGGCTGCATGGAATTCACTGCATTCAATCAACATGCACGGAATCCACTGCATTCAATCGGGATGCATTTTACTAGGCTGCATGGAATCCTCTGCATTCAATGATGCTGCATGGAATCCACTGCATTCAATCGGGATGTATTTTAACACGCTGCGTGGTATCCACCGCAATGAATAACACTGCATGGAATCCAATGCATTCAATCGGGATGAATTTTAAAAGGCCGCATGGAATCCAGTGCATTCAATCAGGAACCATTGCGCCTTGATGCATGGAATTAGTGCATTCAATGAGAATCAATTGCACCACACTGCATGAAATCCACTGACTCAATCGGGATGTTTTGGGCCATGCTGTATAAAATCCACTGCATCAATCATGCTGCATGGAATCCACTGCATTCAATCATGCTGCATAAAATCCACTACATTCAATCATGCTTCATGGAATCCACTGCACTCAATCATGCTGCATAAAATCCACTGCATACAATAGGGTTCCATAACTTCACACTGTATGGAATACACTTCATTCCATCACGCTGCATGGAATCCACTGCATTTAATCGGGATGCATTTTACCACGCTGCATGGATTACACTGCATTCAATCATGCTGCAGGGAATCCACTGTATTCAATCGGGATGTTTTGAGCCATGCTGCTTAAAATCCACTGCATTCAATCAGGATGCATTTGGCCTCGCTGCATGGACTCCACTGCATAAAATCTGGATCCATTGCGCAACAATGCATGGAATCCTCTGCATTCAATGACGCTGCATGGAATCCACTGCATTCAATCGGGATGTTTTGGGCCATGCTGCATATAATCCACTGCATTCAATCGGGATGCCTTGGGCCTCACTGCATGGACTCCACTGCATACAATCGGGATCCATTGCGCCACAATGCATGGAATCCTCTGCATTCAATGACGCTGCATGGAATCCACTGCATTCAATCGGGATGCTTTGGGCCATGCTGTATAAAATCCACTGCATCAATCATGCTGCATGGAATCCACTGCATTCAATCATGCTGCATAATATTCACTGCATTCAATAGTGTACCTTTTCTTCACACTGCATGAAATACACTGCATTCAATCACGCTGTATGGAATAAACTGCATTCAATCGGGATGCATTTAACCACGCTGCATGGATTACACTGCATTCAATGACGCTGCATGGAATCCACGGCATTCAATCGGGATGCTTTGGGGCATGCTTCATGAAATCCACTGCATTCAATCATGCTGCATGGAATCCACTGCATTCAATAGGGTTCCATTTCTTCACGCTGAATGGAATACAGTGCATGCAATCACGCTGCATTGACTCCACTTGATAAAATCGGGATCCATTGTGCCACAATGCATGGAATCCTCTGAATTCAATGACGCTGCATGGAATCCACTGCAATCAATCGGGATGCTTTGGGCCATGGTGCATAAAATCCACTGCATGCAATCTTGCTGCATGGAATCCACTGCATTCAATAGGGTTCCATTGCTTCACGCTGCATGGAATCCACTGCATTCAATCACGCTGCATGGAATCCACTGCATTCAATCGGGATGCATTTTACCACGCTGCATGGAGTACACTGCATTCAATCACAATGCATGTAATCCACTGCATTCAATCTGGATGCATTGGGCCATGCTGCATAAAATCCACTGCATTCAATCGTGCTGCATAAAATCCACTGCATTCAATTGGGTTCCATTTCGTAACACTACATGGAATACACTGCATTCAATCACGCTGTATGGAATAAACTGCATTCAATCGGGATGCATTTAACCACGCTGCATGGATTACACTTCATTCAATCACAATGCATGGAATCCACTGCATTCTATCAGGATGCTTTGGGCCATGCTGCATAAAATCCACTGCATTCAATAGGGTTCCATTTCTTCACGCTGCATGGAATCCACTGCATTCAATAGGGTTCCATTCCTTCACGCTGCATGGAATCCACCTCATTCAATCGGGATGCATTTTACCACGCTGCATGGATTACACTGCATTCAATCGCAATGCATAGAATCCACTGCATTCAATCGGGGTGCATTTTACACCGCTGAATGAAATCCACTGCATTTAATCACGCTGCATGTAATCCATGGAATTTAATCGGGATTCATTTTACTAAGCTGTATGGAATCGACTGTATTTAATCACGCTGCATGGAATCAACTGCATTCAATCGGGATTCATTTTACAAGGCTGCATGGAGTTCACTGCATTCAATCACAATGCATGGAATCCACTGCATTCAATCGGGATAATTTGGGCCATGCTGCATAAAATCCACTGCATTCAATCATGCTGCATGGAATCCACTGCATTCGACCATGCTGAATAAAATCCCATGCATTAAATATAGTTCAATTTCTTCACGCTGCATGGAATCCACTGCATTCAATCAGAATCCATTTTACAACGCTGCCTGTATTACACTGTTTCAATCACGCTGCATGGAATCCACTGCATTCAATCGGGATGCTTTCGGCCATGCTACATAAAATACACTGCATTCAATCATGCTGCATAATATCCGCTCCATAGTATCCCCTGCATTCATTCATGCTGTAAAAAAACCACTGCATTCAATAAGGTTCCATTTCTTCACGATGCATGTTATACACTGCATTCAATCATGCTGCATTTAATTCACTGCATTCAATCGGGATGCATTTTACCACGCTGCATGGATTAAACCGCATTCAATCACAATGCATGGAATCCACTGCATTCAATCGGGGTGATTTTGGCCATGCTGCATAAAATCCACTGCATTAGTTCGGGATGCATTGGGCCTCACTGCATGGACTCCACTGCATACAATCGGGATCCATTGCGCCAAAATGCATTGAATCTTCTGCATTCAATGACGCTGCATGGAATCCACTGCATTCAATCGGGATGCTTTGGGCCATGCTGCATAAAATCCACTGCATTCAATCATGCTGCATGGAATCCACTGCATTCAATCATGCTGCATAAAATTCACTGCATTCAATAGGGTTTCATTTTTTCATGCTGCATGGAATCCACTGCATTCAATCATGCTGCATGGAATCCAATGCATTCCATCGGGATGCATTTTACCAGGCTGCATGGAATTCACTGCATTCAATCAACATGCACGGAATCCACTGCATTCAATCGGGATGCATTTTACTAGGCTGCATGGAATCCTCTGCATTCAATGATGCTGCATGGAATCCACTGCATTCAATCGGGATGTATTTTAACACGCTGCGTGGTATCCACCGCAATGAATAACGCTGCATGGAATCCAATGCATTCAATCGGGATGAATTTTAAAAGGCCGCATGGAATCCAGTGCATTCAATCAGGAACCATTGCGCCTTGATGCATGGAATTAGTGCATTCAATGAGAATCAATTGCACCACACTGCATGAAATCCACTGACTCAATCGGGATGTTTTGGGCCATGCTGTATAAAATCCACTGCATCAATCATGCTGCATGGAATCCACTGCATTCAATCATGCTGCATAAAATCCACTACATTCAATCATGCTTCATGGAATCCACTGCACTCAATCATGCTGCATAAAATCCACTGCATACAATAGGGTTCCATAACTTCACACTGTATGGAATACACTTCATTCCATCACGCTGCATGGAATCCACTGCATTTAATCGGGATGCATTTTACCACGCTGCATGGATTACACTGCATTCAATCATGCTGCAGGGAATCCACTGTATTCAATCGGGATGTTTTGAGCCATGCTGCTTAAAATCCACTGCATTCAATCAGGATGCATTTGGCCTCGCTGCATGGACTCCACTGCATAAAATCTGGATCCATTGCGCAACAATGCATGGAATCCTCTGCATTCAATGACGCTGCATGGAATCCACTGCATTCAATCGGGATGTTTTGGGCCATGCTGCATATAATCCACTGCATTCAATCGGGATGCCTTGGGCCTCACTGCATGGACTCCACTGCATACAATCGGGATCCATTGCGCCACAATGCATGGAATCCTCTGCATTCAATGACGCTGCATGGAATCCACTGCATTCAATCGGGATGCTTTGGGCCATGCTGTATAAAATCCACTGCATCAATCATGCTGCATGGAATCCACTGCATTCAATCATGCTGCATAATATTCACTGCATTCAATAGTGTACCTTTTCTTCACACTGCATGAAATACACTGCATTCAATCACGCTGTATGGAATAAACTGCATTCAATCGGGATGCATTTAACCACGCTGCATGGATTACACTGCATTCAATGACGCTGCATGGAATCCACGGCATTCAATCGGGATGCTTTGGGGCATGCTTCATGAAATCCACTGCATTCAATCATGCTGCATGGAATCCACTGCATTCAATAGGGTTCCATTTCTTCACGCTGAATGGAATACAGTGCATGCAATCACGCTGCATTGACTCCACTTGATAAAATCGGGATCCATTGTGCCACAATGCATGGAATCCTCTGAATTCAATGACGCTGCATGGAATCCACTGCAATCAATCGGGATGCTTTGGGCCATGGTGCATAAAATCCACTGCATGCAATCATGCTGCATGGAATCCACTGCATTCAATAGGGTTCCATTGCTTCACGCTGCATGGAATCCACTGCATTCAATCACGCTGCATGGAATCCACTGCATTCAATCGGGATGCATTTTACCACGCTGCATGGAGTACACTGCATTCAATCACAATGCATGTAATCCACTGCATTCAATCTGGATGCATTGGGCCATGCTGCATAAAATCCACTGCATTCAATCGTGCTGCATAAAATCCACTGCATTCAATTGGGTTCCATTTCGTAACACTACATGGAATACACTGCATTCAATCACGCTGTATGGAATAAACTGCATTCAATCGGGATGCATTTAACCACGCTGCATGGATTACACTTCATTCAATCACAATGCATGGAATCCACTGCATTCTATCAGGATGCTTTGGGCCATGCTGCATAAAATCCACTGCATTCAATAGGGTTCCATTTCTTCACGCTGCATGGAATCCACTGCATTCAATAGGGTTCCATTCCTTCACGCTGCATGGAATCCACCTCATTCAATAGGGATGCATTTTACCACGCTGCATGGATTACACTGCATTCAATCGCAATGCATAGAATCCACTGCATTCAATCGGGGTGCATTTTACACCGCTGAATGAAATCCACTGCATTTAATCACGCTGCATGTAATCCATGGAATTTAATCGGGATTCATTTTACTAAGCTGTATGGAATCGACTGTATTTAATCACGCTGCATGGAATCAACTGCATTCAATCGGGATTCATTTTACAAGGCTGCATGGAGTTCACTGCATTCAATCACAATGCATGGAATCCACTGCATTCAATCGGGATAATTTGGGCCATGCTGCATAAAATCCACTGCATTCAATCATGCTGCATGGAATCCACTGCATTCGACCATGCTGAATAAAATCCCATGCATTAAATATAGTTCAATTTCTTCACGCTGCATGGAATCCACTGCATTCAATCAGAATCCATTTTACAACGCTGCATGTATTACACTGTTTCAATCACGCTGCATGGAATCCACTGCATTCAATCGGGATGCTTTCGGCCATGCTACATAAAATACACTGCATTCAATCATGCTGCATAATATCCGCTCCATAGTATCCCCTGCATTCATTCATGCTGTAAAAAAACCACTGCATTCAATAAGGTTCCATTTCTTCACGATGCATGTTATACACTGCATTCAATCATGCTGCATTTAATTCACTGCATTCAATCGGGATGCATTTTACCACGCTGCATGGATTAAACCGCATTCAATCACAATGCATGGAATCCACTGCATTCAATCGGGGTGATTTTGGCCATGCTGCATAAAATCCACTGCATTAGTTCGGGATGCATTGGGCCTCACTGCATGGACTCCACTGCATACAATCGGGATCCATTGCGCCAAAATGCATTGAATCTTCTGCATTCAATGACGCTGCATGGAATCCACTGCATTCAATCGGGATGCTTTGGGCCATGCTGCATAAAATCCACTGCATTCAATCATGCTGCATGGAATCCACTGCATTCAATCATGCTGCATAAAATTCACTGCATTCAATAGGGTTTCATTTTTTCATGCTGCATGGAATCCACTGCATTCAATCATGCTGCATGGAATCCAATGCATTCCATCGGGATGCATTTTACCAGGCTGCATGGAATTCACTGCATTCAATCAACATGCACGGAATCCACTGCATTCAATCAGGATGCATTTTACTAGGCTGCATGGAATCCTCTGCATTCAATGATGCTGCATGGAATCCACTGCATTCAATCGGGATGTATTTTAACACGCTGCGTGGTATCCACCGCAATGAATAACGCTGCATGGAATCCAATGCATTCAATCGGGATGAATTTTAAAAGGCCGCATGGAATCCAGTGCATTCAATCAGGAACCATTGCGCCTTGATGCATGGAATTAGTGCATTCAATGAGAATCAATTGCACCACACTGCATGAAATCCACTGACTCAATCGGGATGTTTTGGGCCATGCTGCATAAAATCCACTGCATTCAACGGGATGCATTGGGCCTCGCTGAATGGACTCCACTGCATACAATCGGGATCCATTGCGCCAAAATGCAAGGAATCCTCTGCATTCAATGACGCTGCATGGAATCCACTGCATTCAATCGGGATGCATTTTACCACGCTGCATGGATTACACTGCATTCAATCACAATGCATGGAATCCACCGCATTAAATCGGGATCCATTGCGCCACAATGCATGGAATCCTCTGCATTCAATGACGCTACATGTAATCCACTGCTTCCAATCGGGATGCATTTTACCAGGCTTCATGGAATGCACTGCATTCAATCACGCTGCATGGAATCCACTGCTTTCAATCGGAATTCATTTTACCACGCTGCATGGATTACACTGCATTCAATCACAATGCATGGAATCCACTGCATTCAATGAAGCTGCATGGAATCCACTGCATTCAATCGGGGTGCTTTGGGCCAGGCTGAATAAAATCCACTGCATTCACTCGGGATGCATGGGCCTCGCTGCATGGACTCCACTGCATTAAATCTCGCTGCATGGAATCCTCTGCATTCAATGACGCTACATGGAATCCACTGCGCTCAATCAGGATGCATTTTACAACGCTGCATGTATTACAATGCATTCAATCACAATGCATGGAATCCACTGCATTCAATCGGGATGCTTTCAGCCATGCTGCATAAAATCCACTACATTCAATTGGGATGCATTGGGTCTCACTGCATGGACTCCACCGCATAAAATCGGGATCCATTGCACAACAATGCATGGAATCCTCTGCATTCAATGACGCTGCATTGAATCCACTGCATTCAATCGGGATGCTTTGGGCCATTCTGCATAAACTCCACTGCAATCAATAGGGTTCCCTTTCTTCATGCTGCATGGAATACACTGATATCAATCACGCTGCATGGAATCCACTGCATTCAAGCAGGAGGCATTTTACCAAGCTGCATGGAATCCACTGCATTTAATCACGCTGCATGGAATCCACTGCATTCAATCAGGATGCATTTTTCCAGGGTGCATGGAATCCACTGCATTCAATAATGCTGCAGGAAACCACTGCATTCTATCATGCTGCATGGAATCCACTGCATTAAATAGGGTTCCATTTCTTCACCCTGCATGGAATCCACTGCATTCAATCACGCTGCATGTAAACCACTGCATTCAATCTGGATGCATTTAACCAGGCTGCATGGAATCCATGCATTCATCACGCTGCATGGACTCCACTGCATACAATCGGGATCCATTGCGCCACAAGGCATGGAATACTCTGCATTCAATCGGGATGCTTTGGGCCATGCTGCATAAAATCTACTGCATTCAATCATGCTGCATGAAATCCACTGCATTAAATGACGCTGCATAAAATCCACTGCATTCAATAGGGTTCCATTTCTTCACACTTCATGGAATACTGCATTCAATCACGCTTCATGGAATCCACTGCATTCAATCGGGATGAATTTTACAACCCTGAATGGAGTACACTGCATTCAATCACAATGCATGGAATCCACTGCATTCCATCGGGATGCTTTGGGCCATGCCTCATAAAATCCACTGAATTCAATCGGGATGCCTTGGGCCTCGCTGCATGGACTCCACTGCATACAATCAGGATCCATTGCGCCACAATGCATGGAATCCTCGCATTCATTGACGCTGCATGTAATCCAATGTATTCAATCGGGATGCTTTGGGCCATGCTGCATAAAATCCACTACATTCAATCATGCTTCATGGAATCCACTGCACTCAATCATGCTTCATAAAATCCACTGCATACAATAGGGTTCCATAACTTCACACTGTATGGAATACACTTCATTCCATCACGCTGCATGGAATCCACTGCATTTAATCGGGATGCATTTTACCACGCTGCATGGATTACACTGCATTCAATCATGCTGCAGGGAATCCACTGTATTCAATCGGGATGTTTTGAGCCATGCTGCTTAAAATCCACTGCATTCAGTCAGGATGCATTTGGCCTCGCTGCATGGACTCCACTGCATAAAATCTGGATCCATTGCGCAACAATGCATGGAATCCTCTGCATTCAATGACGCTGCATGGAATCCACTGCATTCAATCGGGATGTTTTGGGCCATGCTGCATATAATCCACTGCATTCAATCGGGATGCCTTGGGCCTCACTGCATGGACTCCACTGCATACAATCGGGATCCATTGCGCCACAATGCATGGAATCCTCTGCATTCAATGACGCTGCATGGAATCCACTGCATTCAATCGGGATGCTTTGGGCCATGCTGTATAAAATCCACTGCATCAATCATGCTGCATGGAATCCACTGCATTCAATCATGCTGCATAATATTCACTGCATTCAATAGTGTACCTTTTCTTCACACTGCATGAAATACACTGCATTCAATCACGCTGTATGGAATAAACTGCATTCAATCGGGATGCATTTAACCACGCTGCATGGATTACACTGCATTCAATGACGCTGCATGGAATCCACGGCATTCAATCGGGATGCTTTGGGGCATGCTTCATGAAATCCACTGCATTCAATCATGCTGCATGGAATCCACTGCATTCAATAGGGTTCCATTTCTTCACGCTGAATGGAATACAGTGCATGCAATCACGCTGCATTGACTCCACTTGATAAAATCGGGATCCATTGTGCCACAATGCATGGAATCCTCTGAATTCAATGACGCTGCATGGAATCCACTGCAATCAATCGGGATGCTTTGGGCCATGGTGCATAAAATCCACTGCATGCAATCATGCTGCATGGAATCCACTGCATTCAATAGGGTTCCATTGCTTCACGCTGCATGGAATCCACTGCATTCAATCACGCTGCATGGAATCCACTGCATTCAATCGGGATGCATTTTACCACGCTGCATGGAGTACACTGCATTCAATCACAATGCATGTAATCCACTGCATTCAATCTGGATGCATTGGGCCATGCTGCATAAAATCCACTGCATTCAATCGTGCTGCATAAAATCCACTGCATTCAATTGGGTTCCATTTCGTAACACTACATGGAATACACTGCATTCAATCACGCTGTATGGAATAAACTGCATTCAATCGGGATGCATTTAACCACGCTGCATGGATTACACTTCATTCAATCACAATGCATGGAATCCACTGCATTCTATCAGGATGCTTTGGGCCATGCTGCATAAAATCCACTGCATTCAATAGGGTTCCATTTCTTCACGCTGCATGGAATCCACTGCATTCAATAGGGTTCCATTCCTTCACGCTGCATGGAATCCACCTCATTCAATAGGGATGCATTTTACCACGCTGCATGGATTACACTGCATTCAATCGCAATGCATAGAATCCACTGCATTCAATCGGGGTGCATTTTACACCGCTGAATGAAATCCACTGCATTTAATCACGCTGCATGTAATCCATGGAATTTAATCGGGATTCATTTTACTAAGCTGTATGGAATCGACTGTATTTAATCACGCTGCATGGAATCAACTGCATTCAATCGGGATTCATTTTACAAGGCTGCATGGAGTTCACTGCATTCAATCACAATGCATGGAATCCACTGCATTCAATCGGGATAATTTGGGCCATGCTGCATAAAATCCACTGCATTCAATCATGCTGCATGGAATCCACTGCATTCGACCATGCTGAATAAAATCCCATGCATTAAATATAGTTCAATTTCTTCACGCTGCATGGAATCCACTGCATTCAATCAGAATCCATTTTACAACGCTGCATGTATTACACTGTTTCAATCACGCTGCATGGAATCCACTGCATTCAATCGGGATGCTTTCGGCCATGCTACATAAAATACACTGCATTCAATCATGCTGCATAATATCCGCTCCATAGTATCCCCTGCATTCATTCATGCTGTAAAAAAACCACTGCATTCAATAAGGTTCCATTTCTTCACGATGCATGTTATACACTGCATTCAATCATGCTGCATTTAATTCACTGCATTCAATCGGGATGCATTTTACCACGCTGCATGGATTAAACCGCATTCAATCACAATGCATGGAATCCACTGCATTCAATCGGGGTGATTTTGGCCATGCTGCATAAAATCCACTGCATTAGTTCGGGATGCATTGGGCCTCACTGCATGGACTCCACTGCATACAATCGGGATCCATTGCGCCAAAATGCATTGAATCTTCTGCATTCAATGACGCTGCATGGAATCCACTGCATTCAATCGGGATGCTTTGGGCCATGCTGCATAAAATCCACTGCATTCAATCATGCTGCATGGAATCCACTGCATTCAATCATGCTGCATAAAATTCACTGCATTCAATAGGGTTTCATTTTTTCATGCTGCATGGAATCCACTGCATTCAATCATGCTGCATGGAATCCAATGCATTCCATCGGGATGCATTTTACCAGGCTGCATGGAATTCACTGCATTCAATCAACATGCACGGAATCCACTGCATTCAATCGGGATGCATTTTACTAGGCTGCATGGAATCCTCTGCATTCAATGATGCTGCATGGAATCCACTGCATTCAATCGGGATGTATTTTAACACGCTGCGTGGTATCCACCGCAATGAATAACGCTGCATGGAATCCAATGCATTCAATCGGGATGAATTTTAAAAGGCCGCATGGAATCCAGTGCATTCAATCAGGAACCATTGCGCCTTGATGCATGGAATTAGTGCATTCAATGAGAATCAATTGCACCACACTGCATGAAATCCACTGACTCAATCGGGATGTTTTGGGCCATGCTGCATAAAATCCACTGCATTCAACGGGATGCATTGGGCCTCGCTGAATGGACTCCACTGCATACAATCGGGATCCATTGCGCCAAAATGCAAGGAATCCTCTGCATTCAATGACGCTGCATGGAATACACTGCATTCAATCGGGATGCATTTTACCATGCTGCATGGATTACACTGCATTCAATCACAATGCATGGACTCCACCGCATAAAATCGGGATCCATTGCGCCACAATGCATGGAATCCTCTGCATTCAATGACGCTGCATGGAATCCACTGCATTCAATCAGGATGCATTTTTCCAGGGTGCATGGAATCCACTGCATTCAATAATGCTGCAGGAAACCACTGCATTCTATCATGCTGCATGGAATCCACTGCATTAAATAGGGTTCCATTTCTTCACCCTGCATGGAATCCACTGCATTCAATCACGCTGCATGTAAACCACTGCATTCAATCGGGATGCATTTAACCAGGCTGCATGGAATCCATGCATTCATCACGCTGCATGGACTCCACTGCATACAATCGGGATCCATTGCGCCACAAGGCATGGAATACTCTGCATTCAATCGGGATGCTTTGGGCCATGCTGCATAAAATCTACTGCATTCAATCATGCTGCATGAAATCCACTGCATTGAATGACGCTGCATAAAATCCACTGCATTCAATAGGGTTCCATTTCTTCACACTTCATGGAATACTGCATTCAATCACGCTTCATGGAATCCACTGCATTCAATCGGGATGAATTTTACAACCCTGAATGGAGTACACTGCATTCAATCACAATGCATGGAATCCACTGCATTCCATCGGGATGCTTTGGGCCATGCCTCATAAAATCCACTGAATTCAATCGGGATGCCTTGGGCCTCGCTGCATGGACTCCACTGCATACAATCAGGATCCATTGCGCCACAATGCATGGAATCCTCGCATTCATTGACGCTGCATGTAATCCAATGTATTCAATCGGGATGCTTTGGGCCATGCTGCATAAAATCCACTACATTCAATCATGCTTCATGGAATCCACTGCACTCAATCATGCTGCATAAAATCCACTGCATACAATAGGGTTCCATAACTTCACACTGTATGGAATACACTTCATTCCATCACGCTGCATGGAATCCACTGCATTTAATCGGGATGCATTTTACCACGCTGCATGGATTACACTGCATTCAATCATGCTGCAGGGAATCCACTGTATTCAATCGGGATGTTTTGAGCCATGCTGCTTAAAATCCACTGCATTCAGTCAGGATGCATTTGGCCTCGCTGCATGGACTCCACTGCATAAAATCTGGATCCATTGCGCAACAATGCATGGAATCCTCTGCATTCAATGACGCTGCATGGAATCCACTGCATTCAATCGGGATGTTTTGGGCCATGCTGCATATAATCCACTGCATTCAATCGGGATGCCTTGGGCCTCACTGCATGGACTCCACTGCATACAATCGGGATCCATTGCGCCACAATGCATGGAATCCTCTGCATTCAATGACGCTGCATGGAATCCACTGCATTCAATCGGGATGCTTTGGGCCATGCTGTATAAAATCCACTGCATCAATCATGCTGCATGGAATCCACTGCATTCAATCATGCTGCATAATATTCACTGCATTCAATAGTGTACCTTTTCTTCACACTGCATGAAATACACTGCATTCAATCACGCTGTATGGAATAAACTGCATTCAATCGGGATGCATTTAACCACGCTGCATGGATTACACTGCATTCAATGACGCTGCATGGAATCCACGGCATTCAATCGGGATGCTTTGGGGCATGCTTCATGAAATCCACTGCATTCAATCATGCTGCATGGAATCCACTGCATTCAATAGGGTTCCATTTCTTCACGCTGAATGGAATACAGTGCATGCAATCACGCTGCATTGACTCCACTTGATAAAATCGGGATCCATTGCGCCACAATGCATGGAATCCTCTGAATTCAATGACGCTGCATGGAATCCACTGCAATCAATCGGGATGCTTTGGGCCATGGTGCATAAAATCCACTGCATGCAATCATGCTGCATGGAATCCACTGCATTCAATAGGGTTCCATTGCTTCACGCTGCATGGAATCCACTGCATTCAATCACGCTGCATGGAATCCACTGCATTCAATCGGGATGCATTTTACCATGCTGCATGGAGTACACTGCATTCAATCACAATGCATGTAATCCACTGCATTCAATCTGGATGCATTGGGCCATGCTGCATAAAATCCACTGCATTCAATCGTGCTGCATAAAATCCACTGCATTCAATTGAGTTCCATTTCGTAACACTACATGGAATACACTGCATTCAATCACGCTGTATGGAATAAACTGCATTCAATCGGGATGCATTTAACCACGCTGCATGGATTACACTTCATTCAATCACAATGCATGGAATCCACTGCATTCTATCAGGATGCTTTGGGCCATGCTGCATAAAATCCACTGCATTCAATAGGGTTCCATTTCTTCACGCTGCATGGAATCCACTGCATTCAATAGGGTTCCATTCCTTCACGCTGCATGGAATCCACCTCATTCAATCGGGATGCATTTTACCACGCTGCATGGATTACACTGCATTCAATCGCAATGCATAGAATCCACTGCATTCAATCGGGGTGCATTTTACACCGCTGAATGAAATCCACTGCATTTAATCACGCTGCATGTAATCCATGGAATTTAATCGGGATTCATTTTACTAAGCTGTATGGAATCGACTGTATTTAATCACGCTGCATGGAATCAACTGCATTCAATCGGGATTCATTTTACAAGGCTGCATGGAGTTCACTGCATTCAATCACAATGCATGGAATCCACTGCATTCAATCGGGATAATTTGGGGCATGCTGCATAAAATCCACTGCATTCAATCATGCTGCATGGAATCCACTGCATTCGACCATGCTGAATAAAATCCCATGCATTAAATATAGTTCAATTTCTTCACGCTGCATGGAATCCACTGCATTCAATCAGAATCCATTTTACAACGCTGCCTGTATTACACTGTTTCAATCACGCTGCATGGAATCCACTGCATTCAATCGGGATGCTTTCGGCCATGCTACATAAAATACACTGCATTCAATCATGCTGCATAATATCCGCTCCATAGTATCCCCTGCATTCATTCATGCTGTAAAAAAACCACTGCATTCAATAAGGTTCCATTTCTTCACGATGCATGTTATACACTGCATTCAATCATGCTGCATTTAATTCACTGCATTCAATCGGGATGCATTTTACCACGCTGCATGGATTAAACCGCATTCAATCACAATGCATGGAATCCACTGCATTCAATCGGGGTGATTTTGGCCATGCTGCATAAAATCCACTGCATTAGTTCGGGATGCATTGGGCCTCACTGCATGGACTCCACTGCATACAATCGGGATCCATTGCGCCAAAATGCATTGAATCTTCTGCATTCAATGACGCTGCATGGAATCCACTGCATTCAATCGGGATGCTTTGGGCCATGCTGCATAAAATCCACTGCATTCAATCATGCTGCATGGAATCCACTGCATTCAATCATGCTGCATAAAATTCACTGCATTCAATAGGGTTTCATTTTTTCATGCTGCATGGAATCCACTGCATTCAATCATGCTGCATGGAATCCAATGCATTCCATCGGGATGCATTTTACCAGGCTGCATGGAATTCACTGCATTCAATCAACATGCACGGAATCCACTGCATTCAATCAGGATGCATTTTACTAGGCTGCATGGAATCCTCTGCATTCAATGATGCTGCATGGAATCCACTGCATTCAATCGGGATGTATTTTAACACGCTGCGTGGTATCCACCGCAATGAATAACGCTGCATGGAATCCAATGCATTCAATCGGGATGAATTTTAAAAGGCCGCATGGAATCCAGTGCATTCAATCAGGAACCATTGCGCCTTGATGCATGGAATTAGTGCATTCAATGAGAATCAATTGCACCACACTGCATGAAATCCACTGACTCAATCGGGATGTTTTGGGCCATGCTGCATAAAATCCACTGCATTCAACGGGATGCATTGGGCCTCGCTGAATGGACTCCACTGCATACAATCGGGATCCATTGCGCCAAAATGCAAGGAATCCTCTGCATTCAATGACGCTGCATGGAATCCACTGCATTCAATCGGGATGCATTTTACCACGCTGCATGGATTACACTGCATTCAATCACAATGCATGGAATCCACCGCATAAAATCGGGATCCATTGCGCCACAATGCATGGAATCCTCTGCATTCAATGACGCTACATGTAATCCACTGCTTCCAATCGGGATGCATTTTACCAGGCTTCATGGAATGCACTGCATTCAATCACGCTGCATGGAATCCACTGCTTTCAATCGGAATTCATTTTACCACGCTGCATGGATTACACTGCATTCAATCACAATGCATGGAATCCACTGCATTCAATGAAGCTGCATGGAATCCAGTGCATTCAATCGGGGTGCTTTGGGCCAGGCTGAATAAAATCCACTGCATTCACTCGGGATGCATGGGCCTCGCTGCATGGACTCCACTGCATTAAATCTCGCTGCATGGAATCCTCTGCATTCAATGACGCTACATGGAATCCACTGCGCTCAATCAGGATGCATTTTACAACGCTGCATGTATTACAATGCATTCAATCACAATGCATGGAATCCACTGCATTCAATCGGGATGCTTTCAGCCATGCTGCATAAAATCCACTACATTCAATTGGGATGCATTGGGTCTCACTGCATGGACTCCACCGCATAAAATCGGGATCCATTGCGCAACAATGCATGGAATCCTCTGCATTCAATGACGCTGCATTGAATCCACTGCATTCAATCGGGATGCTTTGGGCCATTCTGCATAAACTCCACTGCAATCAATAGGGTTCCCTTTCTTCATGCTGCATGGAATACACTGATATCAATCACGCTGCATGGAATCCACTGCATTCAAGCAGGAGGCATTTTACCAAGCTGCATGGAATCCACTGCATTTAATCACGCTGCATGGAATCCACTGCATTCAATCAGGATGCATTTTTCCAGGGTGCATGGAATCCACTGCATTCAATAATGCTGCAGGAAACCACTGCATTCTATCATGCTGCATGGAATCCACTGCATTAAATAGGGTTCCATTTCTTCACCCTGCATGGAATCCACTGCATTCAATCACGCTGCATGTAAACCACTGCATTCAATCTGGATGCATTTAACCAGGCTGCATGGAATCCATGCATTCATCACGCTGCATGGACTCCACTGCATACAATCGGGATCCATTGCGCCACAAGGCATGGAATACTCTGCATTCAATCGGGATGCTTTGGGCCATGCTGCATAAAATCTACTGCATTCAATCATGCTGCATGAAATCCACTGCATTAAATGACGCTGCATAAAATCCACTGCATTCAATAGGGTTCCATTTCTTCACACTTCATGGAATACTGCATTCAATCACGCTTCATGGAATCCACTGCATTCAATCGGGATGAATTTTACAACCCTGAATGGAGTACACTGCATTCAATCACAATGCATGGAATCCACTGCATTCCATCGGGATGCTTTGGGCCATGCCTCATAAAATCCACTGAATTCAATCGGGATGCCTTGGGCCTCGCTGCATGGACTCCACTGCATACAATCAGGATCCATTGCGCCACAATGCATGGAATCCTCGCATTCATTGACGCTGCATGTAATCCAATGTATTCAATCGGGATGCTTTGGGCCATGCTGCATAAAATCCACTACATTCAATCATGCTTCATGGAATCCACTGCACTCAATCATGCTGCATAAAATCCACTGCATACAATAGGGTTCCATAACTTCACACTGTATGGAATACACTTCATTCCATCACGCTGCATGGAATCCACTGCATTTAATCGGGATGCATTTTACCACGCTGCATGGATTACACTGCATTCAATCATGCTGCAGGGAATCCACTGTATTCAATCGGGATGTTTTGAGCCATGCTGCTTAAAATCCACTGCATTCAGTCAGGATGCATTTGGCCTCGCTGCATGGACTCCACTGCATAAAATCTGGATCCATTGCGCAACAATGCATGGAATCCTCTGCATTCAATGACGCTGCATGGAATCCACTGCATTCAATCGGGATGTTTTGGGCCATGCTGCATATAATCCACTGCATTCAATCGGGATGCCTTGGGCCTCACTGCATGGACTCCACTGCATACAATCGGGATCCATTGCGCCACAATGCATGGAATCCTCTGCATTCAATGACGCTGCATGGAATCCACTGCATTCAATCGGGATGCTTTGGGCCATGCTGTATAAAATCCACTGCATCAATCATGCTGCATGGAATCCACTGCATTCAATCATGCTGCATAATATTCACTGCATTCAATAGTGTACCTTTTCTTCACACTGCATGAAATACACTGCATTCAATCACGCTGTATGGAATAAACTGCATTCAATCGGGATGCATTTAACCACGCTGCATGGATTACACTGCATTCAATGACGCTGCATGGAATCCACTGCATTCAATCGGGATGCTTTGGGGCATGCTTCATGAAATCCACTGCATTCAATCATGCTGCATGGAATCCACTGCATTCAATAGGGTTCCATTTCTTCACGCTGAATGGAATACAGTGCATGCAATCACGCTGCATTGACTCCACTTGATAAAATCGGGATCCATTGCGCCACAATGCATGGAATCCTCTGAATTCAATGACGCTGCATGGAATCCACTGCAATCAATCGGGATGCTTTGGGCCATGGTGCATAAAATCCACTGCATGCAATCATGCTGCATGGAATCCACTGCATTCAATAGGGTTCCATTGCTTCACGCTGCATGGAATCCACTGCATTCAATCACGCTGCATGGAATCCACTGCATTCAATCGGGATGCATTTTACCACGCTGCATGGAGTACACTGCATTCAATCACAATGCATGTAATCCACTGCATTCAATCTGGATGCATTGGGCCATGCTGCATAAAATCCACTGCATTCAATCGTGCTGCATAAAATCCACTGCATTCAATTGGGTTCCATTTCGTAACACTACATGGAATACACTGCATTCAATCACGCTGTATGGAATAAACTGCATTCAATCGGGATGCATTTAACCACGCTGCATGGATTACACTTCATTCAATCACAATGCATGGAATCCACTGCATTCTATCAGGATGCTTTGGGCCATGCTGCATAAAATCCACTGCATTCAATAGGGTTCCATTTCTTCACGCTGCATGGAATCCACTGCATTCAATAGGGTTCCATTCCTTCACGCTGCATGGAATCCACCTCATTCAATCGGGATGCATTTTACCACGCTGCATGGAGTACACTGCATTCAATCGCAATGCATAGAATCCACTGCATTCAATCGGGGTGCATTTTACACCGCTGAATGAAATCCACTGCATTTAATCACGCTGCATGTAATCCATGGAATTTAATCGGGATTCATTTTACTAAGCTGTATGGAATCGACTGTATTTAATCACGCTGCATGGAATCAACTGCATTCAATCGGGATTCATTTTACAAGGCTGCATGGAGTTCACTGCATTCAATCACAATGCATGGAATCCACTGCATTCAATCGGGATAATTTGGGCCATGCTGCATAAAATCCACTGCATTCAATCATGCTGCATGGAATCCACTGCATTCGACCATGCTGAATAAAATCCCATGCATTAAATATAGTTCAATTTCTTCACGCTGCATGGAATCCACTGCATTCAATCAGAATCCATTTTACAACGCTGCCTGTATTACACTGTTTCAATCACGCTGCATGGAATCCAATGCATTCAATCGGGATGAATTTTAAAAGGCCGCATGGAATCCAGTGCATTCAATCAGGAACCATTGCGCCTTGATGCATGGAATTAGTGCATTCAATGAGAATCAATTGCACCACACTGCATGAAATCCACTGACTCAATCGGGATGTTTTGGGCCATGCTGCATAAAATCCACTGCATTCAACGGGATGCATTGGGCCTCGCTGAATGGACTCCACTGCATACAATCGGGATCCATTGCGCCAAAATGCAAGGAATCCTCTGCATTCAATGACGCTGCATGGAATCCACTGCATTCAATCGGGATGCATTTTACCACGCTGCATGGATTACACTGCATTCAATCACAATGCATGGACTCCACCGCATAAAATCGGGATCCATTGCACCACAATGCATGGAATCCTCTGCATTCAATGACGCTGCATGGAATCCACTGCATTCAAAAGGGATGGTTTGGGCCATGCTGCATAAAATCCACTGCATTCAATCGGGATGCATTTTACCAGGCTGCATGGAATCCACTGCATTCAATGGGGATGCATTGGGCCTCACTGCATGGACTCCACTGCATTCAATCGGGATCCATTGCACCACAATGAATGGAATCCTCTGCATTCAATGACGCTACATGTAATCCACTGCTACCAATCGGGATGCATTTTACCAGGCTTCATGGAATGCACTGCATTCAATCACGCTGCATGGAATCCACTGCTTTCAATCGGAATTCATTTTACCACGCTGCATGGATTACACTGCATTCAATCACAATGCATGGAATCCACTGCATTCAATGAAGCTGCATGGAATCCACTGCATTCAATCGGGGTGCTTTGGGCCAGGCTGAATAAAATCCACTGCATTCACTCGGGATGCATGGGCCTCGCTGCATGGACTCCACTGCATTAAATCTCGCTGCATGGAATCCTCTGCATTCAATGACGCTACATGGAATCCACTGCGCTCAATCAGGATGCATTTTACAACGCTGCATGTATTACAATGCATTCAATCACAATGCATGGAATCCACTGCATTCAATCGGGATGCTTTCAGCCATGCTGCATAAAATCCACTACATTCAATTGGGATGCATTGGGTCTCACTGCATGGACTCCACCGCATAAAATCGGGATCCATTGCACAACAATGCATGGAAACCTCTGCATTCAATGACGCTGCATTGAATCCACTGCATTCAATCGGGATGCTTTGGGCCATTCTGCATAAACTCCACTGCATTCAATAGGGTTCCCTTTCTTCATGCTGCATGGAATACACTGATATCAATCACGCTGCATGGAATCCACTGCATTCAAACAGGAGGCATTTTACCAAGCTGCATGGAATCCACTGCATTTAATCACGCTGCATGGAATCCACTGCATTCAATCAGGATGCATTTTTCCAGGGTGCATGGAATCCACTGCATTCAATAATGCTGCAGGAAACCACTGCATTCTATCATGCTGCATGGAATCCACTGCATTAAATAGGGTTCCATTTCTTCACCCTGCATGGAATCCACTGCATTCAATCACGCTGCATGTAAACCACTGCATTCAATCTGGATGCATTTAACCAGGCTGCATGGAATCCATGCATTCATCACGCTGCATGGACTCCACTGCATACAATCGGGATCCATTGCGCCACAAGGCATGGAATACTCTGCATTCAATCGGGATGCTTTGGGCCATGCTGCATAAAATCTACTGCATTCAATCATGCTGCATGAAATCCACTGCATTGAATGACGCTGCATAAAATCCACTGCATTCAATAGGGTTCCATTTCTTCACACTTCATGGAATACTGCATTCAATCACGCTTCATGGAATCCACTGCATTCAATCGGGATGAATTTTACAACCCTGAATGGAGTACACTGCATTCAAACACGCTGCATGGAATCCACTGCATTCCATCGGGATGCTTTGGGCCATGCCTCATAAAATCCACTGCATTCAATCGGGATGCCTTGGGCCTCGCTGCATGGACTCCACTGCATACAATCAGGATCCATTGCGCCACAATGCATGGAATCCTCGCATTCATTGACGCTGCATGTAATCCAATGTATTCAATCGGGATGCTTTGGGCCATGCTGCATAAAATCCACTACATTCAATCATGCTTCATGGAATCCACTGCACTCAATCATGCTGCATAAAATCAACTGCATACAATAGGGTTCCATAACTTCACACTGTATGGAATACACTTCATTCCATCACGCTGCATGGAATCCACTGCATTTAATCGGGATGCTTTGGGCCATGGTGCATACAATCCACTGCATGCAATCATGCTGCATGGAATCCACTGCATTCAATAGGGTTCCATTGCTTCACGCTGCATGGAATCCACTGCATTCAATCACGCTGCATGGAATCCACTGCATTCAATCGGGATGCATTGGGCCATGCTGCATAAAATCCACTGCATTCAATCGTGCTGCATAAAATCCACTGCATTCAATTGGGTTCCATTTCGTAACACTACATGGAATACACTGCATTCAATCACGCTGTATGGAATAAACTGCATTCAATCAGGATGCATTTAACCACGCTGCATGGATTACACTTCATTCAATCACAATGCATGGAATCCACTGCATTCTATCAGGATGCTTTGGGCCATGCTGCATAAAATCCACTGCATTCAATAGGGTTCCATTTCTTCACGCTGCATGGAATCCACTGCATTCAATAGGGTTCCATTCCTTCACGCTGCATGGAATCCACCTATTCAATAGGGATGCATTTTACCACGCTGCATGGAGTTCACTGCATTCAATCAAAATGCATGGAATCCACTGCATTCAATCGGGATGCTTTGGGCCATGCCTCATAAAATCCACTGCATTCAACTACGCTGCTTGGAATACACCGAATTTAATTGGGATACATTATACTAAGCTGTATCGAATCCACTGCATTCAATCAGGATGCATTTTACCACATTGCATGGGGTTCACTGCATTCAATCATGCTGCACGTAATCCACTGCATTCAATCAGGATGCTTTGGGCCATGCTCCATAAAATCCACTGCATTCAATCATGCTGCACGTAATCCACTGCATTCAATCGGGATGCATTTTACCAGGCTGCATGGAATCCACTGCATTCAATCACGCTGCATGGAATCCACTGCATTCAATCGGGATGCATTTTTCCACGCTGCATGGAATCCACTGCATTCAATCACGCTGCATGGAATCCACTGCATTCAATCGGGATGCATTTTACCAGGCTGCATGGAATCCACTGCATTCAATCACGCTGCATGGAATCCACTGCATTCAATCACGCTGCATGGAATCCACTGCATTCAATCGGGATGCATTTTACCAGGCTGCCTGGAATCCATGCATTCATCACACTGCATGGACTCCACTGCATACAATCGGGATCCATTGCGCCACAATGCATGGAATACTCTGCATTCAATGATGCTCCATGGACTCCACTGCATTCAATCAGGATGCTTTGGGCCATGCTGCATAAAATCCACTGCATTCAATCATGCTGCATGGAATCCACTGCATTCAATCATGCTGCATAATATCCACTGCATTCAAAATGTTCCATTATTTCACGCTGCATGGAATCCACTGCATTCAATCGGGATGCATTTTACCTCGCGGCATGGAGTACACTGCATTCAATCTCAATGCATGGAATCCACTGCATTCTATCGGGATGTTTTGGGCCATGCTGCAAGAAATCCACTGCAATCAATCAGGATGCATTGGGCCTCGCTGCATGGACTCCACTGCATACAATCGCGATCCATTGCACCACAATGCATGGAATCCTCTGCATTCAATGATGCTGCATGGAATCCACTGCATTCCATCGGGATGCATTTTACCACACTGCATGGAGTACACTGCATTCAATCACAATGGATGGAATCCAATGCATTCAATCGGGATGCTTTGGGCCATGCTGCAGAAAATCCACTGCATTCAATGACGCTGCATGGAATCGACTGCATTCAATCATGCTGCATATAATCCACTGCTTACAATAGGGTTCAATTTCTTCACGCTGCATGGAATCCACTACATTCAATCACGCTGCATGGAATCCACTGCATTCCATCGGGATGCATGTTCCCACGCTGCATGGAGTACACTGCATTCAATCAAAATGCATGGAATCCACTGCATTCAATCGGGATGCTTTGGGCCATGCTGCATACAATCCACTGCATTGAATCGGGATGCATTGGGCCTCACTGCATGGACTCCACTGCATATAATCGGGATCCATTACACCACAATGCATGGAATCATCTGCATTCAATGACGCTGCATGGAATCCACTGCATTCAATCGGGATGCATTTTACCAGCGGGATGCATTCATCACGCTGCATGGACTCCACTGCATACAATCGGGATCCATTGCGCCACAATGCATGGAATCCTCTGCATTCAATCAGGATGCTTTGGGCCATGCTGCATAAAATCCACTGCATTCAATCATGCTCCATTAAATCCACTGCATTCAATCAGGCTGCATATAATACACTGCATTCAATAGGGTTCCATTACTTCACACTTCATGGAATACAGTGCATTCAATCACGCTTCATGGAATCCACTGCATTCAATCGGGATTCATTTTACCACGCTGCATGGAGTTCACTGCATTCAATCGGGATGTATTTTACACGCTGCGTGGTATCCACCGCAATGAATAACGCTGCATGGAATCCACTGCATTCAATCGGGATGTATTTTAACACGCTGCGTGGTATCCACCGCAATGAATAACGCTGCATGGAATCCAATGCATTCAATCGGGATGAATTTTAAAAGGCCGCATGGAATCCAGTGCATTCAATCAGGAACCATTGCGCCTTGATGCATGGAATTAGTGCATTCAATGAGAATCAATTGCACCACACTGCATGAAATCCACTGACTCAATCGGGATGTTTTGGGCCATGCTGCATAAAATCCACTGCATTCAACGGGATGCATTGGGCCTCGCTGAATGGACTCCACTGCATACAATCGGGATCCATTGCGCCAAAATGCAAGGAATCCTCTGCATTCAATGACGCTGCATGGAATCCACTGCATTCAATCGGGATGCATTTTACCACGCTGCATGGATTACACTGCATTCAATCACAATGCATGGACTCCACCGCATAAAATCGGGATCCATTGCGCCACAATGCATGGAATCCTCTGCATTCAATGACGCTGCATGGAATCCACTGCATTCAAAAGGGATGGTTTGGGCCATGCTGCATAAAATCCACTGCATTCAATCGGGATGCATTGGGCCTCTCTGCATGGACTCCACAGCATTACATCTGGCTGCATGGACTCCACTGCATTATATCTCGCTGCATGGAATCCTCTGCATTCAATGACGCTGCATGGAATCCACTGCATTCAATCGGGATGCATTTTACCAGGCTGCATGGAATCCACTGCATTCAATCGGGATGCATTGGGCCTCACTGCATGGACTCCACTGCATTCAATCGGGATCCATTGCACCACAATGAATGGAATCCTCTGCATTCAATGACGCTACATGTAATCCACGGCTACCAATCGGGATGCATTTTACCAGGCTTCATGGAATGCACTGCATTCAATCACGCTGCATGGAATCCACTGCTTTCAATCGGAATTCATTTTACCACGCTGCATGGATTACACTGCATTCAATCACAATGCATGGAATCCACTGCATTCAATGAAGCTGCATGGAATCCATTGCATTCAATCGGGATGCTTTGGGCCAGGCTGAATAAAATCCACTGCATTCACTCGGGATGCATGGGCCTCGCTGCATGGACTCCACTGCATTAAATCTTGCTGCATGGAATCCTCTGCATTCAATAACGCTACATGGAATCCACTGCGCTCAATCAGGATGCATTTTACAATGCTGCATGTATTACAATGCATTCAATCACAATGCATGGAATCCACTGCATTCAATCGGGATGCTTTCAGCCATGCTGCATAAAATCCACTACATTCAATTGGGATGCATTGGGTCTCACTGCATGGACTCCACCGCATAAAATCGGGATCCATTGCGCAACAATGCATGGAATCCTCTGCATTCAATGACGCTGCATTGAATCCACTGCATTCAATCGGGATGCTTTGGGCCATTCTGCATAAACTCCACTGCATTCAATAGGGTTCCCTTTCTTCATGCTGCATGGAATACACTGATATCAATCACGCTGCATGGAATCCACTGCATTCAAACAGGAGGCATTTTACCAAGCTGCATGGAATCCACTGCATTTAATCACGCTGCATGGAATCCACTGCATTCAATCAGGATGCATTTTTCCAGGGTGCATGGAATCCACTGCATTCAATAATGCTGCAGGAAACCACTGCATTCTATCATGCTGCATGGAATCCACTGCATTAAATAGGGTTCCATTACTTCACCCTGCATGGAATCCACTGCATTCAATCACGCTGCATGTAAACCACTGCATTCAATCTGGATGCATTTAACCAGGCTGCATGGAATCCATGCATTCATCACGCTGCATGGACTCCACTGCATACAATCGGGATCCATTGCGCCACAAGGCATGGAATACTCTGCATTCAATCGGGATGCTTTGGGCCATGCTGCATAAAATCTACTGCATTCAATCATGCTGCATGAAATCCACTGCATTGAATGACGCTGCATAAAATCCACTGCATTCAATAGGGTTCCATTTCTTCACACTTCATGGAATACTGCATTCAATCACGCTGAATGGAATCCACTGCATTCAATCGGGATGAATTTTACAACCCTGAATGGAGTACACTGCATTCAATCACAATGCATGGAATCCACTGCATTCCATCGGGATGCTTTGGGCCATGCCTCATAAAATCCACTGAATTCAATCGGGATGCCTTGGGCCTCGCTGCATGGACTCCACTGCATACAATCAGGATCCATTGCGCCACAATGCATGGAATCCTCGCATTCATTGACGCTGCATGTAATCCAATGTATTCAATCGGGATGCTTTGGGCCATGCTGCATAAAATCCACTACATTCAATCATGCTTCATGGAATCCACTGCACTCAATCATGCTGCATAAAATCCACTGCATACAATAGGGTTCCATAACTTCACACTGTATGGAATACACTTCATTCCATCACGCTGCATGGAATCCACTGCATTTAATCGGGATGCTTTGGGCCATGGTGCATAAAATCCACTGCATGCAATCATGCTGCATGGAATCCACTGCATTCAATAGGGTTCCATTGCTTCACGCTGCATGGAATACACTGCATTCAATCACGCTGCATGGAATCCACTGCATTCAATCGGGATGCATTGGGCCATGCTGCATAAAATCCACTGCATTCAATCGTGCTGCATAAAATCCACTGCATTCAATTGGGTTCCATTTCGTAACACTACATGGAATACACTGCATTCAATCACGCTGTATGGAATAAACTGCATTCAATCAGGATGCATTTAACCACGCTGCATGGATTACACTTCATTCAATCACAATGCATGGAATCCACTGCATTCTATCAGGATGCTTTGGGCCATGCTGCATAAAATCCACTGCATTCAATAGGGTTCCATTTCTTCACGCTGCATAGAATCCACTGCATTCAATAGGGTTCCATTCCTTCACGCTGCATGGAATCCACCTCATTCAATAGGGATGCATTTTACCACGCTGCATGGATTACACTGCATTCAATCGCAATGCATAGAATCCACTGCATTCAATCGGGGTGCATTTTACACCGCTGAATGAAATCCACTGCATTTAATCACGCTGCATGTAATCCATGGAATTTAATCGGGATTCATTTTACTAAGCTGTATGGAATCGACTGTATTTAATCACGCTGCATGGAATCAACTGCATTCAATCGGGATTCATTTTACAAGGCTGCATGGAGTTCACTGCATTCAATCACAATGCATGGAATCCACTGCATTCAATCGGGATAATTTGGGCCATGCTGCATAAAATCCACTGCATTCAATCATGCTGCATGGAATCCACTGCATTCGACCATGCTGAATAAAATCCCATGCATTAAATATAGTTCAATTTCTTCACGCTGCATGGAATCCACTGCATTCAATCAGAATCCATTTTACAACGCTGCATGTATTACACTGTTTCAATCACGCTGCATGGAATCCACTGCATTCAATCGGGATGCTTTCGGCCATGCTACATAAAATACACTGCATTCAATCATGCTGCATAATATCCGCTCCATAGTATCCCCTGCATTCATTCATGCTGTAAAAAAACCACTGCATTCAATAAGGTTCCATTTCTTCACGATGCATGTTATACACTGCATTCAATCATGCTGCATTTAATTCGCTGCATTCAATCGGGATGCAATTTACCACGCTGCATGGATTACACTGCATTCAATCACAATGCATGGACTCCACCGCATAAAATCGGGATCCATTGCGCCACAATGCATGGAATCCTCTGCATTCAATGACGCTGCATGGAATCCACTGCATTCAAAAGGGATGGTTTGGGCCATGCTGCATAAAATCCACTGCATTCACTCGGGATGCATTGGGCCTCTCTGCATGGACTCCACAGCATTACATCTGGCTGCATGGACTCCACTGCATTATATCTCGCTGCATGGAATCCTCTGCATTCAATGACGCTGCATGGAATCCACTGCATTCAATCGGGATGCATTTTACCAGGCTGCATGGAATCCACTGCATTCAATCGGGATGCATTGGGCCTCACTGCATGGACTCCACTGCATTCAATCGGGATCCATTGCACCACAATGAATGGATCCTCTGCATTCAATGACGCTACATGTAATCCACTGCTACCAATCGGGATGCATTTTACCAGGCTTCATGGAATGCACTGCATTCAATCACGCTGCATGGAATCCACTGCTTTCAATCGGAATTCATTTTACCACGCTGCATGGATTACACTGCATTCAATCACAATGCATGGAATCCACTGCATTCAATGAAGCTGCATGGAATCCACTGCATTCAATCGGGATGCTTTGGGCCAGGCTGAATAAAATCCACTGCATTCACTCGGGATGCATGGGCCTCGCTGCATGGACTCCACTGCATTAAATCTCGCTGCATGGAATCCTCTGCATTCAATGACGCTACATGGAATCCACTGCGCTCAATCAGGATGCATTTTACAACGCTGCATGTATTACAATGCATTCAATCACAATGCATGGAATCCACTGCATTCAATCGGGATGCTTTGGGCTATTCTGCATAAACTACACTGCAATCAATAGGGTTACCTTTCTTCATGCTGCATGGAATACACTGATATCAATCACGCTGCATGGAATCCACTGCATTCAAGCAGGAGGCATTTTACCAAGCTGCATGGAATCCACTGCATTTAATCACGCTGCATGGAATCCACTGCATTCAATCAGGATGCATTTTTCCAGGGTGCATGGAATCCACTGCATTCAATAATGCTGCAGGAAACCACTGCATTCTATCATGCTGCATGGAATCCACTGCATTAAATAGGGTTCCATTTCTTCACCCTGCATGGAATCCACTGCATTCAATCACGCTGCATGTAAACCACTGCATTCAATCTGGATGCATTTAACCAGGCTGCATGGAATCCATGCATTCATCACGCTGCATGGACTCCACTGCATACAATCGGGATCCATTGCGCCACAAGGCATGGAATACTCTGCATTCAATCGGGATGCTTTGGGCCATGCTGCATAAAATCTACTGCATTCAATCATGCTGCATGAAATCCACTGCATTGAATGACGCTGCATAAAATCCACTGCATTCAATAGGGTTCCATTTCTTCACACTTCATGGAATACTGCATTCAATCACGCTTCATGGAATCCACTGCATTCAATCGGGATGAATTTTACAACCCTGAATGGAGTACACTGCATTCAATCACAATGCATGGAATCCACTGCATTCCATCGGGATGCTTTGGGCCATGCCTCATAAAATCCACTGAATTCAATCGGGATGCCTTGGGCCTCGCTGCATGGACTCCACTGCATACAATCAGGATCCATTGCGCCACAATGCATGGAATCCTCGCATTCATTGACGCTGCATGTAATCCAATGTATTCAATCGGGATGCTTTGGGCCATGCTGCATAAAATCCACTACATTCAATCATGCTTCATGGAATCCACTGCACTCAATCATGCTGCATAAAATCCACTGCATACAATAGGGTTCCATAACTTCACACTGTATGGAATACACTTCATTCCATCACGCTGAATGGAATCCACTGCATTTAATCGGGATGCATTTTACCACGCTGCATGGATTACACTGCATTCAATCATGCTGCAGGGAATCCACTGTATTCAATCGGGATGTTTTGAGCCATGCTGCTTAAAATCCACTGCATTCAATCAGGATGCATTTGGCCTCGCTGCATGGACTCCACTGCATAAAATCTGGATCCATTGCGCAACAATGCATGGAATCCTCTGCATTCAATGACGCTGCATGGAATCCACTGCATTCAATCGGGATGTTTTGGGCCATGCTGCATATAATCCACTGCATTCAATCGGGATGCCTTGGGCCTCACTGCATGGACTCCACTGCATACAATCGGGATCCATTGCGCCACAATGCATGGAATCCTCTGCATTCAATGACGCTGCATGGAATCCACTGCATTCAATCGGGATGCTTTGGGCCATGCTGTATAAAATCCACTGCATCAATCATGCTGCATGGAATCCACTGCATTCAATCATGCTGCATAATATTCACTGCATTCAATAGTGTACCTTTTCTTCACACTGCATGAAATACACTGCATTCAATCACGCTGTATGGAATAAACTGCATTCAATCGGGATGCATTTAACCACGCTGCATGGATTACACTGCATTCAATGACGCTGCATGGAATCCACTGCATTCAATCAGGATGCTTTGGGGCATGCTTCATGAAATCCACTGCATTCAATCATGCTGCATGTAATCCACTGCATTCAATAGGGTTCCATTTCTTCACGCCGAATGGAATACAGTGCATGCAATCACGCTGCATTGACTCCACTTGATAAAATCGGGATCCATTGCGCCACAATGCATGGAATCCTCTGAATTCAATGACGCTGCATGGAATCCACTGCAATCAATCGGGATGCTTTGGGCCATGGTGCATAAAATCCACTGCATGCAATCATGCTGCATGGAATCCACTGCATTCAATAGTGTTCCATTGCTTCACGCTGCATGGAATCCACTGCATTCAATCACGCTGCATGGAATCCACTGCATTCAATCGGGATGCATTTTACCACGCTGCATGGAGTACACTGCATTCAATCACAATGCATGTAATCCACTGCATTCAATCTGGATGCATTGGGCCATGCTGCATAAAATCCACTGCATTCAATAGGGTTCCATTTCTTCACACTTCATGGAATACTGCATTCAATTACGCTGAATGGAATCCACTGCATTCAATCGGGATGAATTTTACAACCCTGAATGGAGTACACTGCATTCAATCACAATGCATGGAATCCACTGCATTCCATCGGGATGCTTTGGGCCATGCCTCATAAAATCCACTGAATTCAATCGGGATGCCTTGGGCCTCGCTGCATGGACTCCACTGCATACAATCAGGATCCATTGCGCCACAATGCATGGAATCCTCGCATTCATTGACGCTGCATGTAATCCACTGTATTCAATCGGGATGCTTTGGGCCATGCTGCATAAAATCCACTGCATTCAATCATGCTTCATGGAATCCACTGCACTCAATCATGCTGCATAAAATCCACTGCATACAATAGGGTTCCATAACTTCACACTGTATGGAATACACTTCATTCCATCACGCTGAATGGAATCCACTGCATTTAATTGGGATGCATTTTACCACGCTGCATGGATTACACTGCATTCAATCATGCTGCAGGGAATCCACTCTATTCAATCGGGATGTTTTGAGCCATGCTGCTTAAAATCCACTGCATTCAATCAGGATGCATTTGGCCTCGCTGCATGGACTCCACTGCATAAAATCTGGATCCATTGCGCAACAATGCATGGAATCCTCTGCATTCAATGACGCTGCATGGAATCCACTGCATTCAATCGGGATGTTTTGGGCCATGCTGCATATAATCCACTGCATTCAATCGGGATGCCTTGGGCCTCACTGCATGGACTCCACTGCATACAATCGGGATCCATTGCGCCACAATGCATGGAATCCTCTGCATTCAATGACGCTGCATGGAATCCACTGCATTCAATCGGGATGCTTTGGGCCATGCTGTATAAAATCCACTGCATCAATCATGCTGCATGGAATCCACTGCATTCAATCATGCTGCATAATATTCACTGCATTCAATAGTGTACCTTTTCTTCACACTGCATGAAATACACTGCATTCAATCACGCTGTATGGAATAAACTGCATTCAATCGGGATGCATTTAACCACGCTGCATGGATTACACTGCATTCAATGACGCTGCATGGAATCCACTGCATTCAATCGGGATGCTTTGGGCCATTCTGCATAAACTCCACTGCATTCAATAGGGTTCCCTTTCTTCATGCTGCATGGAATACACTGATATCAATCACGCTGCATGGAATCCACTGCATTCAATCGGGATGCTTTGGGGCATGCTTCATGAAATCCACTGCATTCAATCATGCTGCACGGAATCCACTGCATTCAATAGGGTTCCATTTCTTCACGCTGAATGGAATACAGTGCATGCAATCACGCTGCATTGACTCCACTTGATAAAATCGGGATCCATTGCGCCACAATGCATGGAATCCTCTGAATTCAATGACGCTGCATGGAATCCACTGCAATCAATCGGGATGCTTTGGGCCATGGTGCATAAAATCCACTGCATGCAATCATGCTGCATGGAATCCACTGCATTCAATAGGGTTCCATTGCTTCACGCTGCATGGAATCCACTGCATTCAATCACGCTGCATGGAATCCACTGCATTCAATCGGGATGCATTTTACCACGCTGCATGGAGTACACTGCATTCAATCACAATGCATGTAATCCACTGCATTCAATCTGGATGCATTGGGCCATGCTGCATAAAATCCACTGCATTCAATCGTGCTGCATAAAATCCACTGCATTCAATTGGGTTCCATTTCGTAACACTACATGGAATACACTGCATTCAATCACGCTGTATGGAATAAACTGCATTCAATCGGGATGCATTTAACCACGCTGCATGGATTACACTTCATTCAATCACAATGCATGGAATCCACTGCATTCTATCAGGATGCTTTGGGCCATGCTGCATAAAATCCACTGCATTCAATAGGGTTCCATTTCTTCACGCTGCATGGAATCCACTGCATTCAATAGGGTTCCATTCCTTCACGCTGCATGGAATCCACCTCATTCAATAGGGATGCATTTTACCACGCTGCATGGATTACACTGCATTCAATCGCAATGCATAGAATCCACTGCATTCAATCGGGGTGCATTTTACACCGCTGAATGAAATCCACTGCATTTAATCACGCTGCATGTAATCCATGGAATTTAATCGGGATTCATTTTACTAAGCTGTATGGAATCGACTGTATTTAATCACGCTGCATGGAATCAACTGCATTCAATCGGGATTCATTTTACAAGGCTGCATGGAGTTCACTGCATTCAATCACAATGCATGGAATCCACTGCATTCAATCGGGATAATTTGGGCCATGCTGCATAAAATCCACTGCATTCAATCATGCTGCATGGAATCCACTGCATTCGACCATGCTGAATAAAATCCCATGCATTAAATATAGTTCAATTTCTTCACGCTGCATGGAATCCACTGCATTCAATCAGAATCCATTTTACAACGCTGCCTGTATTACACTGTTTCAATCACGCTGCATGGAATCCACTGCATTCAATCGGGATGCTTTCGGCCATGCTACATAAAATACACTGCATTCAATCATGCTGCATAATATCCGCTCCATAGTATCCCCTGCATTCATTCATGCTGTAAAAAAACCACTGCATTCAATAAGGTTCCATTTCTTCACGATGCATGTTATACACTGCATTCAATCATGCTGCATTTAATTCACTGCATTCAATCGGGATGCATTTTACCACGCTGCATGGATTAAACCGCATTCAATCACAATGCATGGAATCCACTGCATTCAATCGGGGTGATTTTGGCCATGCTGCATAAAATCCACTGCATTAGTTCGGGATGCATTGGGCCTCACTGCATGGACTCCACTGCATACAATCGGGATCCATTGCGCCAAAATGCATTGAATCTTCTGCATTCAATGACGCTGCATGGAATCCACTGCATTCAATCGGGATGCTTTGGGCCATGCTGCATAAAATCCACTGCATTCAATCATGCTGCATGGAATCCACTGCATTCAATCATGCTGCATAAAATTCACTGCATTCAATAGGGTTTCATTTTTTCATGCTGCATGGAATCCACTGCATTCAATCATGCTGCATGGAATCCAATGCATTCCATCGGGATGCATTTTACCAGGCTGCATGGAATTCACTGCATTCAATCAACATGCACGGAATCCACTGCATTCAATCGGGATGCATTTTACTAGGCTGCATGGAATCCTCTGCATTCAATGATGCTGCATGGAATCCACTGCATTCAATCGGGATGTATTTTAACACGCTGCGTGGTATCCACCGCAATGAATAACGCTGCATGGAATCCAATGCATTCAATCGGGATGAATTTTAAAAGGCCGCATGGAATCCAGTGCATTCAATCAGGAACCATTGCGCCTTGATGCATGGAATTAGTGCATTCAATGAGAATCAATTGCACCACACTGCATGAAATCCACTGACTCAATCGGGATGTTTTGGGCCATGCTGCATAAAATCCACTGCATTCAACGGGATGCATTGGGCCTCGCTGAATGGACTCCACTGCATACAATCGGGATCCATTGCGCCAAAATGCAAGGAATCCTCTGCATTCAATGACGCTGCATGGAATCCACTGCATTCAATCGGGATGCATTTTACCACGCTGCATGGATTACACTGCATTCAATCACAATGCATGGACTCCACCGCATAAAATCGGGATCCATTGCGCCACAATGCATGGAATCCTCTGCATTCAATGACGCTGCATGGAATCCACTGCATTCAAAAGGGATGGTTTGGGCCATGCTGCATAAAATCCACTGCATTCAATCGGGATGCATTGGGCCTCTCTGCATGGACTCCACAGCATTACATCTGGCTGCATGGACTCCACTGCATTATATCTCGCTGCATGGAATCCTCTGCATTCAATGACGCTGCATGGAATCCACTGCATTCAATCGGGATGCATTTTACCAGGCTGCATGGAATCCACTGCATTCAATCGGGATGCATTGGGCCTCACTGCATGGACTCCACTGCATTCAATCGGGATCCATTGCACCACAATGAATGGAATCCTCTGCATTCAATGACGCTACATGTAATCCACTGCTACCAATCGGGATGCATTTTACCAGGCTTCATGGAATGCACTGCATTCAATCACGCTGCATGGAATCCACTGCTTTCAATCGGAATTCATTTTACCACGCTGCATGGATTACACTGCATTCAATCACAATGCATGGAATCCACTGCATTCAATGAAGCTGCATGGAATCCACTGCATTCAATCGGGATGCTTTGGGCCAGGCTGAATAAAATCCACTGCATTCACTCGGGATGCATGGGCCTCGCTGCATGGACTCCACTGCATTAAATCTCGCTGCATGGAATCCTCTGCATTCAATGATGCTACATGGAATCCACTGCGCTCAATCAGGATGCATTTTACAACGCTGCATGTATTACAATGCATTCAATCACAATGCATGGAATCCACTGCATTCAATCGGGATGCTTTCAGCCATGCTGCATAAAATCCACTACATTCAATTGGGATGCATTGGGTCTCACTGCATGGACTCCACCGCATAAAATCTGGATCCATTGCGCAACAATGCATGGAATCCTCTGCATTCAATGACGCTGCATTGAATCCACTGCATTCAATCGGGATGCTTTGGGCCATTCTGCATAAACTCCACTGCATTCAATAGGGTTCCCTTTCTTCATGCTGCATGGAATACACTGATATCAATCACGCTGCATGGAATCCACTGCATTCAAACAGGAGGCATTTTACCAAGCTGCATGGAATCCACTGCATTTAATCACGCTGCATGGAATCCACTGCATTCAATCAGGATGCATTTTTCCAGGGTGCATGGAATCCACTGCATTCAATAATGCTGCAGGAAACCACTGCATTCTATCATGCTGCATGGAATCCACTGCATTAAATAGGGTTCCATTTCTTCACCCTGCATGGAATCCACTGCATTCAATCACGCTGCATGTAAACCACTGCATTCAATCTGGATGCATTTAACCAGGCTGCATGGAATCCATGCATTCATCACGCTGCATGGACTCCACTGCATACAATCGGGATCCATTGCGCCACAAGGCATGGAATACTCTGCATTCAATCGGGATGCTTTGGGCCATGCTGCATAAAATCTACTGCATTCAATCATGCTGCATGAAATCCACTGCATTGAATGACGCTGCATAAAATCCACTGCATTCAATAGGGTTCCATTTCTTCACACTTCATGGAATACTGCATTCAATCACGCTTCATGGAATCCACTGCATTCAATCGGGATGAATTTTACAACCCTGAATGGAGTACACTGCATTCAATCACAATGCATGGAATCCACTGCATTCCATCGGGATGCTTTGGGCCATGCCTCATAAAATCCACTGAATTCAATCGGGATGCCTTGGGCCTCGCTGCATGGACTCCACTGCATACAATCAGGATCCATTGCGCCACAATGCATGGAATCCTCGCATTCATTGACGCTGCATGTAATCCAATGTATTCAATCGGGATGCTTTGGGCCATGCTGCATAAAATCCACTACATTCAATCATGCTTCATGGAATCCACTGCACTCAATCATGCTGCATAAAATCAACTGCATACAATAGGGTTCCATAACTTCACACTGTATGGAATACACTTCATTCCATCACGCTGCATGGAA
The DNA here is from genome assembly GCF_054392235.1 of Sus scrofa. Lineage (NCBI taxonomy): Eukaryota > Metazoa > Chordata > Mammalia > Artiodactyla > Suidae > Sus > Sus scrofa. The sequence goes on from NC_139397.1 coordinate 3,051,027, forward strand.
TCCACTGCATTTAATCGGGATGCTTTGGGCCATGGTGCATACAATCCACTGCATGCAATCATGCTGCATGGAATCCACTGCATTCAATAGGGTTCCATTGCTTCACGCTGCATGGAATCCACTGCATTCAATCACGCTGCATGGAATCCACTGCATTCAATCGGGATGCATTGGGCCATGCTGCATAAAATCCACTGCATTCAATCGTGCTGCATAAAATCCACTGCATTCAATTGGGTTCCATTTCGTAACACTACATGGAATACACTGCATTCAATCACGCTGTATGGAATAAACTGCATTCAATCAGGATGCATTTAACCACGCTGCATGGATTACACTTCATTCAATCACAATGCATGGAATCCACTGCATTCTATCAGGATGCTTTGGGCCATGCTGCATAAAATCCACTGCATTCAATAGGGTTCCATTTCTTCACGCTGCATGGAATCCACTGCATTCAATAGGGTTCCATTCCTTCACGCTGCATGGAATCCACCTATTCAATAGGGATGCATTTTACCACGCTGCATGGAGTTCACTGCATTCAATCAAAATGCATGGAATCCACTGCATTCAATCGGGATGCTTTGGGCCATGCCTCATAAAATCCACTGCATTCAACTACGCTGCTTGGAATACACCGAATTTAATTGGGATACATTATACTAAGCTGTATCGAATCCACTGCATTCAATCAGGATGCATTTTACCACATTGCATGGGGTTCACTGCATTCAATCATGCTGCACGTAATCCACTGCATTCAATCAGGATGCTTTGGGCCATGCTCCATAAAATCCACTGCATTCAATCATGCTGCACGTAATCCACTGCATTCAATCGGGATGCATTTTACCAGGCTGCATGGAATCCACTGCATTCAATCACGCTGCATGGAATCCACTGCATTCAATCGGGATGCATTTTTCCAGGCTGCATGGAATCCACTGCATTCAATCACGCTGCATGGAATCCACTGCATTCAATCGGGATGCATTTTACCAGGCTGCATGGAATCCACTGCATTCAATCACGCTGCATGGAATCCACTGCATTCAATCACGCTGCATGGAATCCACTGCATTCAATCGGGATGCATTTTACCAGGCTGCCTGGAATCCATGCATTCATCACACTGCATGGACTCCACTGCATACAATCGGGATCCATTGCGCCACAATGCATGGAATACTCTGCATTCAATGATGCTCCATGGACTCCACTGCATTCAATCAGGATGCTTTGGGCCATGCTGCATAAAATCCACTGCATTCAATCATGCTGCATGGAATCCACTGCATTCAATCATGCTGCATAATATCCACTGCATTCAAAATGTTCCATTATTTCACGCTGCATGGAATCCACTGCATTCAATCGGGATGCATTTTACCTCGCTGCATGGAGTACACTGCATTCAATCTCAATGCATGGAATCCACTGCATTCTATCGGGATGTTTTGGGCCATGCTGCAAGAAATCCACTGCAATCAATCAGGATGCATTGGGCCTCGCTGCATGGACTCCACTGCATACAATCGCGATCCATTGCGCCACAATGCATGGAATCCTCTGCATTCAATGATGCTGCATGGAATCCACTGCATTCCATCGGGATGCATTTTACCACACTGCATGGAGTACACTGCATTCAATCACAATGGATGGAATCCAATGCATTCAATCGGGATGCTTTGGGCCATGCTGCAGAAAATCCACTGCATTCAATGACGCTGCATGGAATCGACTGCATTCAATCATGCTGCATATAATCCACTGCTTACAATAGGGTTCAATTTCTTCACGCTGCATGGAATCCACTACATTCAATCACGCTGCATGGAATCCACTGCATTCCATCGGGATGCATGTTCCCACGCTGCATGGAGTACACTGCATTCAATCAAAATGCATGGAATCCACTGCATTCAATCGGGATGCTTTGGGCCATGCTGCATACAATCCACTGCATTGAATCGGGATGCATTGGGCCTCACTGCATGGACTCCACTGCATATAATCGGGATCCATTACACCACAATGCATGGAATCATCTGCATTCAATGACGCTGCATGGAATCCACTGCATTCAATCGGGATGCATTTTACCAGCGGGATGCATTCATCACGCTGCATGGACTCCACTGCATACAATCGGGATCCATTGCGCCACAATGCATGGAATCCTCTGCATTCAATCAGGATGCTTTGGGCCATGCTGCATAAAATCCACTGCATTCAATCATGCTCCATTAAATCCACTGCATTCAATCAGGCTGCATATAATACACTGCATTCAATAGGGTTCCATTACTTCACACTTCATGGAATACAGTGCATTCAATCACGCTTCATGGAATCCACTGCATTCAATCGGGATTCATTTTACCACGCTGCATGGAGTTCACTGCATTCAATCGGGATGTATTTTAACACGCTGCGTGGTATCCACCGCAATGAATAACGCTGCATGGAATCCACTGCATTCAATCGGGATGTATTTTAACACGCTGCGTGGTATCCACCGCAATGAATAACGCTGCATGGAATCCAATGCATTCAATCGGGATGAATTTTAAAAGGCCGCATGGAATCCAGTGCATTCAATCAGGAACCATTGCGCCTTGATGCATGGAATTAGTGCATTCAATGAGAATCAATTGCACCACACTGCATGAAATCCACTGACTCAATCGGGATGTTTTGGGCCATGCTGCATAAAATCCACTGCATTCAACGGGATGCATTGGGCCTCGCTGAATGGACTCCACTGCATACAATCGGGATCCATTGCGCCAAAATGCAAGGAATCCTCTGCATTCAATGACGCTGCATGGAATCCACTGCATTCAATCGGGATGCATTTTACCACGCTGCATGGATTACACTGCATTCAATCACAATGCATGGACTCCACCGCATAAAATCGGGATCCATTGCGCCACAATGCATGGAATCCTCTGCATTCAATGACGCTGCATGGAATCCACTGCATTCAAAAGGGATGGTTTGGGCCATGCTGCATAAAATCCACTGCATTCAATCGGGATGCATTGGGCCTCTCTGCATGGACTCCACAGCATTACATCTGGCTGCATGGACTCCACTGCATTATATCTCGCTGCATGGAATCCTCTGCATTCAATGACGCTGCATGGAATCCACTGCATTCAATCGGGATGCATTTTACCAGGCTACATGGAATCCACTGCATTCAATCGGGATGCATTGGGCCTCACTGCATGGACTCCACTGCATTCAATCGGGATCCATTGCACCACAATGAATGGAATCCTCTGCATTCAATGACGCTACATGTAATCCACTGCTACCAATCGGGATGCATTTTACCAGGCTTCATGGAATGCACTGCATTCAATCACGCTGCATGGAATCCACTGCTTTCAATCGGAATTCATTTTACCACGCTGCATGGATTACACTGCATTCAATCACAATGCATGGAATCCACTGCATTCAATGAAGCTGCATGGAATCCACTGCATTCAATCGGGATGCTTTGGGCCAGGCTGAATAAAATCCACTGCATTCACTCGGGATGCATGGGCCTCGCTGCATGGACTCCACTGCATTAAATCTTGCTGCATGGAATCCTCTGCATTCAATAACGCTACATGGAATCCACTGCGCTCAATCAGGATGCATTTTACAATGCTGCATGTATTACAATGCATTCAATCACAATGCATGGAATCCACTGCATTCAATCGGGATGCTTTCAGCCATGCTGCATAAAATCCACTACATTCAATTGGGATGCATTGGGTCTCACTGCATGGACTCCACCGCATAAAATCGGGATCCATTGCGCAACAATGCATGGAATCCTCTGCATTCAATGACGCTGCATTGAATCCACTGCATTCAATCGGGATGCTTTGGGCCATTCTGCATAAACTCCACTGCATTCAATAGGGTTCCCTTTCTTCATGCTGCATGGAATACACTGATATCAATCACGCTGCATGGAATCCACTGCATTCAAACAGGAGGCATTTTACCAAGCTGCATGGAATCCACTGCATTTAATCACGCTGCATGGAATCCACTGCATTCAATCAGGATGCATTTTTCCAGGGTGCATGGAATCCACTGCATTCAATAATGCTGCAGGAAACCACTGCATTCTATCATGCTGCATGGAATCCACTGCATTAAATAGGGTTCCATTACTTCACCCTGCATGGAATCCACTGCATTCAATCACGCTGCATGTAAACCACTGCATTCAATCTGGATGCATTTAACCAGGCTGCATGGAATCCATGCATTCATCACGCTGCATGGACTCCACTGCATACAATCGGGATCCATTGCGCCACAAGGCATGGAATACTCTGCATTCAATCGGGATGCTTTGGGCCATGCTGCATAAAATCTACTGCATTCAATCATGCTGCATGAAATCCACTGCATTGAATGACGCTGCATAAAATCCACTGCATTCAATAGGGTTCCATTTCTTCACACTTCATGGAATACTGCATTCAATCACGCTTCATGGAATCCACTGCATTCAATCGGGATGAATTTTACAACCCTGAATGGAGTACACTGCATTCAATCACAATGCATGGAATCCACTGCATTCCATCGGGATGCTTTGGGCCATGCCTCATAAAATCCACTGAATTCAATCGGGATGCCTTGGGCCTCGCTGCATGGACTCCACTGCATACAATCAGGATCCATTGCGCCACAATGCATGGAATCCTCGCATTCATTGACGCTGCATGTAATCCAATGTATTCAATCGGGATGCTTTGGGCCATGCTGCATAAAATCCACTACATTCAATCATGCTTCATGGAATCCACTGCACTCAATCATGCTGCATAAAATCCACTGCATACAATAGGGTTCCATAACTTCACACTGTATGGAATACACTTCATTCCATCACGCTGCATGGAATCCACTGCATTTAATCGGGATGCTTTGGGCCATGGTGCATAAAATCCACTGCATGCAATCATGCTGCATGGAATCCACTGCATTCAATAGGGTTCCATTGCTTCACGCTGCATGGAATACACTGCATTCAATCACGCTGCATGGAATCCACTGCATTCAATCGGGATGAATTGGGCCATGCTGCATAAAATCCACTGCATTCAATCGTGCTGCATAAAATCCACTGCATTCAATTGGGTTCCATTTCGTAACACTACATGGAATACACTGCATTCAATCACGCTGTATGGAATAAACTGCATTCAATCAGGATGCATTTAACCACGCTGCATGGATTACACTTCATTCAATCACAATGCATGGAATCCACTGCATTCTATCAGGATGCTTTGGGCCATGCTGCATAAAATCCACTGCATTCAATAGGGTTCCATTTCTTCACGCTGCATGGAATCCACTGCATTCAATAGGGTTCCATTCCTTCACGCTGCATGGAATCCACCTCATTCAATAGGGATGCATTTTACCACGCTGCATGGATTACACTGCATTCAATCGCAATGCATAGAATCCACTGCATTCAATCGGGGTGCATTTTACACCGCTGAATGAAATCCACTGCATTTAATCACGCTGCATGTAATCCATGGAATTTAATCGGGATTCATTTTACTAAGCTGTATGGAATCGACTGTATTTAATCACGCTGCATGGAATCAACTGCATTCAATCGGGATTCATTTTACAAGGCTGCATGGAGTTCACTGCATTCAATCACAATGCATGGAATCCACTGCATTCAATCGGGATAATTTGGGCCATGCTGCATAAAATCCACTGCATTCAATCATGCTGCATGGAATCCACTGCATTCGACCATGCTGAATAAAATCCCATGCATTAAATATAGTTCAATTTCTTCACGCTGCATGGAATCCACTGCATTCAATCAGAATCCATTTTACAACGCTGCATGTATTACACTGTTTCAATCACGCTGCATGGAATCCACTGCATTCAATCGGGATGCTTTCGGCCATGCTACATAAAATACACTGCATTCAATCATGCTGCATAATATCCGCTCCATAGTATCCCCTGCATTCATTCATGCTGTAAAAAAACCACTGCATTCAATAAGGTTCCATTTCTTCACGATGCATGTTATACACTGCATTCAATCATGCTGCATTTAATTCGCTGCATTCAATCGGGATGCAATTTACCACGCTGCATGGATTACACTGCATTCAATCACAATGCATGGACTCCACCGCATAAAATCGGGATCCATTGCGCCACAATGCATGGAATCCTCTGCATTCAATGACGCTGCATGGAATCCACTGCATTCAAAAGGGATGGTTTGGGCCATGCTGCATAAAATCCACTGCATTCACTCGGGATGCATTGGGCCTCTCTGCATGGACTCCACAGCATTACATCTGGCTGCATGGACTCCACTGCATTATATCTCGCTGCATGGAATCCTCTGCATTCAATGACGCTGCATGGAATCCACTGCATTCAATCGGGATGCATTTTACCAGGCTGCATGGAATCCACTGCATTCAATCGGGATGCATTGGGCCTCACTGCATGGACTCCACTGCATTCAATCGGGATCCATTGCACCACAATGAATGGATCCTCTGCATTCAATGACGCTACATGTAATCCACTGCTACCAATCGGGATGCATTTTACCAGGCTTCATGGAATGCACTGCATTCAATCACGCTGCATGGAATCCACTGCTTTCAATCGGAATTCATTTTACCACGCTGCATGGATTACACTGCATTCAATCACAATGCATGGAATCCACTGCATTCAATGAAGCTGCATGGAATCCACTGCATTCAATCGGGATGCTTTGGGCCAGGCTGAATAAAATCCACTGCATTCACTCGGGATGCATGGGCCTCGCTGCATGGACTCCACTGCATTAAATCTCGCTGCATGGAATCCTCTGCATTCAATGACGCTACATGGAATCCACTGCGCTCAATCAGGATGCATTTTACAACGCTGCATGTATTACAATGCATTCAATCACAATGCATGGAATCCACTGCATTCAATCGGGATGCTTTGGGCTATTCTGCATAAACTACACTGCAATCAATAGGGTTACCTTTCTTCATGCTGCATGGAATACACTGATATCAATCACGCTGCATGGAATCCACTGCATTCAAGCAGGAGGCATTTTACCAAGCTGCATGGAATCCACTGCATTTAATCACGCTGCATGGAATCCACTGCATTCAATCAGGATGCATTTTTCCAGGGTGCATGGAATCCACTGCATTCAATAATGCTGCAGGAAACCACTGCATTCTATCATGCTGCATGGAATCCACTGCATTAAATAGGGTTCCATTACTTCACCCTGCATGGAATCCACTGCATTCAATCACGCTGCATGTAAACCACTGCATTCAATCTGGATGCATTTAACCAGGCTGCATGGAATCCATGCATTCATCACGCTGCATGGACTCCACTGCATACAATCGGGATCCATTGCGCCACAAGGCATGGAATACTCTGCATTCAATCGGGATGCTTTGGGCCATGCTGCATAAAATCTACTGCATTCAATCATGCTGCATGAAATCCACTGCATTGAATGACGCTGCATAAAATCCACTGCATTCAATAGGGTTCCATTTCTTCACACTTCATGGAATACTGCATTCAATCACGCTTCATGGAATCCACTGCATTCAATCGGGATGAATTTTACAACCCTGAATGGAGTACACTGCATTCAATCACAATGCATGGAATCCACTGCATTCCATCGGGATGCTTTGGGCCATGCCTCATAAAATCCACTGAATTCAATCGGGATGCCTTGGGCCTCGCTGCATGGACTCCACTGCATACAATCAGGATCCATTGCGCCACAATGCATGGAATCCTCGCATTCATTGACGCTGCATGTAATCCAATGTATTCAATCGGGATGCTTTGGGCCATGCTGCATAAAATCCACTACATTCAATCATGCTTCATGGAATCCACTGCACTCAATCATGCTGCATAAAATCCACTGCATACAATAGGGTTCCATAACTTCACACTGTATGGAATACACTTCATTCCATCACGCTGAATGGAATCCACTGCATTTAATCGGGATGCATTTTACCACGCTGCATGGATTACACTGCATTCAATCATGCTGCAGGGAATCCACTGTATTCAATCGGGATGTTTTGAGCCATGCTGCTTAAAATCCACTGCATTCAATCAGGATGCATTTGGCCTCGCTGCATGGACTCCACTGCATAAAATCTGGATCCATTGCGCAACAATGCATGGAATCCTCTGCATTCAATGACGCTGCATGGAATCCACTGCATTCAATCGGGATGTTTTGGGCCATGCTGCATATAATCCACTGCATTCAATCGGGATGCCTTGGGCCTCACTGCATGGACTCCACTGCATACAATCGGGATCCATTGCGCCACAATGCATGGAATCCTCTGCATTCAATGACGCTGCATGGAATCCACTGCATTCAATCGGGATGCTTTGGGCCATGCTGTATAAAATCCACTGCATCAATCATGCTGCATGGAATCCACTGCATTCAATCATGCTGCATAATATTCACTGCATTCAATAGTGTACCTTTTCTTCACACTGCATGAAATACACTGCATTCAATCACGCTGTATGGAATAAACTGCATTCAATCGGGATGCATTTAACCACGCTGCATGGATTACACTGCATTCAATGACGCTGCATGGAATCCACTGCATTCAATCAGGATGCTTTGGGGCATGCTTCATGAAATCCACTGCATTCAATCATGCTGCATGTAATCCACTGCATTCAATAGGGTTCCATTTCTTCACGCCGAATGGAATACAGTGCATGCAATCACGCTGCATTGACTCCACTTTATAAAATCGGGATCCATTGCGCCACAATGCATGGAATCCTCTGAATTCAATGACGCTGCATGGAATCCACTGCAATCAATCGGGATGCTTTGGGCCATGGTGCATAAAATCCACTGCATGCAATCATGCTGCATGGAATCCACTGCATTCAATAGTGTTCCATTGCTTCACGCTGCATGGAATCCACTGCATTCAATCACGCTGCATGGAATCCACTGCATTCAATCGGGATGCATTTTACCACGCTGCATGGAGTACACTGCATTCAATCACAATGCATGTAATCCACTGCATTCAATCTGGATGCATTGGGCCATGCTGCATAAAATCCACTGCATTCAATAGGGTTCCATTTCTTCACACTTCATGGAATACTGCATTCAATCACGCTTCATGGAATCCACTGCATTCAATCGGGATGAATTTTACAACCCTGAATGGAGTACACTGCATTCAATCACAATGCATGGAATCCACTGCATTCCATCGGGATGCTTTGGGCCATGCCTCATAAAATCCACTGAATTCAATCGGGATGCCTTGGGCCTCGCTGCATGGACTCCACTGCATACAATCAGGATCCATTGCGCCACAATGCATGGAATCCTCGCATTCATTGACGCTGCATGTAATCCACTGTATTCAATCGGGATGCTTTGGGCCATGCTGCATAAAATCCACTGCATTCAATCATGCTTCATGGAATCCACTGCACTCAATCATGCTGCATAAAATCCACTGCATACAATAGGGTTCCATAACTTCACACTGTATGGAATACACTTCATTCCATCACGCTGCATGGAATCCACTGCATTTAATTGGGATGCATTTTACCACGCTGCATGGATTACACTGCATTCAATCATGCTGCAGGGAATCCACTCTATTCAATCGGGATGTTTTGAGCCATGCTGCTTAAAATCCACTGCATTCAATCAGGATGCATTTGGCCTCGCTGCATGGACTCCACTGCATAAAATCTGGATCCATTGCGCAACAATGCATGGAATCCTCTGCATTCAATGACGCTGCATGGAATCCACTGCATTCAATCGGGATGTTTTGGGCCATGCTGCATATAATCCACTGCATTCAATCGGGATGCCTTGGGCCTCACTGCATGGACTCCACTGCATACAATCGGGATCCATTGCGCCACAATGCATGGAATCCTCTGCATTCAATGACGCTGCATGGAATCCACTGCATTCAATCGGGATGCTTTGGGCCATGCTGTATAAAATCCACTGCATCAATCATGCTGCATGGAATCCACTGCATTCAATCATGCTGCATAATATTCACTGCATTCAATAGTGTACCTTTTCTTCACACTGCATGAAATACACTGCATTCAATCACGCTGTATGGAATAAACTGCATTCAATCGGGATGCATTTAACCACGCTGCATGGATTACACTGCATTCAATGACGCTGCATGGAATCCACTGCATTCAATCGGGATGCTTTGGGCCATTCTGCATAAACTCCACTGCATTCAATAGGGTTCCCTTTCTTCATGCTGCATGGAATACACTGATATCAATCACGCTGCATGGAATCCACTGCATTCAATCGGGATGCTTTGGGGCATGCTTCATGAAATCCACTGCATTCAATCATGCTGCACGGAATCCACTGCATTCAATAGGGTTCCATTTCTTCACGCTGAATGGAATACAGTGCATGCAATCACGCTGCATTGACTCCACTTGATAAAATCGGGATCCATTGCGCCACAATGCATGGAATCCTCTGAATTCAATGACGCTGCATGGAATCCACTGCAATCAATCGGGATGCTTTGGGCCATGGTGCATAAAATCCACTGCATGCAATCATGCTGCATGGAATCCACTGCATTCAATAGGGTTCCATTGCTTCACGCTGCATGGAATCCACTGCATTCAATCACGCTGCATGGAATCCACTGCATTCAATCGGGATGCATTTTACCACGCTGCATGGAGTACACTGCATTCAATCACAATGCATGTAATCCACTGCATTCAATCTGGATGCATTGGGCCATGCTGCATAAAATCCACTGCATTCAATCGTGCTGCATAAAATCCACTGCATTCAATTGGGTTCCATTTCGTAACACTACATGGAATACACTGCATTAAATCACGCTGTATGGAATAAACTGCATTCAATCGGGATGCATTTAACCACGCTGCATGGATTACACTTCATTCAATCACAATGCATGGAATCCACTGCATTCTATCAGGATGCTTTGGGCCATGCTGCATAAAATCCACTGCATTCAATAGGGTTCCATTTCTTCACGCTGCATGGAATCCACTGCATTCAATAGGGTTCCATTCCTTCACGCTGCATGGAATCCACCTCATTCAATAGGGATGCATTTTACCACGCTGCATGGATTACACTGCATTCAATCGCAATGCATAGAATCCACTGCATTCAATCGGGGTGCATTTTACACCGCTGAATGAAATCCACTGCATTTAATCACGCTGCATGTAATCCATGGAATTTAATCGGGATTCATTTTACTAAGCTGTATGGAATCGACTGTATTTAATCACGCTGCATGGAATCAACTGCATTCAATCGGGATTCATTTTACAAGGCTGCATGGAGTTCACTGCATTCAATCACAATGCATGGAATCCACTGCATTCAATCGGGATAATTTGGGGCATGCTGCATAAAATCCACTGCATTCAATCATGCTGCATGGAATCCACTGCATTCGACCATGCTGAATAAAATCCCATGCATTAAATATAGTTCAATTTCTTCACGCTGCATGGAATCCACTGCATTCAATCAGAATCCACTTTACAACGCTGCCTGTATTACACTGTTTCAATCACGCTGCATGGAATCCACTGCATTCAATCGGGATGCTTTCGGCCATGCTACATAAAATACACTGCATTCAATCATGCTGCATAATATCCGCTCCATAGTATCCCCTGCATTCATTCATGCTGTAAAAAAACCACTGCATTCAATAAGGTTCCATTTCTTCACGATGCATGTTATACACTGCATTCAATCATGCTGCATTTAATTCACTGCATTCAATCGGGATGCATTTTACCACGCTGCATGGATTAAACCGCATTCAATCACAATGCATGGAATCCACTGCATTCAATCGGGGTGATTTTGGCCATGCTGCATAAAATCCACTGCATTAGTTCGGGATGCATTGGGCCTCACTGCATGGACTCCACTGCATACAATCGGGATCCATTGCGCCAAAATGCATTGAATCTTCTGCATTCAATGACGCTGCATGGAATCCACTGCATTCAATCGGGATGCTTTGGGCCATGCTGCATAAAATCCACTGCATTCAATCATGCTGCATGGAATCCACTGCATTCAATCATGCTGCATAAAATTCACTGCATTCAATAGGGTTTCATTTTTTCATGCTGCATGGAATCCACTGCATTCAATCATGCTGCATGGAATCCAATGCATTCCATCGGGATGCATTTTACCAGGCTGCATGGAATTCACTGCATTCAATCAACATGCACGGAATCCACTGCATTCAATCGGGATGCATTTTACTAGGCTGCATGGAATCCTCTGCATTCAATGATGCTGCATGGAATCCACTGCATTCAATCGGGATGTATTTTAACACGCTGCGTGGTATCCACCGCAATGAATAACGCTGCATGGAATCCAATGCATTCAATCGGGATGAATTTTAAAAGGCCGCATGGAATCCAGTGCATTCAATCAGGAACCATTGCGCCTTGATTCATGGAATTAGTGCATTCAATGAGAATCAATTGCACCACACTGCATGAAATCCACTGACTCAATCGGGATGTTTTGGGCCATGCTGCATAAAATCCACTGCATTCAACGGGATGCATTGGGCCTCGCTGAATGGACTCCACTGCATACAATCGGGATCCATTGCGCCAAAATGCAAGGAATCCTCTGCATTCAATGACGCTGCATGGAATCCACTGCATTCAATCGGGATGCATTTTACCACGCTGCATGGATTACACTGCATTCAATCACAATGCATGGACTCCACCGCATAAAATCGGGATCCATTGCGCCACAATGCATGGAATCCTCTGCATTCAATGACGCTGCATGGAATCCACTGCATTCAAAAGGGATGGTTTGGGCCATGCTGCATAAAATCCACTGCATTCAATCGGGATGCATTGGGCCTCTCTGCATGGACTCCACAGCATTACATCTGGCTGCATGGACTCCACTGCATTATATCTCGCTGCATGGAATCCTCTGCATTCAATGACGCTGCATGGAATCCACTGCATTCAATCGGGATGCATTTTACCAGGCTGCATGGAATCCACTGCATTCAATCGGGATGCATTGGGCCTCACTGCATGGACTCCACTGCATTCAATCGGGATCCATTGCACCACAATGAATGGAATCCTCTGCATTCAATGACGCTACATGTAATCCACTGCTACCAATCGGGATGCATTTTACCAGGCTTCATGGAATGCACTGCATTCAATCACGCTGCATGGAATCCACTGCTTTCAATCGGAATTCATTTTACCACGCTGCATGGATTACACTGCATTCAATCACAATGCATGGAATCCACTGCATTCAATGAAGCTGCATGGAATCCACTGCATTCAATCGGGATGCTTTGGGCCAGGCTGAATAAAATCCACTGCATTCACTCGGGATGCATGGGCCTCGCTGCATGGACTCCACTGCATTAAATCTCGCTGCATGGAATCCTCTGCATTCAATGATGCTACATGGAATCCACTGCGCTCAATCAGGATGCATTTTACAACGCTGCATGTATTACAATGCATTCAATCACAATGCATGGAATCCACTGCATTCAATCGGGATGCTTTCAGCCATGCTGCATAAAATCCACTACATTCAATTGGGATGCATTGGGTCTCACTGCATGGACTCCACCGCATAAAATCGGGATCCATTGCGCAACAATGCATGGAATCCTCTGCATTCAATGACGCTGCATTGAATCCACTGCATTCAATCGGGATGCTTTGGGCCATTCTGCATAAACTCCACTGCATTCAATAGGGTTCCCTTTCTTCATGCTGCATGGAATACACTGATATCAATCACGCTGCATGGAATCCACTGCATTCAAACAGGAGGCATTTTACCAAGCTGCATGGAATCCACTGCATTTAATCACGCTGCATGGAATCCACTGCATTCAATCAGGATGCATTTTTCCAGGGTGCATGGAATCCACTGCATTCAATAATGCTGCAGGAAACCACTGCATTCTATCATGCTGCATGGAATCCACTGCATTAAATAGGGTTCCATTTCTTCACCCTGCATGGAATCCACTGCATTCAATCACGCTGCATGTAAACCACTGCATTCAATCTGGATGCATTTAACCAGGCTGCATGGAATCCATGCATTCATCACGCTGCATGGACTCCACTGCATACAATCGGGATCCATTGCGCCACAAGGCATGGAATACTCTGCATTCAATTGGGATGCTTTGGGCCATGCTGCATAAAATCTACTGCATTCAATCATGCTGCATGAAATCCACTGCATTGAATGACGCTGCATAAAATCCACTGCATTCAATAGGGTTCCATTTCTTCACACTTCATGGAATACTGCATTCAATCACGCTTCATGGAATCCACTGCATTCAATCGGGATGAATTTTACAACCCTGAATGGAGTACACTGCATTCAATCACAATGCATGGAATCCACTGCATTCCATCGGGATGCTTTGGGCCATGCCTCATAAAATCCACTGAATTCAATCGGGATGCCTTGGGCCTCGCTGCATGGACTCCACTGCATACAATCAGGATCCATTGCGCCACAATGCATGGAATCCTCGCATTCATTGACGCTGCATGTAATCCAATGTATTCAATCGGGATGCTTTGGGCCATGCTGCATAAAATCCACTACATTCAATCATGCTTCATGGAATCCACTGCACTCAATCATGCTGCATAAAATCCACTGCATACAATAGGGTTCCATAACTTCACACTGTATGGAATACACTTCATTCCATCACGCTGCATGGAATCCACTGCATTTAATCGGGATGCATTTTACCACGCTGCATGGATTACACTGCATTCAATCATGCTGCAGGGAATCCACTGTATTCAATCGGGATGTTTTGAGCCATGCTGCTTAAAATCCACTGCATTCAATCAGGATGCATTTGGCCTCGCTGCATGGACTCCACTGCATAAAATCTGGATCCATTGCGCAACAATGCATGGAATCCTCTGCATTCAATGACGCTGCATGGAATCCACTGCATTCAATCGGGATGTTTTGGGCCATGCTGCATATAATCCACTGCATTCAATCGGGATGCCTTGGGCCTCACTGCATGGACTCCACTGCATACAATCGGGATCCATTGCGCCACAATGCATGGAATCCTCTGCATTCAATGACGCTGCATGGAATCCACTGCATTCAATCGGGATGCTTTGGGCCATGCTGTATAAAATCCACTGCATCGATCATGCTGCATGGAATCCACTGCATTCAATCATGCTGCATAATATTCACTGCATTCAATAGTGTACCTTTTCTTCACACTGCATGAAATACACTGCATTCAATCACGCTGTATGGAATAAACTGCATTCAATCGGGATGCATTTAACCACGCTGCATGGATTACACTGCATTCAATGACGCTGCATGGAATCCACTGCATTCAATCGGGATGCTTTGGGGCATGCTTCATGAAATCCACTGCATTCAATCATGCTGCACGGAATCCACTGCATTCAATAGGGTTCCATTTCTTCACGCTGAATGGAATACAGTGCATGCAATCACGCTGCATTGACTCCACTTGATAAAATCGGGATCCATTGCGCCACAATGCATGGAATCCTCTGAATTCAATGACGCTGCATGGAATCCACTGCAATCAATCGGGATGCTTTGGGCCATGCTGCATAAAATCCACTGCATTCAATCGTGCTGCATAAAATCCACTGCATTCAATTGGGTTCCATTTCGTAACACTACATGGAATACACTGCATTAAATCACGCTGTATGGAATAAACTGCATTCAATCGGGATGCATTTAACCACGCTGCATGGATTACACTTCATTCAATCACAATGCATGGAATCCACTGCATTCTATCAGGATGCTTTGGGCCATGCTGCATAAAATCCACTGCATTCAATAGGGTTCCATTTCTTCACGCTGCATGGAATCCACTGCATTCAATAGGGTTCCATTCCTTCACGCTGCATGGAATCCACCTCATTCAATAGGGATGCATTTTACCACGCTGCATGGATTACACTGCATTCAATCGCAATGCATAGAATCCACTGCATTCAATCGGGGTGCATTTTACACCGCTGAATGAAATCCACTGCATTTAATCACGCTGCATGTAATCCATGGAATTTAATCGGGATTCATTTTACTAAGCTGTATGGAATCGACTGTATTTAATCACGCTGCATGGAATCAACTGCATTCAATCGGGATTCATTTTACAAGGCTGCATGGAGTTCACTGCATTCAATCACAATGCATGGAATCCACTGCATTCAATCGGGATAATTTGGGGCATGCTGCATAAAATCCACTGCATTCAATCATGCTGCATGGAATCCACTGCATTCGACCATGCTGAATAAAATCCCATGCATTAAATATAGTTCAATTTCTTCACGCTGCATGGAATCCACTGCATTCAATCAGAATCCATTTTACAACGCTGCCTGTATTACACTGTTTCAATCACGCTGCATGGAATCCACTGCATTCAATCGGGATGCTTTCGGCCATGCTACATAAAATACACTGCATTCAATCATGCTGCATAATATCCGCTCCATAGTATCCCCTGCATTCATTCATGCTGTAAAAAAACCACTGCATTCAATAAGGTTCCATTTCTTCACGATGCATGTTATACACTGCATTCAATCATGCTGCATTTAATTCACTGCATTCAATCGGGATGCATTTTACCACGCTGCATGGATTAAACCGCATTCAATCACAATGCATGGAATCCACTGCATTCAATCGGGGTGATTTTGGCCATGCTGCATAAAATCCACTGCATTAGTTCGGGATGCATTGGGCCTCACTGCATGGACTCCACTGCATACAATCGGGATCCATTGCGCCAAAATGCATTGAATCTTCTGCATTCAATGACGCTGCATGGAATCCACTGCATTCAATCGGGATGCTTTGGGCCATGCTGCATAAAATCCACTGCATTCAATCATGCTGCATGGAATCCACTGCATTCAATCATGCTGCATAAAATTCACTGCATTCAATAGGGTTTCATTTTTTCATGCTGCATGGAATCCACTGCATTCAATCATGCTGCATGGAATCCAATGCATTCCATCGGGATGCATTTTACCAGGCTGCATGGAATTCACTGCATTCAATCAACATGCACGGAATCCACTGCATTCAATCGGGATGCATTTTACTAGGCTGCATGGAATCCTCTGCATTCAATGATGCTGCATGGAATCCACTGCATTCAATCGGGATGTATTTTAACACGCTGCGTGGTATCCACCGCAATGAATAACGCTGCATGGAATCCAATGCATTCAATCGGGATGAATTTTAAAAGGCCGCATGGAATCCAGTGCATTCAATCAGGAACCATTGCGCCTTGATGCATGGAATTAGTGCATTCAATGAGAATCAATTGCACCACACTGCATGAAATCCACTGACTCAATCGGGATGTTTTGGGCCATGCTGCATAAAATCCACTGCATTCAACGGGATGCATTGGGCCTCGCTGAATGGACTCCACTGCATACAATCGGGATCCATTGCGCCAAAATGCAAGGAATCCTCTGCATTCAATGACGCTGCATGGAATCCACTGCATTCAATCGGGATGCATTTTACCACGCTGCATGGATTACACTGCATTCAATCACAATGCATGGACTCCACCGCATAAAATCGGGATCCATTGCGCCACAATGCATGGAATCCTCTGCATTCAATGACGCTGCATGGAATCCACTGCATTCAAAAGGGATGGTTTGGGCCATGCTGCATAAAATCCACTGCATTCAATCGGGATGCATTGGGCCTCTCTGCATGGACTCCACAGCATTACATCTGGCTGCATGGACTCCACTGCATTATATCTCGCTGCATGGAATCCTCTGCATTCAATGACGCTGCATGGAATCCACTGCATTCAATCGGGATGCATTTTACCAGGCTGCATGGAATCCACTGCATTCAATCGGGATGCATCGGGCCTCACTGCATGGACTCCACTGCATTCAATCGGGATCCATTGCACCACAATGAATGGAATCCTCTGCATTCAATGACGCTACATGTAATCCACTGCTACCAATCGGGATGCATTTTACCAGGCTTCATGGAATGCACTGCATTCAATCACGCTGCATGGAATCCACTGCTTTCAATCGGAATTCATTTTACCACGCTGCATGGATTACACTGCATTCAATCACAATGCATGGAATCCACTGCATTCAATGAAGCTGCATGGAATCCACTGCATTCAATCGGGATGCTTTGGGCCAGGCTGAATAAAATCCACTGCATTCACTCGGGATGCATGGGCCTCGCTGCATGGACTCCACTGCATTAAATCTTGCTGCATGGAATCCTCTGTATTCAATAACGCTACATGGAATCCACTGCGCTCAATCAGGATGCATTTTACAACGCTGCATGTATTACAATGCATTCAATCACAATGCATGGAATCCACTGCATTCAATCGGGATGCTTTCAGCCATGCTGCATAAAATCCACTACATTCAATTGGGATGCATTGGGTCTCACTGCATGGACTCCACCGCATAAAATCGGGATCCATTGCGCAACAATGCATGGAATCCTCTGCATTCAATGACGCTGCATTGAATCCACTGCATTCAATCGGGATGCTTTGGGCCATTCTGCATAAACTCCACTGCATTCAATAGGGTTCCCTTTCTTCATGCTGCATGGAATACACTGCATTCAATAGGGTTCCATTGCTTCACGCTGCATGGAATCCACTGCATTCAATCACGCTGCATGGAATCCACTGCATTCAATCGGGATGCATTTTACCACGCTGCATGGAGTACACTGCATTCAATCACAATGCATGTAATCCACTGCATTCAATCTGGATGCATTGGGCCATGCTGCATAAAATCCACTGCATTCAATCGTGCTGCATAAAATCCACTGCATTCAATTGGGTTCCATTTCGTAACACTACATGGAATACACTGCATTCAATCACGCTGTATGGAATAAACTGCATTCAATCGGGATGCATTTAACCACGCTGCATGGATTACACTTCATTCAATCACAATGCATGGAATCCACTGCATTCTATCAGGATGCTTTGGGCCATGCTGCATAAAATCCACTGCATTCAATAGGGTTCCATTTCTTCACGCTGCATGGAATCCACTGCATTCAATAGGGTTCCATTCCTTCACGCTGCATGGAATCCACCTCATTCAATCGGGATGCATTTTACCACGCTGCATGGATTACACTGCATTCAATCGCAATGCATAGAATCCACTGCATTCAATCGGGGTGCATTTTACACCGCTGAATGAAATCCACTGCATTTAATCACGCTGCATGTAATCCATGGAATTTAATCGGGATTCATTTTACTAAGCTGTATGGAATCGACTGTATTTAATCACGCTGCATGGAATCAACTGCATTCAATCGGGATTCATTTTACAAGGCTGCATGGAGTTCACTGCATTCAATCACAATGCATGGAATCCACTGCATTCAATCGGGATAATTTGGGCCATGCTGCATAAAATCCACTGCATTCAATCATGCTGCATGGAATCCACTGCATTCGACCATGCTGAATAAAATCCCATGCATTAAATATAGTTCAATTTCTTCACGCTGCATGGAATCCACTGCATTCAATCAGAATCCATTTTACAACGCTGCCTGTATTACACTGTTTCAATCACGCTGCATGGAATCCACTGCATTCAATCGGGATGCTTTCGGCCATGCTACATAAAATACACTGCATTCAATCATGCTGCATAATATCCGCTCCATAGTATCCCCTGCATTCATTCATGCTGTAAAAAAACCACTGCATTCAATAAGGTTCCATTTCTTCACGATGCATGTTATACACTGCATTCAATCATGCTGCATTTAATTCACTGCATTCAATCGGGATGCATTTTACCACGCTGCATGGATTAAACCGCATTCAATCACAATGCATGGAATCCACTGCATTCAATCGGGGTGATTTTGGCCATGCTGCATAAAATCCACTGCATTAGTTCGGGATGCATTGGGCCTCACTGCATGGACTCCACTGCATACAATCGGGATCCATTGCGCCAAAATGCATTGAATCTTCTGCATTCAATGACGCTGCATGGAATCCACTGCATTCAATCGGGATGCTTTGGGCCATGCTGCATAAAATCCACTGCATTCAATCATGCTGCATGGAATCCACTGCATTCAATCATGCTGCATAAAATTCACTGCATTCAATAGGGTTTCATTTTTTCATGCTGCATGGAATCCACTGCATTCAATCATGCTGCATGGAATCCAATGCATTCCATCGGGATGCATTTTACCAGGCTGCATGGAATTCACTGCATTCAATCAACATGCACGGAATCCACTGCATTCAATCGGGATGCATTTTACTAGGCTGCATGGAATCCTCTGCATTCAATGATGCTGCATGGAATCCACTGCATTCAATCGGGATGTATTTTAACACGCTGCGTGGTATCCACCGCAATGAATAACGCTGCATGGAATCCAATGCATTCAATCGGGATGAATTTTAAAAGGCCGCATGGAATCCAGTGCATTCAATCAGGAACCATTGCGCCTTGATGCATGGAATTAGTGCATTCAATGAGAATCAATTGCACCACACTGCATGAAATCCACTGACTCAATCGGGATGTTTTGGGCCATGCTGCATAAAATCCACTGCATTCAACGGGATGCATTGGGCCTCGCTGAATGGACTCCACTGCATACAATCGGGATACATTGCGCCAAAATGCAAGGAATCCTCTGCATTCAATGACGCTGCATGGAATCCACTGCATTCAATCGGGATGCATTTTACCACGCTGCATGGATTACACTGCATTCAATCACAATGCATGGACTCCACCGCATAAAATCGGGATCCATTGCGCCACAATGCATGGAATCCTCTGCATTCAATGACGCTGCATGGAATCCACTGCATTCAAAAGGGATGGTTTGGGCCATGCTGCATAAAATCCACTGCATTCAATCGGGATGCATTGGGCCTCTCTGCATGGACTCCACAGCATTACATCTGGCTGCATGGACTCCACTGCATTATATCTCGCTGCATGGAATCCTCTGCATTCAATGACGCTGCATGGAATCCACTGCATTCAATCGGGATGCATTTTACCAGGCTGCATGGAATCCACTGCATTCAATCGGGATGCATTGGGCCTCACTGCATGGACTCCACTGCATTCAATCGGGATCCATTGCACCACAATGAATGGAATCCTCTGCATTCAATGACGCTACATGTAATCCACTGCTACCAATCGGGATGCATTTTACCAGGCTTCATGGAATGCACTGCATTCAATCACACTGCATGGAATCCACTGCTTTCAATCGGAATTCATTTTACCACGCTGCATGGATTACACTGCATTCAATCACAATGCATGGAATCCACTGCATTCAATGAAGCTGCATGGAATCCACTGCATTCAATCGGGATGCTTTGGGCCAGGCTGAATAAAATCCACTGCATTCACTCGGGATGCATGGGCCTCGCTGCATGGACTCCACTGCATTAAATCTTGCTGCATGGAATCCTCTGTATTCAATAACGCTACATGGAATCCACTGCGCTCAATCAGGATGCATTTTACAACGCTGCATGTATTACAATGCATTCAATCACAATGCATGGAATCCACTGCATTCAATCGGGATGCTTTCAGCCATGCTGCATAAAATCCACTACATTCAATTGGGATGCATTGGGTCTCACTGCATGGACTCCACCGCATAAAATCGGGATCCATTGCGCAACAATGCATGGAATCCTCTGCATTCAATGACGCTGCATTGAATCCACTGCATTCAATCGGGATGCTTTGGGCCATTCTGCATAAACTCCACTGCATTCAATAGGGTTCCCTTTCTTCATGCTGCATGGAATACACTGATATCAATCACGCTGCATGGAATCCACTGCATTCAAACAGGAGGCATTTTACCAAGCTGCATGGAATCCACTGCATTTAATCACGCTGCATGGAATCCACTGCATTCAATCAGGATGCATTTTTCCAGGGTGCATGGAATCCACTGCATTCAATAATGCTGCAGGAAACCACTGCATTCTATCATGCTGCATGGAATCCACTGCATTAAATAGGGTTCCATTACTTCACCCTGCATGGAATCCACTGCATTCAATCACGCTGCATGTAAACCACTGCATTCAATCTGGATGCATTTAACCAGGCTGCATGGAATCCATGCATTCATCACGCTGCATGGACTCCACTGCATACAATCGGGATCCATTGCGCCACAAGGCATGGAATACTCTGCATTCAATCGGGATGCTTTGGGCCATGCTGCATAAAATCTACTGCATTCAATCATGCTGCATGAAATCCACTGCATTGAATGACGCTGCATAAAATCCACTGCATTCAATAGGGTTCCATTTCTTCACACTTCATGGAATACTGCATTCAATCACGCTTCATGGAATCCACTGCATTCAATCGGGATGAATTTTACAACCCTGAATGGAGTACACTGCATTCAATCACAATGCATGGAATCCACTGCATTCCATCGGGATGCTTTGGGCCATGCCTCATAAAATCCACTGAATTCAATCGGGATGCCTTGGGCCTCGCTGCATGGACTCCACTGCATACAATCAGGATCCATTGCGCCACAATGCATGGAATCCTCGCATTCATTGACGCTGCATGTAATCCAATGTATTCAATCGGGATGCTTTGGGCCATGCTGCATAAAATCCACTACATTCAATCATGCTTCATGGAATCCACTGCACTCAATCATGCTGCATAAAATCCACTGCATACAATAGGGTTCCATAACTTCACACTGTATGGAATACACTTCATTCCATCACGCTGCATGGAATCCACTGCATTTAATCGGGATGCATTTTACCACGCTGCATGGATTACACTGCATTCAATCATGCTGCAGGGAATCCACTGTATTCAATCGGGATGTTTTGAGCCATGCTGCTTAAAATCCACTGCATTCAATCAGGATGCATTTGGCCTCGCTGCATGGACTCCACTGCATAAAATCTGGATCCATTGCGCAACAATGCATGGAATCCTCTGCATTCAATGACGCTGCATGGAATCCACTGCATTCAATAGGGGTGTTTTGGGCCATGCTGCATATAATCCACTGCATTCAATCGGGATGCTTTGGGCCTCACTGCATGGACTCCACTGCATACAATCGGGATCCATTGCGCCACAATGCATGGAATCCTCTGCATTCAATGACGCTGCATGGAATCCACTGCATTCAATCGGGATGCTTTGGGCCATGCTGTATAAAATCCACTGCATCAATCATGCTGCATGGAATCCACTGCATTCAATCATGCTGCATGGAATCCACTGCATTCAATCATGCTGCATAAAATTCACTGCATTCAATAGGGTTTCATTTTTTCGTGCTGCATGGAATCCAATGCATTCAATCATGCTGCATGGAATCCAATGCATTCCATCGGGATGCATTTTACCAGGCTGCATGGAATTCACTGCATTCAATCAACATGCACGGAATCCACTGCATTCAATCGGGATGCATTTTACTAGGCTGCATGGAATCCTCTGCATTCAATGATGCTGCATGGAATCCACTGCATTCAATCGGGATGTATTTTAACACGCTGCGTGGTATCCACCGCAATGAATAACGCTGCATGGAATCCAATGCATTCAATCGGGATGAATTTTAAAAGGCCGCATGGAATCCAGTGCATTCAATCAGGAACCATTGCGCCTTGATGCATGGAATTAGTGCATTCAATGAGAATCAATTGCACCACACTGCATGAAATCCACTGACTCAATCGGGATGTTTTGGGCCATGCTGCATAAAATCCACTGCATTCAACGGGATGCATTGGGCCTCGCTGAATGGACTCCACTGCATACAATCGGGATCCATTGCGCCAAAATGCAAGGAATCCTCTGCATTCAATGACGCTGCATGGAATCCACTGCATTCAATCGGGATGCATTTTACCACGCTGCATGGATTACACTGCATTCAATCACAATGCATGGACTCCACCGCATAAAATCGGGATCCATTGCGCCACAATGCATGGAATCCTCTGCATTCAATGACGCTGCATGGAATCCACTGCATTCAAAAGGGATGGTTTGGGCCATGCTGCATAAAATCCACTGCATTCAATCGGGATGCATTGGGCCTCTCTGCATGGACTCCACAGCATTACATCTGGCTGCATGGACTCCACTGCATTATATCTCGCTGCATGGAATCCTCTGCATTCAATGACGCTGCATGGAATCCACTGCATTCAATCGGGATGCATTTTACCAGGCTGCATGGAATCCACTGCATTCAATCGGGATGCATTGGGCCTCACTGAATGGACTCCACTGCATTCAATCGGGATCCATTGCACCACAATGAATGGAATCCTCTGCATTCAATGACGCTACATGTAATCCACTGCTACCAATCGGGATGCATTTTACCAGGCTTCATGGAATGCACTGCATTCAATCACGCTGCATGGAATCCACTGCTTTCAATCGGAATTCATTTCACCACGCTGCATGGATTACACTGCATTCAATCACAATGCATGGAATCCACTGCATTCAATGAAGCTGCATGGAATCCACTGCATTCAATCGGGATGCTTTGGGCCAGGCTGAATAAAATCCACTGCATTCACTCGGGATGCATGGGCCTCGCTGCATGGACTCCACTGCATTAAATCTTGCTGCATGGAATCCTCTGTATTCAATAACGCTACATGGAATCCACTGCGCTCAATCAGGATGCATTTTACAACGCTGCATGTATTACAATGCATTCAATCACAATGCATGGAATCCACTGCATTCAATCGGGATGCTTTCAGCCATGCTGCATAAAATCCACTACATTCAATTGGGATGCATTGGGTCTCACTGCATGGACTCCACCGCATAAAATCGGGATCCATTGCGCAACAATGCATGGAATCCTCTGCATTCAATGACGCTGCATTGAATCCACTGCATTCAATCGGGATGCTTTGGGCCATTCTGCATAAACTCCACTGCATTCAATAGGGTTCCCTTTCTTCATGCTGCATGGAATACACTGATATCAATCACGCTGCATGGAATCCACTGCATTCAAACAGGAGGCATTTTACCAAGCTGCATGGAATCCACTGCATTTAATCACGCTGCATGGAATCCACTGCATTCAATCAGGATGCATTTTTCCAGGGTGCATGGAATCCACTGCATTCAATAATGCTGCAGGAAACCACTGCATTCTATCATGCTGCATGGAATCCACTGCATTAAATAGGGTTCCATTACTTCACCCTGCATGGAATCCACTGCATTCAATCACGCTGCATGTAAACCACTGCATTCAATCTGGATGCATTTAACCAGGCTGCATGGAATCCATGCATTCATCACGCTGCATGGACTCCACTGCATACAATCGGGATCCATTGCGCCACAAGGCATGGAATACTCTGCATTCAATCGGGATGCTTTGGGCCATGCTGCATAAAATCTACTGCATTCAATCATGCTGCATGAAATCCACTGCATTGAATGACGCTGCATAAAATCCACTGCATTCAATAGGGTTCCATTTCTTCACACTTCATGGAATACTGCATTCAATCACGCTTCATGGAATCCACTGCATTCAATCGGGATGAATTTTACAACCCTGAATGGAGTACACTGCATTCAATCACAATGCATGGAATCCACTGCATTCCATCGGGATGCTTTGGGCCATGCCTCATAAAATCCACTGAATTCAATCGGGATGCCTTGGGCCTCGCTGCATGGACTCCACTGCATACAATCAGGATCCATTGCGCCACAATGCATGGAATCCTCGCATTCATTGACGCTGCATGTAATCCAATGTATTCAATCGGGATGCTTTGGGCCATGCTGCATAAAATCCACTACATTCAATCATGCTTCATGGAATCCACTGCACTCAATCATGCTGCATAAAATCCACTGCATACAATAGGGTTCCATAACTTCACACTGTATGGAATACACTTCATTCCATCACGCTGCATGGAATCCACTGCATTTAATCGGGATGCATTTTACCACGCTGCATGGATTACACTGCATTCAATCATGCTGCAGGGAATCCACTGTATTCAATCGGGATGTTTTGAGCCATGCTGCTTAAAATCCACTGCATTCAGTCAGGATGCATTTGGCCTCGCTGCATGGACTCCACTGCATAAAATCTGGATCCATTGCGCAACAATGCATGGAATCCTCTGCATTCAATGACGCTGCATGGAATCCACTGCATTCAATCGGGATGTTTTGGGCCATGCTGCATATAATCCACTGCATTCAATCGGGATGCCTTGGGCCTCACTGCATGGACTCCACTGCATACAATCGGGATCCATTGCGCCACAATGCATGGAATCCTCTGCATTCAATGACGCTGCATGGAATCCACTGCATTCAATCGGGATGCTTTGGGCCATGCTGTATAAAATCCACTGCATCAATCATGCTGCATGGAATCCACTGCATTCAATCATGCTGCATAATATTCACTGCATTCAATAGTGTACCTTTTCTTCACACTGCATGAAATACACTGCATTCAATCACGCTGTATGGAATAAACTGCATTCAATCGGGATGCATTTAACCACGCTGCATGGATTACACTGCATTCAATGACACTGCATGGAATCCACGGCATTCAATCGGGATGCTTTGGGGCATGCTTCATGAAATCCACTGCATTCAATCATGCTGCATGGAATCCACTGCATTCAATAGGGTTCCATTTCTTCACGCTGAATGGAATACAGTGCATGCAATCACGCTGCATTGACTCCACTTGATAAAATCGGGATCCATTGTGCCACAATGCATGGAATCCTCTGAATTCAATGACGCTGCATGGAATCCACTGCAATCAATCGGGATGCTTTGGGCCATGGTGCATAAAATCCACTGCATGCAATCATGCTGCATGGAATCCACTGCATTCAATAGGGTTCCATTGCTTCACGCTGCATGGAATCCACTGCATTCAATCACGCTGCATGGAATCCACTGCATTCAATCGGGATGCATTTTACCACGCTGCATGGAGTACACTGCATTCAATCACAATGCATGTAATCCACTGCATTCAATCTGGATGCATTGGGCCATGCTGCATAAAATCCACTGCATTCAATCGTGCTGCATAAAATCCACTGCATTCAATTGGGTTCCATTTCGTAACACTACATGGAATACACTGCATTCAATCACGCTGTATGGAATAAACTGCATTCAATCGGGATGCATTTAACCACGCTGCATGGATTACACTTCATTCAATCACAATGCATGGAATCCACTGCATTCTATCAGGATGCTTTGGGCCATGCTGCATAAAATCCACTGCATTCAATAGGGTTCCATTTCTTCACGCTGCATGGAATCCACTGCATTCAATAGGGTTCCATTCCTTCACGCTGCATGGAATCCACCTCATTCAATCGGGATGCATTTTACCACGCTGCATGGATTACACTGCATTCAATCGCAATGCATAGAATCCACTGCATTCAATCGGGGTGCATTTTACACCGCTGAATGAAATCCACTGCATTTAATCACGCTGCATGTAATCCATGGAATTTAATCGGGATTCATTTTACTAAGCTGTATGGAATCGACTGTATTTAATCACGCTGCATGGAATCAACTGCATTCAATCGGGATTCATTTTACAAGGCTGCATGGAGTTCACTGCATTCAATCACAATGCATGGAATCCACTGCATTCAATCGGGATAATTTGGGCCATGCTGCATAAAATCCACTGCATTCAATCATGCTGCATGGAATCCACTGCATTCGACCATGCTGAATAAAATCCCATGCATTAAATATAGTTCAATTTCTTCACGCTGCATGGAATCCACTGCATTCAATCAGAATCCATTTTACAACGCTGCCTGTATTACACTGTTTCAATCACGCTGCATGGAATCCACTGCATTCAATCGGGATGCTTTCGGCCATGCTACATAAAATACACTGCATTCAATCATGCTGCATAATATCCGCTCCATAGTATCCCCTGCATTCATTCATGCTGTAAAAAAACCACTGCATTCAATAAGGTTCCATTTCTTCACGATGCATGTTATACACTGCATTCAATCATGCTGCATTTAATTCACTGCATTCAATCGGGATGCATTTTACCACGCTGCATGGATTAAACCGCATTCAATCACAATGCATGGAATCCACTGCATTCAATCGGGGTGATTTTGGCCATGCTGCATAAAATCCACTGCATTAGTTCGGGATGCATTGGGCCTCACTGCATGGACTCCACTGCATACAATCGGGATCCATTGCGCCAAAATGCATTGAATCTTCTGCATTCAATGACGCTGCATGGAATCCACTGCATTCAATCGGGATGCTTTGGGCCATGCTGCATAAAATCCACTGCATTCAATCATGCTGCATGGAATCCACTGCATTCAATCATGCTGCATAAAATTCACTGCATTCAATAGGGTTTCATTTTTTCATGCTGCATGGAATCCACTGCATTCAATCATGCTGCATGGAATCCAATGCATTCCATCGGGATGCATTTTACCAGGCTGCATGGAATTCACTGCATTCAATCAACATGCACGGAATCCACTGCATTCAATCGGGATGCATTTTACTAGGCTGCATGGAATCCTCTGCATTCAATGATGCTGCATGGAATCCACTGCATTCAATCGGGATGTATTTTAACACGCTGCGTGGTATCCACCGCAATGAATAACGCTGCATGGAATCCAATGCATTCAATCGGGATGAATTTTAAAAGGCCGCATGGAATCCAGTGCATTCAATCAGGAACCATTGCGCCTTGATGCATGGAATTAGTGCATTCAATGAGAATCAATTGCACCACACTGCATGAAATCCACTGACTCAATCGGGATGTTTTGGGCCATGCTGCATAAAATCCACTGCATTCAACGGGATGCATTGGGCCTCGCTGAATGGACTCCACTGCATACAATCGGGATCCATTGCGCCAAAATGCAAGGAATCCTCTGCATTCAATGACGCTGCATGGAATCCACTGCATTCAATCGGGATGCATTTTACCACGCTGCATGGATTACACTGCATTCAATCACAATGCATGGACTCCACCGCATAAAATCGGGATCCATTGCGCCACAATGCATGGAATCCTCTGCATTCAATGACGCTGCATGGAATCCACTGCATTCAAAAGGGATGGTTTGGGCCATGCTGCATAAAATCCACTGCATTCAATCGGGATGCATTGGGCCTCTCTGCATGGACTCCACAGCATTGCATCTGGCTGCATGGACTCCACTGCATTATATCTCGCTGCATGGAATCCTCTGCATTCAATGACGCTGCATGGAATCCACTGCGCTCAATCAGGATGCATTTTACAACGCTGCATGTATTACAATGCATTCAATCACAATGCATGGAATCCACTGCATTCAATCGGGATGCTTTCAGCCATGCTGCATAAAATCCACTACATTCAATTGGGATGCATTGGGTCTCACTGCATGGACTCCACCGCATAAAATCGGGATCCATTGCACAACAATGCATGGAATCCTCTGCATTCAATGACGCTGCATTGAATCCACTGCATTCAATCGGGATGCTTTGGGCCATTCTGCATAAACTCCACTGCAATCAATAGGGTTCCCTTTCTTCATGCTGCATGGAATACACTGATATCAATCACGCTGCATGGAATCCACTGCATTCAAGCAGGAGGCATTTTACCAAGCTGCATGGAATCCACTGCATTTAATCACGCTGCATGGAATCCACTGCATTCAATCAGGATGCATTTTTCCAGGGTGCATGGAATCCACTGCATTCAATAATGCTGCAGGAAACCACTGCATTCTATCATGCTGCATGGAATCCACTGCATTAAATAGGGTTCCATTTCTTCACCCTGCATGGAATCCACTGCATTCAATCACGCTGCATGTAAACCACTGCATTCAATCTGGATG
Source organism: Sus scrofa (assembly GCF_054392235.1). NCBI lineage: Eukaryota > Metazoa > Chordata > Mammalia > Artiodactyla > Suidae > Sus > Sus scrofa. The sequence goes on from NC_139397.1 coordinate 3,081,317, forward strand.
CATTTAACCAGGCTGCATGGAATCCATGCATTCATCACGCTGCATGGACTCCACTGCATACAATCGGGATCCATTGCGCCACAAGGCATGGAATACTCTGCATTCAATCGGGATGCTTTGGGCCATGCTGCATAAAATCTACTGCATTCAATCATGCTGCATGAAATCCACTGCATTGAATGACGCTGCATAAAATCCACTGCATTCAATAGGGTTCCATTTCTTCACACTTCATGGAATACTGCATTCAATCACGCTTCATGGAATCCACTGCATTCAATCGGGATGAATTTTACAACCCTGAATGGAGTACACTGCATTCAATCACAATGCATGGAATCCACTGCATTCCATCGGGATGCTTTGGGCCATGCCTCATAAAATCCACTGAATTCAATCGGGATGCCTTGGGCCTCGCTGCATGGACTCCACTGCATACAATCAGGATCCATTGCGCCACAATGCATGGAATCCTCGCATTCATTGACGCTGCATGTAATCCAATGTATTCAATCGGGATGCTTTGGGCCATGCTGCATAAAATCCACTACATTCAATCATGCTTCATGGAATCCACTGCACTCAATCATGCTGCATAAAATCCACTGCATACAATAGGGTTCCATAACTTCACACTGTATGGAATACACTTCATTCCATCACGCTGCATGGAATCCACTGCATTTAATCGGGATGCATTTTACCACGCTGCATGGATTACACTGCATTCAATCATGCTGCAGGGAATCCACTGTATTCAATCGGGATGTTTTGAGCCATGCTGCTTAAAATCCACTGCATTCAGTCAGGATGCATTTGGCCTCGCTGCATGGACTCCACTGCATAAAATCTGGATCCATTGCGCAACAATGCATGGAATCCTCTGCATTCAATGACGCTGCATGGAATCCACTGCATTCAATCGGGATGTTTTGTGCCATGCTGCATATAATCCACTGCATTCAATCGGGATGCCTTGGGCCTCACTGCATGGACTCCACTGCATACAATCGGGATCCATTGCGCCACAATGCATGGAATCCTCTGCATTCAATGACGCTGCATGGAATCCACTGCATTCAATCGGGATGCTTTGGGCCATGCTGTATAAAATCCACTGCATCAATCATGCTGCATGGAATCCACTGCATTCAATCATGCTGCATAATATTCACTGCATTCAATAGTGTACCTTTTCTTCACACTGCATGAAATACACTGCATTCAATCACGCTGTATGGAATAAACTGCATTCAATCGGGATGCATTTAACCACGCTGCATGGATTACACTGCATTCAATGACGCTGCATGGAATCCACGGCATTCAATCGGGATGCTATGGGGCATGCTTCATGAAATCCACTGCATTCAATCATGCTGCATGGAATCCACTGCATTCAATAGGGTTCCATTTCTTCACGCTGAATGGAATACAGTGCATGCAATCACGCTGCATTGACTCCACTTGATAAAATCGGGATCCATTGCGCCACAATGCATGGAATCCTCTGAATTCAATGACGCTGCATGGAATCCACTGCAATCAATCGGGATGCTTTGGGCCATGGTGCATAAAATCCACTGCATGCAATCATGCTGCATGGAATCCACTGCATTCAATAGGGTTCCATTGCTTCACGCTGCATGGAATCCACTGCATTCAATCACGCTGCATGGAATCCACTGCATTCAATCGGGATGCATTTTACCACGCTGCATGGAGTACACTGCATTCAATCACAATGCATGTAATCCACTGCATTCAATCTGGATGCATTGGGCCATGCTGCATAAAATCCACTGCATTCAATCGTGCTGCATAAAATCCACTGCATTCAATTGGGTTCCATTTCGTAACACTACATGGAATACACTGCATTCAATCACGCTGTATGGAATAAACTGCATTCAATCGGGATGCATTTAACCACGCTGCATGGATTACACTTCATTCAATCACAATGCATGGAATCCACTGCATTCTATCAGGATGCTTTGGGCCATGCTGCATAAAATCCACTGCATTCAATAGGGTTCCATTTCTTCACGCTGCATGGAATCCACTGCATTCAATAGGGTTCCATTCCTTCACGCTGCATGGAATCCACCTCATTCAATAGGGATGCATTTTACCACGCTGCATGGATTACACTGCATTCAATCGCAATGCATAGAATCCACTGCATTCAATCGGGGTGCATTTTACACCGCTGAATGAAATCCACTGCATTTAATCACGCTGCATGTAATCCATGGAATTTAATCGGGATTCATTTTACTAAGCTGTATGGAATCGACTGTATTTAATCACGCTGCATGGAATCAACTGCATTCAATCGGGATTCATTTTACAAGGCTGCATGGAGTTCACTGCATTCAATCACAATGCATGGAATCCACTGCATTCAATCGGGATAATTTGGGCCATGCTGCATAAAATCCACTGCATTCAATCATGCTGCATGGAATCCACTGCATTCGACCATGCTGAATAAAATCCCATGCATTAAATATAGTTCAATTTCTTCACGCTGCATGGAATCCACTGCATTCAATCAGAATCCATTTTACAACGCTGCCTGTATTACACTGTTTCAATCACGCTGCATGGAATCCACTGCATTCAATCGGGATGCTTTCGGCCATGCTACATAAAATACACTGCATTCAATCATGCTGCATAATATCCGCTCCATAGTATCCCCTGCATTCATTCATGCTGTAAAAAAACCACTGCATTCAATAAGGTTCCATTTCTTCACGATGCATGTTATACACTGCATTCAATCATGCTGCATTTAATTCACTGCATTCAATCGGGATGCATTTTACCACGCTGCATGGATTAAACCGCATTCAATCACAATGCATGGAATCCACTGCATTCAATCGGGGTGATTTTGGCCATGCTGCATAAAATCCACTGCATTAGTTCGGGATGCATTGGGCCTCACTGCATGGACTCCACTGCATACAATCGGGATCCATTGCGCCAAAATGCATTGAATCTTCTGCATTCAATGACGCTGCATGGAATCCACTGCATTCAATCGGGATGCTTTGGGCCATGCTGCATAAAATCCACTGCATTCAATCATGCTGCATGGAATCCACTGCATTCAATCATGCTGCATAAAATTCACTGCATTCAATAGGGTTTCATTTTTTCATGCTGCATGGAATCCACTGCATTCAATCATGCTGCATGGAATCCAATGCATTCCATCGGGATGCATTTTACCAGGCTGCATGGAATTCACTGCATTCAATCAACATGCACGGAATCCACTGCATTCAATCGGGATGCATTTTACTAGGCTGCATGGAATCCTCTGCATTCAATGATGCTGCATGGAATCCACTGCATTCAATCGGGATGTATTTTAACACGCTGCGTGGTATCCACCGCAATGAATAACGCTGCATGGAATCCAATGCATTCAATCGGGATGAATTTTAAAAGGCCGCATGGAATCCAGTGCATTCAATCAGGAACCATTGCGCCTTGATGCATGGAATTAGTGCATTCAATGAGAATCAATTGCACCACACTGCATGAAATCCACTGACTCAATCGGGATGTTTTGGGCCATGCTGCATAAAATCCACTGCATTCAACGGGATGCATTGGGCCTCACTGAATGGACTCCACTGCATACAATCGGGATCCATTGCGCCAAAATGCAAGGAATCCTCTGCATTCAATGACGCTGCATGGAATCCACTGCATTCAATCGGGATGCATTTTACCACGCTGCATGGATTACACTGCATTCAATCACAATGCATGGAATCCACCGCATAAAATCGGGATCCATTGCGCCACAATGCATGGAATCCTCTGCATTCAATGACGCTACATGTAATCCACTGCTACCAATCGGGATGCATTTTACCAGGCTTCATGGAATGCACTGCATTCAATCACGCTGCATGGAATCCACTGCTTTCAATCGGAATTCATTTTACCACGCTGCATGGATTACACTGCATTCAATCACAATGCATGGAATCCACTGCATTCAATGAAGCTGCATGGAATCCACTGTATTCAATCGGGGTGCTTTGGGCCAGGCTGAATAAAATCCACTGCATTCACTCGGGATGCATGGGCCTCGCTGCATGGACTCCACTGCATTAAATCTCGCTGCATGGAATCCTCTGCATTCAATGACGCTACATGGAATCCACTGCGCTCAATCAGGATGCATTTTACAACGCTGCATGTATTACAATGCATTCAATCACAATGCATGGAATCCACTGCATTCAATCGGGATGCTTTCAGCCATGCTGCATAAAATCCACTACATTCAATTGGGATGCATTGGGTCTCACTGCATGGACTCCACCGCATAAAATCGGGATCCATTGCGCAACAATGCATGGAATCCTCTGCATTCAATGACGCTGCATTGAATCCACTGCATTCAATCGGGATGCTTTGGGCCATTCTGCATAACCTCCACTGCATTCAATAGGGTTCCCTTTCTTCATGCTGCATGGAATACACTGATATCAATCACGCTGCATGGAATCCACTGCATTCAAACAGGAGGCATTTTACCAAGCTGCATGGAATCCACTGCATTTAATCACGCTGCATGGAATCCACTGCATTCAATCAGGATGAATTTTTCCTGGGTGCATGGAATCCACTGCATTCAATAATGCTGCAGGAAACCACTGCATTCTATCATGCTGCATGGAATCCACTGCATTAAATAGGGTTCCATTTCTTCACCCTGCATGGAATCCACTGCATTCAATCACGCTGCATGTAAACCACTGCATTCAATCGGGATGCATTTAACCAGGCTGCATGGAATCCATGCATTCATCACGCTGCATGGACTCCACTGCATACAATCGGGATCCATTGCGCCACAAGGCATGGAATACTCTGCATTCAATCGGGATGCTTTGGGCCATGCTGCATAAAATCTACTGCATTCAATCATGCTGCATGAAATCCACTGCATTGAATGACGCTGCATAAAATCCACTGCATTCAATAGGGTTCCATTTCTTCACACTTCATGGAATACTGCATTCAATCACGCTTCATGGAATCCACTGCATTCAATCGGGATGAATTTTACAACCCTGAATGGAGTACACTGCATTCAATCACAATGCATGGAATCCACTGCATTCCATCGGGATGCTTTGGGCCATGCCTCATAAAATCCACTGAATTCAATCGGGATGCCTTGGGCCTCGCTGCATGGACTCCACTGCATACAATCAGGATCCATTGCGCCACAATGCATGGAATCCTCGCATTCATTGACGCTGCATGTAATCCAATGTATTCAATCGGGATGCTTTGGGCCATGCTGCATAAAATCCACTACATTCAATCATGCTTCATGGAATCCACTGCACTCAATCATGCTGCATAAAATCCACTGCATACAATAGGGTTCCATAACTTCACACTGTATGGAATACACTTCATTCCATCACGCTGCATGGAATCCACTGCATTTAATCGGGATGCATTTTACCACGCTGCATGGATTACACTGCATTCAATCATGCTGCAGGGAATCCACTGTATTCAATCGGGATGTTTTGAGCCATGCTGCTTAAAATCCACTGCATTCAGTCAGGATGCATTTGGCCTCGCTGCATGGACTCCACTGCATAAAATCTGGATCCATTGCGCAACAATGCATGGAATCCTCTGCATTCAATGACGCTGCATGGAATCCACTGCATTCAATCGGGATGCTTTGGGCCATGCTGTATAAAATCCACTGCATCAATCATGCTGCATGGAATCCACTGCATTCAATCATGCTGCATAATATTCACTGCATTCAATAGTGTACCTTTTCTTCACACTGCATGAAATACACTGCATTCAATCACGCTGTATGGAATAAACTGCATTCAATCGGGATGCATTTAACCACGCTGCATGGATTACACTGCATTCAATGACGCTGCATGGAATCCACGGCATTCAATCGGGATGCTTTGGGGCATGCTTCATGAAATCCACTGCATTCAATCATGCTGCATGGAATCCACTGCATTCAATAGGGTTCCATTTCTTCACGCTGAATGGAATACAGTGCATGCAATCACGCTGCATTGACTCCACTTGATAAAATCGGGATCCATTGCGCCACAATGCATGGAATCCTCTGAATTCAATGACGCTGCATGGAATCCACTGCAATCAATCGGGATGCTTTGGGCCATGGTGCATAAAATCCACTGCATGCAATCATGCTGCATGGAATCCACTGCATTCAATAGGGTTCCATTGCTTCACGCTGCATGGAATCCACTGCATTCAATCACGCTGCATGGAATCCACTGCATTCAATCGGGATGCATTTTACCATGCTGCATGGAGTACACTGCATTCAATCACAATGCATGTAATCCACTGCATTCAATCTGGATGCATTGGGCCATGCTGCATAAAATCCACTGCATTCAATCGTGCTGCATAAAATCCACTGCATTCAATTGGGTTCCATTTCGTAACACTACATGGAATACACTGCATTCAATCACGCTGTATGGAATAAACTGCATTCAATCGGGATGCATTTAACCACGCTGCATGGATTACACTTCATTCAATCACAATGCATGGAATCCACTGCATTCTATCAGGATGCTTTGGGCCATGCTGCATAAAATCCACTGCATTCAATAGGGTTCCATTTCTTCACGCTGCATGGAATCCACTGCATTCAATAGGGTTCCATTCCTTCACGCTGCATGGAATCCACCTCATTCAATAGGGATGCATTTTACCACGCTGCATGGATTACACTGCATTCAATCGCAATGCATAGAATCCACTGCATTCAATCGGGGTGCATTTTACACCGCTGAATGAAATCCACTGCATTTAATCACGCTGCATGTAATCCATGGAATTTAATCGGGATTCATTTTACTAAGCTGTATGGAATCGACTGTATTTAATCACGCTGCATGGAATCAACTGCATTCAATCGGGATTCATTTTACAAGGCTGCATGGAGTTCACTGCATTCAATCACAATGCATGGAATCCACTGCATTCAATCGGGATAATTTGGGCCATGCTGCATAAAATCCACTGCATTCAATCATGCTGCATGGAATCCACTGCATTCGACCATGCTGAATAAAATCCCATGCATTAAATATAGTTCAATTTCTTCACGCTGCATGGAATCCACTGCATTCAATCAGAATCCATTTTACAACGCTGCATGTATTACACTGTTTCAATCACGCTGCATGGAATCCACTGCATTCAATCGGGATGCTTTCGGCCATGCTACATAAAATACACTGCATTCAATCATGCTGCATAATATCCGCTCCATAGTATCCCCTGCATTCATTCATGCTGTAAAAAAACCACTGCATTCAATAAGGTTCCATTTCTTCACGATGCATGCTATACACTGCATTCAATCATGCTGCATTTAATTCACTGCATTCAATCGGGATGCATTTTACCACGCTGCATGGATTAAACCGCATTCAATCACAATGCATGGAATCCACTGCATTCAATCGGGGTGATTTTGGCCATGCTGCATAAAATCCACTGCATTAGTTCGGGATGCATTGGGCCTCACTGCATGGACTCCACTGCATACAATCGGGATCCATTGCGCCAAAATGCATTGAATCTTCTGCATTCAATGACGCTGCATGGAATCCACTGCATTCAATCGGGATGCTTTGGGCCATGCTGCATAAAATCCACTGCATTCAATCATGCTGCATGGAATCCACTGCATTCAATCATGCTGCATAAAATTCACTGCATTCAATAGGGTTTCATTTTTTCATGCTGCATGGAATCCACTGCATTCAATCATGCTGCATGGAATCCAATGCATTCCATCGGGATGCATTTTACCAGGCTGCATGGAATTCACTGCATTCAATCAACATGCACGGAATCCACTGCATTCAATCGGGATGCATTTTACTAGGCTGCATGGAATCCTCTGCATTCAATGATGCTGCATGGAATCCACTGCATTCAATCGGGATGTATTTTAACACGCTGCGTGGTATCCACCGCAATGAATAACGCTGCATGGAATCCAATGCATTCAATCGGGATGAATTTTAAAAGGCCGCATGGAATCCAGTGCATTCAATCAGGAACCATTGCGCCTTGATGCATGGAATTAGTGCATTCAATGAGAATCAATTGCACCACACTGCATGAAATCCACTGACTCAATCGGGATGTTTTGGGCCATGCTGCATAAAATCCACTGCATTCAACGGGATGCATTGGGCCTCGCTGAATGGACTCCACTGCATACAATCGGGATCCATTGCGCCAAAATGCAAGGAATCCTCTGCATTCAATGACGCTGCATGGAATCCACTGCATTCAATCGGGATGCATTTTACCACGCTGCATGGATTACACTGCATTCAATCACAATGCATGGACTCCACCGCATAAAATCGGGATCCATTGCACCACAATGCATGGAATCCTCTGCATTCAATGACGCTGCATGGAATCCACTGCATTCAAAAGGGATGGTTTGGGCCATGCTGCATAAAATCCACTGCATTCAATCGGGATGCATTTTACCAGGCTGCATGGAATCCACTGCATTCAATCGGGATGCATTGGGCCTCACTGCATGGACTCCACTGCATTCAATCGGGATCCATTGCACCACAATGAATGGAATCCTCTGCATTCAATGACGCTACATGTAATCCACTGCTACCAATCGGGATGCATTTTACCAGGCTTCATGGAATGCACTGCATTCAATCACGCTGCATGGAATCCACTGCTTTCAATCGGAATTCATTTTACCACGCTGCATGGATTACACTGCATTCAATCACAATGCATGGAATCCACTGCATTCAATGAAGCTGCATGGAATCCACTGCATTCAATCGGGATGCTTTGGGCCAGGCTGAATAAAATCCACTGCATTCACTCGGGATGCATGGGCCTCGCTGCATGGACTCCACAGCATTAAATCTTGCTGCATGGAATCCTCTGCATTCAATAACGCTACATGGAATCCACTGCGCTCAATCAGGATGCATTTTACAATGCTGCATGTATTACAATGCATTCAATCACAATGCATGGAATCCACTGCATTCAATCGGGATGCTTTCAGCCATGCTGCATAAAATCCACTACATTCAATTGGGATGCATTGGGTCTCACTGCATGGACTCCACCGCATAAAATCGGGATCCATTGCGCAACAATGCATGGAATCCTCTGCATTCAATGACGCTGCATTGAATCCACTGCATTCAATCGGGATGCTTTGGGCCATTCTGCATAAACTCCACTGCATTCAATAGGGTTCCCTTTCTTCATGCTGCATGGAATACACTGATATCAATCACGCTGCATGGAATCCACTGCATTCAAGCAGGAGGCATTTTACCAAGCTGCATGGAATCCACTGCATTTAATCACGCTGCATGGAATCCACTGCATTCAATCAGGATGCATTTTTCCAGGGTGCATGGAATCCACTGCATTCAATAATGCTGCAGGAAACCACTGCATTCTATCATGCTGCATGGAATCCACTGCATTAAATAGGGTTCCATTTCTTCACCCTGCATGGAATCCACTGCATTCAATCACGCTGCATGTAAACCACTGCATTCAATCTGGATGCATTTAACCAGGCTGCATGGAATCCATGCATTCATCACGCTGCATGGACTCCACTGCATACAATCGGGATCCATTGCGCCACAAGGCATGGAATACTCTGCATTCAATCGGGATGCTTTGGGCCATGCTGCATAAAATCTACTGCATTCAATCATGCTGCATGAAATCCACTGCATTGAATGACGCTGCATAAAATCCACTGCATTCAATAGGGTTCCATTTCTTCACACTTCATGGAATACTGCATTCAATCACGCTTCATGGAATCCACTGCATTCAATCGGGATGAATTTTACAACCCTGAATGGAGTACACTGCATTCAATCACAATGCATGGAATCCACTGCATTCCATCGGGATGCTTTGGGCCATGCCTCATAAAATCCACTGAATTCAATCGGGATGCCTTGGGCCTCGCTGCATGGACTCCACTGCATACAATCAGGATCCATTGCGCCACAATGCATGGAATCCTCGCATTCATTGACGCTGCATGTAATCCAATGTATTCAATCGGGATGCTTTGGGCCATGCTGCATAAAATCCACTACATTCAATCATGCTTCATGGAATCCACTGCACTCAATCATGCTGCATAAAATCCACTGCATACAATAGGGTTCCATAACTTCACACTGTATGGAATACACTTCATTCCATCACGCTGCATGGAATCCACTGCATTTAATCGGGATGCTTTGGGCCATGGTGCATAAAATCCACTGCATGCAATCATGCTGCATGGAATCCACTGCATTCAATAGGGTTCCATTGCTTCACGCTGCATGGAATCCACTGCATTCAATCACGCTGCATGGAATCCACTGCATTTAATCGGGATGCATTGGGCCATGCTGCATAAAATCCACTGCATTCAATCGTGCTGCATAAAATCCACTGCATTCAATTGGGTTCCATTTCGTAACACTACATGGAATACACTGCATTCAATCACGCTGTATGGAATAAACTGCATTCAATCAGGATGCATTTAACCACGCTGCATGGATTACACTTCATTCAATCACAATGCATGGAATCCACTGCATTCTATCAGGATGCTTTGGGCCATGCTGCATAAAATCCACTGCATTCAATAGGGTTCCATTTCTTCACGCTGCATGGAATCCACTGCATTCAATAGGGTTCCATTCCTTCACGCTGCATGGAATCCACCTCATTCAATAGGGATGCATTTTACCACGCTGCATGGATTACACTGCATTCAATCGCAATGCATAGAATCCACTGCATTCAATCGGGGTGCATTTTACACCGCTGAATGAAATCCACTGCATTTAATCACGCTGCATGTAATCCATGGAATTTAATCGGGATTCATTTTACTAAGCTGTATGGAATCGACTGTATTTAATCACGCTGCATGGAATCAACTGCATTCAATCGGGATTCATTTTACAAGGCTGCATGGAGTTCACTGCATTCAATCACAATGCATGGAATCCACTGCATTCAATCGGGATAATTTGGGCCATGCTGCATAAAATCCACTGCATTCAATCATGCTGCATGGAATCCACTGCATTCGACCATGCTGAATAAAATCCCATGCATTAAATATAGTTCAATTTCTTCACGCTGCATGGAATCCACTGCATTCAATCAGAATCCATTTTACAACGCTGCATGTATTACACTGTTTCAATCACGCTGCATGGAATCCACTGCATTCAATCGGGATGCTTTCGGCCATGCTACATAAAATACACTGCATTCAATCATGCTGCATAATATCCGCTCCATAGTATCCCCTGCATTCATTCATGCTGTAAAAAAACCACTGCATTCAATAAGGTTCCATTTCTTCACGATGCATGTTATACACTGCATTCAATCATGCTGCATTTAATTCGCTGCATTCAATCGGGATGCAATTTACCACGCTGCATGGATTACACTGCATTCAATCACAATGCATGGACTCCACCGCATAAAATCGGGATCCATTGCGCCACAATGCATGGAATCCTCTGCATTCAATGACGCTGCATGGAATCCACTGCATTCAAAAGGGATGGTTTGGGCCATGCTGCATAAAATCCACTGCATTCACTCGGGATGCATTGGGCCTCTCTGCATGGACTCCACAGCATTACATCTGGCTGCATGGACTCCACTGCATTATATCTCGCTGCATGGAATCCTCTGCATTCAATGACGCTGCATGGAATCCACTGCATTCAATCGGGATGCATTTTACCAGGCTGCATGGAATCCACTGCATTCAATCGGGATGCATTGGGCCTCACTGCATGGACTCCACTGCATTCAATCGGGATCCATTGCACCACAATGAATGGATCCTCTGCATTCAATGACGCTACATGTAATCCACTGCTACCAATCGGGATGCATTTTACCAGGCTTCATGGAATGCACTGCATTCAATCACGCTGCATGGAATCCACTGCTTTCAATCGGAATTCATTTTACCACGCTGCATGGATTACACTGCATTCAATCACAATGCATGGAATCCACTGCATTTACTCACGCTGCATGTAATCCATGGAATTTAATCGGGATTCATTTTACTAAGCTGTATGGAATCGACTGCATTTAATCACGCTGCATGGAATCAACTGCATTCAATCGGGATTCATTTTACAAGGCTGCATGGAGTTCACTGCATTCAATCACAATGCATGGAATCCACTGCATTCAATCGGGATAATTTGGGCCATGCTGCATAAAATCCACTGCATTCAATCATGCTGCATGGAATCCACTGCATTCGACCATGCTGAATAAAATCCCATGCATTAAATATAGTTCAATTTCTTCACGCTGCATGGAATCCACTGCATTCAATCAGAATCCATTTTACAACGCTGCATGTATTACACTGTTTCAATCACGCTGCATGGAATCCACTGCATTCAATCGGGATGCTTTCGGCCATGCTACATAAAATACACTGCATTCAATCATGCTGCATAATATCCGCTCCATAGTATCCCCTGCATTCATTCATGCTGTAAAAAAACCACTGCATTCAATAAGGTTCCATTTCTTCACGATGCATGTTATACACTGCATTCAATCATGCTGCATTTAATTCGCTGCATTCAATCGGGATGCAATTTACCACGCTGCATGGATTACACTGCATTCAATCACAATGCATGGACTCCACCGCATAAAATCGGGATCCATTGCGCCACAATGCATGGAATCCTCTGCATTCAATGACGCTGCATGGAATCCACTGCATTCAAAAGGGATGGTTTGGGCCATGCTGCATAAAATCCACTGCATTCACTCGGGATGCATTGGGCCTCTCTGCATGGACTCCACAGCATTACATCTGGCTGCATGGACTCCACTGCATTATATCTCGCTGCATGGAATCCTCTGCATTCAATGACGCTGCATGGAATCCACTGCATTCAATCGGGATGCATTTTACCAGGCTGCATGGAATCCACTGCATTCAATCGGGATGCATTGGGCCTCACTGCATGGACTCCACTGCATTCAATCGGGATCCATTGCACCACAATGAATGGATCCTCTGCATTCAATGACGCTACATGTAATCCACTGCTACCAATCGGGATGCATTTTACCAGGCTTCATGGAATGCACTGCATTCAATCACGCTGCATGGAATCCACTGCTTTCAATCGGAATTCATTTTACCACGCTGCATGGATTACACTGCATTCAATCACAATGCATGGAATCCACTGCATTCAATGAAGCTGCATGGAATCCACTGCATTCAATCGGGATGCTTTGGGCCAGGCTGAATAAAATCCACTGCATTCACTCGGGATGCATGGGCCTCGCTGCATGGACTCCACTGCATTAAATCTCGCTGCATGGAATCCTCTGCATTCAATGACGCTACATGGAATCCACTGCGCTCAATCAGGATGCATTTTACAACGCTGCATGTATTACAATGCATTCAATCACAATGCATGGAATCCACTGCATTCAATCGGGATGCTTTGGGCTATTCTGCATAAACTACACTGCAATCAATAGGGTTACCTTTCTTCATGCTGCATGGAATACACTGATATCAATCACGCTGCATGGAATCCACTGCATTCAAGCAGGAGGCATTTTACCAAGCTGCATGGAATCCACTGCATTTAATCACGCTGCATGGAATCCACTGCATTCAATCAGGATGCATTTTTCCAGGGTGCATGGAATCCACTGCATTCAATAATGCTGCAGGAAACCACTGCATTCTATCATGCTGCATGGAATCCACTGCATTAAATAGGGTTCCATTACTTCACCCTGCATGGAATCCACTGCATTCAATCACGCTGCATGTAAACCACTGCATTCAATCTGGATGCATTTAACCAGGCTGCATGGAATCCATGCATTCATCACGCTGCATGGACTCCACTGCATACAATCGGGATCCATTGCGCCACAAGGCATGGAATACTCTGCATTCAATCGGGATGCTTTGGGCCATGCTGCATAAAATCTACTGCATTCAATCATGCTGCATGAAATCCACTGCATTGAATGACGCTGCATAAAATCCACTGCATTCAATAGGGTTCCATTTCTTCACACTTCATGGAATACTGCATTCAATCACGCTTCATGGAATCCACTGCATTCAATCGGGATGAATTTTACAACCCTGAATGGAGTACACTGCATTCAATCACAATGCATGGAATCCACTGCATTCCATCGGGATGCTTTGGGCCATGCCTCATAAAATCCACTGAATTCAATCGGGATGCCTTGGGCCTCGCTGCATGGACTCCACTGCATACAATCAGGATCCATTGCGCCACAATGCATGGAATCCTCGCATTCATTGACGCTGCATGTAATCCACTGTATTCAATCGGGATGCTTTGGGCCATGCTGCATAAAATCCACTGCATTCAATCATGCTTCATGGAATCCACTGCACTCAATCATGCTGCATAAAATCCACTGCATACAATAGGGTTCCATAACTTCACACTGTATGGAATACACTTCATTCCATCACGCTGCATGGAATCCACTGCATTTAATTGGGATGCATTTTACCACGCTGCATGGATTACACTGCATTCAATCATGCTGCAGGGAATCCACTCTATTCAATCGGGATGTTTTGAGCCATGCTGCTTAAAATCCACTGCATTCAATCAGGATGCATTTGGCCTCGCTGCATGGACTCCACTGCATAAAATCTGGATCCATTGCGCAACAATGCATGGAATCCTCTGCATTCAATGACGCTGCATGGAATCCACTGCATTCAATCGGGATGTTTTGGGCCATGCTGCATATAATCCACTGCATTCAATCGGGATGCCTTGGGCCTCACTGCATGGACTCCACTGCATACAATCGGGATCCAT
The DNA here is from genome assembly GCF_054392235.1 of Sus scrofa. NCBI lineage: Eukaryota > Metazoa > Chordata > Mammalia > Artiodactyla > Suidae > Sus > Sus scrofa. Next base: position 3,096,337 of record NC_139397.1, read on the forward strand.
TGCGCCACAATGCATGGAATCCTCTGCATTCAATGACGCTGCATGGAATCCACTGCATTCAATCGGGATGCTTTGGGCCATGCTGTATAAAATCCACTGCATCAATCATGCTGCATGGAATCCACTGCATTCAATCATGCTGCATAATATTCACTGCATTCAATAGTGTACCTTTTCTTCACACTGCATGAAATACACTGCATTCAATCACGCTGTATGGAATAAACTGCATTCAATCGGGATGCATTTAACCACGCTGCATGGATTACACTGCATTCAATGACGCTGCATGGAATCCAATGCATTCAATCGGGATGCTTTGGGCCATTCTGCATAAACTCCACTGCATTCAATATGGTTCCCTTTCTTCATGCTGCATGGAATACACTGATATCAATCACGCTGCATGGAATCCACTGCATTCAATCGGGATGCTTTGGGGCATGCTTCATGAAATCCACTGCATTCAATCATGCTGCACGGAATCCACTGCATTCAATAGGGTTCCATTTCTTCACGCTGAATGGAATACAGTGCATGCAATCACGCTGCATTGACTCCACTTGATAAAATCGGGATCCATTGCGCCACAATGCATGGAATCCTCTGAATTCAATGACGCTGCATGGAATCCACTGCAATCAATCGGGATGCTTTGGGCCATGGTGCATAAAATCCACTGCATGCAATCATGCTGCATGGAATCCACTGCATTCAATAGGGTTCCATTGCTTCACGCTGCATGGAATCCACTGCATTCATTCACGCTGCATGGAATCCACTGCATTCAATCGGGATGCATTTTACCACGCTGCATGGAGTACACTGCATTCAATCACAATGCATGTAATCCACTGCATTCAATCTGGATGCATTGGGCCATGCTGCATAAAATCCACTGCATTCAATCGTGCTGCATAAAATCCACTGCATTCAATTGGGTTCCATTTCGTAACACTACATGGAATACACTGCATTCAATCACGCTGTATGGAATAAACTGCATTCAATCGGGATGCATTTAACCACGCTGCATGGATTACACTTCATTCAATCACAATGCATGGAATCCACTGCATTCTATCAGGATGCTTTGGGCCATGCTGCATAAAATCCACTGCATTCAATAGGGTTCCATTTCTTCACGCTGCATGGAATCCACTGCATTCAATAGGGTTCCATTCCTTCACGCTGCATGGAATCCACCTCATTCAATAGGGATGCATTTTACCACGCTGCATGGATTACACTGCATTCAATCGCAATGCATAGAATCCACTGCATTCAATCGGGGTGCATTTTACACCGCTGAATGAAATCCACTGCATTTAATCACGCTGCATGTAATCCATGGAATTTAATCGGGATTCATTTTACTAAGCTGTATGGAATCGACTGTATTTAATCACGCTGCATGGAATCAACTGCATTCAATCGGGATTCATTTTACAAGGCTGCATGGAGTTCACTGCATTCAATCACAATGCATGGAATCCACTGCATTCAATCGGGATAATTTGGGCCATGCTGCATAAAATCCACTGCATTCAATCATGCTGCATGGAATCCACTGCATTCGACCATGCTGAATAAAATCCCATGCATTAAATATAGTTCAATTTCTTCACGCTGCATGGAATCCACTGCATTCAATCAGAATCCATTTTACAACGCTGCATGTATTACACTGTTTCAATCACGCTGCATGGAATCCACTGCATTCAATCGGGATGCTTTCGGCCATGCTACATAAAATACACTGCATTCAATCATGCTGCATAATATCCGCTCCATAGTATCCCCTGCATTCATTCATGCTGTAAAAAAACCACTGCATTCAATAAGGTTCCATTTCTTCACGATGCATGTTATACACTGCATTCAATCATGCTGCATTTAATTCACTGCATTCAATCGGGATGCATTTTACCACGCTGCATGGATTAAACCGCATTCAATCACAATGCATGGAATCCACTGCATTCAATCGGGGTGATTTTGGCCATGCTGCATAAAATCCACTGCATTAGTTCGGGATGCATTGGGCCTCACTGCATGGACTCCACTGCATACAATCGGGATCCATTGCGCCAAAATGCATTGAATCTTCTGCATTCAATGACGCTGCATGGAATCCACTGCATTCAATCGGGATGCTTTGGGCCATGCTGCATAAAATCCACTGCATTCAATCATGCTGCATGGAATCCACTGCATTCAATCATGCTGCATAAAATTCACTGCATTCAATAGGGTTTCATTTTTTCATGCTGCATGGAATCCACTGCATTCAATCATGCTGCATGGAATCCAATGCATTCCATCGGGATGCATTTTACCAGGCTGCATGGAATTCACTGCATTCAATCAACATGCACGGAATCCACTGCATTCAATCGGGATGCATTTTACTAGGCTGCATGGAATCCTCTGCATTCAATGATGCTGCATGGAATCCACTGCATTCAATCGGGATGTATTTTAACACGCTGCGTGGTATCCACCGCAATGAATAACGCTGCATGGAATCCAGTGCATTCAATCAGGAACCATTGCGCCTTGATGCATGGAATTAGTGCATTCAATGAGAATCAATTGCACCACACTGCATGAAATCCACTGACTCAATCGGGATGTTTTGGGCCATGCTGCATAAAATCCACTGCATTCAACGGGATGCATTGGGCCTCGCTGAATGGACTCCACTGCATACAATCGGGATCCATTGCGCCAAAATGCAAGGAATCCTCTGCATTCAATGACGCTGCATGGAATCCACTGCATTCAATCGGGATGCATTTTACCACGCTGCATGGATTACACTGCATTCAATCACAATGCATGGACTCCACCGCATAAAATCGGGATCCATTGCGCCACAATGCATGGAATCCTCTGCATTCAATGACGCTGCATGGAATCCACTGCATTCAAAAGGGATGGTTTGGGCCATGCTGCATAAAATCCACTGCATTCAATCGGGATGCATTGGGCCTCTCTGCATGGACTCCACAGCATTACATCTGGCTGCATGGACTCCACTGCATTATATCTCGCTGCATGGAATCCTCTGCATTCAATGACGCTGCATGGAATCCACTGCATTCAATCGGGATGCATTTTACCAGGCTGCATGGAATCCACTGCATTCAATCGGGATGCATTGGGCCTCACTGCATGGACTCCACTGCATTCAATCGGGATCCATTGCACCACAATGAATGGAATCCTCTGCATTCAATGACGCTACATGTAATCCACTGCTACCAATCGGGATGCATTTTACCAGGCTTCATGGAATGCACTGCATTCAATCACGCTGCATGGAATCCACTGCTTTCAATCGGAATTCATTTTACCACGCTGCATGGATTACACTGCATTCAATCACAATGCATGGAATCCACTGCATTCAATGAAGCTGCATGGAATCCACTGCATTCAATCGGGATGCTTTGGGCCAGGCTGAATAAAATCCACTGCATTCACTCGGGATGCATGGGCCTCGCTGCATGGACTCCACTGCATTAAATCTCGCTGCATGGAATCCTCTGCATTCAATGACGCTACATGGAATCCACTGCGCTCAATCAGGATGCATTTTACAACGCTGCATGTATTACAATGCATTCAATCACAATGCATGGAATCCACTGCATTCAATCGGGATGCTTTCAGCCATGCTGCATAAAATCCACTACATTCAATTGGGATGCATTGGGTCTCACTGCATGGACTCCACCGCATAAAATCTGGATCCATTGCGCAACAATGCATGGACTCCTCTGCATTCAATGACGCTGCATTGAATCCACTGCATTCAATCGGGATGCTTTGGGCCATTCTGCATAAACTCCACTGCATTCAATAGGGTTCCCTTTCTTCATGCTGCATGGAATACACTGATATCAATCACGCTGCATGGAATCCACTGCATTCAAACAGGAGGCATTTTACCAAGCTGCATGGAATCCACTGCATTTAATCACGCTGCATGGAATCCACTGCATTCAATCAGGATGCATTTTTCCAGGGTGCATGGAATCCACTGCATTCAATAATGCTGCAGGAAACCACTGCATTCTATCATGCTGCATGGAATCCACTGCATTAAATAGGGTTCCATTTCTTCACCCTGCATGGAATCCACTGCATTCAATCACGCTGCATGTAAACCACTGCATTCAATCTGGATGCATTTAACCAGGCTGCATGGAATCCATGCATTCATCACGCTGCATGGACTCCACTGCATACAATCGGGATCCATTGCGCCACAAGGCATGGAATACTCTGCATTCAATTGGGATGCTTTGGGCCATGCTGCATAAAATCTACTGCATTCAATCATGCTGCATGAAATCCACTGCATTGAATGACGCTGCATAAAATCCACTGCATTCAATAGGGTTCCATTTCTTCACACTTCATGGAATACTGCATTCAATCACGCTTCATGGAATCCACTGCATTCAATCGGGATGAATTTTACAACCCTGAATGGAGTACACTGCATTCAATCACAATGCATGGAATCCACTGCATTCCATCGGGATGCTTTGGGCCATGCCTCATAAAATCCACTGAATTCAATCGGGATGCCTTGGGCCTCGCTGCATGGACTCCACTGCATACAATCAGGATCCATTGCGCCACAATGCATGGAATCCTCGCATTCATTGACGCTGCATGTAATCCAATGTATTCAATCGGGATGCTTTGGGCCATGCTGCATAAAATCCACTACATTCAATCATGCTTCATGGAATCCACTGCACTCAATCATGCTGCATAAAATCCACTGCATACAATAGGGTTCCATAACTTCACACTGTATGGAATACACTTCATTCCATCACGCTGCATGGAATCCACTGCATTTAATCGGGATGCATTTTACCACGCTGCATGGATTACACTGCATTCAATCATGCTGCAGGGAATCCACTGTATTCAATCGGGATGTTTTGAGCCATGCTGCTTAAAATCCACTGCATTCAGTCAGGATGCATTTGGCCTCGCTGCATGGACTCCACTGCATAAAATCTGGATCCATTGCGCAACAATGCATGGAATCCTCTGCATTCAATGACGCTCCATGGAATCCACTGCATTCAATCGGGATGTTTTGGGCCATGCTGCATATAATCCACTGCATTCAATCGGGATGCCTTGGGCCTCACTGCATGGACTCCACTGCATACAATCGGGATCCATTGCGCCACAATGCATGGAATCCTCTGCATTCAATGACGCTGCATGGAATCCACTGCATTCAATCGGGATGCTTTGGGCCATGCTGTATAAAATCCACTGCATCAATCATGCTGCATGGAATCCACTGCATTCAATCATGCTGCATAATATTCACTGCATTCAATAGTGTACCTTTTCTTCACACTGCATGAAATACACTGCATTCAATCACGCTGTATGGAATAAACTGCATTCAATCGGGATGCATTTAACCACGCTGCATGGATTACACTGCATTCAATGACGCTGCATGGAATCCACTGCATTCAATCGGGATGCTTTGGGGCATGCTTCATGAAATCCACTGCATTCAATCATGCTGCACGGAATCCACTGCATTCAATAGGGTTCCATTTCTTCACGCTGAATGGAATACAGTGCATGCAATCACGCTGCATTGACTCCACTTGATAAAATCGGGATCCATTGCGCCACAATGCATGGAATCCTCTGAATTCAATGACGCTGCATGGAATCCACTGCAATCAATCGGGATGCTTTGGGCCATGGTGCATAAAATCCAGTGCATGCAATCATGCTGCATGGAATCCACTGCATTCAATAGGGTTCCATTGCTTCATGCTGCATGGAATCCACTGCATTCAATCACGCTGCATGGAATCCACTGCATTCAATCGGGATGCATTTTACCACGCTGCATGGAGTACACTGCATTCAATCACAATGCATGTAATCCACTGCATTCAATCTGGATGCATTGGGCCATGCTGCATAAAATCCACTGCATTCAATCGTGCTGCATAAAATCCACTGCATTCAATTGGGTTCCATTTCGTAACACTACATGGAATACACTGCATTCAATCACGCTGTATGGAATAAACTGCATTCAATCGGGATGCATTTAACCACGCTGCATGGATTACACTTCATTCAATCACAATGCATGGAATCCACTGCATTCTATCAGGATGCTTTGGGCCATGCTGCATAAAATCCACTGCATTCAATAGGGTTCCATTTCTTCACGCTGCATGGAATCCACTGCATTCAATAGGGTTCCATTCCTTCACGCTGCATGGAATCCACCTCATTCAATAGGGATGCATTTTACCACGCTGCATGGATTACACTGCATTCAATCGCAATGCATAGAATCCACTGCATTCAATCGGGGTGCATTTTACACCGCTGAATGAAATCCACTGCATTTAATCACGCTGCATGTAATCCATGGAATTTAATCGGGATTCATTTTACTAAGCTGTATGGAATCGACTGTATTTAATCACGCTGCATGGAATCAACTGCATTCAATCGGGATTCATTTTACAAGGCTGCATGGAGTTCACTGCATTCAATCACAATGCATGGAATCCACTGCATTCAATCGGGATAATTTGGGCCATGCTGCATAAAATCCACTGCATTCAATCATGCTGCATGGAATCCACTGCATTCGACCATGCTGAATAAAATCCCATGCATTAAATATAGTTCAATTTCTTCACGCTGCATGGAATCCACTGCATTCAATCAGAATCCACTTTACAACGCTGCCTGTATTACACTGTTTCAATCACGCTGCATGGAATCCACTGCATTCAATCGGGATGCTTTCGGCCATGCTACATAAAATACACTGCATTCAATCATGCTGCATAATATCCGCTCCATAGTATCCCCTGCATTCATTCATGCTGTAAAAAAACCACTGCATTCAATAAGGTTCCATTTCTTCACGATGCATGTTATACACTGCATTCAATCATGCTGCATTTAATTCACTGCATTCAATCGGGATGCATTTTACCACGCTGCATGGATTAAACCGCATTCAATCACAATGCATGGAATCCACTGCATTCAATCGGGGTGATTTTGGCCATGCTGCATAAAATCCACTGCATTAGTTCGGGATGCATTGGGCCTCACTGCATGGACTCCACTGCATACAATCGGGATCCATTGCGCCAAAATGCATTGAATCTTCTGCATTCAATGACGCTGCATGGAATCCACTGCATTCAATCGGGATGCTTTGGGCCATGCTGCATAAAATCCACTGCATTCAATCATGCTGCATGGAATCCACTGCATTCAATCATGCTGCATAAAATTCACTGCATTCAATAGGGTTTCATTTTTTCATGCTGCATGGAATCCACTGCATTCAATCATGCTGCATGGAATCCAATGCATTCCATCGGGATGCATTTTACCAGGCTGCATGGAATTCACTGCATTCAATCAACATGCACGGAATCCACTGCATTCAATCGGGATGCATTTTACTAGGCTGCATGGAATCCTCTGCATTCAATGATGCTGCATGGAATCCACTGCATTCAATCGGGATGTATTTTAACACGCTGCGTGGTATCCACCGCAATGAATAACGCTGCATGGAATCCAATGCATTCAATCGGGATGAATTTTAAAAGGCCGCATGGAATCCAGTGCATTCAATCAGGAACCATTGCGCCTTGATGCATGGAATTAGTGCATTCAATGAGAATCAATTGCACCACACTGCATGAAATCCACTGACTCAATCGGGATGTTTTGGGCCATGCTGCATAAAATCCACTGCATTCAACGGGATGCATTGGGCCTCGCTGAATGGACTCCACTGCATACAATCGGGATCCATTGCGCCAAAATGCAAGGAATCCTCTGCATTCAATGACGCTGCATGGAATCCACTGCATTCAATCGGGATGCATTTTACCACGCTGCATGGATTACACTGCATTCAATCACAATGCATGGACTCCACCGCATAAAATCGGGATCCATTGCGCCACAATGCATGGAATCCTCTGCATTCAATGACGCTGCATGGAATCCACTGCATTCAAAAGGGATGGTTTGGGCCATGCTGCATAAAATCCACTGCATTCAATCGGGATGCATTGGGCCTCTCTGCATGGACTCCACAGCATTACATCTGGCTGCATGGACTCCACTGCATTATATCTCGCTGCATGGAATCCTCTGCATTCAATGACGCTGCATGGAATCCACTGCATTCAATCGGGATGCATTTTACCAGGCTGCATGGAATCCACTGCATTCAATCGGGATGCATCGGGCCTCACTGCATGGACTCCACTGCATTCAATCGGGATCCATTGCACCACAATGAATGGAATCCTCTGCATTCAATGACGCTACATGTAATCCACTGCTACCAATCGGGATGCATTTTACCAGGCTTCATGGAATGCACTGCATTCAATCACGCTGCATGGAATCCACTGCTTTCAATCGGAATTCATTTTACCACGCTGCATGGATTACACTGCATTCAATCACAATGCATGGAATCCACTGCATTCAATGAAGCTGCATGGAATCCACTGCATTCAATCGGGATGCTTTGGGCCAGGCTGAATAAAATCCACTGCATTCACTCGGGATGCATGGGCCTCGCTGCATGGACTCCACTGCATTAAATCTCGCTGCATGGAATCCTCTGCATTCAATGACGCTACATGGAATCCACTGCGCTCAATCAGGATGCATTTTACAACGCTGCATGTATTACAATGCATTCAATCACAATGCATGGAATCCACTGCATTCAATCGGGATGCTTTCAGCCATGCTGCATAAAATCCACTACATTCAATTGGGATGCATTGGGTCTCACTGCATGGACTCCACCGCATAAAATCTGGATCCATTGCGCAACAATGCATGGACTCCTCTGCATTCAATGACGCTGCATTGAATCCACTGCATTCAATCGGGATGCTTTGGGCCATTCTGCATAAACTCCACTGCATTCAATAGGGTTCCCTTTCTTCATGCTGCATGGAATACACTGATATCAATCACGCTGCATGGAATCCACTGCATTCAATCGGGATGCTTTGGGGCATGCTTCATGAAATCCACTGCATTCAATCATGCTGCACGGAATCCACTGCATTCAATAGGGTTCCATTTCTTCACGCTGAATGGAATACAGTGCATGCAATCACGCTGCATTGACTCCACTTGATAAAATCGGGATCCATTGCGCCACAATGCATGGAATCCTCTGAATTCAATGACGCTGCATGGAATCCACTGCATTCAATCGGGATGCTTTGGGCCATGGTGCATAAAATCCACTGCATGCAATCATGCTGCATGGAATCCACTGCATTCAATAGGGTTCCATTGCTTCACGCTGCATGGAATCCACTGCATTCAATCGGGATGCATTTTACCACGCTGCATGGAGTACACTGCATTCAATCACAATGCATGTAATCCACTGCATTCAATCTGGATGCATTGGGCCATGCTGCATAAAATCCACTGCATTCAATCGTGCTGCATAAAATCCACTGCATTCAATTGGGTTCCATTTCGTAACACTACATGGAATACACTGCATTCAATCACGCTGTATGGAATAAACTGCATTCAATCGGGATGCATTTAACCACGCTGCATGGATTACACTTCATTCAATCACAATGCATGGAATCCACTGCATTCTATCAGGATGCTTTGGGCCATGCTGCATAAAATCCACTGCATTCAATAGGGTTCCATTTCTTCACGCTGCATGGAATCCACTGCATTCAATAGGGTTCCATTCCTTCACGCTGCATGGAATCCACCTCATTCAATAGGGATGCATTTTACCACGCTGCATGGATTACACTGCATTCAATCGCAATGCATAGAATCCACTGCATTCAATCGGGGTGCATTTTACACCGCTGAATGAAATCCACTGCATTTAATCACGCTGCATGTAATCCATGGAATTTAATCGGGATTCATTTTACTAAGCTGTATGGAATCGACTGTATTTAATCACGCTGCATGGAATCAACTGCATTCAATCGGGATTCATTTTACAAGGCTGCATGGAGTTCACTGCATTCAATCACAATGCATGGAATCCACTGCATTCAATCGGGATAATTTGGGCCATGCTGCATAAAATCCACTGCATTCAATCATGCTGCATGGAATCCACTGCATTCGACCATGCTGAATCAAATCCCATGCATTAAATATAGTTCAATTTCTTCACGCTGCATGGAATCCACTGCATTCAATCAGAATCCATTTTACAACGCTGCCTGTATTACACTGTTTCAATCACGCTGCATGGAATCCACTGCATTCAATCGGGATGCTTTCGGCCATGCTACATAAAATACACTGCATTCAATCATGCTGCATAATATCCGCTCCATAGTATCCCCTGCATTCATTCATGCTGTAAAAAAACCACTGCATTCAATAAGGTTCCATTTCTTCACGATGCATGTTATACACTGCATTCAATCATGCTGCATTTAATTCACTGCATTCAATCGGGATGCATTTTACCACGCTGCATGGATTAAACCGCATTCAATCACAATGCATGGAATCCACTGCATTCAATCGGGGTGATTTTGGCCATGCTGCATAAAATCCACTGCATTAGTTCGGGATGCATTGGGCCTCACTGCATGGACTCCACTGCATACAATCGGGATCCATTGCGCCAAAATGCATTGAATCTTCTGCATTCAATGACGCTGCATGGAATCCACTGCATTCAATCGGGATGCTTTGGGCCATGCTGCATAAAATCCACTGCATTCAATCATGCTGCATGGAATCCACTGCATTCAATCATGCTGCATAAAATTCACTGCATTCAATAGGGTTTCATTTTTTCATGCTGCATGGAATCCACTGCATTCAATCATGCTGCATGGAATCCAATGCATTCCATCGGGATGCATTTTACCAGGCTGCATGGAATTCACTGCATTCAATCAACATGCACGGAATCCACTGCATTCAATCGGGATGCATTTTACTAGGCTGCATGGAATCCTCTGCATTCAATGATGCTGCATGGAATCCACTGCATTCAATCGGGATGTATTTTAACACGCTGCGTGGTATCCACCGCAATGAATAACGCTGCATGGAATCCAATGCATTCAATCGGGATGAATTTTAAAAGGCCGCATGGAATCCAGTGCATTCAATCAGGAACCATTGCGCCTTGATGCATGGAATTAGTGCATTCAATGAGAATCAATTGCACCACACTGCATGAAATCCACTGACTCAATCGGGATGTTTTGGGCCATGCTGCATAAAATCCACTGCATTCAACGGGATGCATTGGGCCTCGCTGAATGGACTCCACTGCATACAATCGGGATCCATTGCGCCAAAATGCAAGGAATCCTCTGCATTCAATGACGCTGCATGGAATCCACTGCATTCAATCGGGATGCATTTTACCACGCTGCATGGATTACACTGCATTCAATCACAATGCATGGAATCCACCGCATAAAATCGGGATCCATTGCGCCACAATGCATGGAATCCTCTGCATTCAATGACGCTGCATGGAATCCACTGCATTCAAAAGGGATGGTTTGGGCCATGCTGCATAAAATCCACTGCATTCAATCGGGATGCATTGGGCCTCTCTGCATGGACTCCACAGCATTACATCTGGCTGCATGGACTCCACTGCATTATATCTCGCTGCATGGAATCCTCTGCATTCAATGACGCTGCATGGAATCCACTGCATTCAATCGGGATGCATTTTACCAGGCTGCATGGAATCCACTGCATTCAATCGGGATGCATTGGGCCTCACTGAATGGACTCCACTGCATTCAATCGGGATCCATTGCACCACAATGAATGGAATCCTCTGCATTCAATGACGCTACATGTAATCCACTGCTACCAATCGGGATGCATTTTACCAGGCTTCATGGAATGCACTGCATTCAATCACACTGCATGGAATCCACTGCTTTCAATCGGAATTCATTTTACCACGCTGCATGGATTACACTGCATTCAATCACAATGCATGGAATCCACTGCATTCAATGAAGCTGCATGGAATCCACTGCATTCAATCGGGATGCTTTGGGCCAGGCTGAATAAAATCCACTGCATTCACTCGGGATGCATGGGCCTCGCTGCATGGACTCCACTGCATTAAATCTTGCTGCATGGAATCCTCTGTATTCAATAACGCTACATGGAATCCACTGCGCTCAATCAGGATGCATTTTACAATGCTGCATGTATTACAATGCATTCAATCACAATGCATGGAATCCACTGCATTCAATCGGGATGCTTTCAGCCATGCTGCATAAAATCCACTACATTCAATTGGGATGCATTGGGTCTCACTGCATGGACTCCACCGCATAAAATCGGGATCCATTGCGCAACAATGCATGGAATCCTCTGCATTCAATGACGCTGCATTGAATCCACTGCATTCAATCGGGATGCTTTGGGCCATTCTGCATAACCTCCACTGCATTCAATAGGGTTCCCTTTCTTCATGCTGCATGGAATACACTGATATCAATCACGCTGCATGGAATCCACTGCATTCAAACAGGAGGCATTTTACCAAGCTGCATGGAATCCACTGCATTTAATCACGCTGCATGGAATCCACTGCATTCAATCAGGATGCATTTTTCCAGGGTGCATGGAATCCACTGCATTCAATAATGCTGCAGGAAACCACTGCATTCTATCATGCTGCATGGAATCCACTGCATTAAATAGGGTTCCATTTCTTCACCCTGCATGGAATCCACTGCATTCAATCACGCTGCATGTAAACCACTGCATTCAATCTGGATGCATTTAACCAGGCTGCATGGAATCCATGCATTCATCACGCTGCATGGACTCCACTGCATACAATCGGGATCCATTGCGCCACAAGGCATGGAATACTCTGCATTCAATCGGGATGCTTTGGGCCATGCTGCATAAAATCTACTGCATTCAATCATGCTGCATGAAATCCACTGCATTGAATGACGCTGCATAAAATCCACTGCATTCAATAGGGTTCCATTTCTTCACACTTCATGGAATACTGCATTCAATCACGCTGCATGGAATCCACTGCATTCAATCGGGATGAATTTTACAACCCTGAATGGAGTACACTGCATTCAATCACAATGCATGGAATCCACTGCATTCCATCGGGATGCTTTGGGCCATGCCTCATAAAATCCACTGAATTCAATCGGGATGCCTTGGGCCTCGCTGCATGGACTCCACTGCATACAATCAGGATCCATTGCGCCACAATGCATGGAATCCTCGCATTCATTGACGCTGCATGTAATCCAATGTATTCAATCGGGATGCTTTGGGCCATGCTGCATAAAATCCACTACATTCAATCATGCTTCATGGAATCCACTGCACTCAATCATGCTGCATAAAATCCACTGCATACAATAGGGTTCCATAACTTCACACTGTATGGAATACACTTCATTCCATCACGCTGCATGGAATCCACTGCATTTAATCGGGATGCATTTTACCACGCTGCATGGATTACACTGCATTCAATCATGCTGCAGGGAATCCACTGTATTCAATCGGGATGTTTTGAGCCATGCTGCTTAAAATCCACTGCATTCAGTCAGGATGCATTTGGCCTCGCTGCATGGACTCCACTGCATAAAATCTGGATCCATTGCGCAACAATGCATGGAATCCTCTGCATTCAATGACGCTCCATGGAATCCACTGCATTCAATCGGGATGTTTTGGGCCATGCTGCATATAATCCACTGCATTCAATCGGGATGCCTTGGGCCTCACTGCATGGACTCCACTGCATACAATCGGGATCCATTGCGCCACAATGCATGGAATCCTCTGCATTCAATGACGCTGCATGGAATCCACTGCATTCAATCGGGATGCTTTGGGCCATGCTGTATAAAATCCACTGCATCAATCATGCTGCATGGAATCCACTGCATTCAATCATGCTGCATAATATTCACTGCATTCAATAGTGTACCTTTTCTTCACACTGCATGAAATACACTGCATTCAATCACGCTGTATGGAATAAACTGCATTCAATCGGGATGCATTTAACCACGCTGCATGGATTACACTGCATTCAATGACGCTGCATGGAATCCACTGCATTCAATCGGGATGCTTTGGGGCATGCTTCATGAAATCCACTGCATTCAATCATGCTGCACGGAATCCACTGCATTCAATAGGGTTCCATTTCTTCACGCTGAATGGAATACAGTGCATGCAATCACGCTGCATTGACTCCACTTGATAAAATCGGGATCCATTGCGCCACAATGCATGGAATCCTCTGAATTCAATGACGCTGCATGGAATCCACTGCAATCAATCGGGATGCTTTGGGCCATGGTGCATAAAATCCAGTGCATGCAATCATGCTGCATGGAATCCACTGCATTCAATAGGGTTCCATTGCTTCATGCTGCATGGAATCCACTGCATTCAATCACGCTGCATGGAATCCACTGCATTCAATCGGGATGCATTTTACCACGCTGCATGGAGTACACTGCATTCAATCACAATGCATGTAATCCACTGCATTCAATCTGGATGCATTGGGCCATGCTGCATAAAATCCACTGCATTCAATCGTGCTGCATAAAATCCACTGCATTCAATTGGGTTCCATTTCGTAACACTACATGGAATACACTGCATTCAATCACGCTGTATGGAATAAACTGCATTCAATCGGGATGCATTTAACCACGCTGCATGGATTACACTTCATTCAATCACAATGCATGGAATCCACTGCATTCTATCAGGATGCTTTGGGCCATGCTGCATAAAATCCACTGCATTCAATAGGGTTCCATTTCTTCACGCTGCATGGAATCCACTGCATTCAATAGGGTTCCATTCCTTCACGCTGCATGGAATCCACCTCATTCAATAGGGATGCATTTTACCACGCTGCATGGATTACACTGCATTCAATCGCAATGCATAGAATCCACTGCATTCAATCGGGGTGCATTTTACACCGCTGAATGAAATCCACTGCATTTAATCACGCTGCATGTAATCCATGGAATTTAATCGGGATTCATTTTACTAAGCTGTATGGAATCGACTGTATTTAATCACGCTGCATGGAATCAACTGCATTCAATCGGGATTCATTTTACAAGGCTGCATGGAGTTCACTGCATTCAATCACAATGCATGGAATCCACTGCATTCAATCGGGATAATTTGGGCCATGCTGCATAAAATCCACTGCATTCAATCATGCTGCATGGAATCCACTGCATTCGACCATGCTGAATCAAATCCCATGCATTAAATATAGTTCAATTTCTTCACGCTGCATGGAATCCACTGCATTCAATCAGAATCCACTTTACAACGCTGCCTGTATTACACTGTTTCAATCACGCTGCATGGAATCCACTGCATTCAATCGGGATGCTTTCGGCCATGCTACATAAAATACACTGCATTCAATCATGCTGCATAATATCCGCTCCATAGTATCCCCTGCATTCATTCATGCTGTAAAAAAACCACTGCATTCAATAAGGTTCCATTTCTTCACGATGCATGTTATACACTGCATTCAATCATGCTGCATTTAATTCACTGCATTCAATCGGGATGCATTTTACCACGCTGCATGGATTAAACCGCATTCAATCACAATGCATGGAATCCACTGCATTCAATCGGGGTGATTTTGGCCATGCTGCATAAAATCCACTGCATTAGTTCGGGATGCATTGGGCCTCACTGCATGGACTCCACTGCATACAATCGGGATCCATTGCGCCAAAATGCATTGAATCTTCTGCATTCAATGACGCTGCATGGAATCCACTGCATTCAATCGGGATGCTTTGGGCCATGCTGCATAAAATCCACTGCATTCAATCATGCTGCATGGAATCCACTGCATTCAATCATGCTGCATAAAATTCACTGCATTCAATAGGGTTTCATTTTTTCATGCTGCATGGAATCCACTGCATTCAATCATGCTGCATGGAATCCAATGCATTCCATCGGGATGCATTTTACCAGGCTGCATGGAATTCACTGCATTCAATCAACATGCACGGAATCCACTGCATTCAATCGGGATGCATTTTACTAGGCTGCATGGAATCCTCTGCATTCAATGATGCTGCATGGAATCCACTGCATTCAATCGGGATGTATTTTAACACGCTGCGTGGTATCCACCGCAATGAATAACGCTGCATGGAATCCAATGCATTCAATCGGGATGAATTTTAAAAGGCCGCATGGAATCCAGTGCATTCAATCAGGAACCATTGCGCCTTGATGCATGGAATTAGTGCATTCAATGAGAATCAATTGCACCACACTGCATGAAATCCACTGACTCAATCGGGATGTTTTGGGCCATGCTGCATAAAATCCACTGCATTCAACGGGATGCATTGGGCCTCGCTGAATGGACTCCACTGCATACAATCGGGATCCATTGCGCCAAAATGCAAGGAATCCTCTGCATTCAATGACGCTGCATGGAATCCACTGCATTCAATCGGGATGCATTTTACCACGCTGCATGGATTACACTGCATTCAATCACAATGCATGGAATCCACCGCATAAAATCGGGATCCATTGCGCCACAATGCATGGAATCCTCTGCATTCAATGACGCTGCATGGAATCCACTGCATTCAAAAGGGATGGTTTGGGCCATGCTGCATAAAATCCACTGCATTCAATCGGGATGCATTGGGCCTCTCTGCATGGACTCCACAGCATTACATCTGGCTGCATGGACTCCACTGCATTATATCTCGCTGCATGGAATCCTCTGCATTCAATGACGCTGCATGGAATCCACTGCATTCAATCGGGATGCATTTTACCAGGCTGCATGGAATCCACTGCATTCAATCGGGATGCATTGGGCCTCACTGAATGGACTCCACTGCATTCAATCGGGATCCATTGCACCACAATGAATGGAATCCTCTGCATTCAATGACGCTACATGTAATCCACTGCTACCAATCGGGATGCATTTTACCAGGCTTCATGGAATGCACTGCATTCAATCACACTGCATGGAATCCACTGCTTTCAATCGGAATTCATTTTACCACGCTGCATGGATTACACTGCATTCAATCACAATGCATGGAATCCACTGCATTCAATGAAGCTGCATGGAATCCACTGCATTCAATCGGGATGCTTTGGGCCAGGCTGAATAAAATCCACTGCATTCACTCGGGATGCATGGGCCTCGCTGCATGGACTCCACTGCATTAAATCTTGCTGCATGGAATCCTCTGTATTCAATAACGCTACATGGAATCCACTGCGCTCAATCAGGATGCATTTTACAATGCTGCATGTATTACAATGCATTCAATCACAATGCATGGAATCCACTGCATTCAATCGGGATGCTTTCAGCCATGCTGCATAAAATCCACTACATTCAATTGGGATGCATTGGGTCTCACTGCATGGACTCCACCGCATAAAATCGGGATCCATTGCGCAACAATGCATGGAATCCTCTGCATTCAATGACGCTGCATTGAATCCACTGCATTCAATCGGGATGCTTTGGGCCATTCTGCATAACCTCCACTGCATTCAATAGGGTTCCCTTTCTTCATGCTGCATGGAATACACTGATATCAATCACGCTGCATGGAATCCACTGCATTCAAACAGGAGGCATTTTACCAAGCTGCATGGAATCCACTGCATTTAATCACGCTGCATGGAATCCACTGCATTCAATCAGGATGCATTTTTCCAGGGTGCATGGAATCCACTGCATTCAATAATGCTGCAGGAAACCACTGCATTCTATCATGCTGCATGGAATCCACTGCATTAAATAGGGTTCCATTTCTTCACCCTGCATGGAATCCACTGCATTCAATCACGCTGCATGTAAACCACTGCATTCAATCTGGATGCATTTAACCAGGCTGCATGGAATCCATGCATTCATCACGCTGCATGGACTCCACTGCATACAATCGGGATCCATTGCGCCACAAGGCATGGAATACTCTGCATTCAATCGGGATGCTTTGGGCCATGCTGCATAAAATCTACTGCATTCAATCATGCTGCATGAAATCCACTGCATTGAATGACGCTGCATAAAATCCACTGCATTCAATAGGGTTCCATTTCTTCACACTTCATGGAATACTGCATTCAATCACGCTTCATGGAATCCACTGCATTCAATCGGGATGAATTTTACAACCCTGAATGGAGTACACTGCATTCAATCACAATGGATGGAATCCACTGCATTCCATCGGGATGCTTTGGGCCATGCCTCATAAAATCCACTGAATTCAATCGGGATGCCTTGGGCCTCGCTGCATGGACTCCACTGCATACAATCAGGATCCATTGCGCCACAATGCATGGAATCCTCGCATTCATTGACGCTGCATGTAATCCAATGTATTCAATCGGGATGCTTTGGGCCATGCTGCATAAAATCCACTACATTCAATCATGCTTCATGGAATCCACTGCACTCAATCATGCTGCATAAAATCCACTGCATACAATAGGGTTCCATAACTTCACACTGTATGGAATACACTTCATTCCATCATGCTGCATGGAATCCACTGCATTTAATCGGGATGCATTTTACCACGCTGCATGGATTACACTGCATTCAATCATGCTGCAGGGAATCCACTGTATTCAATCGGGATGTTTTGAGCCATGCTGCTTAAAATCCACTGCATTCAGTCAGGATGCATTTGGCCTCGCTGCATGGACTCCACTGCATAAAATCTGGATCCATTGCGCAACAATGCATGGAATCCTCTGCATTCAATGACGCTCCATGGAATCCACTGCATTCAATCGGGATGTTTTGGGCCATGCTGCATATAATCCACTGCATTCAATCGGGATGCCTTGGGCCTCACTGCATGGACTCCACTGCATACAATCGGGATCCATTGCGCCACAATGCATGGAATCCTCTGCATTCAATGACGCTGCATGGAATCCACTGCATTCAATCGGGATGCTTTGGGCCATGCTGTATAAAATCCACTGCATCAATCATGCTGCATGGAATCCACTGCATTCAATCATGCTGCATAATATTCACTGCATTCAATAGTGTACCTTTTCTTCACACTGCATGAAATACACTGCATTCAATCACGCTGTATGGAATAAACTGCATTCAATCGGGATGCATTTAACCACGCTGCATGGATTACACTGCATTCAATGACGCTGCATGGAATCCACTGCATTCAATCGGGATGCTTTGGGGCATGCTTCATGAAATCCACTGCATTCAATCATGCTGCACGGAATCCACTGCATTCAATAGGGTTCCATTTCTTCACGCTGAATGGAATACAGTGCATGCAATCACGCTGCATTGACTCCACTTGATAAAATCGGGATCCATTGCGCCACAATGCATGGAATCCTCTGAATTCAATGACGCTGCATGGAATCCACTGCAATCAATCGGGATGCTTTGGGCCATGGTGCATAAAATCCAGTGCATGCAATCATGCTGCATGGAATCCACTGCATTCAATAGGGTTCCATTGCTTCATGCTGCATGGAATCCACTGCATTCAATCACGCTGCATGGAATCCACTGCATTCAATCGGGATGCATTTTACCACGCTGCATGGAGTACACTGCATTCAATCACAATGCATGTAATCCACTGCATTCAATCTGGATGCATTGGGCCATGCTGCATAAAATCCACTGCATTCAATCGTGCTGCATAAAATCCACTGCATTCAATTGGGTTCCATTTCGTAACACTACATGGAATACACTGCATTCAATCACGCTGTATGGAATAAACTGCATTCAATCGGGATGCATTTAACCACGCTGCATGGATTACACTTCATTCAATCACAATGCATGGAATCCACTGCATTCTATCAGGATGCTTTGGGCCATGCTGCATAAAATCCACTGCATTCAATAGGGTTCCATTTCTTCACGCTGCATGGAATCCACTGCATTCAATAGGGTTCCATTCCTTCACGCTGCATGGAATCCACCTCATTCAATAGGGATGCATTTTACCACGCTGCATGGATTACACTGCATTCAATCGCAATGCATAGAATCCACTGCATTCAATCGGGGTGCATTTTACACCGCTGAATGAAATCCACTGCATTTAATCACGCTGCATGTAATCCATGGAATTTAATCGGGATTCATTTTACTAAGCTGTATGGAATCGACTGTATTTAATCACGCTGCATGGAATCAACTGCATTCAATCGGGATTCATTTTACAAGGCTGCATGGAGTTCACTGCATTCAATCACAATGCATGGAATCCACTGCATTCAATCGGGATAATTTGGGCCATGCTGCATAAAATCCACTGCATTCAATCATGCTGCATGGAATCCACTGCATTCGACCATGCTGAATCAAATCCCATGCATTAAATATAGTTCAATTTCTTCACGCTGCATGGAATCCACTGCATTCAATCAGAATCCACTTTACAACGCTGCCTGTATTACACTGTTTCAATCACGCTGCATGGAATCCACTGCATTCAATCGGGATGCTTTCGGCCATGCTACATAAAATACACTGCATTCAATCATGCTGCATAATATCCGCTCCATAGTATCCCCTGCATTCATTCATGCTGTAAAAAAACCACTGCATTCAATAAGGTTCCATTTCTTCACGATGCATGTTATACACTGCATTCAATCATGCTGCATTTAATTCACTGCATTCAATCGGGATGCATTTTACCACGCTGCATGGATTAAACCGCATTCAATCACAATGCATGGAATCCACTGCATTCAATCGGGGTGATTTTGGCCATGCTGCATAAAATCCACTGCATTAGTTCGGGATGCATTGGGCCTCACTGCATGGACTCCACTGCATACAATCGGGATCCATTGCGCCAAAATGCATTGAATCTTCTGCATTCAATGACGCTGCATGGAATCCACTGCATTCAATCGGGATGCTTTGGGCCATGCTGCATAAAATCCACTGCATTCAATCATGCTGCATGGAATCCACTGCATTCAATCATGCTGCATAAAATTCACTGCATTCAATAGGGTTTCATTTTTTCATGCTGCATGGAATCCACTGCATTCAATCATGCTGCATGGAATCCAATGCATTCCATCGGGATGCATTTTACCAGGCTGCATGGAATTCACTGCATTCAATCAACATGCACGGAATCCACTGCATTCAATCGGGATGCATTTTACTAGGCTGCATGGAATCCTCTGCATTCAATGATGCTGCATGGAATCCACTGCATTCAATCGGGATGTATTTTAACACGCTGCGTGGTATCCACCGCAATGAATAACGCTGCATGGAATCCAATGCATTCAATCGGGATGAATTTTAAAAGGCCGCATGGAATCCAGTGCATTCAATCAGGAACCATTGCGCCTTGATGCATGGAATTAGTGCATTCAATGAGAATCAATTGCACCACACTGCATGAAATCCACTGACTCAATCGGGATGTTTTGGGCCATGCTGCATAAAATCCACTGCATTCAACGGGATGCATTGGGCCTCGCTGAATGGACTCCACTGCATACAATCGGGATCCATTGCGCCAAAATGCAAGGAATCCTCTGCATTCAATGACGCTGCATGGAATCCACTGCATTCAATCGGGATGCATTTTACCACGCTGCATGGATTACACTGCATTCAATCACAATGCATGGAATCCACCGCATAAAATCGGGATCCATTGCGCCACAATGCATGGAATCCTCTGCATTCAATGACGCTGCATGGAATCCACTGCATTCAAAAGGGATGGTTTGGGCCATGCTGCATAAAATCCACTGCATTCAATCGGGATGCATTGGGCCTCTCTGCATGGACTCCACAGCATTACATCTGGCTGCATGGACTCCACTGCATTATATCTCGCTGCATGGAATCCTCTGCATTCAATGACGCTGCATGGAATCCACTGCATTCAATCGGGATGCATTTTACCAGGCTGCATGGAATCCACTGCATTCAATCGGGATGCATCGGGCCTCACTGCATGGACTCCACTGCATTCAATCGGGTTCCATTGCACCACAATGAATGGAATCCTCTGCATTCAATGACGCTACATGTAATCCACTGCTACCAATCGGGATGCATTTTACCAGGCTTCATGGAATGCACTGCATTCAATCACGCTGCATGGAATCCACTGCTTTCAATCGGAATTCATTTTACCACGCTGCATGGATTACACTGCATTCAATCACAATGCATGGAATCCACTGCATTCAATGAAGCTGCATGGAATCCACTGCATTCAATCGGGATGCTTTGGGCCAGGCTGAATAAAATCCACTGCATTCACTCGGGATGCATGGGCCTCGCTGCATGGACTCCACTGCATTAAATCTCGCTGCATGGAATCCTCTGTATTCAATAACGCTACATGGAATCCACTGCGCTCAATCAGGATGCATTTTACAACGCTGCATGTATTACAATGCATTCAATCACAATGCATGGAATCCACTGCATTCAATCGGGATGCTTTCAGCCATGCTGCATAAAATCCACTACATTCAATTGGGATGCATTGGGTCTCACTGCATGGACTCCACCGCATAAAATCGGGATCCATTGCGCAACAATGCATGGAATCCTCTGCATTCAATGACGCTGCATTGAATCCACTGCATTCAATCGGGATGCTTTGGGCCATTCTGCATAAACTCCACTGCATTCAATAGGGTTCCCTTTCTTCATGCTGCATGGAATACACTGATATCAATCACGCTGCATGGAATCCACTGCATTCAATCGGGATGCTTTGGGGCATGCTTCATGAAATCCACTGCATTCAATCATGCTGCACGGAATCCACTGCATTCAATAGGGTTCCATTTCTTCACGCTGAATGGAATACAGTGCATGCAATCACGCTGCATTGACTCCACTTGATAAAATCGGGATCCATTGCGCCACAATGCATGGAATCCTCTGAATTCAATGACGCTGCATGGAATCCACTGCAATCAATCGGGATGCTTTGGGCCATGGTGCATAAAATCCACTGCATGCAATCATGCTGCATGGAATCCACTGCATTCAATAGGGTTCCATTGCTTCACGCTGCATGGAATCCACTGCATTCAATCACGCTGCATGGAATCCACTGCATTCAATCGGGATGCATTTTACCACGCTGCATGGAGTACACTGCATTCAATCACAATGCATGTAATCCACTGCATTCAATCTGGATGCATTGGGCCATGCTGCATAAAATCCACTGCATTCAATCGTGCTGCATAAAATCCACTGCATTCAATTGGGTTCCATTTCGTAACACTACATGGAATACACTGCATTCAATCACGCTGTATGGAATAAACTGCATTCAATCGGGATGCATTTAACCACGCTGCATGGATTACACTTCATTCAATCACAATGCATGGAATCCACTGCATTCTATCAGGATGCTTTGGGCCATGCTGCATAAAATCCACTGCATTCAATAGGGTTCCATTTCTTCACGCTGCATGGAATCCACTGCATTCAATAGGGTTCCATTCCTTCACGCTGCATGGAATCCACCTCATTCAATAGGGATGCATTTTACCACGCTGCATGGATTACACTGCATTCAATCGCAATGCATAGAATCCACTGCATTCAATCGGGGTGCATTTTACACCGCTGAATGAAATCCACTGCATTTAATCACGCTGCATGTAATCCATGGAATTTAATCGGGATTCATTTTACTAAGCTGTATGGAATCGACTGTATTTAATCACGCTGCATGGAATCAACTGCATTCAATCGGGATTCATTTTACAAGGCTGCATGGAGTTCACTGCATTCAATCACAATGCATGGAATCCACTGCATTCAATCGGGATAATTTGGGCCATGCTGCATAAAATCCACTGCATTCAATCATGCTGCATGGAATCCACTGCATTCGACCATGCTGAATCAAATCCCATGCATTAAATATAGTTCAATTTCTTCACGCTGCATGGAATCCACTGCATTCAATCAGAATCCATTTTACAACGCTGCCTGTATTACACTGTTTCAATCACGCTGCATGGAATCCACTGCATTCAATCGGGATGCTTTCGGCCATGCTACATAAAATACACTGCATTCAATCATGCTGCATAATATCCGCTCCATAGTATCCCCTGCATTCATTCATGCTGTAAAAAAACCACTGCATTCAATAAGGTTCCATTTCTTCACGATGCATGTTATACACTGCATTCAATCATGCTGCATTTAATTCACTGCATTCAATCGGGATGCATTTTACCACGCTGCATGGATTAAACCGCATTCAATCACAATGCATGGAATCCACTGCATTCAATCGGGGTGATTTTGGCCATGCTGCATAAAATCCACTGCATTAGTTCGGGATGCATTGGGCCTCACTGCATGGACTCCACTGCATACAATCGGGATCCATTGCGCCAAAATGCATTGAATCTTCTGCATTCAATGACGCTGCATGGAATCCACTGCATTCAATCGGGATGCTTTGGGCCATGCTGCATAAAATCCACTGCATTCAATCATGCTGCATGGAATCCACTGCATTCAATCATGCTGCATAAAATTCACTGCATTCAATAGGGTTTCATTTTTTCATGCTGCATGGAATCCACTGCATTCAATCATGCTGCATGGAATCCAATGCATTCCATCGGGATGCATTTTACCAGGCTGCATGGAATTCACTGCATTCAATCAACATGCACGGAATCCACTGCATTCAATCGGGATGCATTTTACTAGGCTGCATGGAATCCTCTGCATTCAATGATGCTGCATGGAATCCACTGCATTCAATCGGGATGTATTTTAACACGCTGCGTGGTATCCACCGCAATGAATAACGCTGCATGGAATCCAATGCATTCAATCGGGATGAATTTTAAAAGGCCGCATGGAATCCAGTGCATTCAATCAGGAACCATTGCGCCTTGATGCATGGAATTAGTGCATTCAATGAGAATCAATTGCACCACACTGCATGAAATCCACTGACTCAATCGGGATGTTTTGGGCCATGCTGCATAAAATCCACTGCATTCAACGGGATGCATTGGGCCTCGCTGAATGGACTCCACTGCATACAATCGGGATCCATTGCGCCAAAATGCAAGGAATCCTCTGCATTCAATGACGCTGCATGGAATCCACTGCATTCAATCGGGATGCATTTTACCACGCTGCATGGATTACACTGCATTCAATCACAATGCATGGAATCCACCGCATAAAATCGGGATCCATTGCGCCACAATGCATGGAATCCTCTGCATTCAATGACGCTGCATGGAATCCACTGCATTCAAAAGGGATGGTTTGGGCCATGCTGCATAAAATCCACTGCATTCAATCGGGATGCATTGGGCCTCTCTGCATGGACTCCACAGCATTACATCTGGCTGCATGGACTCCACTGCATTATATCTCGCTGCATGGAATCCTCTGCATTCAATGACGCTGCATGGAATCCACTGCATTCAATCGGGATGCATTTTACCAGGCTGCATGGAATCCACTGCATTCAATCGGGATGCATTGGGCCTCACTGAATGGACTCCACTGCATTCAATCGGGATCCATTGCACCACAATGAATGGAATCCTCTGCATTCAATGACGCTACATGTAATCCACTGCTACCAATCGGGATGCATTTTACCAGGCTTCATGGAATGCACTGCATTCAATCACACTGCATGGAATCCACTGCTTTCAATCGGAATTCATTTTACCACGCTGCATGGATTACACTGCATTCAATCACAATGCATGGAATCCACTGCATTCAATGAAGCTGCATGGAATCCACTGCATTCAATCGGGATGCTTTGGGCCAGGCTGAATAAAATCCACTGCATTCACTCGGGATGCATGGGCCTCGCTGCATGGACTCCACTGCATTAAATCTTGCTGCATGGAATCCTCTGTATTCAATAACGCTACATGGAATCCACTGCGCTCAATCAGGATGCATTTTACAATGCTGCATGTATTACAATGCATTCAATCACAATGCATGGAATCCACTGCATTCAATCGGGATGCTTTCAGCCATGCTGCATAAAATCCACTACATTCAATTGGGATGCATTGGGTCTCACTGCATGGACTCCACCGCATAAAATCGGGATCCATTGCGCAACAATGCATGGAATCCTCTGCATTCAATGACGCTGCATTGAATCCACTGCATTCAATCGGGATGCTTTGGGCCATTCTGCATAACCTCCACTGCATTCAATAGGGTTCCCTTTCTTCATGCTGCATGGAATACACTGATATCAATCACGCTGCATGGAATCCACTGCATTCAAACAGGAGGCATTTTACCAAGCTGCATGGAATCCACTGCATTTAATCACGCTGCATGGAATCCACTGCATTCAATCAGGATGCATTTTTCCAGGGTGCATGGAATCCACTGCATTCAATAATGCTGCAGGAAACCACTGCATTCTATCATGCTGCATGGAATCCACTGCATTAAATAGGGTTCCATTTCTTCACCCTGCATGGAATCCACTGCATTCAATCACGCTGCATGTAAACCACTGCATTCAATCTGGATGCATTTAACCAGGCTGCATGGAATCCATGCATTGATCACGCTGCATGGACTCCACTGCATACAATCGGGATCCATTGCGCCACAAGGCATGGAATACTCTGCATTCAATCGGGATGCTTTGGGCCATGCTGCATAAAATCTACTGCATTCAATCATGCTGCATGAAATCCACTGCATTGAATGACGCTGCATAAAATCCACTGCATTCAATAGGGTTCCATTTCTTCACACTTCATGGAATACTGCATTCAATCACGCTTCATGGAATCCACTGCATTCAATCGGGATGAATTTTACAACCCTGAATGGAGTACACTGCATTCAATCACAATGCATGGAATCCACTGCATTCAATCGGGATGCTTTGGGGCATGCTTCATGAAATCCACTGCATTCAATCATGCTGCACGGAATCCACTGCATTCAATAGGGTTCCATTTCTTCACGCTGAATGGAATACAGTGCATGCAATCACGCTGCATTGACTCCACTTGATAAAATCGGGATCCATTGCGCCACAATGCATGGAATCCTCTGAATTCAATGACGCTGCATGGAATCCACTGCAATCAATCGGGATGCTTTGGGCCATGGTGCATAAAATCCAGTGCATGCAATCATGCTGCATGGAATCCACTGCATTCAATAGGGTTCCATTGCTTCACGCTGCATGGAATCCACTGCATTCAATCACGCTGCATGGAATCCACTGCATTCAATCGGGATGCATTTTACCACGCTGCATGGAGTACACTGCATTCAATCACAATGCATGTAATCCACTGCATTCAATCTGGATGCATTGGGCCATGCTGCATAAAATCCACTGCATTCAATCGTGCTGCATAAAATCCACTGCATTCAATTGGGTTCCATTTCGTAACACTACATGGAATACACTGCATTCAATCACGCTGTATGGAATAAACTGCATTCAATCGGGATGCATTTAACCACGCTGCATGGATTACACTTCATTCAATCACAATGCATGGAATCCACTGCATTCTATCAGGATGCTTTGGGCCATGCTGCATAAAATCCACTGCATTCAATAGGGTTCCATTTCTTCACGCTGCATGGAATCCACTGCATTCAATAGGGTTCCATTCCTTCACGCTGCATGGAATCCACCTCATTCAATAGGGATGCATTTTACCACGCTGCATGGATTACACTGCATTCAATCGCAATGCATAGAATCCACTGCATTCAATCGGGGTGCATTTTACACCGCTGAATGAAATCCACTGCATTTAATCACGCTGCATGTAATCCATGGAATTTAATCGGGATTCATTTTACTAAGCTGTATGGAATCGACTGTATTTAATCACGCTGCATGGAATCAACTGCATTCAATCGGGATTCATTTTACAAGGCTGCATGGAGTTCACTGCATTCAATCACAATGCATGGAATCCACTGCATTCAATCGGGATAATTTGGGCCATGCTGCATAAAATCCACTGCATTCAATCATGCTGCATGGAATCCACTGCATTCGACCATGCTGAATAAAATCCCATGCATTAAATATAGTTCAATTTCTTCACGCTGCATGGAATCCACTGCATTCAATCAGAATCCACTTTACAACGCTGCCTGTATTACACTGTTTCAATCACGCTGCATGGAATCCACTGCATTCAATCGGGATGCTTTCGGCCATGCTACATAAAATACACTGCATTCAATCATGCTGCATAATATCCGCTCCATAGTATCCCCTGCATTCATTCATGCTGTAAAAAAACCACTGCATTCAATAAGGTTCCATTTCTTCACGATGCATGTTATACACTGCATTCAATCATGCTGCATTTAATTCACTGCATTCAATCGGGATGCATTTTACCACGCTGCATGGATTAAACCGCATTCAATCACAATGCATGGAATCCACTGCATTCAATCGGGGTGATTTTGGCCATGCTGCATAAAATCCACTGCATTAGTTCGGGATGCATTGGGCCTCACTGCATGGACTCCACTGCATACAATCGGGATCCATTGCGCCAAAATGCATTGAATCTTCTGCATTCAATGACGCTGCATGGAATCCACTGCATTCAATCGGGATGCTTTGGGCCATGCTGCATAAAATCCACTGCATTCAATCATGCTGCATGGAATCCACTGCATTCAATCATGCTGCATAAAATTCACTGCATTCAATAGGGTTTCATTTTTTCATGCTGCATGGAATCCACTGCATTCAATCATGCTGCATGGAATCCAATGCATTCCATCGGGATGCATTTTACCAGGCTGCATGGAATTCACTGCATTCAATCAACATGCACGGAATCCACTGCATTCAATCGGGATGCATTTTACTAGGCTGCATGGAATCCTCTGCATTCAATGATGCTGCATGGAATCCACTGCATTCAATCGGGATGTATTTTAACACGCTGCGTGGTATCCACCGCAATGAATAACGCTGCATGGAATCCAATGCATTCAATCGGGATGAATTTTAAAAGGCCGCATGGAATCCAGTGCATTCAATCAGGAACCATTGCGCCTTGATGCATGGAATTAGTGCATTCAATGAGAATCAATTGCACCACACTGCATGAAATCCACTGACTCAATCGGGATGTTTTGGGCCATGCTGCATAAAATCCACTGCATTCAACGGGATGCATTGGGCCTCGCTGAATGGACTCCACTGCATACAATCGGGATCCATTGCGCCAAAATGCAAGGAATCCTCTGCATTCAATGACGCTGCATGGAATCCACTGCATTCAATCGGGATGCATTTTACCACGCTGCATGGATTACACTGCATTCAATCACAATGCATGGACTCCACCGCATAAAATCGGGATCCATTGCGCCACAATGCATGGAATCCTCTGCATTCAATGACGCTGCATGGAATCCACTGCATTCAAAAGGGATGGTTTGGGCCATGCTGCATAAAATCCACTGCATTCAATCGGGATGCATTGGGCCTCTCTGCATGGACTCCACAGCATTACATCTGGCTGCATGGACTCCACTGCATTATATCTCGCTGCATGGAATCCTCTGCATTCAATGACGCTGCATGGAATCCACTGCATTCAATCGGGATGCATTTTACCAGGCTGCATGGAATCCACTGCATTCAATCGGGATGCATCGGGCCTCACTGCATGGACTCCACTGCATTCAATCGGGATCCATTGCACCACAATGAATGGAATCCTCTGCATTCAATGACGCTACATGTAATCCACTGCTACCAATCGGGATGCATTTTACCAGGCTTCATGGAATGCACTGCATTCAATCACGCTGCATGGAATCCACTGCTTTCAATCGGAATTCATTTTACCACGCTGCATGGATTACACTGCATTCAATCACAATGCATGGAATCCACTGCATTCAATGAAGCTGCATGGAATCCACTGCATTCAATCGGGATGCTTTGGGCCAGGCTGAATAAAATCCACTGCATTCACTCGGGATGCATGGGCCTCGCTGCATGGACTCCACTGCATTAAATCTCGCTGCATGGAATCCTCTGTATTCAATAACGCTACATGGAATCCACTGCGCTCAATCAGGATGCATTTTACAACGCTGCATGTATTACAATGCATTCAATCACAATGCATGGAATCCACTGCATTCAATCGGGATGCTTTCAGCCATGCTGCATAAAATCCACTACATTCAATTGGGATGCATTGGGTCTCACTGCATGGACTCCACCGCATAAAATCGGGATCCATTGCGCAACAATGCATGGAATCCTCTGCATTCAATGACGCTGCATTGAATCCACTGCATTCAATCGGGATGCTTTGGGCCATTCTGCATAACCTCCACTGCATTCAATAGGGTTCCCTTTCTTCATGCTGCATGGAATACACTGATATCAATCACGCTGCATGGAATCCACTGCATTCAATCGGGATGCTTTGGGGCATGCTTCATGAAATCCACTGCATTCAATCATGCTGCACGGAATCCACTGCATTCAATAGGGTTCCATTTCTTCACGCTGAATGGAATACAGTGCATGCAATCACGCTGCATTGACTCCACTTGATAAAATCGGGATCCATTGCGCCACAATGCATGGAATCCTCTGAATTCAATGACGCTGCATGGAATCCACTGCAATCAATCGGGATGCTTTGGGCCATGGTGCATAAAATCCACTGCATGCAATCATGCTGCATGGAATCCACTGCATTCAATAGGGTTCCATTGCTTCACGCTGCATGGAATCCACTGCATTCAATCACGCTGCATGGAATCCACTGCATTCAATCGGGATGCATTTTACCACGCTGCATGGAGTACACTGCATTCAATCACAATGCATGTAATCCACTGCATTCAATCTGGATGCATTGGGCCATGCTGCATAAAATCCACTGCATTCAATCGTGCTGCATAAAATCCACTGCATTCAATTGGGTTCCATTTCGTAACACTACATGGAATACACTGCATTCAATCACGCTGTATGGAATAAACTGCATTCAATCGGGATGCATTTAACCACGCTGCATGGATTACACTTCATTCAATCACAATGCATGGAATCCACTGCATTCTATCAGGATGCTTTGGGCCATGCTGCATAAAATCCACTGCATTCAATAGGGTTCCATTCCTTCACGCTGCATGGAATCCACTGCATTCAATAGGGTTCCATTCCTTCACGCTGCATGGAATCCACCTCATTCAATAGGGATGCATTTTACCACGCTGCATGGATTACACTGCATTCAATCGCAATGCATAGAATCCACTGCATTCAATCGGGGTGCATTTTACACCGCTGAATGAAATCCACTGCATTTAATCACGCTGCATGTAATCCATGGAATTTAATCGGGATTCATTTTACTAAGCTGTATGGAATCGACTGTATTTAATCACGCTGCATGGAATCAACTGCATTCAATCGGGATTCATTTTACAAGGCTGCATGGAGTTCACTGCATTCAATCACAATGCATGGAATCCACTGCATTCAATCGGGATAATTTGGGCCATGCTGCATAAAATCCACTGCATTCAATCATGCTGCATGGAATCCACTGCATTCGACCATGCTGAATCAAATCCCATGCATTAAATATAGTTCAATTTCTTCACGCTGCATGGAATCCACTGCATTCAATCAGAATCCATTTTACAACGCTGCCTGTATTACACTGTTTCAATCACGCTGCATGGAATCCACTGCATTCAATCGGGATGCTTTCGGCCATGCTACATAAAATACACTGCATTCAATCATGCTGCATAATATCCGCTCCATAGTATCCCCTGCATTCATTCATGCTGTAAAAAAACCACTGCATTCAATAAGGTTCCATTTCTTCACGATGCATGTTATACACTGCATTCAATCATGCTGCATTTAATTCACTGCATTCAATCGGGATGCATTTTACCACGCTGCATGGATTAAACCGCATTCAATCACAATGCATGGAATCCACTGCATTCAATCGGGGTGATTTTGGCCATGCTGCATAAAATCCACTGCATTAGTTCGGGATGCATTGGGCCTCACTGCATGGACTCCACTGCATACAATCGGGATCCATTGCGCCAAAATGCATTGAATCTTCTGCATTCAATGACGCTGCATGGAATCCACTGCATTCAATCGGGATGCTTTGGGCCATGCTGCATAAAATCCACTGCATTCAATCATGCTGCATGGAATCCACTGCATTCAATCATGCTGCATAAAATTCACTGCATTCAATAGGGTTTCATTTTTTCATGCTGCATGGAATCCACTGCATTCAATCATGCTGCATGGAATCCAATGCATTCCATCGGGATGCATTTTACCAGGCTGCATGGAATTCACTGCATTCAATCAACATGCACGGAATCCACTGCATTCAATCGGGATGCATTTTACTAGGCTGCATGGAATCCTCTGCATTCAATGATGCTGCATGGAATCCACTGCATTCAATCGGGATGTATTTTAACAC
Source organism: Sus scrofa (assembly GCF_054392235.1). NCBI lineage: Eukaryota > Metazoa > Chordata > Mammalia > Artiodactyla > Suidae > Sus > Sus scrofa. The sequence continues at coordinate 3,129,028 of NC_139397.1, forward strand.
GCTGCGTGGTATCCACCGCAATGAATAACGCTGCATGGAATCCAATGCATTCAATCGGGATGAATTTTAAAAGGCCGCATGGAATCCAGTGCATTCAATCAGGAACCATTGCGCCTTGATGCATGGAATTAGTGCATTCAATGAGAATCAATTGCACCACACTGCATGAAATCCACTGACTCAATCGGGATGTTTTGGGCCATGCTGCATAAAATCCACTGCATTCAACGGGATGCATTGGGCCTCGCTGAATGGACTCCACTGCATACAATCGGGATCCATTGCGCCAAAATGCAAGGAATCCTCTGCATTCAATGACGCTGCATGGAATCCACTGCATTCAATCGGGATGCATTTTACCACGCTGCATGGATTACACTGCATTCAATCACAATGCATGGAATCCACCGCATAAAATCGGGATCCATTGCGCCACAATGCATGGAATCCTCTGCATTCAATGACGCTGCATGGAATCCACTGCATTCAAAAGGGATGGTTTGGGCCATGCTGCATAAAATCCACTGCATTCAATCGGGATGCATTGGGCCTCTCTGCATGGACTCCACAGCATTACATCTGGCTGCATGGACTCCACTGCATTATATCTCGCTGCATGGAATCCTCTGCATTCAATGACGCTGCATGGAATCCACTGCATTCAATCGGGATGCATTTTACCAGGCTGCATGGAATCCACTGCATTCAATCGGGATGCATTGGGCCTCACTGCATGGACTCCACTGCATTCAATCGGGATCCATTGCACCACAATGAATGGAATCCTCTGCATTCAATGACGCTACATGTAATCCACTGCTACCAATCGGGATGCATTTTACCAGGCTTCATGGAATGCACTGCATTCAATCACACTGCATGGAATCCACTGCTTTCAATCGGAATTCATTTTACCACGCTGCATGGATTACACTGCATTCAATCACAATGCATGGAATCCACTGCATTCAATGAAGCTGCATGGAATCCACTGCATTCAATCGGGATGCTTTGGGCCAGGCTGAATAAAATCCACTGCATTCACTCGGGATGCATGGGCCTCGCTGCATGGACTCCACTGCATTAAATCTTGCTGCATGGAATCCTCTGTATTCAATAACGCTACATGGAATCCACTGCGCTCAATCAGGATGCATTTTACAATGCTGCATGTATTACAATGCATTCAATCACAATGCATGGAATCCACTGCATTCAATCGGGATGCTTTCAGCCATGCTGCATAAAATCCACTACATTCAATTGGGATGCATTGGGTCTCACTGCATGGACTCCACCGCATAAAATCGGGATCCATTGCGCAACAATGCATGGAATCCTCTGCATTCAATGACGCTGCATTGAATCCACTGCATTCAATCGGGATGCTTTGGGCCATTCTGCATAACCTCCACTGCATTCAATAGGGTTCCCTTTCTTCATGCTGCATGGAATACACTGATATCAATCACGCTGCATGGAATCCACTGCATTCAAACAGGAGGCATTTTACCAAGCTGCATGGAATCCACTGCATTTAATCACGCTGCATGGAATCCACTGCATTCAATCAGGATGCATTTTTCCAGGGTGCATGGAATCCACTGCATTCAATAATGCTGCAGGAAACCACTGCATTCTATCATGCTGCATGGAATCCACTGCATTAAATAGGGTTCCATTTCTTCACCCTGCATGGAATCCACTGCATTCAATCACGCTGCATGTAAACCACTGCATTCAATCGGGATGCATTTAACCAGGCTGCATGGAATCCATGCATTCATCACGCTGCATGGACTCCACTGCATACAATCGGGATCCATTGCGCCACAAGGCATGGAATACTCTGCATTCAATCGGGATGCTTTGGGCCATGCTGCATAAAATCTACTGCATTCAATCATGCTGCATGAAATCCACTGCATTGAATGACGCTGCATAAAATCCACTGCATTCAATAGGGTTCCATTTCTTCACACTTCATGGAATACTGCATTCAATCACGCTTCATGGAATCCACTGCATTCAATCGGGATGAATTTTACAACCCTGAATGGAGTACACTGCATTCAATCACAATGCATGGAATCCACTGCATTCCATCGGGATGCTTTGGGCCATGCCTCATAAAATCCACTGCATTCAATCGGGATGCCTTGGGCCTCGCTGCATGGACTCCACTGCATACAATCAGGATCCATTGCGCCACAATGCATGGAATCCTCGCATTCATTGACGCTGCATGTAATCCAATGTATTCAATCGGGATGCTTTGGGCCATGCTGCATAAAATCCACTACATTCAATCATGCTTCATGGAATCCACTGCACTCAATCATGCTGCATAAAATCCACTGCATACAATAGGGTTCCATAACTTCACACTGTATGGAATACACTTCATTCCATCACGCTGCATGGAATCCACTGCATTTAATCGGGATGCATTTTACCACGCTGCATGGATTACACTGCATTCAATCATGCTGCAGGGAATCCACTGTATTCAATCGGGATGTTTTGAGCCATGCTGCTTAAAATCCACTGCATTCAATCAGGATGCATTCGGCCTCGCTGCATGGACTCCACTGCATAAAATCTGGATCCATTGCGCAACAATGCATGGAATCCTCTGCATTCAATGACGCTGCTGGAATCCACTGCATTCAATCGGGATGTTTTGGGCCATGCTGCATATAATCCACTGCATTCAATCGGGATGCCTTGGGCCTCACTGAATGGACTCCACTGCATACAATCGGGATCCATTGCGCCACAATGCATGGAATCCTCTGCATTCAATGACGCTGCATGGAATCCACTGCATTCAATCGGGATGCTTTGGGACATGCTGTATAAAATCCACTGCATCAATCATGCTGCATGGAATCCACTGCATTCAATCATGCTGCATGGAATCCACTGCATTCAATCATGCTGCATAAAATTCACTGCATTCAATAGGGTTTCATTTTTTCATGCTGCATGGAATCCACTGCATTCAATCATGCTGCATGGAATCCAATGCATTCCATCGGGATGCATTTTACCAGGCTGCATGGAATTCACTGCATTCAATCAACATGCACGGAATCCACTGCATTCAATCGGGATGCATTTTACTAGGCTGCATGGAATCCTCTGCATTCAATGATGCTGCATGGAATCCACTGCATTCAATCGGGATGTATTTTAACACGCTGCGTGGTATCCACCGCAATGAATAACGCTGCATGGAATCCAATGCATTCAATCGGGATGAATTTTAAAAGGCCGCATGGAATCCAGTGCATTCAATCAGGAACCATTGCGCCTTGATGCATGGAATTAGTGCATTCAATGAGAATCAATTGCACCACACTGCATGAAATCCACTGACTCAATCGGGATGTTTTGGGCCATGCTGCATAAAATCCACTGCATTCAACGGGATGCATTGGGCCTCGCTGAATGGACTCCACTGCATACAATCGGGATCCATTGCGCCAAAATGCAAGGAATCCTCTGCATTCAATGACGCTGCATGGAATCCACTGCATTCAATCGGGATGCATTTTACCACGCTGCATGGATTACACTGCATTCAATCACAATGCATGGACTCCACCGCATAAAATCGGGATCCATTGCGCCACAATGCATGGAATCCTCTGCATTCAATGACGCTGCATGGAATCCACTGCATTCAAAAGGGATGGTTTGGGCCATGCTGCATAAAATCCACTGCATTCAATCGGGATGCATTGGGCCTCTCTGCATGGACTCCACAGCATTACATCTGGCTGCATGGACTCCACTGCATTATATCTCGCTGCATGGAATCCTCTGCATTCAATGACGCTGCATGGAATCCACTGCATTCAATCGGGATGCATTTTACCAGGCTGCATGGAATCCACTGCATTCAATCGGGATGCATTGGGCCTCACTGCATGGACTCCACTGCATTCAATCGGGATCCATTGCACCACAATGAATGGAATCCTCTGCATTCAATGACGCTACATGTAATCCACTGCTACCAATCGGGATGCATTTTACCAGGCTTCATGGAATGCACTGCATTCAATCACGCTGCATGGAATCCACTGCTTTCAATCGGAATTCATTTTACCACGCTGCATGGATTACACTGCATTCAATCACAATGCATGGAATCCACTGCATTCAATGAAGCTGCATGGAATCCACTGCATTCAATCGGGATGCTTTGGGCCAGGCTGAATAAAATCCTCTGCATTCACTCGGGATGCATGGGCCTCGCTGCATGGACTCCACTGCATTAAATCTTGCTGCATGGAATCCTCTGTATTCAATAACGCTACATGGAATCCACTGCGCTCAATCAGGATGCATTTTACAATGCTGCATGTATTACAATGCATTCAATCACAATGCATGGAATCCACTGCATTCAATCGGGATGCTTTCAGCCATGCTGCATAAAATCCACTACATTCAATTGGGATGCATTGGGTCTCACTGCATGGACTCCACCGCATAAAATCGGGATCCATTGCGCAACAATGCATGGAATCCTCTGCATTCAATGACGCTGCATTGAATCCACTGCATTCAATCGGGATGCTTTGGGCCATTCTGCATAACCTCCACTGCATTCAATAGGGTTCCCTTTCTTCATGCTGCATGGAATACACTGATATCAATCACGCTGCATGGAATCCACTGCATTCAAACAGGAGGCATTTTACCAAGCTGCATGGAATCCACTGCATTTAATCACGCTGCATGGAATCCACTGCATTCAATCAGGATGCATTTTTCCAGGGTGCATGGAATCCACTGCATTCAATAATGCTGCAGGAAACCACTGCATTCTATCATGCTGCATGGAATCCACTGCATTAAATAGGGTTCCATTTCTTCACCCTGCATGGAATCCACTGCATTCAATCACGCTGCATGTAAACCACTGCATTCAATCTGGATGCATTTAACCAGGCTGCATGGAATCCATGCATTCATCACGCTGCATGGACTCCACTGCATACAATCGGGATCCATTGCGCCACAAGGCATGGAATACTCTGCATTCAATCGGGATGCTTTGGGCCATGCTGCATAAAATCTACTGCATTCAATCATGCTGCATGAAATCCACTGCATTGAATGACGCTGCATAAAATCCACTGCATTCAATAGGGTTCCATTTCTTCACACTTCATGGAATACTGCATTCAATCACGCTTCATGGAATCCACTGCATTCAATCGGGATGAATTTTACAACCCTGAATGGAGTACACTGCATTCAATCACAATGCATGGAATCCACTGCATTCCATCGGGATGCTTTGGGCCATGCCTCATAAAATCCACTGAATTCAATCGGGATGCCTTGGGCCTCGCTGCATGGACTCCACTGCATACAATCAGGATCCATTGCGCCACAATGCATGGAATCCTCGCATTCATTGACGCTGCATGTAATCCAGTGTATTCAATCGGGATGCTTTGGGCCATGCTGCATAAAATCCACTACATTCAATCATGCTTCATGGAATCCACTGCACTCAATCATGCTGCATAAAATCCACTGCATACAATAGGGTTCCATAACTTCACACTGTATGGAATACACTTCATTCCATCACGCTGCATGGAATCCACTGCATTTAATCGGGATGCATTTTACCACGCTGCATGGATTACACTGCATTCAATCATGCTGCAGGGAATCCACTGTATTCAATCGGGATGTTTTGAGCCATGCTGCTTAAAATCCACTGCATTCAATCAGGATGCATTCGGCCTCGCTGCATGGACTCCACTGCATAAAATCTGGGTCCATTGCGCAACAATGCATGGAATCCTCTGCATTCAATGACGCTCCATGGAATCCACTGCATTCAATCGGGATGTTTTGGGCCATGCTGCATATAATCCACTGCATTCAATCGGGATGCCTTGGGCCTCACTGCATGGACTCCACTGCATACAATCGGGATCCATTGCGCCACAATGCATGGAATCCTCTGCATTCAATGACGCTGCATGGAATCCACTGCATTCAATCGGGATGCTTTGGGCCATGCTGTATAAAATCCACTGCATCAATCATGCTGCATGGAATCCACTGCATTCAATCATGCTGCATAATATTCACTGCATTCAATAGTGTACCTTTTCTTCACACTGCATGAAATACACTGCATTCAATCACGCTGTATGGAATAAACTGCATTCAATCGGGATGCATTTAACCACGCTGCATGGATTACACTGCATTCAATGACGCTGCATGGAATCCACTGCATTCAATCGGGATGCTTTGGGGCATGCTTCATGAAATCCACTGCATTCAATCATGCTGCACGGAATCCACTGCATTCAATAGGGTTCCATTTCTTCACGCTGAATGGAATACAGTGCATGCAATCACGCTGCATTGACTCCACTTGATAAAATCGGGATCCATTGCGCCACAATGCATGGAATCCTCTGAATTCAATGACGCTGCATGGAATCCACTGCAATCAATCGGGATGCTTTGGGCCATGGTGCATAAAATCCAGTGCATGCAATCATGCTGCATGGAATCCACTGCATTCAATAGGGTTCCATTGCTTCATGCTGCATGGAATCCACTGCATTCAATCACGCTGCATGGAATCCACTGCATTCAATCGGGATGCATTTTACCACGCTGCATGGAGTACACTGCATTCAATCACAATGCATGTAATCCACTGCATTCAATCTGGATGCATTGGGCCATGCTCATAAAATCCACTGCATTCAATCGTGCTGCATAAAATCCACTGCATTCAATTGGGTTCCATTTCGTAACACTACATGGAATACACTGCATTCAATCACGCTGTATGGAATAAACTGCATTCAATCGGGATGCATTTAACCACGCTGCATGGATTACACTTCATTCAATCACAATGCATGGAATCCACTGCATTCTATCAGGATGCTTTGGGCCATGCTGCATAAAATCCACTGCATTCAATAGGGTTCCATTTCTTCACGCTGCATGGAATCCACTGCATTCAATAGGGTTCCATTCCTTCACGCTGCATGGAATCCACCTCATTCAATAGGGATGCATTTTACCACGCTGCATGGATTACACTGCATTCAATCGCAATGCATAGAATCCACTGCATTCAATCGGGGTGCATTTTACACCGCTGAATGAAATCCACTGCATTTAATCACGCTGCATGTAATCCATGGAATTTAATCGGGATTCATTTTACTAAGCTGTATGGAATCGACTGTATTTAATCACGCTGCATGGAATCAACTGCATTCAATCGGGATTCATTTTACAAGGCTGCATGGAGTTCACTGCATTCAATCACAATGCATGGAATCCACTGCATTCAATCGGGATAATTTGGGCCATGCTGCATAAAATCCACTGCATTCAATCATGCTGCATGGAATCCACTGCATTCGACCATGCTGAATAAAATCCCATGCATTAAATATAGTTCAATTTCTTCACGCTGCATGGAATCCACTGCATTCAATCAGAATCCATTTTACAACGCTGCATGTATTACACTGTTTCAATCACGCTGCATGGAATCCACTGCATTCAATCGGGATGCTTTCGGCCATGCTACATAAAATACACTGCATTCAATCATGCTGCATAATATCCGCTCCATAGTATCCCCTGCATTCATTCATGCTGTAAAAAAACCACTGCATTCAATAAGGTTCCATTTCTTCACGATGCATGTTATACACTGCATTCAATCATGCTGCATTTAATTCACTGCATTCAATCGGGATGCATTTTACCACGCTGCATGGATTAAACCGCATTCAATCACAATGCATGGAATCCACTGCATTCAATCGGGGTGATTTTGGCCATGCTGCATAAAATCCACTGCATTAGTTTGGGATGCATTGGGCCTCACTGCATGGACTCCACTGCATACAATTGGGATCCATTGCGCCAAAATGCATTGAATCTTCTGCATTCAATGACGCTGCATGGAATCCACTGCATTCAATCGGGATGCTTTGGGCCATGCTGCATAAAATCCACTGCATTCAATCATGCTGCATGGAATCCACTGCATTCAATCATGCTGCATAAAATTCACTGCATTCAATAGGGTTTCATTTTTTCATGCTGCATGGAATCCACTGCATTCAATCATGCTGCATGGAATCCAATGCATTCCATCGGGATGCATTTTACCAGGCTGCATGGAATTCACTGCATTCAATCAACATGCACGGAATCCACTGCATTCAATCGGGATGCATTTTACTAGGCTGCATGGAATCCTCTGCATTCAATGATGCTGCATGGAATCCACTGCATTCAATCGGGATGTATTTTAACACGCTGCGTGGTATCCACCGCAATGAATAACGCTGCATGGAATCCAATGCATTCAATCGGGATGAATTTTAAAAGGCCGCATGGAATCCAGTGCATTCAATCAGGAACCATTGCGCCTTGATGCATGGAATTAGTGCATTCAATGAGAATCAATTGCACCACACTGCATGAAATCCACTGACTCAATCGGGATGTTTTGGGCCATGCTGCATAAAATCCACTGCATTCAACGGGATGCATTGGGCCTCGCTGAATGGACTCCACTGCATACAATCGGGATCCATTGCGCCAAAATGCAAGGAATCCTCTGCATTCAATGACGCTGCATGGAATCCACTGCATTCAATCGGGATGCATTTTACCACGCTGCATGGATTACACTGCATTCAATCACAATGCATGGACTCCACCGCATAAAATCGGGATCCATTGCGCCACAATGCATGGAATCCTCTGCATTCAATGACGCTGCATGGAATCCACTGCATTCAAAAGGGATGGTTTGGGCCATGCTGCATAAAATCCACTGCATTCAATCGGGATGCATTGGGCCTCTCTGCATGGACTCCACAGCATTACATCTGGCTGCATGGACTCCACTGCATTATATCTCGCTGCATGGAATCCTCTGCATTCAATGACGCTGCATGGAATCCACTGCATTCAATCGGGATGCATTTTACCAGGCTGCATGGAATCCACTGCATTCAATCGGGATGCATTGGGCCTCACTGCATGGACTCCACTGCATTCAATCGGGATCCATTGCACCACAATGAATGGAATCCTCTGCATTCAATGACGCTACATGTAATCCACTGCTACCAATCGGGATGCATTTTACCAGGCTTCATGGAATGCACTGCATTCAATCACGCTGCATGGAATCCACTGCTTTCAATCGGAATTCATTTTACCACGCTGCATGGATTACACTGCATTCAATCACAATGCATGGAATCCACTGCATTCAATGAAGCTGCATGGAATCCACTGCATTCAATCGGGATGCTTTGGGCCAGGCTGAATAAAATCCACTGCATTCACTCGGGATGCATGGGCCTCGCTGCATGGACTCCACTGCATTAAATCTTGCTGCATGGAATCCTCTGTATTCAATAACGCTACATGGAATCCACTGCGCTCAATCAGGATGCATTTTACAACGCTGCATGTATTACAATGCATTCAATCACAATGCATGGAATCCACTGCATTCAATCGGGATGCTTTCAGCCATGCTGCATAAAATCCACTACATTCAATTGGGATGCATTGGGTCTCACTGCATGGACTCCACCGCATAAAATCGGGATCCATTGCGCAACAATGCATGGAATCCTCTGCATTCAATGACGCTGCATTGAATCCACTGCATTCAATCGGGATGCTTTGGGCCATTCTGCATAAACTCCACTGCATTCAATAGGGTTCCCTTTCTTCATGCTGCATGGAATACACTGATATCAATCACGCTGCATGGAATCCACTGCATTCAAACAGGAGGCATTTTACCAAGCTGCATGGAATCCACTGCATTTAATCACGCTGCATGGAATCCACTGCATTCAATCAGGATGCATTTTTCCAGGGTGCATGGAATCCACTGCATTCAATAATGCTGCAGGAAACCACTGCATTCTATCATGCTGCATGGAATCCACTGCATTAAATAGGGTTCCATTTCTTCACCCTGCATGGAATCCACTGCATTCAATCACGCTGCATGTAAACCACTGCATTCAATCTGGATGCATTTAACCAGGCTGCATGGAATCCATGCATTCATCACGCTGCATGGACTCCACTGCATACAATCGGGATCCATTGCGCCACAAGGCATGGAATACTCTGCATTCAATCGGGATGCTTTGGGCCATGCTGCATAAAATCTACTGCATTCAATCATGCTGCATGAAATCCACTGCATTGAATGACGCTGCATAAAATCCACTGCATTCAATAGGGTTCCATTTCTTCACACTTCATGGAATACTGCATTCAATCACGCTTCATGGAATCCACTGCATTCAATCGGGATGAATTTTACAACCCTGAATGGAGTACACTGCATTCAATCACAATGCATGGAATCCACTGCATTCCATCGGGATGCTTTGGGCCATGCCTCATAAAATCCACTGAATTCAATCGGGATGCCTTGGGCCTCGCTGCATGGACTCCACTGCATACAATCAGGATCCATTGCGCCACAATGCATGGAAACCTCGCATTCATTGACGCTGCATGTAATCCAGTGTATTCAATCGGGATGCTTTGGGCCATGCTGCATAAAATCCACTACATTCAATCATGCTTCATGGAATCCACTGCACTCAATCATGCTGCATAAAATCCACTGCATACAATAGGGTTCCATAACTTCACACTGTATGGAATACACTTCATTCCATCACGCTGCATGGAATCCACTGCATTTAATCGGGATGCATTTTACCACGCTGCATGGATTACACTGCATTCAATCATGCTGCAGGGAATCCACTGTATTCAATCGGGATGTTTTGAGCCATGCTGCTTAAAATCCACTGCATTCAATCAGGATGCATTCGGCCTCCCTGCATGGACTCCACTGCATAAAATCTGGGTCCATTGCGCAACAATGCATGGAATCCTCTGCATTCAATGACGCTCCATGGAATCCACTGCATTCAATCGGGATGTTTTGGGCCATGCTGCATATAATCCACTGCATTCAATCGGGATGCCTTGGGCCTCACTGCATGGACTCCACTGCATACAATCGGGATCCATTGCGCCACAATGCATGGAATCCTCTGCATTCAATGACGCTGCATGGAATCCACTGCATTCAATCGGGATGCTTTGGGCCATGCTGTATAAAATCCACTGCATCAATCATGCTGCATGGAATCCACTGCATTCAATCATGCTGCATAATATTCACTGCATTCAATAGTGTACCTTTTCTTCACACTGCATGAAATACACTGCATTCAATCACGCTGTATGGAATAAACTGCATTCAATCGGGATGCATTTAACCACGCTGCATGGATTACACTGCATTCAATGACGCTGCATGGAATCCACTGCATTCAATCGGGATGCTTTGGGGCATGCTTCATGAAATCCACTGCATTCAATCATGCTGCACGGAATCCACTGCATTCAATAGGGTTCCATTTCTTCACGCTGAATGGAATACAGTGCATGCAATCACGCTGCATTGACTCCACTTGATAAAATCGGGATCCATTGCGCCACAATGCATGGAATCCTCTGAATTCAATGACGCTGCATGGAATCCACTGCAATCAATCGGGATGCTTTGGGCCATGGTGCATAAAATCCAGTGCATGCAATCATGCTGCATGGAATCCACTGCATTCAATAGGGTTCCATTGCTTCATGCTGCATGGAATCCACTGCATTCAATCACGCTGCATGGAATCCACTGCATTCAATCGGGATGCATTTTACCACGCTGCATGGAGTACACTGCATTCAATCACAATGCATGTAATCCACTGCATTCAATCTGGATGCATTGGGCCATGCTCATAAAATCCACTGCATTCAATCGTGCTGCATAAAATCCACTGCATTCAATTGGGTTCCATTTCGTAACACTACATGGAATACACTGCATTCAATCACGCTGTATGGAATAAACTGCATTCAATCGGGATGCATTTAACCACGCTGCATGGATTACACTTCATTCAATCACAATGCATGGAATCCACTGCATTCTATCAGGATGCTTTGGGCCATGCTGCATAAAATCCACTGCATTCAATAGGGTTCCATTTCTTCACGCTGCATGGAATCCACTGCATTCAATAGGGTTCCATTCCTTCACGCTGCATGGAATCCACCTCATTCAATAGGGATGCATTTTACCACGCTGCATGGATTACACTGCATTCAATCGCAATGCATAGAATCCACTGCATTCAATCGGGGTGCATTTTACACCGCTGAATGAAATCCACTGCATTTAATCACGCTGCATGTAATCCATGGAATTTAATCGGGATTCATTTTACTAAGCTGTATGGAATCGACTGTATTTAATCACGCTGCATGGAATCAACTGCATTCAATCGGGATTCATTTTACAAGGCTGCATGGAGTTCACTGCATTCAATCACAATGCATGGAATCCACTGCATTCAATCGGGATAATTTGGGCCATGCTGCATAAAATCCACTGCATTCAATCATGCTGCATGGAATCCACTGCATTCGACCATGCTGAATAAAATCCCATGCATTAAATATAGTTCAATTTCTTCACGCTGCATGGAATCCACTGCATTCAATCAGAATCCATTTTACAACGCTGCATGTATTACACTGTTTCAATCACGCTGCATGGAATCCACTGCATTCAATCGGGATGCTTTCGGCCATGCTACATAAAATACACTGCATTCAATCATGCTGCATAATATCCGCTCCATAGTATCCCCTGCATTCATTCATGCTGTAAAAAAACCACTGCATTCAATAAGGTTCCATTTCTTCACGATGCATGTTATACACTGCATTCAATCATGCTGCATTTAATTCACTGCATTCAATCGGGATGCATTTTACCACGCTGCATGGATTAAACCGCATTCAATCACAATGCATGGAATCCACTGCATTCAATCGGGGTGATTTTGGCCATGCTGCATAAAATCCACTGCATTAGTTTGGGATGCATTGGGCCTCACTGCATGGACTCCACTGCATACAATTGGGATCCATTGCGCCAAAATGCATTGAATCTTCTGCATTCAATGACGCTGCATGGAATCCACTGCATTCAATCGGGATGCTTTGGGCCATGCTGCATAAAATCCACTGCATTCAATCATGCTGCATGGAATCCACTGCATTCAATCATGCTGCATAAAATTCACTGCATTCAATAGGGTTTCATTTTTTCATGCTGCATGGAATCCACTGCATTCAATCATGCTGCATGGAATCCAATGCATTCCATCGGGATGCATTTTACCAGGCTGCATGGAATTCACTGCATTCAATCAACATGCACGGAATCCACTGCATTCAATCGGGATGCATTTTACTAGGCTGCATGGAATCCTCTGCATTCAATGATGCTGCATGGAATCCACTGCATTCAATAGGGTTCCATTTCTTCACGCTGAATGGAATACAGTGCATGCAATCACGCTGCATTGACTCCACTTGATAAAATCGGGATCCATTGCGCCACAATGCATGGAATCCTCTGAATTCAATGACGCTGCATGGAATCCACTGCAATCAATCGGGATGCTTTGGGCCATGGTGCATAAAATCCAGTGCATGCAATCATGCTGCATGGAATCCACTGCATTCAATAGGGTTCCATTGCTTCATGCTGCATGGAATCCACTGCATTCAATCACGCTGCATGGAATCCACTGCATTCAATCGGGATGCATTTTACCACGCTGCATGGAGTACACTGCATTCAATCACAATGCATGTAATCCACTGCATTCAATCTGGATGCATTGGGCCATGCTCATAAAATCCACTGCATTCAATCGTGCTGCATAAAATCCACTGCATTCAATTGGGTTCCATTTCGTAACACTACATGGAATACACTGCATTCAATCACGCTGTATGGAATAAACTGCATTCAATCGGGATGCATTTAACCACGCTGCATGGATTACACTTCATTCAATCACAATGCATGGAATCCACTGCATTCTATCAGGATGCTTTGGGCCATGCTGCATAAAATCCACTGCATTCAATAGGGTTCCATTTCTTCACGCTGCATGGAATCCACTGCATTCAATAGGGTTCCATTCCTTCACGCTGCATGGAATCCACCTCATTCAATAGGGATGCATTTTACCACGCTGCATGGATTACACTGCATTCAATCGCAATGCATAGAATCCACTGCATTCAATCGGGGTGCATTTTACACCGCTGAATGAAATCCACTGCATTTAATCACGCTGCATGTAATCCATGGAATTTAATCGGGATTCATTTTACTAAGCTGTATGGAATCGACTGTATTTAATCACGCTGCATGGAATCAACTGCATTCAATCGGGATTCATTTTACAAGGCTGCATGGAGTTCACTGCATTCAATCACAATGCATGGAATCCACTGCATTCAATCGGGATAATTTGGGCCATGCTGCATAAAATCCACTGCATTCAATCATGCTGCATGGAATCCACTGCATTCGACCATGCTGAATAAAATCCCATGCATTAAATATAGTTCAATTTCTTCACGCTGCATGGAATCCACTGCATTCAATCAGAATCCATTTTACAACGCTGCATGTATTACACTGTTTCAATCACGCTGCATGGAATCCACTGCATTCAATCGGGATGCTTTCGGCCATGCTACATAAAATACACTGCATTCAATCATGCTGCATAATATCCGCTCCATAGTATCCCCTGCATTCATTCATGCTGTAAAAAAACCACTGCATTCAATAAGGTTCCATTTCTTCACGATGCATGTTATACACTGCATTCAATCATGCTGCATTTAATTCACTGCATTCAATCGGGATGCATTTTACCACGCTGCATGGATTAAACCGCATTCAATCACAATGCATGGAATCCACTGCATTCAATCGGGGTGATTTTGGCCATGCTGCATAAAATCCACTGCATTAGTTTGGGATGCATTGGGCCTCACTGCATGGACTCCACTGCATACAATTGGGATCCATTGCGCCAAAATGCATTGAATCTTCTGCATTCAATGACGCTGCATGGAATCCACTGCATTCAATCGGGATGCTTTGGGCCATGCTGCATAAAATCCACTGCATTCAATCATGCTGCATGGAATCCACTGCATTCAATCATGCTGCATAAAATTCACTGCATTCAATAGGGTTTCATTTTTTCATGCTGCATGGAATCCACTGCATTCAATCATGCTGCATGGAATCCAATGCATTCCATCGGGATGCATTTTACCAGGCTGCATGGAATTCACTGCATTCAATCAACATGCACGGAATCCACTGCATTCAATCGGGATGCATTTTACTAGGCTGCATGGAATCCTCTGCATTCAATGATGCTGCATGGAATCCACTGCATTCAATCGGGATGTATTTTAACACGCTGCGTGGTATCCACCGCAATGAATAACGCTGCATGGAATCCAATGCATTCAATCGGGATGAATTTTAAAAGGCCGCATGGAATCCAGTGCATTCAATCAGGAACCATTGCGCCTTGATGCATGGAATTAGTGCATTCAATGAGAATCAATTGCACCACACTGCATGAAATCCACTGACTCAATCGGGATGTTTTGGGCCATGCTGCATAAAATCCACTGCATTCAACGGGATGCATTGGGCCTCGCTGAATGGACTCCACTGCATACAATCGGGATCCATTGCGCCAAAATGCAAGGAATCCTCTGCATTCAATGACGCTGCATGGAATCCACTGCATTCAATCGGGATGCATTTTACCACGCTGCATGGATTACACTGCATTCAATCACAATGCATGGACTCCACCGCATAAAATCGGGATCCATTGCGCCACAATGCATGGAATCCTCTGCATTCAATGACGCTGCATGGAATCCACTGCATTCAAAAGGGATGGTTTGGGCCATGCTGCATAAAATCCACTGCATTCAATCGGGATGCATTGGGCCTCTCTGCATGGACTCCACAGCATTACATCTGGCTGCATGGACTCCACTGCATTATATCTCGCTGCATGGAATCCTCTGCATTCAATGACGCTGCATGGAATCCACTGCATTCAATCGGGATGCATTTTACCAGGCTGCATGGAATCCACTGCATTCAATCGGGATGCATTGGGCCTCACTGCATGGACTCCACTGCATTCAATCGGGATCCATTGCACCACAATGAATGGAATCCTCTGCATTCAATGACGCTACATGTAATCCACTGCTACCAATCGGGATGCATTTTACCAGGCTTCATGGAATGCACTGCATTCAATCACGCTGCATGGAATCCACTGCTTTCAATCGGAATTCATTTTACCACGCTGCATGGATTACACTGCATTCAATCACAATGCATGGAATCCACTGCATTCAATGAAGCTGCATGGAATCCACTGCATTCAATCGGGATGCTTTGGGCCAGGCTGAATAAAATCCACTGCATTCACTCGGGATGCATGGGCCTCGCTGCATGGACTCCACTGCATTAAATCTTGCTGCATGGAATCCTCTGTATTCAATAACGCTACATGGAATCCACTGCGCTCAATCAGGATGCATTTTACAACGCTGCATGTATTACAATGCATTCAATCACAATGCATGGAATCCACTGCATTCAATCGGGATGCTTTCAGCCATGCTGCATAAAATCCACTACATTCAATTGGGATGCATTGGGTCTCACTGCATGGACTCCACCGCATAAAATCGGGATCCATTGCGCAACAATGCATGGAATCCTCTGCATTCAATGACGCTGCATTGAATCCACTGCATTCAATCGGGATGCTTTGGGCCATTCTGCATAACCTCCACTGCATTCAATAGGGTTCCCTTTCTTCATGCTGCATGGAATACACTGATATCAATCACGCTGCATGGAATCCACTGCATTCAAACAGGAGGCATTTTACCAAGCTGCATGGAATCCACTGCATTTAATCACGCTGCATGGAATCCACTGCATTCAATCAGGATGCATTTTTCCAGGGTGCATGGAATCCACTGCATTCAATAATGCTGCAGGAAACCACTGCATTCTATCATGCTGCATGGAATCCACTGCATTAAATAGGGTTCCATTTCTTCACCCTGCATGGAATCCACTGCATTCAATCACGCTGCATGTAAACCACTGCATTCAATCTGGATGCATTTAACCAGGCTGCATGGAATCCATGCATTCATCACGCTGCATGGACTCCACTGCATACAATCGGGATCCATTGCGCCACAAGGCATGGAATACTCTGCATTCAATCGGGATGCTTTGGGCCATGCTGCATAAAATCTACTGCATTCAATCATGCTGCATGAAATCCACTGCATTGAATGACGCTGCATAAAATCCACTGCATTCAATAGGGTTCCATTTCTTCACACTTCATGGAATACTGCATTCAATCACGCTTCATGGAATCCACTGCATTCAATCGGGATGAATTTTACAACCCTGAATGGAGTACACTGCATTCAATCACAATGCATGGAATCCACTGCATTCCATCGGGATGCTTTGGGCCATGCCTCATAAAATCCACTGAATTCAATCGGGATGCCTTGGGCCTCGCTGCATGGACTCCACTGCATACAATCAGGATCCATTGCGCCACAATGCATGGAAACCTCGCATTCATTGACGCTGCATGTAATCCAGTGTATTCAATCGGGATGCTTTGGGCCATGCTGCATAAAATCCACTACATTCAATCATGCTTCATGGAATCCACTGCACTCAATCATGCTGCATAAAATCCACTGCATACAATAGGGTTCCATAACTTCACACTGTATGGAATACACTTCATTCCATCACGCTGCATGGAATCCACTGCATTTAATCGGGATGCATTTTACCACGCTGCATGGATTACACTGCATTCAATCATGCTGCAGGGAATCCACTGTATTCAATCGGGATGTTTTGAGCCATGCTGCTTAAAATCCACTGCATTCAATCAGGATGCATTTGGCCTCGCTGCATGGACTCCACTGCATAAAATCTGGGTCCATTGCGCAACAATGCATGGAATCCTCTGCATTCAATGACGCTGCATGGAATCCACTGCATTCAATCGGGATGTTTTGGGCCATGCTGCATATAATCCACTGCATTCAATCGGGATGCCTTGGGCCTCACTGCATGGACTCCACTGCATACAATCGGGATCCATTGCGCCACAATGCATGGAATCCTCTGCATTCAATGACGCTGCATGGAATCCACTGCATTCAATCGGGATGCTTTGGGGCATGCTTCATGAAATCCACTGCATTCAATCATGCTGCATGGAATCCACTGCATTCAATAGGGTTCCATTTCTTCACGCTGAATGGAATACAGTGCATGCAATCACGCTGCATTGACTCCACTTGATAAAATCGGGATCCATTGCGCCACAATGCATGGAATCCTCTGAATTCAATGACGCTGCATGGAATCCACTGCAATCAATCGGGATGCTTTGGGCCATGGTGCATAAAATCCACTGCATGCAATCATGCTGCATGGAATCCACTGCATTCAATAGGGTTCCATTGCTTCATGCTGCATGGAATCCACTGCATTCAATCACGCTGCATGGAATCCACTGCATTCAATCGGGATGCATTTTACCACGCTGCATGGAGTACACTGCATTCAATCACAATGCATGTAATCCACTGCATTCAATCTGGATGCATTGGGCCATGCTGCATAAAATCCACTGCATTCAATCGTGCTGCATAAAATCCACTGCATTCAATTGGGTTCCATTTCGTAACACTACATGGAATACACTGCATTCAATCACGCTGTATGGAATAAACTGCATTCAATCGGGATGCATTTAACCACGCTGCATGGATTACACTTCATTCAATCACAATGCATGGAATCCACTGCATTCTATCAGGATGCTTTGGGCCATGCTGCATAAAATCCACTGCATTCAATAGGGTTCCATTTCTTCACGCTGCATGGAATCCACTGCATTCAATAGGGTTCCATTCCTTCACGCTGCATGGAATCCACCTCATTCAATCGGGATGCATTTTACCACGCTGCATGGATTACACTGCATTCAATCGCAATGCATAGAATCCACTGCATTCAATCGGGGTGCATTTTACACCGCTGAATGAAATCCACTGCATTTAATCACGCTGCATGTAATCCATGGAATTTAATCGGGATTCATTTTACTAAGCTGTATGGAATCGACTGTATTTAATCACGCTGCATGGAATCAACTGCATTCAATCGGGATTCATTTTACAAGGCTGCATGGAGTTCACTGCATTCAATCACAATGCATGGAATCCACTGCATTCAATCGGGATAATTTGGGCCATGCTGCATAAAATCCACTGCATTCAATCATGCTGCATGGAATCCACTGCATTCGACCATGCTGAATAAAATCCCATGCATTAAATATAGTTCAATTTCTTCACGCTGCATGGAATCCACTGCATTCAATCAGAATCCATTTTACAACGCTGCATGTATTACACTGTTTCAATCACGCTGCATGGAATCCACTGCATTCAATCGGGATGCTTTCGGCCATGCTACATAAAATACACTGCATTCAATCATGCTGCATAATATCCGCTCCATAGTATCCCCTGCATTCATTCATGCTGTAAAAAAACCACTGCATTCAATAAGGTTCCATTTCTTCACGATGCATGTTATACACTGCATTCAATCATGCTGCATTTAATTCACTGCATTCAATCGGGATGCATTTTACCACGCTGCATGGATTAAACCGCATTCAATCACAATGCATGGAATCCACTGCATTCAATCGGGGTGATTTTGGCCATGCTGCATAAAATCCACTGCATTAGTTCGGGATGCATTGGGCCTCACTGCATGGACTCCACTGCATACAATCGGGATCCATTGCGCCAAAATGCATTGAATCTTCTGCATTCAATGACGCTGCATGGAATCCACTGCATTCAATCGGGATGCTTTGGGCCATGCTGCATAAAATCCACTGCATTCAATCATGCTGCATGGAATCCACTGCATTCAATCATGCTGCATAAAATTCACTGCATTCAATAGGGTTTCATTTTTTCATGCTGCATGGAATCCACTGCATTCAATCATGCTGCATGGAATCCAATGCATTCCATCGGGATGCATTTTACCAGGCTGCATGGAATTCACTGCATTCAATCAACATGCACGGAATCCACTGCATTCAATCGGGATGCATTTTACTAGGCTGCATGGAATCCTCTGCATTCAATGATGCTGCATGGAATCCACTGCATTCAATCGGGATGTATTTTAACACGCTGCGTGGTATCCACCGCAATGAATAACGCTGCATGGAATCCAATGCATTCAATCGGGATGAATTTTAAAAGGCCGCATGGAATCCAGTGCATTCAATCAGGAACCATTGCGCCTTGATGCATGGAATTAGTGCATTCAATGAGAATCAATTGCACCACACTGCATGAAATCCACTGACTCAATCGGGATGTTTTGGGCCATGCTGCATAAAATCCACTGCATTCAACGGGATGCATTGGGCCTCGCTGAATGGACTCCACTGCATACAATCGGGATCCATTGCGCCAAAATGCAAGGAATCCTCTGCATTCAATGACGCTGCATGGAATCCACTGCATTCAATCGGGATGCATTTTACCACGCTGCATGGATTACACTGCATTCAATCACAATGCATGGACTCCACCGCATAAAATCGGGATCCATTGCGCCACAATGCATGGAATCCTCTGCATTCAATGACGCTGCATGGAATCCACTGCATTCAAAAGGGATGGTTTGGGCCATGCTGCATAAAATCCACTGCATTCAATCGGGATGCATTGGGCCTCTCTGCATGGACTCCACAGCATTACATCTGGCTGCATGGACTCCACTGCATTATATCTCGCTGCATGGAATCCTCTGCATTCAATGACGCTGCATGGAATCCACTGCATTCAATCGGGATGCATTTTACCAGGCTGCATGGGATCCACTGCATTCAATCGGGATGCATTGGGCCTCACTGCATGGACTCCACTGCATTCAATCGGGATCCATTGCACCACAATGAATGGAATCCTCTGCATTCAATGACGCTACATGTAATCCACTGCTACCAATCGGGATGCATTTTACCAGGCTTCATGGAATGCACTGCATTCAATCACGCTGCATGGAATCCACTGCTTTCAATCGGAATTCATTTTACCACGCTGCATGGATTACACTGCATTCAATCACAATGCATGGAATCCACTGCATTCAATGAAGCTGCATTGACTCCACTGCATACAATCGGGATCCATTGCGCCACAATGCATGGAATCCTCTGCATTCAATGACGCTGCATGGAATCCACTGCATTCAATCGGGATGCTTTGGGCCATGCTGTATAAAATCCACTGCATCAATCATGCTGCATGGAATCCACTGCATTCAATCATGCTGCATAATATTCACTGCATTCAATAGTGTACCTTTTCTTCACACTGCATGAAATACACTGCATTCAATCACGCTGTATGGAATAAACTGCATTCAATCGGGATGCATTTAACCACGCTGCATGGATTACACTGCATTCAATGACGCTGCATGGAATCCACTGCATTCAATCGGGATACTTTGGGGCATGCTTCATGAAATCCACTGCATTCAATCATGCTGCACGGAATCCACTGCATTCAATAGGGTTCCATTTCTTCACGCTGAATGGAATACAGTGCATGCAATCACGCTGCATTGACTCCACTTGATAAAATCGGGATCCATTGCGCCACAATGCATGGAATCCTCTGAATTCAATGACGCTGCATGGAATCCACTGCAATCAATCGGGATGCTTTGGGCCATGGTGCATAAAATCCACTGCATGCAATCATGCTGCATGGAATCCACTGCATTCAATAGGGTTCCATTGCTTCACGCTGCATGGAATCCACTGCATTCAATCACGCTGCATGTAAACCACTGCATTCAATCTGGATGCATTTAACCAGGCTGCATGGAATCCATGCATTCATCACGCTGCATGGACTCCACTGCATACAATCGGGATCCATTGCGCCACAAGGCATGGAATACTCTGCATTCAATCGGGATGCTTTGGGCCATGCTGCATAAAATCTACTGCATTCAATCATGCTGCATGAAATCCACTGCATTGAATGACGCTGCATAAAATCCACTGCATTCAATAGGGTTCCATTTCTTCACACTTCATGGAATACTGCATTCAATCACGCTTCATGGAATCCACTGCATTCAATCGGGATGAATTTTACAACCCTGAATGGAGTACACTGCATTCAATCACAATGCATGGAATCCACTGCATTCCATCGGGATGCTTTGGGCCATGCCTCATAAAATCCACTGAATTCAATCGGGATGCCTTGGGCCTCGCTGCATGGACTCCACTGCATACAATCAGGATCCATTGCGCCACAATGCATGGAATCCTCGCATTCATTGACGCTGCATGTAATCCAATGTATTCAATCGGGATGCTTTGGGCCATGCTGCATAAAATCCACTACATTCAATCATGCTTCATGGAATCCACTGCACTCAATCATGCTGCATAAAATCCACTGCATACAATAGGGTTCCATAACTTCACACTGTATGGAATACACTTCATTCCATCACGCTGCATGGAATCCACTGCATTTAATCGGGATGCATTTTACCACGCTGCATGGATTACACTGCATTCAATCATGCTGCAGGGAATCCACTGTATTCAATCGGGATGTTTTGAGCCATGCTGCTTAAAATCCACTGCATTCAATCAGGATGCATTTGGCCTCGCTGCATGGACTCCACTGCATAAAATCTGGAACCATTGCGCAACAATGCATGGAATCCTCTGCATTCAATGACGCTGCATGGAATCCACTGCATTCAATCGGGATGTTTTGGGCCATGCTGCATATAATCCACTGCATTCAATCGGGATGCCTTGGGCCTCACTGCATGGACTCCACTGCATACAATCGGGATCCATTGCGCCACAATGCATGGAATCCTCTGCATTCAATGACGCTGCATGGAATCCACTGCATTCAATCGGGATGCTTTGGGCCATGCTGTATAAAATCCACTGCATCAATCATGCTGCATGGAATCCACTGCATTCAATCATGCTGCATAATATTCACTGCATTCAATAGTGTACCTTTTCTTCACACTGCATGAAATACACTGCATTCAATCACGCTGTATGGAATAAACTGCATTCAATCGGGATGCATTTAACCACGCTGCATGGATTACACTGCATTCAATGACGCTGCATGGAATCCACTGCATTCAATCGGGATGCTTTGGGGCATGCTTCATGAAATCCACTGCATTCAATCATGCTGCACGGAATCCACTGCATTCAATAGGGTTCCATTTCTTCACGCTGAATGGAATACAGTGCATGCAATCACGCTGCATTGACTCCACTTGATAAAATCGGGATCCATTGCGCCACAATGCATGGAATCCTCTGAATTCAATGACGCTGCATGGAATCCACTGCAATCAATCGGGATGCTTTGGGCCATGGTGCATAAAATCCACTGCATGCAATCATGCTGCATGGAATCCACTGCATTCAATAGGGTTCCATTGCTTCATGCTGCATGGAATCCACTGCATTCAATCACGCTGCATGGAATCCACTGCATTCAATCTGGATGCATTGGGCCATGCTGCATAAAATCCACTGCATTCAATCGTGCTGCATAAAATCCACTGCATTCAATTGGGTTCCATTTCGTAACACTACATGGAATACACTGCATTCAATCACGCTGTATGGAATAAACTGCATTCAATCGGGATGCATTTAACCACGCTGCATGGATTACACTTCATTCAATCACAATGCATGGAATCCACTGCATTCTATCAGGATGCTTTGGGCCATGCTGCATAAAATCCACTGCATTCAATAGGGTTCCATTTCTTCACGCTGCATGGAATCCACTGCATTCAATAGGGTTCCATTCCTTCACGCTGCATGGAATCCACCTCATTCAATAGGGATGCATTTTACCACGCTGCATGGATTACACTGCATTCAATCGCAATGCATAGAATCCACTGCATTCAATCGGGGTGCATTTTACACCGCTGAATGAAATCCACTGCATTTAATCACGCTGCATGTAATCCATGGAATTTAATCGGGATTCATTTTACTAAGCTGTATGGAATCGACTGTATTTAATCACGCTGCATGGAATCAACTGCATTCAATCGGGATTCATTTTACAAGGCTGCATGGAGTTCACTGCATTCAATCACAATGCATGGAATCCACTGCATTCAATCGGGATAATTTGGGCCATGCTGCATAAAATCCACTGCATTCAATCATGCTGCATGGAATCCACTGCATTCGACCATGCTGAATAAAATCCCATGCATTAAATATAGTTCAATTTCTTCACGCTGCATGGAATCCACTGCATTCAATCAGAATCCATTTTACAACGCTGCCTGTATTACACTGTTTCAATCACGCTGCATGGAATCCACTGCATTCAATCGGGATGCTTTCGGCCATGCTACATAAAATACACTGCATTCAATCATGCTGCATAATATCCGCTCCATAGTATCCCCTGCATTCATTCATGCTGTAAAAAAACCACTGCATTCAATAAGGTTCCATTTCTTCACGATGCATGTTATACACTGCATTCAATCATGCTGCATTTAATTCACTGCATTCAATCGGGATGCATTTTACCACGCTGCATGGATTAAACCGCATTCAATCACAATGCATGGAATCCACTGCATTCAATCGGGGTGATTTTGGCCATGCTGCATAAAATCCACTGCATTAGTTCGGGATGCATTGGGCCTCACTGCATGGACTCCACTGCATACAATCGGGATCCATTGCGCCAAAATGCATTGAATCTTGTGCATTCAATGACGCTGCATGGAATCCACTGCATTCAATCGGGATGCTTTGGGCCATGCTGCATAAAATCCACTGCATTCAATCATGCTGCATGGAATCCACTGCATTCAATCATGCTGCATAAAATTCACTGCATTCAATAGGGTTTCATTTTTTCATGCTGCATGGAATCCACTGCATTCAATCATGCTGCATGGAATCCAATGCATTCCATCGGGATGCATTTTACCAGGCTGCATGGAATTCACTGCATTCAATCAACATGCACGGAATCCACTGCATTCAATCGGGATGCATTTTACTAGGCTGCATGGAATCCTCTGCATTCAATGATGCTGCATGGAATCCACTGCATTCAATCGGGATGTATTTTAACACGCTGCGTGGTATCCACCGCAATGAATAACGCTGCATGGAATCCAATGCATTCAATCGGGATGAATTTTAAAAGGCCGCATGGAATCCAGTGCATTCAATCAGGAACCATTGCGCCTTCATGCATGGAATTAGTGCATTCAATGAGAATCAATTGCACCACACTGCATGAAATCCACTGACTCAATCGGGATGTTTTGGGCCATGCTGCATAAAATCCACTGCATTCAACGGGATGCATTGGGCCTCGCTGAATGGACTCCACTGCATACAATCGGGATCCATTGCGCCAAAATGCAAGGAATCCTCTGAATTCAATGACGCTGCATGGAATCCACTGCATTCAATCAGGATGCTTTGGGCCATGCCTCATAAAATCCACTTCATTCAATGACGCTGCATGGAATCGACTGCAATCAATCATGCTGCATATAATCCACTGCTTACAATAGGGTTCAATTTCTTCACGCTGCATGGAATCCACTGCATTCAATCACGCTGCATGGAATCCACTGCATTCAATCAGGATGCATGTTCCCATGCTGCATGGAGTACACTGCATTCAATCAAAATGCATGGAATCCACTGCATTCAATCGGGATGCTTTGGGCCATGCTGCATACAATCCACAGCATTCAATCGGGATGCATTGGGCCTCACTGCATGGACTCCACTGCATATAATCGGGATCCATTACACCACAATGCATGGAATCATCTGCATTCAATGACGCTGCATGGAATCCACTGCATTCAATCGGGATGCATTTTACCAGGCTGCATGGAATCCATGCATTCATCACGCTGCATGGACTCCACTGCATACAATCGGGATCCATTGCGCCACAATGCATGGAATCCCCTGCATTCAATCGGGATGCATTCTACATTGCTGCATGGAGTTCACTGCATTCAATCACAATGCATGGAATCCACTGCATTCAATCGGGATGCTTTGGGCCATGCTGCATAAAATCCACTGCATTCAATCATGCTGCATGGAATCCACTGCATTCAATCGGGATGCATTTTACCACGCTGCATGGATTACACTTCATTCAATCACAATGCATGGAATCCACTGCATTCTATCGGGTTGCATTGGGCCATGCTGCATATAATCCACTTCATTTAATCGGGATGCTTTGGGCCATGCTGCATAAAATCCACTGCATTCAATCATGCTGCATGGAATCCACTGCATTCAATCAGGATGCAATTTACCACGCTGAATGGAGTACACTGCATTAAATCATGCTGCATGGAATCCCCTGCATTCAATCGGGATGCTTTGGGCCATGATGCAAAAAAATCCACTGCATTCAATCGGGATGCATTGGGCCTCGCTTCATGGACTCCAGTGCATACAGTCGGGATCCATTGCACCACAATGCATGGAATCCTCTGCATTCAATGACGCTGCATGGAATCCACTGCATTCAATCGGGATGCTTTGGGCCATGCCTCATAAAATCCACTTCATTCAATGACGCTGCATGGAATCGACTGCATTCAATCATGCTGCATATAATCCACTGCTTACAATAGGGTTCAATTTCTTCACGCTGCATGGAATCCACTGCATTCAATCACGCTGCATGGAATCCACTGCATTCAATCGGGATGCATGTTACCACGCTGCATGGAGTAAACTACATTCAATCAAAATGCATGGAATCCACTGCATTCAATCGGGATGCTTTGGGCCATGCTGCATACAATCCACTGCATTCAATCGGGATGCATTGGGCCTCACTGCATGGACTCCACTGCATATAATCGGGATCCATTACACCACAATGCATGGAATCATCTGCATTCAATGACGCTGCATGGAATCCACTGCATTCAATCGGGATGCATTTTACCAGGCTGCATGGAATCCATGCATTCATCACACTGCATGGACTCCACTGCATACAATCGGGATCCATTGCGCCACAATGCATGGAATCCTCTGCATTCAATCAGGATGCTTTGGGCCATGCTGCATAAAATCCACTGCATTCAATCATGCTCCATTAAATCCACTGCATTCCATCAGGCTGCATAAAATACACTGCATTCAATAGGGTTCCATTACTTCACACTTCATGGAATACAGTGCATTCAATCACGCTTCATGGAATCCACTGCATTCAATCGGGATTCATTTTACCACGCTGCATGGAGTTCACTGCATTCAATCACAATGCATGGAATCCACTGCATTCAATCGGGATGCTTTGGGCCATGCCTCATAAAATCCACTGCATTCAACGACGCTGCTTGGAATCCACCGAATTTAATTGGGATACATTATACTAAGCTGTATCGAATCCACTGCATTCAATCAGAATGCATTTTACCATATGGCATGGAGTTCACTGCATTCAATCATGCTACACGTAATCCACTGCATTCAATCAGGATGCTTTGGGCCATGCTGCATAAAATCCACTGCATTCAATCATGCTGCACGTAATCCACTGCATTCAATCTGGATGCATTTTACCAGGCTGCATGGAATCCACTGCATTCAATCACGCTGCATGGAATCCACTGCATTCAATCGGGATGCATTTTACCAGGCTGCATGGAATCCACTGCATTCAATCACGCTGCATGGAATCCACTGCATTCAATCACGCTGCATGAAATCCACTGCATTCAATCAGGATGCATTTTACCAGGCTGCCTGGAATCCATGCATTCATCACACTGCACGGACTCCACTGCATACAATTGGGATCCATTGCGCCACAATGCATGGAATCCTCTGCATTCAATGATGCTCCATGGAATCCACTGCATTCAATCAGGATGCTTTGGGCCATGCTGCATAAAATCCACTGCATTCAATCATGCTGCATGGAATCCACTGCATTCAATCATGCTGCATAATATCCATTGCATTCAAAATGTTCCATTTCTTCACGCTGCATGGAATCCACTGCATTCAATCGGGATGCATTTTACCTCGCTGCATGGAGTACACTGCATTCAATCTCAATGCATGGAATCCACTGCATTCAATCGGGATGCTTTGGGCCATGCTCCAAAAAATCCACTGCAATCTATCAGGATGCATTGGGCCTCGCTGCATGGACTCCACTGCATACAATCGGGATCCATTGCACCACGATGCATGGAATCCTCTGCATTCAATGATGCTGCATGGAATCCACTGCATTCCATCGGGATGCATTTTACCACACTGCATGGAGTACACTGCATTCAATCACAATGGATGGAATCCAATGCATTCAATCGGGATTTTTGGGCCATGCTGCAGAAAATCCACTGCATTCAATTGGGATGCACTGGGCCTCGCTGCATGGACTCCACTGCATTCAATTGGTATCCATTGCGCTGCAATGCATGGAATCCTCTGCATTCAATGACGCTGCATGGAATCCACTGCATTCAATCGGGATGCTTTGGGGCATGCTTCATGAAATCCACTGCATTCAATCATGCTGCATGGAATCCACTGCACTCCATCATGCTGCATAAAATCCACTGCATTCAATAGGGTTCCATTTCTTCACACTGCAGGGAATACAATACATTCAATCGGGATGCATTTTAACACTCTGCATGGATTACACTGCTGCATAATGGATTACACTGCTGCAATCATGCTGCATATAATCCACTGCATTCAATCGGGATGATTTGGGCCATGCTGCATAAAATCCACTGCATTCCATCGGGATGCATTGGGCCTCGCTGCATGGACTCCACTTCATACAATCCGGATCCATTGCCCCACAAGGCATGGAATCTTTTGCATTCATTGATGCTGCATGGAATCCACTGCATTCAATTGGGATGCTTTGGGCCATGCTGCATATCATCCAGTGCATTTAATTGGGATGCATTTGGCCTCGCTCCATTGACTCCACTGCATACAATAAGGATCAATTGCAACACAATGCATGGAATCCTCTGCATTCAATGATGCTCCATTGAATCCAGTGCACTCAATCAGGATGCTTTGGGCCATGCTGCATAAAATCCACTGCATTCAATAGGGTTCCAACACTTCACGCTGCATGGAATCCACTGCATTCAATCAGGATGCTTTGGGCCATGCTTAATAAATTCCACTGCATTCAACGACGCTGCATGGAATCCACCGAATTTAATTGGGATACATTATACTAAGCTGTATCGAATCCACTGCATTCAATCAGGATGCATTTTACCACATTGCATGGAGTTCACTGCATTCAATGATGCTGCACGTAATCCACTGCATTCAATCAGGATGCTTTGGGCCATGCTCCATAAAATCCACTGCATTCAATCATGCTGCACGTAATCCACTGCATTCAATTGGGATGCATTTTACCAGGCTGCATGGAATCCATTGCATTCAATAACGCTGCATGGAATCCACTGCATTCAATCGGGATGCATTTTTCCAGGCTGCATGGAATCCACTGCATTCAATCACGCTGCATGGAATCCACTGCATTCAATCGGGATGCATTTTACCAGGCTTCATGGAATCCACTGCATTCAATCACGCTGCATGGAATCCACTGCATTCAATCACGCTGCATGGAATCCACTGCATTCAATCGGGATGCATTTTACCAGGCTGCCTGGAATCCATGCATTCATCACACTGCATGGACTCCACTGCATATAATCGGGATCCATTGCGCCACAATGCATGGAATACTCTGCATTCAATGATGCTCCATGGAATCCACTGCATTCAATCAGGATGCTTTGGGCCATGCTGCATAAAATCCACTGCATTCAATCATGCTGCATGGAATCCACTGCATTCAATCATGCTGCATAATATCCACTGCATTCAAAATGTTCCATTTCTTCACGCTGCATGGAATCCACTGCATTCAATCGGGATGCATTTTACCTCGCTGCATGGAGTACACTGCATTCAATCTCAATGCATGGAATCCACTGCATTCTATCGGGATGTTTTGGGCCATGCTGCAAAAAATCCACTGCAATCAATCAGGATGCATTGGGCCTCGCTGCATGGACTCCACTCCATACAATCGCGATCCATTGCGCCACAATTCATGGAATCCTCTGCATTCAATGATGCTGCATGGAATCCACTGCATTCCATCGGGATGCATTTTACCACACTGCATGGAGTACACTGCATTCAATCACAATGGATGGAATCCAATGCATTCAATCGGGATGCTTTGGGCCATGCTGCAGAAAATCCACTGCATTCAATGACGCTGCATGGAATCGACTGCATTCAATCATGCTGCATATAATCCACTGCTTACAATAGGGTTCAATTTCTTCACGCTGCATGGAATCCACTACATTCAATCACGCTGCATGGAATCCACTGCATTCCATCGGGATGCATGTTCCCACGCTGCATGGAGTACACTGCATTCAATCAAAATGCATGGAATCCACTGCATTCAATCGGGATGCTTTGGGCCATGCTGCATACAATCCACTGCATTGAATCGGGATGCATTGGGCCTCACTGCATGGACTCCACTGCATATAATCGGGATCCATTACACCACAATGCATGGAATCATCTGCATTCAATGACGCTGCATGGAATCCACTGCATTCAATCGGGATGCATTTTACCAGGCTGCATGGAATCCATGCATTCATCACACTGCATGGACTCCACTGCATACAATCGGGATCCATTGCACCACAATGCATGGAATCCTCTGCATTCAATGACGCTGCATGGAATCCACTGCATTCAATCGGGATGCTTTGGGCCATGCCTCATAAAATCCACTTCATTCAATGACGCTGCATGGAATCGACTGCATTCAATCATGCTGCATATAATCCACTGCTTACAATAGGGTTCAATTTCTTCACGCTGCATGGAATCCACTGCATTCAATCACGCTGCATGGAATCCACTGCATTCAATCGGGGTGCATGTTACCACGCTGCATGGAGTAAACTACATTCAATCAAAATGCATGGAATCCACTGCATTCAATCGGGATGCTTTGGGCCATGCTGCATACAATCCACTGCATTCAATCGGGATGCATTGGGCCTCACTGCATGGACTCCACTGCATATAATCGGGATCCATTACACCACAATGCATGGAATCATCTGCATTCAATGACGCTGCATGGAATCCACTGCATTCAATCGGGATGCATTTTACCAGGCTGCATGGAATCCATGCATTCATCACGCTGCATGGACTCCACTGCATACAATCGGGATCCATTGCGCCACAATGCATGGAATCCTCTGCATTCAATCAGGATGCTTTGGGCCATGCTGCATAAAATCCACTGCATTCAATCATGCTCCATTAAATCCACTGCATTCAATCAGGCTGCATAAAATACACTGCATTCAATAGGGTTCCATTACTTCACACTTCATGGAATACAGTGCATTCAATCACGCTTCATGCAATCCACTGCATTCAATCGGGATTCATTTTACCACGCTGCATGGAGTTCACTGCATTCAATCACAATGTATGGAATCCACTGCATTCAATCGGGATGCTTTGGGCCATGCCTCATAAAATCCACTGCATTCAATCGGGATGCCTTGGGCCTCGCTGCATGGACTCCATTGCATACAATCAGGATCCATTGCGCCACTATGTATGGAATCCTCGTATTCATTGACGCTTCATTGAATACACTGTATTCAATCGGGATGATTTGGGCCATGCTGCATAAAATCCACTGCATTCAATCATGCTTCATGGAATCCACTGCACTCAATCATGCTGCATAAAATCCACTGCCTACAATAATGTTCCATAACTTCACACTGTATGGAATACACTTCATTCCATCACGCTGCATGTAATCCACTGCATTTAATCGGGATGCATTTTACCACACTGCATGGATTACACTGCATTCAATGACGCTGCATGGAATCCACTGCATTCAATCGGGATGCTTTGGGCCATGCTGCATAAAATCCACTGCATTCAATCATGCTGCATGGAATCCACTGCATTCAATCATGCTGCATAAAATTCACTGCATTCAATAGGGTTTCATTTTTTCATGCTGCATGGAATCCACTGCATTCAATCATGCTGCATGGAATCCAATGCATTCCATCGGGATGCATTTTACCAGGCTGCATGGAATTCACTGCATTCAATCAACATGCACGGAATCCACTGCATTCAATCGGGATGCATTTTACTAGGCTGCATGGAATCCTCTGCATTCAATGATGCTGCATGGAATCCACTGCATTCAATCGGGATGTATTTTAACACGCTGCGTGGTATCCACCGCAATGAATAACGCTGCATGGAATCCAATGCATTCAATCGGGATGAATTTTAAAAGGCCGCATGGAATCCAGTGCATTCAATCAGGAACCATTGCGCCTTCATGCATGGAATTAGTGCATTCAATGAGAATCAATTGCACCACACTGCATGAAATCCACTGACTCAATCGGGATGTTTTGGGCCATGCTGCATAAAATCCACTGCATTCAACGGGATGCATTGGGCCTCGCTGAATGGACTCCACTGCATACAATCGGGATCCATTGCGCCAAAATGCAAGGAATCCTCTGAATTCAATGACGCTGCATGGAATCCACTGCATTCAATCAGGATGCTTTGGGCCATGCCTCATAAAATCCACTTCATTCAATGACGCTGCATGGAATCGACTGCAATCAATCATGCTGCATATAATCCACTGCTTACAATAGGGTTCAATTTCTTCACGCTGCATGGAATCCACTGCATTCAATCACGCTGCATGGAATCCACTGCATTCAATCAGGATGCATGTTCCCATGCTGCATGGAGTACACTGCATTCAATCAAAATGCATGGAATCCACTGCATTCAATCGGGATGCTTTGGGCCATGCTGCATACAATCCACAGCATTCAATCGGGATGCATTGGGCCTCACTGCATGGACTCCACTGCATATAATCGGGATCCATTACACCACAATGCATGGAATCATCTGCATTCAATGACGCTGCATGGAATCCACTGCATTCAATCGGGATGCATTTTACCAGGCTGCATGGAATCCATGCATTCATCACGCTGCATGGACTCCACTGCATACAATCGGGATCCATTGCGCCACAATGCATGGAATCCCCTGCATTCAATCGGGATGCATTCTACATTGCTGCATGGAGTTCACTGCATTCAATCACAATGCATGGAATCCACTGCATTCAATCGGGATGCTTTGGGCCATGCTGCATAAAATCCACTGCATTCAATCATGCTGCATGGAATCCACTGCATTCAATCGGGATGCATTTTACCACGCTGCATGGATTACACTTCATTCAATCACAATGCATGGAATCCACTGCATTCTATCGGGTTGCATTGGGCCATGCTGCATATAATCCACTTCATTTAATCGGGATGCTTTGGGCCATGCTGCATACAATCCACTGCATTCAATCATGCTGCATGGAATCCACTGCATTCAATCAGGATGCAATTTACCACGCTGAATGGAGTACACTGCATTAAATCATGCTGCATGGAATCCCCTGCATTCAATCGGGATGCTTTGGGCCATGATGCAAAAAAATCCACTGCATTCAATCGGGATGCATTGGGCCTCGCTTCATGGACTCCAGTGCATACAGTCGGGATCCATTGCACCACAATGCATGGAATCCTCTGCATTCAATGACGCTGCATGGAATCCACTGCATTCAATCGGGATGCTTTGGGCCATGCCTCATAAAATCCACTTCATTCAATGACGCTGCATGGAATCGACTGCATTCAATCATGCTGCATATAATCCACTGCTTACAATAGGGTTCAATTTCTTCACGCTGCATGGAATCCACTGCATTCAATCACGCTGCATGGAATCCACTGCATTCAATCGGGATGCATGTTACCACGCTGCATGGAGTAAACTACATTCAATCAAAATGCATGGAATCCACTGCATTCAATCGGGATGCTTTGGGCCATGCTGCATACAATCCACTGCATTCAATCGGGATGCATTGGGCCTCACTGCATGGACTCCACTGCATATAATCGGGATCCATTACACCACAATGCATGGAATCATCTGCATTCAATGACGCTGCATGGAATCCACTGCATTCAATCGGGATGCATTTTACCAGGCTGCATGGAATCCATGCATTCATCACACTGCATGGACTCCACTGCATACAATCGGGATCCATTGCGCCACAATGCATGGAATCCTCTGCATTCAATCAGGATGCTTTGGGCCATGCTGCATAAAATCCACTGCATTCAATCATGCTCCATTAAATCCACTGCATTCCATCAGGCTGCATAAAATACACTGCATTCAATAGGGTTCCATTACTTCACACTTCATGGAATACAGTGCATTCAATCACGCTTCATGGAATCCACTGCATTCAATCGGGATTCATTTTACCACGCTGCATGGAGTTCACTGCATTCAATCACAATGCATGGAATCCACTGCATTCAATCGGGATGCTTTGGGCCATGCCTCATAAAATCCACTGCATTCAACGACGCTGCTTGGAATCCACCGAATTTAATTGGGATACATTATACTAAGCTGTATCGAATCCACTGCATTCAATCAGGATGCATTTTACCATATGGCATGGAGTTCACTGCATTCAATCATGCTACACGTAATCCACTGCATTCAATCAGGATGCTTTGGGCCATGCTGCATAAAATCCACTGCATTCAATCATGCTGCACGTAATCCACTGCATTCAATCTGGATGCATTTTACCAGGCTGCATGGAATCCACTGCATTCAATCACGCTGCATGGAATCCACTGCATTCAATCGGGATGCATTTTACCAGGCTGCATGGAATCCACTGCATTCAATCACGCTGCATGGAATCCACTGCATTCAATCACGCTGCATGAAATCCACTGCATTCAATCAGGATGCATTTTACCAGGCTGCCTGGAATCCATGCATTCATCACACTGCACGGACTCCACTGCATACAATTGGGATCCATTGCGCCACAATGCAT
This sequence comes from Sus scrofa, assembly GCF_054392235.1. Classification (NCBI taxonomy): domain Eukaryota; kingdom Metazoa; phylum Chordata; class Mammalia; order Artiodactyla; family Suidae; genus Sus; species Sus scrofa. Next base: position 3,164,374 of record NC_139397.1, read on the forward strand.
GGAATCCTCTGCATTCAATGATGCTCCATGGAATCCACTGCATTCAATCAGGATGCTTTGGGCCATGCTGCATAAAATCCACTGCATTCAATCATGCTGCATGGAATCCACTGCATTCAATCATGCTGCATAATATCCATTGCATTCAAAATGTTCCATTTCTTCACGCTGCATGGAATCCACTGCATTCAATCGGGATGCATTTTACCTCGCTGCATGGAGTACACTGCATTCAATCTCAATGCATGGAATCCACTGCATTCAATCGGGATGCTTTGGGCCATGCTCCAAAAAATCCACTGCAATCTATCAGGATGCATTGGGCCTCGCTGCATGGACTCCACTGCATACAATCGGGATCCATTGCACCACGATGCATGGAATCCTCTGCATTCAATGATGCTGCATGGAATCCACTGCATTCAATCGGGATGCATTTTACCACACTGCATGGAGTACACTGCATTCAATCACAATGGATGGAATCCAATGCATTCAATCGGGATTTTTGGGCCATGCTGCAGAAAATCCACTGCATTCAATTGGGATGCACTGGGCCTCGCTGCATGGACTCCACTGCATTCAATTGGTATCCATTGCGCTGCAATGCATGGAATCCTCTGCATTCAATGACGCTGCATGGAATCCACTGCATTCAATCGGGATGCTTTGGGGCATGCTTCATGAAATCCACTGCATTCAATCATGCTGCATGGAATCCACTGCACTCCATCATGCTGCATAAAATCCACTGCATTCAATAGGGTTCCATTTCTTCACACTGCAGGGAATACAATACATTCAATCGGGATGCATTTTAACACTCTGCATGGATTACACTGCTGCATAATGGATTACACTGCTGCAATCATGCTGCATATAATCCACTGCATTCAATCGGGATGATTTGGGCCATGCTGCATAAAATCCACTGCATTCCATCGGGATGCATTGGGCCTCGCTGCATGGACTCCACTTCATACAATCCGGATCCATTGCCCCACAAGGCATGGAATCTTTTGCATTCATTGATGCTGCATGGAATCCACTGCATTCAATTGGGATGCTTTGGGCCATGCTGCATATCATCCAGTGCATTTAATTGGGATGCATTTGGCCTCGCTCCATTGACTCCACTGCATACAATAAGGATCAATTGCAACACAATGCATGGAATCCTCTGCATTCAATGATGCTCCATTGAATCCAGTGCACTCAATCAGGATGCTTTGGGCCATGCTGCATAAAATCCACTGCATTCAATAGGGTTCCAACACTTCACGCTGCATGGAATCCACTGCATTCAATCAGGATGCTTTGGGCCATGCTTAATAAATTCCACTGCATTCAACGACGCTGCATGGAATCCACCGAATTTAATTGGGATACATTATACTAAGCTGTATCGAATCCACTGCATTCAATCAGGATGCATTTTACCACATTGCATGGAGTTCACTGCATTCAATGATGCTGCACGTAATCCACTGCATTCAATCAGGATGCTTTGGGCCATGCTCCATAAAATCCACTGCATTCAATCATGCTGCACGTAATCCACTGCATTCAATTGGGATGCATTTTACCAGGCTGCATGGAATCCATTGCATTCAATAACGCTGCATGGAATCCACTGCATTCAATCGGGATGCATTTTTCCAGGCTGCATGGAATCCACTGCATTCAATCACGCTGCATGGAATCCACTGCATTCAATCGGGATGCATTTTACCAGGCTTCATGGAATCCACTGCATTCAATCACGCTGCATGGAATCCACTGCATTCAATCACGCTGCATGGAATCCACTGCATTCAATCGGGATGCATTTTACCAGGCTGCCTGGAATCCATGCATTCATCACACTGCATGGACTCCACTGCATATAATCGGGATCCATTGCGCCACAATGCATGGAATACTCTGCATTCAATGATGCTCCATGGAATCCACTGCATTCAATCAGGATGCTTTGGGCCATGCTGCATAAAATCCACTGCATTCAATCATGCTGCATGGAATCCACTGCATTCAATCATGCTGCATAATATCCACTGCATTCAAAATGTTCCATTTCTTCACGCTGCATGGAATCCACTGCATTCAATCGGGATGCATTTTACCTCGCTGCATGGAGTACACTGCATTCAATCTCAATGCATGGAATCCACTGCATTCTATCGGGATGTTTTGGGCCATGCTGCAAAAAATCCACTGCAATCAATCAGGATGCATTGGGCCTCGCTGCATGGACTCCACTCCATACAATCGCGATCCATTGCGCCACAATTCATGGAATCCTCTGCATTCAATGATGCTGCATGGAATCCACTGCATTCCATCGGGATGCATTTTACCACACTGCATGGAGTACACTGCATTCAATCACAATGGATGGAATCCAATGCATTCAATCGGGATGCTTTGGGCCATGCTGCAGAAAATCCACTGCATTCAATGACGCTGCATGGAATCGACTGCATTCAATCATGCTGCATATAATCCACTGCTTACAATAGGGTTCAATTTCTTCACGCTGCATGGAATCCACTACATTCAATCACGCTGCATTGAATCCACTGCATTCCATCGGGATGCATGTTCCCACGCTGCATGGAGTACACTGCATTCAATCAAAATGCATGGAATCCACTGCATTCAATCGGGATGCTTTGGGCCATGCTGCATACAATCCACTGCATTGAATCGGGATGCATTGGGCCTCACTGCATGGACTCCACTGCATATAATCGGGATCCATTACACCACAATGCATGGAATCATCTGCATTCAATGACGCTGCATGGAATCCACTGCATTCAATCGGGATGCATTTTACCAGGCTGCATGGAATCCATGCATTCATCACACTGCATGGACTCCACTGCATACAATCGGGATCCATTGCACCACAATGCATGGAATCCTCTGCATTCAATGACGCTGCATGGAATCCACTGCATTCAATCGGGATGCTTTGGGCCATGCCTCATAAAATCCACTTCATTCAATGACGCTGCATGGAATCGACTGCATTCAATCATGCTGCATATAATCCACTGCTTACAATAGGGTTCAATTTCTTCACGCTGCATGGAATCCACTGCATTCAATCACGCTGCATGGAATCCACTGCATTCAATCGGGGTGCATGTTACCACGCTGCATGGAGTAAACTACATTCAATCAAAATGCATGGAATCCACTGCATTCAATCGGGATGCTTTGGGCCATGCTGCATACAATCCACTGCATTCAATCGGGATGCATTGGGCCTCACTGCATGGACTCCACTGCATATAATCGGGATCCATTACACCACAATGCATGGAATCATCTGCATTCAATGACGCTGCATGGAATCCACTGCATTCAATCGGGATGCATTTTACCAGGCTGCATGGAATCCATGCATTCATCACGCTGCATGGACTCCACTGCATACAATCGGGATCCATTGCGCCACAATGCATGGAATCCTCTGCATTCAATCAGGATGCTTTGGGCCATGCTGCATAAAATCCACTGCATTCAATCATGCTCCATTAAATCCACTGCATTCAATCAGGCTGCATAAAATACACTGCATTCAATAGGGTTCCATTACTTCACACTTCATGGAATACAGTGCATTCAATCACGCTTCATGCAATCCACTGCATTCAATCGGGATTCATTTTACCACGCTGCATGGAGTTCACTGCATTCAATCACAATGTATGGAATCCACTGCATTCAATCGGGATGCTTTGGGCCATGCCTCATAAAATCCACTGCATTCAATCGGGATGCCTTGGGCTTCGCTGCATGGACTCCATTGCATACAATCAGGATCCATTGCGCCACTATGTATGGAATCCTCGTATTCATTGACGCTTCATTGAATACACTGTATTCAATCGGGATGATTTGGGCCATGCTGCATAAAATCCACTGCATTCAATCATGCTTCATGGAATCCACTGCACTCAATCATGCTGCATAAAATCCACTGCCTACAATAATGTTCCATAACTTCACACTGTATGGAATACACTTCATTCCATCACGCTGCATGTAATCCACTGCATTTAATCGGGATGCATTTTACCACACTGCATGGATTACACTGCATTCAATCATGCTGCAGGGAATCCACTGCATTCAATCGGGATGTTTTGGGCCATGCTGCATATAATCCACTGCATTCAATCGGGATGCATTGGGCCTCACTGCATGGACTACACTGCATACAATCGGGATCCATTGCGCCACAATGCATGGAATCCTCTGCATTCAATGACGCTGCATGGAATCCACTGCATTCAATCGGAATGCTTTGGGCCATGCTGTATAAAATCCACTGCATCAATCATGCTGCATGGAATCTACTGCATTCAATCATGCTGCATAATATTCACTGCATTCAATAGTGTACCTTTTCTTCACACTGCATGGAATACACTGCATTCAATCACGCTGCATGGAATAAACTGCATTCAATTGGGATGCATTTAACCACGCTGCCGGATTACACTGCATTCAATGACGCTGCATGGAATCCACTGCATTCAATCGGGATGCTTTGGGGCATGCTTCATGAAATCCACTGCATTCAATCATGCTGCATGGAATCCACTGCATTCAATAGGGTTCAATTTCTTCACACTGAATGGAATACAGTGCATGCAATCACGCTCCATGGACTCCACTGCATACACTCTGGATCCATTGAGCCACAATGAATGGAATCCTCTGTATTCAATGACGCTGCATGGAATCCACTGCGGTGAATCAGGATGCTTTGGGCCATGCCGCATATAATCTACTGCATTCAATTGGGAAGCATTTGGCCTCGCTGCATTGACTCCACTTGATAAAATCGGGATCCATTGCGCCACAATGCATGGAATCCTCTGAATTCAATGACGCTGCATGGAATCCACTGCAATCAATCGGGATGCTTTGGGCCAGGCTACATAAAATCCACTGCATTCAATCAGGCTGCATGGAATCCACTGCATTCAATAGGGTTCCATTTCTTCACGCTGCATGGAATCCACTGCATTCAATCACGCTGCATGGAATCCACTGCATTCAATCGGGATGCATTTTACCACACTGCATGGAGTACACTGCATTCAATCACAATGCATGGAATCCACTGCATTGAATCGGGATGCTTTGGGCCATGCTGCAGAAAATCCACTGCATTCAATCGGGATGCATTTGGACTCGCTGCATAGACTCCACTGCATATAATCTGGATCCATTGCACCACAAAGCATGGAATTCTCTGCATTCAATGTCGCTGCATGGAATCCACTGCATTCAATCGGGATGCTTTGGGCCATGCTGCATAAAATCCACTGCATTCAATCATGCTGCATGGATTCCACTGCATTCAATCATGCTGCATAAAATCCAATGCATTCAATAGGGTTCCATTTCTTCACACTGCATGGACTTCACTGCATTCAATCACTCTGCATGAAATTCACTGCATTAGATCTGGATGCATTTTACCACGCTGCATGGATTACACTGCATTCAATGACGCTGCATGGAATCCACTGCATTCAATCGGGATGCTTTGGGCCATGCTGCATAAAATCCACTGCATTCAATCATGCTGCATGGAATCCACTGCATTCAATCATGCTGCATAATATTCACTGCATTCAATAGGGTTTCATTTTTTCATGCTGCATGGAATCCACTGCATTCAATCATGCTGCATGGAATCCAATGCATTCCATTGGGATGCATTTTACCAGGCTGCATTGATTTCACTGCATTCAATCAACATGCACGGACTCCACTGCATTAAATCTCGCTGCATGGAATCCTCTGCATTCAATAACGCTACATGGAATCCACTGTGCTCAATCAGGATGCATTTTACAACGCTGCATGTATTACAATGCATTCAATCACAATGCATGGAATCCACTGCATTCAATCGGGATGCTTTCAGCCACGCTGCATAAAATCCACTACATTCAATTGGGATGCATTGGGTCTCACTGCATGGACTCCACCGCATAAAATCGGGATCCATTGCGCAACAATGCATGGAATCCTCTGCATTCAATGACGCTGCATTGAATCCACTGCATTCAATCGGGATGCTTTGGGCCATTCTGCATAAACTCCACTGCATTCAATAGGGTTCCCTTTCTTCATGCTGCATGGAATACACTGATATCAATCACGCTGCATGGAATCCACTGCATTCAAACAGGAGGCATTTTACCAAGCTGCATGGAATCCACTGCATTTAATCACGCTGCATGGAATCCACTGCATTCAATCAGGATGCATTTTTCCAGGGTGCATGGAATCCACTGCATTCAATAATGCTGCAGGAAACCACTGCATTCTATCATGCTGCATGGAATCCACTGCATTAAATAGGGTTCCATTTCTTCACCCTGCATGGAATCCACTGCATTCAATCACGCTGCATGTAAACCACTGCATTCAATCGGGATGCATTTAACCAGGCTGCATGGAATCCATGCATTCATCACGCTGCATGGACTCCACTGCATACAATCGGGATCCATTGCGCCACAAGGCATGGAATACTCTGCATTCAATCGGGATGCTTTGGGCCATGCTGCATAAAATCTACTGCATTCAATCATGCTGCATGAAATCCACTGCATTGAATGACGCTGCATAAAATCCACTGCATTCAATAGGGTTCCATTTCTTCACACTTCATGGAATACTGCATTCAATCACGCTGAATGGAATCCACTGCATTCAATCGGGATGAATTTTACAACCCTGAATGGAGTACACTGCATTCAATCACAATGCATGAAATCTACTGCATTCAATCGGGATGCTTTGGGCCATGCCTCATAAAATCCACTGAATTCAATCGGGATGCCTTGGGCCTCGCTGCATGGACTCCACTGCATACAATCAGGATCCATTGCGCCACAATGCATGGAATCCTCGCATTCATTGACGCTGCATGTAATCCACTGTATTCAATCGGGATGCTTTGGGCCATGCTGCATAAAATCCACTGCATTCAATCATGCTTCATGGAATCCACTGCACTCAATCATGCTGCATAAAATCCACTGCATACAATAGGGTTCCATAACTTCACACTGTATAGAATAAACTTCATTCCATCACACTGCATGGAATCCACTGCATTCAATCGGGATGCATTTTACCACACTGCATGGATTACACTGCATTCAATCGCAATGCATAGAATCCACTGCATTCAATTGGGATGCATTTTACCATATTGCATTGAGTTCACTGCATTCAATCATGCTACACGTAATCCACTGCATTCAATCAGGATGCTTTGGGCCATGCTGCATAAAATCCACTGCATTCAATCATGCTGCATGGAATCCACTGCATTCAATCGGGATGCATATTACCAGGCTGCCTGGAATCCATGCATTCATCACACTGCATGGACTCCACTGCATACAATCGGGATCCATTGCGCCACAATGCATGGAATACTCTGCATTCAATGATGCTCCATGGAATCCACTGCATTCAATCAGGATGCTTTGGGCCATGCTGCATAAAATCCACTGCATTCAATCATGCTGCATGGAATCCACTGCATTCAATCATGCTGCATAATATCCACTGCATTCAACATGTTCCATTACTTCACGCTGCATGGAATCCACTGCATTCAATCGGGATGCCTTTTACCTCGCTGCATGGATTACACTGCATTCAATGACGCTGCATGGAATCCACTGCATTCAATCGGGATGCTTTGGGCCATGCTGCAAAAAATCCACTGCAATCAATCAGGATGCATTGGGCCTCGCTGCATGGACTCCACTGCATACAATCGCGATCCATTGCGCCACAATGCATGGAATCCTCTGCATTCAATGATGCTGCATGGAATCCACTGCATTCCATCGGGATGCATTTTACCACACTGCATGGAGTACACTGCATTCAATCACAATGGATGGAATCCAATGCATTCAATCGGGATGCTTTGGGCCATGCTGCAGGAAATCCACTGCATTCAATGACGCTGCATGGAATCGACTGCATTCAATCATGCTGCATATAATCCACTGCTTACAATAGGGTTCAATTTCTTCACGCTGCATGGAATCCACTACATTCAATCACGCTGCATGGAATCCACTGCATTCCATCGGGATGCATGTTCCCACGCTGCATGGAGTACACTGCATTCAATCAAAATGCATGGAATCCACTGCATTCAATCGGGATGCTTTGGGCCATGCTGCATACAATCCACTGCATTGAATCGGGATGCATTGGGCCTCACTGCATGGACTCCACTGCATATAATCGGGATCCATTACACCACAATGCATGGAATCATCTGCATTCAATGACGCTGCATGGAATCCACTGCATTCAATCGGGATGCATTTTACCAGGCTGCATGGAATCCATGCATTCATCACACTGCATGGACTCCACTGCATACAATCGGGATCCATTGCACCACAATGCATGGAATCCTCTGCATTCAATGACGCTGCATGGAATCCACTGCATTCAATCGGGATGCTTTGGGCCATGCCTCATAAAATCCACTTCATTCAATGACGCTGCATGGAATCGACTGCATTCAATCATGCTGCATATAATCCACTGCTTACAATAGGGTTCAATTTCTTCACGCTGCATGGAATCCACTGCATTCAATCACGCTGCATGGAATCCACTGCATTCAATCGGGGTGCATGTTACCACGCTGCATGGAGTAAACTACATTCAATCAAAATGCATGGAATCCACTGCATTCAATCGGGATGCTTTGGGCCATGCTGCATACAATCCACTGCATTCAATCGGGATGCATTGGGCCTCACTGCATGGACTCCACTGCATATAATCGGGATCCATTACACCACAATGCATGGAATCATCTGCATTCAATGACGCTGCATGGAATCCACTGCATTCAATCGGGATGCATTTTACCAGGCTGCATGGAATCCATGCATTCATCACGCTGCATGGACTCCACTGCATACAATCGGGATCCATTGCGCCACAATGCATGGAATCCTCTGCATTCAATCAGGATGCTTTGGGCCATGCTGCATAAAATCCACTGCATTCAATCATGCTCCATTAAATCCACTGCATTCAATCAGGCTGCATAAAATACACTGCATTCAATAGGGTTCCATTACTTCACACTTCATGGAATACAGTGCATTCAATCACGCTTCATGGAATCCACTGCATTCAATCGGGATTCATTTTACCACGCTGCATGGAGTTCACTGCATTCAATCACAATGTATGGAATCCACTGCATTCAATCGGGATGCTTTGGGCCATGCCTCATAAAATCCACTGCATTCAATCGGGATGCCTTGGGCCTCGCTGCATGGACTCCATTGCATACAATCAGGATCCATTGCGCCACAATGTATGGAATCCTCGTATTCATTGACGCTTCATGGAATACACTGTATTCAATCGGGATGCTTTGGGCCATGCTGCATAAAATCCACTGCATTCAATCATGCTTCATGGAATCCACTGCACTCAATCATGCTGCATAAAATCCACTGCCTACAATAATGTTCCATAACTTCACACTGTATGGAATACACTTCATTCCATCACGCTGCATGGAATCCACTGCATTTAATCGGGATGCATTTTACCACACTGCATGGATTACACTGCATTCAATCATGCTGCAGGGAATCCACTGCATTCAATCGGGATGTTTTGGGCCATGCTGCATATAATCCACTGCATTCAATCGGGATGCATTGGGCCTCACTGCATGGACTACACTGCATACAATCGGGATCCATTGCGCCACAATGCATGGAATCCTCTGCATTCAATGACGCTGCATGGAATCCACTGCATTCAATTGGAATGCTTTGGGCCATGCTGTATAAAATCCACTGCATCAATCATGCTGCATGGAATCTACTGCATTCAATCATGCTGCATAATATTCACTGCATTCAATAGTGTACCTTTTCTTCACACTGCATGGAATACACTGCATTCAATCACGCTGCATGGAATAAACTGCATTCAATTGGGATGCATTTAACCACGCTGCCGGATTACACTGCATTCAATGACGCTGCATGGAATCCACTGCATTCAATCGGGATGCTTTGGGGCATGCTTCATGAAATCCACTGCATTCAATCATGCTGCATGGAATCCACTGCATTCAATAGGGTTCAATTTCTTCACACTGAATGGAATACAGTGCATGCAATCACGCTCCATGGACTCCACTGCATACACTCTGGATCCATTGAGCCACAATGAATGGAATCCTCTGTATTCAATGACGCTGCATGGAATCCACTGCGGTGAATCAGGATGCTTTGGGCCATGCCGCATATAATCTACTGCATTCAATTGGGAAGCATTTGGCCTCGCTGCATTGACTCCACTTGATAAAATCGGGATTCATTGCGCCACAATGCATGGAATCCTCTGAATTCAATGACGCTGCATGGAATCCACTGCAATCAATCGGGATGCTTTGGGCCAGGCTGCATAAAATCCACTGCATGCAATCAGGCTGCATGGAATCCACTGCATTCAATAGGGTTCCATTTCTTCACGCTGCATGGAATCCACTGCATTCAATCACGCTGCATGGAATCCACTGCATTCAATCGGGATGCATTTTACCACACTGCATGGAGTACACTGCATTCAATCACAATGCATGGAATCCACTGCATTGAATCGGGATGCTTTGGGCCATGCTGCAGAAAATCCACTGCATTCAATCGGGATGCATTTGGACTCGCTGCATAGACTCCACTGCATATAATCTGGATCCATTGCACCACAAAGCATGGAATTCTCTGCATTCAATGTCGCTGCATGGAATCCACTGCATTCAATCGGGATGCTTTGGGCCATGCTGCATAAAATCCACTGCATCCAATCATGCTGCATGGATTCCACTGCATTCAATCATGCTGCATAAAATCCAATGCATTCAATAGGGTTCCATTTCTTCACACTGCATGGACTTCACTGCATTCAATCACTCTGCATGAAATTCACTGCATTAGATCTGGATGCATTTTACCACGCTGCATGGATTACACTGCATTCAATGACGCTGCATGGAATCCACTGCATTCAATCGGGATGCTTTGGGCCATGCTGCATAAAATCCACTGCATTCAATCATGCTGCATGGAATCCACTGCATTCAATCATGCTGCATAAAATCCAATGCATTCAATAGGGTTCCATTTCTTCACACTGCATGGACTTCACTGCATTCAATCACTCTGCATGAAATTCACTGCATTAGATCTGGATGCATTTTACCACGCTGCATGGATTACACTGCATTCAATGACGCTGCATGGAATCCACTGCATTCAATCGGGATGCTTTGGGCCATGCTGCATAAAATCCACTGCATTCAATCATGCTGCATGGAATCCACTGCATTCAATCATGCTGCATAATATTCACTGCATTCAATAGGGTTTCATTTTTTCATGCTGCATGGAATCCACTGCATTCAATCATGCTGCATGGAATCCAATGCATTCCATTGGGATGCATTTTACCAGGCTGCATTGAATTCACTGCATTCAATCAACATGCACGGACTCCACTGCATTAAATCTCGCTGCATGGAATCCTCTGCATTCAATAACGCTACATGGAATCCACTGTGCTCAATCAGGATGCATTTTACAACGCTGCATGTATTACAATGCATTCAATCACAATGCATGGAATCCACTGCATTCAATCGGGATGCTTTCAGCCACGCTGCATAAAATCCACTACATTCAATTGGGATGCATTGGGTCTCACTGCATGGACTCCACCGCATAAAATCGGGATCCATTGCGCAACAATGCATGGAATCCTCTGCATTCAATGACGCTGCATTGAATCCACTGCATTCAATCGGGATGCTTTGGGCCATTCTGCATAAACTCCACTGCATTCAATAGGGTTCCCTTTCTTCATGCTGCATGGAATACACTGATATCAATCACGCTGCATGGAATCCACTGCATTCAAACAGGAGGCATTTTACCAAGCTGCATGGAATCCACTGCATTTAATCACGCTGCATGGAATCCACTGCATTCAATCAGGATGCATTTTTCCAGGGTGCATGGAATCCACTGCATTCAATAATGCTGCAGGAAACCACTGCATTCTATCATGCTGCATGGAATCCACTGCATTAAATAGGGTTCCATTACTTCACCCTGCATGGAATCCACTGCATTCAATCACGCTGCATGTAAACCACTGCATTCAATCGGGATGCATTTAACCAGGCTGCATGGAATCCATGCATTCATCACGCTGCATGGACTCCACTGCATACAATCGGGATCCATTGCGCCACAAGGCATGGAATACTCTGCATTCAATCGGGATGCTTTGGGCCATGCTGCATAAAATCTACTGCATTCAATCATGCTGCATGAAATCCACTGCATTGAATGACGCTGCATAAAATCCACTGCATTCAATAGGGTTCCATTTCTTCACACTTCATGGAATACTGCATTCAATCACGCTGAATGGAATCCACTGCATTCAATCGGGATGAATTTTACAACCCTGAATGGAGTATACTGCATTCAATCACAATGCATGAAATCTACTGCATTCAAACGGGATGCTTTGGGCCATGCCTCATAAAATCCACTGAATTCAATCGGGATGCCTTGGGCCTCGCTGCATGGACTCCACTGCATACAATCAGGATCCATTGCGCCACAATGCATGGAATCCTCGCATTCATTGACGCTGCATGTAATCCACTGTACTCAATCGGGATGCTTTGGGCCATGCTGCATAAAATCCACTGCATTCAATCATGCTTCATGGAATCCACTGCACTCAATCATGCTGCATAAAATCCACTGCATACAATAGGGTTCCATAACTTCACACTGTATAGAATAAACTTCATTCCATCACACTGCATGGAATCCACTGCATTCAATCGGGATGCATTTTACCACACTGCATGGATTACACTGCATTCAATCGCAATGCATAGAATCCACTGCATTCAATTGGGATGCATTTTACCATATTGCATGGAGTTCACTGCATTCAATCATGCTACACGTAATCCACTGCATTCAATCAGGATGCTTTGGGCCATGCTGCATAAAATCCACTGCATTGAATCATGCTGCATGGAATCCACTGCATTCAATCGGGATGCATATTACCAGGCTGCCTGGAATCCATGCATTCATCACACTGCATGGACTCCACTGCATACAATCGGGATCCATTGCGCCACAATGCATGGAATACTCTGCATTCAATGATGCTCCATGGAATCCACTGCATTCAATCAGGATGCTTTGGGCCATGCTGCATAAAATCCACTGCATTCAATCATGCTGCATGGAATCCACTGCATTCAATCATGCTGCATAATATCCACTGCATTCAACATGTTCCATTACTTCACGCTGCATGGAATCCACTGCATTCAATCGGGATGCCTTTTACCTCGCTGCATGGATTACACTGCATTCAATGACGCTGCATGGAATCCACTGCATTCAATCGGGATGCTTTGGGCCATGCTGCAAAAAATCCACTGCAATCAATCAGGATGCATTGGGCCTCGCTGCATGGACTCCACTGCATACAATCGCGATCCATTGCGCCACAATGCATGGAATCCTCTGCATTCAATGATGCTGCATGGATTCCACTGCATTCCATCGGGATGCATTTTACCACACTGCATGCAGTACACTGCATTCAATCACAATGGATGGAATCCAATGCATTCAATCGGGATGCTTTGGGCCATGCTGCAGGAAATCCACTGCATTCAATGACGCTGCATGGAATCGACTGCATTCAATCATGCTGCATATAATCCACTGCTTACAATAGGGTTCAATTTCTTCACGCTGCATGGAATCCACTACATTCAATCACGCTGCATGGAATCCACTGCATTCCATCGGGATGCATGTTCCCACGCTGCATGGAGTACACTGCATTCAATCAAAATGCATGGAATCCACTGCATTCAATCGGGATGCTTTGGGCCATGCTGCATACAATCCACTGCATTGAATCGGGATGCATTGGGCCTCACTGCATGGACTCCACTGCATATAATCGGGATCCATTACACCACAATGCATGGAATCATCTGCATTCAATGAAGCTGCATGGAATCCACTGCATTCAATCGGGATGCATTTTACCAGGCTGCATGGAATCCATGCATTCATCACACTGCATGGACTCCACTGCATACAATCGGGATCCATTGCACCACAATGCATGGAATCCTCTGCATTCAATGACGCTGCATGGAATCCACTGCATTCAATCGGGATGCTTTGGGCCATGCCTCATAAAATCCACTTCATTCAATGACGCTGCATGGAATCGACTGCATTCAATCATGCTGCATATAATCCACTGCTTACAATAGGGTTCAATTTCTTCACGCTGCATGGAATCCACTGCATTCAATCACGCTGCATGGAATCCACTGCATTCAATCGGGGTGCATGTTACCACGCTGCATGGAGTAAACTACATTCAATCAAAATGCATGGAATCCACTGCATTCAATCGGGATGCTTTGGGCCATGCTGCATACAATCCACTGCATTGAATCGGGATGCATTGGGCCTCACTGCATGGACTCCACTGCATATAATCGGGATCCATTACACCACAATGCATGGAATCATCTGCATTCAATGACGCTGCATGGAATCCACTGCATTCAATCGGGATGCATTTTACCAGGCTGCATGGAATCCATGCATTCATCACGCTGCATGGACTCCACTGCATACAATCGGGATCCATTGCGCCACAATGCATGGAATCCTCTGCATTCAATCAGGATGCTTTGGGCCATGCTGCATAAAATCCACTGCATTCAATCATGCTCCATTAAATCCACTGCATTCAATCAGGCTGCATAAAATACACTGCATTCAATAGGGTTCCATTACTTCACACTTCATGGAATACAGTGCATTCAATCACGCTTCATGCAATCCACTGCATTCAATCGGGATTCATTTTACCACGCTGCATGGAGTTCACTGCATTCAATCACAATGTATGGAATCCACTGCATTCAATCGGGATGCTTTGGGCCATGCCTCATAAAATCCACTGCATTCAATCGGGATGCCTTGGGCCTCGCTGCATGGACTCCATTGCATACAATCAGGATCCATTGCGCCACAATGTATGGAATCCTCGTATTCATTGACGCTTCATGGAATACACTGTATTCAATCGGGATGATTTGGGCCATGCTGCATAAAATCCACTGCATTCAATCATGCTTCATGGAATCCACTGCACTCAATCATGCTGCATAAAATCCACTGCCTACAATAATGTTCCATAACTTCACACTGTATGGAATACACTTCATTCCATCACGCTGCATGTAATCCACTGCATTTAATCGGGATGCATTTTACCACACTGCATGGATTACACTGCATTCAATCATGCTGCAGGGAATCCACTGCATTCAATCGGGATGTTTTGGGCCATGCTGCATATAATCCACTGCATTCAATCGGGATGCATTGGGCCTCACTGCATGGACTACACTGCATACAATCGGGATCCATTGCGCCACAATGCATGGAATCATCTGCATTCAATGACGCTGCATGGAATCCACTGCATTCAATCGGGATGCTTTGGGCCATGCTGTATAAAATCCACTGCATCAATCATGCTGCATGGAATCTACTGCATTCAATCATGCTGCATAATATTCACTGCATTCAATAGTGTACCTTTTCTTCACACTGCATGGAATACACTGCATTCAATCACGCTGCATGGAATAAACTGCATTCAATTGGGATGCATTTAACCACGCTGCCGGATTACACTGCATTCAATGACGCTGCATGGAATCCACTGCATTCAATCGGGATGCTTTGGGGCATGCTTCATGAAATCCACTGCATTCAATGACGCTGCATGGAATCCACTGCATTCAATCGGGATGCTTTGGGGCATGTTTCATGAAATCCACTGCATTCAATCATGCTGCATGGAATCCACTGCATTCAATCATGCTGCATAATATCCACTGCATTCAACATGTTCCATTACTTCACGCTGCATGGAATCCACTGCATTCAATCGGGATGCATTTTACCTCGCTGCATGGATTACACTGCATTCAATGACGCTGCATGGAATCCACTGCATTCAATCGGGATGCTTTGGGCCATGCTGCAAAAAATCCAGTGCAATCAATCAGGATGCATTGGGCCTCGCTGCATGGACTCCACTGCATACAAATGCGATCCATTGCGCCACAATGCATGGAATCCTCTGCATTCAATGATGCTGCATGGAATCCACTGCATTCCATCGGGATGCATTTTACCACACTGCATGCAGTACACTGCATTCAATCACAATGGATGGAATCCAATGCATTCAATCGGGATGCTTTGGGCCATGCTGCAGGAAATCCACTGCATTCAATGACGCTGCATGGAATCGACTGCATTCAATCATGCTGCATATAATCCACTGCTTACCATAGGGTTCAATTTCTTCACGCTGCATGGAATCCACTGCATTCAATCACGCTGCATGGAATCCACTGCATTCCATCGGGATGCATGTTCCCACGCTGCATGGAGTACACTGCATTCAATCAAAATGCATGGAATCCACTGCATTCAATCGGGATGCTTTGGGCCATGCTGCATACAATCCACTGCATTGAATCGGGATGCATTGGGCCTCACTGCATGGACTCCACTGCATATAATCGGGATCCATTACACCACAATGCATGGAATCATCTGCATTCAATGACGCTGCATGGAATCCACTGCATTCAATCGGGATGCATTTTACCAGGCTGCATGGAATCCATGCATTCATCACACTGCATGGACTCCACTGCATACAATCGGGATCCATTGCACCACAATGCATGGAATCCTCTGCATTCAATGACGCTGCATGGAATCCACTGCATTCAATCGGGATGCTTTGGGCCATGCCTCATAAAATCCACTTCATTCAATGACGCTGCATGGAATCGACTGCATTCAATCATGCTGCATATAATCCACTGCTTACAATAGGGTTCAATTTCTTCACGCTGCATGGAATCCACTGCATTCAATCACGCTGCATGGAATCCACTGCATTCAATCGGGATGCATGTTACCACGCTGCATGGAGTAAACTACATTCAATCAAAATGCATGGAATCCACTGCATTCAATCGGGATGCTTTGGGCCATGCTGCATACAATCCACTGCATTGAATCGGGATGCATTGGGCCTCACTGCATGGACTCCACTGCATATAATCGGGATCCATTACACCACAATGCATGGAATCATCTGCATTCAATGACGCTGCATGGAATCCACTGCATTCAATCGGGATGCATTTTACCAGGCTGCATGGAATCCATGCATTCATCACGCTGCATGGACTCCACTGCATACAATCGGGATCCATTGCGCCACAATGCATGGAATCCTCTGCATTCAATCAGGATGCTTTGGGCCATGCTGCATAAAATCCACTGCATTCAATCATGCTCCATTAAATCCACTGCATTCAATCAGGCTGCATAAAATACACTGCATTCAATAGGGTTCCATTACTTCACACTTCATGGAATACAGTGCATTCAATCACCCTTCATGCAATCCACTGCATTCAATCGGGATTCATTTTACCACGCTGCATGGAGTTCACTGCATTCAATCACAATGTATGGAATCCACTGCATTCAATCGGGATGCTTTGGGCCATGCCTCATAAAATCCACTGCATTCAATCGGGATGCCTTGGGCCTCGCTGCATGGACTCCATTGCATACAATCAGGATCCATTGCGCCACAATGTATGGAATCCTCGTATTCATTGACGCTTCATGGAATACACTGTATTCAATCGGGATGATTTGGGCCATGCTGCATAAAATCCACTGCATTCAATCATGCTTCATGGAATCCACTGCACTCAATCATGCTGCATAAAATCCACTGCCTACAATAATGTTCCATAACTTCACACTGTATGGAATACACTTCATTCCATCACGCTGCATGGAATCCACTGCATTCAATCGGGATGCTTTGGGCCATGCTGCATAAAATCCACTGCATTCAATCATGCTGCATGGATTCCACTGCATTCAATCATGCTGCATAAAATCCAATGCATTCAATAGGGTTCCATTTCTTCACACTGCATGGACTTCACTGCATTCAATCACTCTGCATGAAATTCACTGCATTAGATCTGGATGCATTTTACCACGCTGCATGGATTACACTGCATTCAATGACGCTGCATGGAATCCACTGCATTCAATCGGGATGCTTTGGGCCATGCTGCATAAAATCCACTGCATTCAATCATGCTGCATGGAATCCACTGCATTCAATCATGCTGCATAATATTCACTGCATTCAATAGGGTTTCATTTTTTCATGCTGCATGGAATCCACTGCATTCAATCATGCTGCATGGAATCCAATGCATTCCATTGGGATGCATTTTACCAGGCTGCATTGAATTCACTGCATTCAATCAACATGCACGGAATCCACTGCATTAAATCTCGCTGCATGGAATCCTCTGCATTCAATAACGCTACATGGAATCCACTGTGCTCAATCAGGATGCATTTTACAACGCTGCATGTATTACAATGCATTCAATCACAATGCATGGAATCCACTGCATTCAATCGGGATGCTTTCAGCCACGCTGCATAAAATCCACTACATTCAATTGGGATGCATTGGGTCTCACTGCATGGACTCCACCGCATAAAATCGGGATCCATTGCGCAACAATGCATGGAATCCTCTGCATTCAATGACGCTGCATTGAATCCACTGCATTCAATCGGGATGCTTTGGGCCATTCTGCATAAACTCCACTGCATTCAATAGGGTTCCCTTTCTTCATGCTGCATGGAATACACTGATATCAATCACGCTGCATGGAATCCACTGCATTCAAGCAGGAGGCATTTTACCAAGCTGCATGGAATCCACTGCATTTAATCACGCTGCATGGAATCCACTGCATTCAATCAGGATGCATTTTTCCAGGGTGCATGGAATCCACTGCATTCAATAATGCTGCAGGAAACCACTGCATTCTATCATGCTGCATGGAATCCACTGCATTAAATAGGGTTCCATTTCTTCACCCTGCATGGAATCCACTGCATTCAATCACGCTGCATGTAAACCACTGCATTCAATCGGGATGCATTTAACCAGGCTGCATGGAATCCATGCATTCATCACGCTGCATGGACTCCACTGCATACAATCGGGATCCATTGCGCCACAAGGCATGGAATACTCTGCATTCAATCGGGATGCTTTGGGCCATGCTGCATAAAATCTACTGCATTCAATCATGCTGCATGAAATCCACTGCATTGAATGACGCTGCATAAAATCCACTGCATTCAATAGGGTTCCATTTCTTCACACTTCATGGAATACTGCATTCAATCACGCTGAATGGAATCCACTGCATTCAATCGGGATGAATTTTACAACCCTGAATGGAGTATACTGCATTCAATCACAATGCATGAAATCTACTGCATTCAAACGGGATGCTTTGGGCCATGCCTCATAAAATCCACTGCATTCAATCGGGATGCCTTGGGCCTCGCTGCATGGACTCCACTGCATACAATCAGGATCCATTGCGCCACAATGCATGGAATCCTCGCATTCATTGACGCTGCATGTAATCCACTGTACTCAATCGGGATGCTTTGGGCCATGCTGCATAAAATCCACTGCATTCAATCATGCTTCATGGAATCCACTGCACTCAATCATGCTGCATAAAATCCACTGCATACAATAGGGTTCCATAACTTCACACTGTATAGAATAAACTTCATTCCATCACACTGCATGGAATCCACTGCATTCAATCGGGATGCATTTTACCACACTGCATGGATTACACTGCATTCAATCGCAATGCATAGAATCCACTGCATTCAATTGGGATGCATTTTACCATATTGCATGGAGTTCACTGCATTCAATCATGCTACACGTAATCCACTGCATTCAATCAGGATGCTTTGGGCCATGCTGCATAAAATCCACTGCATTCAATCATGCTGCATGGAATCCACTGCATTCAATCGGGATGCATATTACCAGGCTGCCTGGAATCCATGCATTCATCACACTGCATGGACTCCACTGCATACAATCGGGATCCATTGCGCCACAATGCATGGAATCCTTTCATTCAATGATGCTCCATGGAATCCACTGCATTCAATCAGGATGCTTTGGGCCATGCTGCATAAAATCCACTGCATTCAATCATGCTGCATGGAATCCACTGCATTCAATCATGCTGCATAATATCCACTGCATTCAACATGTTCCATTACTTCACGCTGCATGGAATCCACTGCATTCAATCGGGATGCCTTTTACCTCGCTGCATGGATTACACTGCATTCAATGACGCTGCATGGAATCCACTGCATTCAATCGGGATGCTTTGGGCCATGCTGCAAAAAATCCACTGCAATCAATCAGGATGCATTGGGCCTCGCTGCATGGACTCCACTGCATACAATCGCGATCCATTGCGCCACAATGCATGGAATCCTCTGCATTCAATGATGCTGCATGGATTCCACTGCATTCCATCGGGATGCATTTTACCACACTGCATGCAGTACACTGCATTCAATCACAATGGATGGAATCCAATGCATTCAATCGGGATGCTTTGGGCCATGCTGCAGGAAATCCACTGCATTCAATGACGCTGCATGGAATCGACTGCATTCAATCATGCTGCATATAATCCACTGCTTACAATAGGGTTCAATTTCTTCACGCTGCATGGAGTCCACTACATTCAATCACGCTGCATGGAATCCACTGCATTCCATCGGGATGCATGTTCCCACGCTGCATGGAGTACACTGCATTCAATCAAAATGCATGGAATCCACTGCATTCAATCGGGATGCTTTGGGCCATGCTGCATACAACCCACTGCATTGAATCGGGATGCATTGGGCCTCACTGCATGGACTCCACTGCATATAATCGGGATCCATTACACCACAATGCATGGAATCATCTGCATTCAATGACGCTGCATGGAATCCACTGCATTCAATCGGGATGCATTTTACCAGGCTGCATGGAATCCATGCATTCATCACACTGCATGGACTCCACTGCATACAATCGGGATCCATTGCACCACAATGCATGGAATCCTCTGCATTCAATGACGCTGCATGGAATCCACTGCATTCAATCGGGATGCTTTGGGCCATGCCTCATAAAATCCACTTCATTCAATGACGCTGCATGGAATCGACTGCATTCAATCATGCTGCATATAATCCACTGCTTACAATAGGGTTCAATTTCTTCACGCTGCATGGAATCCACTGCATTCAATCACGCTGCATGGAATCCACTGCATTCAATTGGGATGCATGTTACCACGCTGCATGGAGTAAACTACATTCAATCAAAATGCATGGAATCCACTGCATTCAATCGGGATGCTTTGGGCCATGCTGCATACAATCCACTGCATTCAATCGGGATGCATTGGGCCTCACTGCATGGACTCCACTGCATATAATCGGTATCCATTACACCACAATGCATGGAATCATCTGCATTCAATGACGCTGCATGGAATCCACTGCATTCAATCGGGATGCATTTTACCAGGCTGCATGGAATCCATGCATTCATCACGCTGCATGGACTCCACTGCATACAATCGGGATCCATTGCGCCACAATGCATGGAATCCTCTGCATTCAATCAGGATGCTTTGGGCCATGCTGCATAAAATCCACTGCATTCAATCATGCTCCATTAAATCCACTGCATTCAATCAGGCTGCATAAAATACACTGCATTCAATAGGGTTCCATTACTTCACACTTCATGGAATACAGTGCATTCAATCACCCTTCATGCAATCCACTGCATTCAATCGGGATTCATTTTACCACGCTGCATGGAGTTCACTGCATTCAATCACAATGTATGGAATCCACTGCATTCAATCGGGATGCTTTGGGCCATGCCTCATAAAATCCACTGCATTCAATCGGGATGCCTTGGGCCTCGCTGCATGGACTCCATTGCATACAATCAGGATCCATTGCGCCACAATGTATGGAATCCTCGTATTCATTGACGCTTCATGGAATACACTGTATTCAATCGGGATGATTTGGGCCATGCTGTATAAAATCCACTGCATTCAATCATGCTTCATGGAATCCACTGCACTCAATCATGCTGCATAAAATCCACTGCCTACAATAATGTTCCATAACTTCACACTGTATGGAATACACTTCATTCCATCACGCTGCATGTAATCCACTGCATTTAATCGGGATGCATTTTACCACACTGCATGGATTACACTGCATTCAATCATGCTGCAGGGAATCCACTGCATTCAATCGGGATGTTTTGGGCCATGCTGCATATAATCCACTGCATTCAATCGGGATGCATTGGGCCTCACTGCATGGATTACACTGCATACAATCGGGATCCATTGCGCCACAATGCATGGAATCATCTGCATTCAATGACGCTGCATGGAATCCACTGCATTCAATCGGGATGCTTTGGGCCATGCTGTATAAAATCCACTGCATCAATCATGCTGCATGGAATCTACTGCATTCAATCATGCTGCATAATATTCACTGCATTCAATAGTGTACCTTTTCTTCACACTGCATGGAATACACTGCATTCAATCACGCTGCATGGAATAAACTGCATTCAATTGGGATGCATTTAACCACGCTGCCGGATTACACTGCATTCAATGACGCTGCATGGAATCCACTGCATTCAATCGGGATGCTTTGGGGCATGCTTCATGAAATCCACTGCATTCAATGACGCTGCATGGAATCCACTGCATTCAATCGGGATGCTTTGGGGCATGCTTCATGAAATCCACTGCATTCAATCATGCTGCATGGAATCCACTGCATTCAATCATGCTGCATAATATCCACTGCATTCAACATGTTCCATTACTTCACGCTGCATGGAATCCACTGCATTCAATCGGGATGCATTTTACCTCGCTGCATGGATTACACTGCATTCAATGACGCTGCATGGAATCCACTGCATTCAATCGGGATGCTTTGGGCCATGCTGCAAAAAATCCAGTGCAATCAATCAGGATGCATTGGGCCTCGCTGCATGGACTCCACTGCATACAAATGCGATCCATTGCGCCACAATGCATGGAATCCTCTGCATTCAATGATGCTGCATGGAATCCACTGCATTCCATCGGGATGCATTTTACCACACTGCATGCAGTACACTGCATTCAATCACAATGGATGGAATCCAATGCATTCAATCGGGATGCTTTGGGCCATGCTGCAGGAAATCCACTGCATTCAATGACGCTGCATGGAATCGACTGCATTCAATCATGCTGCATATAATCCACTGCTTACCATAGGGTTCAATTTCTTCACGCTGCATGGAATCCACTGCATTCAATCACGCTGCATGGAATCCACTGCATTCCATCGGGATGCATGTTCCCACGCTGCATGGAGTACACTGCATTCAATCAAAATGCATGGAATCCACTGCATTCAATCGGGATGCTTTGGGCCATGCTGCATACAATCCACTGCATTGAATCGGGATGCATTGGGCCTCACTGCATGGACTCCACTGCATATAATCGGGATCCATTACACCACAATGCATGGAATCATCTGCATTCAATGACGCTGCATGGAATCCACTGCATTCAATCGGGATGCATTTTACCAGGCTGCATGGAATCCATGCATTCATCACACTGCATGGACTCCACTGCATACAATCGGGATCCATTGCACCACAATGCATGGAATCCTCTGCATTCAATGACGCTGCATGGAATCCACTGCATTCAATCGGGATGCTTTGGGCCATGCCTCATAAAATCCACTTCATTCAATGACGCTGCATGGAATCGACTGCATTCAATCATGCTGCATATAATCCACTGCTTACAATAGGGTTCAATTTCTTCACGCTGCATGGAATCCACTGCATTCAATCACGCTGCATGGAATCCACTGCATTCAATCGGGATGCATGTTACCACGCTGCATGGAGTAAACTACATTCAATCAAAATGCATGGAATCCACTGCATTCAATCGGGATGCTTTGGGCCATGCTGCATACAATCCACTGCATTGAATCGGGATGCATTGGGCCTCACTGCATGGACTCCACTGCATATAATCGGGATCCATTACACCACAATGCATGGAATCATCTGCATTCAATGACGCTGCATGGAATCCACTGCATTCAATCGGGATGCATTTTACCAGGCTGCATGGAATCCATGCATTCATCACGCTGCATGGACTCCACTGCATACAATCGGGATCCATTGCGCCACAATGCATGGAATCCTCTGCATTCAATCAGGATGCTTTGGGCCATGCTGCATAAAATCCACTGCATTCAATCATGCTCCATTAAATCCACTGCATTCAATCAGGCTGCATAAAATACACTGCATTCAATAGGGTTCCATTACTTCACACTTCATGGAATACAGTGCATTCAATCACCCTTCATGCAATCCACTGCATTCAATCGGGATTCATTTTACCACGCTGCATGGAGTTCACTGCATTCAATCACAATGTATGGAATCCACTGCATTCAATCGGGATGCTTTGGGCCATGCCTCATAAAATCCACTGCATTCAATCGGGATGCCTTGGGCCTCGCTGCATGGACTCCATTGCATACAATCAGGATCCATTGCGCCACAATGTATGGAATCCTCGTATTCATTGACGCTTCATGGAATACACTGTATTCAATCGGGATGATTTGGGCCATGCTGCATAAAATCCACTGCATTCAATCATGCTTCATGGAATCCACTGCACTCAATCATGCTGCATAAAATCCACTGCCTACAATAATGTTCCATAACTTCACACTGTATGGAATACACTTCATTCCATCACGCTGCATGGAATCCACTGCATTCAATCGGGATGCTTTGGGCCATGCTGCATAAAATCCACTGCATTCAATCATGCTGCATGGATTCCACTGCATTCAATCATGCTGCATAAAATCCAATGCATTCAATAGGGTTCCATTTCTTCACACTGCATGGACTTCACTGCATTCAATCACTCTGCATGAAATTCACTGCATTAGATCTGGATGCATTTTACCACGCTGCATGGATTACACTGCATTCAATGACGCTGCAAGGAATCCACTGCATTCAATCGGGATGCTTTGGGCCATGCTGCATAAAATCCACTGCATTCAATCATGCTGCATGGAATCCACTGCATTCAATCATGCTGCATAATATTCACTGCATTCAATAGGGTTTCATTTTTTCATGCTGCATGGAATCCACTGCATTCAATCATGCTGCATGGAATCCAATGCATTCCATTGGGATGCATTTTACCAGGCTGCATTGAATTCACTGCATTCAATCAACATGCACGGAATCCACTGCATTAAATCTCGCTGCATGGAATCCTCTGCATTCAATAATGCTACATGGAATCCACTGTGCTCAATCAGGATGCATTTTACAACGCTGCATGTATTACAATGCATTCAATCACAATGCATGGAATCCACTGCATTCAATCGGGATGCTTTCAGCCACGCTGCATAAAATCCACTACATTCAATTGGGATGCATTGGGTCTCACTGCATGGACTCCACCGCATAAAATCGGGATCCATTGCGCAACAATGCATGGAATCCTCTGCATTCAATGACGCTGCATTGAATCCACTGCATTCAATCGGGATGCTTTGGGCCATTCTGCATAAACTCCACTGCATTCAATAGGGTTCCCTTTCTTCATGCTGCATGGAATACACTGATATCAATCACGCTGCATGGAATCCACTGCATTCAAGCAGGAGGCATTTTACCAAGCTGCATGGAATCCACTGCATTTAATCACGCTGCATGGAATCCACTGCATTCAATCAGGATGCATTTTTCCAGGGTGCATGGAATCCACTGCATTCAATAATGCTGCAGGAAACCACTGCATTCTATCATGCTGCATGGAATCCACTGCATTAAATAGGGTTCCATTTCTTCACCCTGCATGGAATCCACTGCATTCAATCACGCTGCATGTAAACCACTGCATTCAATCGGGATGCATTTAACCAGGCTGCATGGAATCCATGCATTCATCACGCTGCATGGACTCCACTGCATACAATCGGGATCCATTGCGCCACAAGGCATGGAATACTCTGCATTCAATCGGGATGCTTTGGGCCATGCTGCATAAAATCTACTGCATTCAATCATGCTGCATGAAATCCACTGCATTGAATGACGCTGCATAAAATCCACTGCATTCAATAGGGTTCCATTTCTTCACACTTCATGGAATACTGCATTCAATCACGCTGAATGGAATCCACTGCATTCAATCGGGATGAATTTTACAACCCTGAATGGAGTATACTGCATTCAATCACAATGCATGAAATCTACTGCATTCAAACGGGATGCTTTGGGCCATGCCTCATAAAATCCACTGAATTAAATCGGGATGCCTTGGGCCTCGCTGCATGGACTCCACTGCATACAATCAGGATCCATTGCGCCACAATGCATGGAATCCTCGCATTCATTGACGCTGCATGTAATCCACTGTACTCAATCGGGATGCTTTGGGCCATGCTGCATAAAATCCACTGCATTCAATCATGCTTCATGGAATCCACTGCACTCAATCATGCTGCATAAAATCCACTGCATACAATAGGGTTCCATAACTTCACACTGTATAGAATAAACTTCATTCCATCACACTGCATGGAATCCACTGCATTCAATCGGGATGCATTTTACCACACTGCATGGATTACACTGCATTCAATCGCAATGCATAGAATCCACTGCATTCAATTGGGATGCATTTTACCATATTGCATGGAGTTCACTGCATTCAATCATGCTACACGTAATCCACTGCATTCAATCAGGATGCTTTGGGCCATGCTGCATAAAATCCACTGCATTTAATCATGCTGCATGGAATCCACTGCATTCAATCGGGATGCATATTACCAGGCTGCCTGGAATCCATGCATTCATCACACTGCATGGACTCCACTGCATACAATCGGGATCCATTGCGCCACAATGCATGGAATACTTTCATTCAATGATGCTCCATGGAATCCACTGCATTCAATCAGGATGCTTTGGGCCATGCTGCATAAAATCCACCGCATTCAATCATGCTGCATGGAATCCACTGCATTCAATCATGCTGCATAATATCCACTGCATTCAACATGTTCCATTACTTCACGCTGCATGGAATCCACTGCATTCAATCGGGATGCCTTTTACCTCGCTGCATGGATTACACTGCATTCAATGACGCTGCATGGAATCCACTGCATTCAATCGGGATGCTTTGGGCCATGCTGCAAAAAATCCACTGCAATCAATCAGGATGCATTGGGCCTCGCTGCATGGACTCCACTGCATACAATCGCGATCCATTGCGCCACAATGCATGGAATCCTCTGCATTCAATGATGCTGCATGGATTCCACTGCATTCCATCGGGATGCATTTTACCACACTGCATGCAGTACACTGCATTCAATCACAATGGATGGAATCCAATGCATTCAATCGGGATGCTTTGGGCCATGCTGCAGGAAATCCACTGCATTCAATGACGCTGCATGGAATCGACTGCATTCAATCATGCTGCATATAATCCACTGCTTACAATAGGGTTCAATTTCTTCACGCTGCATGGAGTCCACTACATTCAATCACGCTGCATGGAATCCACTGCATTCCATCGGGATGCATGTTCCCACGCTGCATGGAGTACACTGCATTCAATCAAAATGCATGGAATCCACTGCATTCAATCGGGATGCTTTGGGCCATGCTGCATACAACCCACTGCATTGAATCGGGATGCATTGGGCCTCACTGCATGGACTCCACTGCATATAATCGGGATCCATTACACCACAATGCATGGAATCATCTGCATTCAATGACGCTGCATGGAATCCACTGCATTCAATCGGGATGCATTTTACCAGGCTGCATGGAATCCATGCATTCATCACACTGCATGGACTCCACTGCATACAATCGGGATCCATTGCACCACAATGCATGGAATCCTCTGCATTCAATGACGCTGCATGGAATCCACTGCATTCAATCGGGATGCTTTGGGCCATGCCTCATAAAATCCACTTCATTCAATGACGCTGCATGGAATCGACTGCATTCAATCATGCTGCATATAATCCACTGCTTACAATAGGGTTCAATTTCTTCACGCTGCATGGAATCCACTGCATTCAATCACGCTGCATGGAATCCACTGCATTCAATCGGGATGCATGTTACCACGCTGCATGGAGTAAACTACATTCAATCAAAATGCATGGAATCCACTGCATTCAATCGGGATGCTTTGGGCCATGCTGCATACAATCCACTGCATTCAATCGGGATGCATTGGGCCTCACTGCATGGACTCCACTGCATATAATCGGGATCCATTACACCACAATGCATGGAATCATCTGCATTCAATGACGCTGCATGGAATCCACTGCATTCAATCGGGATGCATTTTACCAGGCTGCATGGAATCCATGCATTCATCACGCTGCATGGACTCCACTGCATACAATCGGGATCCATTGCGCCACAATGCATGGAATCCTCTGCATTCAATCAGGATGCTTTGGGCCATGCTGCATAAAATCCACTGCATTCAATCATGCTCCATTAAATCCACTGCATTCAATCAGGCTGCATAAAATACACTGCATTCAATAGGGTTCCATTACTTCACACTTCATGGAATACAGTGCATTCAATCACCCTTCATGCAATCCACTGCATTCAATCGGGATTCATTTTACCACGCTGCATGGAGTTCACTGCATTCAATCACAATGTATGGAATCCACTGCATTCAATCGGGATGCTTTGGGCCATGCCTCATAAAATCCACTGCATTCAATCGGGATGCCTTGGGCCTCGCTGCATGGACTCCATTGCATACAATCAGGATCCATTGCGCCACAATGCATGGAATCCTCGTATTCATTGACGCTTCATGGAATACACTGTATTCAATCGGGATGATTTGGGCCATGCTGTATAAAATCCACTGCATTCAATCATGCTTCATGGAATCCACTGCACTCAATCATGCTGCATAAAATCCACTGCCTACAATAATGTTCCATAACTTCACACTGTATGGAATACACTTCATTCCATCACGCTGCATGTAATCCACTGCATTTAATCGGGATGCATTTTACCACACTGCATGGATTACACTGCATTCAATCATGCTGCAGGGAATCCACTGCATTCAATCGGGATGTTTTGGGCCATGCTGCATATAATCCACTGCATTCAATCGGGATGCATTGGGCCTCACTGCATGGACTACACTGCATACAATCGGGATCCATTGCGCCACAATGCATGGAATCATCTGCATTCAATGACGCTGCATGGAATCCACTGCATTCAATCGGGATGCTTTGGGCCATGCTGTATAAAATCCACTGCATCAATCATGCTGCATGGAATCTACTGCATTCAATCATGCTGCATAATATTCACTGCATTCAATAGTGTACCTTTTCTTCACACTGCATGGAATACACTGCATTCAATCACGCTGCATGGAATAAACTGCATTCAATTGGGATGCATTTAACCACGCTGCCGGATTACACTGCATTCAATGACGCTGCATGGAATCCACTGCATTCAATCGGGATGCTTTGGGGCATGCTTCATGAAATCCACTGCATTCAATGACGCTGCATGGAATCCACTGCATTCAATCGGGATGCTTTGGGGCATGCTTCATGAAATCCACTGCATTCAATCATGCTGCATGGAATCCACTGCATTCAATCATGCTGCATAATATCCACTGCATTCAACAGGTTCCATTACTTCACGCTGCATGGAATCCACTGCATTCAATCGGGATGCATTTTACCTCGCTGCATGGATTACACTGCATTCAATGACGCTGCATGGAATCCACTGCATTCAATCGGGATGCTTTGGGCCATGCTGCAAAAAATCCAGTGCAATCAATCAGGATGCATTGGGCCTCGCTGCATGGACTCCACTGCATACAAATGCGATCCATTGCGCCACAATGCATGGAATCCTCTGCATTCAATGATGCTGCATGGAATCCACTGCATTCCATCGGGATGCATTTTACCACACTGCATGCAGTACACTGCATTCAATCACAATGGATGGAATCCAATGCATTCAATCGGGATGCTTTGGGCCATGCTGCAGGAAATCCACTGCATTCAATGACGCTGCATGGAATCGACTGCATTCAATCATGCTGCATATAATCCACTGCTTACAATAGGGTTCAATTTCTTCACGCTGCATGGAATCCACTGCATTCAATCACGCTGCATGGAATCCACTGCATTCCATCGGGATGCATGTTCCCACGCTGCATGGAGTACACTGCATTCAATCAAAATGCATGGAATCCACTGCATTCAATCGGGATGCTTTGGGCCATGCTGCATACAATCCACTGCATTGAATCGGGATGCATTGGGCCTCACTGCATGGACTCCACTGCATATAATCGGGATCCATTACACCACAATGCATGGAATCATCTGCATTCAATGACGCTGCATGGAATCCACTGCATTCAATCGGGATGCATTTTACCAGGCTGCATGGAATCCATGCATTCATCACGCTGCATGGACTCCACTGCATACAATCGGGATCCATTGCGCCACAATGCATGGAATCCTCTGCATTCAATCAGGATGCTTTGGGCCATGCTGCATAAAATCCACTGCATTCAATCATGCTCCATTAAATCCACTGCATTCAATCAGGCTGCATAAAATACACTGCATTCAATAGGGTTCCATTACTTCACACTTCATGGAATACAGTGCATTCAATCACCCTTCATGCAATCCACTGCATTCAATCGGGATTCATTTTACCACGCTGCATGGAGTTCACTGCATTCAATCACAATGTATGGAATCCACTGCATTCAATCGGGATGCTTTGGGCCATGCCTCATAAAATCCACTGCATTCAATCGGGATGCCTTGGGCCTCGCTGCATGGACTCCATTGCATACAATCAGGATCCATTGCGCCACAATGTATGGAATCCTCGTATTCATTGACGCTTCATGGAATACACTGTATTCAATCGGGATGATTTGGGCCATGCTGCATAAAATCCACTGCCTACAATAATGTTCCATAACTTCACACTGTATGGAATACACTTCATTCCATCACGCTGCATGGAATCCACTGCATTTAATCGGGATGCATTTTACCACACTGCATGGATTACACTGCATTCAATCATGCTGCAGGGAATCCACTGCATTCAATCGGGATGTTTTGGGCCATGCTGCATATAATCCACTGCATTCAATCGGGATGCATTGGGCCTCACTGCATGGACTACACTGCATACAATCGGGATCCATTGCGCCACAATGCATGGAATCCTCTGCATTCAATGACGCTGCATGGAATCCACTGCATTCAATTGGAATGCTTTGGGCCATGCTGTATAAAATCCACTGCATCAATCATGCTGCATGGAATCTACTGCATTCAATCATGCTGCATAATATTCACTGCATTCAATAGTGTACCTTTTCTTCACACTGCATGGAATACACTGCATTCAATCACGCTGCATGGAATAAACTGCATTCAATTGGGATGCATTTAACCACGCTGCCGGATTACACTGCATTCAATGACGCTGCATGGAATCCACTGCATTCAATCGGGATTCTTTGGGGCATGCTTCATGAAATCCACTGCATTCAATCATGCTGCATGGAATCCACTGCATTCAATCATGCTGCATAATATCCACTGCATTCAACATGTTCCATTACTTCACGCTGCATGGAATCCACTGCATTCAATCGGGATGCATTTTACCTCGCTGCATGGATTACACTGCATTCAATGACGCTGCATGGAATCCACTGCATTCAATCGGGATGCTTTGGGCCATGCTGCAAAAAATCCAGTGCAATCAATCAGGATGCATTGGGCCTCGCTGCATGGACTCCACTGCATACAAATGCGATCCATTGCGCCACAATGCATGGAATCCTCTGCATTCAATGATGCTGCATGGAATCCACTGCATTCCATCGGGATGCATTTTACCACACTGCATGGAGTACACTGCATTCAATCACAATGGATGGAATCCAATGCATTCAATCGGGATGCTTTGGGCCATGCTGCAGGAAATCCACTGCATTCAATGACGCTGCATGGAATCGACTGCATTCAATCATGCTGCATATAATCCACTGCTTACAATAGGGTTCAATTTCTTCACGCTGCATGGAATCCACTGCATTCAATCACGCTGCATGGAATCCACTGCATTCCATCGGGATGCATGTTCCCACGCTGCATGGAGTACACTGCATTCAATCAAAATGCATGGAATCCACTGCATTCAATCGGGATGCTTTGGGCCATGCTGCATACAATCCACTGCATTGAATCGGGATGCATTGGGCCTCACTGCATGGACTCCACTGCATATAATCGGGATCCATTACACCACAATGCATGGAATCATCTGCATTCAATGACGCTGCATGGAATCCACTGCATTCAATCGGGATGCATTTTACCAGGCTGCATGGAATCCATGCATTCATCACACTGCATGGACTCCACTGCATACAATCGGGATCCATTGCACCACAATGCATGGAATCCTCTGCATTCAATGACGCTGCATGGAATCCACTGCATTCAATCATGCTGCATGGAATCCAATGCATTCCATTGGGATGCATTTTACCAGGCTGCATTGAATTCACTGCATTCAATCAACATGCACGGAATCCACTGCATTAAATCTCGCTGCATGGAATCCTCTGCATTCAATAATGCTACATGGAATCCACTGTGCTCAATCAGGATGCATTTTACAACGCTGCATGTATTACAATGCATTCAATCACAATGCATGGAATCCACTGCATTCAATCGGGATGCTTTCAGCCACGCTGCATAAAATCCACTACATTCAATTGGGATGCATTGGGTCTCACTGCATGGACTCCACCGCATAAAATCGGGATCCATTGCGCAACAATGCATGGAATCCTCTGCATTCAATGACGCTGCATTGAATCCACTGCATTCAATCGGGATGCTTTGGGCCATTCTGCATAAACTCCACTGCATTCAATAGGGTTCCCTTTCTTCATGCTGCATGGAATACACTGATATCAATCACGCTGCATGGAATCCACTGCATTCAAGCAGGAGGCATTTTACCAAGCTGCATGGAATCCACTGCATTTAATCACGCTGCATGGAATCCACTGCATTCAATCAGGATGCATTTTTCCAGGGTGCATGGAATCCACTGCATTCAATAATGCTGCAGGAAACCACTGCATTCTATCATGCTGCATGGAATCCACTGCATTAAATAGGGTTCCATTTCTTCACCCTGCATGGAATCCACTGCATTCAATCACGCTGCATGTAAACCACTGCATTCAATCGGGATGCATTTAACCAGGCTGCATGGAATCCATGCATTCATCACGCTGCATGGACTCCACTGCATACAATCGGGATCCATTGCGCCACAAGGCATGGAATACTCTGCATTCAATCGGGATGCTTTGGGCCATGCTGCATAAAATCTACTGCATTCAATCATGCTGCATGAAATCCACTGCATTGAATGACGCTGCATAAAATCCACTGCATTCAATAGGGTTCCATTTCTTCACACTTCATGGAATACTGCATTCAATCACGCTGAATGGAATCCACTGCATTCAATCGGGATGAATTTTACAACCCTGAATGGAGTATACTGCATTCAATCACAATGCATGAAATCTACTGCATTCAAACGGGATGCTTTGGGCCATGCCTCATAAAATCCACTGAATTAAATCGGGATGCCTTGGGCCTCGCTGCATGGACTCCACTGCATACAATCAGGATCCATTGCGCCACAATGCATGGAATCCTCGCATTCATTGACGCTGCATGTAATCCACTGTACTCAATCGGGATGCTTTGGGCCATGCTGCATAAAATCCACTGCATTCAATCATGCTTCATGGAATCCACTGCACTCAATCATGCTGCATAAAATCCACTGCATACAATAGGGTTCCATAACTTCACACTGTATAGAATAAACTTCATTCCATCACACTGCATGGAATCCACTGCATTCAATCGGGATGCATTTTACCACACTGCATGGATTACACTGCATTCAATCGCAATGCATAGAATCCACTGCATTCAATTGGGATGCATTTTACCATATTGCATGGAGTTCACTGCATTCAATCATGCTACACGTAATCCACTGCATTCAATCAGGATGCTTTGGGCCATGCTGCATAAAATCCACTGCATTTAATCATGCTGCATGGAATCCACTGCATTCAATCGGGATGCATATTACCAGGCTGCCTGGAATCCATGCATTCATCACACTGCATGGACTCCACTGCATACAATCGGGATCCATTGCGCCACAATGCATGGAATACTTTCATTCAATGATGCTCCATGGAATCCACTGCATTCAATCAGGATGCTTTGGGCCATGCTGCATAAAATCCACCGCATTCAATCATGCTGCATGGAATCCACTGCATTCAATCATGCTGCATAATATCCACTGCATTCAACATGTTCCATTACTTCACGCTGCATGGAATCCACTGCATTCAATCGGGATGCCTTTTACCTCGCTGCATGGATTACACTGCATTCAATGACGCTGCATGGAATCCACTGCATTCAATCGGGATGCTTTGGGCCATGCTGCAAAAAATCCACTGCAATCAATCAGGATGCATTGGGCCTCGCTGCATGGACTCCACTGCATACAATCGCGATCCATTGCGCCACAATGCATGGAATCCTCTGCATTCAATGATGCTGCATGGATTCCACTGCATTCCATCGGGATGCATTTTACCACACTGCATGCAGTACACTGCATTCAATCACAATGGATGGAATCCAATGCATTCAATCGGGATGCTTTGGGCCATGCTGCAGGAAATCCACTGCATTCAATGACGCTGCATGGAATCGACTGCATTCAATCATGCTGCATATAATCCACTGCTTACAATAGGGTTCAATTTCTTCACGCTGCATGGAGTCCACTACATTCAATCACGCTGCATGGAATCCACTGCATTCCATCGGGATGCATGTTCCCACGCTGCATGGAGTACACTGCATTCAATCAAAATGCATGGAATCCACTGCATTCAATCGGGATGCTTTGGGCCATGCTGCATACAACCCACTGCATTGAATCGGGATGCATTGGGCCTCACTGCATGGACTCCACTGCATATAATCGGGATCCATTACACCACAATGCATGGAATCATCTGCATTCAATGACGCTGCATGGAATCCACTGCATTCAATCGGGATGCATTTTACCAGGCTGCATGGAATCCATGCATTCATCACACTGCATGGACTCCACTGCATACAATCGGGATCCATTGCACCACAATGCATGGAATCCTCTGCATTCAATGACGCTGCATGGAATCCACTGCATTCAATCGGGATGCTTTGGGCCATGCCTCATAAAATCCACTTCATTCAATGACGCTGCATGGAATCGACTGCATTCAATCATGCTGCATATAATCCACTGCTTACAATAGGGTTCAATTTCTTCACGCTGCATGGAATCCACTGCATTCAATCACGCTGCATGGAATCCACTGCATTCAATCGGGATGCATGTTACCACGCTGCATGGAGTAAACTACATTCAATCAAAATGCATGGAATCCACTGCATTCAATCGGGATGCTTTGGGCCATGCTGCATACAATCCACTGCATTCAATCGGGATGCATTGGGCCTCACTGCATGGACTCCACTGCATATAATCGGGATCCATTACACCACAATGCATGGAATCATCTGCATTCAATGACGCTGCATGGAATCCACTGCATTCAATCGGGATGCATTTTACCAGGCTGCATGGAATCCATGCATTCATCACGCTGCATGGACTCCACTGCATACAATCGGGATCCATTGCGCCACAATGCATGGAATCCTCTGCATTCAATCAGGATGCTTTGGGCCATGCTGCATAAAATCCACTGCATTCAATCATGCTCCATTAAATCCACTGCATTCAATCAGGCTGCATAAAATACACTGCATTCAATAGGGTTCCATTACTTCACACTTCATGGAATACAGTGCATTCAATCACCCTTCATGCAATCCACTGCATTCAATCGGGATTCATTTTACCACGCTGCATGGAGTTCACTGCATTCAATCACAATGTATGGAATCCACTGCATTCAATCGGGATGCTTTGGGCCATGCCTCATAAAATCCACTGCATTCAATCGGGATGCCTTGGGCCTCGCTGCATGGACTCCATTGCATACAATCAGGATCCATTGCGCCACAATGCATGGAATCCTCGTATTCATTGACGCTTCATGGAATACACTGTATTCAATCGGGATGATTTGGGCCATGCTGTATAAAATCCACTGCATTCAATCATGCTTCATGGAATCCACTGCACTCAATCATGCTGCATAAAATCCACTGCCTACAATAATGTTCCATAACTTCACACTGTATGGAATACACTTCATTCCATCACGCTGCATGTAATCCACTGCATTTAATCGGGATGCATTTTACCACACTGCATGGATTACACTGCATTCAATCATGCTGCAGGGAATCCACTGCATTCAATCGGGATGTTTTGGGCCATGCTGCATATAATCCACTGCATTCAATCGGGATGCATTGGGCCTCACTGCATGGACTACACTGCATACAATCGGGATCCATTGCGCCACAATGCATGGAATCATCTGCATTCAATGACGCTGCATGGAATCCACTGCATTCAATCGGGATGCTTTGGGCCATGCTGTATAAAATCCACTGCATCAATCATGCTGCATGGAATCTACTGCATTCAATCATGCTGCATAATATTCACTGCATTCAATAGTGTACCTTTTCTTCACACTGCATGGAATACACTGCATTCAATCACGCTGCATGGAATAAACTGCATTCAATTGGGATGCATTTAACCACGCTGCCGGATTACACTGCATTCAATGACGCTGCATGGAATCCACTGCATTCAATCGGGATGCTTTGGGGCATGCTTCATGAAATCCACTGCATTCAATGACGCTGCATGGAATCCACTGCATTCAATCGGGATGCTTTGGGGCATGCTTCATGAAATCCACTGCATTCAATCATGCTGCATGGAATCCACTGCATTCAATCATGCTGCATAATATCCACTGCATTCAACAGGTTCCATTACTTCACGCTGCATGGAATCCACTGCATTCAATCGGGATGCATTTTACCTCGCTGCATGGATTACACTGCATTCAATGACGCTGCATGGAATCCACTGCATTCAATCGGGATGCTTTGGGCCATGCTGCAAAAAATCCAGTGCAATCAATCAGGATGCATTGGGCCTCGCTGCATGGACTCCACTGCATACAAATGCGATCCATTGCGCCACAATGCATGGAATCCTCTGCATTCAATGATGCTGCATGGAATCCACTGCATTCCATCGGGATGCATTTTACCACACTGCATGCAGTACACTGCATTCAATCACAATGGATGGAATCCAATGCATTCAATCGGGATGCTTTGGGCCATGCTGCAGGAAATCCACTGCATTCAATGACGCTGCATGGAATCGACTGCATTCAATCATGCTGCATATAATCCACTGCTTACAATAGGGTTCAATTTCTTCACGCTGCATGGAATCCACTGCATTCAATCACGCTGCATGGAATCCACTGCATTCCATCGGGATGCATGTTCCCACGCTGCATGGAGTACACTGCATTCAATCAAAATGCATGGAATCCACTGCATTCAATCGGGATGCTTTGGGCCATGCTGCATACAATCCACTGCATTGAATCGGGATGCATTGGGCCTCACTGCATGGACTCCACTGCATATAATCGGGATCCATTACACCACAATGCATGGAATCATCTGCATTCAATGACGCTGCATGGAATCCACTGCATTCAATCGGGATGCATTTTACCAGGCTGCATGGAATCCATGCATTCATCACGCTGCATGGACTCCACTGCATACAATCGGGATCCATTGCGCCACAATGCATGGAATCCTCTGCATTCAATCAGGATGCTTTGGGCCATGCTGCATAAAATCCACTGCATTCAATCATGCTCCATTAAATCCACTGCATTCAATCAGGCTGCATAAAATACACTGCATTCAATAGGGTTCCATTACTTCACACTTCATGGAATACAGTGCATTCAATCACCCTTCATGCAATCCACTGCATTCAATCGGGATTCATTTTACCACGCTGCATGGAGTTCACTGCATTCAATCACAATGTATGGAATCCACTGCATTCAATCGGGATGCTTTGGGCCATGCCTCATAAAATCCACTGCATTCAATCGGGATGCCT
Organism: Sus scrofa; assembly: GCF_054392235.1. Lineage (NCBI taxonomy): Eukaryota > Metazoa > Chordata > Mammalia > Artiodactyla > Suidae > Sus > Sus scrofa. The sequence continues at coordinate 3,203,095 of NC_139397.1, forward strand.
TGGGCCTCGCTGCATGGACTCCATTGCATACAATCAGGATCCATTGCGCCACAATGTATGGAATCCTCGTATTCATTGACGCTTCATGGAATACACTGTATTCAATCGGGATGATTTGGGCCATGCTGCATAAAATCCACTGCCTACAATAATGTTCCATAACTTCACACTGTATGGAATACACTTCATTCCATCACGCTGCATGGAATCCACTGCATTTAATCGGGATGCATTTTACCACACTGCATGGATTACACTGCATTCAATCATGCTGCAGGGAATCCACTGCATTCAATCGGGATGTTTTGGGCCATGCTGCATATAATCCACTGCATTCAATCGGGATGCATTGGGCCTCACTGCATGGACTACACTGCATACAATCGGGATCCATTGCGCCACAATGCATGGAATCCTCTGCATTCAATGACGCTGCATGGAATCCACTGCATTCAATTGGAATGCTTTGGGCCATGCTGTATAAAATCCACTGCATCAATCATGCTGCATGGAATCTACTGCATTCAATCATGCTGCATAATATTCACTGCATTCAATAGTGTACCTTTTCTTCACACTGCATGGAATACACTGCATTCAATCACGCTGCATGGAATAAACTGCATTCAATTGGGATGCATTTAACCACGCTGCCGGATTACACTGCATTCAATGACGCTGCATGGAATCCACTGCATTCAATCGGGATTCTTTGGGGCATGCTTCATGAAATCCACTGCATTCAATCATGCTGCATGGAATCCACTGCATTCAATCATGCTGCATAATATCCACTGCATTCAACATGTTCCATTACTTCACGCTGCATGGAATCCACTGCATTCAATCGGGATGCATTTTACCTCGCTGCATGGATTACACTGCATTCAATGACGCTGCATGGAATCCACTGCATTCAATCGGGATGCTTTGGGCCATGCTGCAAAAAATCCAGTGCAATCAATCAGGATGCATTGGGCCTCGCTGCATGGACTCCACTGCATACAAATGCGATCCATTGCGCCACAATGCATGGAATCCTCTGCATTCAATGATGCTGCATGGAATCCACTGCATTCCATCGGGATGCATTTTACCACACTGCATGGAGTACACTGCATTCAATCACAATGGATGGAATCCAATGCATTCAATCGGGATGCTTTGGGCCATGCTGCAGGAAATCCACTGCATTCAATGACGCTGCATGGAATCGACTGCATTCAATCATGCTGCATATAATCCACTGCTTACAATAGGGTTCAATTTCTTCACGCTGCATGGAATCCACTGCATTCAATCACGCTGCATGGAATCCACTGCATTCCATCGGGATGCATGTTCCCACGCTGCATGGAGTACACTGCATTCAATCAAAATGCATGGAATCCACTGCATTCAATCGGGATGCTTTGGGCCATGCTGCATACAATCCACTGCATTGAATCGGGATGCATTGGGCCTCACTGCATGGACTCCACTGCATATAATCGGGATCCATTACACCACAATGCATGGAATCATCTGCATTCAATGACGCTGCATGGAATCCACTGCATTCAATCGGGATGCATTTTACCAGGCTGCATGGAATCCATGCATTCATCACACTGCATGGACTCCACTGCATACAATCGGGATCCATTGCACCACAATGCATGGAATCCTCTGCATTCAATGACGCTGCATGGAATCCACTGCATTCAATCGGGATGCTTTGGGCCATGCCTCATAAAATCCACTTCATTCAATGACGCTGCATGGAATCGACTGCATTCAATCATGCTGCATATAATCCACTGCTTACAATAGGGTTCAATTTCTTCACGCTGCATGGAATCCACTGCATTCAATCACGCTGCATGGAATCCACTGCATTCAATCGGGATGCATGTTACCACGCTGCATGGAGTAAACTACATTCAATCAAAATGCATGGAATCCACTGCATTCAATCGGGATGCTTTGGGCCATGCTGCATACAATCCACTGCATTCAATCGGGATGCATTGGGCCTCACTGCATGGACTCCACTGCATATAATCGGGATCCATTACACCACAATGCATGGAATCATCTGCATTCAATGACGCTGCATGGAATCCACTGCATTCAATCGGGATGCATTTTACCAGGCTGCATGGAATCCATGCATTCATCACGCTGCATGGACTCCACTGCATACAATCGGGATCCATTGCGCCACAATGCATGGAATCCTCTGCATTCAATCAGGATGCTTTGGGCCATGCTGCATAAAATCCACTGCATTCAATCATGCTCCATTAAATCCACTGCATTCAATCAGGCTGCATAAAATACACTGCATTCAATAGGGTTCCATTACTTCACACTTCATGGAATACAGTGCATTCAATCACGCTTCATGCAATCCACTGCATTCAATCGGGATTCATTTTACCACGCTGCATGGAGTTCACTGCATTCAATCACAATGTATGGAATCCACTGCATTCAATCGGGATGCTTTGGGCCATGCCTCATAAAATCCACTGCATTCAATCGGGATGCCTTGGGCCTCGCTGCATGGACTCCATTGCATACAATCAGGATCCATTGCGCCACAATGTATGGAATCCTCGTATTCATTGACGCTTCATGGAATACACTGTATTCAATCGGGATGATTTGGGCCATGCTGTATAAAATCCACTGCATTCAATCATGCTTCATGGAATCCACTGCACTCAATCATGCTGCATAAAATCCACTGCCTACAATAATGTTCCATAACTTCACACTGTATGGAATACACTTCATTCCATCACGCTGCATGGAATCCACTGCATTTAATCGGGATGCATTTTACCACACTGCATGGATTACACTGCATTCAATCATGCTGCAGGGAATCCACTGCATTCAATCGGGATGTTTTGGGCCATGCTGCATATAATCCACTGCATTCAATCGGGATGCATTGGGCCTCACTGCATGGACTACACTGCATACAATCGGGATCCATTGCGCCACAATGCATGGAATCATCTGCATTCAATGACGCTGCATGGAATCCACTGCATTCAATCGGGATGCTTTGGGCCATGCTGTATAAAATCCACTGCATCAATCATGCTGCATGGAATCTACTGCATTCAATCATGCTGCATAATATTCACTGCATTCAATAGTGTACCTTTTCTTCACACTGCATGGAATACACTGCATTCAATCACGCTGCATGGAATAAACTGCATTCAATTGGGATGCATTTAACCACGCTGCCGGATTACACTGCATTCAATGACGCTGCATGGAATCCACTGCATTCAATCGGGATGCTTTGGGGCATGCTTCATGAAATCCACTGCATTCAATGACGCTGCATGGAATCCACTGCATTCAATCGGGATGCTTTGGGGCATGCTTCATGAAATCCACTGCATTCAATCATGCTGCATGGAATCCACTGCATTCAATCATGCTGCATAATATCCACTGCATTCAACATGTTCCATTACTTCACGCTGCATGGAATCCACTGCATTCAATCGGGATGCCTTTTACCTCGCTGCATGGATTACACTGCATTCAATGACGCTGCATGGAATCCACTGCATTCAATCGGGATGCTTTGGGCCATGCTGCAAAAAATCCAGTGCAATCAATCAGGATGCATTGGGCCTCGCTGCATGGACTCCACTGCATACAAATGCGATCCATTGCGCCACAATGCATGGAATCCTCTGCATTCAATGATGCTGCATGGAATCCACTGCATTCCATCGGGATGCATTTTACCACACTGCATGGAGTACACTGCATTCAATCACAATGGATGGAATCCAATGCATTCAATCGGGATGCTTTGGGCCATGCTGCAGGAAATCCACTGCATTCAATGACGCTGCATGGAATCGACTGCATTCAATCATGCTGCATATAATCCACTGCTTACAATAGGGTTCAATTTCTTCACGCTGCATGGAATCCACTGCATTCAATCACGCTGCATGGAATCCACTGCATTCCATCGGGATGCATGTTCCCACGCTGCATGGAGTACACTGCATTCAATCAAAATGCATGGAATCCACTGCATTCAATCGGGATGCTTTGGGCCATGCTGCATACAATCCACTGCATTGAATCGGGATGCATTGGGCCTCACTGCATGGACTCCACTGCATATAATCGGGATCCATTACACCACAATGCATGGAATCATCTGCATTCAATGACGCTGCATGGAATCCACTGCATTCAATCGGGATGCATTTTACCAGGCTGCATGGAATCCATGCATTCATCACACTGCATGGACTCCACTGCATACAATCGGGATCCATTGCACCACAATGCATGGAATCCTCTGCATTCAATGACGCTGCATGGAATCCACTGCATTCAATCGGGATGCTTTGGGCCATGCCTCATAAAATCCACTTCATTCAATGACGCTGCATGGAATCGACTGCATTCAATCATGCTGCATATAATCCACTGCTTACAATAGGGTTCAATTTCTTCACGCTGCATGGAATCCACTGCATTCAATCACGCTGCATGGAATCCACTGCATTCAATCGGGATGCATGTTACCACGCTGCATGGAGTAAACTACATTCAATCAAAATGCATGGAATCCACTGCATTCAATCGGGATGCTTTGGGCCATGCTGCATACAATCCACTGCATTCAATCGGGATGCATTGGGCCTCACTGCATGGACTCCACTGCATATAATCGGGATCCATTACACCACAATGCATGGAATCATCTGCATTCAATGACGCTGCATGGAATCCACTGCATTCAATCGGGATGCATTTTACCAGGCTGCATGGAATCCATGCATTCATCACGCTGCATGGACTCCACTGCATACAATCGGGATCCATTGCGCCACAATGCATGGAATCCTCTGCATTCAATCAGGATGCTTTGGGCCATGCTGCATAAAATCCACTGCATTCAATCATGCTCCATTAAATCCACTGCATTCAATCAGGCTGCATAAAATACACTGCATTCAATAGGGTTCCATTACTTCACACTTCATGGAATACAGTGCATTCAATCACCCTTCATGCAATCCACTGCATTCAATCGGGATTCATTTTACCACGCTGCATGGAGTTCACTGCATTCAATCACAATGTATGGAATCCACTGCATTCAATCGGGATGCTTTGGGCCATGCCTCATAAAATCCACTGCATTCAATCGGGATGCCTTGGGCCTCGCTGCATGGACTCCATTGCATACAATCAGGATCCATTGCGCCACAATGTATGGAATCCTCGTATTCATTGACGCTTCATGGAATACACTGTATTCAATCGGGATGATTTGGGCCATGCTGCATAAAATCCACTGCCTACAATAATGTTCCATAACTTCACACTGTATGGAATACACTTCATTCCATCACGCTGCATGTAATCCACTGCATTTAATCGGGATGCATTTTACCACACTGCATGGATTACACTGCATTCAATCATGCTGCAGGGAATCCACTGCATTCAATCGGGATGTTTTGGGCCATGCTGCATATAATCCACTGCATTCAATCGGGATGCATTGGGCCTCACTGCATGGACTACACTGCATACAATCGGGATCCATTGCGCCACAATGCATGGAATCCTCTGCATTCAATGACGCTGCATGGAATCCACTGCATTCAATTGGAATGCTTTGGGCCATGCTGTATAAAATCCACTGCATCAATCATGCTGCATGGAATCTACTGCATTCAATCATGCTGCATAATATTCACTGCATTCAATAGTGTACCTTTTCTTCACACTGCATGGAATACACTGCATTCAATCACGCTGCATGGAATAAACTGCATTCAATTGGGATGCATTTAACCACGCTGCCGGATTACACTGCATTCAATGACGCTGCATGGAATCCACTGCATTCAATCGGGATTCTTTGGGGCATGCTTCATGAAATCCACTGCATTCAATCATGCTGCATGGAATCCACTGCATTCAATCATGCTGCATAATATCCACTGCATTCAACATGTTCCATTACTTCACGCTGCATGGAATCCACTGCATTCAATCGGGATGCATTTTACCTCGCTGCATGGATTACACTGCATTCAATGACGCTGCATGGAATCCACTGCATTCAATCGGGATGCTTTGGGCCATGCTGCAAAAAATCCAGTGCAATCAATCAGGATGCATTGGGCCTCGCTGCATGGACTCCACTGCATACAAATGCGATCCATTGCGCCACAATGCATGGAATCCTCTGCATTCAATGATGCTGCATGGAATCCACTGCATTCCATCGGGATGCATTTTACCACACTGCATGGAGTACACTGCATTCAATCACAATGGATGGAATCCAATGCATTCAATCGGGATGCTTTGGGCCATGCTGCAGGAAATCCACTGCATTCAATGACGCTGCATGGAATCGACTGCATTCAATCATGCTGCATATAATCCACTGCTTACAATAGGGTTCAATTTCTTCACGCTGCATGGAATCCACTGCATTCAATCACGCTGCATGGAATCCACTGCATTCCATCGGGATGCATGTTCCCACGCTGCATGGAGTACACTGCATTCAATCAAAATGCATGGAATCCACTGCATTCAATCGGGATGCTTTGGGCCATGCTGCATACAATCCACTGCATTGAATCGGGATGCATTGGGCCTCACTGCATGGACTCCACTGCATATAATCGGGATCCATTACACCACAATGCATGGAATCATCTGCATTCAATGACGCTGCATGGAATCCACTGCATTCAATCGGGATGCATTTTACCAGGCTGCATGGAATCCATGCATTCATCACACTGCATGGACTCCACTGCATACAATCGGGATCCATTGCACCACAATGCATGGAATCCTCTGCATTCAATGACGCTGCATGGAATCCACTGCATTCAATCGGGATGCTTTGGGCCATGCCTCATAAAATCCACTTCATTCAATGACGCTGCATGGAATCGACTGCATTCAATCATGCTGCATATAATCCACTGCTTACAATAGGGTTCAATTTCTTCACGCTGCATGGAATCCACTGCATTCAATCACGCTGCATGGAATCCACTGCATTCAATCGGGATGCATGTTACCACGCTGCATGGAGTAAACTACATTCAATCAAAATGCATGGAATCCACTGCATTCAATCGGGATGCTTTGGGCCATGCTGCATACAATCCACTGCATTGAATCGGGATGCATTGGGCCTCACTGCATGGACTCCACTGCATATAATCGGGATCCATTACACCACAATGCATGGAATCATCTGCATTCAATGACGCTGCATGGAATCCACTGCATTCAATCGGGATGCATTTTACCAGGCTGCATGGAATCCATGCATTCATCACGCTGCATGGACTCCACTGCATACAATCGGGATCCATTGCGCCACAATGAATGGAATCCTCTGCATTCAATCAGGATGCTTTGGGCCATGCTGCATAAAATCCACTGCATTCAATCATGCTCCATTAAATCCACTGCATTCAATCAGGCTGCATAAAATACACTGCATTCAATAGGGTTCCATTACTTCACACTTCATGGAATACAGTGCATTCAATCACGCTTCATGCAATCCACTGCATTCAATCGGGATTCATTTTACCACGCTGCATGGAGTTCACTGCATTCAATCACAATGTATGGAATCCACTGCATTCAATCGGGATGCTTTGGGCCATGCCTCATAAAATCCACTGCATTCAATCGGGATGCCTTGGGCCTCGCTGCATGGACTCCATTGCATACAATCAGGATCCATTGCGCCACAATGTATGGAATCCTCGTATTCATTGACGCTTCATGGAATACACTGTATTCAATCGGGATGATTTGGGCCATGCTGCATAAAATCCACTGCATTCAATCATGCTTCATGGAATCCACTGCACTCAATCATGCTGCATAAAATCCACTGCCTACAATAATGTTCCATAACTTCACACTGTATGGAATACACTTCATTCCATCACGCTGCATGGAATCCACTGCATTCAATCGGGATGCTTTGGGCCATGCTGCATAAAATACACTGCATTCAATCATGCTGCATGGATTCCACTGCATTCAATCATGCTGCATAAAATCCAATGCATTCAATAGGGTTCCATTTCTTCACACTGCATGGGCTTCACTGCATTCAATCACTCTGCATGAAATTCACTGCATTAGATCTGGATGCATTTTACCACGCTGCATGGATTACACTGCATTCAATGACGCTGCATGCAATCCACTGCATTCAATCGGGATGCTTTGGGCCATGCTGCATAAAATCCACTGCATTCAATCATGCTGCATGGAATCCACTGCATTCAATCATGCTGCATAATATTCACTGCATTCAATAGGGTTTCATTTTTTCATGCTGCATGGAATCCACTGCATTCAATCATGCTGCATGGAATCCAATGCATTCCATTGGGATGCATTTTACCAGGCTGCATTGAATTCACTGCATTCAATCAACATGCACGGACTCCACTGCATTAAATCTCGCTGCATGGAATCCTCTGCATTCAATAACGCTACATGGAATCCACTGTGCTCAATCAGGATGCATTTTACAACGCTGCATGTATTACAATGCATTCAATCACAATGCATGGAATCCACTGCATTCAATCGGGATGCTTTCAGCCACGCTGCATAAAATCCACTACATTCAATTGGGATGCATTGGGTCTCACTGCATGGACTCCACCGCATAAAATCGGGATCCATTGCGCAACAATGCATGGAATCCTCTGCATTCAATGACGCTGCATTGAATCCACTGCATTCAATCGGGATGCTTTGGGCCATTCTGCATAAACTCCACTGCATTCAATAGGGTTCCCTTTCTTCATGCTGCATGGAATACACTGATATCAATCACGCTGCATGGAATCCACTGCATTCAAACAGGAGGCATTTTACCAAGCTGCATGGAATCCACTGCATTTAATCACGCTGCATGGAATCCACTGCATTCAATCAGGATGCATTTTTCCAGGGTGCATGGAATCCACTGCATTCAATAATGCTGCAGGAAACCACTGCATTCTATCATGCTGCATGGAATCCACTGCATTAAATAGGGTTCCATTTCTTCACCCTGCATGGAATCCACTGCATTCAATCACGCTGCATGTAAACCACTGCATTCAATCGGGATGCATTTAACCAGGCTGCATGGAATCCATGCATTCATCACGCTGCATGGACTCCACTGCATACAATCGGGATCCATTGCGCCACAAGGCATGGAATACTCTGCATTCAATCGGGATGCTTTGGGCCATGCTGCATAAAATCTACTGCATTCAATCATGCTGCATGAAATCCACTGCATTGAATGACGCTGCATAAAATCCACTGCATTCAATAGGGTTCCATTTCTTCACACTTCATGGAATACTGCATTCAATCACGCTGAATGGAATCCACTGCATTCAATCGGGATGAATTTTACAACCCTGAATGGAGTATACTGCATTCAATCACAATGCATGAAATCTACTGCATTCAAACGGGATGCTTTGGGCCATGCCTCATAAAATCCACTGCATTCAATCGGGATGCCTTGGGCCTCGCTGCATGGACTCCACTGCATACAATCAGGATCCATTGCGCCACAATGCATGGAATCCTCGCATTCATTGACGCTGCATGTAATCCACTGTACTCAATCGGGATGCTTTGGGCCATGCTGCATAAAATCCACTGCATTCAATCATGCTTCATGGAATCCACTGCACTCAATCATGCTGCATAAAATCCACTGCATACAATAGGGTTCCATAACTTCACACTGTATAGAATAAACTTCATTCCATCACACTGCATGGAATCCACTGCATTCAATCGGGATGCATTTTACCACACTGCATGGATTACACTGCATTCAATCGCAATGCATAGAATCCACTGAATTCAATTGGGATGCATTTTACCATATTGCATGGAGTTCACTGCATTCAATCATGCTACACGTAATCCACTGCATTCAATCAGGATGCTTTGGGCCATGCTGCATAAAATCCACTGCATTCAATCATGCTGCATGGAATCCACTGCATTCAATCGGGATGCATATTACCAGGCTGCCTGGAATCCATGCATTCATCACACTGCATGGACTCCACTGCATACAATCGGGATCCATTGCGCCACAATGCATGGAATACTTTCATTCAATGATGCTCCATGGAATCCACTGCATTCAATCAGGATGCTTTGGGCCATGCTGCATAAAATCCACTGCATTCAATCATGCTGCATGGAATCCACTGCATTCAATCATGCTGCATAATATCCACTGCATTCAACATGTTCCATTACTTCACGCTGCATGGAATCCACTGCATTCAATCGGGATGCATTTTACCTCGCTGCATGGATTACACTGCATTCAATGACGCTGCATGGAATCCACTGCATTCAATCGGGATGCTTTGGGCCATGCTGCAAAAAATCCAGTGCAATCAATCAGGATGCATTGGGCCTCGCTGCATGGACTCCACTGCATACAAATGCGATCCATTGCGCCACAAAGCATGGAATCCTCTGCATTCAATGATGCTGCATGGAATCCACTGCATTCCATCGGGATGCATTTTACCACACTGCATGGAGTACACTGCATTCAATCACAATGGATGGAATCCAATGCATTCAATCGGGATGCTTTGGGCCATGCTGCAGGAAATCCACTGCATTCAATGACGCTGCATGGAATCAACTGCATTCAATCATGCTGCATATAATCCACTGCTTACAATAGGGTTCAATTTCTTCACGCTGCATGGAATCCACTGCATTCAATCACGCTGCATGGAATCCACTGCATTCCATCGGGATGCATGTTCCCACGCTGCATGGAGTACACTGCATTCAATCAAAATGCATGGAATCCACTGCATTCAATCGGGATGCTTTGGGCCATGCTGCATACAATCCACTGCATTGAATCGGGATGCATTGGGCCTCACTGCATGGACTCCACTGCATATAATCGGGATCCATTACACCACAATGCATGGAATCATCTGCATTCAATGACGCTGCATGGAATCCACTGCATTCAATCGGGATGCATTTTACCAGGCTGCATGGAATCCATGCATTCATCACACTGCATGGACTCCACTGCATACAATCGGGATCCATTGCACCACAATGCATGGAATCCTCTGCATTCAATGACGCTGCATGGAATCCACTGCATTCAATCGGGATGCTTTGGGCCATGCCTCATAAAATCCACTTCATTCAATGACGCTGCATGGAATCGACTGCATTCAATCATGCTGCATATAATCCACTGCTTACAATAGGGTTCAATTTCTTCACGCTGCATGGAATCCACTGCATTCAATCACGCTGCATGGAATCCACTGCATTCAATCGGGATGCATGTTACCACGCTGCATGGAGTAAACTACATTCAATCAAAATGCATGGAATCCACTGCATTCAATCGGGATGCTTTGGGCCATGCTGCATACAATCCACTGCATTCAATCGGGATGCATTGGGCCTCACTGCATGGACTCCACTGCATATAATCGGGATCCATTACACCACAATGCATGGAATCATCTGCATTCAATGACGCTGCATGGAATCCACTGCATTCAATCGGGATGCATTTTACCAGGCTGCATGGAATCCATGCATTCATCACGCTGCATGGACTCCACTGCATACAATCGGGATCCATTGCGCCACAATGCATGGAATCCTCTGCATTCAATCAGGATGCTTTGGGCCATGCTGCATAAAATCCACTGCATTCAATCATGCTCCATTAAATCCACTGCATTCAATCAGGCTGCATAAAATACACTGCATTCAATAGGGTTCCATTACTTCACACTTCATGGAATACAGTGCATTCAATCACCCTTCATGCAATCCACTGCATTCAATCGGGATTCATTTTACCACGCTGCATGGAGTTCACTGCATTCAATCACAATGTATGGAATCCACTGCATTCAATCGGGATGCTTTGGGCCATGCCTCATAAAATCCACTGCATTCAATCGGGATGCCTTGGGCCTCGCTGCATGGACTCCATTGCATACAATCAGGATCCATTGCGCCACAATGTATGGAATCCTCGTATTCATTGACGCTTCATGGAATACACTGTATTCAATCGGGATGATTTGGGCCATGCTGTATAAAATCCACTGCATTCAATCATGCTTCATGGAATCCACTGCACTCAATCATGCTGCATAAAATCCACTGCCTACAATAATGTTCCATAACTTCACACTGTATGGAATACACTTCATTCCATCACGCTGCATGTAATCCACTGCATTTAATCGGGATGCATTTTACCACACTGCATGGATTACACTGCATTCAATGACGCTGCATGGAATCCACTGCATTCAATCGGGATTCTTTGGGCATGCTTCATGAAATCCACTGCATTCAATCATGCTGCATGGAATCCACTGCATTCAATCATGCTGCATAATATCCACTGCATTCAACATGTTCCATTACTTCACGCTGCATGGAATCCACTGCATTCAATCGGGATGCATTTTACCTCGCTGCATGGATTACACTGCATTCAATGACGCTGCATGGAATCCACTGCATTCAATCGGGATGCTTTGGGCCATGCTGCAAAAAATCCAGTGCAATCAATCAGGATGCATTGGGCCTCGCTGCATGGACTCCACTGCATACAAATGCGATCCATTGCGCCACAATGCATGGAATCCTCTGCATTCAATGATGCTGCATGGAATCCACTGCATTCCATCGGGATGCATTTTACCACACTGCATGGAGTACACTGCATTCAATCACAATGGATGGAATCCAATGCATTCAATCGGGATGCTTTGGGCCATGCTGCAGGAAATCCACTGCATTCAATGACGCTGCATGGAATCGACTGCATTCAATCATGCTGCATATAATCCACTGCTTACAATAGGGTTCAATTTCTTCACGCTGCATGGAATCCACTGCATTCAATCACGCTGCATGGAATCCACTGCATTCCATCGGGATGCATGTTCCCACGCTGCATGGAGTACACTGCATTCAATCAAAATGCATGGAATCCACTGCATTCAATCGGGATGCTTTGGGCCATGCTGCATACAATCCACTGCATTGAATCGGGATGCATTGGGCCTCACTGCATGGACTCCACTGCATATAATCGGGATCCATTACACCACAATGCATGGAATCATCTGCATTCAATGACGCTGCATGGAATCCACTGCATTCAATCGGGATGCATTTTACCAGGCTGCATGGAATCCATGCATTCATCACACTGCATGGACTCCACTGCATACAATCGAGATCCATTGCACCACAATGCATGGAATCCTCTGCATTCAATGACGCTGCATGGAATCCACTGCATTCAATCGGGATGCTTTGGGCCATGCCTCATAAAATCCACTTCATTCAATGACGCTGCATGGAATCGACTGCATTCAATCATGCTGCATATAATCCACTGCTTACAATAGGGTTCAATTTCTTCACGCTGCATGGAATCCACTGCATTCAATCACGCTGCATGGAATCCACTGCATTCAATCGGGATGCATGTTACCACGCTGCATGGAGTAAACTACATTCAATCAAAATGCATGGAATCCACTGCATTCAATCGGGATGCTTTGGGCCATGCTGCATACAATCCACTGCATTCAATCGGGATGCATTGGGCCTCACTGCATGGACTCCACTGCATATAATCGGGATCCATTACACCACAATGCATGGAATCATCTGCATTCAATGACGCTGCATGGAATCCACTGCATTCAATCGGGATGCATTTTACCAGGCTGCATGGAATCCATGCATTCATCACGCTGCATGGACTCCACTGCATACAATCGGGATCCATTGCGCCACAATGCATGGAATCCTCTGCATTCAATCAGGATGCTTTGGGCCATGCTGCATAAAATCCACTGCATTCAATCATGCTCCATTAAATCCACTGCATTCAATCAGGCTGCATAAAATACACTGCATTCAATAGGGTTCCATTACTTCACACTTCATGGAATACAGTGCATTCAATCACCCTTCATGCAATCCACTGCATTCAATCGGGATTCATTTTACCACGCTGCATGGAGTTCACTGCATTCAATCACAATGTATGGAATCCACTGCATTCAATCGGGATGCTTTGGGCCATGCCTCATAAAATCCACTGCATTCAATCGGGATGCCTTGGGCCTCGCTGCATGGACTCCATTGCATACAATCAGGATCCATTGCGCCACAATGTATGGAATCCTCGTATTCATTGACGCTTCATGGAATACACTGTATTCAATCGGGATGATTTGGGCCATGCTGCATAAAATCCACTGCCTACAATAATGTTCCATAACTTCACACTGTATGGAATACACTTCATTCCATCACGCTGCATGTAATCCACTGCATTTAATCGGGATGCATTTTACCACACTGCATGGATTACACTGCATTCAATCATGCTGCAGGGAATCCACTGCATTCAATCGGGATGTTTTGGGCCATGCTGCATATAATCCACTGCATTCAATCGGGATGCATTGGGCCTCACTGCATGGACTACACTGCATACAATCGGGATCCATTGCGCCACAATGCATAGAATCCTCTGCATTCAATGACGCTGCATGGAATCCACTGCATTCAATCGGAATGCTTTGGGCCATGCTGTATAAAATCCACTGCATCAATCATGCTGCATGGAATCTACTGCATTCAATCATGCTGCATAATATTCACTGCATTCAATAGTGTACCTTTTCTTCACACTGCATGGAATACACTGCATTCAATCACGCTGCATGGAATAAACTGCATTCAATTGGGATGCATTTAACCACGCTGCCGGACTACACTGCATTCAATGACGCTGCATGGAATCCACTGCATTCAATCGGGATTCTTTGGGCATGCTTCATGAAATCCACTGCATTCAATCATGCTGCATGGAATCCACTGCATTCAATCATGCTGCATAATATCCACTGCATTCAACATGTTCCATTACTTCACGCTGCATGGAATCCACTGCATTCAATCGGGATGCATTTTACCTCGCTGCATGGATTACACTGCATTCAATGACGCTGCATGGAATCCACTGCATTCAATCGGGATGCTTTGGGCCATGCTGCAAAAAATCCAGTGCAATCAATCAGGATGCATTGGGCCTCGCTGCATGGACTCCACTGCATACAAATGCGATCCATTGCGCCACAATGCATGGAATCCTCTGCATTCAATGATGCTGCATGGAATCCACTGCATTCCATCGGGATGCATTTTACCACACTGCATGGAGTACACTGCATTCAATCACAATGGATGGAATCCAATGCATTCAATCGGGATGCTTTGGGCCATGCTGCAGGAAATCCACTGCATTCAATGACGCTGCATGGAATCGACTGCATTCAATCATGCTGCATATAATCCACTGCTTACCATAGGGTTCAATTTCTTCACGCTGCATGGAATCCACTGCATTCAATCACGCTGCATGGAATCCACTGCATTCCATCGGGATGCATGTTCCCACGCTGCATGGAGTACACTGCATTCAATCAAAATGCATGGAATCCACTGCATTCAATCGGGATGCTTTGGGCCATGCTGCATACAATCCACTGCATTGAATCGGGATGCATTGGGCCTCACTGCATGGACTCCACTGCATATAATCGGGATCCATTACACCACAATGCATGGAATCATCTGCATTCAATGACGCTGCATGGAATCCACTGCATTCAATCGGGATGCATTTTACCAGGCTGCATGGAATCCATGCATTCATCACACTGCATGGACTCCACTGCATACAATCGGGATCCATTGCACCACAATGCATGGAATCCTCTGCATTCAATGACGCTGCATGGAATCCACTGCATTCAATCGGGATGCTTTGGGCCATGCCTCATAAAATCCACTTCATTCAATGACGCTGCATGGAATCGACTGCATTCAATCATGCTGCATATAATCCACTGCTTACAATAGGGTTCAATTTCTTCACGCTGCATGGAATCCACTGCATTCAATCACGCTGCATGGAATCCACTGCATTCAATCGGGATGCATGTTACCACGCTGCATGGAGTAAACTACATTCAATCAAAATGCATGGAATCCACTGCATTCAATCGGGATGCTTTGGGCCATGCTGCATACAATCCACTGCATTCAATCGGGATGCATTGGGCCTCACTGCATGGACTCCACTGCATATAATCGGGATCCATTACACCACAATGCATGGAATCATCTGCATTCAATGACGCTGCATGGAATCCACTGCATTCAATCGGGATGCATTTTACCAGGCTGCATGGAATCCATGCATTCATCACGCTGCATGGACTCCACTGCATACAATCGGGATCCATTGCGCCACAATGCATGGAATCCTCTGCATTCAATCAGGATGCTTTGGGCCATGCTGCATAAAATCCACTGCATTCAATCATGCTCCATTAAATCCACTGCATTCAATCAGGCTGCATAAAATACACTGCATTCAATAGGGTTCCATTACTTCACACTTCATGGAATACAGTGCATTCAATCACGCTTCATGCAATCCACTGCATTCAATCGGGATTCATTTTACCACGCTGCATGGAGTTCACTGCATTCAATCACAATGTATGGAATCCACTGCATTCAATCGGGATGCTTTGGGCCATGCCTCATAAAATCCACTGCATTCAATCGGGATGCCTTGGGCCTCGCTGCATGGACTCCATTGCATACAATCAGGATCCATTGCGCCACAATGTATGGAATCCTCGTATTCATTGACGCATCATGGAATACACTGTATTCAATCGGGATGATTTGGGCCATGCTGCATAAAATCCACTGCATTCAATCATGCTTCATGGAATCCACTGCACTCAATCATGCTGCATAAAATCCACTGCCTACAATAATGTTCCATAACTTCACACTGTATGGAATACACTTCATTCCATCACGCTGCATGGAATCCACTGCATTTAATCGGGATGCATTTTACCACACTGCATGGATTACACTGCATTCAATCATGCTGCAGGGAATCCACTGCATTCAATCGGGATGTTTTGGGCCATGCTGCATATAATCCACTGCATTCAATCGGGATGCATTGGGCCTCACTGCATGGACTACACTGCATACAATCGGGATCCATTGCGCCACAATGCATGGAATCCTCTGCATTCAATGACGCTGCATGGAATCCACTGCATTCAATCGGAATGCTTTGGGCCATGCTGTATAAAATCCACTGCATCAATCATGCTGCATGGAATCTACTGCATTCAATCATGCTGCATAATATTCACTGCATTCAATAGTGTACCTTTTCTTCACACTGCATGGAATACACTGCATTCAATCACGCTGCATGGAATAAACTGCATTCAATTGGGATGCATTTAACCACGCTGCCGGATTACACTGCATTCAATGACGCTGCATGGAATCCACTGCATTCAATCGGGATGCTTTGGGGCATGCTTCATGAAATCCACTGCATTCAATCATGCTGCATGGAATCCACTGCATTCAATAGGGTTCAATTTCTTCACACTGAATGGAATACAGTGCATGCAATCACGCTCCATGGACTCCACTGCATACACTCTGGATCCATTGAGCCACAATGAATGGAATCCTCTGTATTCAATGACGCTGCATGGAATCCACTGCGGTGAATCAGGATGCTTTGGGCCATGCCGCATATAATCTACTGCATTCAATTGGGAAGCATTTGGCCTCGCTGCATTGACTCCACTTGATAAAATCGGGATCCATTGCGCCACAATGCATGGAATCCTCTGAATTCAATGACGCTGCATGGAATCCACTGCAATCAATCGGGATGCTTTGGGCCAGGCTGCATAAAATCCACTGCATGCAATCAGGCTGCATGGAATCCACTGCATTCAATAGGGTTCCATTTCTTCACGCTGCATGGAATCCACTGCATTCAATCACGCTGCATGGAATCCACTGCATTCAATCGGGATGCATTTTACCACGCTGAATGGAGTACACTGCATTCAATCACAATGCATGGAATCCACTGCATTGAATCGGGATGCTTTGGGCCATGCTGCAGAAAATCCACTGCATTCAATCGGGATGCATTGGGACTCGCTGCATAGACTCCACTGCATATAATCTGGATCCATTGCACCACAATGCATGGAATTCTCTGCATTCAATGTCGCTGCATGGAATCCACTGCATTCAATCGGGATGCTTTGGGCCATGCTGCATAAAATCCACTGCATTCAATCATGCTGCATGGATTCCACTGCATTCAATCATGCTGCATAAAATCCAATGCATTCAATAGGGTTCCATTTCTTCACACTGCATGGACTTCACTGCATTCAATCACTCTGCATGAAATTCACTGCATTAGATCTGGATGCATTTTACCACGCTGCATGGATTACACTGCATTCAATGACACTGCATGGAATCCACTGCATTCAATCGGGATGCTTTGGGCCATGCTGCATAAAATCCACTGCATTCAATCGGGGTGCATTGGGCCTCGCTGCATGGACTTCACTGCATTCAATTTGTATCCATTGCCCCACAATGCATGGAATCCTCTGCATTCAACGACACTGCATGGAATCCACTGCATTCAATCATGCTGCCTAAAATCCACTGCATTCAATAGGGTTCCATTTCTTCACGCTGCATGAATACACTGCATTCAAACACGCTGCATGGAATCCACTGCATTCAATCGGGATGCTTTGGGCCATGCTGCATAAAATCCACTGCATTCAATCGGGATGCATTGGGCCTCGCTGCATAGACTCCACTGCATATAATCTGGATCCATTGCACCACAATGCATGGAATTCTCTGCATTCAATGTCGCTGCATGGAATCCACTGCATTCAATCGGGATGCTTTGGTCCATGCTGCATAAAATCCACTGCATTCAATCATGCTGCATGGATTCCACTGCATTCAATCATGCTGCATAAAATCCAATGCATTCAATAGGGTTACATTTCTTCACACTGCATGGACTTCACTGCATTCAATCACTCTGCATGAAATTCACTGCATTAGATCTGGATGCATTTTACCACGCTGCATGGATTACACTGCATTCAATGACGCTGCATGGAATCCACTGCATTCAATCGGGATGCTTTGGGCCCTGCTGCATAAAATCCAATGCATTCAATCGGGGTGCATTGGGCCTCGCTGCATGGACTTCACTGCATTCAATTTGTATCCATTGCCCCACAATGCATGGAATCCTCTGCATTCAACGACACTGCATGGAATCCACTGCATTCAATCATGCTGCCTAAAATCCACTGCATTCAATAGGGTTCCATTTCTTCACGCTGCATGAATCCACTGCATTCAAACACGCTGCATGGAATCCACTGCATTCAATCGGGATGCTTTGGGCCATGCTGCATAAAATCCACTGCATTCAATCGGGATGCATTGGGCCTCGCTGCATGGACTCCACTGCATACAATCGGGATCCATTGCGCCACAATGCATGGAATACTCTGCATTCAATCACGCTGCATGGAATCCACTGCATTCAATCGGGATGCTTTGGGCCATGCTGCATAAAATCCACTGCATTCAATCATGCTGCATGGAATCCACTGCATTCAATCATGCTGCATAATATTCACTGCATTCAATAGGGTTTCATTTTTTCATGCTGCATTGAATCCACTGCATTCAATCATGCTGCATGGAATCCAAAGCATTCCATTGGGATGCATTTTACCAGGCTGCATTGAATTCACTGCATTCAATCAACATGCACGGAATCCACTGCATTAAATCTCGCTGCATGGAATCCTCTGCATTCAATAACGCTACATGGAATCCACTGCGCTCAATCAGGATGCATTTTACAACGCTGCATGTATTACAATGCATTCAATCACAATGCATGGAATCCACTGCATTCAATCGGGATGCTTTCAGCCACGCTGCATAAAATCCACTACATTCCATTGGGATGCATTGGGTCTCACTGCATGGACTCCACCTCATAAAATCGGGATCCATTGCGCAACAATGCATGGAATCCTCTGCATTCAATGACGCTGCATTGAATCCACTGCATTCAATCGGGATGCTTTGGGCCATTCTGCATAAACTCCACTGCATTCAATAGGGATCCCTTTCTTCATGCTGCATGGAATACACTGATATCAATCACGCTGCATGGAATCCACTGCATTCAAGCAGGAGGCATTTTACCAAGCTGCATGGAATCCACTGCATTTAATCACGCTGCATGGAATCCACTGCATTCAATCAGGATGCATTTTTCCAGGGTGCATGGAATCCACTGCATTCAATAATGCTGCAGGAAACCACTGCATTCTATCATGCTGCATGGAATCCACTGCATTAAATAGGGTTCCATTTCTTCACCCTGCATGGAATCCACTGCATTCAATCACGCTGCATGTAAACCGCTGCATTCAATCGGGATGCATTTAACCAGGCTGCATGGAATCCATGCATTCATCACGCTGCATGGACTCCACTGCATACAATCGGGATCCATTGCGCCACAAGGCATGGAATACTCTGCATTCAATCGGGATGCTTTGGGCCATGCTGCATAAAATCTACTGCATTCAATCATGCTGCATGAAATCCACTGCATTGAATGACGCTGCATAAAATCCACTGCATTCAATAGGGTTCCATTTCTTCACACTTCATGGAATACTGCATTCAATCACGCTGAATGGAATCCACTGCATTCAATCGGGATGAATTTTACAACCCTGAATGGAGTATACTGCATTCAATCACAATGCATGAAATCTACTGCATTCAAACGGGATGCTTTGGGCCATGCCTCATAAAATCCACTGAATTAAATCGGGATGCCTTGGGCCTCGCTGCATGGACTCCACTGCATACAATCAGGATCCATTGCGCCACAATGCATGGAATCCTCGCATTCATTGACGCTGCATGTAATCCACTGTACTCAATCGGGATGCTTTGGGCCATGCTGCATAAAATCCACTGCATTCAATCATGCTTCATGGAATCCACTGCACTCAATCATGCTGCATAAAATCCACTGCATACAATAGGGTTCCATAACTTCACACTGTATAGAATAAACTTCATTCCATCACACTGCATG
Organism: Sus scrofa; assembly: GCF_054392235.1. NCBI lineage: Eukaryota > Metazoa > Chordata > Mammalia > Artiodactyla > Suidae > Sus > Sus scrofa. The sequence continues at coordinate 3,224,312 of NC_139397.1, forward strand.
GAATCCACTGCATTCAATCGGGATGCATTTTACCACACTGCATGGATTACACTGCATTCAATCGCAATGCATAGAATCCACTGCATTCAATTGGGATGCATTTTACCATATTGCATGGAGTTCACTGCATTCAATCATGCTACACGTAATCCACTGCATTCAATCAGGATGCTTTGGGCCATGCTGCATAAAATCCACTGCATTCAATCATGCTGCACGTAATCCACTGCATTCAATCGGGATGCATTTTACCAGGCTGCCTGGAATCCATGCATTCATCACACTGCATGGACTCCACTGCATACAATCGGGATCCATTGCGCCACAATGCATGGAATACTCTGCATTCAATGATGCTCCATGGAATCCACTGCATTCAATCAGGATGCTTTGGGCCATGCTGCATAAAATCCACTGCATTCAATCATGCTGCATGGAATCCACTGCATTCAATCATGCTGCATAATATCCACTGCATTCAACATGTTCCATTACTTCACGCTGCATGGAATCCACTGCATTCAATCGGGATGCATTTTACCTCGCTGCATGGATTACACTGCATTCAATGACGCTGCATGGAATCCACTGCATTCAATCGGGATGCTTTGGGCTATGCTGCAAAAAATCCACTGCAATCAATCAGGATGCATTGGGCCTCGCTGCATGGACTCCACTGCATACAATCGCGATCCATTGTGCCACAATGCATGGAATCCTCTGCATTCAATGATGCTGCATGGAATCCACTGCATTCCATCGGGATGCATTTTACCACACTGCATGGAGTACACTGCATTCAATCACAATGGATGGAATCCAATGCATTCAATCGGGATGCTTTGGGCCATGCTGCAGAAAATCCACTGCATTCAATGACGCTGCATGGAATCGACTGCATTCAATCATGCTGCATATAATCCACTGCTTATAATAGGGTTCAATTTCTTCACGCTAAATGGAATGCACTGCATTCAATCACGCTGCATGGAATCCACTGCATTCCATCGGGATGCATGTTCCCACGCTGCATGGAGTACACTGCATTCAATCAAAATGCATGGAATCCACTGCATTCAATCAGGATGCTTTGGGCCATGCTGCATACAATCCACTGCATTCAATCGGGATGCATTGGGCCTCACTGCATGGACTCCACTGCATATAATCGGGATCCATTACACCACAATGCATGGAATCATCTGCATTCAATGACGCTGCATGGAATCCACTGCATTCAATCGGGATGCATTTTACCAGGCTGCATGGAATCCATGCATTCATCACACTGCATGGACTCCACTGCATAAAATCGGGATCCATTGCGCCACAATGCATGGAATCCTCTGCATTCAATCAGGATGCTTTGGGCCATGCTGCATAAAATCCACTGCATTCAATCATGCTCCATTAAATCCACCTTATTCAATCAGGCTGCATAAAATACACTGCATTCAATAGGGTTCCATTACTTCACACTTCATGGAATACATTGCATTCAATCACGCTTCATGGAATCCACTGCATTCAATCGGGATTCATTTTACCACGCTGCATGGAGTTCACTGCATTCAATCGGGATGCTTTGGGCCATGCTGCATAAAATCCACTGCATTCAATCATGCTGCATGGAATCCACTGCATTCAATCATGCTGCATAAAATTCACTGCATTCAATAGGGTTTCATTTTTTCATGCTGCATGGAATCCCCTGCATTCAATCATGCTGCATGGAATCCAATGCATTCCATTGGGATGCATTTTACCAGGCTGCATTGAATTCACTGCATTCAATCAACATGCACGGAATCCACTGCATTCAATCTGGATTCATTTTAAAAGGCCGCATGGAATCTAGTGCATTCAATCAGGAACCATTGCGCCTTGATGCATGGAATTAGTGCATTCAATGAGAATCAATTGCACCACACTGCATGAAATCCACTGACTCAATCGGGATGTTTTGGGCCATGCTGCATAAAATCCACTGCATTCAACGGGATGCATTGGGCCTCGCTGAATGGACTCCACTGCATACAATCGGGATCCATTGCGCCAAAATGCAAGGAATCCTCTGCATTCAATGGCGCTGCATGGAATCCACTGCATTCAATCGGGATGCATTTTACCACGCTGCATGGATTACACTGCATTCAATCACAATGCATGGAATCCACTGCATTCAATTGGGATCCATTGCGCCACAATGCATGGAATCCTCTGCATTCAATGACGCTGCATGGAATCCACTGCATTCAAAAGGGATGGTTTGGGCCATGCTGCATAAAATCCACTGCATTCAATCGGGATGCATTGGGCCTCTCTGCATGGATTACACTGAATTCAATCGCAATGCATAGAATCTACTGCATTCAATTGGGATGCATTTTACCATATTGCATGGAGTTCACTGCATTCAATCATGCTACACGTAATCCACTGCATTCAATCAGGATGCTTTGGGCCATGCTGCATAAAATCCACTGCATTCAATCATGCTGCATGGAATCCACTTCATTCAATCGGGATGCATATTACCAGGCTGCCTGGAATCCATGCATTCATCACACTGCATGGACTCCACTGCATACAATCGGGATCCATTGCGCCACAATGCATGGAATCATCTGCATTCAATGATGCTCCATGAAATCCACTGCATTCAATCAGGATGCTTTGGGCCCTGCTGCATAAAATCCACTGCATTCAATCGGGGTGCATTGGGCCTCACTGCATGGACTTCACTGCATTCAATTTGTATCCATTGCCCCACAATGCATGGAATCCTCTGCATTCAACGACACTGCATGGAATCCACTGCATTCAATCATGCTGCCTAAAATCCACTGCATTCAATAGGGTTCCATTTCTACACGCTGCATGAATACACTGCATTCAAACACGCTGCATGGAATCCACTGCATTCAATCGGGATGCACTTTACCACACTGCATGGATTACACTGCATTCAATCGCAATGCATAGAATCCACTGCATTCAATTGGGATGCATTTTACCATATTGCATGGAGTTCACTGCATTCAATCATGCTACACGTAATCCACTGCATTCAATCAGGATGCTTTGGGCCATGCTGCATAAAATCCACTGCATTCAATCATGCTGCATGGAATCCACTGCATTCAATCGGGATGCATATTACCAGGCTGCCTGTAATCCATGCATTCATCACACTGCATGGACTCCACTGCATACAATCGGGATCCATTGCGCCACAATGCATGGAATACTCTGCATTCAATGATGCTCCATGGAATCCACTGCATTCAATCAGGATGCTTTGGGCCATGCTGCATAAAATCCACTGCATTCAATCATGCTGCATGGAATCCACTGCATTCAATCATGCTGCATAATATCCACTGCATTCAACATGTTCCATTACTTCACGCTGCATGGAATCCACTGCATTCAATCGGGATGCATTTTACCTCGCTGCATGGATTACACTGCATTCAATGACGCTGCATGGAATCCACTGCATTCAATCGGGATGCTTTGGGCCATGCTGCAAAAAATCCACTGCAATCAATCAGGATGCATTGGGCCTCGCTGCATGGACTCCACTGCATACAATCGGGATCCATTGCGCCACAATGCATCGAATCCTCTGCATTCAATGATGCTGCATGGAATCCACTGCATTCCATCGGGATGCATTTTACCACACTGCATGGAGTACACTGCATTCAATCACAATGGATGGAATCCAATGCATTCAATCGGGATGCTTTGGGCCATGCTGCAGGAAATCCACTGCATTCAATGACGCTGCATGGAATCGACTGCATTCAATCATGCTGCATATAATCCACTGCTTACAATAGGGTTCAATTTCTTCACGCTGCATGGAATCCACTGCATTCAATCACGCTGCATGGAATCCACTGCATTCCATCGGGATGCATGTTCCCACGCTGCATGGAGTACACTGCATTCAATCAAAATGCATGGAATCCACTGCATTCAATCGGGATGCTTTGGGCCATGCTGCATACAATCCACTGCATTGAATCGGGATGCATTGGGCCTCACTGCATGGACTCCACTGCATATAATCGGGATCCATTACACCACAATGCATGGAATCATCTGCATTCAATGACGCTGCATGGAATCCACTGCATTCAATCGGGATGCATTTTACCAGGCTGCATGGAATCCATGCATTCATCACACTGCATGGACTCCACTGCATACAATCGGGATCCATTGCACCACAATGCATGGAATCCTCTGCATTCAATGACGCTGCATGGAATCCACTGCATTCAATCGGGATGCTTTGGGCCATGCCTCATAAAATCCACTTCATTCAATGACGCTGCATGGAATCGACTGCATTCAATCATGCTGCATATAATCCACTGCTTACAATAGGGTTCAATTTCTTCACGCTGCATGGAATCCACTGCATTCAATCACGCTGCATGGAATCCACTGCATTCAATCGGGGTGCATGTTACCACGCTGCATGGAGTAAACTACATTCAATCAAAATGCATGGAATCCACTGCATTCAATCGGGATGCTTTGGGCCATGCTGCATACAATCCACTGCATTCAATCGGGATGCATTGGGCCTCACTGCATGGACTCCACTGCATATAATCGGGATCCATTACACCACAATGCATGGAATCATCTGCATTCAATGACGCTGCATGGAATCCACTGCATTCAATCGGGATGCATTTTACCAGGCTGCATGGAATCCATGCATTCATCACGCTGCATGGACTCCACTGCATACAATCGGGATCCATTGCGCCACAATGCATGGAATCCTCTGCATTCAATCAGGATGCTTTGGGCCATGCTGCATAAAATCCACTGCATTCAATCATGCTCCATTAAATCCACTGCATTCAATCAGGCTGCATAAAATACACTGCATTCAATAGGGTTCCATTACTTCACACTTCATGGAATACAGTGCATTCAATCACGCTTCATGCAATCCACTGCATTCAATCGGGATTCATTTTACCACGCTGCATGGAGTTCACTGCATTCAATCACAATGTATGGAATCCACTGCATTCAATCGGGATGCTTTGGGCCATGCCTCATAAAATCCACTGCATTCAATCGGGATGCCTTGGGCCTCGCTGCATGGACTCCATTGCATACAATCAGGATCCATTGCGCCACTATGTATGGAATCCTCGTATTCATTGACGCTTCATGGAATACACTGTATTCAATCGGGATGATTTGGGCCATGCTGCATAAAATCCACTGCATTCAATCATGCTTCATGGAATCCACTGCACTCAATCATGCTGCATAAAATCCACTGCCTACAATAATGTTCCATAACTTCACACTGTATGGAATACACTTCATTCCATCACGCTGCATGTAATCCACTGCATTTAATCGGGATGCATTTTACCACACTGCATGGATTACACTGCATTCAATCATGCTGCAGGGAATCCACTGCATTCAATCGGGATGTTTTGGGCCATGCTGCATATAATCCACTGCATTCAATCGGGATGCATTGGGCCTCACTGCATGGACTATACTGCATACAATCGGGATCCATTGCGCCACAATGCATGGAATCCTCTGCATTCAATGACGCTGCATGGAATCCACTGCATTCAATCGGAATGCTTTGGGCCATGCTGTATAAAATCCACTGCATCAATCATGCTGCATGGAATCTACTGCATTCAATCATGCTGCATAATATTCACTGCATTCAATAGTGTACCTTTTCTTCACACTGCATGGAATACACTGCATTCAATCACGCTGCATGGAATAAACTGCATTCAATTGGGATGCATTTAACCACGCTGCCGGATTACACTGCATTCAATGACGCTGCATGGAATCCACTGCATTCAATCGGGATGCTTTGGGGCATGCTTCATGAAATCCACTGCATTCAATCATGCTGCATGGAATCCACTGCATTCAATAGGGTTCAATTTCTTCACACTGAATGGAATACAGTGCATGCAATCACGCTCCATGGACTCCACTGCATACACTCTGGATCCATTGAGCCACAATGAATGGAATCCTCTGTATTCAATGACGCTGCATGGAATCCACTGCGGTGAATCAGGATGCTTTGGGCCATGCCGCATATAATCTACTGCATTCAATTGGGAAGCATTTGGCCTCGCTGCATTGACTCCACTTGATAAAATCGGGATCCATTGCGCCACAATGCATGGAATCCTCTGAATTCAATGACGCTGCATGGAATCCACTGCAATCAATCGGGATGCTTTGGGCCAGGCTGCATAAAATCCACTGCATGCAATCAGGCTGCATGGAATCCACTGCATTCAATAGGGTTCCATTTCTTCACGCTGCATGGAATCCACTGCATTCAATCACGCTGCATGGAATCCACTGCATTCAATCGGGATGCATTTTACCACGCTGAATGGAGTACACTGCATTCAATCACAATGCATGGAATCCACTGCATTGAATCGGGATGCTTTGGGCCATGCTGCAGAAAATCCACTGCATTCAATCGGGATGCATTGGGACTCGCTGCATAGACTCCACTGCATATAATCTGGATCCATTGCACCACAATGCATGGAATTCTCTGCATTCAATGTCGCTGCATGGAATCCACTGCATTCAATCGGGATGCTTTGGGCCATGCTGCATAAAATCCACTGCATTCAATCATGCTGCATGGATTCCACTGCATTCAATCATGCTGCATAAAATCCAATGCATTCAATAGGGTTCCATTTCTTCACACTGCATGGACTTCACTGCATTCAATCACTCTGCATGAAATTCACTGCATTAGATCTGGATGCATTTTACCACGCTGCATGGATTACACTGCATTCAATGACGCTGCATGGAATCCACTGCATTCAATCGGGATGCTTTGGGCCCTGCTGCATAAAATCCACTGCATTCAATCGGGGTGCATTGGGCCTCACTGCATGGACTTCACTGCATTCAATTTGTATCCATTGCCCCACAATGCATGGAATCCTCTGCATTCAACGACACTGCATGGAATCCACTGCATTCAATCATGCTGCCTAAAATCCACTGCATTCAATAGGGTTCCATTTCTTCACGCTGCATGAATACACTGCATTCAAACACGCTGCATGGAATCCACTGCATTCAATCGGGATGCACTTTACCACACTGCATGGATTACACTGCATTCAATCGCAATGCATAGAATCCACTGCATTCAATTGGGATGCATTTTACCATATTGCATGGAGTTCACTGCATTCAATCATGCTACACGTAATCCACTGCATTCAATCAGGATGCTTTGGGCCATGCTGCATAAAATCCACTGCATTCAATCATGCTGCATGGAATCCACTGCATTCAATCGGGATGCATATTACCAGGCTGCCTGGAATCCATGCATTCATCACACTGCATGGACTCCACTGCATACAATCGGGATCCATTGCGCCACAATGCATGGAATACTCTGCATTCAATGATGCTCCATGGAATCCACTGCATTCAATCAGGATGCTTTGGGCCATGCTGCATAAAATCCACTGCATTCAATCATGCTGCATGAAATCCACTGCATTCAATCGGGATGCATTTTACCTCGCTGCATGGATTACACTGCATTCAATGACGCTGCATGGAATCCACTGCATTCAATCGGGATGCTTTGGGCCATGCTGCAAAAAATCCACTGCAATCAATCAGGATGCATTGGGCCTCGCTGCATGGACTCCACTGCATACAATCGGGATCCATTGCGCCACAATGCATCGAATCCTCTGCATTCAATGATGCTGCATGGAATCCACTGCATTCCATCGGGATGCATTTTACCACACTGCATGGAGTACACTGCATTCAATCACAATGGATGGAATCCAATGCATTCAATCGGGATGCTTTGGGCCATGCTGCAGGAAATCCACTGCATTCAATGACGCTGCATGGAATCGACTGCATTCAATCATGCTGCATATAATCCACTGCTTACAATAGGGTTCAATTTCTTCACGCTGCATGGAATCCACTGCATTCAATCACGCTGCATGGAATCCACTGCATTCCATCGGGATGCATGTTCCCACGCTGCATGGAGTACACTGCATTCAATCAAAATGCATGGAATCCACTGCATTCAATCGGGATGCTTTGGGCCATGCTGCATACAATCCACTGCATTGAATCGGGATGCATTGGGCCTCACTGCATGGACTCCACTGCATATAATCGGGATCCATTACACCACAATGCATGGAATCATCTGCATTCAATGACGCTGCATGGAATCCACTGCATTCAATCGGGATGCATTTTACCAGGCTGCATGGAATCCATGCATTCATCACACTGCATGGACTCCACTGCATACAATCGGGATCCATTGCACCACAATGCATGGAATCCTCTGCATTCAATGACGCTGCATGGAATCCACTGCATTCAATCGGGATGCTTTGGGCCATGCCTCATAAAATCCACTTCATTCAATGACGCTGCATGGAATCGACTGCATTCAATCATGCTGCATATAATCCACTGCTTACAATAGGGTTCAATTTCTTCACGCTGCATGGAATCCACTGCATTCAATCACGCTGCATGGAATCCACTGCATTCAATCGGGGTGCATGTTACCACGCTGCATGGAGTAAACTACATTCAATCAAAATGCATGGAATCCACTGCATTCAATCGGGATGCTTTGGGCCATGCTGCATACAATCCACTGCATTCAATCGGGATGCATTGGGCCTCACTGCATGGACTCCACTGCATATAATCGGGATCCATTACACCACAATGCATGGAATCATCTGCATTCAATGACGCTGCATGGAATCCACTGCATTCAATCGGGATGCATTTTACCAGGCTGCATGGAATCCATGCATTCATCACGCTGCATGGACTCCACTGCATACAATCGGGATCCATTGCGCCACAATGCATGGAATCCTCTGCATTCAATCAGGATGCTTTGGGCCATGCTGCATAAAATCCACTGCATTCAATCATGCTCCATTAAATCCACTGCATTCAATCAGGCTGCATAAAATACACTGCATTCAATAGGGTTCCATTACTTCACACTTCATGGAATACAGTGCATTCAATCACGCTTCATGCAATCCACTGCATTCAATCGGGATTCATTTTACCACGCTGCATGGAGTTCACTGCATTCAATCACAATGTATGGAATCCACTGCATTCAATCGGGATGCTTTGGGCCATGCCTCATAAAATCCACTGCATTCAATCGGGATGCCTTGGGCCTCGCTGCATGGACTCCATTGCATACAATCAGGATCCATTGCGCCACTATGTATGGAATCCTCGTATTCATTGACGCTTCATGGAATACACTGTATTCAATCGGGATGATTTGGGCCATGCTGCATAAAATCCACTGCATTCAATCATGCTTCATGGAATCCACTGCACTCAATCATGCTGCATAAAATCCACTGCCTACAATAATGTTCCATAACTTCACACTGTATGGAATACACTTCATTCCATCACGCTGCATGTAATCCACTGCATTTAATCGGGATGCATTTTACCACACTGCATGGATTACACTGCATTCAATCATGCTGCAGGGAATCCACTGCATTCAATCGGGATGTTTTGGGCCATGCTGCATATAATCCACTGCATTCAATCGGGATGCATTGGGCCTCACTGCATGGACTATACTGCATACAATCGGGATCCATTGCGCCACAATGCATGGAATCCTCTGCATTCAATGACGCTGCATGGAATCCACTGCATTCAATCGGAATGCTTTGGGCCATGCTGTATAAAATCCACTGCATCAATCATGCTGCATGGAATCTACTGCATTCAATCATGCTGCATAATATTCACTGCATTCAATAGTGTACCTTTTCTTCACACTGCATGGAATACACTGCATTCAATCACGCTGCATGGAATAAACTGCATTCAATTGGGATGCATTTAACCACGCTGCCGGATTACACTGCATTCAATGACGCTGCATGGAATCCACTGCATTCAATCGGGATGCTTTGGGGCATGCTTCATGAAATCCACTGCATTCAATCATGCTGCATGGAATCCACTGCATTCAATAGGGTTCAATTTCTTCACACTGAATGGAATACAGTGCATGCAATCACGCTCCATGGACTCCACTGCATACACTCTGGATCCATTGAGCCACAATGAATGGAATCCTCTGTATTCAATGACGCTGCATGGAATCCACTGCGGTGAATCAGGATGCTTTGGGCCATGCCGCATATAATCTACTGCATTCAATTGGGAAGCATTTGGCCTCGCTGCATTGACTCCACTTGATAAAATCGGGATCCATTGCGCCACAATGCATGGAATCCTCTGAATTCAATGACGCTGCATGGAATCCACTGCAATCAATCGGGATGCTTTGGGCCAGGCTGCATAAAATCCACTGCATGCAATCAGGCTGCATGGAATCCACTGCATTCAATAGGGTTCCATTTCTTCACGCTGCATGGAATCCACTGCATTCAATCACGCTGCATGGAATCCACTGCATTCAATCGGGATGCATTTTACCACGCTGAATGGAGTACACTGCATTCAATCACAATGCATGGAATCCACTGCATTGAATCGGGATGCTTTGGGCCATGCTGCAGAAAATCCACTGCATTCAATCGGGATGCATTGGGACTCGCTGCATAGACTCCACTGCATATAATCTGGATCCATTGCACCACAATGCATGGAATTCTCTGCATTCAATGTCGCTGCATGGAATCCACTGCATTCAATCGGGATGCTTTGGGCCATGCTGCATAAAATCCACTGCATTCAATCATGCTGCATGGATTCCACTGCATTCAATCATGCTGCATAAAATCCAATGCATTCAATAGGGTTCCATTTCTTCACACTGCATGGACTTCACTGCATTCAATCACTCTGCATGAAATTCACTGCATTAGATCTGGATGCATTTTACCACGCTGCATGGATTACACTGCATTCAATGACGCTGCATGGAATCCACTGCATTCAATCGGGATGCTTTGGGCCCTGCTGCATAAAATCCACTGCATTCAATCGGGGTGCATTGGGCCTCACTGCATGGACTTCACTGCATTCAATTTGTATCCATTGCCCCACAATGCATGGAATCCTCTGCATTCAACGACACTGCATGGAATCCACTGCATTCAATCATGCTGCCTAAAATCCACTGCATTCAATAGGGTTCCATTTCTTCACGCTGCATGAATACACTGCATTCAAACACGCTGCATGGAATCCACTGCATTCAATCGGGATGCACTTTACCACACTGCATGGATTACACTGCATTCAATCGCAATGCATAGAATCCACTGCATTCAATTGGGATGCATTTTACCATATTGCATGGAGTTCACTGCATTCAATCATGCTACACGTAATCCACTGCATTCAATCAGGATGCTTTGGGCCATGCTGCATAAAATCCACTGCATTCAATCATGCTGCATGGAATCCACTGCATTCAATCGGGATGCATATTACCAGGCTGCCTGGAATCCATGCATTCATCACACTGCATGGACTCCACTGCATACAATCGGGATCCATTGCGCCACAATGCATGGAATACTCTGCATTCAATGATGCTCCATGGAATCCACTGCATTCAATCAGGATGCTTTGGGCCATGCTGCATAAAATCCACTGCATTCAATCATGCTGCATGAAATCCACTGCATTCAATCGGGATGCATTTTACCTCGCTGCATGGATTACACTGCATTCAATGACGCTGCATGGAATCCACTGCATTCAATCGGGATGCTTTGGGCCATGCTGCAAAAAATCCACTGCAATCAATCAGGATGCATTGGGCCTCGCTGCATGGACTCCACTGCATACAATCGGGATCCATTGCGCCACAATGCATCGAATCCTCTGCATTCAATGATGCTGCATGGAATCCACTGCATTCCATCGGGATGCATTTTACCACACTGCATGGAGTACACTGCATTCAATCACAATGGATGGAATCCAATGCATTCAATCGGGATGCTTTGGGCCATGCTGCAGGAAATCCACTGCATTCAATGACGCTGCATGGAATCGACTGCATTCAATCATGCTGCATATAATCCACTGCTTACAATAGGGTTCAATTTCTTCACGCTGCATGGAATCCACTGCATTCAATCACGCTGCATGGAATCCACTGCATTCTATCGGGATGCATGTTCCCACGCTGCATGGAGTACACTGCATTCAATCAAAATGCATGGAATCCACTGCATTCAATCGGGATGCTTTGGGCCATGCTGCATACAATCCACTGCATTGAATCGGGATGCATTGGGCCTCACTGCATGGACTCCACTGCATATAATCGGGATCCATTACACCACAATGCATGGAATCATCTGCATTCAATGACGCTGCATGGAATCCACTGCATTCAATCGGGATGCATTTTACCAGGCTGCATGGAATCCATGCATTCATCACACTGCATGGACTCCACTGCATACAATCGGGATCCATTGCACCACAATGCATGGAATCCTCTGCATTCAATGACGCTGCATGGAATCCACTGCATTCAATCGGGATGCTTTGGGCCATGCCTCATAAAATCCACTTCATTCAATGACGCTGCATGGAATCGACTGCATTCAATCATGCTGCATATAATCCACTGCTTACAATAGGGTTCAATTTCTTCACGCTGCATGGAATCCACTGCATTCAATCACGCTGCATGGAATCCACTGCATTCAATCGGGATGCATGTTACCACGCTGCATGGAGTAAACTACATTCAATCAAAATGCATGGAATCCACTGCATTCAATCGGGATGCTTTGGGCCATGCTGCATACAATCCACTGCATTCAATCGGGATGCATTGGGCCTCACTGCATGGACTCCACTGCATATAATCGGGATCCATTACACCACAATGCATGGAATCATCTGCATTCAATGACGCTGCATGGAATCCACTGCATTCAATCGGGATGCATTTTACCAGGCTGCATGGAATCCATGCATTCATCACGCTGCATGGACTCCACTGCATACAATCGGGATCCATTGCGCCACAATGCATGGAATCCTCTGCATTCAATCAGGATGCTTTGGGCCATGCTGCATAAAATCCACTGCATTCAATCATGCTCCATTAAATCCACTGCATTCAATCAGGCTGCATAAAATACACTGCATTCAATAGGGTTCCATTACTTCACACTTCATGGAATACAGTGCATTCAATCACGCTTCATGCAATCCACTGCATTCAATCGGGATTCATTTTACCACGCTGCATGGAGTTCACTGCATTCAATCACAATGTATGGAATCCACTGCATTCAATCGGGATGCTTTGGGCCATGCCTCATAAAATCCACTGCATTCAATCGGGATGCCTTGGGCCTCGCTGCATGGACTCCATTGCATACAATCAGGATCCATTGCGCCACTATGTATGGAATCCTCGTATTCATTGACGCTTCATTGAATACACTGTATTCAATCGGGATGATTTGGGCCATGCTGCATAAAATCCACTGCATTCAATCATGCTTCATGGAATCCACTGCACTCAATCATGCTGCATAAAATCCACTGCATTCAATAGGGTTCCATTTCTTCACGCTGCATGAATACACTGCATTCAAACACGCTGCATGGAATCCATTGCATTCAATCGGGATGCTTTGGGCCATGCTGCATAAAATCCACTGCATTCAATCGGGATGCATTGGGCCTCGCTGCATGGACTCCACTGCATACAATCGGGATCCATTGCGCCACAATGCATGGAATCCTCTGCATTCAATCACGCTGCATGGAATCTACTGCATTCAATCGGGATGCTTTGGGCCATGCTGCATAAAATCCACTGCATTCAATCATGCTGCATGGAATCCACTGCATTCAATCATGCTGCATAATATTCACTGCATTCAATAGGGTTTCATTTTTTCATGCTGCATTGAATCCACTGCATTCAATCATGCTGCATGGAATCCAATGCATTCCATTGGGATGCATTTTACCAGGCTGCATTGAATTCACTGCATTCAATCAACATGCACGAAATCCACTGCATTAAATCTCGCTGCATTGAATCCTCTGCATTCAATAACGCTACATGGAATCCACTGCGCTCAATCAGGATGCATTTTACAACGCTGCATGTATTACAATGCATTCAATCACAATGCATGGAATCCACTGCATTCAATCGGGATGCTTTCAGCCACGCTGCATAAAATCCACTACATTCCATTGGGATGCATTGGGTCTCACTGCATGGACTCCACCTCATAAAATCGGGATCCATTGCGCAACAATGCATGGAATCCTCTGCATTCAATGACGCTGCATTGAATCCACTGCATTCAATCGGGATGCTTTGGGCCATTCTGCATAAACTCCACTGCATTCAATAGGGATCCCTTTCTTCATGCTGCATGGAATACACTGATATCAATCACGCTGCATGGAATCCACTGCATTCAAGCAGGAGGCATTTTACCAAGCTGCATGGAATCCACTGCATTTAATCACGCTGCATGGAATCCACTGCATTCAATCAGGATGCATTTTTCCAGGGTGCATGGAATCCACTGCATTCAATAATGCTGCAGGAAACCACTGCATTCTATCATGCTGCATGGAATCCACTGCATTAAATAGGGTTCCATTTCTTCACCCTGCATGGAATCCACTGCATTCAATCACGCTGCATGTAAACCACTGCATTCAATCGGGATGCATTTAACCAGGCTGCATGGAATCCATGCATTCATCACGCTGCATGGACTCCACTGCATACAATCGGGATCCATTGCGCCACAAGGCATGGAATACTCTGCATTCAATCGGGATGCTTTGGGCCATGCTGCATAAAATCTACTGCATTCAATCATGCTGCATGAAATCCACTGCATTGAATGACGCTGCATAAAATCCACTGCATTCAATAGGGTTCCATTTCTTCACACTTCATGGAATACTGCATTCAATCACGCTGAATGGAATCCACTGCATTCAATCGGGATGAATTTTACAACCCTGAATGGAGTATACTGCATTCAATCACAATGCATGAAATCTACTGCATTCAAACGGGATGCTTTGGGCCATGCCTCATAAAATCCACTGCATTCAATCGGGATGCCTTGGGCCTCGCTGCATGGACTCCACTGCATACAATCAGGATCCATTGCGCCACAATGCATGGAATCCTCGCATTCATTGACGCTGCATGTAATCCACTGTACTCAATCGGGATGCTTTGGGCCATGCTGCATAAAATCCACTGCATTCAATCATGCTTCATGGAATCCACTGCACTCAATCATGCTGCATAAAATCCACTGCATACAATAGGGTTCCATAACTTCACACTGTATAGAATAAACTTCATTCCATCACACTGCATGGAATCCACTGCATTCAATCGGGATGCATTTTACCACACTGCATGGATTACACTGCATTCAATCGCAATGCATAGAATCCACTGCATTCAATTGGGATGCATTTTACCATATTGCATGGAGTTCACTGCATTCAATCATGCTACACGTAATCCACTGCATTCAATCAGGATGCTTTGGGCCATGCTGCATAAAATCCACTGCATTCAATCATGCTGCACGTAATCCACAGCATTCAATCGGGATGCATTTTACCAGGCTGCCTGGAATCCATGCATTCATCACACTGCATGGACTCCACTGCATACAATCGGGATCCATTGCGCCACAATGCATGGAATACTCTGCATTCAATGATGCTCCATGGAATCCACTGCATTCAATCAGGATGCTTTGGGCCATGCTGCATAAAATCCACTGCATTCAATCATGCTGCATGGAATCCACTGCATTCAATCATGCTGCATAATATCCACTGCATTCAACATGTTCCATTACTTCACGCTGCATGGAATCCACTGCATTCAATCGGGATGCATTTTACCTCGCTGCATGGATTACACTGCATTCAATGACGCTGCATGGAATCCACTGCATTCAATCGGGATGCTTTGGGCTATGCTGCAAAAAATCCACTGCAATCAATCAGGATGCATTGGGCCTCGCTGCATGGACTCCACTGCATACAATCGCGATCCATTGTGCCACAATGCATGGAATCCTCTGCATTCAATGATGCTGCATGGAATCCACTGCATTCCATCGGGATGCATTTTACCACACTGCATGGAGTACACTGCATTCAATCACAATGGATGGAATCCAATGCATTCAATCGGGATGCTTTGGGCCATGCTGCAGAAAATCCACTGCATTCAATGACGCTGCATGGAATCGACTGCATTCAATCATGCTGCATATAATCCACTGCTTATAATAGGGTTCAATTTCTTCACGCTACATGGAATGCACTGCATTCAATCACGCTGCATGGAATCCACTGCATTCCATCGGGATGCATGTTCCCACGCTGCATGGAGTACACTGCATTCAATCAAAATGCATGGAATCCACTGCATTCAATCAGGATGCTTTGGGCCATGCTGCATACAATCCACTGCATTCAATCGGGATGCATTGGGCCTCACTGCATGGACTCCACTGCATATAATCGGGATCCATTACACCACAATGCATGGAATCATCTGCATTCAATGACGCTGCATGGAATCCACTGCATTCAATCGGGATGCATTTTACCAGGCTGCATGGAATCCATGCATTCATCACACTGCATGGACTCCACTGCATAAAATCGGGATCCATTGCGCCACAATGCATGGAATCCTCTGCATTCAATCAGGATGCTTTGGGCCATGCTGCATAAAATCCACTGCATTCAATCATGCTCCATTAAATCCACCTTATTCAATCAGGCTGCATAAAATACACTGCATTCAATAGGGTTCCATTACTTCACACTTCATGGAATACATTGCATTCAATCACGCTTCATGGAATCCACTGCATTCAATCGGGATTCATTTTACCACGCTGCATGGAGTTCACTGCATTCAATCGGGATGCTTTGGGCCATGCTGCATAAAATCCACTGCATTCAATCATGCTGCATGGAATCCACTGCATTCAATCATGCTGCATAAAATTCACTGCATTCAATAGGGTTTCATTTTTTCATGCTGCATGGAATCCCCTGCATTCAATCATGCTGCATGGAATCCAATGCATTCCATTGGGATGCATTTTACCAGGCTGCATTGAATTCACTGCATTCAATCAACATGCACGGAATCCACTGCATTCAATCTGGATTCATTTTAAAAGGCCGCATGGAATCTAGTGCATTCAATCAGGAACCATTGCGCCTTGATGCATGGAATTAGTGCATTCAATGAGAATCAATTGCACCACACTGCATGAAATCCACTGACTCAATCGGGATGTTTTGGGCCATGCTGCATAAAATCCACTGCATTCAACGGGATGCATTGGGCCTCGCTGAATGGACTCCACTGCATACAATCGGGATCCATTGCGCCAAAATGCAAGGAATCCTCTGCATTCAATGGCGCTGCATGGAATCCACTGCATTCAATCGGGATGCATTTTACCACGCTGCATGGATTACACTGCATTCAATCACAATGCATGGAATCCACTGCATTCAATTGGGATCCATTGCGCCACAATGCATGGAATCCTCTGCATTCAATGACGCTGCATGGAATCCACTGCATTCAAAAGGGATGGTTTGGGCCATGCTGCATAAAATCCACTGCATTCAATCGGGATGCATTGGGCCTCTCTGCATGGATTACACTGAATTCAATCGCAATGCATAGAATCTACTGCATTCAATTGGGATGCATTTTACCATATTGCATGGAGTTCACTGCATTCAATCATGCTACACGTAATCCACTGCATTCAATCAGGATGCTTTGGGCCATGCTGCATAAAATCCACTGCATTCAATCATGCTGCATGGAATCCACTGCATTCAATCGGGATGCATATTACCAGGCTGCCTGGAATCCATGCATTCATCACACTGCATGGACTCCACTGCATACAATCGGGATCCATTGCGCCACAATGCATGGAATCATCTGCATTCAATGATGCTCCATGAAATCCACTGCATTCAATCAGGATGCTTTGGGCCCTGCTGCATAAAATCCACTGCATTCAATCGGGGTGCATTGGGCCTCACTGCATGGACTTCACTGCATTCAATTTGTATCCATTGCCCCACAATGCATGGAATCCTCTGCATTCAACGACACTGCATGGAATCCACTGCATTCAATCATGCTGCCTAAAATCCACTGCATTCAATAGGGTTCCATTTCTTCACGCTGCATGAATACACTGCATTCAAACACGCTGCATGGAATCCACTGCATTCAATCGGGATGCACTTTACCACACTGCATGGATTACACTGCATTCAATCGCAATGCATAGAATCCACTGCATTCAATTGGGATGCATTTTACCATATTGCATGGAGTTCACTGCATTCAATCATGCTACACGTAATCCACTGCATTCAATCAGGATGCTTTGGGCCATGCTGCATAAAATCCACTGCATTCAATCATGCTGCATGGAATCCACTGCATTCAATCGGGATGCATATTACCAGGCTGCCTGGAATCCATGCATTCATCACACTGCATGGACTCCACTGCATACAATCGGGATCCATTGCGCCACAATGCATGGAATACTCTGCATTCAATGATGCTCCATGGAATCCACTGCATTCAATCAGGATGCTTTGGGCCATGCTGCATAAAATCCACTGCATTCAATCATGCTGCATGGAATCCACTGCATTCAATCATGCTGCATAATATCCACTGCATTCAACATGTTCCATTACTTCACGCTGCATGGAATCCACTGCATTCAATCGGGATGCATTTTACCTCGCTGCATGGATTACACTGCATTCAATGACGCTGCATGGAATCCACTGCATTCAATCGGGATGCTTTGGGCCATGCTGCAAAAAATCCACTGCAATCAATCAGGATGCATTGGGCCTCGCTGCATGGACTCCACTGCATACAATCGGGATCCATTGCGCCACAATGCATCGAATCCTCTGCATTCAATGATGCTGCATGGAATCCACTGCATTCCATCGGGATGCATTTTACCACACTGCATGGAGTACACTGCATTCAATCACAATGGATGGAATCCAATGCATTCAATCGGGATGCTTTGGGCCATGCTGCAGGAAATCCACTGCATTCAATGACGCTGCATGGAATCGACTGCATTCAATCATGCTGCATATAATCCACTGCTTACAATAGGGTTCAATTTCTTCACGCTGCATGGAATCCACTGCATTCAATCACGCTGCATGGAATCCACTGCATTCCATCGGGATGCATGTTCCCACGCTGCATGGAGTACACTGCATTCAATCAAAATGCATGGAATCCACTGCATTCAATCGGGATGCTTTGGGCCATGCTGCATACAATCCACTGCATTGAATCGGGATGCATTGGGCCTCACTGCATGGACTCCACTGCATATAATCGGGATCCATTACACCACAATGCATGGAATCATCTGCATTCAATGACGCTGCATGGAATCCACTGCATTCAATCGGGATGCATTTAACCAGG
Source organism: Sus scrofa (assembly GCF_054392235.1). NCBI lineage: Eukaryota > Metazoa > Chordata > Mammalia > Artiodactyla > Suidae > Sus > Sus scrofa. The sequence continues at coordinate 3,243,936 of NC_139397.1, forward strand.
CTGCATGGAATCCATGCATTCATCACACTGCATGGACTCCACTGCATACAATCGGGATCCATTGCACCACAATGCATGGAATCCTCTGCATTCAATGACGCTGCATGGAATCCACTGCATTCAATCGGGATGCTTTGGGCCATGCCTCATAAAATCCACTTCATTCAATGACGCTGCATGGAATCGACTGCATTCAATCATGCTGCATATAATCCACTGCTTACAATAGGGTTCAATTTCTTCACGCTGCATGGAATCCACTGCATTCAATCACGCTGCATGGAATCCACTGCATTCAATCGGGGTGCATGTTACCACGCTGCATGGAGTAAACTACATTCAATCAAAATGCATGGAATCCACTGCATTCAATCGGGATGCTTTGGGCCATGCTGCATACAATCCACTGCATTCAATCGGGATGCATTGGGCCTCACTGCATGGACTCCACTGCATATAATCGGGATCCATTACACCACAATGCATGGAATCATCTGCATTCAATGACGCTGCATGGAATCCACTGCATTCAATCGGGATGCATTTTACCAGGCTGCATGGAATCCATGCATTCATCACGCTGCATGGACTCCACTGCATACAATCGGGATCCATTGCGCCACAATGCATGGAATCCTCTGCATTCAATCAGGATGCTTTGGGCCATGCTGCATAAAATCCACTGCATTCAATCATGCTCCATTAAATCCACTGCATTCAATCAGGCTGCATAAAATACACTGCATTCAATAGGGTTCCATTACTTCACACTTCATGGAATACAGTGCATTCAATCACGCTTCATGCAATCCACTGCATTCAATCGGGATTCATTTTACCACGCTGCATGGAGTTCACTGCATTCAATCACAATGTATGGAATCCACTGCATTCAATCGGGATGCTTTGGGCCATGCCTCATAAAATCCACTGCATTCAATCGGGATGCCTTGGGCCTCGCTGCATGGACTCCATTGCATACAATCAGGATCCATTGCGCCACTATGTATGGAATCCTCGTATTCATTGACGCTTCATGGAATACACTGTATTCAATCGGGATGATTTGGGCCATGCTGCATAAAATCCACTGCATTCAATCATGCTTCATGGAATCCACTGCACTCAATCATGCTGCATAAAATCCACTGCCTACAATAATGTTCCATAACTTCACACTGTATGGAATACACTTCATTCCATCACGCTGCATGTAATCCACTGCATTTAATCGGGATGCATTTTACCACACTGCATGGATTACACTGCATTCAATCATGCTGCAGGGAATCCACTGCATTCAATCGGGATGTTTTGGGCCATGCTGCATATAATCCACTGCATTCAATCGGGATGCATTGGGCCTCACTGCATGGACTATACTGCATACAATCGGGATCCATTGCGCCACAATGCATGGAATCCTCTGCATTCAATGACGCTGCATGGAATCCACTGCATTCAATCGGAATGCTTTGGGCCATGCTGTATAAAATCCACTGCATCAATCATGCTGCATGGAATCTACTGCATTCAATCATGCTGCATAATATTCACTGCATTCAATAGTGTACCTTTTCTTCACACTGCATGGAATACACTGCATTCAATCACGCTGCATGGAATAAACTGCATTCAATTGGGATGCATTTAACCACGCTGCCGGATTACACTGCATTCAATGACGCTGCATGGAATCCACTGCATTCAATCGGGATGCTTTGGGGCATGCTTCATGAAATCCACTGCATTCAATCATGCTGCATGGAATCCACTGCATTCAATAGGGTTCAATTTCTTCACACTGAATGGAATACAGTGCATGCAATCACGCTCCATGGACTCCACTGCATACACTCTGGATCCATTGAGCCACAATGAATGGAATCCTCTGTATTCAATGACGCTGCATGGAATCCACTGCGGTGAATCAGGATGCTTTGGGCCATGCCGCATATAATCTACTGCATTCAATTGGGAAGCATTTGGCCTCGCTGCATTGACTCCACTTGATAAAATCGGGATCCATTGCGCCACAATGCATGGAATCCTCTGAATTCAATGACGCTGCATGGAATCCACTGCAATCAATCGGGATGCTTTGGGCCAGGCTGCATAAAATCCACTGCATGCAATCAGGCTGCATGGAATCCACTGCATTCAATAGGGTTCCATTTCTTCACGCTGCATGGAATCCACTGCATTCAATCACGCTGCATGGAATCCACTGCATTCAATCGGGATGCATTTTACCACGCTGAATGGAGTACACTGCATTCAATCACAATGCATGGAATCCACTGCATTGAATCGGGATGCTTTGGGCCATGCTGCAGAAAATCCACTGCATTCAATCGGGATGCATTGGGACTCGCTGCATAGACTCCACTGCATATAATCTGGATCCATTGCACCACAATGCATGGAATTCTCTGCATTCAATGTCGCTGCATGGAATCCACTGCATTCAATCGGGATGCTTTGGGCCATGCTGCATAAAATCCACTGCATTCAATCATGCTGCATGGATTCCACTGCATTCAATCATGCTGCATAAAATCCAATGCATTCAATAGGGTTCCATTTCTTCACACTGCATGGACTTCACTGCATTCAATCACTCTGCATGAAATTCACTGCATTAGATCTGGATGCATTTTACCACGCTGCATGGATTACACTGCATTCAATGACGCTGCATGGAATCCACTGCATTCAATCGGGATGCTTTGGGCCCTGCTGCATAAAATCCACTGCATTCAATCGGGGTGCATTGGGCCTCACTGCATGGACTTCACTGCATTCAATTTGTATCCATTGCCCCACAATGCATGGAATCCTCTGCATTCAACGACACTGCATGGAATCCACTGCATTCAATCATGCTGCCTAAAATCCACTGCATTCAATAGGGTTCCATTTCTTCACGCTGCATGAATACACTGCATTCAAACACGCTGCATGGAATCCACTGCATTCAATCGGGATGCACTTTACCACACTGCATGGATTACACTGCATTCAATCGCAATGCATAGAATCCACTGCATTCAATTGGGATGCATTTTACCATATTGCATGGAGTTCACTGCATTCAATCATGCTACACGTAATCCACTGCATTCAATCAGGATGCTTTGGGCCATGCTGCATAAAATCCACTGCATTCAATCATGCTGCATGGAATCCACTGCATTCAATCGGGATGCATATTACCAGGCTGCCTGTAATCCATGCATTCATCACACTGCATGGACTCCACTGCATACAATCGGGATCCATTGCGCCACAATGCATGGAATACTCTGCATTCAATGATGCTCCATGGAATCCACTGCATTCAATCAGGATGCTTTGGGCCATGCTGCATAAAATCCACTGCATTCAATCATGCTGCATGAAATCCACTGCATTCAATCGGGATGCATTTTACCTCGCTGCATGGATTACACTGCATTCAATGACGCTGCATGGAATCCACTGCATTCAATCGGGATGCTTTGGGCCATGCTGCAAAAAATCCACTGCAATCAATCAGGATGCATTGGGCCTCGCTGCATGGACTCCACTGCATACAATCGGGATCCATTGCGCCACAATGCATCGAATCCTCTGCATTCAATGATGCTGCATGGAATCCACTGCATTCCATCGGGATGCATTTTACCACACTGCATGGAGTACACTGCATTCAATCACAATGGATGGAATCCAATGCATTCAATCGGGATGCTTTGGGCCATGCTGCAGGAAATCCACTGCATTCAATGACGCTGCATGGAATCGACTGCATTCAATCATGCTGCATATAATCCACTGCTTACAATAGGGTTCAATTTCTTCACGCTGCATGGAATCCACTGCATTCAATCACGCTGCATGGAATCCACTGCATTCTATCGGGATGCATGTTCCCACGCTGCATGGAGTACACTGCATTCAATCAAAATGCATGGAATCCACTGCATTCAATCGGGATGCTTTGGGCCATGCTGCATACAATCCACTGCATTGAATCGGGATGCATTGGGCCTCACTGCATGGACTCCACTGCATATAATCGGGATCCATTACACCACAATGCATGGAATCATCTGCATTCAATGACGCTGCATGGAATCCACTGCATTCAATCGGGATGCATTTTACCAGGCTGCATGGAATCCATGCATTCATCACACTGCATGGACTCCACTGCATACAATCGGGATCCATTGCACCACAATGCATGGAATCCTCTGCATTCAATGACGCTGCATGGAATCCACTGCATTCAATCGGGATGCTTTGGGCCATGCCTCATAAAATCCACTTCATTCAATGACGCTGCATGGAATCGACTGCATTCAATCATGCTGCATATAATCCACTGCTTACAATAGGGTTCAATTTCTTCACGCTGCATGGAATCCACTGCATTCAATCACGCTGCATGGAATCCACTGCATTCCATCGGGATGCATGTTACCACGCTGCATGGAGTAAACTACATTCAATCAAAATGCATGGAATCCACTGCATTCAATCGGGATGCTTTGGGCCATGCTGCATACAATCCACTGCATTCAATCGGGATGCATTGGGCCTCACTGCATGGACTCCACTGCATATAATCGGGATCCATTACACCACATTGCATGGAATCATCTGCATTCAATGACGCTGCATGGAATCCACTGCATTCAATCGGGATGCATTTTACCAGGCTGCATGGAATCCATGCATTCATCACACTGCATGGACTCCACTGCATACAATCGGGATCCATTGCGCCACAATGCATGGAATCCTCTGCATTCAATCAGGATGCTTTGGGCCATGCTGCATAAAATCCACTGCATTCAATCATGCTCCATTAAATCCACTGCATTCAATCAGGCTGCATAAAATACACTGCATTCAATAGGGTTCCATTACTTCACACTTCATGGAATACAGTGCATTCAATCACGCTTCATGCAATCCACTGCATTCAATCGGGATTCATTTTACCACGCTGCATGGAGTTCACTGCATTCAATCACAATGTATGGAATCCACTGCATTCAATCGGGATGCTTTGGGCCATGCCTCATAAAATCCACTGCATTCAATCGGGATGCCTTGGGCCTCGCTGCATGGACTCCATTGCATACAATCAGGATCCATTGCGCCACTATGTATGGAATCCTCGTATTCATTGACGCTTCATTGAATACACTGTATTCAATCGGGATGATTTGGGCCATGCTGCATAAAATCCACTGCATTCAATCATGCTTCATGGAATCCACTGCACTCAATCATGCTGCATAAAATCCACTGCATTCAATAGGGTTCCATTTCTTCACGCTGCATGAATACACTGCATTCAAACACGCTGCATGGAATCCATTGCATTCAATCGGGATGCTTTGGGCCATGCTGCATAAAATCCACTGCATTCAATCGGGATGCATTGGGCCTCGCTGCATGGACTCCACTGCATACAATCGGGATCCATTGCGCCACAATGCATGGAATCCTCTGCATTCAATCACGCTGCATGGAATCTACTGCATTCAATCGGGATGCTTTGGGCCATGCTGCATAAAATCCACTGCATTCAATCATGCTGCATGGAATCCACTGCATTCAATCATGCTGCATAATATTCACTGCATTCAATAGGGTTTCATTTTTTCATGCTGCATTGAATCCACTGCATTCAATCATGCTGCATGGAATCCAATGCATTCCATTGGGATGCATTTTACCAGGCTGCATTGAATTCACTGCATTCAATCAACATGCACGAAATCCACTGCATTAAATCTCGCTGCATTGAATCCTCTGCATTCAATAACGCTACATGGAATCCACTGCGCTCAATCAGGATGCATTTTACAACGCTGCATGTATTACAATGCATTCAATCACAATGCATGGAATCCACTGCATTCAATCGGGATGCTTTCAGCCACGCTGCATAAAATCCACTACATTCCATTGGGATGCATTGGGTCTCACTGCATGGACTCCACCTCATAAAATCGGGATCCATTGCGCAACAATGCATGGAATCCTCTGCATTCAATGACGCTGCATTGAATCCACTGCATTCAATCGGGATGCTTTGGGCCATTCTGCATAAACTCCACTGCATTCAATAGGGATCCCTTTCTTCATGCTGCATGGAATACACTGATATCAATCACGCTGCATGGAATCCACTGCATTCAAGCAGGAGGCATTTTACCAAGCTGCATGGAATCCACTGCATTTAATCACGCTGCATGGAATCCACTGCATTCAATCAGGATGCATTTTTCCAGGGTGCATGGAATCCACTGCATTCAATAATGCTGCAGGAAACCACTGCATTCTATCATGCTGCATGGAATCCACTGCATTAAATAGGGTTCCATTTCTTCACCCTGCATGGAATCCACTGCATTCAATCACGCTGCATGTAAACCACTGCATTCAATCGGGATGCATTTAACCAGGCTGCATGGAATCCATGCATTCATCACGCTGCATGGACTCCACTGCATACAATCGGGATCCATTGCGCCACAAGGCATGGAATACTCTGCATTCAATCGGGATGCTTTGGGCCATGCTGCATAAAATCTACTGCATTCAATCATGCTGCATGAAATCCACTGCATTGAATGACGCTGCATAAAATCCACTGCATTCAATAGGGTTCCATTTCTTCACACTTCATGGAATACTGCATTCAATCACGCTGAATGGAATCCACTGCATTCAATCGGGATGAATTTTACAACCCTGAATGGAGTATACTGCATTCAATCACAATGCATGAAATCTACTGCATTCAAACGGGATGCTTTGGGCCATGCCTCATAAAATCCACTGCATTCAATCGGGATGCCTTGGGCCTCGCTGCATGGACTCCACTGCATACAATCAGGATCCATTGCGCCACAATGCATGGAATCCTCGCATTCATTGACGCTGCATGTAATCCACTGTACTCAATCGGGATGCTTTGGGCCATGCTGCATAAAATCCACTGCATTCAATCATGCTTCATGGAATCCACTGCACTCAATCATGCTGCATAAAATCCACTGCATACAATAGGGTTCCATAACTTCACACTGTATAGAATAAACTTCATTCCATCACACTGCATGGAATCCACTGCATTCAATCGGGATGCATTTTACCACACTGCATGGATTACACTGCATTCAATCGCAATGCATAGAATCCACTGCATTCAATTGGGATGCATTTTACCATATTGCATGGAGTTCACTGCATTCAATCATGCTACACGTAATCCACTGCATTCAATCAGGATGCTTTGGGCCATGCTGCATAAAATCCACTGCATTCAATCATGCTGCACGTAATCCACAGCATTCAATCGGGATGCATTTTACCAGGCTGCCTGGAATCCATGCATTCATCACACTGCATGGACTCCACTGCATACAATCGGGATCCATTGCGCCACAATGCATGGAATACTCTGCATTCAATGATGCTCCATAGAATCCACTGCATTCAATCAGGATGCTTTGGGCCATGCTGCATAAAATCCACTGCATTCAATCATGCTGCATGGAATCCACTGCATTCAATCATGCTGCATAATATCCACTGCATTCAACATGTTCCATTACTTCACGCTGCATGGAATCCACTGCATTCAATCGGGATGCATTTTACCTCGCTGCATGGATTACACTGCATTCAATGACGCTGCATGGAATCCACTGCATTCAATCGGGATGCTTTGGGCCATGCTCCAAAAAATCCACTGCAATCGATCAGGATGCATTGGGCCTCGCTGCATGGACTCCACTGCATACAATCGCGATCCATTGCGCCACAATGCATGGAATCCTCGCATTCATTGACGCTGCATGTAATCCACTGTACTCAATCGGGATGCTTTGGGCCATGCTGCATAAAATCCACTGCATTCAATCATGCTTCATGGAATCCACTGCACTCAATCATGCTGCATAAAATCCACTGCATACAATAGGGTTCCATAACTTCACACTGTATGGAATAAACTTCATTCCATCACACTGCATGGAATCCACTGCATTCAATCGGGATGCATTTTACCACACTGCATGGATTACACTGCATTCAATCGCAATGCATAGAATCCACTGCATTCAATTGGGATGCATTTTACCATATTGCATGGAGTTCACTGCATTCAATCATGCTACACGTAATCCACTGCATTCAATCAGGATGCTTTGGGCCATGCTGCATAAAATCCACTGCATTCAATCATGCTGCACGTAATCCACTGCATTCAATCGGGATGCATTTTACCAGGCTGCCTGGAATCCATGCATTCATCACACTGCATGGACTCCACTGCATACAATCGGGATCCATTGCGCCACAATGCATGGAATACTCTGCATTCAATGATGCTCCATGGAATCCACTGCATTCAATCAGGATGCTTTGGGCCATGCTGCATAAAATCCACTGCATTCAATCATGCTGCATGGAATCCACTGCATTCAATCATGCTGCATAATATCCACTGCATTCAACATGTTCCATTACTTCACGCTGCATGGAATCCACTGCATTCAATCGGGATGCATTTTACCTCGCTGCATGGAGTACACTACATTCAATCTCAATGAATGGAATCCACTGCATTCAATCGGGATGTTTTGGGCCATGCTGCAAAAAATCCACTGCAATCAATCAGGATGCATTGGCCCTCGCTGCATGGACTCCACTGCATACAATCCGGATCCATTGCGCCACAATGCATGGAATCCTCTGCATTCAATGATGCTGCATGGAAACCACTGCATTCCATCGGGATGCATTTTACCACACTGCATGGAGTACACTGCATTCAATCACAATGGATGGAATCCAATGCATTCAATCGGGATGCTTTGGGCCATGCTGCAGAAAATCCTCTGCATTCAATGACGCTGCATGGAATCGACTGCATTCAATCATGCTGCATATAATCCACTGCTTACAATAGGGTTCAATTTCTTCACGCTGCATGGAATCCACTGCATTCAATCACGCTGCATGGAATCCACTGCATTCCATCGGGATGCATGTTCCCACGCTGCATGGAGTACACTGCATTCAATCAAAATGCATGGAATCCACTGCATTCAATCGGGATGCTTTGGGCCATGCTTCATGAAATCCACTGCATTCAATCATGCTGCATGGAATCCACTGCATTCAATAGGGTTCAATTTCTTCACACTGAATGGAATACAGTGCATGCAATCACGCTCCATGGACTCCACTGCATACACTCTGGATCCATTGAGCCACAATGAATGGAATCCTCTGTATTCAATGACGCTGCATGGAATCCACTGCGGTGAATCAGGATGCTTTGGGCCATGCCGCATATAATCTACTGCATTCAATTGGGAAGCATTTGGCCTCGCTGCATTGACTCCACTTGATAAAATCGGGATCCATTGCGCCACAATGCATGGAATCCTCTGAATTCAATGACGCTGCATGGAATCCACTGCAATCAATCGGGATGCTTTGGGCCAGGCTGCATAAAATCCACTGCATGCAATCAGGCTGCATGGAATCCACTGCATTCAATAGGGTTCCATTTCTTCACGCTGCATGGAATCCACTGCATTCAATCACGCTGCATGGAATCCACTGCATTCAATCGGGATGCATTTTACCACGCTGAATGGAGTACACTGCATTCAATCACAATGCATGGAATCCACTGCATTGAATCGGGATGCTTTGGGCCATGCTGCAGAAAATCCACTGCATTCAATCGGGATGCATTGGGACTCGCTGCATAGACTCCACTGCATATAATCTGGATCCATTGCACCACAATGCATGGAATTCTCTGCATTCAATGTCGCTGCATGGAATCCACTGCATTCAATCGGGATGCTTTGGGCCATGCTGCATAAAATCCACTGCATTCAATCATGCTGCATGGATTCCACTGCATTCAATCATGCTGCATAAAATCCAATGCATTCAATAGGGTTCCATTTCTTCACACTGCATGGACTTCACTGCATTCAATCACTCTGCATGAAATTCACTGCATTAGATCTGGATGCATTTTACCACGCTGCATGGATTACACTGCATTCAATGACACTGCATGGAATCCACTGCATTCAATCGGGATGCTTTGGGCCCTGCTGCATAAAATCCACTGCATTCAATCGGGGTGCATTGGGCCTCGCTGCATGGACTTCACTGCATTCAATTTGTATCCATTGCCCCACAATGCATGGAATCCTCTGCATTCAACGACACTGCATGGAATCCACTGCATTCAATCATGCTGCCTAAAATCCACTGCATTCAATAGGGTTCCATTTCTTCACGCTGCATGAATCCACTGCATTCAAACACGCTGCATGGAATCCACTGCATTCAATCGGGATGCTTTGGGCCATGCTGCATAAAATCCACTGCATTCAATCGGGATGCATTGGGCCTCGCTGCATGGACTCCACTGCATACAATCGGGATCCATTGCGCCACAATGCATGGAATCCTCTGCATTCAATCACGCTGCATGGAATCCACTGCATTCAATCGGGATGCTTTGGGCCATGCTGCATAAAATCCACTGCATTCAATCATGCTGCATGGAATCCACTGCATTCAATCATGCTGCATAATATTCACTGCATTCAATAGGGTTTCATTTTTTCATGCTGCATTGAATCCACTGCATTCAATCATGCTGCATGGAATCCAATGCATTCCATTGGGATGCATTTTACCAGGCTGCATTGAATTCACTGCATTCAATCAACATGCACGCATTCCACTGCATTAAATCTCGCTGCATGGAATCCTCTGCATTCAATAACGCTACATGGAATCCACTGCGCTCAATCAGGATGCATTTTACAACGCTGCATGTATTACAATGCATTCAATCACAATGCATGGAATCCACTGCATTCAATCGGGATGCTTTCAGCCACGCTGCATAAAATCCACTACATTCCATTGGGATGCATTGGGTCTCACTGCATGGACTCCACCTCATAAAATCGGGATCCATTGCGCAACAATGCATGGAATCCTCTGCATTCAATGACGCTGCATTGAATCCACTGCATTCAATCGGGATGCTTTGGGCCATTCTGCATAAACTCCACTGCATTCAATAGGGATCCCTTTCTTCATGCTGCATGGAATACACTGATATCAATCACGCTGCATGGAATCCACTGCATTCAAGCAGGAGGCATTTTACCAAGCTGCATGGAATCCACTGCATTTAATCACGCTGCATGGAATCCACTGCATTCAATCAGGATGCATTTTTCCAGGGTGCATGGAATCCACTGCATTCAATAATGCTGCAGGAAACCACTGCATTCTATCATGCTGCATGGAATCCACTGCATTAAATAGGGTTCCATTTCTTCACCCTGCATGGAATCCACTGCATTCAATCACGCTGCATGTAAACCACTGCATTCAATCGGGATGCATTTAACCAGGCTGCATGGAATCCATGCATTCATCACGCTGCATGGACTCCACTGCATACAATCGGGATCCATTGCGCCACAAGGCATGGAATACTCTGCATTCAATCGGGATGCTTTGGGCCATGCTGCATAAAATCTACTGCATTCAATCATGCTGCATGAAATCCACTGCATTGAATGACGCTGCATAAAATACACTGCATTCAATAGGGTTCCATTTCTTCACACTTCATGGAATACTGCATTCAATCACGCTGAATGGAATCCACTGCATTCAATCGGGATGAATTTTACAACCCTGAATGGAGTATACTGCATTCAATCACAATGCATGAAATCTACTGCATTCAAACGGGATGCTTTGGGCCATGCCTCATAAAATCCACTGCATTCAATCGGGATGCCTTGGGCCTCGCTGCATGGACTCCACTGCATACAATCAGGATCCATTGCGCCACAATGCATGGAATCCTCGCATTCATTGACGCTGCATGTAATCCACTGTACTCAATCGGGATGCTTTGGGCCATGCTGCATAAAATCCACTGCATTCAATCATGCTTCATGGAATCCACTGCACTCAATCATGCTGCATAAAATCCACTGCATACAATAGGGTTCCATAACTTCACACTGTATAGAATAAACTTCATTCCATCACACTGCATGGAATCCACTGCATTCAATCGGGATGCATTTTACCACACTGCATGGATTACACTGCATTCAATCGCAATGCATAGAATCCACTGCATTCAATTGGGATGCATTTTACCATATTGCATGGAGTTCACTGCATTCAATCATGCTACACGTAATCCACTGCATTCAATCAGGATGCTTTGGGCCATGCTGCATAAAATCCACTGCATTCAATCATGCTGCACGTAATCCACTGCATTCAATCGGGATGCATTTTACCAGGCTGCCTGGAATCCATGCATTCATCACACTGCATGGACTCCACTGCATACAATCGGGATCCATTGCGCCACAATGCATGGAATACTCTGCATTCAATGATGCTCCATGGAATCCACTGCATTCAATCAGGATGCTTTGGGCCATGCTGCATAAAATCCACTGCATTCAATCATGCTGCATGGAATCCACTGCATTCAATCATGCTGCATAATATCCACTGCATTCAACATGTTCCATTACTTCACGCTGCATGGAATCCACTGCATTCAATCGGGATGCATTTTACCTCGCTGCATGGATTACACTGCATTCAATGACGCTGCATGGAATCCACTGCATTCAATCGGGATGCTTTGGGCTATGCTGCAAAAAATCCACTGCAATCAATCAGGATGCATTGGGCCTCGCTGCATGGACTCCACTGCATACAATCGCGATCCATTGTGCCACAATGCATGGAATCCTCTGCATTCAATGATGCTGCATGGAATCCACTGCATTCCATCGGGATGCATTTTACCACACTGCATGGAGTACACTGCATTCAATCACAATGGATGGAATCCAATGCATTCAATCGGGATGCTTTGGGCCATGCTGCAGAAAATCCACTGCATTCAATGACGCTGCATGGAATCGACTGCATTCAATCATGCTGCATATAATCCACTGCTTATAATAGGGTTCAATTTCTTCACGCTACATGGAATGCACTGCATTCAATCACGCTGCATGGAATCCACTGCATTCCATCGGGATGCATGTTCCCACGCTGCATGGAGTACACTGCATTCAATCAAAATGCATGGAATCCACTGCATTCAATCGGGATGCTTTGGGCCATGCTGCATACAATCCACTGCATTCAATCGGGATGCATTGGGCCTCACTGCATGGACTCCACTGCATATAATCGGGATCCATTACACCACATTGCATGGAATCATCTGCATTCAATGACGCTGCATGGAATCCACTGCATTCAATCGGGATGCATTTTACCAGGCTGCATGGAATCCATGCATTCATCACACTGCATGGACTCCACTGCATAAAATCGGGATCCATTGCGCCACAATGCATGGAATCCTCTGCATTCAATCAGGATGCTTTGGGCCATGCTGCATAAAATCCACTGCATTCAATCATGCTCCATTAAATCCACCTTATTCAATCAGGCTGCATAAAATGCACTGCATTCAATAGGGTTCCATTACTTCACACTTCATGGAATACATTGCATTCAATCACGCTTCATGGAATCCACTGCATTCAATCGGGATTCATTTTACCACGCTGCATGGAGTTCACTGCATTCAATCGGGATGCTTTGGGCCATGCTGCATAAAATCCACTGCATTCAATCATGCTGCATGGAATCCACTGCATTCAATCATGCTGCATAAAATTCACTGCATTCAATAGGGTTTCATTTTTTCATGCTGCATGGAATCCCCTGCATTCAATCATGCTGCATGGAATCCAATGCATTCCATTGGGATGCATTTTACCAGGCTGCATTGAATTCACTGCATTCAATCAACATGCACGGAATCCACTGCATTCAATCTGGATTCATTTTAAAAGGCCGCATGGAATCTAGTGCATTCAATCAGGAACCATTGCGCCTTGATGCATGGAATTAGTGCATTCAATGAGAATCAATTGCACCACACTGCATGAAATCCACTGACTCAATCGGGATGTTTTGGGCCATGCTGCATAAAATCCACTGCATTCAACGGGATGCATTGGGCCTCGCTGAATGGACTACACTGCATACAATCGGGATCCATTGCGCCAAAATGCAAGGAATCCTCTGCATTCAATGGCGCTGCATGGAATCCACTGCATTCAATCGGGATGCATTTTACCACGCTGCATGGATTACACTGCATTCAATCACAATGCATGGAATCCACTGCATTCAATTGGGATCCATTGCGCCACAATGCATGGAATCCTCTGCATTCAATGACGCTGCATGGAATCCACTGCATTCAAAAGGGATGGTTTGGGCCATGCTGCATAAAATCCACTGCATTCAATCGGGATGCATTGGGCCTCTCTGCATGGATTACACTGAATTCAATCGCAATGCATAGAATCTACTGCATTCAATTGGGATGCATTTTACCATATTGCATGGAGTTCACTGCATTCAATCATGCTACACGTAATCCACTGCATTCAATCAGGATGCTTTGGGCCATGCTGCATAAAATCCACTGCATTCAATCATGCTGCATGGAATCCACTGCATTCAATCGGGATGCATATTACCAGGCTGCCTGGAATCCATGCATTCATCACACTGCATGGACTCCACTGCATACAATCGGGATCCATTGCGCCACAATGCATGGAATCATCTGCATTCAATGATGCTCCATGAAATCCACTGCATTCAATCAGGATGCTTTGGGCCATGCTGCATAAAATCCACTGCATTCAATCATGCTGCATGGAATCCACTGCATTCAATCATGCTGCATAATATCCACTGCATTCAACATGTTCCATTACTTCACGCTGCATGGAATCCACTGCATTCCATCGGGATGCATTTTACCTCGCTGCATGGATTACACTGCATTCAATCACAATGGATGGAATCCAATGCATTCAATCGGGATGCTTTGGGCCATGCTGCAGGAAATCCACTGCATTCAATGACGCTGCATGGAATCGACTGCATTCAATCATGCTGCATAAAATCCACTGCATACAATAGGGTTCAATTTCTTCATGCTGCATGGAATCCACTGCATTCAATCACGCTGCATGGAATCCACTGCATTCCATCGGGATGCATGTTCCCACGCTGCATGGAGTACACTGCATTCAATCAAAATGCATGGAATCCACTGCATTCAATCGGGATGCTTTGGGCCATGCTGCATACAATCCACTGCATTGAATCGGGATGCATTGGGCCTCACTGCATGGACTCCACTGCATATAATCGGGATCCATTACACCACAATGCATGGAATCATCTGCATTCAATGACGCTGCATGGAATCCACTGCATTCAATCGGGATGCATTTTACCAGGCTGCATGGAATCCATGCATTCATCACACTGCATGGACTCCACTGCATACAATCGGGATCCATTGCACCACAATGCATGGAATCCTCTGCATTCAATGACGCTGCATGGAATCCACTGCATTCAATCGGGATGCATTTTACCAGGCTGCATGGAATCCATGCATTCATCACGCTGCATGGACTCCACTGCATACAATCGGGATCCATTGCGCCACAATGCATGGAATCCTCTGCATTCAATCAGGATGCTTTGGGCCATGCTGCATAAAATCCACTGCATTCAATCATGCTCCATTAAATCCACTGCATTCAATCAGGCTGCATAAAATACACTGCATTCAATAGGGTTCCATTACTTCACACTTCATGGAATACAGTGCATTCAATCACGCTTCATGCAATCCACTGCATTCAATCGGGATTCATTTTACCACGCTGCATGGAGTTCACTGCATTCAATCACAATGTATGGAATCCACTGCATTCAATCGGGATGCTTTGGGCCATGCCTCATAAAATCCACTGCATTCAATCGGGATGCCTTGGGCCTCGCTGCATGGACTCCATTGCATACAATCAGGATCCATTGCGCCACAATGTATGTTATCCTCGTATTCATTGACGCTTCATGGAATACACTGTATTCAATCGGGATGATTTGGGCCATGCTGCATAAAATCCACTGCATTCAATCATGCTTCATGGAATCCACTGCACTCAATCATGCTGCATAAAATCCACTGCCTACAATAATGTTCCATAACTTCACACTGTATGGAATACACTTCATTCCATCACGCTGCATGTAATCCACTGCATTTAATCGGGATGCATTTTACCACACTGCATGGATTACACTGCATTCAATCATGCTGCAGGGAATCCACTGCATTCAATCGGGATGTTTTGGGCCATGCTGCATATAATCCACTGCATTCAATCGGGATGCATTGGGCCTCACTGCATGGACTACACTGCATACAATCGGGATCCATTGCGCCACAATGCATGGAATCCTCTGCATTCAATGACGCTGCATGGAATCCACTGCATTCAATCGGAATGCTTTGGGCCATGCTGTATAAAATCCACTGCATCAATCATGCTGCATGGAATCTACTGCATTCAATCATGCTGCATAATATTCACTGCATTCAATAGTGTACCTTTTCTTCACACTGCATGGAATACACTGCATTCAATCACGCTGCATGGAATAAACTGCATTCAATTGGGATGCATTTAACCACGCTGCCGGATTACACTGCATTCAATGACGCTGCATGGAATCCACTGCATTCAATCGGGATGCTTTGGGGCATGCTTCATGAAATCCACTGCATTCAATCATGCTGCATGGAATCCACTGCATTCAATAGGGTTCAATTTCTTCACACTGAATGGAATACAGTGCATGCAATCACGCTCCATGGACTCCACTGCATACACTCTGGATCCATTGAGCCACAATGAATGGAATCCTCTGTATTCAATGACGCTGCATGGAATCCACTGCGGTGAATCAGGATGCTTTGGGCCATGCCGCATATAATCTACTGCATTCAATTGGGAAGCATTTGGCCTCGCTGCATTGACTCCACTTGATAAAATCGGGATCCATTGCGCCACAATGCATGGAATCCTCTGAATTCAATGACGCTGCATGGAATCCACTGCAATCAATCGGGATGCTTTGGGCCAGGCTGCATAAAATCCACTGCATGCAATCAGGCTGCATGGAATCCACTGCATTCAATAGGGTTCCATTTCTTCACGCTGCATGGAATCCACTGCATTCAATCACGCTGCATGGAATCCACTGCATTCAATCGGGATGCATTTTACCACGCTGAATGGAGTACACTGCATTCAATCACAATGCATGGAATCCACTGCATTGAATCGGGATGCTTTGGGCCATGCTGCAGAAAATCCACTGCATTCAATCGGGATGCATTGGGACTCGCTGCATAGACTCCACTGCATATAATCTGGATCCATTGCACCACAATGCATGGAATTCTCTGCATTCAATGTCGCTGCATGGAATCCACTGCATTCAATCGGGATGCTTTGGGCCATGCTGCATAAAATCCACTGCATTCAATCATGCTGCATGGATTCCACTGCATTCAATCATGCTGCATAAAATCCAATGCATTCAATAGGGTTCCATTTCTTCACACTGCATGGACTTCACTGCATTCAATCACTCTGCATGAAATTCACTGCATTAGATCTGGATGCATTTTACCACGCTGCATGGATTACACTGCATTCAATGACGCTGCATGGAATCCACTGCATTCAATCGGGATGCTTTGGGCCCTGCTGCATAAAATCCACTGCATTCAATCGGGGTGCATTGGGCCTCACTGCATGGACTTCACTGCATTCAATTTGTATCCATTGCCCCACAATGCATGGAATCCTCTGCATTCAACGACACTGCATGGAATCCACTGCATTCAATCATGCTGCCTAAAATCCACTGCATTCAATAGGGTTCCATTTCTTCACGCTGCATGAATACACTGCATTCAAACACGCTGCATGGAATCCACTGCATTCAATCGGGATGCACTTTACCACACTGCATGGATTACACTGCATTCAATCGCAATGCATAGAATCCACTGCATTCAATTGGGATGCATTTTACCATATTGCATGGAGTTCACTGCATTCAATCATGCTACACGTAATCCACTGCATTCAATCAGGATGCTTTGGGCCATGCTGCATAAAATCCACTGCATTCAATCATGCTGCATGGAATCCACTGCATTCAATCGGGATGCATATTACCAGGCTGCCTGGAATCCATGCATTCATCACACTGCATGGACTCCACTGCATACAATCGGGATCCATTGCGCCACAATGCATGGAATACTCTGCATTCAATGATGCTCCATGGAATCCACTGCATTCAATCAGGATGCTTTGGGCCATGCTGCATAAAATCCACTGCATTCAATCATGCTGCATGGAATCCACTGCATTCAATCATGCTGCATAATATCCACTGCATTCAACATGTTCCATTACTTCACGCTGCATGAAATCCACTGCATTCAATCGGGATGCATTTTACCTCGCTGCATGGATTACACTGCATTCAATGACGCTGCATGGAATCCACTGCATTCAATCGGGATGCTTTGGGCCATGCTGCAAAAAATCCACTGCAATCAATCAGGATGCATTGGGCCTCGCTGCATGGACTCCACTGCATACAATCGGGATCCATTGCGCCACAATGCATCGAATCCTCTGCATTCAATGATGCTGCATGGAATCCACTGCATTCCATCGGGATGCATTTTACCACACTGCATGGAGTACACTGCATTCAATCACAATGGATGGAATCCAATGCATTCAATCGGGATGCTTTGGGCCATGCTGCAGGAAATCCACTGCATTCAATGACGCTGCATGGAATCGACTGCATTCAATCATGCTGCATATAATCCACTGCTTACAATAGGGTTCAATTTCTTCACGCTGCATGGAATCCACTGCATTCAATCACGCTGCATGGAATCCACTGCATTCTATCGGGATGCATGTTCCCACGCTGCATGGAGTACACTGCATTCAATCAAAATGCATGGAATCCACTGCATTCAATCGGGATGCTTTGGGCCATGCTGCATACAATCCACTGCATTGAATCGGGATGCATTGGGCCTCACTGCATGGACTCCACTGCATATAATCGGGATCCATTACACCACAATGCATGGAATCATCTGCATTCAATGACGCTGCATGGAATCCACTGCATTCAATCGGGATGCATTTTACCAGGCTGCATGGAATCCATGCATTCATCACACTGCATGGACTCCACTGCATACAATCGGGATCCATTGCACCACAATGCATGGAATCCTCTGCATTCAATGACGCTGCATGGAATCCACTGCATTCAATCGGGATGCTTTGGGCCATGCCTCATAAAATCCACTTCATTCAATGACGCTGCATGGAATCGACTGCATTCAATCATGCTGCATATAATCCACTGCTTACAATAGGGTTCAATTTCTTCACGCTGCATGGAATCCACTGCATTCAATCACGCTGCATGGAATCCACTGCATTCAATCGGGATGCATGTTACCACGCTGCATGGAGTAAACTACATTCAATCAAAATGCATGGAATCCACTGCATTCAATCGGGATGCTTTGGGCCATGCTGCATACAATCCACTGCATTCAATCGGGATGCATTGGGCCTCACTGCATGGACTCCACTGCATATAATCGGGATCCATTACACCACAATGCATGGAATCATCTGCATTCAATGACGCTGCATGGAATCCACTGCATTCAATCGGGATGCATTTTACCAGGCTGCATGGAATCCATGCATTCATCACGCTGCATGGACTCCACTGCATACAATCGGGATCCATTGCGCCACAATGCATGGAATCCTCTGCATTCAATCAGGATGCTTTGGGCCATGCTGCATAAAATCCACTGCATTCAATCATGCTCCATTAAATCCACTGCATTCAATCAGGCTGCATAAAATACACTGCATTCAATAGGGTTCCATTACTTCACACTTCATGGAATACAGTGCATTCAATCACGCTTCATGCAATCCACTGCATTCAATCGGGATTCATTTTACCACGCTGCATGGAGTTCACTGCATTCAATCACAATGTATGGAATCCACTGCATTCAATCGGGATGCTTTGGGCCATGCCTCATAAAATCCACTGCATTCAATCGGGATGCCTTGGGCCTCGCTGCATGGACTCCATTGCATACAATCAGGATCCATTGCGCCACTATGTATGGAATCCTCGTATTCATTGACGCTTCATTGAATACACTGTATTCAATCGGGATGATTTGGGCCATGCTGCATAAAATCCACTGCATTCAATCATGCTTCATGGAATCCACTGCACTCAATCATGCTGCATAAAATCCACTGCATTCAATAGGGTTCCATTTCTTCACGCTGCATGAATACACTGCATTCAAACACGCTGCATGGAATCCATTGCATTCAATCGGGATGCTTTGGGCCATGCTGCATAAAATCCACTGCATTCAATCGGGATGCATTGGGCCTCGCTGCATGGACTCCACTGCATACAATCGGGGTCCATTGCGCCACAATGCATGGAATCCTCTGCATTCAATCACGCTGCATGGAATCTACTGCATTCAATCGGGATGCTTTGGGCCATGCTGCATAAAATCCACTGCATTCAATCATGCTGCATGGAATCCACTGCATTCAATCATGCTGCATAATATTCACTGCATTCAATAGGGTTTCATTTTTTCATGCTGCATTGAATCCCCTGCATTCAATCATGCTGCATGGAATCCAATGCATTCCATTGGGATGCATTTTACCAGGCTGCATTGAATTCACTGCATTCAATCAACATGCACGAAATCCACTGCATTAAATCTCGCTGCATTGAATCCTCTGCATTCAATAACGCTACATGGAATCCACTGCGCTCAATCAGGATGCATTTTACAACGCTGCATGTATTACAATGCATTCAATCACAATGCATGGAATCCACTGCATTCAATCGGGATGCTTTCAGCCACGCTGCATAAAATCCACTACATTCCATTGGGATGCATTGGGTCTCACTGCATGGACTCCACCTCATAAAATCGGGATCCATTGCGCAACAATGCATGGAATCCTCTGCATTCAATGACGCTGCATTGAATACACTGCATTCAATCGGGATGCTTTGGGCCATTCTGCATAAACTCCACTGCATTCAATAGGGATCCCTTTCTTCATGCTGCATGGAATACACTGATATCAATCACGCTGCATGGAATCCACTGCATTCAAGCAGGAGGCATTTTACCAAGCTGCATGGAATCCACTGCATTTAATCACGCTGCATGGAATCCACTGCATTCAATCAGGATGCATTTTTCCAGGGTGCATGGAATCCACTGCATTCAATAATGCTGCAGGAAACCACTGCATTCTATCATGCTGCATGGAATCCACTGCATTAAATAGGGTTCCATTTCTTCACCCTGCATGGAATCCACTGCATTCAATCACGCTGCATGTAAACCACTGCATTCAATCGGGATGCATTTAACCAGGCTGCATGGAATCCATGCATTCATCACGCTGCATGGACTCCACTGCATACAATCGGGATCCATTGCGCCACAAGGCATGGAATACTCTGCATTCAATCGGGATGCTTTGGGCCATGCTGCATAAAATCTACTGCATTCAATCATGCTGCATGAAATCCACTGCATTGAATGACGCTGCATAAAATCCACTGCATTCAATAGGGTTCCATTTCTTCACACTTCATGGAATACTGCATTCAATCACGCTGAATGGAATCCACTGCATTCAATCGGGATGAATTTTACAACCCTGAATGGAGTATACTGCATTCAATCACAATGCATGAAATCTACTGCATTCAAACGGGATGCTTTGGGCCATGCCTCATAAAATCCACTGAATTCAATCGGGATGCCTTGGGCCTCGCTGCATGGACTCCACTGCATACAATCAGGATCCATTGCGCCACAATGCATGGAATCCTCGCATTCATTGACGCTGCATGTAATCCACTGTACTCAATCGGGATGCTTTGGGCCATGCTGCATAAAATCCACTGCATTCAATCATGCTTCATGGAATCCACTGCACTCAATCATGCTGCATAAAATCCACTGCATACAATAGGGTTCCATAACTTCACACTGTATAGAATAAACTTCATTCCATCACACTGCATGGAATCCACTGCATTCAATCGGGATGCATTTTACCACACTGCATGGATTACACTGCATTCAATCGCAATGCATAGAATCCACTGCATTCAATTGGGATGCATTTTACCATATTGCATGGAGTTCACTGCATTCAATCATGCTACACGTAATCCACTGCATTCAATCAGGATGCTTTGGGCCATGCTGCATAAAATCCACTGCATTCAATCATGCTGCACGTAATCCACAGCATTCAATCGGGATGCATTTTACCAGGCTGCCTGGAATCCATGCATTCATCACACTGCATGGACTCCACTGCATACAATCGGGATCCATTGCGCCACAATGCATGGAATACTCTGCATTCAATGATGCTCCATAGAATCCACTGCATTCAATCAGGATGCTTTGGGCCATGCTGCATAAAATCCACTGCATTCAATCATGCTGCATGGAATCCACTGCATTCAATCATGCTGCATAATATCCACTGCATTCAACATGTTCCATTACTTCACGCTGCATGGAATCCACTGCATTCAATCGGGATGCATTTTACCTCGCTGCATGGATTACACTGCATTCAATGACGCTGCATGGAATCCACTGCATTCAATCGGGATGCTTTGGGCCATGCTCCAAAAAATCCACTGCAATCGATCAGGATGCATTGGGCCTCGCTGCATGGACTCCACTGCATACAATCGCGATCCATTGCGCCACAATGCATGGAATCCTCGCATTCATTGACGCTGCATGTAATCCACTGTACTCAATCGGGATGCTTTGGGCCATGCTGCATAAAATCCACTGCATTCAATCATGCTTCATGGAATCCACTGCACTCAATCATGCTGCATAAAATCCACTGCATACAATAGGGTTCCATAACTTCACACTGTATGGAATAAACTTCATTCCATCACACTGCATGGAATCCACTGCATTCAATCGGGATGCATTTTACCACACTGCATGGATTACACTGCATTCAATCGCAATGCATAGAATCCACTGCATTCAATTGGGATGCATTTTACCATATTGCATGGAGTTCACTGCATTCAATCATGCTACACGTAATCCACTGCATTCAATCAGGATGCTTTGGGCCATGCTGCATAAAATCCACTGCATTCAATCATGCTGCACGTAATCCACTGCATTCAATCGGGATGCATTTTACCAGGCTGCCTGGAATCCATGCATTCATCACACTGCATGGACTCCACTGCATACAATCGGGATCCATTGCGCCACAATGCATGGAATACTCTGCATTCAATGATGCTCCATGGAATCCACTGCATTCAATCAGGATGCTTTGGGCCATGCTGCATAAAATCCACTGCATTCAATCATGCTGCATGGAATCCACTGCATTCAATCATGCTGCATAATATCCACTGCATTCAACATGTTCCATTACTTCACGCTGCATGGAATCCACTGCATTCAATCGGGATGCATTTTACCTCGCTGCATGGAGTACACTACATTCAATCTCAATGAATGGAATCCACTGCATTCAATCGGGATGTTTTGGGCCATGCTGCAAAAAATCCACTGCAATCAATCAGGATGCATTGGCCCTCGCTGCATGGACTCCACTGCATACAATCCGGATCCATTGCGCCACAATGCATGGAATCCTCTGCATTCAATGATGCTGCATGGAATCCACTGCATTCCATCGGGATGCATTTTACCACACTGCATGGAGTACACTGCATTCAATCACAATGGATGGAATCCAATGCATTCAATCGGGATGCTTTGGGCCATGCTGCAGAAAATCCACTGCATTCAATGACGCTGCATGGAATCGACTGCATTCAATCATGCTGCATATAATCCACTGCTTACAATAGGGTTCAATTTCTTCACGCTGCATGGAATCCACTGCATTCCATCGGGATGCATGTTCCCACACTGCATGGAGTACACTGCATTCAATCAAAATGCATGGAATCCACTGCATTCAATCGGGATGCTTTGGGCCATGCTGCATACAATCCACTGCGTTCAATCGGGATGCATTGGGCCTCACTGCATGGACTCCACTGCATATAATCGGGATCCATTACACCACAATGCATGGAATCATCTGCATTCAATGACGCTGCATGGAATCCACTGCATTCAATCGGGATGCATTTTACCAGGCTGCATGGAATCCATGCATTCATCACACTGCATGGACTCCACTGCATAAAATCGGGATCCATTGCGCCACAATGCATGGAATCCTCTGCATTCAATCAGGATGCTTTGGGCCATGCTGCATAAAATCCACTGCATTCAATCATGCTCCATTAAATCCACTGCATTCAATCAGGCTGCATAAAATACACTGCATTCAATAGGGTTCCATTACTTCACACTTCATGGAATACAGTGCATTCAATCACGCTTCATGGAATCCACTGCATTCAATCGGGATTCATTTTACCACGCTGCATGGAGTTCACTGCATTCAATCGGGATGCTTTGGGCCATGCTGCATAAAATCCACTGCATTCAATCATGCTGCATGGAATCCACTGCATTCAATCATGCTGCATAAAATTCACTGCATTCAATAGGGTTTCATTTTTTCATGCTGCATGGAATCCCCTGCATTCAATCATGCTGCATGGAATCCAATGCATTCCATTGGGATGCATTTTACCAGGCTGCATTGAATTCACTGCATTCAATCAACATGCACGGAATCCACTGCATTCAATCTGGATTCATTTTAAAAGGCCGCATGGAATCTAGTGCATTCAATCAGGAACCATTGCGCCTTGATGCATGGAATTAGTGCATTCAATGAGAATCAATTGCACCACACTGCATGAAATCCACTGACTCAATCGGGATGTTTTGGGCCATGCTGCATAAAATCCACTGCATTCAACGGGATGCATTGGGCCTCGCTGAATGGACTCCACTGCATACAATCGGGATCCATTGCGCCAAAATGCAAGGAATCCTCTGCATTCAATGGCGCTGCATGGAATCCACTGCATTCAATCGGGATGCATTTTACCACGCTGCATGGATTACACTGCATTCAATCACAATGCATGGAATCCACTGCATTCAATTGGGATCCATTGCGCCACAATGCATGGAATCCTCTGCATTCAATGACGCTGCATGGAATCCACTGCATTCAAAAGGGATGGTTTGGGCCATGCTGCATAAAATCCACTGCATTCAATCGGGATGCATTGGGCCTCTCTGCATGGACTCCACAGCATTACATCTGGCTGCATGGACTCCACTGCATTATATCTCGCTGCATGGAATCCTCTGCATTCAATGACGCTGCATGGAATCCACTGCATTCAATCGGGATGCATTTTACCAGGCTGCATGGAATCCACTGCATTCAATCGGGATGCATTGGGCCTCACTGCATGGACTCCACTGCATTCAATCGGGATCCATTGCACCACAATGAATGGAATCCTCTGCATTCAATGACGCTACATGTAATCCACTGCTACCAATCGGGATGCATTTTACCAGGCTTCATGGAATGCACTGCATTCAATCACGCTGCATGGAATCCACTGCTTTCAATCGGGATTCATTTTACCACGCTGCATGGATTACACTGCATTCAATCACAATGCATGGAATCCACTGCATTCCATCGGGATCCATTGCGCCACAATGCATGGAATCCTCTGCATTCAATGAAGCTGCATGGAATCCACTGCATTCAATCGGGATGCTTTGGGCCAGGCTGAATAAAATACACCACATTCAATCGGGATGCATGGGCCTCGCTGCATGGACTCCACTGCATTAAATCTCGCTGCATGGAATCCTCTGCATTCAATAACGCTACATGGAATCCACTGCGCTCAATCAGGATGCATTTTACAATGCTGCATGTATTACAATGCATTCAATCACAATGCATGGAATCCACTGCATTCAATCGGGATGCTTTCAGCCATGCTGCATAAAATCCACTACATTCAATTGGGATGCATTAGGTCTCACTGCATGGACTCCACCGCATAAAATCGGGATCCATTGCGCAACAATGCATGGGATCCTCTGCATTCAATGACGCTGCATTGAATCCACTGCATTCAATCGGGATGCTTTGGGCCATTCTGCATAACCTCCACTGCATTCAATAGTGTTCCCTTTCTTCATGCTGCATGGAATACACTGATATCAATCACGCTGCATGGAATCCACTGCATTCAATCAGGAGGCATTTTACCCAGCTGCATGGAATCAACTGCATTTAATCACGCTGCATGGAATCCACTGCATTCAATCAGGATGAATTTTTCCAGGGTGCATGGAATCCACTGCATTCAATAATGCTGCAGGAAACCACTGCATTCTATCATGCTGCATGGAATCCACCTCATTCAATCATGCTGCATAAAATTCACTGCATTCAATAGGGTTTCATTTTTTCATGCTGCATGGAATCCACTGCATTCAATCATGCTGCATGGAATCCAATGCATTCCATTGGGATGCATTTTACCAGGCTGCATTGAATTCACTGCATTCAATCAACATGCACGGAATCCACTGCATTCAATCGGGATTCATTTTAAAAGGCCGCATGGAATCTAGTGCATTCAATCAGGAACCATTGCGCCTTGATGCATGGAATTGGTGCATTCAATGAGAATCAATTGCACCACACTGCATGAAATACACTGACTCAATCGGGATGTTTTGGGCCATGCTGCATAAAATCCACTGCATTCAACGGGATGCATTGGGCCTCGCTGAATGGACTCCACTGCATACAATCGGGATCCATTGCGCCAAAATGCAAGGAATCCTCTGCATTCAATGACGCTGCATGGAATCCACTGCATTCAATCGGGATGCATTTTACCACGCTGCATGGATTACACTGCATTCAATCACAATGCATGGACTCCACCGCATAAAATCGGGATCCATTGCGCCACAATGCATGGAATCCTCTGCATTCAATGACGCTGCATGGAATCCACTGCATTCAAAAGGGATGGTTTGGGCCATGCTGCATAAAATCCACTGCATTCAATCGGGATGCATTGGGCCTCTCTGCATGGACTCCACAGCATTACATCTGGCTGCATGGACTCCACTGCATTATATCTCGCTGCATGGAATGCACTGCATTCAATCACGCTGCATGGAATCCACTGCATTCAATCGGGATGCATTTTACCAGGCTGCATGGAATCCACTGCATTCAATCGGGATGCATTGGGCCTCACTGCATGGACTCCACTGCATTCAATCGGGATCCATTGCACCACAATGAATGGAATCCTCTGCATTCAATGACGCTACATGTAATCCACTGCTACCAATCGGGATGCATTTTACCAGGCTTCATGGAATGCACTGCATTCAATCACGCTGCATGGAATCCACTGCTTTCAATCGGGATTCATTTTACCACGCTGCATGGATTACACTGCATTCAATCACAATGCATGGAATCCACTGCATTCCATCGGGATCCATTGCGCCACAATGCATGGAATCCTCTGCATTCAATGAAGCTGCATGGAATCCACTGCATTCAATCGGGATGCTTTGGGCCAGGCTGAATAAAATACACCACATTCAATCGGGATGCATGGGCCTCGCTGCATGGACTCCACTGCATTAAATCTCGCTGCATGGAATCCTCTGCATTCAATAACGCTACATGGAATCCACTGCGCTCAATCAGGATGCATTTTACAATGCTGCATGTATTACAATACATTCAATCACAATGCATGGAATCCACTGCATTCAATCGGGATGCTTTGGGCCATTCTGCATAAACTCCACTGCATTCAATAGTGTTCCCTTTCTTCATGCTGCATGGAATACACTGATATCAATCACGCTGCATGGAATCCACTGCATTCAAACAGGAGGCATTTTACCAAGCTGCATGGAATCCACTGCATTTAATCACGCTGCATGGAATCCACTGCATTCAATCAGGATGCATTTTTCCAGGGTGCATGGAATCCACTGCATTCAATAATGCTGCAGGAAACCACTGCATTCTATCATGCTGCATGGAATCCACTGCATTAAATAGGGTTCCATTTCTTCACCCTGCATGGAATCCACTGCATTCAATCACGCTGCATGTAAACCACTGCATTCAATCGGGATGCATTTAACCAGGCTGCATGGAATCCATGCATTCATCACGCTGCATGGACTCCACTGCATACAATCGGGATCCATTGCGCCACAAGGCATGGAATACTCTGCATTCAATCGGGATGCTTTGGGCCATGCTGCATAAAATCTACTGCATTCAATCATGCTGCATGAAATCCACTGCATTGAATGACGCTGCATAAAATCCACTGCATTCAATAGGGTTCCATTTCTCCACACTTCATGGAATACTGCATTCAATCACGCTGAATGGAATCCACTGCATTCAATCGGGATGAATTTTACAACCCTGAATGGAGTACACTGCATTAAATCACAATGCATGAAATCTACTGCATTCAATCGGGATGCTTTGGGCCATGCCTCATAAAATCCACTGAATTCAATCGGGATGCCTTGGGCCTCGCTGCATGGACTCCACTGCATACAATCAGGATCCATTGCGCCACAATGCATGGAATCCTCGCATTCATTGACGCTGCATGTAATCCACTGTATTCAATCGGGATGCTTTGGGCCATGCTGCATAAAATTCACTGCATTCAATCATGCTTCATGGAATCCACTGCACTCAATCATGCTGCATAAAATCCACTGCATACAATAGGGTTCCATAACTTCACACTGTATGGAATAAACTTCATTCCATCACACTGCATGGAATCCACTGCATTCAATCGGGATGCATTTTACCACACTGCATGGATTACACTGCATTCAATCGCAATGCATAGAATCCACTGCATTCAATTGGGATGCATTTTACCATATTGCATGGAGTTCACTGCATTCAATCATGCTACACGTAATCCACTGCATTCAATCAGGATGCTTTGGGCCATGCTGCATAAAATCCACTGCATTCAATCATGCTGCACGTAATCCACTGCATTCAATCGGGATGCATATTACCAGGCTGCCTGGAATCCATGCATTCATCACACTGCATGGACTCCACTGCATAAAATCGGGATCCATTGCGCCACAATGCATGGAATACTCTGCATTGAATGATGCTCCATGGAATCCACTGCATTCAATCAGGATGCTTTGGGCCATGCTGCATAAAATCCACTGCATTCAATCATGCTGCATGGAATCCACTGCATTCAATCATGCTGCATAATATCCACTGCATTCAACATGTTCTATTACTTCACGCTGCATGGAATCCACTGCATTCAATCGGGATGCATTTTACCTCGCTGCATGGAGTACACTGCATTCAATCTCAATGCATGGAATCCACTGCATTCAATCGGGATGCTTTGGGCCATGCTCCAAAAAATCCACTGCAATCAATCAGGATGCATTGGGCCTCGCTGCATGGACTCCACTGCATACAATCGGGATCCATTGCGCCACAATGCATGGAATCCTCTGCATTCAATGATGCTGCATGGAATCCACTGCATTCCATCGGGATGCATTTTACCACACTGCATGGAGTACACTGCATTCAATCACAATGGATGGAATCCAATGCATTCAATCGGGATGCTTTGGGCCATGCGGCAGAAAATCCACTGCATTCAATGACGCTGCATGGAATCGACTGCATTCAATCATGCTGCATATAATCCACTGCTTACAATAGGGTTCAATTTCTTCACGCTGCATGGAATCCACTACATTCAATCACGCTGCATGGAATCCACTGCATTCCATCGGGATGCATGTTCCCACGCTGCATGGAGTACACTGCATTCAATCAAAATGCATGGAATCCACTGCATTCAATCGGGATGCTTTGGGCCATGCTGCATACAATCCACTGCATTGAATCGGGATGCATTGGGCCTCACTGCATGGACTCCACTGCATATAATCGGGATCCATTACACCACAATGCATGGAATCATCTGCATTCAATGACGCTGCATGGAATCCACTGCATTCAATCGGGATGCATTTTACCAGGCTGCATGGAATCCATGCATTCATCACACTGCATGGACTCCACTGCATACAATCTGGATCCATTGCGCCACAATGAATGGAATCCTCTGCATTCAATCAGGATGCTTTGGGCCATGCTGCATAAAATCCACTGCATTCAATCATGCTCCATTAAATCCACTGCATTCAATCAGGCTGCATAAAATACACTGCATTCATTAGGGTTCCATTACTTCACACTTCATGGAATACAGTGCATTCAATCACGCTTCATGGAATCCACTGCATTCAATCGGGATTCATTTTACCACGCTGCATGGAGTTCACTGCATTCAATCGGGATGCTTTGGGCCATGCTGCATAAAATCCACTGCATTCAATCATGCTGCATGGAATCCACCTCATTCAATCATGCTGCATAAAATTCACTGCATTCAATAGGGTTTCATTTTTTCATGCTGCATGGAATCCACTGCATTCAATCATGCTGCATGGAATCCAATGCATTCCATTGGGATGCATATTACCAGGCTGCATTGAATTCACTGCATTCAATCAACATGCACGGAATCCACTGCATTCAATCGGGATTCATTTTAAAAGGCCGCATGGAATCTAGTGCATTCAATCAGGAACCATTGCGCCTTGATGCATGGAATTAGTGCATTCAATGAGAATCAATTGCACCACACTGCATGAAATCCACTGACTCAATCGGGATGTTTTGGGCCATGCTGCATAAAATCCACTGCATTCAACGGGATGCATTGGGCCTCGCTGAATGGACTCCACTGCATACAATCGGGATCCATTGCGCCAAAATGCAAGGAATCCTCTGCATTCAATGGCGCTGCATGGAATCCACTGCATTCAATCGGGATGCATTTTACCACGCTGCATGGATTACACTGCATTCAATCACAATGCATGGAATCCACTGCATTCAATTGGGATCCATTGCGCCACAATGCATGGAATCCTCTGCATTCAATGACGCTGCATGGAATCCACTGCATTCAAAAGGGATGGTTTGGGGCATGCTGCATAAAATCCACTGCATTCAATCGGGATGCATTGGGCCTCTCTGCATGGACTCCACAGCATTACATCTGGCTGCATGGACTCCACTGCATTATATCTCGCTGCATGGAATCCTCTGCATTCAATGACGCTGCATGGAATCCACTGCATTCAATCGGGATGCATTTTACCAGGCTGCATGGAATCCACTGCATTCAATCGGGATGCATTGGGCCTCACTGCATGGACTCCACTGCATTCAATCGGGATCCATTGCACCACAATGAATGGAATCCTCTGCATTCAATGGCGCTGCATGGAATCCACTGCATTCAATCGGGATGCATTTTACCAGGCTGCATGGAATCCACTGCTTTCAATCGGGATTCATTTTACCACGCTGCATGGATTACACTGCATTCAATCACAATGCATGGAATCCACTGCATTCCATCGGGATCCATTGCGCCACAATGCATGGAATCCTCTGCATTCAATGAAGCTGCATGGAATCCACTGCATTCAATCGGGATGCTTTGGGCCAGGCTGAATAAAATACACCACATTCAATCGGGATGCATGGGCCTCGCTGCATGGACTCCACTGCATTAAATCTCGCTGCATGGAATCCTCAGCATTCAATAATGCTACATGGAATCCACTGTGCTCAATCAGGATGCATTTTACAACGCTGCATGTATTACAATGCATTCAATCACAATGCATGGAATCCACTGCATTCAATCGGGATGCTTTCAGCCATGCTGCATAAAATCCACTACATTCAATTGGGATGCATTGGGTCTCACTGCATGGACTCCACCGCATAAAATCGGGATCCATTGCGCAACAATGCATGGAATCCTCTGCATTCAATGACGCTGCATTGAATCCACTGCATTCAATCGGGATGCTTTGGGACATTCTGCATAACCTCCACTGCATTCAATAGGGTTCCTTTCTTCATGCTGCATGGAATACACTGATATCAATCACGCTGCATGGAATCCAATGCATTCAAGCAGGAGGCATTTTACCAAGCTGCATGGAATCAACTGCATTTAATCAAGCTGCATGGAATCCACGGCATTCAATCAGGATGCATTTTTCCAGGGTGCATGGAATCCACTGCATTCAATAATGCTGCAGGAAACCACTGCATTCTATCATGCTGCATGGAATCCACTGCATTAAATAGGGTTCCATTTCTTCACCCTGCATGGAATCCACTGCATTCAATCACGCTGCATGTAAACCACTGCATTCAATCTGGATGCATTTAACCAGGCTGCATGGAATCCATGCATTCATCACGCTGCATGGACTCCACTGCATACAATCGGGATCCATTGCGCCACAAGGCATGGAATACTCTGCATTCAATCGGGATGCTTTGGGCCATGCTGCATAAAATCTACTGCATTCAATCATGCTGCATGAAATCCACTGCATTGAATGACGCTGCATAAAATCCACTGCATTCAATAGGGTTCCATTTCTTCACACTTCATGGAATACTGCATTCAATCACGCTGAATGGAATCCACTGCATTCAATCGGGATGAATTTTACAACCCTGAATGGAGTACACTGCATTCAATCACAATGCATGAAATCTACTGCATTCAATCGGGATGCTTTGGGCCATGCCTCATAAAATCCACTGAATTCAATCGGGATGCCTTGGGCCTCGCTGCATGGACTCCACTGCATACAATCAGGATCCATTGCGCCACAATGCATGGAATCCTCGCATTCATTGAGGCTGCATGTAATCCACTGTATTCAATCGGGATGCTTTGGGCCATGCTGCATAAAATCCACTGCATTCAATCATGCTTCATGGAATCCACTGCACTCAATCATGCTGCATAAAATCCACTGCATACAATAGGGTTCCATAACTTCACACTGTATGGAATAAACTTCATTCCATCACACTGCATGGAATCCACTGCATTCAATCGGGATGCATTTTACCACACTGCATGGATTACACTGCATTCAATCGCAATGCATAGAATCCACTGCATTCAATTGGGATGCATTTTACCATATTGCATGGAGTTCACTGCATTCAATCATGCTACACGTAATCCACTGCATTCAATCAGGATGCTTTGGGCCATGCTGCATAAAATCCACTGCATTCAATCATGCTGCACGTAATCCACTGCATTCAATCGGGATGCATATTACCAGGCTGCCTGGAATCCATGCATTCATCACACTGCATGGACTCCACTGCATACAATCGGGATCCATTGCGCCACAATGCATGGAATCCTCTGCATTCAATGACGCTGCATGGAATCCACTGCATTCAAAAGGGATGGTTTGGGCCATGCTGCATAAAATCCACTGCATTCAATCGGGATGCATTGGGCCTCTCTGCATGGACTCCACAGCATTACATCTGGCTGCATGGACTCCACTGCATTATATCTCGCTGCATGGAATCCTCTGCATTCAATGACGCTGCATGGAATCCACTGCATTCAATCGGGATGCATTTTACCAGGCTGCATGGAATCCACTGCATTCAATCGGGATGCATTGGGCCTCACTGCATGGACTCCACTGCATTCAATCGGGATCCATTGCACCACAATGAATGGAATCCTCTGCATTCAATGACGCTACATGTAATCCACTGCTACCAATCGGGATGCATTTTACCAGGCTTCATGGAATGCACTGCATTCAATCACGCTGCATGGAATCCACTGCTTTCAATCGGGATTCATTTTACCACGCTGCATGGATTACACTGCATTCAATCACAATGCATGGAATCCACTGCATTCCATCGGGATCCATTGCTCCAAAATGCATGGAATCCTCTGCATTCAATGAAGCTGCATGGAATCCACTGCATTCAATCGGGATGCTTTGGGCCAGGCTGAATAAAATACACCACATTCAATCGGGATGCATGGGCCTCGCTGCATGGACTCCACTGCATTAAATCTCGCTGCATGGAATCCTCTGCATTCAATAACGCTACATGGAATCCACTGCGCTCAATCAGGATGCATTTTACAATGCTGCATGTATTACAATGCATTCAATCACAATGCATGGAATCCCCTGCATTCAATCGGGATGCTTTCAGCCATGCTGCATAAAATCCACTACATTCAATTGGGATGCATTGGGTCTCACTGCATGGACTCCACCGCATAAAATCGGGATCCATTGCGCAACAATGCATGGAATCCTCTGCATTCAATGACGCTGCATTGAATCCACTGCATTCAATCGGGATGCTTTGGGCCATTCTGCATAACCTCCACTGCATTCAATAGGGTTCCCTTTCTTCATGCTGCATGGAATACACTGATATCAATCACGCTGCATGGAATCCACTGCATTCAATCAGGAGGCATTTTACCCAGCTGCATGGAATCAACTGCATTTAATCACGCTGCATGGAATCCACTGCATTCAATCAGGATGCATTTTTCCAGGGTGCATGGAATCCACTGCATTCAATAATGCTGCAGGAAACCACTGCATTCTATCATGCTGCATGGAATCCTCTGCATTCAATCATGCTGCATAAAATTCACTGCATTCAATAGGGTTTCATTTTTTCATGCTGCATGGAATCCCCTGCATTCAATCATGCTGCATGGAATCCAATGCATTCCATTGGGATGCATTTTACCAGGCTGCATTGAATTCACTGCATTCAATCAACATGCACGGAATCCACTGCATTCAATCGGGATTCATTTTAAAAGGCCGCATGGAATCTAGTGCATTCAATCAGGAACCATTGCGCCTTGATGCATGGAATTAGTGCATTCAATGAGAATCAATTGCACCACACTGCATGAAATCCACTGACTCAATCGGGATGTTTTGGGCCATGCTGCATAAAATCCACTGCATTCAACGGGATGCATTGGGCCTCGCTGAATGGACTCCACTGCATACAATCGGGATCCATTGCGCCAAAATGCAAGGAATCCTCTGCATTCAATGACGCTGCATGGAATCCACTGCATTCAATCGGGATGCATTTTACCACGCTGCATGGATTACACTGCATTCAATCACAATGCATGGAATCCACCGCATAAAATCGGGATCCATTGCGCCACAATGCATGGAATCCTCTGCATTCAATGACGCTGCATGGAATCCACTGCATTCAAAAGGGATGGTTTGGGCCATGCTGCATAAAATCCACTGCATTCAATCGGGATGCATTGGGCCTCTCTGCATGGACTCCACAGCATTACATCTGGCTGCATGGACTCCACTGCATTATATCTCGCTGCATGGAATCCTCTGCATTCAATGACGCTGCATGGAATCCACTGCATTCAATCGGGATGCATTTTACCAGGCTGCATGGAATCCACTGCATTCAATCGGGATGCATTGGGCCTCACTGCATGGACTCCACTGCATTCAATCGGGATCCATTGCACCACAATGAATGGAATCCTCTGCATTCAATGACGCTACATGTAATCCACTGCTACCAATCGGGATGCATTTTACCAGGCTTCATGGAATGCACTGCATTCAATCACGCTGCATGGAATCCACTGCTTTCAATCGGGATTCATTTTACCACGCTGCATGGATTACACTGCATTCAATCACAATGCATGGAATCCACTGCATTCCATCGGGATCCATTGCGCCACAATGCATGGAATCCTCTGCATTCAATGAAGCTGCATGGAATCCACTGCATTCAATCGGGATGCTTTGGGCCAGGCTGAATAAAATACACCACATTCAATCGGGATGCATGGGCCTCGCTGCATGGACTCCACTGCATTAAATCTCGCTGCATGGAATCCTCTGCATTCAATAACGCTACATGGAATCCACTGCGCTCAATCAGGATGCATTTTACAATGCTGCATGTATTACAATGCATTCAATCACAATGCATTCAATCTCAATGCATGGAATCCACTGCATTCAATCGGGATGCTTTGGGCCATTCTGCATAAACTCCACTGCATTCAATAGGGTTCCCTTTCTTCATGCTGCATGGAATACACTGATATCAATCACGCTGCATGGAATCCACTGCATTCAAACAGGAGGCATTTTACCAAGCTGCATGGAATCCACTGCATTTAATCACGCTGCATGGAATCCACTGCATTCAATCAGGATGCATTTTTCCAGGGTGCATGGAATCCACTGCATTCAATAATGCTGCAGGAAACCACTGCATTCTATCATGCTGCATGGAATCCACTGCATTAAATAGGGTTCCATTTCTTCACCCTGCATGGAATCCACTGCATTCAATCACGCTGCATGTAAACCACTGCATTCAATCGGGATGCATTTAACCAGGCTGCATGGAATCCATGCATTCATCACGCTGCATGGACTCCACTGCATACAATCGGGATCCATTGCGCCACAAGGCATGGAATACTCTGCATTCAATCGGGATGCTTTGGGCCATGCTGCATAAAATCTACTGCATTCAATCATGCTGCATGAAATCCACTGCATTGAATGACGCTGCATAAAATCCACTGCATTCAATAGGGTTCCATTTCTCCACACTTCATGGAATACTGCATTCAATCACGCTGAATGGAATCCACTGCATTCAATCGGGATGAATTTTACAACCCTGAATGGAGTACACTGCATTCAATCACAATGCATGAAATCTACTGCATTCAATCGGGATGCTTTGGGCCATGCCTCATAAAATCCACTGAATTCAATCGGGATGCCTTGGGCCTCGCTGCATGGACTCCACTGCATACAATCAGGATCCATTGCGCCACAATGCATGGAATCCTCGCATTCATTGACGCTGCATGTAATCCACTGTATTCAATCGGGATGCTTTGGGCCATGCTGCATAAAATCCACTGCATTCAATCATGCTTCATGGAATCCACTGCACTCAATCATGCTGCATAAAATCCACTGCATACAATAGGGTTCCATAACTTCACACTGTATGGAATAAACTTCATTCCATCACACTGCATGGAATCCACTGCATTCAATCGGGATGCATTTTACCACACTGCATGGATTACACTGCATTCAATCGCAATGCATAGAATCCACTGAATTCAATTGGGATGCATTTTACCATATTGCATGGAGTTCACTGCATTCAATCATGCTACACGTAATCCACTGCATTCAATCAGGATGCTTTGGGCCATGCTGCATAAAATCCACTGCATTCAATCATGCTGCACGTAATCCACTGCATTCAATCGGGATGCATTTTACCAGGCTGCCTGGAATCCATGCATTCATCACACTGCATGGACTCCACTGCATAAAATCGGGATCCATTGCGCCACAATGCATGGAATACTCTGCATTGAATGATTCTCCATGGAATCCACTGCATTCAATCAGGATGCTTTGGGCCATGCTGCATAAAATCCACTGCATTCAATCATGCTGCATGGAATCCACTGCATTCAATCATGCTGCATAATATCCACTGCATTCAACATGTTCTATTACTTCACGCTGCATGGAATCCACTGCATTCAATCGGGATGCATTTTACCTCGCTGCATGGAGTACACTGCATTCAATCTCAATGCATGGAATCCACTGCATTCAATCGGGATGCTTTGGGCCATGCTCCAAAAAATCCACTGCAATCAATCAGGATGCATTGGGCCTCGCTGCATGGACTCCACTGCATACAATCGGGATCCATTGCGCCACAATGCATGGAATCCTCTGCATTCAATGATGCTGCATGGAATCCACTGCATTCCATCGGGATGCATTTTACCACACTGCATGGAGTACACTGCATTCAATCACAATGGATGGAATCCAATGCATTCAATCGGGATGCTTTGGGCCATGCGGCAGAAAATCCACTGCATTCAATGACGCTGCATGGAATCGACTGCATTCAATCATGCTGCATATAATCCACTGCTTACAATAGGGTTCAATTTCTTCACGCTGCATGGAATCCACTGCATTCAATCACGCTTCATGGAATCCACTGCATTCCATCGGGATGCATGTTCCCACGCTGCATGGAGTACACTGCATTCAATCAAAATGCATGGAATCCACTGCATTCAATCGGGATGATTTGGGCCATGCTGCATACAATCCACTGCATTGAATCGGGATGCATTGGGCCTCACTGCATGGACTCCACTGCATATAATCGGGATCCATTACACCACAATGCATGGAATCATCTGCATTCAATGACACTGCATGGAATCCACAGCATTCAATCGGGATGCATTTTACCAGGCTGCATGGAATCCATGCATTCATCACACTGCATGGACTCCACTGCATACAATCGGGATCCATTGCGCCACAATGAATGGAATCCTCTGCATTCAATCAGGATGCTTTGGGCCATGCTGCATAAAATCCACTGCATTCAATCATGCTCCATTAAATCCACTGCATTCAATCAGGCTGCATAAAATACACTGCATTCATTAGGGTTCCATTACTTCACACTTCATGGAATACAGTGCATTCAATCACGCTTCATGGAATCCACTGCATTCAATCGGGATTCATTTTACCACGCTGCATGGAGTTCACTGCATTCAATCGGGATGCTTTGGGCCATGCTGCATAAAATCCACTGCATTCAATAATGCTGCATGGAATCCACCTCATTCAATCATGCTGCATAAAATTCACTGCATTCAATATGGTTTCATTTTTTCATGCTGCATGGAATCCACTGCATTCAATCATGCTGCATGGAATCCAATGCATTCCATTGGGATGCATATTACCAGGCTGCATTGAATTCACTGCATTCAATCAACATGCACGGAATCCACTGCATTCAATCGGGATTCATTTTAAAAGGCCGCATGGAATCTAGTGCATTCAATCAGGAACCATTGCGCCTTGATGCATGGAATTAGTGCATTCAATGAGAATCAATTGCACCACACTGCATGAAATCCACTGACTCAATCGGGATGTTTTGGGCCATGCTGCATAAAATCCACTGCATTCAACGGGATGCATTGGGCCTCGCTGAATGGACTCCAGTGCATACAATCGGGATCCATTGCGCCAAAATGCAAGGAATCCTCTGCATTCAATGGCGCTGCATGGAATCCACTGCATTCAATCGGGATGCATTTTACCACGCTGCATGGATTACACTGCATTCAATCACAATGCATGGAATCCACTGCATTCAATTGGGATCCATTGCGCCACAATGCATGGAATCCTCTGCATTCAATGACGCTGCATGGAATCCACTGCATTCAAAAGGGATGGTTTGGGCCATGCTGCATAAAATCCACTGCATTCAATCGGGATGCATTGGGCCTCTCTGCATGGACTCCACAGCATTACATCTGGCTGCATGGACTCCACTGCATTATATCTCGCTGCATGGAATCCTCTGCATTCAATGACGCTGCATGGAATCCACTGCATTCAATCGGGATGCATTTTACCAGGCTGCATGGAATCCACTGCATTCAATCGGGATGCATTGGGCCTCACTGCATGGACTCCACTGCATTCAATCGGGATCCATTGCACCACAAATCAAGGAATCCTCTGCATTCAATGGCGCTGCATGGAATCCACTGCATTCAATCGGGATGCATTTTACCAGGCTGCATGGAATCCACTGCTTTCAATCGGGATTCATTTTACCACGCTGCATGGATTACACTGCATTCAATCACAATGCATGGAATCCACTGCATTCCATCGGCATCCATTGCGCCACAATGCATGGAATCCTCTGCATTCAATGAAGCTGCATGGAATCCACTGCATTCAATCGGGATGCTTTGGGCCAGGCTGAATAAAATACACCACATTCAATCGGGATGCATGGGCCTCGCTGCATGGACTCCACTGCATTAAATCTCGCTGCATGGAATCCTCTGCATTCAATAACGCTACATGGAATCCACTGTGCTCAATCAGGATGCATTTTACAACGCTGCATGTATTACAATGCATTCAATCACAATGCATGGAATACACTGCATTCAATCGGGATGCTTTCAGCCATGCTGCATAAAATCCACTACATTCAATTGGGATGCATTGGGTCTCACTGCATGGACTCCACCGCATAAAATCGGGATCCATTGCGCAACAATGCATGGAATCCTCTGCATTCAATGACGCTGCATTGAATCCACTGCATTCAATCGGGATGCTTTGGGCCATTCTGCATAACCTCCACTGCATTCAATAGGGTTCCTTTCTTCATGCTGCATGGAATACACTGATATCAATCATGCTGCATGGAATCCAATGCATTCAAGCAGGAGGCATTTTACCCAGCTGCATGGAATCAACTGCATTTAATCACGCTGCATGGAATCCACGGCATTCAATCAGGATGCATTTTTCCAGGGTGCATGGAATCCACTGCATTCAATAATGCTGCAGGAAACCACTGCATTCTATCATGCTGCATGGAATCCACTGCATTAAATAGGGTTCCATTTCTTCACCCTGCATGGAATCCACTGCATTCAATCACGCTGCATGTAAACCACTGCATTCAATCGGGATGCATTTAACCAGGCTGCATGGAATCCATGCATTCATCACGCTGCATGGACTCCACTGCATACAATCGGGATCCATTGCGCCACAAGGCATGGAATACTCTGCATTCAATCGGGATGCTTTGGGCCATGCTGCATAAAATCTACTGCATTCAATCATGCTGCATGAAATCCACTGCATTGAATGACGCTGCATAAAATCCACTGCATTCAATAGGGTTCCATTTCTTCACACTTCATGGAATACTGCATTCAATCACGCTGAATGGAATCCACTGCTTCAATCGGGATGAATTTTACAACCCTGAATGGAGTACACTGCATTCAATCACAATGCATGAAATCTACTGCATTCAATCGGGATGCTTTGGGCCATGCCTCATAAAATCCACTGAATTCAATCGGGATGCCTTGGGCCTCGCTGCATGGACTCCACTGCATACAATCAGGATCCATTGCGCCACAATGCATGGAATCCTCGCATTCATTGAGGCTGCATGTAATCCACTGTATTCAATCGGGATGCTTTGGGCCATGCTGCATAAAATCCACTGCATTCAATCATGCTTCATGGAATCCACTGCACTCAATCATGCTGCATAAAATCCACTGCATACAATAGGGTTCCATAACTTCACACTGTATGGAATAAACTTCATTCCATCACACTGCATGGAATCCACTGCATTCAATCGGGATGCATTTTACCACACTGCATGGATTACACTGCATTCAATCGCAATGCATAGAATCCACTGCATTCAATTGGGATGCATTTTACCATATTGCATGGAGTTCACTGCATTCAATCATGCTACACGTAATCCACTGCATTCAATCAGGATGCTTTGGGCCATGCTGCATAAAATCCACTGCATTCAATCATGCTGCACGTAATCCACTGCATTCAATCGGGATGCATATTACCAGGCTGCCTGGAATCCATGCATTCATCACACTGCATGGACTCCACTGCATACAATCGGGATCCATTGCGCCACAAGGCATGGAATACTCTGCATTCAATGATGCTCCATGGAATCCACTGCATTCAATCAGGATGCTTTGGGCCATGCTGCATAAAATCCACTGCATTCAA
This sequence comes from Sus scrofa, assembly GCF_054392235.1. Classification (NCBI taxonomy): domain Eukaryota; kingdom Metazoa; phylum Chordata; class Mammalia; order Artiodactyla; family Suidae; genus Sus; species Sus scrofa. The sequence goes on from NC_139397.1 coordinate 3,285,856, forward strand.
TCATGCTGCATGGAATCCACTGCATTCAATCATGCTGCATAATATCCACTGCATTCAACATGTTCCATTACTTCACGCTGCATGGAAACCACTGCATTCAATCGGGATGCATTTTACCTCGCTGCATGGATTACACTGCATTCAATGACGCTGCATGGAATCCACTGTATTCAATCGGGATGCTTTGGGCCATGCTGCAAAAAATCCACTGCAATCAATCAGGATGCATTGGGCCTCGCTGCATGGACTCCACTGCATACAATCGCGATCCATTGCGCCACAATGCATGGAATCCTCTGCATTCAATGATGCTGCATGGAATCCACTGCATTCCATCGGGATGCATTTTACCACACTGCATGGAGTACACTGCATTCAATCACAATGGATGGAATCCAATGCATTCAATCGGGATGATTTGGGCCATGCTGCAGAAAATCCACTGCATTCAATGACGCTGCATGGAATCGACTGCATTCAATCATGCTGCATATAATCCACTGCTTACAATAGGGTTCAATTTCTTCACGCTGCATGGAATCCACTGCATTCAATCACGCTGCATGGAATCCACTGCATTCCATCGGGATGCATGTTCCCACGCTGCATGGAGTACACTGCATTCAATCAAAATGCATGGAATCCACTGCATTCAATCGGGATGCTTTGGGCCATGCTGCATACAATCCACTGCATTGAATCGGGATGCATTGGGCCTCACTGCATGGACTCCACTGCATATAATCGGGATCCATTACACCACAATGCATGGAATCATCTGCATTCAATGACGCTGCATGGAATCCACTGCATTCAATCGGGATGCATTTTACCAGGCTGCATGGAATCCATGCATTCATCACACTGCATGGACTCCACTGCATACAATCGGGATCCATTGCGCCACAATGCATGGAATCCTCTGCATTCAATCAGGATGCTTTGGGCCATGCTGCATAAAATCCACTGCATTCAATCATGCTCCATTAAATCCACTGCATTCAATCAGGCTGCATAAAATACACTGCATTCAATAGGGTTCCATTACTTCACACTTCATGGAATAGAGTGCATTCAATCACGCTTCATGGAATCCACTGCATTCAATCGGGATTAATTTTACCACGCTGCATGGAGTTCACTGCATTCAATCAACATGCACGGAATCCACTGCATTCAATCTGGATTCATTTTAAAAGGCCGCATGGAATCTAGTGCATTCAATCAGGAACAATTGCGCCTTGATGCATGGAATTAGTGCATTCAATGAGAATCAATTGCACCACACTGCATGAAATCCACTGACTCAATCGGGATGTTTTGGGCCATGCTGCATAAAATCCACTGCATTCAACGGGATGCATTGGGCCTCGCTGAATGGACTCCAGTGCATACAATCGGGATCCATTGCGCCAAAATGCAAGGAATCCTCTGCATTCAATGGCGCTGCATGGAATCCACTGCATTCAATCGGGATGCATTTTACCACGCTGCATGGATTACACTGCATTCAATCACAATGCATGGAATCCACTGCATTCAATTGGGATACATTGCGCCACAATGCATGGAATCCTCTGCATTCAATGACGCTGCATGGAATCCACTGCATTCAAAAGGGATGGTTTGGGCCATGCTGCATAAAATCCACTGCATTCAATCGGGATGCATTGGGCCTCTCTGCATGGACTCCACAGCATTACATCTGGCTGCATGGACTCCACTGCATTATATCTCGCTGCATGGAATCCTCTGCATTCAATGACGCTGCATGGAATCCACTGCATTCAATCGGGATGCATTTTACCAGGCTGCATGGAATTCACTGCATTCAATCGGGATGCATTGGGCCTCACTGCATGGACTCCACTGCATTCAATCGGGATCCATTGCACCACAATGAATGGAATCCTCTGCATTCAATGACACTACATGTAATCCACTGCTACCAATCGGGATGCATTTTACCAGGCTTCATGGAATGCACTGCATTCAATCACGCTGCATGGAATCCACTGCTTTCAATCGGGATTCATTTTACCACGCTGCATGGATTACACTGCATTCAATCACAATGCATGGAATCCACTGCATTCAATAGGGTTCCATTTCTTCACACTTCATGGAATACTGCTTTCAATCACGCTGAATGGAATCCACTGCATTCAATCGGATGAATTTTACAACCCTGAATGGAGTACACTGCATTCAATCACAATGCATGAAATCTACTGCATTCAATCGGGATGCTTTGGGCCATGCCTCATAAAATCCACTGAATTCAATCGGGATGCATTGGGCCTCGCTGCATGGACTCCACTGCATACAATCAGGATCCATTGCGCCACAATGCATGGAATCCTCGCATTCATTGACGCTGCATGTAATCCACTGTACTCAATCGGGATGCTTTGGGCCATGCTGCATAAAATCCACTGCATTCAATCATGCTTCATGGAATCCACTGCACTCAATCATGCTGCATAAAATCCACTGCATACAATAGGGTTCCATAACTTCACACTGTATGGAATAAACTTCATTCCATCACACTGCATGGAATCCACTGCATTCAATCGGGATGCATTTTACCACACTGCATGGATTACACTGCATTCAATCGCAATGCATAGAATCCACTGCATTCAATTGGGATGCATTTTACCATATTGCATGGAGTTCACTGCATTCAATCATGCTACACGTAATCCACTGCATTCAATCAGGATGCTTTGGGCCATGCTGCATAAAATCCACTGCATTCAATCATGCTGCACGTAATCCACTGCATTCAATCGGGATGCATTTTACCAGGCTGCCTGGAATCCATGCATTCATCACACTGCATGGACTCCACTGCATACAATCGGCATCCATTGCACCACAATGCATGGAATACTCTGCATTCAATGATGCTCCATGGAATCCACTGCATTCAATCAGGATGCTTTGGGCCATGCTGCATAAAATCCACTGCATTCAATCATGCTGCATGGAATCCACTGCATTCAATCATGCTGCATAATATCCACTGCATTCAACATGTTCTATTACTTCACGCTGCATGGAATCCACTGCATTCAATCGGGATGCATTTTACCTCGCTGCATGGAGTACACTGCATTCAATCTCAATGCATGGAATCCACTGCATTCAATCGGGATGCTTTGGGCCATGCTGCAAAAAATCCACTGCAATCAATGAGGATGCATTGGGCCTCGCTGCATGGACTCCACTGCATACAATCGGGATCCATTGCGCCACAATGCATGGAATCCTCTGCATTCAATGATGCTGCATGGAATCCACTGCATTCCATCGGGATGCATTTTACCACACTGCATGGAGTACACTGCATTCAATCACAATGGATGGAATCCAATGCATTCAATCGGGATGCTTTGGACCATGCTGCAGAAAATCCACTGCATTCAATGACGCTGCATGGAATCGACTGCATTCAATCATGCTGCATATAATCCACTGCTTACAATAGGGTTCAATTTCTTCACGCTGCATGGAATCCACTGCATTCAATCACGCTTCATGGAATCCACTGCATTCCATCGGGATGCATGTTCCCACGCTGCATGGAGTACACTGCATTCAATCAAAATGCATGGAAACCACTGCATTCAATCGGGATGCTTTGGGCCATGCTGCATACAATCCACTGCATTGAATCGGGATGCATTGGGCCTCACTGCATGGACTCCACTGCATATAATCGGGATCCATTACACCACAATGCATGGAATCATCTGCATTCAATGTCACTGCATGGAATCCACTGCATTCAATCGGGATGCATTTTACCAGCCTGCATGGAATCCATGCATCCATCACACTTCATGGACTCCACTGCATACAATCGGGATCCATTGCGCCACAATGCATGGAATCCTCTGCATTCAATCAGGATGCTTTGGGCCATGCTGCATAAAATCCACTGCATTCAATCATGCTCCATTAAATCCACTGCATTCAATCAGGCTGCATAAAATACACTGCATTCAATAGGGTTCCATTACTTCACACTTCATGGAATACAGTGCATTCAATCACGCTTCATGGAATCCACTGCATTCAATCGGGATTCATTTTACCACGCTGCATGGAGTATACTGCATTCAATCGGGATGATTTGGGCCATGATGCATAAAATCCACTGCATTCAATCATGCTGCATGGAATCCACTGCATTCAATCATGCTGCATAAAATTCACTGCATTCAATAGGGTTTCATTTTTTCATGCTGCATGGAATCCACTGCATTCAATCATGCTGCATGGAATCCAATGCATTCCATTGGGATGCATTTTACCAGGCTGCATTGAATTCACTGCATTCAATCAACATGCACGGAATCCACTGCATTCAATCGGGATTCATTTTAAAAGGCCGCATGGAATCTAGTGCATTCAATCAGGAACCATTGCGCCTTGATGCATGGAATTAGTGCATTCAATGAGAATCAATTGCACCACACTGCATGAAATCCACTGACTCAATCGGGATGTTTTGGGCCATGCTGCATAAAATCCACTGCATTCAATGGGATGCATTGGGCCTCGCTGAATGGACTCCACTGCATACAATCGGGATCCATTGCGCCAAAATGCAAGGAATCCTCTGCATTCAATGGCGCTGCATGGAATCCACTGCATTCAATCGTGCTGCATAAAATCCACTGCATTCAATAGGGTTCCATTTCTTCACGCTGCATGGAATCCACTACATTCAATCACGCTGCATGGAATCCACTGCATTCTATCGGGATGCATTTTACCACGCTGCATGGATTACACTGCATTCAATCACAATGCATGGAATCCTCTGCATTCAATGACGCTGCATGGAATCCACTGCATTCAAAAGGGATGGTTTGGGCCATGCTGCATAAAATCCACTGCATTCAATCGGGATGCATTGGGCCTCTCTGCATGGACTCCACAGCATTACATCTGGCTGCATGGATTCCACTGCATTATATCTCGCTGCATGGAATCCTCTGCATTCAATGACGCTGCATGGAATCCACTGCATTCAAAAGGGATGGTTTGGGCCATGCTGCATAAAATCCACTGCATTCAATCGGGATGCATTGGGCCTCTCTGCATGGACTCCACAGCATTACATCTGGCTGCATGGACTCCACTGCATTATATCTCGCTGCATGGAATCCTCTGCATTCAATGACGCTGCATGGAATCCACTGCATTCAATCGGGATGCATTTTACCAGGCTGCATGGAATCCACTGCATTCAATCGGGATGCATTGGGCCTCACTGCATGGACTCCACTGCATTCAATCGGGATCCATTGCACCACAATGAATGGAATCCTCTGCATTCAATGACGCTACATGTAATCCACTGCTACCAATCGGGATGCATTTTACCAGGCTTCATGGAATGCACTGCATTCAATCACGCTGCATGGAATCCACTGCTTTCAATCGGGATTCATTTTACCACGCTGCATGGATTACACTGCATTCAATCACAATGCATGGAATCCACTGCATTCCATCGGGATCCATTGCGCCACAATGCATGGAATCCTCTGCATTCAATGAAGCTGCATGGAATCCACTGCATTCAATCGGGATGCTTTGGGCCAGGCTGAATAAAATACACCACATTCAATCGGGATGCATGGGCCTCGCTGCATGGACTCCACTGCATTAAATCTCGCTGCATGGAATCCTCTGCATTCAATAACGCTACATGGAATCCACTGCGCTCAATCAGGATGCATTTTACAATGCTGCATGTATTACAATGCATTCAATCACAATGCATGGAATCCACTGCATTCAATCGGGATGCTTTCAGCCATGCTGCATAAAATCCACTACATTCAATTGGGATGCATTGGGTCTCACTGCATGGACTCCACCGCATAAAATCCGGATCCATTGCGCAACAATGCATGGAATCCTCTGCATTCAATGACGCTGCATTGAATCCACTGCATTCAATCGGGATGCTTTGGGCCATTCTGCATAAACTCCACTGCATTCAATAGGGTTCCCTTTCTTCATGCTGCATGGAATACACTGATATCAATCACGCTGCATGGAATCCAATGCATTCAAGCAGGAGGCATTTTACCAAGCTGCATGGAATCAACTGCATTTAATCACGCTGCATGGAATCCACTGCATTCAATCAGGATGCATTTTTCCAGGGTGCATGGAATCCACTGCATTCAATAATGCTGCAGGAAACCACTGCATTCTATCATGCTGCATGGAATCCACTGCATTAAATAGGGTTCCATTTCTTCACCCTGCATGGAATCCACTGCATTCAATCACGCTGCATGTAAACCACTGCATTCAATCGGGATGCATTTAACCGGGCTGCATGGAATCCATGCATTCATCACGCTGCATGGACTCCACTGCATACAATCGTGATCCATTGTGCCACAAGGCATGGAATACTCTGCATTCAATCGGGATGCTTTGGGCCATGCTGCATAAAATATACTGCATTCAATCATGCTGCATGAAATCCACTGCATTGAATGACGCTGCATAAAATCCACTGCATTCAATAGGGTTCCATTTCTCCACACTTCATGGAATACTGCATTCAATCACGCTGAATGGAATCCACTGCATTCAATCGGGATGAATTTTACAACCCTGAATGGAGTACACTGCATTCAATCACAATGCATGAAATCTACTGCATTCAATCGGGATGCTTTGGGCCATGCCTCATAAAATCCACTGAATTCAATCGGGATGCCTTGGGCCTCGCTGCATGGACTCCACTGCATACAATCAGGATCCATTGCGCCACAATGCATGGAATCCTCGCATTCATTGACGCTGCATGTAATCCACTGTATTCAATCGGGATGCTTTGGGCCATGCTGCATAAAATCCACTGCATTCAATCATGCTTCATGGAATCCACTGCACTCAATCATGCTGCATAAAATCCACTGCATACAATATGGTTCCATAACTTCACACTCTATGGAATAAACTTCATTCCATCACACTGCATGGAATCCACTGCATTCAATCGGGATGCATTTTACCACACTGCATGGATTACACTGCATTCAATCGCAATGCATAAAATCCACTGCATTCAATTGGGATGCATTTTACCATATTGCATGGAGTTCACTGCATTCAATCATGCTACAAGTAATCCACTGCATTCAATCAGGATGCTTTGGGCCATGCTGCATAAAATCCACTGCATTCAATCATGCTGCACGTAATCCACTGCATTCAATCGGGATGCATATTACCAGGCTGCCTGGAATCCATGCATTCATCACACTGCATGGACTCCACTGCATACAATCGGGATCAATTGCGCCACAATGCATGGAATACTCTGCATTCAATGATGCTCCATGGAATCCACTGCATTCAATCAGGATGCTTTGGGCCATGCTGCATAAAATCCACCGCATTCAATCATGCTGCATGGAATCCACTGCATTCAATAATGCTGCAAAATATCCACTGCATTCAAAATGTTCCATTTCTTCACGCTGCATGGAATCCACTGCATTCAATCGGGATGCATTTTACCTCGCTGCATGGAGTACACTGCATTCAATCTCAATGCATGGAATCCACTGCATTCAATCGGGATGCTTTGGGCCATGCTGCAAAAAATCCACTGCAATCAATCAGGATGCATTGGGCCTCGCTGCATGGACTCCACTGCATACAATCGCGATCCATTGCGCCACAATGCATGGAATCCTCTGCATTCAATGATGCTGCATGGAATCCACTGCATTCCATCGGGATGCATTTTACCACACTGCATGGAGTACACTGCATTCAATCACAATGGATGGAATCCAATGCATTCAATCGGGATGCTTTGGGACATGCGGCAGAAAATCCACTGCATTCAATGACGCTGCATGGAATCGACTGCATTCAATCATGCTGCATATAATCCACTGCTTACAATAGGGTTCAATTTCTTCACGCTGCATGGAATCCACTGCATTCAATCACGCTTCATGGAATCCACTGCATTCCATCGGGATGCATGTTCCCACGCTGCATGGAGTACACTGCATTCAATCAAAATGCATGGAAACCACTGCATTCAATCGGGATGCTTTGGGCCATGCTGCATACAATCCACTGCATTGAATCGGGATGCATTGGGCCTCACTGCATGGACTCCACTGCATATAATCGGGATCCATTACACCACAATGCATGGAATCATCTGCATTCAATGTCACTGCATGGAATCCACTGCATTCAATCGGGATGCATTTTACCAGCCTGCATGGAATCCATGCATCCATCACACTTCATGGACTCCACTGCATACAATCGGGATCCATTGCACCACAATGAATGGAATCCTCTGCATTCAATGACACTACATGTAATCCACTGCTACCAATCGGGATGCATTTTACCAGGCTTCATGGAATGCACTGCATTCAATCACGCTGCATGGAATCCACTGCTTTCAATCGGGATTCATTTTACCACGCTGCATGGATTACACTGCATTCAATCACAATGCATGGAATCCACTGCATTCAATAGGGTTCCATTTCTTCACACTTCATGGAATACTGCTTTCAATCACGCTGAATGGAATCCACTGCATTCAATCGGATGAATTTTACAACCCTGAATGGAGTACACTGCATTCAATCACAATGCATGAAATCTACTGCATTCAATCGGGATGCTTTGGGCCATGCCTCATAAAATCCACTGAATTCAATCGGGATGCATTGGGCCTCGCTGCATGGACTCCACTGCATACAATCAGGATCCATTGCGCCACAATGCATGGAATCCTCGCATTCATTGACGCTGCATGTAATCCACTGTACTCAATCGGGATGCTTTGGGCCATGCTGCATAAAATCCACTGCATTCAATCATGCTTCATGGAATCCACTGCACTCAATCATGCTGCATAAAATCCACTGCATACAATAGGGTTCCATAACTTCACACTGTATGGAATAAACTTCATTCCATCACACTGCATGGAATCCACTGCATTCAATCGGGATGCATTTTACCACACTGCATGGATTACACTGCATTCAATCGCAATGCATAGAATCCACTGCATTCAATTGGGATGCATTTTACCATATTGCATGGAGTTCACTGCATTCAATCATGCTACACGTAATCCACTGCATTCAATCAGGATGCTTTGGGCCATGCTGCATAAAATCCACTGCATTCAATCATGCTGCACGTAATCCACTGCATTCAATCGGGATGCATTTTACCAGGCTGCCTGGAATCCATGCATTCATCACACTGCATGGACTCCACTGCATACAATCGGCATCCATTGCACCACAATGCATGGAATACTCTGCATTCAATGATGCTCCATGGAATCCACTGCATTCAATCAGGATGCTTTGGGCCATGCTGCATAAAATCCACTGCATTCAATCATGCTGCATGGAATCCACTGCATTCAATCATGCTGCATAATATCCACTGCATTCAACATGTTCTATTACTTCACGCTGCATGGAATCCACTGCATTCAATCGGGATGCATTTTACCTCGCTGCATGGAGTACACTGCATTCAATCTCAATGCATGGAATCCACTGCATTCAATCGGGATGCTTTGGGCCATGCTGCAAAAAATCCACTGCAATCAATGAGGATGCATTGGGCCTCGCTGCATGGACTCCACTGCATACAATCGGGATCCATTGCGCCACAATGCATGGAATCCTCTGCATTCAATGATGCTGCATGGAATCCACTGCATTCCATCGGGATGCATTTTACCACACTGCATGGAGTACACTGCATTCAATCACAATGGATGGAATCCAATGCATTCAATCGGGATGCTTTGGACCATGCTGCAGAAAATCCACTGCATTCAATGACGCTGCATGGAATCGACTGCATTCAATCATGCTGCATATAATCCACTGCTTACAATAGGGTTCAATTTCTTCACGCTGCATGGAATCCACTGCATTCAATCACGCTTCATGGAATCCACTGCATTCCATCGGGATGCATGTTCCCACGCTGCATGGAGTACACTGCATTCAATCAAAATGCATGGAAACCACTGCATTCAATCGGGATGCTTTGGGCCATGCTGCATACAATCCACTGCATTGAATCGGGATGCATTGGGCCTCACTGCATGGACTCCACTGCATATAATCGGGATCCATTACACCACAATGCATGGAATCATCTGCATTCAATGTCACTGCATGGAATCCACTGCATTCAATCGGGATGCATTTTACCAGCCTGCATGGAATCCATGCATCCATCACACTTCATGGACTCCACTCCATACAATCGGGATCCATTGCGCCACAATGCATGGAATCCTCTGCATTCAATCACGATGCTTTGGGCCATGCTGCATAAAATCCACTGCATTCAATCATGCTCCATTAAATCCACTGCATTCAATCAGGCTGCATAAAATACACTGCATTCAATAGGGTTCCATTACTTCACACTTCATGGAATACAGTGCATTCAATCACGCTTCATGGAATCCACTGCATTCAATCGGGATTCATTTTACAACGCTGCATGGAGTACACTGCATTCAATCGGGATGATTTGGGCCATGATGCATAAAATCCACTGCATTCAATCATGCTGCATGGAATCCACTGCATTCAATCATGCTGCATAAAATTCACTGCATTCAATAGGGTTTCATTTTTTCATGCTGCATGGAATCCACTGCATTCAATCATGCTGCATGGAATCCAATGCATTCCATTGGGATGCATTTTACCAGGCTGCATTGAATTCACTGCATTCAATCAACATGCACGGAATCCACTGCATTCAATCGGGATTCATTTTAAAAGGCCGCATGGAATCTAGTGCATTCAATCAGGAACCATTGCGCCTTGATGCATGGAATTAGTGCATTCAATGAGAATCAATTGCACCACACTGCATGAAATCCACTGACTCAATCGGGATGTTTTGGGCCATGCTGCATAAAATCCACTGCATTCAATGGGATGCATTGGGCCTCGCTGAATGGACTCCACTGCATACAATCGGGATCCATTGCGCCAAAATGCAAGGAATCCTCTGCATTCAATGGCGCTGCATGGAATCCACTGCATTCAATCGTGCTGCATAAAATCCACTGCATTCAATAGGGTTCCATTTCTTCACGCTGCATGGAATCCACTACATTCAATCACGCTGCATGGAATCCACTGCATTCTATCGGGATGCATTTTACCACGCTGCATGGATTACACTGCATTCAATCACAATGCATGGAATCCTCTGCATTCAATGACGCTGCATGGAATCCACTGCATTCAAAAGGGATGGTTTGGGCCATGCTGCATAAAATCCACTGCATTCAATCGGGATGCATTGGGCCTCTCTGCATGGACTCCACAGCATTACATCTGGCTGCATGGATTCCACTGCATTATATCTCGCTGCATGGAATCCTCTGCATTCAATGACGCTGCATGGAATCCACTGCATTCAAAAGGGATGGTTTGGGCCATGCTGCATAAAATCCACTGCATTCAATCGGGATGCATTGGGCCTCTCTGCATGGACTCCACAGCATTACATCTGGCTGCATGGACTCCACTGCATTATATCTCGCTGCATGGAATCCTCTGCATTCAATGACGCTGCATGGAATCCACTGCATTCAATCGGGATGCATTTTACCAGGCTGCATGGAATCCACTGCATTCAATCGGGATGCATTGGGCCTCACTGCATGGACTCCACTGCATTCAATCGGGATCCATTGCACCACAATGAATGGAATCCTCTGCATTCAATGACGCTACATGTAATCCACTGCTACCAATCGGGATGCATTTTACCAGGCTTCATGGAATGCACTGCATTCAATCACGCTGCATGGAATCCACTGCTTTCAATCGGGATTCATTTTACCACGCTGCATGGATTACACTGCATTCAATCACAATGCATGGAATCCACTGCATTCCATCGGGATCCATTGCGCCACAATGCATGGAATCCTCTGCATTCAATGAAGCTGCATGGAATCCACTGCATTCAATCGGGATGCTTTGGGCCAGGCTGAATAAAATACACCACATTCAATCGGGATGCATGGGCCTCGCTGCATGGACTCCACTGCATTAAATCTCGCTGCATGGAATCCTCTGCATTCAATAACGCTACATGGAATCCACTGCGCTCAATCAGGATGCATTTTACAATGCTGCATGTATTACAATGCATTCAATCACAATGCATGGAATCCACTGCATTCAATCGGGATGCTTTCAGCCATGCTGCATAAAATCCACTACATTCAATTGGGATGCATTGGGTCTCACTGCATGGACTCCACCGCATAAAATCCGGATCCATTGCGCAACAATGCATGGAATCCTCTGCATTCAATGACGCTGCATTGAATCCACTGCATTCAATCGGGATGCTTTGGGCCATTCTGCATAAACTCCACTGCATTCAATAGGGTTCCCTTTCTTCATGCTGCATGGAATACACTGATATCAATCACGCTGCATGGAATCCAATGCATTCAAGCAGGAGGCATTTTACCAAGCTGCATGGAATCAACTGCATTTAATCACGCTGCATGGAATCCACTGCATTCAATCAGGATGCATTTTTCCAGGGTGCATGGAATCCACTGCATTCAATAATGCTGCAGGAAACCACTGCATTCTATCATGCTGCATGGAATCCACTGCATTAAATAGGGTTCCATTTCTTCACCCTGCATGGAATCCACTGCATTCAATCACGCTGCATGTAAACCACTGCATTCAATCGGGATGCATTTAACCGGGCTGCATGGAATCCATGCATTCATCACGCTGCATGGACTCCACTGCATACAATCGTGATCCATTGTGCCACAAGGCATGGAATACTCTGCATTCAATCGGGATGCTTTGGGCCATGCTGCATAAAATATACTGCATTCAATCATGCTGCATGAAATCCACTGCATTGAATGACGCTGCATAAAATCCACTGCATTCAATAGGGTTCCATTTCTCCACACTTCATGGAATACTGCATTCAATCACGCTGAATGGAATCCACTGCATTCAATCGGGATGAATTTTACAACCCTGAATGGAGTACACTGCATTCAATCACAATGCATGAAATCTACTGCATTCAATCGGGATGCTTTGGGCCATGCCTCATAAAATCCACTGAATTCAATCGGGATGCCTTGGGCCTCGCTGCATGGACTCCACTGCATACAATCAGGATCCATTGCGCCACAATGCATGGAATCCTCGCATTCATTGACGCTGCATGTAATCCACTGTATTCAATCGGGATGCTTTGGGCCATGCTGCATAAAATCCACTGCATTCAATCATGCTTCATGGAATCCACTGCACTCAATCATGCTGCATAAAATCCACTGCATACAATATGGTTCCATAACTTCACACTCTATGGAATAAACTTCATTCCATCACACTGCATGGAATCCACTGCATTCAATCGGGATGCATTTTACCACACTGCATGGATTACACTGCATTCAATCGCAATGCATAAAATCCACTGCATTCAATTGGGATGCATTTTACCATATTGCATGGAGTTCACTGCATTCAATCATGCTACAAGTAATCCACTGCATTCAATCAGGATGCTTTGGGCCATGCTGCATAAAATCCACTGCATTCAATCATGCTGCACGTAATCCACTGCATTCAATCGGGATGCATATTACCAGGCTGCCTGGAATCCATGCATTCATCACACTGCATGGACTCCACTGCATACAATCGGGATCAATTGCGCCACAATGCATGGAATACTCTGCATTCAATGATGCTCCATGGAATCCACTGCATTCAATCAGGATGCTTTGGGCCATGCTGCATAAAATCCACCGCATTCAATCATGCTGCATGGAATCCACTGCATTCAATCATGCTGCAAAATATCCACTGCATTCAAAATGTTCCATTTCTTCACGCTGCATGGAATCCACTGCATTCAATCGGGATGCATTTTACCTCGCTGCATGGAGTACACTGCATTCAATCTCAATGCATGGAATCCACTGCATTCAATCGGGATGCTTTGGGCCATGCTGCAAAAAATCCACTGCAATCAATCAGGATGCATTGGGCCTCGCTGCATGGACTCCACTGCATACAATCGCGATCCATTGCGCCACAATGCATGGAATCCTCTGCATTCAATGATGCTGCATGGAATCCACTGCATTCCATCGGGATGCATTTTACCACACTGCATGGAGTACACTGCATTCAATCACAATGGATGGAATCCAATGCATTCAATCGGGATGCTTTGGGACATGCGGCAGAAAATCCACTGCATTCAATGACGCTGCATGGAATCGACTGCATTCAATCATGCTGCATATAATCCACTGCTTACAATAGGGTTCAATTTCTTCACGCTGCATGGAATCCACTGCATTCAATCACGCTTCATGGAATCCACTGCATTCCATCGGGATGCATGTTCCCACGCTGCATGGAGTACACTGCATTCAATCAAAATGCATGGAATCCACTGCATTCAATCGGGATGCTTTGGGCCATGCTGCATACAATCCACTGCATTGAATCGGGATGCATTGGGCCTCACTGCATGGACTCCACTGCATATAATCGGGATCCATTACACCACAATGCATGGAATCCTCTGCATTCAATGACGCTGCATGGAATCCACTGCATTCAATCGGGATGCATTTTACCAGGCTGCATGGAATCCATGCATTCATCACACTGCATGGACTCCACTGCATACAATCGGGATCCATTGCGCCACAATGAATGGAATCCTCTGCATTCAATCAGGATGCTTTGGGCCATGCTGCATAAAATCCACTGCATTCAGTCATGCTCCATTAAATCCACTGCATTCAATCAGGCTGCATAAAATACACTGCATTCAATAGGGTTCCATTACTTCACACTTCATGGAATACAGTGCATTCAATCACGCTTCATGGAATCCACTGCATTCAATCGGGATTCATTTTACCACGCTGCATGGAGTTCACTGCATTCAATCGGGATGCTTTGGGCCATGCTGCATAAAATCCACTGCATTCAATCATGCTGCATGGAATCCACTGCATTCAATCATGCTGCATAAAATTCACTGCATTCAATAGGGTTTCATTTTTTCATGCTGCATGGAATCCACTGCATTCAATCATGCTGCATGGAATCCAATGCATTCCATTGGGATGCATTTTACCAGGCTGCATTGAATTCACTGCATTCAATCAACATGCACGGAATCCACTGCATTCAATCTGGATTCATTTTAAAAGGCCGCATGGAATCTAGTGCATTCAATCAGGAACCATTGCGCCTTGATGCATGGAAATAGTGCATTCAATGAGAATCAATTGCACCACACTGCATGAAATCCACTGACTCAATCGGGATGTTTTGGGCCATGCTGCATAAAATCCACTGCATTCAACGGGATGCATTGGGCCTCGCTGAATGGACTCCACTGCATACAATCGGGATCCATTGCGCCAAAATGCAAGGAATCCTCTGCATTCAATGGCGCTGCATGGAATCCACTGCATTCAATCGGGATGCATTTTACCACGCTGCATGGATTACACTGCATTCAATCACAATGCATGGAATCCACTGCATTCAATTGGGATCCATTGCGCCACAATGCATGGAATCCTCTGCATTCAATGACGCTGCATGGAATCCACTGCATTCAAAAGGGATGGTTTGGGCCATGCTGCATAAAATCCACTGCATTCAATCGGGATGCATTGGGCCTCTCTGCATGGACTCCACAGCATTACATCTGGCTGCATGGACTCCACTGCATTATATCTCGCTGCATGGAATCCTCTGCATTCAATGACGCTGCATGGAATCCACTGCATTCAATCGGGATGCATTTTACCAGGCTGCATGGAATCCACTGCATTCAATCGGGATGCATTGGGCCTCACTGCATGGACTCCACTGCATTCAATCGGGATCCATTGCACCACAATGCAAGGAATCCTCTGCATTCAATGACGCTACATGGAATCCACTGCATTCAATCGGGATGCATTTTACCAGGCTTCATGGAATGCACTGCATTCAATCACGCTGCATGGAATCCACTGCTTTCAATCGGGATTCATTTTACCACACTGCATGGATTACACTGCATTCAATCACAATGCATGGAATCCACTGCATTCCATCGGGATCCATTGCGCCACAATGCATGGAATCCTCTGCATTCAATGAAGCTGCATGGAATCCAATGCATTCAATCGGGATGCTTTGGGCCAGGCTGAATAAAATACACCACATTCATTCGGGATGCATGGGCCTCGCTGCATGGACTCCACTGCATTAAATCTCGCTGCATGGAATTCTCTGCATTCAATAACGCTACATGGAATCCACTGCGCTCAATCAGGATGCATTTTACAACGCTGCATGTATTACAATGCATTCAATCACAATGCATGGAATCCACTGCATTCAATCGGGATGCTTTCCGCCATGCTGCATAAAATCCACTACATTCAATTGGGATGCATTGGGTCTCACTGCATGGACTCCACCGCATAAAATCGGGATCCATTGCGCAACAATGCATGGAATCCTCTGCATTCAATGACGCTGCATTGAATCCACTGCATTCAATCGGGATGCTTTGGGCCATTCTGCATAAAATCCACTGCATTCAATCATGCTGAATAAAATCCACTGCAGTCAATCAGGCTGCATAAAATACACTGCATTCAATAGGGTTCCATTACTTCACACTTCATGGAATACAGTGCATTCAATCAGGATGCATTTTTCCAGGGTGCATGGAATCCACTGCATTCAATAATGCTGCAGGAAACCACTGCATTCTATCATGCTGCATGGAATCCACTGCATTAAATAGGGTTCCATTTCTTCACCCTGCATGGAATCCACTGCATTCAATCACGCTGCATGTAAACCACTGCATTCAATCTGGATGCATTTAACCAGGCTGCATGGAATCCATGCATTCATCACGCTGCATGGACTCCACTGCATACAATCGGGATCCATTGCGCCACAAGGCATGGAATACTCTGCATTCAATCGGGATGCTTTGGGCCATGCTGCATAAAATCTACTGCATTCAATCATGCTGCATGAAATCCACTGCATTGAATGACGCTGCATAAAATCCACTGCATTCAATAGGGTTCCATTTCTCCACACTTCATGGAATACTGCATTCAATCACGCTTCATGGAATCCACTGCATTCAATCGGGATGAATTTTACAACCCTGAATGGAGTACACTGCATTCAATCACAATGCATGAAATCTACTGCATTCAATCGGGATGCTTTGGGCCATGCCTCATAAAATCCACTGAATTCAATCGGGATGCCTTGGGCCTCGCTGCATGGACTCCACTGCATACAATCAGGATCCATTGCGCCACAATGCATGGAATCCTCGCATTCATTGACGCTGCATGTAATCCACTGTATTCAATCGGGATGCTTTGGGCCATGCTGCATAAAATCCACTGCATTCAATCATGCTTCATGGAATCCACTGCACTCAATCATGCTGCATAAAATCCACTGCATACAATAGGGTTCCATAACTTCACACTCTATGGAATAAACTTCATTCCATCACACTGCATGGAATCCACTGCATTCAATCGGGATGCATTTTACCACACTGCATGGATTACACTGCATTCAATCGCAATGCATAGAATCCACTGCATTCAATTGGGATGCATTTTACCATGCTGCATGGAATCCACTGCATTCAATCATGCTGCATAAAATCCACTGCATTTCATCCGGATGCTTTGGGCCTCGCTGCATAAAATCCACTGCATTCAATCATGCTGCACGTAATCCACTGCATTCAATCGGGATGCATTTTACCAGGCTGCCTGGAATCCATGCATTCATCACACTGCATGGACTCCACTGCATACAATCGGGATCCATTGCGCCACAATGCATGGAATCCTCTGCATTCAATGATGCTCCATGGAATCCACTGCATTCAATCAGGATGCTTTGGGCCATGCTGCATAACATCCACTGCATTCAATCATGCTGCATGGAATACACTGCATACAATCATGCTGCAAAATATCCACTGCATTCAAAATGTTCCATTTCTTCATGCTGCATGGAATCCACTGCATTCAATCGGGATGCATTTTACCTCGCTGCTTGGAGTACACTGCATTCAATCTCAATGCATGGAATCCACTGCATTCAATCGGGATGCTTTGGGCCAGGCTGCATAAACTCCACTGCATGCAATCAGGCTGCATGGAATCCACTGCATTCAATAGGGTTCCATTGCTTCACGCTGCATGGAATCCACTGCATTCAATCACGCTGCATGGAATCCACTGCATTCAATCTGGATCCATTGCGCCACAATGCATGGAATCCTCTGCATTCAATCAGGATGCTTTGGGCCATGCTGCATAAAATCCACTGCATTCAATCATGCTCCATTAAATCCACTGCATTCCATCAGGCTGCATAAAATACACTGCATTCAATAGGGTTCCATTACTTCACACTTCATGGAATACAGTGCATTCAATCACGCTTCATGGAATCCACTGCATTCAATCGGGATTCATTTTACCACGCTGCATGGAGTTCACTGCATTCAATCACAATGCATGGAATCCACTGCATTCAATCGGGATGCTTTGGGCCATGCCTCATAAAATCCACTGCATTCAATCGGGATGCCTTGGGCCTCGCTGCATGGACTCCATTGCATACAATCAGGATCCATTGCGCCACAATGCATGGAATCCTCGCATTCATTGACGCTTCATGGAATACACTGTATTCAATCGGGATGATTTGGGCCATGCTGCATAAAATCCACTGCATTCAATCATGCTTCATGGAATCCACTGCACTCAATCATGCTGCATAAAATCCACTGCCTACAATAATGTTCCATAACTTCACACTCTATGAAATACACTTCATTCCATCACGCTGCATGGAATCCACTGCATTTAATCGGGATGCATTTTACCACGCTGCATGGATTACACTGCATTCAATCATGCTGCAGGGAATCCACTGCATTCAATCGGGATGCTTTGGGCCATGCTGTGTATTATCCACTGCATTCAATCGGGATGCATTGGGCCTCACTGCATGGACTACACTGCATACAATCGGGATCCATTGCGCCACAATGCATGGAATCCTCTGCATTCAATGACGCTGCATGGAATCCACTGCATTCAATCGGAATGCTTTGGGCCATGCTGTATAAAATCCACTGCATCAATCATGCTGCATGGAATCTACTGCATTCAATCATGCTGCATAATATTCACTGCATTCAATAGTGTACCTTTTCTTCACACTGCATGGAATACACTGCATTCAATCACGCTGCATGGAATAAACTGCATTCAATCGGGATGCATTTAACCACGCTGCATGGATTACACTGCATTCAATGACGCTGCATGGAATCCACTGCATTCAATCGGGATGCTTTGGGGCATGCTTCATGAAATCCACTGCATTCAATCATGCTGCATGGAATCCACTGCATTCAATAGGGTTCCATTTCTTCACGCTGAATGGAATACAGTGCATGCAATCACGCTCCATGGACTCCACTGCATACAATCTGGATCCATTGAACCACAATGAATGGAATTCTCTGTATTCAATGACGCTGCATGGAATCCACTGCGGTTAATCAGGATGCTTTGGGCCATGCCGCATAGAATCTACTGCATTCAATTGGGAAGCATTTGGCCTCGCTGCATTGACTCCACTTGATAAAATAGGGACCCATTGCGCCACAATGCATGGAATCCTCTGAATTCAATGACGCTGCATGGAATCCACTGCAATCAATGGGGATGCTTTGGGCCAGGCTGCATAAAATCCACTGCATGCAATCAGGCTGCATGGAATCCACTGCATTCAATAGGGTTCCATTTCTTCACGCTGCATGGAATCCACTGCATTCAATCACGCTGCATGGAATCCACTGCATTCAATCGGGATGCATTTTACCACGCTGAATGGAGTACACTGCATTCTATCACAATGGATGGAATCCAATGCATTCAATCAGGATGCTTTGGGCCATGCTGCATAAAATCCACTGCATTCAATCATGCTCCATTAAATCCACTGCATTCAATCAGGCTGCATAAAATACACTGCATTCAATAGGGTTCCATTACTTCACACTTCATGAAATACAGTGCATTCAATCATGCTTCATGGAATCCACTGCATTCAATCGGGATTCATTTTACCATGCTGCATGGAGTTCACTGCATTCAATCGGGATGCTTTGGGCCATGCTGCATAAAATCCACTGCATTCAATCATGCTGCATGGAATCCACTGCATTCAATCATGCTGCATTAAATTCTCTCCATTCAATAGTGTTTCATTTTTTCATGCTGCATGGAATCCACTGCATTCACTCATACTGCATGGAATCCAATGCATTCCATTGGGATGCATTTTACCAGGCTGCATTGAATTCACTGCATTCAATCAACATGCACGGAATCCACTGCATTCAATCGGGATTCATTTTAAAAGGCCGCATGGAATCTAGTGCATTCAATCAGGAACCATTGCGCCTTGATGCATGGAATTGGTGCATTCAATGAGAATCAATTGCACCACACTGCATGAAATACACTGACTCAATCGGGATGTTTTGGGCCATGCTGCATAAAATCCACTGCATTCAACGGGATGCATTGGGCCTCGCTGAATGGACTCCACTGCATACAATCGGGATCCATTGCGCCAAAATGCAAGGAATCTTCTGCATTCAATGGCGCTGCATGGAATCCACTGCATTCAATCGGGATGCATTTTACCACGCTGCATGGATTACACTGTATTCAATCACAATGCATGGAATCCACTGCATTCAATTGGGATCCATTGCGCCACAATGCATGGAATCCTCTGCATTCAATGACGCTGCATGGAATCCACTGCATTCAAAAGGGATGGTTTGGGCCATGCTGCATAAAATCCACTGCATTCAATCGGGATGCATTGGGCCTCTCTGCATGGACTCCACAGCATTACATCTGGCTGCATGGACTCCACTGCATTATATCTCGCTGCATGGAATCCTCTGCATTAAATGACGCTGCATGGAATCCACTGCATTCAATCGGGATGCATTTTACCAGGCTGCATGGAATCCACTGCATTCAATCGGGATGCATTGGGCCTCACTGCATGGACTCCACTGCATTCAATCGGGATTCATTGCACCACAATGCAAGGAATCCTCTGCATTCAATGGCGCTGCATGGCATCCACTGCATTCAATCGGGATGCATTTTACCAGGCTGCATGGAATCCACTGCATGCAATCACGCTGCATGGAATCCACTGCTTTCAATCGGGATTCATTTTACCACGCTGCATGGATTACACTGCATTCAATCACAATGCATGGAATCCACTGCATTCCATCGGGATCCATTGCGCCACAATGCATGGAATCCTCTGCATTCAATGAAGCTGCATGGAATCCACTGCATTCAATCGGGATGCTTTGGGCCAGGCTGAATAAAATACACCACATTCAATCGGGATGCATGGGCCTCGCTGCATGGACTCCACTGCATTAAATCTCGCTGCATGGAATCCTCTGCATTCAATAACGCTACATGGAATCCACTGCGCTCAATCAGGATGCATTTTACAATGCTGCATATATTACAATGCATTCAATCACAATGCATGGAATCCACTGCATTCAATCGGGATGCTTTCAGCCATGCTGCATAAAATCCACTACATTCAATTGGGATGCATTGGGTCTCACTGCATGGACTCCACCGCATAAAATCGGGATCCATTGCGCAACAATGCATGGAATCCTCTGCATTCAATGACGCTGCATTGAATCCACTGCATTCAATCGGGATGCTTTGGGCCATTCTGCATAAACTCCACTGCATTCAATAGGGTTCCCTTTCTTCATGCTGCATGGAATACACTGATATCAATCACGCTGCATGGAATCCACTGCATTCAATCAGGAGGCATTTTACCAAGCTGGATGGAATCAACTGCATTTAATCACGCTGCATGGAATCCACTGCATTCAATCAGGATGCATTTTTCCAGGGTGCATGGAATCCACTGCATTCAATAATGCTGCAGGAAACCACTGCATTCTATCATGCTGCATGGAATCCACTGCATTAAATAGGGTTCCATTTCTTCACCCTGCATGGAATCCACTGCATTCAATCACGCTGCATGTAAACCACTGCATTCAATCGGGATGCATTTAACCAGGCTGCATGGAATCCATGCATTCATCACGCTGCATGGACTCCACTGCATACAATCGGGATCCATTGCGCCACAAGGCATGGAATACTCTGCATTCAATCGGGATGCTTTGGGCCATGCTGCATAAAATCTACTGCATTCAATCATGCTGCATGAAATCCACTGCATTGAATGACGCTGCATAAAATCCACTGCATTCAATAGGGTTCCATTTCTCCACACTTCATGGAATACTGCATTCAATCACGCTGAATGGAATCCACTGCATTCAATCGGGATGAATTTTACAACCCTGAATGGAGTACACTGCATTCAATCACAATGCATAAAATCTACTGCATTCAATCGGGATGCTTTGGGCCATGCCTCATAAAATCCACTGAATTCAATCGGGATGCCTTGGGCCTCGCTGCATGGACTCCACTGCATACAATCAGGATCCATTGCGCCACAATGCATGGAATCCTCGCATTCATTGAGGCTGCATGTAATCCACTGTATTCAATCGGGATGCTTTGGGCCATGCTGCATAAAATCCACTGCATTCAATCATGCTTCATGGAATCCACTGCATTCAATCATGCTGCATAAAATCCACTGCATACAATAGGGTTCCATAACTTCACACTCTATGGAATAAACTTCATTCCATCACACTGCATGGAATCCACTGCATTCAATCCGGATGCATTATACCACACTGCATGGATTACACTGCATTCAATCGCAATGCATAGAATCCACTGCATTCAATTGGGATGCATTTTACCATATTGCATGGAGTTCACTGCATTCAATCATGCTACACGTAATCCACTGCATTCAATCAGGATGCTTTGGGCCATGCTGCATAAAATCCACTGCATTCAATCATGCTGCACGTAATCCACTGCATTCAATCGGGATGCATATTACCAGGCTGCCTGGAATCCATGCATTCATCACACTGCATGGACTCCACTGCATACAATCGGGATCCATTGCGCCACAATGCATGGAATACTCTGCATTCAATGATGCTCCATGGAATCCACTGCATTCAATCAGGATGCTTTGGGCCATGCTGCATAAAATCCACTGCATTCAATCATGCTGCATGGAATCCACTGCATTCAATCATGCTGCAAAATATCCACTGCATTCAAAATGTTCCATTTCTTCATGCTGCGTGGAATCCACTGCATTCAATCGGGATGCTTTGGGCCATGCTGCAAAAAATCCACTGCAATCAATCAGGATGCATTGGGCCTCGCTGCATGGACTCCACTGCATTCAATCGGGATCCATTGCGCCACAATGCATGGAATCCTCTGCATTCAATGATGCTGCATGGAATCCACTGCATTCCATCGGGATGCATTTTACCACACTGCATGGAGTACACTGCATTCATTCACAATGGATGGAATCCAATGCATTCAATCGGGATGCTTTGGGTCATGGTGCAGAAAATCCACTGCATTCAATGACGCTGCATGGAATCGACTGCATTCAATCATGCTGCATATAATCCACTGCTTACAATAGGGTTCAATTTCTTCACGCTGCATGGAATCCACTGCATTCAATCACGCTGCATGGAATCCACTGCATTCCATCGGGATGCATGTTCCCACGCTGCATGGAGTAAACTACATTCAATCAAAATGCATGGAATCCACTGCATTCAATCGGGATGCTTTGGGCCATGCTGCATACAATCCACTGCATTCAATCGGGATGCATTGGGCCTCACTGCATGGACTCCACTGCATATAATCGGGATCCATTACACCACAATGCATGGAATCATCTGCATTCAATGACGCTGCATGGAATCCACTGCATTCAATCGGGATGCATTTTACCAGGCTGCATGGAATCCATGCATTCATCACGCTGCATGGACTCCACTGCATACAATCGGGATCCATTGCGCCACAATGCATGGAATCCTCTGCATTCAATCAGGATGCTTTGGGCCATGCTGCATAAAATCCACTGCATTCAATCATGCTCCATTAAATCCACTGCATTCAATCAGGCTGCATAAAATACACTGCATTCAATAGGGTTCCATTACTTCACACTTCATGGAATACAGTGCATTCAATCACGCTTCATGGAATCCACTGCATTCAATCGGGATTCATTTTACCACGCTGCATGGAGTTCACTGCATTCAATCACAATGCATGGAATCCACTGCATTCAATCGGGATGCTTTGGGCCATGCCTCATAAAATCCACTGCATTCAATCGGGATGCCTTGGGCCTCGCTGCATGGACTCCATTGCATACAATCAGGATCCATTGCGCCACAATGCATGGAATCCTCGCATTCATTGACGCTTCATGGAATACACTGTATTCAATCGGGATGATTTGGGCCATGCTGCATAAAATCCACTGCATTCAATCATGCTTCATGGAATCCACTGCACTCAATCATGCTGCATAAAATCCACTGCCTACAATAATGTTCCATAACTTCACACTCTATGAAATACACTTCATTCCATCACGCTGCATGGAATCCACTGCATTTAATCGGGATGCATTTTACCACGCTGCATGGATTACACTGCATTCAATCATGCTGGAGGGAATCCACTGCATTCAATCGGGATGCTTTGGGCCATGCTGTGTATTATCCACTGCATTCAATCGGGATGCATTGGGCCTCACTGCATGGACTACACTGCATACAATCGGGATCCATTGCGCCACAATGCATGGAATCCTCTGCATTCAATGACGCTGCATGGAATCCACTGCGGTGAATCAGGATGCTTTGGGCCATGCCGCATATAATCTACTGCATTCAATTGGGAAGCATTTGGCCTCGCTGCATTGACTCCACTTGATAAAATCGGGATCCATTGCGCCACAATGCATGGAATCCTCTGAATTCAATGACGCTGCATGAAATCCACTGCAATCAATCGGGATGCTTTGGGCCAGGCTGCATAAAATCCACTGCATGCAATCACGCTGCATGGAATCCACTGCATTCAATCGGGATGCATTTTACCACGCTGAATGGAGTACACTGCATTCAATCACAATGCATGGAATTCACTGCATTGAATCGGGATGCTTTGGGCCATGCTGCATAAAATCCTCTGCATTCAATCATGCTGCATAAAATCCACTGCATTCAATAGGGTTCCATTTCTTCACACTACATGGAATACACTGCATTCAATCACGCTGTATGGAATAAACTGCATTCAATCCGGATGCATTTAACCACGCTGCATGGATTACACTTCATTCAATCACAATGCATGGAATCCACTGCATTCTATCAGGATGCTTTGGGCCATGCTGCATAAAATCCACTGCATTCAATAGGGTTCCATTACTTCACGCTGCATGGAATCTACTGCATTCAATAGGGTTCCATTTCTTCACGCTGCATGGAATACACTGCATTCAATCAGGATGCATGGAATTGACTCCATTCAATCAGGATGCATTATACAACGCTGCATGGATTACCCTGCATTCAATCACAATGCATGGAATCCACTCCATTCAATCGGGATGCTTTGGGCCATGCTGCAGAAAATCCACTGCATTCAATCGGGATGCATTGGGACTCGCTGCATAGACTCCACTGCATATAATCTGGATCCATTGCACCACAATGCATTGAATTCTCTGCATTCAATGTCGCTGCATGAAATCCACTGCATTCAATCGGGATGCTTTGGGCCATGCTGCATAAAATCCACTGCATTCAATCATGCTGCATGGATTCCACTGCATTCAATCATGCTGCATAAAATCCAATGCATTCAATAGGGTTCCATTTCTTCACACTGCATGGACTTCACTGCATTCAATCACTTTGCATGAAATTCACTGCATTAGATCTGGATGCATTTTACCACGCTGCATGGATTACACTGCATTCAATGACGCTGCATGGAATCCACTGCATTCAATCGGGATGCTTTGGGCCATGCTGCATAAAATCCAATGCATTCAATCGGGGTGCATTGGGCCTCGCTGCATGGACTTCACTGCATTCAATTTGTATCCATTGCCCCACAATGCATGGAATCCTCTGCATTCAACGACACTGCATGGAATCCACTGCATTCAATCATGCTGCCTAAAATCCACTGCATTCAATAGGGTTCCATTTCTTCACGCTGCATGAATCCACTGCATTCAAACACGCTGCATGGAATCCACTGCATTCAATCGGGATGCTTTGGGCCATGCTGCATAAAATCCACTGCATTCAATCGGGATGCATTGGGCCTCGCTGCATGGACTCCACTGCATACAATCGGGATCCATTGCGCCAAAATGCATGGAATCCTCTGCATTCAATCACACTGCATGGAATCCACTGCATTCAATCGGGATGCTTTGGGCCATGCTGCATAAAATCCACTGCATTCAATCATGCTGCATGGAATCCACTGCATTCAATCATGCTGCATAAAATTCACTGCATGCAATACGGTTTCATTTTTTCATGCTGCATGGAATCCACTGCATTCAATCATGCTGCATGGAATCCAATGCATTCCATTGGGATGCATTTTACCAGGCTGCATTGAATTCACTGCATTCAATCCACATGCACGGAATCCACTGCATTCAATCGGGATTCATTTTAAAAGGCCGCATGGAATCTAGTGCATTCAATCAGGAACCATTGCGCCTTGATGCATGGAATTAGTGCATTCAATGAGAATCAATTGCACCACACTGCATGAAATCCACTGACTCAATCGGGATGTTTTGGGCCATGCTGCATAAAATCCACTGCATTCAACGGGATGCATTGGGCCTCGCTGAATGGACACCACTGCATACAATCGGGATCCATTGCGCCAAAATGGAAGGAATCCTCTGCATTCAATGGTGCTGCATGGAATCCACTGCATTCAATCGGGATGCATTTTACCACGCTGCATGGAGTTCACTGCATTCAATCACAATGCATGGAATCCACTGCATTCAATTGGGATCCATTGCACCACAATGCATGGAATCCTCTGCATTCAATGACGCTGCATGGAATCCACTGCATTCAAAAGGGATGGTTTGGGCCATGCTGCATAAAATCCACTGCATTCAATCGGGATGCATTGGGCCTCTCTGCATGGACTCCACAGCATTACATCTGGCTGCATGGACTCCACTGCATTATATCTCGCTGCATGGAATCCTCTGCATTCAATGACGCTGCATGGAATCCACTGCATTCAATCGGGATGCATTTTACCAGGCTGCATGGAATCCACTGCATTCAATCGGGATGCATTGGGCCTCACTGCATGGACTCCACTGCATTCAATCGGGATCCATTGCACCACAATGAATGGAATCCTCTGCATTCAATGACGCTACATGTAATCCACTGCTACCAATCGGGATGCATTTTACCAGGCTTCATGGAATGCACTGCATTCAATCACGCTGCATGGAATCCACTGCTTTCAATCGGGATCCATTGCGCCACAATGCATGGAATCCTCTGCATTCAATGAAGCTGCATGGAATCCACTGCATTCAATCGGGATGCTTTGGGCCAGGCTGATTAAAATACACCACATTCAATCGGGATGCATGGGCCTCGCTGCATGGACTCCACTGCATTAAATCTCGCTGCATGGAATCCTCTGCATTCAATAACGCTACATGGAATCCACTGCACTCAATCAGGATGCATTTTACAACGCTGCATGTATTACAATGCATTCAATCACAATGCATGGAATCCACTGCATTCAATCGGGATGCTTTCAGCCATGCTGCATAAAATCCACTACATTCAATTGGGATGCATTGGGTCTCACTGCATGGACTCCACCGCATAAAATCGGGATCCATTGCGCAACAATGCATGGAATCCTCTGCATTCAATGACGCTGGATTGAATCCACTGCATTCAATCGGGATGCTTTGGGCCATTCTGCATAAACTCCACTGCATTCAATAGGGTTCCCTTTCTTCATGCTGCATGGAATACACTGATATCAATCACGCTGCATGGAATCCACTGCATTCAATCAGGAGGCATTTTACCAACCTGCATGGAATCCACTGCATTTAATCACGCTGCATGGAATCCACTGCATTCAATCAGGATGCATTTTTCCAGGGTGCATGGAATCCACTGCATTCAATAATGCTGCAGGAAACCACTGCATTCTATCATGCTGCATGGAATCCACTGCATTAAATAGGGTTCCATTTCTTCACCCTGCATGGAATCCACTGCATTCAATCACGCTGCATGTAAACCACTGCATTCAATCTGGATGCTTTGGGCCATTCTGCATAAAATCCACTGCATTCAATCATGCTGCATGGAATCCACTGCATTCAATCATGCTGCATAAAATTCACTGCATGCAATATGGTTTCATTTTTTCATGCTGCATGGAATCCACTGCATTCAATCATGCTGCATGGAATCCAATGCATTCCATTGGGATGCATTTTATCCAGGCTGCATTGAATTCACTGCATTCAATCAACATGCACGGAATCCACTGCATTCAATCGGGATTCATTTTAAAAGGCCGCATGGAATCTAGTGCATTCAATCAGGAACCATTGCGCCTTGATGCATGGAATTAGTGCATTCAATGAGAATCAATTGCACCACACTGCATGAAATCCACTGACTCAATCGGGATGTTTTGGGCCATGCTGCATAAAATCCACTGCATTCAACGGGATGCATTGGGCCTCGCTGAATGGACTCCACTGCATACAATCGGGATCCATTGCGCCAAAATGCAAGGAATCCTCTGCATTCAATGGCGCTGCATGGAATCCACTGCATTCAATCGGGATGCATTTTACCACGCTGCATGGATTACACTGCATTCAATCACAATGCATGCAATCCACTGCATTCAATTGGGATCCATTGCACCACAATGCATGGAATCCTCGGCATTCAAAAGGGATGGTTTGGGCCATGCTGCGTAAAATCCACTGCATTCAATCGGGATGCATTGGGCCTCTCTGCATGGACTCCACAGCATTACATCTGGCTGCATGGACTCCACTGCATTATATCTCGCTGCATGGAATCCTCTGCATTCAATGACACTGCATGGAATCCACTGCATTCCATCGGGATGCATTTTACCAGGCTGCATGGAATCCACTGCATTCAATCGGGATGCATTGGGCCTCACTGCATGGACTCCACTGCATTCAATCGGGATCCATTGCACCACAATGAATGGAATCCTCTGCATTCAATGACGCTACATGTAATCCACTGCTACCAATCGGGATGCATTTTACCAGGCTTCATGGAATGCACTGCATTCAATCACGCTGCATGGAATCCACTGCTTTCAATCGGGATTCATTTTACCACGCTGCATGGATTACACTGCATTCAATCACAATGCATGGAATCCACTGCTTTCCATCGGGATCCATTGCGCCACAATGCATGGAATCCTCTGCATTCAATGAAGCTGCATGGAATCCACTGCATTCAATCGGGATGCTTTGGGCCAGGCTGAATAAAATACACCACATTCAATCGGGATGCATGGGCCTCGCTGCATGGACTCCACTGCATTAAATCTCGCTGCATGGAATCCTCTGCATTCAATAACGCTACATGGAATCCACTGCGCTCAATCAGGATGCATTTTACAATGCTGCATGTATTACAATGCATTCAATCACAGTGCATGGAATCCACTGCATTCAATCGGGATGCTTTCAGCCATGCTGCATAAAATCCACTACATTCAATTGGGATGCATTGGGTCTCACTGCATGGACTCCACCGCATAAAATCGGGATCCATTGCGCAACAATGCATGGAATCCTCTGCATTCAATGACGCTGCATTGAATCCACTGCATTCAATCGGGATGCTTTGGGCCATTCTGCATAAACTCCACTGCATTCAATAGGGTTCCCTTTCTTCATGCTGCATGGAATAAACTGATATCAATCACGCTGCATGGAATCCACTGCATTCAATCAGGAGGCATTTTAACAAGCTGCATGGAATCATCTGCATTCAATGACGCTGCATGCAATCCACTGCATTCAATCGGGATGCATTTTACCAGGCTGCATGGAATCCATGCATTCATCACACTGCATGGACTCCACTGCATACTATCGAGATCCATTGTGCCACAATGCATGGAATCCTCTGCATTCAATCAGGATGCTTTGGGCCATGCTGCATAAAATCCACTGCATTCAATCATGCTCCATTAAATCCACTGCATTCAATCAGGCTGCATAAAATACACTGCATTCAATAGGGTTCCATTACTTCACACTTCATGGAATACAGTGCATTCAATCACGCTTCATGGAATCCACTGCATTCAATCGGGATTCATTTTACCACGCTGCATGGAGTTCACTGCATTCAATCACAATGCATGGAATCCACTGCATTCAATCGGGATGCTTTGGGCCATGCCTCATAAAATCCACTGCATTCAATCGGGATGCCTTGGGCCTCGCTGCATGGACTCCATTGCATACAATCAGGATCCATTGCGCCACAATGCATGGAATCCTCGCATTCATTGACGCTTCATGGAATACACTGTATTCAATCGGGATGATTTGGGCCATGCTGCATAAAATCCACTGCATTCAATCATGCTTCATGGAATCCACTGCATTCAATCGGGATGTTTTGGGCCATGCTGCATATAATCCACTGCATTCAATCGGGATGCATTGGGCCTCACTGCATGGACTACACTGCATACAATCGGGATCCATTGCGCCACATTGCATGGAATCCTCTGCATTCAATTACGCTGCATGGAATCCACTGCATTCAATCGGAATTCTTTGGGCCATGCTGTATAAAATCCACTGCATCAATCATGCTGCATGGAATCTACTGCATTCAATCATGCTGCATAATATTCACTGCATTCAATAGTGTACCTTTTCTTCACACTGCATGGAATACACTGCATTCAATCACGCTGCATGGAATAAACTGCATTCAATCGGGATGCATTTAACCACGCTGCATGGATTACACTGCATTCAATGACGCTGCATGGAATCCACTGCATTCAATCGGGATGCTTTGGGGCATGCTTCATGAAATCCACTGCATTCAATCATGCTGCATGGAATCCACTGCATTCAATAGGGTTCCATTTCTTCATGCTGAATGGAATACAGTGCATGCAATCACGCTCCATGGACTCCACTGCATACAATCTGGATCCATTGAGCCACAATGAATGGAATCCTCTGTATTCAATGACGCTGCATGGAATACATTGCGGTGAATCAGGATGCTTTGGGCCATGCCGCATATAATCTACTGCATTCAATTGGGAAGCATTTGGCCTCGCTGCATTGACTCCACTTGATAAAATCGGGATCCATTGCGCCACAATGCATGGAATCCTCTGAATTCAATGACGCTGCATGAAATCCACTGCAATCAATCGGGATGCTTTGGGCCAGGCTGCATAAAATCCACTGCATGCAATCAGGCTGCATGGAATCCACTGCATTCAATAGGGTTCCATTGCTTCACGCTGCATGGAATCCACTGCATTCAATCACGCTGCATGGAATCCACTGCATTCAATCGGGATGCATTTTACCACGCTGAATGGAGTACACTGCATTCAATCACAATGCATGGAATTCACTGCATTGAATCGGGATGCTTTGGGCCATGCTGCATAAAATCCTCTGCATTCAATCATGCTGCATAAAATCCACTGCATTCAATAGGGTTCCATTTCTTCACACTACATGGAATACACTGCATTCAATCACGCTGTATGGAATAAACTGCATTCAATCCGGATGCATTTAACCACGCTGCATGGATTACACTTCATTCAATCACAATGCATGGAATCCACTGCATTCTATCAGGATGCTTTGGGCCATGCTGCATAAAATCCACTGCATTCAATAGGGTTCCATTACTTCACGCTGCATGGAATCTACTGCATTCAATAGGGTTCCATTTCTTCACGCTGCATGGAATACACTGCATTCAATCTGGATGCATGGAATTGACTCCATTCAATCAGGATGCATTATACAACGCTGCATGGATTACCCTGCATTCAATCACAATGCATGGAATCCACTCCATTCTATCGGGATGCTTTGGGCCATGCTGCAGAAAATCCACTGCATTCAATCGGGATGCATTGGGACTCGCTGCATAGACTCCACTGCATATAATCTGGATCCATTGCACCACAATGCATTGAATTCTCTGCATTCAATGTCGCTGCATGAAATCCACTGCATTCAATCGGGATGCTTTGGGCCATGCTGCATAAAATCCACTGCATTCAATCATGCTGCATGGATTCCACTGCATTCAATCATGCTGCATAAAATCCAATGCATTCAATAGGGTTCCATTTCTTCACACTGCATGGACTTCACTGCATTCAATCACTTTGCATGAAATTCACTGCATTAGATCTGGATGCATTTTACCACGCTGCATGGATTACACTGCATTCAATGACGCTGCATGGAATCCACTGCATTCAATCGGGATGCTTTGGGCCATGCTGCATAAAATCCAATGCATTCAATCGGGGTGCATTGGGCCTCGCTGCATGGACTTCACTGCATTCAATTTGTATCCATTGCCCCACAATGCATGGAATCCTCTGCATTCAACGACACTGCATGGAATCCACTGCATTCAATCATGCTGCCTAAAATCCACTGCATTCAATAGGGTTCCATTTCTTCACGCTGCATGAATCCACTGCATTCAAACACGCTGCATGGAATCCACTGCATTCAATCGGGATGCTTTGGGCCATGCTGCATAAAATCCACTGCATTCAATCGGGATGCATTGGGCCTCGCTGCATGGACTCCACTGCATACAATCGGGATCCATTGCGCCAAAATGCATGGAATCCTCTGCATTCAATCACACTGCATGGAATCCACTGCATTCAATCGGGATGCTTTGGGCCATGCTGCATAAAATCCACTGCATTCAATCATGCTGCATGGAATCCACTGCATTCAATCATGCTGCATAAAATTCACTGCATGCAATACGGTTTCATTTTTTCATGCTGCATGGAATCCACTGCATTCAATCATGCTGCATGGAATCCAATGCATTCCATTGGGATGCATTTTACCAGGCTGCATTGAATTCACTGCATTCAATCAACATGCACGGAATCCACTGCATTCAATCGGGATTCATTTTAAAAGGCCGCATGGAATCTAGTGCATTCAATCAGGAACCATTGCGCCTTGATGCATGGAATTAGTGCATTCAATGAGAATCAATTGCACCACACTGCATGAAATCCACTGACTCAATCGGGATGTTTTGGGCCATGCTGCATAAAATCCACTGCATTCAACGGGATGCATTGGGCCTCGCTGAATGGACACCACTGCATACAATCGGGATCCATTGCGCCAAAATGCAAGGAATCCTCTGCATTCAATGGTGCTGCATGGAATCCACTGCATTCAATCGGGATGCATTTTACCACGCTGCATGGAGTTCACTGCATTCAATCACAATGCATGGAATCCACTGCATTCACTTGGGATCCATTGCACCACAATGCATGGAATCCTCTGCATTCAATGACGCTGCATGGAATCCACTGCATTCAAAAGGGATGGTTTGGGCCATGCTGCATAAAATCCACTGCATTCAATCGGGATGCATTGGGCCTCTCTGCATGGACTCCACAGCATTACATCTGGCTGCATGGACTCCACTGCATTATATCTCGCTGCATGGAATCCTCTGCATTCAATGACGCTGCATGGAATCCACTGCATTCAATCGGGATGCATTTTACCAGGCTGCATGGAATCCACTGCATTCAATCGGGATGCATTGGGCCTCACTGCATGGACTCCACTGCATTCAATCGGGATCCATTGCACCACAATGAATGGAATCCTCTGCATTCAATGACGCTACATGTAATCCACTGCTACCAATCGGGATGCATTTTACCAGGCTTCATGGAATGCACTGCATTCAATCACGCTGCATGGAATCCACTGCTTTCAATCGGGATCCATTGCGCCACAATGCATGGAATCCTCTGCATTCAATGAAGCTGCATGGAATCCACTGCATTCAATCGGGATGCTTTGGGCCAGGCTGATTAAAATACACCACATTCAATCGGGATGCATGGGCCTCGCTGCATGGACTCCACTGCATTAAATCTCGCTGCATGGAATCCTCTGCATTCAATAACGCTACATGGAATCCACTGCACTCAATCAGGATGCATTTTACAACGCTGCATGTATTACAATGCATTCAATCACAATGCATGGAATCCACTGCATTCAATCGGGATGCTTTCAGCCATGCTGCATAAAATCCACTACATTCAATTGGGATGCATTGGGTCTCACTGCATGGACTCCACCGCATAAAATCGGGATCCATTGCGCAACAATGCATGGAATCCTCTGCATTCAATGACGCTGGATTGAATCCACTGCATTCAATCGGGATGCTTTGGGCCATTCTGCATAAACTCCACTGCATTCAATAGGGTTCCCTTTCTTCATGCTGCATGGAATACACTGATATCAATCACGCTGCATGGAATCCACTGCATTCAATGAGGAGGCATTTTACCAACCTGCATGGAATCCACTGCATTTAATCACGCTGCATGGAATCCACTGCATTCAATCAGGATGCATTTTTCCAGGGTGCATGGAATCCACTGCATTCAATAATGCTGCAGGAAACCACTGCATTCTATCATGCTGCATGGAATCCACTGCATTAAATAGGGTTCCATTTCTTCACCCTGCATGGAATCCACTGCATTCAATCACGCTGCATGTAAACCACTGCATTCAATCTGGATGCATTTTACCAGGCTGCATGGAATCCATGCATTCATCACGCTGCATGGACTCCACTGCATACAATCGGGATCCATTGCACCACAAGGCATGGAATACTCTGCATTCAATCGGGATGCTTTGGGCCATGCTGCATAAAATCTACTGCATTCAATCATGCTGCATGAAATCCACTGCATTGAATGACGCTGCATAAAATCCACTGCATTCAATAGGGTTCCATTTCTTCACACTTCATGGAATACTGCATTCAATCACGCTGAATGGAATCCACTGCATTCAATCGGGATGCATTTTACCTCGCTGCATGGAGTACACTGCATTCAATCTCAATGCATGGATTCCACTGCATTCAATCGGGATGCTTTGGGCCATGCCTCATAAAATCCACTGAATTCAATCGGGATGCCTTGGGCCTCGCTGCATGGACTCCACTGCATACAATCAGGATCCATTGCGCCACAATGCATGGAATCCTCGCATTCATTGACGCTGCATGTAATCCACTGTATTCAATCGGGATGCTTTGGGCCATGCTGCATAAAATCCACTGCATTCAATCATGCTTCATGGAATCCACTGCACTCAATCATGCTGCACAAAATCCACTGCATTCAATAGGGTTCCATAACTTCACACTGTATGGAATAAACTTCATTCCATCACACTGCATGGAATCCACTGCATTCAATCGCAATGCATAGAATCCACTGCATTCAATTGGGATGCATTTTACCACACTGCATGGATTACACTGCATTCAATCGCAATGCATAGAATCCACTGCATTCAATTGGGATGCATTTTACCATATTGCATGGAGTTCACTGCATTCAATCATGCTACACGTAATCCACTGCATTCAATCAGGATGCTGTGGGCCATGCTGCATAAAATCCACTGCATTCAATCATGCTGCACGTAATCCACTGCATTCAATCGGGATGCATTTTACCAAGCTGCCTGGAATCCATGCATTCATCACACTGCATGGACTCCACTGCATACAATCGGGATCCATTGCGCCACAATGCATGGAATACTCTGCATTCATTGATGCTCCATGGAATCCACTGCATTCAATCAGGATGCTTTGGGCCATGCTGCATAAAATCCACTGCATTCAATCATGCTGCATGGAATCCACTGCATTCAATCATGCTGCATAATATCCACTGCATTCAAAATGATCCATTTCTTCACGCTGCATGGAATCCACTGCATTCAATCGGGATGCATTTTACCTCGCTGCATGGAGTACACTGCATTCAATCTCAATGCATGGATTCCACTGCATTCAATCGGGATGCTTTGGGCCATGCTGCAAAAAATCCACTGCAATCAATCAGGATGCATTGGGCCTCGCTGCATGGACTCCACTGCATACAGACGGGATCCATTGCGCCACAATGCATGGAATCCTCTGCATTCAATGATGCTGCATGGAATCCACTGCATTCCATCGGGATGCATTTTACCACACTGCATGGAGTACACTGCATTCAATCACAATGGATGGAATCCAATGCATTCAATCGGGATGCTTTGGGCCATGCGGCATAAAATCCACTGCATTCAATGACGCTGCATGGAATCGACTGCATTCAATCATGCTGCATATAATCCACTGCTTACAATAGGGTTCAATTTCTTCACGCTGCATGGAATCCACTGCATTCAATCACGCTGCATGGAATCCACTGCATTCAATCGGGATGCATGTTCCCACGCTGCATGGAGTACACTGCATTCAATCAAAATGCATGGAATCCACTGCATTCAATCGGGATGCTTTGGCCCATGCTGCATACAATCCACTGCATTCAATCGGGATGCATTGGGCCTCGCTGCATGGACTCCACTGCATATAATCGGGATCCATTACACCACAATGCATGGAATCATCTGCATTCAATGACGCTGCATGGAATCCACTGCATTCAATCGGGATGCATTTTACCAGGCTGCATGGAATCCATGCATTCATCACGCTGCATGGACTCCACTGCATACAATTGGGATCCATTGCGTCACAATGCATGGTATACTCTGCATTCATTAATGCTCCATGGACTCCAATGCATTCAATCAGGATGCTTTGGGCCATGCTGCATAAAATCCACTGCATTCAATCATGCTCCATTAAATCCACTGCATTCAATCAGGCTGCATAAAATACACTGCATTCACTAGAGTTCCATTACTTCACACTTCATGGAATACAGTGCATTCAATCACGCTTCATGGAATCCACTGCATTCAATCGGGATGCATTTTACCATGCTGCATGGATTACACTGCATTCAATCATGCTGCAGGGAATCCACTGCATTCAATCGGGATGTTTTGGGCCATGCTGCATATAATCCACTGCATTCAATCGGGATGCATTTGGCCTCACTGCATGGACTACACTGCATACAATCGGGATCCATTGCGCCACAATGCATGGAATCCTCTGCATTCAATGACGCTGCATGGAATCCACTGCATTCAATCGGAATGCTTTGGGCCATGCTGTATAAAATCCACTGCATCAATCATGCTGCATGGAATCTACTGCATTCAATCATGCTGCATAATATTCACTGCATTCAATAGTGTACCTTTTCTTCACACTGCATGGAATACACTGCATTCAATCACGCTGCATGGAATAAACTGCATTCAATCGGGATGCATTTAACCACGCTGCATGGATTACACTGCATTCAATGACGCTGCATGGAATCCACTGCATTCAATCGGGATGGTTTGGGGCAT
This sequence comes from Sus scrofa, assembly GCF_054392235.1. Lineage (NCBI taxonomy): Eukaryota > Metazoa > Chordata > Mammalia > Artiodactyla > Suidae > Sus > Sus scrofa. The sequence goes on from NC_139397.1 coordinate 3,323,814, forward strand.
GCTTCATGAAATCCACTGCATTCAATCATGCTGCATGGAATCCACTGCATTCAATAGGGTTCCATTTCTTCATGCTGAATGGAATACAGTGCATGCAATCACGCTCCATGGACTCCACTGCATACAATCTGGATCCATTGAGCCACAATGAATGGAATCCTCTGTATTCAATGACGCTGCATGGAATCCACTGCGGTGAATCAGGATGCTTTGGGCCATGCCGCATATAATCTACTGCATTCAATTGGGAAGCATTTGGCCTCGCTGCATTGACTCCACTTGATAAAATCGGGATCCATTGCGCCACAATGCATGGAATCCTCTGAATTCAATGACGCTGCATGGAATCCACTGCAATCAATCGGGATGCTTTGGGCCATGGTGCATAAAATCCACTGCATGCAATCATGCTGCATGGAATCCACTGCATTCAATAGGGTTCCATTGCTTCACGCTGCATGGAATCCACTGCATTCAATCACGCTGCATGGAATCCACTGCATTCAATCGGGATGCATTTTATCACGCTGAATGTAGTACACTGCATTCAATCACAATGCATGGAATCCACTGCATTGAATCGGGATGCTTTGGGCCATGCTGCATAAAATCCACTGCATTCAATCATGCTGCATAAAATCCACTGCATTCAATAGGGTTCCATTTCTACAGACTACATGGAATACACTGCATTCAATCACGCTGTATGGAATAAACTGCATTCAATCCGGATGCATTTAACCACGCTGCATGGATTCCACTTCATTCAATCACAATGCATGGAATCCACTGCATTCTATCAGGATGCTTTGGGCCATGCTGCATAAAATCCACTGCATTCAATAGGGTTCCGTTTCTTCACGCTGCATGGAATCTACTGCATTCAATAGGGTTCCATTTCTTCACGCTGCATGGAATACACTGCATTCAATCAGGATGCATGGAATCGACTCCATTCAATCAGGATGGATTATACAACGCTGCATGGATTACCCTGCATTCAATCACAATGCATGGAATCCACTCCATTCAATCGGGATGCTTTGGGCGATGCTGCATAAAATCCACTGCATTCAATCGGGGTGCATTGGGCCTCGCTGCATGGACTTCACTGCATTCAATTTGTATCCATTCCCCACAATGCATGGAATCCTCTGCATTCAACGACACTGCATGGAATCCACTGCATTCAATCATGCTGCCTAAAATCCACTGCATTCAATAGGGTTCCATTTCTTCACGCTGCATGAATCCACTGCATTCAAACACGCTGCATGGAATCCACTGCATTCATTCGGGATGCTTTGGGCCATGCTGCATAAAATCCACTGCATTCAATCGGGATGCATTGGGCCTCGCTGCATGGACTCCACTGCATACAATCGGGATCCATTGCGCCACAATGCATGGAATCCTCTGCATTCAATGACGCTGCATGGAATCCACTGCATTCAATCGGGATGCATTTTACCAGGCTGCATGGAATCCACTGCATTCAATCGGGATGCATTGGGCCTCACTGCATGGACTCCACTGCATTCAATCGGGATCCATTGCACCACAATGAATGGAATCCTCTGCATTCAATGACGCTACATGTAATCCACTGCTACCAATCGGGATGCATTTTACCAGGCTTCATGGAATGCACTGCATTCAATCACGCTGCATGGAATCCACTGCTTTCAATCGGGATCCATTGCGCCACAATGCATGGAATCCTCTGCATTCAATGAAGCTGCATGGAATCCACTGCATTCAATCATGCTGCCTAAAATCCACTGCATTCAATAGGGTTCCATTTCTTCACGCTGCATGAATCCACTGCATTCAAACACGCTGCATGGAATCCACTGCATTCAATCGGGATGCTTTGGGCCATGCTGCATAAAATCCACTGCATTCAATCGGGATGCATTGGGCCTCGCTGCATGGACTCCACTGCATACAATCGGGATCCATTGCGCCACAATGCATGGAATCCTCTGCATTCAATCACGCTGCATGGAATCCACTGCATTCAATCGGGATGCTTTGGGCCATGCTGCATAAAATCCACTGCATTCAATCATGCTGCATGGAATCCACTGCATTCAATCATGCTGCCTAAAATTCACTGCATTCAATAGGGTTTCATTTCTTCATGCTGCATGGAATCCACTGCATTCACTCATGCTGCATGGAATCCAATGCATTCCATTGGGATGCATTTTACCAGGCTGCATTGAATTCACTGCATTCAATCAACATGCACGGAATCCACTGCATTCAATCGGGTTTCATTTTAAAAGGCCGCATGGAATCTAGTGCATTCAATCAGGAACCATTGCGCCTTGATGCATGGAATTAGTGCATTCAATGAGAATCAATTGCACCACACTGCATGAAATCCACTGACTCAATCGGGATGTTTTGGGCCATGCTGCATAAAATCCACTGCATTCAACGGGATGCATTGGGCCTCGCTGAATGGACTCCACTGCATACAATCGGGATCCATTGCGCCAAAATTCAAGGAATCCTCTGCATTCAATGGCGCTGCATGGAATCCACTGCATTCAATCGGGATGCATTTTACCACGCTGCATGGATTACACTGCATTCAATCACAATGCATGGAATCCACTGCATTCAATTGGGATCCATTGCGCCACAATGCATGGAATCCTCTGCATTCAATGACGCTGCATGGAATCCACTGCATTCAAAAGGGATGGTTTGGGCCATGCTGCGTAAAATCCACTGCATTCAATCGGGATGCATTGGGCCTCTCTGCATGGACTCCACAGCATTACATCTGGCTGCATGGACTCCACTGCATTATATCTCGCTGAATGGAATCCTCTGCATTCAATGACGCTGCATGGAATCCACTGCATTCAATCGGGATGCATTTTACCAGGCTGCATGGAATCCACTGCATTCAATCGGGATGCATTGGGCCTCACTGCATGGACTCCACTGCATTCATTCGGGATCCATTGCACCACAATGAATGGAATCCTCTGCATTCAATGACGCTACATGTAATCCACTGCTACCAATCGGGATGCATTTTACCAGGCTTCATGGAATGCACTGCATTCAATCACGCTGCATGGAATCCACTGCTTTCAATCGGGATGCCTTGGGCCTCGCTGCATGGACTCCATTGCATACAATCAGGATCCATTGCGCCACAATGCATGGAATCCTCGCATTCATTGACGCTTCATGGAATACACTGTATTCAATCGGGATGATTTGGGCCATGCTGCATAAAGTCCACTGCATTCAATCATGCTTCATGGAATCCACTGCACTCAATCATGCTGCATAAAATCCACTGCCTACAATAATGTTCCATAACTTCACACTGTATGGAATAAACTTCATTTCATCACGCTGCATGGAATCCACTGCATTTAATCGGGATGCATTTTACCACGCTGCATGGATTACACTGCATTCAATCACAATGCATGGAATCCACCGCATTCCATCGGGATCCATTGCGCCAGAATGCATGGAATCCACTGCATTCAATCGGGATGCTTTGGGCCATGCTGCATAAAATCCACTGCATTCAATCGGGATGCATTGGGCCTCGCTGCATGGACTCCACTGCATTTAATCGGGATCCAAGGCGCCACAATGCATGGAATCCTCTGCATTCAATGATGCTGCATGGAATCCACTGCATTCCATCGGGATGCATTTTACCACACTGCATGGAGTACACTGCATTCAATCACAATGGATGGAATCCAATGCATTCAACCGGGATGCTTTGGGCCATGCGGCAGAAAATCCACTGCATTCAATGACGCTGCATGGAATCGACTGCATTCAATCATGCTGCATATAATCCACTGCTTACAATAGGGTTCAATTTCTTCACGCTGCATGGAATCCACTGCATTCAATCACGCTGCATGGAATCCACTGCATTCAATCGGGATGCATGTTCCCACGCTGCATGGAGTACACTGCATTCAATCAAAATGCATGGAATCCACTGCATTCAATCGGGATGCTTTGGCCCATGCTGCATACAATCCACTGCATTGAATCGGGATGCATTGGGCCTCACTGCATGGACTCCACTGCATATAATCGGGATCCATTACACCACAATGCATGGAATCATCTGCATTCAATGACGCTGCATGGAATCCACTGCATTCAATCGGGATGCTTTGGGCCATGCCTCATAAAATCCACTTCATTCAATGACGCTGCATGGAATCGACTGCATTCAATCATGCTGCATATAATCCACTGCTTACAATAGGGTTCAATTTCTTCACGCTGCATGGAATCTACTGCATTCAATCGGGATGCATGTTACCACGCTGCATGGAGTAAACTACATTCAATCAAAATGCATGGAATCCACTGCATTCAATCGGGATGCTTTGGGCCATGCTGCATACAATCCACTGCATTCAATCGGGATGCATTGGGCCTCACTGCATGGACTCCACTGCATATAATCGGGATCCATTACACCACAATGCATGAAATCATCTGCATTCAATGACGCTGCATGGAATCCACTGCCTTCAATCAGGATGCATTTTACCAGGCTGCATGGAGTACACTGCATTCATCACGCTGCATGGACTCCACTGCATACAATCGGGATCCATTGCGCCACAATGCATGGAATACTCTGCATTCAATAATGCTCCATGGACTCCACTGCATTCAATCAGGATGCTTTGGGCCATGCTGCATAAAATCCACTGCATTCAATCATGCTCCATTAAATCCACTGCATTCAATCAGGCTGCATAAAATACACTGCATTCAATAGGGTTCCATTACTTCACACTTCATGGAATACAGTGCATTCAATCACACTTCATGGAATCCAATGCATTCAATCGGGATTCATTTTACCACGCTGCATGGAGTTCACTGCATTCAATCACAATGCACGGAATCCACTGCATTCAATCGGGATGCTTTGGGCCATGCCTCATAAAATCCACTGCATTCAATCGGGATGCCTTGGGCCTCGCTGCATGGACTCCATTGCATACAATCAGGATCCATTGCACCACAATGCATGGAATCCTCGCATTCATTGACGCTTCATGGAATACACTGTATTCAATCGGGATGATTTGGGCCATGCTGCATAAAATCCACTGCATTCAATCATGCTTCATGGAATCCACTGCACTCAATCATGCTGCATAAAATCCACTGCCTACAATAATGTTCCATAACTTCACACTGTATGGAATACACTTCATTCCATCACGCTGCATGGAATCCACTGCATTCAATCGGGATGCATTTTACCACGCTGCATGGATTACACTGCATTCAATCATGCTGCAGGGAATCCACTGCATTCAATCGGGATGTTTTGGGCCATGCTGCATATAATCCACTGCATTCAATCGGGATGCATTGGGCCTCACTGCATGGACTACACTGCATACAATCGGGATCCATTGCGCCACAATGCATGGAATCCTCTGCATTCAATCACGCTGCATGGAATCCACTGCATTCAATCGGTATGCTTTGGGCCATGCTGCATAAAATCCACTGCATCAATCATGCTGCATGGAATCTACTGCATTCAATCATGCTGCATAATATTCACTGCATTCAATAGTGTACCTTTTCTTCACACTGCATGGAATACACTGCATTCAATCACGCTGCATGGAATAAACTGCATTCAATCGGGATGCATTTTACCACTCTGCATGGATTACACTGCATTTAATCACGCTGCATGTAATCCATGGAATTTAATCGGGATTCATTTTACTAAGCTGTATGGAATTGACTGCACTTTATCACGCTGCATGGAATCCACTGCATTCAATCGGGATGCATTTTACCACGTTGCATGCAGTTCACTGCATTAAATCACAATGCATGGAATCCACTGCATTCAATCGGGATGCTTTGGGCCATGCTGCATAAACTCCACTGCATTCAATCTTGCTTTTTGAATCCACTGCATTCAGTAATGCTGCATAAAATCCTTGCATTCAATTGGGTTCCATTTCTTCACGCTGCATGGAATACACTGCATTCAATCACGCTGCATGGAAACCACTGCATTCAATCGGGATGCATTTTTCCTCGCTGCATGGAGTACACTGCATTCAATCATGCTGCATAAAATCCACTGCATTCCATCGGGATGCTTTGGGCCATGCTGCATAAAATCCACTGCATTCAACCATGCTGCATGGAATCCACTGCATTCAATCATGCTGCATAAAATCCACTGCATTCAATCGGGATGCATTGGGCCTCGCTGCACGGAATAAACTGCATTCAATCAGGCTCCATGGAATCCACTGCATTCAATGGGGATGCATTCTACCATGCTGCATGGAGTTCACTGCATTCAATCACAATGCATGGAATCCACTGCATTCCATCGGGATGCTTTGGGCCATGCTGCATACAATCCACTGCATTCAATCGGGATGCATTGGGCCTCGCTGCATGGACTCCACTGCATACAATCGGGATCCATTGCGCCAAAATGCATGGAATCGACTGCATTTAATCACGGTGCATGGAATCCACTGCATTCAATCGGGATGCATTTTACCACACTGCTTGGATTACACTGCATTCAATCGCAATGCATAGAATCCACTGCATTCAATATGGATGCATTTTACCACTCTGCATGGAATCCACTGCATTTAATCACGCTGCATGTAATCCATGGAATTTAATCGGGATTCATTTTACTAAGCTGTATGGAATCGACTGCACTTAATCACGCTGCATGGAATCCACTGCATTCAATCGGGATTCATTTTACAAGGCTGCATGGAGTACACTGCATTCAATCACAATGCATGGAATCCACTGCATTCAAACGGGATGCTTTGGGCCATGCTGCATAAAATCCACTGCATTCAATCATGCTGCATGGAATCCACTGCATTCAATCGGGATGCATTTTACAAGGCTGCATGGATTACATTTCATACACTCAAAATGCATGGAATCCACTGCGTTCTATAGGGATGCTTTGGGCCATACTGCATAAAATACACTGCATTCAATTTGCTGCATGGAATCCACTGCATTCAATCATGCTGAATAAAATCCACTGCATTCAATAGGGTTCCATTTCTTCACGCTGAATGGAATACACTGCATTCAATCAGGCTCCATGAAATCCACTGCATTCAATGGGGATGCATTCTACAATGCTGCATGGAGTTCACTGCATGCAATCACAATGCATGTAATCCACTGCATTCCATCGGGATGCTTTGGGCCATGCTGCATAAAATCCACTGCATTCACCCATGCTGCATGGAATCCACTGCATTCAATCATGCTGCATAAAATCCACTGCATTCAATCGGGATGCATTGGGCCTCGCTGCATGGAATACACTGCATTCAATCAGGCTGCATGGAATCCACTGCATTCAATGGGGATGCATTCTACAATGCTGCATGGAGTTCACTGCATTCAATCACAACGCATGTAATCCACTGCATTCCATCGGCATGCTTTGGGCCATGCTGCATAAAATCCACTGCATTCAATCGGGATGCATTGGGCCTCGCTGCATGGACTCCACTGCATACAATCGGGATCCATTGCGCCAAAATGCATGGAATACTCTGCATTCATTGACGCTGCATGGACTCCACTGCATTCAATCGGGATGCTTTGGGCCATGCTGCATAAAATCCACTGCATTCAACCATGCTGCATGGAATCAACTGCATTCAATCATGCTGCATAAAATTCACTGCATTCCATCGGGATGCATTGGGCCTCGCTGCATGGAATACACTGCATTCAATCACGCTGCATGGAATCCACTGCATTCAATGGGGGTGCATTCTACAATGCTGCATGGAGTTCACTGCATTCAATCACAATGCATGGAATCCACTGCATTCCATCGGGATGCTTTGGGCCATGCTGCATACAATCCACTGCATTCAATCGGGATGCATTGGGCCTCGCTGCATGGACTCCACTGCATACAATCGGGATCCATTGCGCCAAAATGCATGGAATCGACTGCATTTAATCACGGTGCATGGAATCCACTGCATTCAATCGGGATGCATTTTACCACACTGCTTGGATTACACTGCATTCAATCGCAATGCATAGAATCCACTGCATTCAATATGGATGCATTTTACCACTCTGCATGGAATCCACTGCATTTAATCACGCTGCATGTAATCCATGGAATTTAATCGGGATTCATTTTACTAAGCTGTATGGAATCGACTGCATTTAATCACGCTGCATGGAATCCACTGCATTCAATCGGGATTCATTTTACAAGGCTGCATGGAGTACACTGCATTCAATCACAATGCATGGAATCCACTGCATTCAAACGGGATGCTTTGGGCCATGCTGCATAAAATCCACTGCATTCAATCATGCTGCATGGAATCCACTGCATTCAATCGGGATGCATTTTACAAGGCTGCATGGATTACATTTCATACACTCAAAATGCATGGAATCCACTGCATTCTATAGGGATGCTTTGGGCCATACTGCATAAAATACACTGCATTCAATTTGCTGCATGGAATCCACTGCATTCAATCATGCTGCATAAAATCCACTGCATTCAATCGGGATGCATTGGGCCATGCTGCATGGAATACACTGCATTCAATCAGGCTGCATGGAATCCACTGCATTCAATGGGGATGCATTCTACAATGCTGCATGGAGTTCACTGCATTCAATCACAACGCATGTAATCCACTGCATTCCATCGGCATGCTTTGGGCCATGCTGCATAAAATCCACTGCATTCAATCGGGATGCATTGGGCCTCGCTGCATGGACTCCACTGCATACAATCGGGATCCATTGCGCCACAATGCATGGAATACTCTGCATTCAATCACGCTGCATGGAATCCACTGCATTCAATCGGGATGCATTTTTCCTCGCTGCATGGAGTACACTGCATTCAATCATGCTGCATAAAATCCACTGCATTCCATCGGGATGCTTTGGGCCATGCTGCATAAAATCCACTGCATTCAACCATGCTGCCTGGAATCCACTGCATTCAATCATGCTGCATAATAACCACTGCATTCAATCGGGATGCATTGGGCCTCGCTGCATGGAATAAACTGCATTCAATCAGGCTCCATGGAATCCACTGCATTCAATGGGGATGCATTCTACCATGCTGCATGGAGTTCACTGCATTCAATCACAATGCATGGAATCCACTGCATTCCATCGGGATGATTTGGGCCATGCTGCATACAATCCACTGCATTCAATCGGGATGCATTGGGCCTCACTGCATGGACTCCACTGCATACAATCGGGATCCATTGCGCCACAATGCATGGAATACTCTGCATTCAATCACGCTGCATGGAATCCACTGCATTCAATCGGGATGCTTTGGGCCATGCTGCATAAAATCCACTGCATGCAATCATGCTGCATGGAATCCACTGCATTCAATCATGCTGCATAAAATCCACTGCATTCAATAGGGTTCCATTTCTTCTTCACGCTGCCTGGAATCCACTGCATTCAATCACACTGCATGGAATCCACTGCATTCAATCGGGATGCATTTTACCACACTGCTTGGATTACACTGCATTCAATCGCAATGCATAGAATCCACTGCATTCAATATGGATGCATTTTACCACTCTGCATGGAATCCACTGCATTTAATCACGCTGCATGTAATCCATGGAATTTAATCGGGATTCATTTTACTAAGCTGTATGGAATCGACTGCATTTAATCACGCTGCATGGAATCCACTGCATTCAATCGGGATTCATTTTACAAGGCTGCATGGAGTACACTGCATTCACTCACAATGCATGGAATCCACTGCATTCAAACGGGATGCTTTGGGCCATGCTGCATAAAATCCACTGCATTCAATCATGCTGCATGGAATCCACTGCATTCAATCATGCAGCATAAAATCCGCTGCATTCCATAGGGTTCCATTTCATTATGCTGCATGGAATACACTGCATTCAATCAGGCTGCATGGAATCCACTGCATTCAATCGGGATGCATTTTTCCTCGTTGCATGGACTACACTGCATTCCATCACAATGCATGGAATCCACTGCATTCAATCGGGAAGCTTTGGGCCATGCTGCATACAATCCACTGCATTCAATCGGGATGCACTGGGCCTCGCTGCATGGACTCCACTGCATATAATCGGGATCCATTGCGCCACAATGCATGGAATACTCTGCATTCAATGACGCTGAATGGAATCCACTGCATTGAATCGTGAAGATATGGGCCATGCTGCATTAAATCCACTGCATGCAATCATGCTGCATTGAATCCACTGCATTCAATCATGCTGCATAAAATCCACTGCATTCAATAGGGTTCCATTACTGCGCCCTGCACGGAATCCACTGCATTCAACCACGCTGCATGGAATCCACTGCATTCAATCGGGATGCATTTTACCACTCTGCATGGATTACACTGCATTTAATCACGCTGCATGTAATCCATGGAATTTAATCGGGATTCATTTTACTAAGCTGTATGGAATCGACTGCACTTAATCACGCTGCATGGAATCCACTGCATTCAATCGGGATGCATTTTACCACGTTGCATGCAGTTCACTGCATTCAATCACAATGCATGGAATCCACTGCATTCAATCGGGATGCTTTGGGCCATGCTGCATAAAATCCACTGCATTCAATCTTGCTTTTTGAATCCACTGCATTCAGTAATGCTGCATAAAATCCTTGCATTCAATTGGGTTCCATTTCTTCACGCTGCATGGAATACACTGCATTCAATCACGCTGCATGGAAACCACTGCATTCAATGGGGATGCATTTTTCCTCGCTGCATGGGGTACACTGCATTCAATCATGCTGCATAAAATCCACTGCATTCCATCGGGTTGCTTTGGGCCATGCTGCATAAAATCCACTGCATTCAACCATGCTGCATGGAATCCACTGCATTCAATCATGCTGCATAAAATCCACTGCATTCAATCGGGATGCATTGGGCCTCGCTGCACGGAATAAACTGCATTCAATCAGGCTCCATGGAATCCACTGCATTCAATGGGGATGCATTCTACCATGCTGCATGGAGTTCACTGCATTCAATCACAATGCATGGAATCCACTGCATTCCATCGGGATGCTTTGGGCCATGCTGCATACAATCCACTGCATTCAATCGGGATGCATTGGGCCTCGCTGCATGGACTCCACTGCATACAATCGGGATCCATTGCGCCAAAATGCATGGAATCGACTGCATTTAATCATGGTGCATGGAATCCACTGCATTCAATCGGGATGCTTTGGGCCATGCTGCATAAAATCCATTGAATTCAATCATGCTGCATTGAATCCACTGCATTCAATCATGCTGTATAAAATCCACTGCATTCAATAGGGTTCCATTTCTTCACGTGGCATCGAATCCACTGCATTCAATCACGCTGCATGGAATCCACTGCATTCAATCGGGATGCATTTTTCCTCGCTGCATGGAGTACACTGCATTCAATCATGCTGCATAAAATCCACTGCATTCAATCATGCTGCATGGAATCCACTGCATTCAATCATGCAGCATAAAATCCGCTGCATTCCATAGGGTTCCATTTCTTCATGCTGCATGGAATACACTGCATTCAATCAGGCTGCATGGAATCCACTGCATTCAATCGGGAAGCTTTGGGCCATGCTGCATACAATCCACTGCATTCAATCGGGATGCACTGGGCCTCGCTGCATGGACTCCACTGCATATAATCGGGATCCATTGCGCCACAATGCATGGAATACTCTGCATTCAATGACGCTGAATGGAATCCACTGCATTGAATCGTGAAGATATGGGCCATGCTGCATAAAATCCACTGCATGCAATCATGCTGCATTGAATCCACTGCATTCAATCATGCTGCATAAAATCCACTGCATTCAATAGGGTTCCATTACTGCGCCCTGCACGGAATCCACTGCATTCAACCACGCTGCATGGAATCCACTGCATTCAATCGGGATGCATTTTACCACTCTGCATGGATTACACTGCATTTAATCACGCTGCATGTAATCCATGGAATTTAATCGGGATTCATTTTACTAAGCTGTATGGAATTGACTGCACTTAATCACGCTGCATGGAATCCACTGCATTCAATCGGGATGCATTTTACCACGTTGCATGCAGTTCACTGCATTAAATCACAATGCATGGAATCCACTGCATTCAATCGGGATGCTTTGGGCCATGCTGCATAAACTCCACTGCATTCAATCTTGCTTTTTGAATCCACTGCATTCAGTAATGCTGCATAAAATCCTTGCATTCAATTGGGTTCCATTTCTTCACGCTGCATGGAATACACTGCATTCAATCACGCTGCATGGAAACCACTGCATTCAATCGGGATGCATTTTTCCTCGCTGCATGGAGTACACTGCATTCAATCATGCTGCATAAAATCCACTGCATTCCATCGGGATGCTTTGGGCCATGCTGCATAAAATCCACTGCATTCAACCATGCTGCATGGAATCCACTGCATTCAATCATGCTGCATAAAATCCACTGCATTCAATCGGGATGCATTGGGCCTCGCTGCACGGAATAAACTGCATTCAATCAGGCTCCATGGAATCCACTGCATTCAATGGGGATGCATTCTACAATGCTGCATGGAGTTCACTGCATTCAATCACAATGCATGGAATCCACTGCATTCCATCGGGATGCTTTGGGCCATGCTGCATACAATCCACTGCATTCAATCGGGATGCATTGGGCCTCGCTGCATGGACTCCACTGCATACAATCGGGATCCATTGCGCCAAAATGCATGGAATCGACTGCATTTAATCACGGTGCATGGAATCCACTGCATTCAATCGGGATGCATTTTACCACACTGCTTGGATTACACTGCATTCAATCGCAATGCATAGAATCCACTGCATTCAATATGGATGCATTTTACCACTCTGCATGGAATCCACTGCATTTAATCACGCTGCATGTAATCCATGGAATTTAATCGGGATTCATTTTACTAAGCTGTATGGAATCGACTGCATTTAATCACGCTGCATGGAATCCACTGCATTCAATCGGGATTCATTTTACAAGGCTGCATGGAGTACACTGCATTCAATCACAATGCATGGAATCCACTGCATTCAAACGGGATGCTTTGGGCCATGCTGCATAAAATCCACTGCATTCAATCATGCTGCATGGAATCCACTGCATTCAATCGGGATGCATTTTACAAGGCTGCATGGATTACATTTCATACACTCAAAATGCATGGAATCCACTGCGTTCTATAGGGATGCTTTGGGCCATACTGCATAAAATACACTGCATTCAATTTGCTGCATGGAATCCACTGCATTCAATCATGCTGAATAAAATCCACTGCATTCAATAGGGTTCCATTTCTTCACGCTGAATGGAATACACTGCATTCAATCAGGCTCCATGAAATCCACTGCATTCAATGGGGATGCATTCTACAATGCTGCATGGAGTTCACTGCATGCAATCACAATGCATGTAATCCACTGCATTCAATCGGGATGCTTTGGGCCATGCTGCATAAAATCCACTGCATTCACCCATGCTGCATGGAATCCACTGCATTCAATCATGCTGCATAAAATCCACTGCATTCAATCGGGATGCATTGGGCCTCGCTGCATGGAATACACTGCATTCAATCAGGCTGCATGGAATCCACTGCATTCAATGGGGATGCATTCTACAATGCTGCATGGAGTTCACTGCATTCAATCACAACGCATGTAATCCACTGCATTCCATCGGCATGCTTTGGGCCATGCTGCATAAAATCCACTGCATTCAATCGGGATGCATTGGGCCTCGCTGCATGGACTCCACTGCATACAATCGGGATCCACTGCGCCAAAATGCATGGAATACTCTGCATTCATTGACGCTGCATGGACTCCACTGCATTCAATCGGGATGCTTTGGGCCATGCTGCATAAAATCCACTGCATTCAACCATGCTGCATGGAATCAACTGCATTCAATCATGCTGCATAAAATTCACTGCATTCCATCGGGATGCATTGGGCCTCGCTGCATGGAATACACTGCATTCAATCACGCTGCATGGAATCCACTGCATTCAATGGGGGTGCATTCTACAATGCTGCATGGAGTTCACTGCATTCAATCACAATGCATGGAATCCACTGCATTCCATCGGGATGCTTTGGGCCATGCTGCATACAATCCACTGCATTCAATCGGGATGCATTGGGCCTCGCTGCATGGACTCCACTGCATACAATCGGGATCCATTGGGCCAAAATGCATGGAATCGACTGCATTTAATCACGGTGCATGCAATCCACTGCATTCAATCGGGATGCATTTTACCACACTGCTTGGATTACACTGCATTCAATCGCAATGCATAGAATCCACTGCATTCAATATGGATGCATTTTACCACTCTGCATGGAATCCACTGCATTTAATCACGCTGCATGTAATCCATGGAATTTAATCGGGATTCATTTTACTAAGCTGTATGGAATCGACTGCATTTAATCACGCTGCATGGAATCCACTGCATTCAATCGGGATTCATTTTACAAGGCTGCATGGAGTACACTGCATTCACTCACAATGCATGGAATCCACTGCATTCAAACGGGATGCTTTGGGCCATGCTGCATAAAATCCACTGCATTCAATCATGCTGCATGGAATCCACTGCATTCAATCGGGATGCATTTTACAAGGCTGCATGGATTACATTTCATACACTCAAAATGCATGGAATCCACTGCGTTCTATAGGGATGCTTTGGGCCATACTGCATAAAATACACTGCATTCAATTTGCTGCATGGAATCCACTGCATTCAATCATGCTGCATAAAATCCACTGCATTCAATCGGGATGCATTGGGCCTCGCTGCATGGAATACACTGCATTCAATCAGGCTGCATGGAATCCACTGCATTCAATGGGGATGCATTCTACAATGCTGCATGGAGTTCACTGCATTCAATCACAACGCATGTAATCCACTGCATTCCATCGGCATGCTTTGGGCCATGCTGCATAAAATCCACTGCATTCAATCGGGATGCATTGGGCCTCGCTGCATGGACTCCACTGCATACAATCGGGATCCATTGCGCCACAATGCATGGAATACTCTGCATTCAATCACGCTGCATGGAATCCACTGCATTCAATCGGGATGCATTTTTCCTCGCTGCATGGAGTACACTGCATTCAATCATGCTGCATAAAATCCACTGCATTCCATCGGGATGCTTTGGGCCATGCTGCATAAAATCCACTGCATTCAACCATGCTGCCTGGAATCCACTGCATTCAATCATGCTGCATAATAACCACTGCATTCAATCGGGATGCATTGGGCCTCGCTGCACGGAATAAACTGCATTCAATCAGGCTCCATGGAATCCACTGCATTCAATGGGGATGCATTCTACCATGCTGCATAGAGTTCACTGCATTCAATCACAATGCATGGAATCCACTGCATTCCATCGGGATGCTTTGGGCCATGCTGCATACAATCCACTGCATTCAATCGGGATGCATTGGGCCTCACTGCATGGACTCCACTGCATACAATCGGGATCCATTGCGCCACAATGCATGGAATACTCTGCATTCAATCACGCTGCATGGAATCCACTGCATTCAATCGGGATGCTTTGGGCCATGCTGCATAAAATCCACTGCATGCAATCATGCTGCATGGAATCCACTGCATTCAATCATGCTGCATAAAATCCACTGCATTCAATAGGGTTCCATTTCTTCTTCACGCTGCCTGGAATCCACTGCATTCAATCACACTGCATGGAATCCACTGCATTCAATCGGGATGCATTTTACCACACTGCTTGGATTACACTGCATTCAATCGCAATGCATAGAATCCACTGCATTCAATATGGATGCATTTTACCACTCTGCATGGAATCCACTGCATTTAATCACGCTGCATGTAATCCATGGAATTTAATCGGGATTCATTTTACTAAGCTGTATGGAATCGACTGCATTTAATCACGCTGCATGGAATCCACTGCATTCAATCGGGATTCATTTTACAAGGCTGCATGGAGTACACTGCATTCACTCACAATGCATGGAATCCACTGCATTCAAACGGGATGTTTGGGCCATGCTGCATAAAATCCACTGCATTCAATCATGCTGCATGGAATCCACTGCATTCAATCATGCAGCATAAAATCCGCTGCATTCCATAGGGTTCCATTTCATTATGCTGCATGGAATACACTGCATTCAATCAGGCTGCATGGAATCCACTGCATTCAATCGGGATGCATTTTTCCTCGTTGCATGGACTACACTGCATTCCATCACAATGCATGGAATCCACTGCATTCAATCGGGAAGCTTTGGGCCATGCTGCATACAATCCACTGCATTCAATCGGGATGCACTGGGCCTCGCTGCATGGACTCCACTGCATATAATCGGGATCCATTGCGCCACAATGCATGGAATACTCTGCATTCAATGACGCTGAATGGAATCCACTGCATTGAATCGTGAAGATATGGGCCATGCTGCATAAAATCCACTGCATGCAATCATGCTGCATTGAATCCACTGCATTCAATCATGCTGCATAAAATCCACTGCATTCAATAGGGTTCCATTACTGCGCCCTGCACGGAATCCACTGCATTCAACCACGCTGCATGGAATCCACTGCATTCAATCGGGATGCATTTTACAAGGCTGCATGGAGTACACTGCATTCAATCACAACGCATGTAATCCACTGCATTCCATCGGGATGCTTTGGGCCATGCTGCATACAATCCACTGCATTCAATCAGGATGCATTGGGCCTCGCTGCATGGACTCCACTGCATACAATCGGGATCCATTGCGCCAAAATGCATGGAATCGACTGCATTTAATCACGGTGCATGGAATCCACTGCATTCAATCGGGATGCATTTTACCACACTGCTTGGATTACACTGCATTCAATCGCAATGCATAGAATCCACTGCATTCAATATGGATGCATTTTACCACTCTGCATGGAATCCACTGCATTTAATCACGCTGCATGTAATCCATGGAATTTAATCGGGATTCATTTTACTAAGCTGTATGGAATCGACTGCATTTAATCACGCTGCATGGAATCCACTGCATTCAATCGGGATTCATTTTACAAGGCTGCATGGAGTACACTGCATTCAATCACAATGCATGGAATCCACTGCATTCAAACGGGATGCTTTGGGCCATGCTGCATAAAATCCACTGCATTCAATCATGCTGCATGGAATCCACTGCATTCAATCGGGATGCATTTTACAAGGCTGCATGGATTACATTTCATACACTCAAAATGCATGGAATCCACTGCGTTCTATAGGGATGCTTTGGGCCATACTGCATAAAATACACTGCATACAATTTGCTGCATGGAAAACACTGCATTCAATCATGCTGCATAAAATCCACTGCATTCAATCGGGATGCATTGGGCCTTGCTGCATGGAATACACTGCATTCAATCAGGCTGCATGGAATCCACTGCATTCAATGGGGATGCATTCTACAATGCTGCATGGAGTTCACTGCATTCAATCACAACGCATGTAATCCACTGCATTCCATCGGCATGCTTTGGGCCATGCTGCATAAAATCCACTGCATTCAATCGGGATGCATTGGGCCTCGCTGCATGGACTCCACTGCATACAATCGGGATCCATTGCGCCAAAATGCATGGAATACTCTGCATTAATTGATGCTGCATGGACTCCACTGCATTCAATCGGGATGCTTTGGGCCATGCTGCATAAAATCCACTGCATTCAACCATGCTGCATGGAATCAACTGCATTCAATCATGCTGCATAAAATTCACTGCATTCCATCGGGATGCATTGGGCCTCGCTGCATGGAATACACTGCATTCAATCACGCTGCATGGAATCCACTGCATTGAATCGTGAAGATATGGGCCATGCTGCATAAAATCCACTGCATGCAATCATGCTGCATTGAAACCACTGCATTCAATCATGCTGCATAAAATCCACTGCATTCAATAGGGTTCCATTACTGCGCCCTGCACGGAATCCACTGCATTCAACCACGCTGCATGGAATCCACTGCATTCAATCGGGATGCATTTTACCACTCTGCATGGATTACACTGCATTTAATCACGCTGCATGTAATCCATGGAATTTAATCGGGATTCATTTTACTAAGCTGTATGGAATCGACTGCACTTAATCACGCTGCATGGAATCCACTGCATTCAATCGGGATGCATTTTACCACGTTGCATGCAGTTCACTGCATTCAATCACAATGCATGGAATCCACTGCATTCAATCGGGATGCTTTGGGCCATGCTGCATAAAATCCACTGCATTCAATCTTGCTTTTTGAATCCACTGCATTCAGTAATGCTGCATAAAATCCTTGCATTCAATTGGGTTCCATTTCTTCACGCTGCATGGAATACACTGCATTCAATCACGCTGCATGGAAACCACTGCATTCAATCGGGATGCATTTTTCCTCGCTGCATGGAGTACACTGCATTCAATCATGCTGCATAAAATCCACTGCATTCCATCGAGATGCTTTGGGCCATGCTGCATAAAATCCACTGCATTCAACCATGCTGCATGGAATCCACTGCATTCAATCATGCTGCATAAAATCCACTGCATTCAATCGGGATGCATTGGGCCTCGCTGCACGGAATAAACTGCATTCAATCAGGCTCCATGGAATCCACTGCATTCAATGTGGATGCATTCTACCATGCTGCATGGAGTTCACTGCATTCAATCACAATGCATGGAATCCACTGCATTCCATCGGGATGCTTTGGGCCATGCTGCATACAATCCACTGCATTCAATCGGGATGCATTGGGCCTCGCTGCATGGACTCCACTGCATACAATCGGGATCCATTGCGCCAAAATGCATGGAATACTCTGCATTCATTGACGCTGCATGGACTCCACTGCATTCAATCGGGATGCTTTGGGCCATGCTGCATAAAATCCACTGCATTCAACCATGCTGCATGGAATCAACTGCATTCAATCATGCTGCATAAAATTCACTGCATTCCATCGGGATGCATTGGGCCTCGCTGCATGGAATACACTGCATTCAATCACGCTGCATGGAATCCACTGCATTCAATGGGGGTGCATTCTACAATGCTGCATGGAGTTCACTGCATTCAATCACAACGCATGTAATCCACTGCATTCCATCGGGATGCTTTGGGCCATGCTGCATACAATCCACTGCATTCAATCAGGATGCATTGGGCCTCGCTGCATGGACTCCACTGCATACAATCGGGATCCATTGCGCCAAAATGCATGGAATCGACTGCATTTAATCACGGTGCATGGAATCCACTGCATTCAATCGGGATGCATTTTACCACACTGCTTGGATTACACTGCATTCAATCGCAATGCATAGAATCCACTGCATTCAATATGGATGCATTTTACCACTCTGCATGGAATCCACTGCATTTAATCACGCTGCATGTAATCCATGGAATTTAATCGGGATTCATTTTACTAAGCTGTATGGAATCGACTGCATTTAATCACGCTGCATGGAATCCACTGCATTCAATCGGGATTCATTTTACAAGGCTGCATGGAGTACACTGCATTCAATCACAATGCATGGAATCCACTGCATTCAAACGGGATGCTTTGGGCCATGCTGCATAAAATCCACTGCATTCAATCATGCTGCATGGAATCCACTGCATTCAATCGGGATGCATTTTACAAGGCTGCATGGATTACATTTCATACACTCAAAATGCATGGAATCCACTGCGTTCTATAGGGATGCTTTGGGCCATACTGCATAAAATACACTGCATACAATTTGCTGCATGGAATCCACTGCATTCAATCACACTGCATGGAATCCACTGCATTCAATCGGGATGCATTTTACCACACTGCTTGGATTACACTGCATTCAATCGCAATGCATAGAATCCACTGCATTCAATATGGATGCATTTTACCACTCTGCATGGAATACACTGCATTTAATCACGCTGCATGTAATCCATGGAATTTAATCGGGATTCATTTTACTAAGCTGTATGGAATCGACTGCACTTAATCACGCTGCATGGAATCCACTGCATTCAATCGGGATGCATTTTACCACGTTGCATGCAGTTCACTGCATTCAATCACAATGCATGGAATCCACTGCATTCAATCGGGATGCTTTGGGCCATGCTGCATAAAATCCACTGCATTCAATCTTGCTTTTTGAATCCACTGCATTCAGTAATGCTGCATAAAATCCTTGCATTCAATTGGGTTCCATTTCTTCACGCTGCATGGAATACACTGCATTCAATCACGCTGCATGGAAACCACTGCATTCAATGGGGATGCATTTTTCCTCGCTGCATGGAGTACACTGCATTCAATCATGCTGCATAAAATCCTCTGCATTCCATCGGGATGCTTTGGGCCATGCTGCATAAAATCCACTGCATTCAACCATGCTGCATGGAATCCACTGCATTCAATCATGCTGCATAAAATCCACTGCATTCAATCGGGATGCATTGGGCCTCGCTGCACGGAATAAACTGCATTCAATCAGGCTCCATGGAATCCACTGCATTCAATGGGGATGCATTCTACCATGCTGCATGGAGTTCACTGCATTCAATCACAATGCATGGAATCCACTGCATTCCATCGGGATGCTTTGGGCCATGCTGCATACAATCCACTGCATTCAATCGGGATGCATTGGGCCTCGCTGCATGGACTCCACTGCATACAATCGGGATCCATTGCGCCAAAATGCATGGAATCGACTGCATTTAATCACGGTGCATGGAATCCACTGCATTCAATCGGGATGCATTTTACCACACTGGTTGGATTACACTGCATTCAATCGCAATGCATAGAATCCACTGCATTCAATATGGATGCATTTTACCACTCTGCATGGAATCCACTGCATTTAATCACGCTGCATGTAATCCATGGAATTTAATCGGGATTCATTTTACTAAGCTGTATGGAATCGACTGCATTTAATCACGCTGCATGGAATCCACTGCATTCAATCGGGATTCATTTTACAAGGCTGCATGGAGTACACTGCATTCAATCACAATGCATGGAATCCACTGCATTCAAACGGGATGCTTTGGGCCATGCTGCATAAAATCCACTGCATTCAATCATGCTGCATGGAATCCACTGCATTCAATCGGGATGCAATTTACAAGGCTGCATGGATTACATTTCATACACTCAAAATGCATGGAATCCACTGCGTTCTATAGGGATGCTTTGGGCCATACTGCATAAAATACACTGCATTCAATTTGCTGCATGGAATCCACTGCATTCAATCATGCTGAATAAAATCCACTGCATTCAATAGGGTTCCATTTCTTCACGCTGAATGGAATACACTGCATTCAATCAGGCTCCATGAAATCCACTGCATTCAATGGGGATGCATTCTACAATGCTGCATGGAGTTCACAGCATGCAATCACAATGCATGTAATCCACTGCATTCCATCGGGATGCTTTGGGCCATGCTGCATAAAATCCACTGCATTCACCCATGCTGCATGGAATCCACTGCATTCAATCATGCTGCATAAAATCCACTGCATTCAATCGGGATGCATTGGGCCTCGCTGCATGGAATACACTGCATTCAATCAGGCTGCATGGAATCCACTGCATTCAATGGGGATGCATTCTACAATGCTGCATGGAGTTCACTGCATTCAATCACAACGCATGTAATCCACTGCATTCCATCGGCATGCTTTGGGCCATGCTGCATAAAATCCACTGCATTCAATCGGGATGCATTGGGCCTCGCTGCATGGACTCCACTGCATACAATCGGGATCCATTGCGCCAAAATGCATGGAATACTCTGCATTCATTGACGCTGCATGGACTCCACTGCATTCAATCGGGATGCTTTGGGCCATGCTGCATAAAATCCACTGCATTCAACCATGCTGCATGGAATCAACTGCATTCAATCATGCTGCATAAAATTCACTGCATTCCATCGGGATGCATTGGGCCTCGCTGCATGGAATACACTGCATTCAATCACGCTGCATGGAATCCACTGCATTCAATGGGGGTGCATTCTACAATGCTGCATGGAGTTCACTGCATTCAATCACAACGCATGTAATCCACTGCATTCCATCGGGATGCTTTGGGCCATGCTGCATACAATCCACTGCATTCAATCAGGATGCATTGGGCCTCGCTGCATGGACTCCACTGCATACAATCGGGATCCATTGCGCCAAAATGCATGGAATCGACTGCATTTAATCACGGTGCATGGAATCCACTGCATTCAATCGGGATGCATTTTACCACACTGCTTGGATTACACTGCATTCAATCGCAATGCATAGAATCCACTGCATTCAATATGGATGCATTTTACCACTCTGCATGGAATCCACTGCATTTAATCACGCTGCATGTAATCCATGGAATTTAATCGGGATTCATTTTACTAAGCTGTATGGAATCGACTGCATTTAATCACGCTGCATGGAATCCACTGCATTCAATCGGGATTCATTTTACAAGGCTGCATGGAGTACACTGCATTCAATCACAATGCATGGAATCCACTGCATTCAAACGGGATGCTTTGGGCCATGCTGCATAAAATCCACTGCATTCAATCATGCTGCATGGAATCCACTGCATTCAATCGGGATGCATTTTACAAGGCTGCATGGATTACATTTCATACACTCAAAATGCATGGAATCCACTGCGTTCTATAGGGATGCTTTGGGCCATACTGCATAAAATACACTGCATACAATTTGCTGCATGGAAAACACTGCATTCAATCATGCTGCATAAAATCCACTGCATTCAATCGGGATGCATTGGGCCTTGCTGCATGGAATACACTGCATTCAATCAGGCTGCATGGAATCCACTGCATTCAATGGGGATGCATTCTACAATGCTGCATGGAGTTCACTGCATTCAATCACAACGCATGTAATCCACTGCATTCCATCGGCATGCTTTGGGCCATGCTGCATAAAATCCACTGCATTCAATCGGGATGCATTGGGCCTCGCTGCATGGACTCCACTGCATACAATCGGGATCCATTGCGCCAAAATGCATGGAATACTCTGCATTAATTGATGCTGCATGGACTCCACTGCATTCAATCGGGATGCTTTGGGCCATGCTGCATAAAATCCACTGCATTCAACCATGCTGCATGGAATCAACTGCATTCAATCATGCTGCATAAAATTCACTGCATTCCATCGGGATGCATTGGGCCTCGCTGCATGGAATACACTGCATTCAATCACGCTGCATGGAATCCACTGCATTGAATCGTGAAGATATGGGCCATGCTGCATAAAATCCACTGCATGCAATCATGCTGCATTGAAACCACTGCATTCAATCATGCTGCATAAAATCCACTGCATTCAATAGGGTTCCATTACTGCGCCCTGCACGGAATCCACTGCATTCAACCACGCTGCATGGAATCCACTGCATTCAATCGGGATGCATTTTACCACTCTGCATGGATTACACTGCATTTAATCACGCTGCATGTAATCCATGGAATTTAATCGGGATTCATTTTACTAAGCTGTATGGAATCGACTGCACTTAATCACGCTGCATGGAATCCACTGCATTCAATCGGGATGCATTTTACCACGTTGCATGCAGTTCACTGCATTCAATCACAATGCATGGAATCCACTGCATTCAATCGGGATGCTTTGGGCCATGCTGCATAAAATCCACTGCATTCAATCTTGCTTTTTGAATCCACTGCATTCAGTAATGCTGCATAAAATCCTTGCATTCAATTGGGTTCCATTTCTTCACGCTGCATGGAATACACTGCATTCAATCACGCTGCATGGAAACCACTGCATTCAATCGGGATGCATTTTTCCTCGCTGCATGGAGTACACTGCATTCAATCATGCTGCATAAAATCCACTGCATTCCATCGAGATGCTTTGGGCCATGCTGCATAAAATCCACTGCATTCAACCATGCTGCATGGAATCCACTGCATTCAATCATGCTGCATAAAATCCACTGCATTCAATCGGGATGCATTGGGCCTCGCTGCACGGAATAAACTGCATTCAATCAGGCTCCATGGAATCCACTGCATTCAATGTGGATGCATTCTACCATGCTGCATGGAGTTCACTGCATTCAATCACAATGCATGGAATCCACTGCATTCCATCGGGATGCTTTGGGCCATGCTGCATACAATCCACTGCATTCAATCGGGATGCATTGGGCCTCGCTGCATGGACTCCACTGCATACAATCGGGATCCATTGCGCCAAAATGCATGGAATCGACTGCATTTAATCACGGTGCATGGAATCCACTGCATTCAATCGGGATGCATTTTACCACACTGCTTGGATTACACTGCATTCAATCGCAATGCATAGAATCCACTGCATTCAATATGGATGCATTTTACCACTCTGCATGGAATCCACTGCATTTAATCACGCTGCATGTAATCCATGGAATTTAATCGGGATTCATTTTACTAAGCTGTATGGAATCGACTGCATTTAATCACGCTGCATGGAATCCACTGCATTCAATCGGGATTCATTTTACAAGGCTGCATGGAGTACACTGCATTCAATCACAATGCATGGAATCCACTGCATTCAAACGGGATGCTTTGGGCCATGCTGCATAAAATCCACTGCATTCAATCATGCTGCATGGAATCCACTGCATTCAATCGGGATGCATTTTACAAGGCTGCATGGATTACATTTCATACACTCAAAATGCATGGAATCCACTGCGTTCTATAGGGATGCTTTGGGCCATACTGCATAAAATACACTGCATTCAATTTGCTGCATGGAATCCACTGCATTCAATCATGCTGAATAAAATCCACTGCATTCAATAGGGTTCCATTTCTTCACGCTGAATGGAATACACTGCATTCAATCAGGCTCAATGAAATCCACTGCATTCAATGGGGATGCATTCTACAATGCTGCATGGAGTTCACTGCATGCAATCACAATGCATGTAATCCACTGCATTCCATCGGGATGCTTTGGGCCATGCTGCATAAAATCCACTGCATTCACCCATGCTGCATGGAATCCACTGCATTCAATCATGCTGCATAAAATCCACTGCATTCAATCGGGATGCATTGGGCCTCGCTGCATGGAATACACTGCATTCAATCAGGCTGCATGGAATCCACTGCATTCAATGGGGATGCATTCTACAATGCTGCATGGAGTTCACTGCATTCAATCACAACGCATGTAATCCACTGCATTCCATCGGCATGCTTTGGGCCATGCTGCATAAAATCCACTGCATTCAATCGGGATGCATTGGGCCTCGCTGCATGGATTCCACTGCATACAATCGGGATCCATTGCGCCAAAATGCATGGAATACTCTGCATTCATTGACGCTGCATGGACTCCACTGCATTCAATCGGGATGCTTTGGGCCATGCTGCATAAAATCCACTGCATTCAACCATGCTGCATGGAATCAACTGCATTCAATCATGCTGCATAAAATTCACTGCATTCCATCGGGATGCATTGGGCCTCGCTGCATGGAATAAACTGCATTCAATCACGCTGCATGGAATCCACTGCATTCAATGGGGGTGCATTCTACAATGCTGCATGGAGTTCACTGCATTCAATCACAACGCATGTAATCCACTGCATTCCATCGGGATGCTTTGGGCCATGCTGCATACAATCCACTGCATTCAATCGGGATGCATTAGGCCTCGCTGCATGGACTCCACTGCATACAATCGGGATCCATTGCGCCAAAATGCATGGAATCGACTGCATTTAATCACGGTGCATGGAATCCACTGCATTCAATCGGGATGCATTTTACCACACTGCTTGGATTACACTGCATTCAATCGCAATGCATAGAATCCACTGCATTCAATATGGATGCATTTTACCACTCTGCATGGAATCCACTGCATTTAATCACGCTGCATGTAATCCATGGAATTTAATCGGGATTCATTTTACTAAGCTGTATGGAATCGACTGCATTTAATCACGCTGCATGGAATCCACTGCATTCAATCGGGATTCATTTTACAAGGCTGCATGGAGTACACTGCATTCAATCACAATGCATGGAATCCACTGCATTCAAACGGGATGCTTTGGGCCATGCTGCATAAAATCCACTGCATTCAATCATGCTGCATGGAATCCACTGCATTCAATCGGGATGCATTTTACAAGGCTGCATGGATTACATTTCATACACTCAAAATGCATGGAATCCACTGCGTTCTATAGGGATGCTTTGGGCCATACTGCATAAAATACACTGCATTCAATTTGCTGCATGGAATCCACTGCATTCAATCATGCTGCATAAAATCCACTGCATTCAATCGGGATGCATTGGGCCTCGCTGCATGGAATACACTGCATTCAATCAGGCTGCATGGAATCCACTGCATTCAATGGGGATGCATTCTACAATGCTGCATGGAGTTCACTGCATTCAATCACAATGCATGGAATCCACTGCATTCCATCGGCATGCTTTGGGCCATGCTGCATAAAATCCACTGCATTCAATCGGGATGCATTGGGCCTCGCTGCATGGACTCCACTGCATAAAATCGGGATCCATTGCGCCACAATGCATGGAATACTCTGCATTCAATCACGCTGCATAGAATCCACTGCATTCAATCGGGATGCATTTTTCCTCGCTGCATGGAGTACACTGCATTCAATCATGCTGCATAAAATCCACTGCATTCCATCGGGATGCTTTGGGCCATGCTGCATAAAATCCACTGCATTCAACCATGCTGCCTGGAATCCACTGCATTCAATCATGCTGCATAATATCCACTGCATTCAATCGGGATGCATTGGGCCTCGCTGCATGGAATAAACTGCATTCAATCAGGCTCCATGGAATCCACTGCATTCAATGGGGATGCATTCTACCATGCTGCATGGAGTTCACTGCATTCAATCACAATGCATGGAATCCACTGCATTCCATCGGGATGCTTTAGCCATGCTGCATACAATCCACTGCATTCAATCGGGATGCATTGGGCCTCGCTGCATGGACTCCACTGCATACAATCGGGATCCATTGCGCCACAATGCATGGAATACTCTGCATTCAATCACGCTGCATGGAATCCACTGCATTCAATCGGGATGCTTTGGGCCATGCTGCATAAAATCCACTGCATGCAATCATGCTGCATGGAATCCACAGCATTCAAACATGCTGCATAAAATCCACTGCATTCAATAGGGTTCCATTTCTTCTTCACGCTGCCTGGAATCCACTGCATTCAATCACACTGCATGGAATCCACTGCATTCAATCGGGATGCATTTTACCACACTGCTTGGATTACACTGCATTCAATCGCAATGCATAGAATCCACTGCATTCAATATGGATGCATTTTACCACTCTGCATGGAATCCACTGCATTTAATCACGCTGCATGTAATCCATGGAATTTAATCGGGATTCATTTTACTAAGCTGTATGGAATCGACTGCATTTAATCACGCTGCATGGAATCCACTGCATTCAATCGGGATTCATTTTACAAGGCTGCATGGAGTACACTGCATTCACTCACAATGCATGGAATCCACTGCATTCAAACGGGATGCTTTGGGCCATGCTGCATAAAATCCACTGCATTCAATCATGCTGCATGGAATCCACTGCATTCAATCATGCAGCATAAAATCCGCTGCATTCCATAGGGTTCCATTTCATTATGCTGCATGGAATACACTGCATTCAATCAGGCTGCATGGAATCCACTGCATTCAATCGGGATGCATTTTTCCTCGTTGCATGGACTACACTGCATTCCATC
The DNA here is from genome assembly GCF_054392235.1 of Sus scrofa. NCBI lineage: Eukaryota > Metazoa > Chordata > Mammalia > Artiodactyla > Suidae > Sus > Sus scrofa. Next base: position 3,351,897 of record NC_139397.1, read on the forward strand.
ACAATGCATGGAATCCACTGCATTCAATCGGGAAGCTTTGGGCCATGCTGCATACAATCCACTGCATTCAATCGGGATGCACTGGGCCTCGCTGCATGGACTCCACTGCATATAATCGGGATCCATTGCGCCACAATGCATGGAATACTCTGCATTCAATGACGCTGAATGGAATACACGGCATTGAATCGTGAAGATATGGGCCATGCTGCATAAAATCCACTGCATGCAATCATGCTGCATTGAATCCACTGCATTCAATCATGCTGCATAAAATCCACTGCATTCAATAGGGTTCCATTACTGCGCCCTGCACGGAATCCACTGCATTCAACCACGCTGCATGGAATCCACTGCATTCAATCGGGATGCATTTTACCACTCTGCATGGATTACACTGCATTTAATCACGCTGCATGTAATCCATGGAATTTAATCGGGATTCATTTTACTAAGCTGTATGGAATCGACTGCACTTAATCACGCTGCATGGAATCCACTGCATTCAATCGGGATGCATTTTACCACGTTGCATGCAGTTCACTGCATTCAATCACAATGCATGGAATCCACTGCATTCAATCGGGATGCTTTGGGCCATGCTGCATAAAATCCACTGCATTCAATCTTGCTTTTTGAATCCACTGCATTCAGTAATGCTGCATAAAATCCTTGCATTCAATTGGGTTCCATTTCTTCACGCTGCATGGAATACACTGCATTCAATCACGCTGCATGGAAACCACTGCATTCAATCGGGATGCATTTTTCCTCGCTGCATGGAGTACACTGCATTCAATCATGCTGCATAAAATCCACTGCATTCCATCGGGATGCTTTGGGCCATGCTGCATAACATCCACTGCATTCAACCATGCTGCATGGAATCCACTGCATTCAATCATGCTGCATAAAATCCACTGCATTCAATCGGGATGCATTGGGCCTCGCTGCACGGAATAAACTGCATTCAATCAGGCTCCATGGAATCCACTGCATTCAATGGGGATGCATTCTACCATGCTGCATGGAGTTCACTGCATTCAATCACAATGCATGGAATCCACTGCATTCCATCGGGATGCTTTGGGCCATGCTGCATACAATCCACTGCATTCAATCGGGATGCATTGGGCCTCGCTGCATGGACTCCACTGCATACAATCGGGATCCATTGCGCCAAAATGCATGGAATCGACTGCATTTAATCACGGTGCATGGAATCCACTGCATTCAATCGGGATGCATTTTACCACACTGCTTGGATTACACTGCATTCAATCGCAATGCATAGAATCCACTGCATTCAATATGGATGCATTTTACCACTCTGCATGGAATCCACTGCATTTAATCACGCTGCATGTAATCCATGGAATTTAATCGGGATTCATTTTACTAAGCTGTATGGAATCGACTGCATTTAATCACGCTGCATGGAATCCACTGCATTCAATCGGGATTCATTTTACAAGGCTGCATGGAGTACACTGCATTCAATCACAATGCATGGAATCCACTGCATTCAAACGGGATGCTTTGGGCCATGCTGCATAAAATCCACTGCATTCAATCATGCTGCATGGAATCCACTGCATTCAATCGGGATGCATTTTACAAGGCTGCATGGATTACATTTCATACACTCAAAATGCATGGAATCCACTGCGTTCTATAGGGATGCTTTGGGCCATACTGCATAAAATACACTGCATTCAATTTGCTGCATGGAATCCACTGCATTCAATCATGCTGCATAAAATCCACTGCATTCAATCGGGATGCATTGGGCCTCGCTGCATGGAATACACTGCATTCAATCAGGCTGCATGGAATCCACTGCATTCAATGGGGATGCATTCTACAATGCTGCATGGAGTTCACTGCATTCAATCACAACGCATGTAATCCACTGCATTCCATCGGCATGCTTTGGGCCATGCTGCATAAAATCCACTGCATTCAATCGGGATGCATTGGGCCTCGCTGCATGGACTCCACTGCATACAATCGGGATCCATTGCGCCAAAATGCATGGAATACTCTGCATTCATGGACGCTGCATGGACTCCACTGCATTCAATCGGGATGCTTTGGGCCATGCTGCATAAAATCCACTGCATTCAACCATGCTGCATGGAATCAACTGCATTCAATCATGCTGCATAAAATTCACTGCATTCCATCGGGATGCATTGGGCCTCGCTGCATGGAATACACTGCATTCAATCACGCTGCATGGAATCCACTGCATTCAATGGGGGTGCATTCTACAATGCTGCATGGAATACACTGCATTCAATCACAATGCATGGAATCCACTGCATTCCATCGGGATGCTTTGGGCCATGCTGCATAAAATCCACTGCATTCAATCGGGATGCATTGGGCCTCGCTGCATGGACTCCACTGCATACAATCGGGATCCATTGCACCAAAATGCATGGAATCCTCCGCATGCAACGACGCTGCATGGACTCCACTGCATTCAATCGGGATGCTTTGGGCCATGCTGGATAAAATCCATTGAATTCAATCATGCTGCATTGAATCCACTGCATTCAATCATGCTGTATAAAATCCACTGCATTCAATAGGGTTCCATTACTTCACGTGGTATCGAATCCACTGCATTCAATCACGCTGCATGGAATCCACTGCATTCAATCGGGATGCATTTTTCCTCGCTGCATGGAGTACACTGCATACAATCGGGATCCATTGCGCCACAATGCATGGAATACTCTGCATTCAATCACGCTGCATGGAATCCACTGCATTCAATCGGGATGCATTTTTCCTCGCTGCATGGAGTACACTGCATTCAATCATGCTGCATAAAATCCACTGCATTCCATCGGGATGCTTTGGGCCATGCTGCATAAAATCCACTGCATTCAACCATGCTGCCTGGAATCCACTGCATTCAATCATGCTGCATAATAACCACTGCATTCAATCGGGATGCATTGGGCCTCGCTGCACGGAATAAACTGCATTCAATCAGGCTCCATGGAATCCACTGCATTCAATGGGGATGCATTCTACCATGCTGCATAGAGTTCACTGCATTCAATCACAATGCATGGAATCCACTGCATTCCATCGGGATGCTTTGGGCCATGCTGCATACAATCCACTGCATTCAATCGGGATGCATTGGGCCTCACTGCATGGACTCCACTGCATACAATCGGGATCCATTGCGCCACAATGCATGGAATACTCTGCATTCAATCACGCTGCATGGAATCCACTGCATTCAATCGGGATGCTTTGGGCCATGCTGCATAAAATCCACTGCATGCAATCATGCTGCATGGAATCCACTGCATTCAATCATGCTGCATAAAATCCACTGCATTCAATAGGGTTCCATTTCTTCTTCACGCTGCCTGGAATCCACTGCATTCAATCACACTGCATGGAATCCACTGCATTCAATCGGGATGCATTTTACCACACTGCTTGGATTACACTGCATTCAATCGCAATGCATAGAATCCACTGCATTCAATATGGATGCATTTTACCACTCTGCATGGAATCCACTGCATTTAATCACGCTGCATGTAATCCATGGAATTTAATCGGGATTCATTTTACTAAGCTGTATGGAATCGACTGCATTTAATCACGCTGCATGGAATCCACTGCATTCAATCGGGATTCATTTTACAAGGCTGCATGGAGTACACTGCATTCACTCACAATGCATGGAATCCACTGCATTCAAACGGGATGCTTTGGGCCATGCTGCATAAAATCCACTGCATTCAATCATGCTGCATGGAATCCACTGCATTCAATCGGGATGCATTTTACAAGGCTGCATGGATTACATTTCATACACTCAAAATGCATGGAATCCACTGCGTTCTATAGGGATGCTTTGGGCCATACTGCATAAAATACACTGCATTCAATTTGCTGCATGGAATCCACTGCATTCAATCATGCTGCATAAAATCCACTGCATTCAATCGGGATGCATTGGGCCTCGCTGCATGGAATACACTGCATTCAATCAGGCTGCATGGAATCCACTGCATTCAATGGGGATGCATTCTACAATGCTGCATGGAGTTCACTGCATTCAATCACAACGCATGTAATCCACTGCATTCCATCGGCATGCTTTGGGCCATGCTGCATAAAATCCACTGCATTCAATCGGGATGCATTGGGCCTCGCTGCATGGACTCCACTGCATACAATCGGGATCCATTGCGCCAAAATGCATGGAATACTCTGCATTCATGGACGCTGCATGGACTCCACTGCATTCAATCGGGATGCTTTGGGCCATGCTGCATAAAATCCACTGCATTCAACCATGCTGCATGGAATCAACTGCATTCAATCATGCTGCATAAAATTCACTGCATTCCATCGGGATGCATTGGGCCTCGCTGCATGGAATACACTGCATTCAATCACGCTGCATGGAATCCACTGCATTCAATGGGGGTGCATTCTACAATGCTGCATGGAATTCACTGCATTCAATCACAATGCATGGAATCCACTGCATTCCATCGGGATGCTTTGGGCCATGCTGCATAAAATCCACTGCATTCAATCGGGATGCATTGGGCCTCGCTGCATGGACTCCACTGCATACAATCGGGATCCATTGCACCAAAATGCATGGAATCCTCCGCATGCAACGACGCTGCATGGACTCCACTGCATTCAATCGGGATGCTTTGGGCCATGCTGGATAAAATCCATTGAATTCAATCATGCTGCATTGAATCCACTGCATTCAATCATGCTGTATAAAATCCACTGCATTCAATAGGGTTCCATTACTTCACGTGGTATCGAATCCACTGCATTCAATCACGCTGCATGGAATCCACTGCATTCAATCGGGATGCATTTTTCCTCGCTGCATGGAGTACACTGCATTCAATCATGCTGCATAAAATCCACTGCATTCAATCATGCTGCATGGAATCCACTGCATTCAATCATGCAGCATAAAATCCGCTGCATTCCATAGGGTTCCATTTCATTATGCTGCATGGAATACACTGCATTCAATCAGGCTGCATGGAATCCACTGCATTCAATCGGGATGCATTTTTCCTCGTTGCATGGACTACACTGCATTCCATCACAATGCATGGAATCCACCGCATTCAATCGGGAAGCTTTGGGCCATGCTGCATACAATCCACTGCATTCAATCGGGATGCACTGGGCCTCGCTGCATGGACTCCACTGCATATAATCGGGATCCATTGCGCCACAATGCATGGAATACTCTGCATTCAATGACGCTGAATGGAATCCACTGCATTGAATCGTGAAGCTATGGGCCATGCTGCATAAAATCCACTGCATGCAATCATGCTGCATTGAATCCACTGCATTCAATCATGCTGCATAAAATCCACTGCATTCAATAGGGTTCCATTACTGCGCCCTGCACGGAATCCACTGCATTCAACCACGCTGCATGGAATCCACTGCATTCAATCGGGATGCATTTTACCACTCTGCATGGATTACACTGCATTTAATCACGCTGCATGTAATCCATGGAATTTAATCGGGATTCATTTTACTAAGCTGTATGGAATCGACTGCACTTAATCACGCTGCATGGAATCCACTGCATTCAATCGGGATGCATTTTACCACGTTGCATGCAGTTCACTGCATTCAATCACAATGCATGGAATCCACTGCATTCAATCGGGATGCTTTGGGCCATGCTGCATAAAATCCACTGCATTCAATCTTGCTTTTTGAATCCACTGCATTCAGTAATGCTGCATAAAATCCTTGCATTCAATTGGGTTCCATTTCTTCACGCTGCATGGAATACACTGCATTCAATCACGCTGCATGGAAACCACTGCATTCAATCGGGATGCATTTCACCTCGCTGCATGGAGTACACTGCATTCAATCATGCTGCATAAAATCCACTGCATTCCATCGGGATGCTTTGGGCCATGCTGCATAAAATCCACTGCATTCAACCATGCTGCATGGAATCCACTGCATTCAATCATGCTGCATAAAATCCACTGCATTCAATCGGGATGCATTGGGCCTCGCTGCACGGAATAAACTGCATTCAATCAGGCTCCATGGAATCCACTGCATTCAATGGGGATGCATTCTACCATGCTGCATGGAGTTCACTGCATTCAATCACAATGCATGGAATCCACTGCATTCCATCGGGATGCTTTGGGCCATGCTGCATACAATCCACTGCATTCAATCGGGATGCATTGGGCCTCGCTGCATGGACTCCACTGCATACAATCGGGATCCATTGCGCCAAAATGCATGGAATCGACTGCATTTAATCACGGTGCATGGAATCCACTGCATTCAATCGGGATGCATTTTACCACACTGCTTGGATTACACTGCATTCAATCGCAATGCATAGAATCCACTGCATTCAATATGGATGCATTTTACCACTCTGCATGGAATCCACTGCATTTAATCACGCTGCATGTAATCCATGGAATTTAATCGGGATTCATTTTACTAAGCTGTATGGAATCGACTGCATTTAATCACGCTGCATGGAATCCACTGCATTCAATCGGGATTCATTTTACAAGGCTGCATGGAGTACACTGCATTCAATCACAATGCATGGAATCCACTGCATTCAAACGGGATGCTTTGGGCCATGCTGCATAAAATCCACTGCATTCAATCATGCTGCATGGAATCCACTGCATTCAATCGGGATGCATTTTACAAGGCTGCATGGATTACATTTCATACACTCAAAATGCATGGAATCCACTGCGTTCTATAGGGATGCTTTGGGCCATACTGCATAAAATACACTGCATTCAATTTGCTGCATGGAATCCACTGCATTCAATAATGCTGCATAAAATCCACTGCATTCAATCGGGATGCATTGGGCCTCGCTGCATGGAATACACTGCATTCAATCAGGCTGCATGGAATCCACTGCATTCAATGGGGATGCATTCTACAATGCTGCATGGAGTTCACTGCATTCAATCACAACGCATGTAATCCACTGCATTCCATCGGCATGCTTTGGGCCATGCTGCATAAAATCCACTGCATTCAATCGGGATGCATTGGGCCTCGCTGCATGGACTCCACTGCATACAATCGGGATCCATTGCGCCAAAATGCATGGAATACTCTGCATTCATGGACGCTGCATGGACTCCACTGCATTCAATCGGGATGCTTTGGGCCATGCTGCATAAAATCCACTGCATTCAACCATGCTGCATGGAATCAACTGCATTCAATCATGCTGCATAAAATTCACTGCATTCCATCGGGATGCATTGGGCCTCGCTGCATGGAATACACTGCATTCAATCACGCTGCATGGAATCCACTGCATTCAATGGGGGTGCATTCTACAATGCTGCATGGAATTCACTGCATTCAATCACAATGCATGGAATCCACTGCATTCCATCGGGATGCTTTGGGCCATGCTGCATAAAATCCACTGCATTCAATCGGGATGCATTGGGCCTCGCTGCATGGACTCCACTGCATACAATCGGGATCCATTGCACCAAAATGCATGGAATCCTCCGCATGCAACGACGCTGCATGGACTCCACTGCATTCAATCGGGATGCTTTGGGCCATGCTGCATAAAATCCATTGAATTCAATCATGCTGCATTGAATCCACTGCATTCAATCATGCTGTATAAAATCCACTGCATTCAATAGGGTTCCATTACTTCACGTGGTATCGAATCCACTGCATTCAATCACGCTGCATGGAATCCACTGCATTCAATCGGGATGCATTTTTCCTCGCTGCATGGAGTACACTGCATTCAATCATGCTGCATAAAATCCACTGCATTCAATCATGCTGCATGGAATCCACTGCATTCAATCATGCAGCATAAAATCCGCTGCATTCCATAGGGTTCCATTTCATTATGCTGCATGGAATACACTGCATTCAATCAGGCTGCATGGAATCCACTGCATTCAATCGGGATGCATTTTTCCTCGTTGCATGGACTACACTGCATTCCATCACAATGCATGGAATCCACTGCATTCAATCGGGAAGCTTTGGGCCATGCTGCATACAATCCACTGCATTCAATCGGGATGCACTGGGCCTCGCTGCATGGACTCCACTGCATATAATCGGGATCCATTGCGCCACAATGCATGGAATACTCTGCATTCAATGACGCTGAATGGAATCCACTGCATTGAATCGTGAAGCTATGGCCCATGCTGCATAAAAGCCACTGCATGCAATCATGCTGCATTGAATCCACTGCATTCAATCATGCTGCATAAAATCCACTGCATTCAATAGGGTTCCATTACTGCGCCCTGCACGGAATCCACTGCATTCAACCACGCTGCATGGAATCCACTGCATTCAATCGGGATGCATTTTACCACTCTGCATGGATTACACTGCATTTAATCACGCTGCATGTAATCCATGGAATTTAATCGGGATTCATTTTACTAAGCTGTATGGAATCGACTGCACTTAATCACGCTGCATGGAATCCACTGCATTCAATCGGGATGCATTTTACCACGTTGCATGCAGTTCACTGCATTCAATCACAATGCATGGAATCCACTGCATTCAATCGGGATGCTTTGGGCCATGCTGCATAAAATCCACTGCATTCAATCTTGCTTTTTGAATCCACTGCATTCAGTAATGCTGCATAAAATCCTTGCATTCAATTGGGTTCCATTTCTTCACGCTGCATGGAATACACTGCATTCAATCACGCTGCATGGAAACCACTGCATTCAATCGGGATGCATTTTTCCTCGCTGCATGGAGTACACTGCATTCAATCATGCTGCATAAAATCCACTGCATTCCATCGAGATGCTTTGGGCCATGCTGCATAAAATCCACTGCATTCAACCATGCTGCATGGAATCCACTGCATTCAATCATGCTGCATAAAATCCACTGCATTCAATCGGGATGCATTGGGCCTCGCTGCACGGAATAAACTGCATTCAATCAGGCTCCATGGAATCCACTGCATTCAATGGGGATGCATTCTACCATGCTGCATGGAGTTCACTGCATTCAATCACAATGCATGGAATCCACTGCATTCCATCGGGATGCTTTGGGCCATGCTGCATACAATCCACTGCATTCAATCGGGATGCATTGGGCCTCGCTGCATGGACTCCACTGCATACAATCGGGATCCATTGCGCCAAAATGCATGGAATCGACTGCATTTAATCACGGTGCATGGAATCCACTGCATTCAATCGGGATGCATTTTACCACACTGCTTGGATTACACTGCATTCAATCGCAATGCATAGAATCCACTGCATTCAATATGGATGCATTTTACCACTCTGCATGGAATCCACTGCATTTAATCACGCTGCATGTAATCCATGGAATTTAATCGGGATTCATTTTACTAAGCTGTATGGAATCGACTGCATTTAATCACGCTGCATGGAATCCACTGCATTCAATCGGGATTCATTTTACAAGGCTGCATGGAGTACACTGCATTCAATCACAATGCATGGAATCCACTGCATTCAAACGGGATGCTTTGGGCCATGCTGCATAAAATCCACTGCATTCAATCATGCTGCATGGAATCCACTGCATTCAATCGGGATGCATTTTACAAGGCTGCATGGATTACATTTCATACACTCAAAATGCATGGAATCCACTGCGTTCTATAGGGATGCTTTGGGCCATACTGCATAAAATACACTGCATTCAATTTGCTGCATGGAATCCACTGCATTCAATCATGCTGCATAAAATCCACTGCATTCAATCGGGATGCATTGGGCCTCGCTGCATGGAATACACTGCATTCAATCAGGCTGCATGGAATCCACTGCATTCAATGGGGATGCATTCTACAATGCTGCATGGAGTTCACTGCATTCAATCACAACGCATGTAATCCACTGCATTCCATCGGCATGCTTTGGGCCATGCTGCATAAAATCCACTGCATTCAATCGGGATGCATTGGGCCTCGCTGCATGGACTCCACTGCATACAATCGGGATCCATTGCGCCAAAATGCATGGAATACTCTGCATTCATGGACGCTGCATGGACTCCACTGCATTCAATCGGGATGCTTTGGGCCATGCTGCATAAAATCCACTGCATTCAACCATGCTGCATGGAATCAACTGCATTCAATCATGCTGCATAAAATTCACTGCATTCCATCGGGATGCATTGGGCCTCGCTGCATGGAATACACTGCATTCAATCACGCTGCATGGAATCCACTGCATTCAATGGGGGTGCATTCTACAATGCTGCATGGAATTCACTGCATTCAATCACAATGCATGGAATCCACTGCATTCCATCGGGATGCTTTGGGCCATGCTGCATAAAATCCACTGCATTCAATCGGGATGCATTGGGCCTCGCTGCATGGACTCCACTGCATACAATCGGGATCCATTGCACCAAAATGCATGGAATCCTCCGCATGCAACGACGCTGCATGGACTCCACTGCATTCAATCGGGATGCTTTGGGCCATGCTGCATAAAATCCATTGAATTCAATCATGCTGCATTGAATCCACTGCATTCAATCATGCTGTATAAAATCCACTGCATTCAATAGGGTTCCATTACTTCACGTGGTATCGAATCCACTGCATTCAATCACGCTGCATGGAATCCACTGCATTCAATCGGGATGCATTTTTCCTCGCTGCATGGAGTACACTGCATTCAATCATGCTGCATAAAATCCACTGCATTCAATCATGCTGCATGGAATCCACTGCATTCAATCATGCAGCATAAAATCCGCTGCATTCCATAGGGTTCCATTTCATTATGCTGCATGGAATACACTGCATTCAATCAGGCTGCATGGAATCCACTGCATTCAATCGGGATGCATTTTTCCTCGTTGCATGGACTACACTGCATTCCATCACAATGCATGGAATCCACCGCATTCAATCGGGAAGCTTTGGGCCATGCTGCATACAATCCACTGCATTCAATCGGGATGCACTGGGCCTCGCTGCATGGACTCCACTGCATATAATCGGGATCCATTGCGCCACAATGCATGGAATACTCTGCATTCAATGACGCTGAATGGAATCCACTGCATTGAATCGTGAAGCTATGGGCCATGCTGCATAAAATCCACTGCATGCAATCATGCTGCATTGAATCCACTGCATTCAATCATGCTGCATAAAATCCACTGCATTCAATAGGGTTCCATTACTGCGCCCTGCACGGAATCCACTGCATTCAACCACGCTGCATGGAATCCACTGCATTCAATCGGGATGCATTTTACCACTCTGCATGGATTACACTGCATTTAATCACGCTGCATGTAATCCATGGAATTTAATCGGGATTCATTTTACTAAGCTGTATGGAATCGACTGCACTTAATCACGCTGCATGGAATCCACTGCATTCAATCGGGATGCATTTTACCACGTTGCATGCAGTTCACTGCATTCAATCACAATGCATGGAATCCACTGCATTCAATCGGGATGCTTTGGGCCATGCTGCATAAAATCCACTGCATTCAATCTTGCTTTTTGAATCCACTGCATTCAGTAATGCTGCATAAAATCCTTGCATTCAATTGGGTTCCATTTCTTCACGCTGCATGGAATACACTGCATTCAATCACGCTGCATGGAAACCACTGCATTCAATCGGGATGCATTTTTCCTCGCTGCATGGAGTACACTGCATTCAATCATGCTGCATAAAATCCACTGCATTCCATCGAGATGCTTTGGGCCATGCTGCATAAAATCCACTGCAATCAACCATGCTGCATGGAATCCACTGCATTCAATCATGCTGCATAAAATCCACTGCATTCAATCGGGATGCATTGGGCCTCGCTGCACGGAATAAACTGCATTCAATCAGGCTCCATGGAATCCACTGCATTCAATGGGGATGCATTCTACCATGCTGCATGGAGTTCACTGCATTCAATCACAATGCATGGAATCCACTGCATTCCATCGGGATGCTTTGGGCCATGCTGCATACAATCCACTGCATTCAATCGGGATGCATTGGGCCTCGCTGCATGGACTCCACTGCATACAATCGGGATCCATTGCGCCAAAATGCATGGAATCGACTGCATTTAATCACGGTGCATGGAATCCACTGCATTCAATCGGGATGCATTTTACCACACTGCTTGGATTACACTGCATTCAATCGCAATGCATAGAATCCACTGCATTCAATATGGATGCATTTTACCACTCTGCATGGAATCCACTGCATTTAATCACGCTGCATGTAATCCATGGAATTTAATCGGGATTCATTTTACTAAGCTGTATGGAATCGACTGCATTTAATCACGCTGCATGGAATCCACTGCATTCAATCGGGATTCATTTTACAAGGCTGCATGGAGTACACTGCATTCAATCACAATGCATGGAATCCACTGCATTCAAACGGGATGCTTTGGGCCATGCTGCATAAAATCCACTGCATTCAATCATGCTGCATGGAATCCACTGCATTCAATCGGGATGCATTTTACAAGGCTGCATGGATTACATTTCATACACTCAAAATGCATGGAATCCACTGCGTTCTATAGGGATGCTTTGGGCCATACTGCATAAAATACACTGCATTCAATTTGCTGCATGGAATCCACTGCATTCAATCATGCTGCATAAAATCCACTGCATTCAATCGGGATGCATTGGGCCTCGCTGCATGGAATACACTGCATTCAATCAGGCTGCATGGAATCCACTGCATTCAATGGGGATGCATTCTACAATGCTGCATGGAGTTCACTGCATTCAATCACAACGCATGTAATCCACTGCATTCCATCGGCATGCTTTGGGCCATGCTGCATAAAATCCACTGCATTCAATCGGGATGCATTGGGCCTCGCTGCATGGACTCCACTGCATACAATCGGGATCCATTGCGCCAAAATGCATGGAATACTCTGCATTCATGGACGCTGCATGGACTCCACTGCATTCAATCGGGATGCTTTGGGCCATGCTGCATAAAATCCACTGCATTCAACCATGCTGCATGGAATCAACTGCATTCAATCATGCTGCATAAAATTCACTGCATTCCATCGGGATGCATTGGGCCTCGCTGCATGGAATACACTGCATTCAATCACGCTGCATGGAATCCACTGCATTCAATGGGGGTGCATTCTACAATGCTGCATGGAATTCACTGCATTCAATCACAATGCATGGAATCCACTGCATTCCATCGGGATGCTTTGGGCCATGCTGCATAAAATCCACTGCATTCAATCGGGATGCATTGGGCCTCGCTGCATGGACTCCACTGCATACAATCGGGATCCATTGCACCAAAATGCATGGAATCCTCCGCATGCAACGACGCTGCATGGACTCCACTGCATTCAATCGGGATGCTTTGGGCCATGCTGCATAAAATCCATTGAATTCAATCATGCTGCATTGAATTCACTGCATTCAATCATGCTGTATAAAATCCACTGCATTCAATAGGGTTCCATTTCTTCACGTGGCATCGAATCCACTGCATTCAATCACGCTGCATGGAATCCACTGCATTCAATCGGGATGCATTTTTCCTCGCTGCATGGAGTACACTGCATTCAATCATGCTGCATAAAATCCACTGCATTCAATCATGCTGCATGGAATCCACTGCATTCAATCATGCAGCATAAAATCCGCTGCATTCCATAGGGTTCCATTTCTTCATGCTGCATGGAATACACTGCATTCAATCAGGCTGCATGGAATCCACTGCATTCAATCGGGATGCATTTTTCCTCGTTGCATGGACTACACTGCATTCCATCACAATGCATGGAATCCACTGCATTCAATCGGGAAGCTTTGGGCCATGCTGCATACAATCCACTGCATTCAATCGGGATGCACTGGGCCTCGCTGCATGGACTCCACTGCATATAATCGGGATCCATTGCGCCACAATGCATGGAATACTCTGCATTCAATGACGCTGAATGGAATCCACTGCATTGAATCGTGAAGATATGGGCCATGCTGCATAAAATCCACTGCATGCAATCATGCTGCATTGAATCCACTGCATTCAATCATGCTGCATAAAATCCACTGCATTCAATAGGGTTCCATTACTGCGCCCTGCACGGAATCCACTGCATTCAACCACGCTGCATGGAATCCACTGCATTCAATCGGGATGCATTTTACCACTCTGCATGGATTACACTGCATTTAATCACGCTGCATGTAATCCATGGAATTTAATCGGGATTCATTTTACTAAGCTGTATGGAATCGACTGCACTTAATCACGCTGCATGGAATCCACTGCATTCAATCGGGATGCATTTTACCACGTTGCATGCAGTTCACTGCATTCAATCACAATGCATGGAATCCACTGCATTCAATCGGGATGCTTTGGGCCATGCTGCATAAAATCCACTGCATTCAATCTTGCTTTTTGAATCCACTGCATTCAGTAATGCTGCATAAAATCCTTGCATTCAATTGGGTTCCATTTCTTCACGCTGCATGGAATACACTGCATTCAATCACGCTGCATGGAAACCACTGCATTCAATCGGGATGCATTTTTCCTCGCTGCATGGAGTACACTGCATTCAATCATGCTGCATAAAATCCACTGCATTCCATCGGGATGCTTTGGGCCATGCTGCATAAAATCCACTGCATTCAACCATGCTGCATGGAATCCACTGCATTCAATCATGCTGCATAAAATCCACTGCATTCAATCGGGATGCATTGGGCCTCGCTGCACGGAATAAACTGCATTCAATCAGGCTCCATGGAATCCACTGCATTCAATGGGGATGCATTCTACCATGCTGCATGGAGTTCACTGCATTCAATCACAATGCATGGAATCCACTGCATTCCATCGGGATGCTTTGGGCCATGCTGCATACAATCCACTGCATTCAATCGGGATGCATTGGGCCTCGCTGCATGGACTCCACTGCATACAATCGGGATCCATTGCGCCAAAATGCATGGAATCGACTGCATTTAATCACGGTGCATGGAATCCACTGCATTCAATCGGGATGCATTTTACCACACTGCTTGGATTACACTGCATTCAATCGCAATGCATAGAATCCACTGCATTCAATATGGATGCATTTTACCACTCTGCATGGAATCCACTGCATTTAATCACGCTGCATGTAATCCATGGAATTTAATCGGGATTCATTTTACTAAGCTGTATGGAATCGACTGCACTTAATCACGCTGCATGGAATCCACTGCATTCAATCGGGATTCATTTTACAAGGCTGCATGGAGTACACTGCATTCAATCACAATGCATGGAATCCACTGCATTCAAACGGGATGCTTTGGGCCATGCTGCATAAAATCCACTGCATTCAATCATGCTGCATGGAATCCACTGCATTCAATCGGGATGCATTTTACAAGGCTGCATGGATTACATTTCATACACTCAAAATGCATGGAATCCACTGCATTCTATAGGGATGCTTTGGGCCATACTGCATAAAATACACTGCATTCAATTTGCTGCATGGAATCCACTGCATTCAATCATGCTGAATAAAATCCACTGCATTCAATAGGGTTCCATTTCTTCACGCTGAATGGAATACACTGCATTCAATCAGGCTCCATGAAATCCACTGCATTCAATGGGGATGCATTCTACAATGCTGCATGGAGTTCACTGCATGCAATCACAATGCATGTAATCCACTGCATTCCATCGGGATGCTTTGGGCCATGCTGCATAAAATCCACTGCATTCACCCATGCTGCATGGAATCCACTGCATTCAATCATGCTGCATAAAATCCACTGCATTCAATCGGGATGCATTGGGCCTCGCTGCATGGAATACACTGCATTCAATCAGGCTGCATGGAATCCACTGCATTCAATGGGGATGCATTCTACAATGCTGCATGGAGTTCACTGCATTCAATCACAACGCATGTAATCCACTGCATTCCATCGGGATGCTTTGGGCCATGCTGCATAAAATCCACTGCATTCAATCGGGATGCATTGGGCCTCGCTGCATGGACTCCACTGCATACAATCGGGATCCATTGCGCCAAAATGCATGGAATACTCTGCATTCATTGACGCTGCATGGACTCCACTGCATTCAATCGGGATGCTTTGGGCCATGCTGCATAAAATCCACTGCATTCAACCATGCTGCATGGAATCAACTGCATTCAATCATGCTGCATAAAATTCACTGCATTCCATCGGGATGCATTGGGCCTCGCTGCATGGAATACACTGCATTCAATCACGCTGCATGGAATCCACTGCATTCAATGGGGGTGCATTCTACAATGCTGCATGGAGTTCACTGCATTCAATCACAATGCATGGAATCCACTGCATTCCATCGGGATGCTTTGGGCCATGCTGCATACAATCCACTGCATTCAATCGGGATGCATTGGGCCTCGCTGCATGGACTCCACTGCATACAATCGGGATCCATTGCGCCAAAATGCATGGAATCGACTGCATGTAATCACGGTGCATGGAATCCACTGCATTCAATCGGGATGCATTTTACCACACTGCTTGGATTACACTGCATTCAATCGCAATGCATAGAATCCACTGCATTCAATATGGATGCATTTTACCACTCTGCATGGAATCCACTGCATTTAATCACGCTGCATGTAATCCATGGAATTTAATCGGGATTCATTTTACTAAGCTGTATGGAATCGACTGCATTTAATCACGCTGCATGGAATCCACTGCATTCAATCGGGATTCATTTTACAAGGCTGCATGGAGTACACTGCATTCAATCACAATGCATGGAATCCACTGCATTCAAACGGGATGCTTTGGGCCATGCTGCATAAAATCCACTGCATTCAATCATGCTGCATGGAATCCACTGCATTCAATCGGGATGCATTTTACAAGGCTGCATGGATTACATTTCATACACTCAAAATGCATGGAATCCACTGCGTTCTATAGGGATGCTTTGGGCCATACTGCATAAAATACACTGCATTCAATTTGCTGCATGGAATCCACTGCATTCAATCATGCTGCATAAAATCCACTGCATTCAATCGGGATGCATTGGGCCTCGCTGCATGGAATACACTGCATTCAATCAGGCTGCATGGAATCCACTGCATTCAATGGGGATGCATTCTACAATGCTGCATGGAGTTCACTGCATTCAATCACAACGCATGTAATCCACTGCATTCCATCGGGATGCTTTGGGCCATGCTGCATAAAATCCACTGCATTCAATCGGGATGCATTGGGCCTCGCTGCATGGACTCCACTGCATACAATCGGGATCCATTGCGCCACAATGCATGGAATACTCTGCATTCAATCACGCTGCATGGAATCCACTGCATTCAATCGGGATGCATTTTTCCTCGCTGCATGGAGTACACTGCATTCAATCATGCTGCATAAAATCCACTGCATTCCATCGGGATGCTTTGGGCCATGCTGCATAAAATCCACTGCATTCAATCTTGCTTTTTGAATCCACTGCATTCAGTAATGCTGCATAAAATCCTTGCATTCAATTGGGTTCCATTTCTTCACGCTGCATGGAATACACTGCATTCAATCACGCTGCATGGAAACCACTGCATTCAATCGGGATGCATTTTTCCTCGCTGCATGGAGTACACTGCATTCAATCATGCTGCATAAAATCCACTGCATTCCATCGAGATGCTTTGGGCCATGCTGCATAAAATCCACTGCAATCAACCATGCTGCATGGAATCCACTGCATTCAATCATGCTGCATAAAATCCACTGCATTCAATCGGGATGCATTGGGCCTCGCTGCACGGAATAAACTGCATTCAATCAGGCTCCATGGAATCCACTGCATTCAATGGGGATGCATTCTACCATGCTGCATGGAGTTCACTGCATTCAATCACAATGCATGGAATCCACTGCATTCCATCGGGATGCTTTGGGCCATGCTGCATACAATCCACTGCATTCAATCGGGATGCATTGGGCCTCGCTGCATGGACTCCACTGCATACAATCGGGATCCATTGCGCCAAAATGCATGGAATCGACTGCATTTAATCACGGTGCATGGAATCCACTGCATTCAATCGGGATGCATTTTACCACACTGCTTGGATTACACTGCATTCAATCGCAATGCATAGAATCCACTGCATTCAATATGGATGCATTTTACCACTCTGCATGGAATCCACTGCATTTAATCACGCTGCATGTAATCCATGGAATTTAATCGGGATTCATTTTACTAAGCTGTATGGAATCGACTGCATTTAATCACGCTGCATGGAATCCACTGCATTCAATCGGGATTCATTTTACAAGGCTGCATGGAGTACACTGCATTCAATCACAATGCATGGAATCCACTGCATTCAAACGGGATGCTTTGGGCCATGCTGCATAAAATCCACTGCATTCAATCATGCTGCATGGAATCCACTGCATTCAATCGGGATGCATTTTACAAGGCTGCATGGATTACATTTCATACACTCAAAATGCATGGAATCCACTGCGTTCTATAGGGATGCTTTGGGCCATACTGCATAAAATACACTGCATTCAATTTGCTGCATGGAATCCACTGCATTCAATCATGCTGCATAAAATCCACTGCATTCAATCGGGATGCATTGGGCCTCGCTGCATGGAATACACTGCATTCAATCAGGCTGCATGGAATCCACTGCATTCAATGGGGATGCATTCTACAATGCTGCATGGAGTTCACTGCATTCAATCACAACGCATGTAATCCACTGCATTCCATCGGCATGCTTTGGGCCATGCTGCATAAAATCCACTGCATTCAATCGGGATGCATTGGGCCTCGCTGCATGGACTCCACTGCATACAATCGGGATCCATTGCGCCAAAATGCATGGAATACTCTGCATTCATGGACGCTGCATGGACTCCACTGCATTCAATCGGGATGCTTTGGGCCATGCTGCATAAAATCCACTGCATTCAACCATGCTGCATGGAATCAACTGCATTCAATCATGCTGCATAAAATTCACTGCATTCCATCGGGATGCATTGGGCCTCGCTGCATGGAATACACTGCATTCAATCACGCTGCATGGAATCCACTGCATTCAATGGGGGTGCATTCTACAATGCTGCATGGAATTCACTGCATTCAATCACAATGCATGGAATCCACTGCATTCCATCGGGATGCTTTGGGCCATGCTGCATAAAATCCACTGCATTCAATCGGGATGCATTGGGCCTCGCTGCATGGACTCCACTGCATACAATCGGGATCCATTGCACCAAAATGCATGGAATCCTCCGCATGCAACGACGCTGCATGGACTCCACTGCATTCAATCGGGATGCTTTGGGCCATGCTGCATAAAATCCATTGAATTCAATCATGCTGCATTGAATTCACTGCATTCAATCATGCTGTATAAAATCCACTGCATTCAATAGGGTTCCATTTCTTCACGTGGCATCGAATCCACTGCATTCAATCACGCTGCATGGAATCCACTGCATTCAATCGGGATGCATTTTTCCTCGCTGCATGGAGTACACTGCATTCAATCATGCTGCATAAAATCCACTGCATTCAATCATGCTGCATGGAATCCACTGCATTCAATCATGCAGCATAAAATCCGCTGCATTCCATAGGGTTCCATTTCTTCATGCTGCATGGAATACACTGCATTCAATCAGGCTGCATGGAATCCACTGCATTCAATCGGGATGCATTTTTCCTCGTTGCATGGACTACACTGCATTCCATCACAATGCATGGAATCCACTGCATTCAATCGGGAAGCTTTGGGCCATGCTGCATACAATCCACTGCATTCAATCGGGATGCACTGGGCCTCGCTGCATGGACTCCACTGCATATAATCGGGATCCATTGCGCCACAATGCATGGAATACTCTGCATTCAATGACGCTGAATGGAATCCACTGCATTGAATCGTGAAGATATGGGCCATGCTGCATAAAATCCACTGCATGCAATCATGCTGCATTGAATCCACTGCATTCAATCATGCTGCATAAAATCCACTGCATTCAATAGGGTTCCATTACTGCGCCCTGCACGGAATCCACTGCATTCAACCACGCTGCATGGAATCCACTGCATTCAATCGGGATGCATTTTACCACTCTGCATGGATTACACTGCATTTAATCACGCTGCATGTAATCCATGGAATTTAATCGGGATTCATTTTACTAAGCTGTATGGAATCGACTGCACTTAATCACGCTGCATGGAATCCACTGCATTCAATCGGGATGCATTTTACCACGTTGCATGCAGTTCACTGCATTCAATCACAATGCATGGAATCCACTGCATTCAATCGGGATGCTTTGGGCCATGCTGCATAAAATCCACTGCATTCAATCTTGCTTTTTGAATCCACTGCATTCAGTAATGCTGCATAAAATCCTTGCATTCAATTGGGTTCCATTTCTTCACGCTGCATGGAATACACTGCATTCAATCACGCTGCATGGAAACCACTGCATTCAATCGGGATGCATTTTTCCTCGCTGCATGGAGTACACTGCATTCAATCATGCTGCATAAAATCCACTGCATTCCATCGGGATGCTTTGGGCCATGCTGCATAAAATCCACTGCATTCAACCATGCTGCATGGAATCCACTGCATTCAATCATGCTGCATAAAATCCACTGCATTCAATCGGGATGCATTGGGCCTCGCTGCACGGAATAAACTGCATTCAATCAGGCTCCATGGAATCCACTGCATTCAATGGGGATGCATTCTACCATGCTGCATGGAGTTCACTGCATTCAATCACAATGCATGGAATCCACTGCATTCCATCGGGATGCTTTGGGCCATGCTGCATACAATCCACTGCATTCAATCGGGATGCATTGGGCCTCGCTGCATGGACTCCACTGCATACAATCGGGATCCATTGCGCCAAAATGCATGGAATCGACTGCATTTAATCACGGTGCATGGAATCCACTGCATTCAATCGGGATGCATTTTACCACACTGCTTGGATTACACTGCATTCAATCGCAATGCATAGAATCCACTGCATTCAATATGGATGCATTTTACCACTCTGCATGGAATCCACTGCATTTAATCACGCTGCATGTAATCCATGGAATTTAATCGGGATTCATTTTACTAAGCTGTATGGAATCGACTGCACTTAATCACGCTGCATGGAATCCACTGCATTCAATCGGGATTCATTTTACAAGGCTGCATGGAGTACACTGCATTCAATCACAATGCATGGAATCCACTGCATTCAAACGGGATGCTTTGGGCCATGCTGCATAAAATCCACTGCATTCAATCATGCTGCATGGAATCCACTGCATTCAATCGGGATGCATTTTACAAGGCTGCATGGATTACATTTCATACACTCAAAATGCATGGAATCCACTGCATTCTATAGGGATGCTTTGGGCCATACTGCATAAAATACACTGCATTCAATTTGCTGCATGGAATCCACTGCATTCAATCATGCTGAATAAAATCCACTGCATTCAATAGGGTTCCATTTCTTCACGCTGAATGGAATACACTGCATTCAATCAGGCTCCATGAAATCCACTGCATTCAATGGGGATGCATTCTACAATGCTGCATGGAGTTCACTGCATGCAATCACAATGCATGTAATCCACTGCATTCCATCGGGATGCTTTGGGCCATGCTGCATAAAATCCACTGCATTCACCCATGCTGCATGGAATCCACTGCATTCAATCATGCTGCATAAAATCCACTGCATTCAATCGGGATGCATTGGGCCTCGCTGCATGGAATACACTGCATTCAATCAGGCTGCATGGAATCCACTGCATTCAATGGGGATGCATTCTACAATGCTGCATGGAGTTCACTGCATTCAATCACAACGCATGTAATCCACTGCATTCCATCGGGATGCTTTGGGCCATGCTGCATAAAATCCACTGCATTCAATCGGGATGCATTGGGCCTCGCTGCATGGACTCCACTGCATACAATCGGGATCCATTGCGCCAAAATGCATGGAATACTCTGCATTCATTGACGCTGCATGGACTCCACTGCATTCAATCGGGATGCTTTGGGCCATGCTGCATAAAATCCACTGCATTCAACCATGCTGCATGGAATCAACTGCATTCAATCATGCTGCATAAAATTCACTGCATTCCATCGGGATGCATTGGGCCTCGCTGCATGGAATACACTGCATTCAATCACGCTGCATGGAATCCACTGCATTCAATGGGGGTGCATTCTACAATGCTGCATGGAGTTCACTGCATTCAATCACAATGCATGGAATCCACTGCATTCCATCGGGATGCTTTGGGCCATGCTGCATACAATCCACTGCATTCAATCGGGATGCATTGGGCCTCGCTGCATGGACTCCACTGCATACAATCGGGATCCATTGCGCCAAAATGCATGGAATCGACTGCATGTAATCACGGTGCATGGAATCCACTGCATTCAATCGGGATGCATTTTACCACACTGCTTGGATTACACTGCATTCAATCGCAATGCATAGAATCCACTGCATTCAATATGGATGCATTTTACCACTCTGCATGGAATCCACTGCATTTAATCACGCTGCATGTAATCCATGGAATTTAATCGGGATTCATTTTACTAAGCTGTATGGAATCGACTGCATTTAATCACGCTGCATGGAATCCACTGCATTCAATCGGGATTCATTTTACAAGGCTGCATGGAGTACACTGCATTCAATCACAATGCATGGAATCCACTGCATTCAAACGGGATGCTTTGGGCCATGCTGCATAAAATCCACTGCATTCAATCATGCTGCATGGAATCCACTGCATTCAATCGGGATGCATTTTACAAGGCTGCATGGATTACATTTCATACACTCAAAATGCATGGAATCCACTGCGTTCTATAGGGATGCTTTGGGCCATACTGCATAAAATACACTGCATTCAATTTGCTGCATGGAATCCACTGCATTCAATCATGCTGCATAAAATCCACTGCATTCAATCGGGATGCATTGGGCCTCGCTGCATGGAATACACTGCATTCAATCAGGCTGCATGGAATCCACTGCATTCAATGGGGATGCATTCTACAATGCTGCATGGAGTTCACTGCATTCAATCACAACGCATGTAATCCACTGCATTCCATCGGGATGCTTTGGGCCATGCTGCATAAAATCCACTGCATTCAATCGGGATGCATTGGGCCTCGCTGCATGGACTCCACTGCATACAATCGGGATCCATTGCGCCACAATGCATGGAATACTCTGCATTCAATCACGCTGCATGGAATCCACTGCATTCAATCGGGATGCATTTTTCCTCGCTGCATGGAGTACACTGCATTCAATCATGCTGCATAAAATCCACTGCATTCCATCGGGATGCTTTGGGCCATGCTGCATAAAATCCACTGCATTCAACCATGCTGCCTGGAATCCACTGCATTCAATCATGCTGCATAATATCCACTGCATTCAATCGGGATGCATTGGGCCTCGCTGCATGGAATAAACTGCATTCAATCAGGCTCCATGGAATCCACTGCATTCAATGGGGATGCATTCTACCATGCTGCATGGAGTTCACTGCATTCAATCACAATGCATGGAATCCACTGCATTCCATCGGGATGCTTTGGGCCATGCTGCATACAATCCACTGCATTCAATCGGGATGCATTGGGCCTCGCTGCATGGACTCCACTGCATACAATCGGGATCCATTGCGCCACAATGCATGGAATACTCTGCATTCAATCACGCTGCATGGAATCCACTGCATTCAATCGGGATGCTTTGGGCCATGCTGCATAAAATCCACTGCATGCAATCATGCTGCATGGAATCCACAGCATTCAATCATGCTGCATAAAATCCACTGCATTCAATAGGGTTCCATTTCTTCTTCACGCTGCCTGGAATCCACTGCATTCAATCACACTGCATGGAATCCACTGCATTCAATCGGGATGCATTTTACCACACTGCTTGGATTACACTGCATTCAATCGCAATGCATAGAATCCACTGCATTCAATATGGATGCATTTTACCACTCTGCATGGAATCCACTGCATTTAATCACGCTGCATGTAATCCATGGAATTTAATCGGGATTCATTTTACTAAGCTGTATGGAATCGACTGCACTTAATCACGCTGCATGGAATCCACTGCATTCAATCGGGATTCATTTTACAAAGCTGCATGGAGTACACTGCATTCAATCACAATGCATGGAATCCACTGCATTCAAACGGGATGCTTTGGGCCATGCTGCATAAAATCCACTGCATTCAATCATGCTGCATGGAATCCACTGCATTCAATCATGCAGCATAAAATCCGCTGCATTCCATAGTGTTCCATTTCATTATGCTGCATGGAATACACTGCATTCAATCAGGCTGCATGGAATCCACTGCATTCAATCGGGATGCATTTTTCCTCGTTGCATGGACTACACTGCATTCCATCACAATGCATGGAATCCACTGCATTCAATCGGGAAGCTTTGGGCCATGCTGCATACAATCCACTGCATTCAATCGGGATGCACTGGGCCTCGCTGCATGGACTCCACTGCATATAATCGGGATCCATTGCGCCACAATGCATGGAATACTCTGCATTCAATGACGCTGAATGGAATCCACTGCATTGAATCGTGAAGCTATGGGCCATGCTGCATAAAATCCACTGCATGCAATCATGCTGCATTGAATCCACTGCATTCAATCATGCTGCATAAAATCCACTGCATTCAATAGGGTTCCATTACTGCGCCCTGCACGGAATCCACTGCATTCAACCACGCTGCATGGAATCCACTGCATTCAATCGGGATGCATTTTACCACTCTGCATGGATTACACTGCATTTAATCACGCTGCATGTAATCCATGGAATTTAATCGGGATTCATTTTACTAAGCTGTATGGAATCGACTGCACTTAATCACGCTGCATGGAATCCACTGCATTCAATCGGGATGCATTTTACCACGTTGCATGCAGTTCACTGCATTCAATCACAATGCATGGAATCCACTGCATTCAATCGGGATGCTTTGGGCCATGCTGCATAAAATCCACTGCATTCAATCTTGCTTTTTGAATCCACTGCATTCAGTAATGCTGCATAAAATCCTTGCATTCAATTGGGTTCCATTTCTTCACGCTGCATGGAATACACTGCATTCAATCACGCTGCATGGAAACCACTGCATTCAATCGGGATGCATTTTTCCTCGCTGCATGGAGTACACTGCATTCAATCATGCTGCATAAAATCCACTGCATTCCATCGGGATGCTTTGGGCCATGCTGCATAAAATCCACTGCATTCAACCATGCTGCATGGAATCCACTGCATTCAATCATGCTGCATAAAATCCACTGCATTCAATCGGGATGCATTGGGCCTCGCTGCACGGAATACACAGCATTCAATCAGGCTCCATGGAATCCACTGCATTCAATGGGGATGCATTCTACCATGCTGCATGGAGTTCACTGCATTCAATCACAATGCATGGAATCCACTGCATTCCATCGGGATGCTTTGGGCCTCGCTGCATGGACTCCACTGCATACAATCGGGATCCATTGCGCCACAATGCATGGAATACTCTGCATTCAATGACGCTGCATGGAATCCACTGCATTCAATCGGGATGCTTTGGGCCATGCTGCATAAAATCCACTGCATGCAATCATGCTGCATGGAATCCACTGCATTCAATCATGCTGCATAAAATCCATTGCATTCAATAGGGTTCCATTTCTTCTTCACGCTGCCTGGAATCCACTGCATTCAATCACACTGCATGGAATCCACTGCATTCAATCGGGATGCATTTTACCACACTGCTTGGATTACACTGCATTCAATCGCAATGCATAGAATCCACTGCATTCAATATGGATGCATTTTACCACTCTGCATGGAATCCACTGCATTTAATCACGCTGCATGTAATCCATGGAATTTAATCGGGATTCATTTTACTATGCTGTATGGAATCGACTGCATTTAATCACGCTGCATGGAATCCACTGCATTCAATCGGGATTCATTTTACAAGGCTGCATGGAGTACACTGCATGCAATCACAATGCATGGAATCCACTGCATTCAAACGGGATGCTTTGGGCCATGCTGCATAAAATCCACTGCATTCAATCATGCTGCATGGAATCCACTGCATTCAATCGGGATGCATTTTACAAGGCTGCATGGATTACATTTCATACACTCAAAATGCATGGAATCCACTGCGTTCTATAGGGATGCTTTGGGCCATACTGCATAAAATACACTGCATTCAATTTGCTGCATGGAATCCACTGCATTCAATCATGCTGCATAAAATCCACTGCATTCAATCGGGATGCATTGGGCCTCGCTGCATGGAATACACTGCATTCAATCAGGCTGCATGGAATCCACTGCATTCAATGGGGATGCATTCTACAATGCTGCATGGAGTTCACTGCATTCAATCACAACGCATGTAATCCACTGCATTCCATCGGCATGCTTTGGGCCATGCTGCATAAAATCCACTGCATTCAATCGGGATGCATTGGGCCTCGCTGCATGGACTCCACTGCATACAATCGGGATCCATTGCGCCAAAATGCATGGAATACTCTGCATTCATGGACGCTGCATGGACTCCACTGCATTCAATCGGGATGCTTTGGGCCATGCTGCATAAAATCCACTGCATTCAACCATGCTGCATGGAATCAACTGCATTCAATCATGCTGCATAAAATTCACTGCATTCCATCGGGATGCATTGGGCCTCGCTGCATGGAATACACTGCATTCAATCACGCTGCATGGAATCCACTGCATTCAATGGGGGTGCATTCTACAATGCTGCATGGAATTCACTGCATTCAATCACAATGCATGGAATCCACTGCATTCCATCGGGATGCTTTGGGCCATGCTGCATAAAATCCACTGCATTCAATCGGGATGCATTTGGCCTCGCTGCATGGACTCCACTGCATACAATCGGGATCCATTGCACCAAAATGCATGGAATCCTCCGCATGCAACGACGCTGCATGGACTCCACTGCATTCAATCGGGATGCTTTGGGCCATGCTGCATAAAATCCATTGAATTCAATCATGCTGCATTGAATCCACTGCATTCAATCATGCTGTATAAAATCCACTGCATTCAATAGGGTTCCATTTCTTCACGTGGCATCGAATCCACTGCATTCAATCACGCTGCATGGAATCCACTGCATTCAATCGGGATGCATTTTTCCTCGCTGCATGGAGTACACTGCATTCAATCATGCTGCATAAAATCCACTGCATTCAATCATGCTGCATGGAATCCACTGCATTCAATCATGCAGCATAAAATCCGCTGCATTCCATAGGGTTCCATTTCTTCATGCTGCATGGAATACACTGCATTCAATCAGGCTGCATGGAATCCACTGCATTCAATCGGGATGCATTTTTCCTCGTTGCATGGACTACACTGCATTCCATCACAATGCATGGAATCCACTGCATTCAATCGGGAAGCTTTGGGCCATGCTGCATACAATCCACTGCATTCAATCGGGATGCACTGGGCCTCGCTGCATGGACTCCACTGCATATAATCGGGATCCATTGCGCCACAATGCATGGAATACTCTGCATTAAATGACGCTGAATGGAATCCACTGCATTGAATCGTGAAGATATGGGCCATGCTGCATAAAATCCACTGCATGCAATCATGCTGCATTGAATCCACTGCATTCAATCATGCTGCATAAAATCCACTGCATTCAATAGGGTTCCATTACTGCGCCCTGCACGGAATCCACTGCATTCAACCACGCTGCATGGAATCCACTGCATTCAATCGGGATGCATTTTACCACTCTGCATGGATTACACTGCATTTAATCACGCTGCATGTAATCCATGGAATTTAATCGGGATTCATTTTACTAAGCTGTATGGAATCGACTGCACTTAATCACGCTGCATGGAATCCACTGCATTCAATCGGGATGCATTTTACCACGTTGCATGCAGTTCACTGCATTCAATCACAATGCATGGAATCCACTGCATTCAATCGGGATGCTTTGGGCCATGCTGCATAAAATCCACTGCATTCAATCTTGCTTTTTGAATCCACTGCATTCAGTAATGCTGCATAAAATCCTTGCATTCAATTGGGTTCCATTTCTTCACGCTGCATGGAATACACTGCATTCAATCACGCTGCATGGAAACCACTGCATTCAATCGGGATGCATTTTTCCTCGCTGCATGGAGTACACTGCATTCAATCATGCTGCATAAAATCCACTGCATTCCATCGGGATGCTTTGGGCCATGCTGCATAAAATCCACTGCATTCAACCATGCTGCATGGAATCCACTGCATTCAATCATGCTGCATAAAATCCACTGCATTCAATCGGGATGCATTGGGCCTCGCTGCACGGAATAAACTGCATTCAATCAGGCTCCATGGAATCCACTGCATTCAATGGGGATGCATTCTACCATGCTGCATGGAGTTCACTGCATTCAATCACAATGCATGGAATCCACTGCATTCCATCGGGATGCTTTGGGCCATGCTGCATACAATCCACTGCATTCAATCGGGATGCATTGGGCCTCGCTGCATGGACTCCACTGCATACAATCGGGATCCATTGCGCCAAAATGCATGGAATCGACTGCATTTAATCACGGTGCATGGAATCCACTGCATTCAATCGGGATGCATTTTACCACACTGCTTGGATTACACTGCATTCAATCGCAATGCATAGAATCCACTGCATTCAATATGGATGCATTTTACCACTCTGCATGGAATCCACTGCATTTAATCACGCTGCATGTAATCCATGGAATTTAATCGGGATTCATTTTACTAAGCTGTATGGAATCGACTGCACTTAATCACGCTGCATGGAATCCACTGCATTCAATCGGGATTCATTTTACAAGGCTGCATGGAGTACACTGCATTCAATCACAATGCATGGAATCCACTGCATTCAAACGGGATGCTTTGGGCCATGCTGCATAAAATCCACTGCATTCAATCATGCTGCATGGAATCCACTGCATTCAATCGGGATGCATTTTACAAGGCTGCATGGATTACATTTCATACACTCAAAATGCATGGAATCCACTGCGTTCTATAGGGATGCTTTGGGCCATACTGCATAAAATACACTGCATTCAATTTGCTGCATGGAATCCACTGCATTCAATCATGCTGAATAAAATCCACTGCATTCAATAGGGTTCCATTTCTTCACGCTGAATGGAATACACTGCATTCAATCAGGCTCCATGAAATCCACTGCATTCAATGGGGATGCATTCTACAATGCTGCATGGAGTTCACTGCATGCAATCACAATGCATGTAATCCACTGCATTCCATCGGGATGCTTTGGGCCATGCTGCATAAAATCCACTGCATTCACCCATGCTGCATGGAATCCACTGCATTCAATCATGCTGCATAAAATCCACTGCATTCAATCGGGATGCATTGGGCCTCGCTGCATGGAATACACTGCATTCAATCAGGCTGCATGGAATCCACTGCATTCAATGGGGATGCATTCTACAATGCTGCATGGAGTTCACTGCATTCAATCACAACGCATGTAATCCACTGCATTCCATCGGCATGCTTTGGGCCATGCTGCATAAAATCCACTGCATTCAATCGGGATGCATTGGGCCTCGCTGCATGGACTCCACTGCATACAATCGGGATCCATTGCGCCAAAATGCATGGAATACTCTGCATTCATTGACGCTGCATGGACTCCACTGCATTCAATCGGGATGCTTTGGGCCATGCTGCATAAAATCCACTGCATTCAACCGTGCTGCATGGAATCAACTGCATTCAATCATGCTGCATAAAATTCACTGCATTCCATCGGGATGCATTGGGCCTCGCTGCATGGAATACACTGCATTCAATCACGCTGCATGGAATCCACTGCATTCAATGGGGGTGCATTCTACAATGCTGCATGGAGTTCACTGCATTCAATCACAATGCATGGAATCCACTGCATTCCATCGGGATGCTTTGGGCCATGCTGCATACAATCCACTGCATTCAATCGGGATGCATTGGGCCTCGCTGCATGGACTCCACTGCATACAATCGGGATCCATTGCGCCAAAATGCATGGAATCGACTGCATTTAATCACGGTGCATGGAATCCACTGCATTCAATCGGGATGCATTTTACCACACTGCTTGGATTACACTGCATTCAATCGCAATGCATAGAATCCACTGCATTCAATATGGATGCATTTTACCACTCTGCATGGAATCCACTGCATTTAATCACGCTGCATGTAATCCATGGAATTTAATCGGGATTCATTTTACTAAGCTGTATGGAATCGACTGCATTTAATCACGCTGCATGGAATCCACTGCATTCAATCGGGATTCATTTTACAAGGCTGCATGGAGTACACTGCATTCAATCACAATGCATGGAATCCACTGCATTCAAACGGGATGCTTTGGGCCATGCTGCATAAAATCCACTGCATTCAATCATGCTGCATGGAATCCACTGCATTCAATCGGGATGCATTTTACAAGGCTGCATGGATTACATTTCATACACTCAAAATGCATGGAATCCACTGCGTTCTATAGGGATGCTTTGGGCCATACTGCATAAAATACACTGCATTCAATTTGCTGCATGGAATCCACTGCATTCAATCATGCTGCATAAAATCCACTGCATTCAATCGGGATGCATTGGGCCTCGCTGCATGGAATACACTGCATTCAATCAGGCTGCATGGAATCCACTGCATTCAATGGGGATGCATTCTACAATGCTGCATGGAGTTCACTGCATTCAATCACAACGCATGTAATCCACTGCATTCCATCGGCATGCTTTGGGCCATGCTGCATAAAATCCACTGCATTCAATCGGGATGCATTGGGCCTCGCTGCATGGACTCCACTGCATACAATCGGGATCCATTGCGCCACAATGCATGGAATACTCTGCATTCAATCACGCTGCATGGAATCCACTGCATTCAATCGGGATGCATTTTTCCTCGCTGCATGGAGTACACTGCATTCAATCATGCTGCATAAAATCCACTGCATTCCATCGGGATGCTTTGGGCCATGCTGCATAAAATCCACTGCATTCAACCATGCTGCCTGGAATCCACTGCATTCAATCATGCTGCATAATAACCACTGCATTCAATCGGGATGCATTGGGCCTCGCTGCATGGAATAAACTGCATTCAATCAGGCTCCATGGAATCCACTGCATTCAATGGGGATGCATTCTACCATGCTGCATGGAGTTCACTGCATTCAATCACAATGCATGGAATCCACTGCATTCCATCGGGATGCTTTGGGCCATGCTGCTTACAATCCACTGCATTCAATCGGGATGCATTGGGCCTCGCTGCATGGACTCCACTGCATACAATCGGGATCCATTGCGCCACAATGCATGGAATACTCTGCATTCAATGACGCTGCATGGAATCCACTGCATTCAATCGGGATGCTTTGGGCCATGCTGCATAAAATCCACTGCATGCAATCATGCTGCATGGAATCCACTGCATTCAATCATGCTGCATAAAATCCACTGCATTCAATAGGGTTCCATTTCTTCTTCACGCTGCCTGGAATCCACTGCATTCAATCACACTGCATGGAATCCACTGCATTCAATCGGGATGCATTTTACCACACTGCTTGGATTACACTGCATTCAATCGCAATGCATAGAATCCACTGCATTCAATATGGATGCATTTTACCACTCTGCATGGAATCCACTGCATTTAATCACGCTGCATGTAATCCATGGAATTTAATCGGGATTCATTTTACTAAGCTGTATGGAATCGACTGCACTTAATCACGCTGCATGGAATCCACTGCATTCAATCGGGATTCATTTTACAAAGCTGCATGGAGTACACTGCATTCAATCACAATGCATGGAATCCACTGCATTCAAACGGGATGCTTTGGGCCATGCTGCATAAAATCCACTGCATTCAATCATGCTGCATGGAATCCACTGCATTCAATCATGCAGCATAAAATCCGCTGCATTCCATAGGGTTCCATTTCATTATGCTGCATGGAATACACTGCATTCAATCAGGCTGCATGGAATCCACTGCATTCAATCGGGATGCATTTTTCCTCGTTGCATGGACTACACTGCATTCCATCACAATGCATGGAATCCACTGCATTCAATCGGGAAGATTTGGGCCATGCTGCATACAATCCACTGCATTCAATCGGGATGCACTGGGCCTCGCTGCATGGACTCCACTGCATATAATCGGGATCCATTGCGCCACAATGCATGGAATACTCTGCATTCAATGACGCTGAATGGAATCCACTGCATTGAATCGTGAAGCTATGGGCCATGCTGCATAAAATCCACTGCATGCAATCATGCTGCATTGAATCCACTGCATTCAATCATGCTGCATAAAATCCACTGCATTCAATAGGGTTCCATTACTGCGCCCTGCACGGAATCCACTGCATTCAACCACGCTGCATGGAATCCACTGCATTCAATCGGGATGCATTTTACCACTCTGCATGGATTACACTGCATTTAATCACGCTGCATGTAATCCATGGAATTTAATCGGGATTCATTTTACTAAGCTGTATGGAATCGACTGCACTTAATCACGCTGCATGGAATCCACTGCATTCAATCGGGATGCATTTTACCACGTTGCATGCAGTTCACTGCATTCAATCACAATGCATGGAATCCACTGCATTCAATCGGGATGCTTTGGGCCATGCTGCATAAAATCCACTGCATTCAATCTTGCTTTTTGAATCCACTGCATTCAGTAATGCTGCATAAAATCCTTGCATTCAATTGGGTTCCATTTCTTCACGCTGCATGGAATACACTGCATTCAATCACGCTGCATGGAAACCACTGCATTCAATCGGGATGCATTTTTCCTCGCTGCATGGAGTACACTGCATTCAATCATGCTGCATAAAATCCACTGCATTCCATCGGGATGCTTTGGGCCATGCTGCATAACATCCACTGCATTCAACCATGCTGCATGGAATCCACTGCATTCAATCATGCTGCATAAAATCCACTGCATTCAATCGGGATGCATTGGGCCTCGCTGCACGGAATACACAGCATTCAATCAGGCTCCATGGAATCCACTGCATTCAATGGGGATGCATTCTACCATGCTGCATGGAGTTCACTGCATTCAATCACAATGCATGGAATCCACTGCATTCCATCGGGATGCTTTGGGCCTCGCTGCATGGACTCCACTGCATACAATCGGGATCCATTGCGCCACAATGCATGGAATACTCTGCATTCAATGACGCTGCATGGAATCCACTGCATTCAATCGGGATGCTTTGGGCCATGCTGCATAAAATCCACTGCATGCAATCATGCTGCATGGAATCCACTGCATTCAATCATGCTGCATAAAATCCATTGCATTCAATAGGGTTCCATTTCTTCTTCACGCTGCCTGGAATCCACTGCATTCAATCACACTGCATGGAATCCACTGCATTCAATCGGGATGCATTTTACCACACTGCTTTGATTACACTGCATTCAATCGCAATGCATAGAATCCACTGCATTCAATATGGATGCATTTTACCACTCTGCATGGAATCCACTGCATTTAATCACGCTGCATGTAATCCATGGAATTTAATCGGGATTCATTTTACTATGCTGTATGGAATCGACTGCATTTAATCACGCTGCATGGAATCCACTGCATTCAATCGGGATTCATTTTACAAGGCTGCATGGAGTACACTGCATGCAATCACAATGCATGGAATCCACTGCATTCAAACGGGATGCTTTGGGCCATGCTGCATAAAATCCACTGCATTCAATCATGCTGCATGGAATCCACTGCATTCAATCGGGATGCATTTTACAAGGCTGCATGGATTACATTTCATACACTCAAAATGCATGGAATCCACTGCGTTCTATAGGGATGCTTTGGGCCATACTGCATAAAATACACTGCATTCAATTTGCTGCATGGAATCCACTGCATTCAATCATGCTGCATAAAATCCACTGCATTCAATCGGGATGCATTGGGCCTCGCTGCATGGAATACACTGCATTCAATCAGGCTGCATGGAATCCACTGCATTCAATGGGGATGCATTCTACAATGCTGCATGGAGTTCACTGCATTCAATCACAACGCATGTAATCCACTGCATTCCATCGGCATGCTTTGGGCCATGCTGCATAAAATCCACTGCATTCAATCGGGATGCATTGGGCCTCGCTGCATGGACTCCACTGCATACAATCGGGATCCATTGCGCCAAAATGCATGGAATACTCTGCATTCATGGACGCTGCATGGACTCCACTGCATTCAATCGGGATGCTTTGGGCCATGCTGCATAAAATCCACTGCATTCAACCATGCTGCATGGAATCAACTGCATTCAATCATGCTGCATAAAATTCACTGCATTCCATCGGGATGCATTGGGCCTCGCTGCATGGAATACACTGCATTCAATCACGCTGCATGGAATCCACTGCATTCAATGGGGGTGCATTCTACAATGCTGCATGGAATTCACTGCATTCAATCACAATGCATGGAATCCACTGCATTCCATCGGGATGCTTTGGGCCATGCTGCATAAAATCCACTGCATTCAATCGGGATGCATTGGGCCTCGCTGCATGGACTCCACTGCATACAATCGGGATCCATTGCACCAAAATGCATGGAATCCTCCGCATGCAACGACGCTGCATGGACTCCACTGCATTCAATCGGGATGCTTTGGGCCATGCTGCATAAAATCCATTGAATTCAATCATGCTGCATTGAATCCACTGCATTCAATCATGCTGTATAAAATCCACTGCATTCAATAGGGTTCCATTTCTTCACGTGGCATCGAATCCACTGCATTCAATCACGCTGCATGGAATCCACTGCATTCAATCGGGATGCATTTTTCCTCGCTGCATGGAGTACACTGCATTCAATCATGCTGCATAAAATCCACTGCATTCAATCATGCTGCATGGAATCCACTGCATTCAATCATGCAGCATAAAATCCGCTGCATTCCATAGGGTTCCATTTCTTCATGCTGCATGGAATACACTGCATTCAATCAGGCTGCATGGAATCCACTGCATTCAATCGGGATGCATTTTTCCTCGTTGCATGGACTACACTGCATTCCATCACAATGCATGGAATCCACTGCATTCAATCGGGAAGCTTTGGGCCATGCTGCATACAATCCACTGCATTCAATCGGGATGCACTGGGCCTCGCTGCATGGACTCCACTGCATATAATCGGGATCCATTGCGCCACAATGCATGGAATACTCTGCATTCAATGACGCTGAATGGAATCCACTGCATTGAATCGTGAAGCTATGGGCCATGCTGCATAAAATCCACTGCATGCAATCATGCTGCATTGAATCCACTGCATTCAATCATGCTGCATAAAATCCACTGCATTCAATAGGGTTCCATTACTGCGCCCTGCACGGAATCCACTGCATTCAACCACGCTGCATGGAATCCACTGCATTCAATCGGGATGCATTTTACCACTCTGCATGGATTACACTGCATTTAATCACGCTGCATGTAATCCATGGAATTTAATCGGGATTCATTTTACTAAGCTGTATGGAATCGACTGCACTTAATCACGCTGCATGGAATCCACTGCATTCAATCGGGATGCATTTTACCACGTTGCATGCAGTTCACTGCATTCAATCACAATGCATGGAATCCACTGCATTCAATCGGGATGCTTTGGGCCATGCTGCATAAAATCCACTGCATTCAATCTTGCTTTTTGAATCCACTGCATTCAGTAATGCTGCATAAAATCCTTGCATTCAATTGGGTTCCATTTCTTCACGCTGCATGGAATACACTGCATTCAATCACGCTGCATGGAAACCACTGCATTCAATCGGGATGCATTTTTCCTCGCTGCATGGAGTACACTGCATTCAATCATGCTGCATAAAATCCACTGCATTCCATCGGGATGCTTTGGGCCATGCTGCATAACATCCACTGCATTCAACCATGCTGCATGGAATCCACTGCATTCAATCATGCTGCATAAAATCCACTGCATTCAATCGGGATGCATTGGGCCTCGCTGCACGGAATACACAGCATTCAATCAGGCTCCATGGAATCCACTGCATTCAATGGGGATGCATTCTACCATGCTGCATGGAGTTCACTGCATTCAATCACAATGCATGGAATCCACTGCATTCCATCGGGATGCTTTGGGCCTCGCTGCATGGACTCCACTGCATACAATCGGGATCCATTGCGCCACAATGCATGGAATACTCTGCATTCAATGACGCTGAATGGAATCCACTGCATTGAATCGTGAAGCTATGGGCCATGCTGCATAAAATCCACTGCATGCAATCATGCTGCATTGAATCCACTGCATTCAATCATGCTGCATAAAATCCACTGCATTCAATAGGGTTCCATTACTGCGCCCTGCACGGAATCCACTGCATTCAATCGGGATGCTTTGGGCCATGCTGCATAAACTCCACTGCATTCAATCTTGCTTTTTGAATCCACTGCATTCAGTAATGCTGCATAAAATCCTTGCATTCAATTGGGTTCCATTTCTTCACGCTGCATGGAATACACTGCATTCAATCACGCTGCATGGAAACCACTGCATTCAATCGGGATGCATTTTTCCTCGCTGCATGGAGTACACTGCATTCAATCATGCTGCATAAAATCCACTGCATTCCATCGGGATGCTTTGGGCCATGCTGCATAAAATCCACTGCATTCAACCATGCTGCATGGAATCCACTGCATTCAATCATGCTGCATAAAATCCACTGCATTCAATCGGGATGCATTGGGCCTCGCTGCACGGAATAAACTGCATTCAATCAGGCTCCATGGAATCCACTGCATTCAATGGGGATGCATTCTACCATGCTGCATGGAGTTCACTGCATTCAATCACAATGCATGGAATCCACTGCATTCCATCGGGATGCTTTGGGCCATGCTGCATACAATCCACTGCATTCAATCGGGATGCATTGGGCCTCGCTGCATGGACTCCACTGCATACAATCGGGATCCATTGCGCCAAAATGCATGGAATCGACTGCATTTAATCACGGTGCATGGAATCCACTGCATTCAATCGGGATGCATTTTACCACACTGCTTGGATTACACTGCATTCAATCGCAATGCATAGAATCCACTGCATTCAATATGGATGCATTTTACCACTCTGCATGGAATCCACTGCATTTAATCACGCTGCATGTAATCCATGGAATTTAATCGGGATTCATTTTACTAAGCTGTATGGAATCGACTGCACTTAATCACGCTGCATGGAATCCACTGCATTCAATCGGGATTCATTTTACAAGGCTGCATGGAGTACACTGCATTCAATCACAATGCATGGAATCCACTGCATTCAAACGGGATGCTTTGGGCCATGCTGCATAAAATCCACTGCATTCAATCATGCTGCATGGAATCCACTGCATTCAATCGGGATGCATTTTACAAGGCTGCATGGATTACATTTCATACACTCAAAATGCATGGAATCCACTGCGTTCTATAGGGATGCTTTGGGCCATACTGCATAAAATACACTGCATTCAATTTGCTGCATGGAATCCACTGCATTCAATCATGCTGAATAAAATCCACTGCATTCAATAGGGTTCCATTTCTTCACGCTGCATGGAATACACTGCATTCAATCAGGCTCCATGAAATCCACTGCATTCAATGGGGATGCATTCTACAATGCTGCATGGAGTTCACTGCATGCAATCACAATGCATGTAATCCACTGCATTCCATCGGGATGCTTTGGGCCATGCTGCATAAAATCCACTGCATTCACCCATGCTGCATGGAATCCACTGCATTCAATCATGCTGCATAAAATCCACTGCATTCAATCGGGATGCATTGGGCCTCGCTGCATGGAATACACTGCATTCAATCAGGCTGCATGGAATCCACTGCATTCAATGGGGATGCATTCTACAATGCTGCATGGAGTTCACTGCATTCAATCACAACGCATGTAATCCACTGCATTCCATCGGCATGCTTTGGGCCATGCTGCATAAAATCCACTGCATTCAATCGGGATGCATTGGGCCTCGCTGCATGGACTCCACTGCATACAATCGGGATCCATTGCGCCAAAATGCATGGAATACTCTGCATTCATTGACGCTGCATGGACTCCACTGCATTCAATCGGGATGCTTTGGGCCATGCTGCATAAAATCCACTGCATTCAACCATGCTGCATGGAATCAACTGCATTCAATCATGCTGCATAAAATTCACTGCATTCCATCGGGATGCATTGGGCCTCGCTGCATGGAATACACTGCATTCAATCACGCTGCATGGAATCCACTGCATTCAATGGGGGTGCATTCTACAATGCTGCATGGAGTTCACTGCATTCAATCACAATGCATGGAATCCACTGCATTCCATCGGGATGCTTTGGGCCATGCTGCATACAATCCACTGCATTCAATCGGGATGCATTGGGCCTCGCTGCATGGACTCCACTGCATACAATCGGGATCCATTGCGCCAAAATGCATGGAATCGACTGCATTTAATCACGGTGCATGGAATCCACTGCATTCAATCGGGATGCATTTTACCACACTGCTTGGATTACACTGCATTCAATCGCAATGCATAGAATCCACTGCATTCAATATGGATGCATTTTACCACTCTGCATGGAATCCACTGCATTTAATCACGCTGCATGTAATCCATGGAATTTAATCGGGATTCATTTTACTAAGCTGTATGGAATCGACTGCATTTAATCACGCTGCATGGAATCCACTGCATTCAATCGGGATTCATTTTACAAGGCTGCATGGAGTACACTGCATTCAATCACAATGCATGGAATCCACTGCATTCAAACGGGATGCTTTGGGCCATGCTGCATAAAATCCACTGCATTCAATCATGCTGCATGGAATCCACTGCATTCAATCGGGATGCATTTTACAAGGCTGCATGGATTACATTTCATACACTCAAAATGCATGGAATCCACTGCATTCTATAGGGATGCTTTGGGCCATACTGCATAAAATACACTGCATTCAATTTGCTGCATGGAATCCACTGCATTCAATCATGCTGCATAAAATCCACTGCATTCAATCGGGATGCATTGGGCCTTGCTGCATGGAATACACTGCATTCAATCAGGCTGCATGGAATCCACTGCATTCAATGGGGATGCATTCTACAATGCTGCATGGAGTTCACTGCATTCAATCACAACGCATGTAATCCACTGCATTCCATCGGCATGCTTTGGGCCATGCTGCATAAAATCCACTGCATTCAATCGGGATGCATTGGGCCTCGCTGCATGGACTCCACTGCATACAATCGGGATCCATTGCGCCACAATGCATGGAATACTCTGCATTCAATCACGCTGCATGGAATCCACTGCATTCAATCGGGATGCATTTTTCCTCGCTGCATGGAGTACACTGCATTCAATCATGCTGCATAAAATCCACTGCATTCCATCGGGATGCTTTGGGCCATGCTGCATAAAATCCACTGCATTCAACCATGCTGCCTGGAATCCACTGCATTCAATCATGCTGCATAATAACCACTGCATTCAATCGGGATGCATTGGGCCTCGCTGCATGGAATAAACTGCATTCAATCAGGCTCCATGGAATCCACTGCATTCAATGGGGATGCATTCTACCATGCTGCATGGAGTTCACTGCATTCAATCACAATGCATGGAATCCACTGCATTCCATCGGGATGATTTGGGCCATGCTGCATACAATCCACTGCATTCAATCGGGATGCATTGGGCCTCACTGCATGGACTCCACTGCATACAATCGGGATCCATTGCGCCACAATGCATGGAATACTCTGCATTCAATCACGCTGCATGGAATCCACTGCATTCAATCGGGATGCTTTGGGCCATGCTGCATAAAATCCACTGCATGCAATCATGCTGCATGGAATCCACTGCATTCAATCATGCTGCATAAAATCCACTGCATTCAATAGGGTTCCATTTCTTCTTCACGCTGCCTGGAATCCACTGCATTCAATCACACTGCATGGAATCCACTGCATTCAATCGGGATGCATTTTACCACACTGCTTGGATTACACTGCATTCAATCGCAATGCATAGAATCCACTGCATTCAATATGGATGCATTTTACCACTCTGCATGGAATCCACTGCATTTAATCACGCTGCATGTAATCCATGGAATTTAATCGGGATTCATTTTACTAAGCTGTATGGAATCGACTGCATTTAATCACGCTGCATGGAATCCACTGCATTCAATCGGGATTCATTTTACAAGGCTGCATGGAGTACACTGCATTCACTCACAATGCATGGAATCCACTGCATTCAAACGGGATGCTTTGGGCCATGCTGCATAAAATCCACTGCCTTCAATCATGCTGCATGGAATCCACTGCATTCAATCATGCAGCATAAAATCCGCTGCATTCCATAGGGTTCCATTTCATTATGCTGCATGGAATACACTGCATTCAATCAGGCTGCATGGAATCCACTGCATTCAATCGGGATGCATTTTTCCTCGTTGCATGGACTACACTGCATTCCATCACAATGCATGGAATCCACTGCATTCAATCGGGAAGCTTTGGGCCATGCTGCATACAATCCACTGCATTCAATCGGGATGCACTGGGCCTCGCTGCATGGACTCCACTGCATATAATCGGGATCCATTGCGCCACAATGCATGGAATACTCTGCATTCAATGACGCTGAATGGAATCCACTGCATTGAATCGTGAAGCTATGGGCCATGCTGCATAAAATCCACTGCATGCAATCATGCTGCATTGAATCCACTGCATTCAATCATGCTGCATAAAATCCACTGCATTCAATAGGGTTCCATTACTGCGCCCTGCACGGAATCCACTGCATTCAACCACGCTGCATGGAATCCACTGCATTCAATCGGGATGCATTTTACCACTCTGCATGGATTACACTGCATTTAATCACGCTGCATGTAATCCATGGAATTTAATCGGGATTCATTTTACTAAGCTGTATGGAATCGACTGCACTTAATCACGCTGCATGGAATCCACTGCATTCAATCGGGATGCATTTTACCACGTTGCATGCAGTTCATTGCATTCAATCACAATGCATGGAATCCACTGCATTCAATCGGGATGCTTTGGGCCATGCTGCATAAAATCCACTGCATTCAATCTTGCTTTTTGAATCCACTGCATTCAGTAATGCTGCATAAAATCCTTGCATTCAATTGGGTTCCATTTCTTCACGCTGCATGGAATACACTGCATTCAATCACGCTGCATGGAAACCACTGCATTCAATCGGGATGCATTTTTCCTCGCTGCATGGAGTACACTGCATTCAATCATGCTGCATAAAATCCACTGCATTCCATCGGGATGCTTTGGGCCATGCTGCATAACATCCACTGCATTCAACCATGCTGCATGGAATCCACTGCATTCAATCATGCTGCATAAAATCCACTGCATTCAATCGGGATGCATTGGGCCTCGCTGCACGGAATACACAGCATTCAATCAGGCTCCATGGAATCCACTGCATTCAATGGGGATGCATTCTACCATGCTGCATGGAGTTCACTGCATTCAATCACAATGCATGGAATCCACTGCATTCCATCGGGATGCTTTGGGCCTCGCTGCATGGACTCCACTGCATACAATCGGGATCCATTGCGCCACAATGCATGGAATACTCTGCATTCAATGACGCTGCATGGAATCCACTGCATTCAATCGGGATGCTTTGGGCCATGCTGCATAAAATCCACTGCATGCAATCATGCTGCATGGAATCCACTGCATTCAATCATGCTGCATAAAATCCACTGCATTCAATAGGGTTCCATTTCTTCTTCACGCTGCCTGGAATCCACTGCATTCAATCACACTGCATGGAATCCACTGCATTCAATCGGGATGCATTTTACCACACTGCTTTGATTACACTGCATTCAATCGCAATGCATAGAATCCACTGCATTCAATATGGATGCATTTTACCACTCTGCATGGAATCCACTGCATTTAATCACGCTGCATGTAATCCATGGAATTTAATCGGGATTCATTTTACTATGCTGTATGGAATCGACTGCATTTAATCACGCTGCATGGAATCCACTGCATTCAATCGGGATTCATTTTACAAGGCTGCATGGAGTACACTGCATGCAATCACAATGCATGGAATCCACTGCATTCAAACGGGATGCTTTGGGCCATGCTGCATAAAATCCACTGCATTCAATCATGCTGCATGGAATCCACTGCATTCAATCGGGATGCATTTTACAAGGCTGCATGGATTACATTTCATACACTCAAAATGCATGGAATCCACTGCGTT
This sequence comes from Sus scrofa, assembly GCF_054392235.1. Taxonomy (NCBI): domain Eukaryota; kingdom Metazoa; phylum Chordata; class Mammalia; order Artiodactyla; family Suidae; genus Sus; species Sus scrofa. The sequence continues at coordinate 3,394,708 of NC_139397.1, forward strand.
CTATAGGGATGCTTTGGGCCATACTGCATAAAATACACTGCATTCAATTTGCTGCATGGAATCCACTGCATTCAATCATGCTGCATAAAATCCACTGCATTCAATCGGGATGCATTGGGCCTCGCTGCATGGAATACACTGCATTCAATCAGGCTGCATGGAATCCACTGCATTCAATGGGGATGCATTCTACAATGCTGCATGGAGTTCACTGCATTCAATCACAACGCATGTAATCCACTGCATTCCATCGGCATGCTTTGGGCCATGCTGCATAAAATCCACTGCATTCAATCGGGATGCATTGGGCCTCGCTGCATGGACTCCACTGCATACAATCGGGATCCATTGCGCCAAAATGCATGGAATACTCTGCATTCATGGACGCTGCATGGACTCCACTGCATTCAATCGGGATGCTTTGGGCCATGCTGCATAAAATCCACTGCATTCAACCATGCTGCATGGAATCAACTGCATTCAATCATGCTGCATAAAATTCACTGCATTCCATCGGGATGCATTGGGCCTCGCTGCATGGAATACACTGCATTCAATCACGCTGCATGGAATCCACTGCATTCAATGGGGGTGCATTCTACAATGCTGCATGGAATTCACTGCATTCAATCACAATGCATGGAATCCACTGCATTCCATCGGGATGCTTTGGGCCATGCTGCATAAAATCCACTGCATTCAATCGGGATGCATTGGGCCTCGCTGCATGGACTCCACTGCATACAATCGGGATCCATTGCACCAAAATGCATGGAATCCTCCGCATGCAACGACGCTGCATGGACTCCACTGCATTCAATCGGGATGCTTTGGGCCATGCTGCATAAAATCCATTGAATTCAATCATGCTGCATTGAATCCACTGCATTCAATCATGCTGTATAAAATCCACTGCATTCAATAGGGTTCCATTTCTTCACGTGGCATCGAATCCACTGCATTCAATCACGCTGCATGGAATCCACTGCATTCAATCGGGATGCATTTTTCCTCGCTGCATGGAGTACACTGCATTCAATCATGCTGCATAAAATCCACTGCATTCAATCATGCTGCATGGAATCCACTGCATTCAATCATGCAGCATAAAATCCGCTGCATTCCATAGGGTTCCATTTCTTCATGCTGCATGGAATACACTGCATTCAATCAGGCTGCATGGAATCCACTGCATTCAATCGGGATGCATTTTTCCTCGTTGCATGGACTACACTGCATTCCATCACAATGCATGGAATCCACTGCATTCAATCGGGAAGCTTTGGGCCATGCTGCATACAATCCACTGCATTCAATCGGGATGCACTGGGCCTCGCTGCATGGACTCCACTGCATATAATCGGGATCCATTGCGCCACAATGCATGGAATACTCTGCATTCAATGACGCTGAATGGAATCCACTGCATTGAATCGTGAAGATATGGGCCATGCTGCATAAAATCCACTGCATGCAATCATGCTGCATTGAATCCACTGCATTCAATCATGCTGCATAAAATCCACTGCATTCAATAGGGTTCCATTACTGCGCCCTGCACGGAATCCACTGCATTCAACCACGCTGCATGGAATCCACTGCATTCAATCGGGATGCATTTTACCACTCTGCATGGATTACACTGCATTTAATCACGCTGCATGTAATCCATGGAATTTAATCGGGATTCATTTTACTAAGCTGTATGGAATCGACTGCACTTAATCACGCTGCATGGAATCCACTGCATTCAATCGGGATGCATTTTACCACGTTGCATGCAGTTCACTGCATTCAATCACAATGCATGGAATCCACTGCATTCAATCGGGATGCTTTGGGCCATGCTGCATAAAATCCACTGCATTCAATCTTGCTTTTTGAATCCACTGCATTCAGTAATGCTGCATAAAATCCTTGCATTCAATTGGGTTCCATTTCTTCACGCTGCATGGAATACACTGCATTCAATCACGCTGCATGGAAACCACTGCATTCAATCGGGATGCATTTTTCCTCGCTGCATGGAGTACACTGCATTCAATCATGCTGCATAAAATCCACTGCATTCCATCGGGATGCTTTGGGCCATGCTGCATAAAATCCACTGCATTCAACCATGCTGCATGGAATCCACTGCATTCAATCATGCTGCATAAAATCCACTGCATTCAATCGGGATGCATTGGGCCTCGCTGCACGGAATAAACTGCATTCAATCAGGCTCCATGGAATCCACTGCATTCAATGGGGATGCATTCTACCATGCTGCATGGAGTTCACTGCATTCAATCACAATGCATGGAATCCACTGCATTCCATCGGGATGCTTTGGGCAATGCTGCATACAATCCACTGCATTCAATCGGGATGCATTGGGCCTCGCTGCATGGACTCCACTGCATACAATCGGGATCCATTGCGCCAAAATGCATGGAATCGACTGCATTTAATCACGGTGCATGGAATCCACTGCATTCAATCGGGATGCATTTTACCACACTGCTTGGATTACACTGCATTCAATCGCAATGCATAGAATCCACTGCATTCAATATGGATGCATTTTACCACTCTGCATGGAATCCACTGCATTTAATCACGCTGCATGTAATCCATGGAATTTAATCGGGATTCATTTTACTAAGCTGTATGGAATCGACTGCACTTAATCACGCTGCATGGAATCCACTGCATTCAATCGGGATTCATTTTACAAGGCTGCATGGAGTACACTGCATTCAATCACAATGCATGGAATCCACTGCATTCAAACGGGATGCTTTGGGCCATGCTGCATAAAATCCACTGCATTCAATCATGCTGCATGGAATCCACTGCATTCAATCGGGATGCATTTTACAAGGCTGCATGGATTACATTTCATACACTCAAAATGCATGGAATCCACTGCGTTCTATAGGGATGCTTTGGGCCATACTGCATAAAATACACTGCATTCAATTTGCTGCATGGAATCCACTGCATTCAATCATGCTGAATAAAATCCACTGCATTCAATAGGGTTCCATTTCTTCACGCTGAATGGAATACACTGCATTCAATCAGGCTCCATGAAATCCACTGCATTCAATGGGGATGCATTCTACAATGCTGCATGGAGTTCACTGCATGCAATCACAATGCATGTAATCCACTGCATTCCATCGGGATGCTTTGGGCCATGCTGCATAAAATCCACTGCATTCACCCATGCTGCATGGAATCCACTGCATTCAATCATGCTGCATAAAATCCACTGCATTCAATCGGGATGCATTGGGCCTCGCTGCATGGAATACACTGCATTCAATCAGGCTGCATGGAATCCACTGCATTCAATGGGGATGCATTCTACAATGCTGCATGGAGTTCACTGCATTCAATCACAACGCATGTAATCCACTGCATTCCATCGGCATGCTTTGGGCCATGCTGCATAAAATCCACTGCATTCAATCGGGATGCATTGGGCCTCGCTGCATGGACTCCACTGCATACAATCGGGATCCATTGCGCCAAAATGCATGGAATACTCTGCATTCATTGACGCTGCATGGACTCCACTGCATTCAATCGGGATGCTTTGGGCCATGCTGCATAAAATCCACTGCATTCAACCATGCTGCATGGAATCAACTGCATTCAATCATGCTGCATAAAATTCACTGCATTCCATCGGGATGCATTGGGCCTCGCTGCATGGAATACACTGCATTCAATCACGCTGCATGGAATCCACTGCATTCAATGGGGGTGCATTCTACAATGCTGCATGGAGTTCACTGCATTCAATCACAATGCATGGAATCCACTGCATTCCATCGGGATGCTTTGGGCCATGCTGCATACAATCCACTGCATTCAATCGGGATGCATTGGGCCTCGCTGCATGGACTCCACTGCATACAATCGGGATCCATTGCGCCAAAATGCATGGAATCGACTGCATTTAATCACGGTGCATGGAATCCACTGCATTCAATCGGGATGCATTTTACCACACTGCTTGGATTACACTGCATTCAATCGCAATGCATAGAATCCACTGCATTCAATATGGATGCATTTTACCACTCTGCATGGAATCCACTGCATTTAATCACGCTGCATGTAATCCATGGAATTTAATCGGGATTCATTTTACTAAGCTGTATGGAATCGACTGCATTTAATCACGCTGCATGGAATCCACTGCATTCAATCGGGATTCATTTTACAAGGCTGCATGGAGTACACTGCATTCAATCACAATGCATGGAATCCACTGCATTCAAACGGGATGCTTTGGGCCATGCTGCATAAAATCCACTGCATTCAATCATGCTGCATGGAATCCACTGCATTCAATCGGGATGCATTTTACAAGGCTGCATGGATTACATTTCATACACTCAAAATGCATGGAATCCACTGCGTTCTATAGGGATGCTTTGGGCCATACTGCATAAAATACACTGCATTCAATTTGCTGCATGGAATCCACTGCATTCAATCATGCTGCATAAAATCCACTGCATTCAATCGGGATGCATTGGGCCTCGCTGCATGGAATACACTGCAATCAATCAGGCTGCATGGAATCCACTGCATTCAATGGGGATGCATTCTACAATGCTGCATGGAGTTCACTGCATTCAATCACAACGCATGTAATCCACTGCATTCCATCGGCATGCTTTGGGCCATGCTGCATAAAATCCACTGCATTCAATCGGGATGCATTGGGCCTCGCTGCATGGACTCCACTGCATACAATCGGGATCCATTGCGCCACAATGCATGGAATACTCTGCATTCAATCACGCTGCATGGAATCCACTGCATTCAATCGGGATGCATTTTTCCTCGCTGCATGGAGTACACTGCATTCAATCATGCTGCATAAAATCCACTGCATTCCATCGGGATGCTTTGGGCCATGCTGCATAAAATCCACTGCATTCAACCATGCTGCCTGGAATCCACTGCATTCAATCATGCTGCATAATAACCACTGCATTCAATCGGGATGCATTGGGCCTCGCTGCATGGAATAAACTGCATTCAATCAGGCTCCATGGAATCCACTGCATTCAATGGGGATGCATTCTACCATGCTGCATGGAGTTCACTGCATTCAATCACAATGCATGGAATCCACTGCATTCCATCGGGATGCTTTGGGCCATGCTGCTTACAATCCACTGCATTCAATCGGGATGCATTGGGCCTCGCTGCATGGACTCCACTGCATACAATCGGGATCCATTGCGCCACAATGCATGGAATACTCTGCATTCAATCACGCTGCATGGAATCCACTGCATTCAATCGGGATGCTTTGGGCCATGCTGCATAAAATCCACTGCATGCAATCATGCTGCATGGAATCCACTGCATTCAATCATGCTGCATAAAATCCACTGCATTCAATAGGGTTCCATTTCTTCTTCACGCTGCCTGGAATCCACTGCATTCAATCACACTGCATGGAATCCACTGCATTCAATCGGGATGCATTTTACCACTCTGCATGGAATCCACTGCATTCCATCACAATGCATAGAATCCACTGCATTCAATATGGATGCATTTTACCACTCTGCATGGAATCCACTGCATTTAATCACGCTGCATGTAATCCATGGAATTTAATCGGGATTCATTTTACTAAGCTGTATGGAATCGACTGCATTTAATCACGCTGCATGGAATCCACTGCATTCAATCGGGATTCATTTTACAAGGCTGCATGGAGTACACTGCATTCAATCACAATGCATGGAATCCACTGCATTCAAACGGGATGCTTTGGGCCATGCTGCATAAAATCCACTGCATTCAATCATGCTGCATGGAATCCACTGCATTCAATCATGCAGCATAAAATCCGCTGCATTCCATAGGGTTCCATTTCATTATGCTGCATGGAATACACTGCATTCAATCAGGCTGCATGGAATCCACTGCATTCAATCGGGATGCATTTTTCCTCGTTGCATGGACTACACTGCATTCCATCACAATGCATGGAATCCACTGCATTCATTCGGGAAGCTTTGGGCCATGCTGCATACAATCCACTGCATTCAATCGGGATGCACTGGGCCTCGCTGCATGGACTCCACTGCATATAATCGGGATCCATTGCGCCACAATGCATGGAATACTCTGCATTCAATGACGCTGAATGGAATCCACTGCATTGAATCGTGAAGATATGGGCCATGCTGCATAAAATCCACTGCATGCAATCATGCTGCATTGAATCCACTGCATTCAATCATGCTGCATAAAATCCACTGCATTCAATAGGGTTCCATTACTGCGCCCTGCACGGAATCCACTGCATTCAACCACGCTGCATGGAATCCACTGCATTCAATCGGGATGCATTTTACCACTCTGCATGGATTACACTGCATTTAATCACGCTGCATGTAATCCATGGAATTTAATCGGGATTCATTTTACTAAGCTGTATGGAATCGACTGCACTTAATCACGCTGCATGGAATCCACTGCATTCAATCGGGATGCATTTTACCACGTTGCATGCAGTTCACTGCATTCAATCACAATGCATGGAATCCACTGCATTCAATCGGGATGCTTTGGGCCATGCTGCATAAAATCCACTGCATTCAATCTTGCTTTTTGAATCCACTGCATTCAGTAATGCTGCATAAAATCCTTGCATTCAATTGGGTTCCATTTCTTCACGCTGCATGGAATACACTGCATTCAATCACGCTGCATGGAAACCACTGCATTCAATGGGGATGCATTTTTCCTCGCTGCATGGAGTACACTGCATTCAATCATGCTGCATAAAATCCACTGCATTCCATCGGGATGCTTTGGGCCATGCTGCATAAAATCCACTGCATTCAACCATGCTGCATGGAATCCACTGCATTCAATCATGCTGCATAAAATCCACTGCATTCAATCGGGATGCATTGGGCCTCGCTGCACGGAATAAACTGCATTCAATCAGGCTCCATGGAATCCACTGCATTCAATGGGGATGCATTCTACCATGCTGCATGGAGTTCACTGCATTCAATCACAATGCATGGAATCCACTGCATTCCATCGGGATGCTTTGGGCCATGCTGCATACAATCCACTGCATTCAATCGGGATGCATTGGGCCTCGCTGCACGGAATAAACTGCATTCAATCAGGCTCCATGGAATCCACTGCATTCAATGGGGATGCATTCTACCATGCTGCATGGAGTTCACTGCATTCAATCACAATGCATGGAATCCACTGCATTCCATCGGGATGCTTTGGGCCATGCTGCATACAATCCACTGCATTCAATCGGGATGCATTGGGCCTCGCTGCATGGACTCCACTGCATACAATCGGGATCCATTGCGCCAAAATGCATGGAATCGACTGCATTTAATCACGGTGCATGGAATCCACTGCATTCAATCGGGATGCATTTTACCACACTGCTTGGATTACACTGCATTCAATCGCAATGCATAGAATCCACTGCATTCAATATGGATGCATTTTACCACTCTGCATGGAATCCACTGCATTTAATCACGCTGCATGTAATCCATGGAATTTAATCGGGATACATTTTACTAAGCTGTATGGAATCGACTGCATTTAATCACGCTGCATGGAATCCACTGCATACAATCGGGATCCATTGCGCCAAAATGCATGGAATACTCTGCATTCATTGATGCTGCATGGACTCCACTGCATTCAATCGGGATGCTTTGGGCCATGCTGCATAAAATCCACTGCATTCAACCATGCTGCATGGAATCAACTGCATTCAATCATGCTGCATAAAATTCACTGCATTCCATCGGGATGCATTGGGCCTCGCTGCATGGAATACACTGCATTCAATCACGCTGCATGGAATCCACTGCATTAAATGGGGTTGCATTCTACAATGCTGCATGGAGTCCACTGCATTCAATCACAATGCATGGAATCCACTGCATTCCATCGGGATGCTTTGGGCCATGCTGCATACAATCTACTGCATTCAATCGGGATGCATTGGGCCTCGCTGCATGGACTCCACTGCATACAATCGGGATCCATTGCACCAAAATGCATGGAATCCTCCGCATGCAACGACGCTGCATGGACTCCACTGCATTCAATCGAGATGCTTTGGGCCATGCTGCATAAAATCCATTGAATTCAATCATGCTGCATGGAATCCACTGCATTCAATCATGCTGTATAAAATCCACTGCATTCAATAGGGTTCCATTTCTTCACGTGGCATCGAATCCACTGCATTCAATCACGCTGCATGGAATCCACTGCATTCAATCGGGATGCATTGGGCCTCGCTGCATGGACTCCACTGCATACAATCGGGATCCATTGCGCCAAAATGCATGGAATCGACTGCATTTAATCACGGTGCATGGAATCCACTGCATTCAATCGGGATGCATTTTACCACACTGCTTGGATTACACTGCATTCAATCGCAATGCATAGAATCCACTGCATTCAATATGGATGCATTTTACCACTCTGCATGGAATCCACTGCATTTAATCACGCTGCATGTAATCCATGGAATTTAATCGGGATTCATTTTACTAAGCTGTATGGAATCGACTGCATTTAATCACGCTGCATGGAATCCACTGCATTCAATCGGGATTCATTTTACAAGGCTGCATGGAGTACACTGCATGCAATCACAATGCATGGAATCCACTGCATTCAAACGGGATGCTTTGGGCCATGTTGCATAAAATCCACTGCATTCAATCATGCTGCATGGAATCCACTGCATTCAATCGGGATGCATTTTACAAGGCTGCATGGATTACATTTCATACACTCAAAATGCATGGAATCCACTGCGTTCTATAGGGATGCTTTGGGCCATACTGCATAAAATACACTGCATTCAATTTGCTGCATGGAATCCACTGCATTCAATCATGCTGAATAAAATCCACTGCATTCAATAGGGTTCCATTTCTTCACGCTGCATGGAATACACTGCATTCCATCAGGCTCCATGAAATCCACTGCATTCAATGGGGATGCATTCTACAATGCTGCATGGAGTTCACTGCATGCAATCACAATGCATGTAATCCACTGCATTCCATCGGGATGCTTTGGGCCATGCTGCATAAAATCCACTGCATTCACCCATGCTGCATGGAATCCACTGCATTCAATCATGCTGCATAAAATCCACTGCATTCAATAGGGTTCCATTACTGCGCCCTGCACGGAATCCACTGCATTCAACCACGCTGCATGGAATCCACTGCATTCAATCGGGATGCATTTTACCACTCTGCATGGATTACACTGCATTTAATCACGCTGCATGTAATCCATGGAATTTAATCGGGATTCATTTTACTAAGCTGTATGGAATCGACTGCACTTAATCACGCTGCATGGAATCCACTGCATTCAATCGGGATGCATTTTACCACGTTGCATGCAGTTCACTGCATTCAATCACAATGCATGGAATCCACTGCATTCAATCGGGATGCTTTGGGCCATGCTGCATAAAATCCACTGCATTCAATCTTGCTTTTTGAATCCACTGCATTCAGTAATGCTGCATAAAATCCTTGCATTCAATTGGGTTCCATTTCTTCACGCTGCATGGAATACACTGCATTCAATCACGCTGCATGGAAACCACTGCATTCAATGGGGATGCATTTTTCCTCGCTGCATGGAGTACACTGCATTCAATCATGCTGCATAAAATCCACTGCATTCCATCGGGATGCTTTGGGCCATGCTGCATAAAATCCACTGCATTCAACCATGCTGCATGGAATCCACTGCATTCAATCATGCTGCATAAAATCCACTGCATTCAATCGGGATGCATTGGGCCTCGCTGCACGGAATACACAGCATTCAATCAGGCTCCATGGAATCCACTGCATTCAATGGGGATGCATTCTACCATGCTGCATGGAGTTCACTGCATTCAATCACAATGCATGGAATCCACTGCATTCCATCGGGATGCTTTGGGCCTCGCTGCATGGACTCCACTGCATACAATCGGGATCCATTGCGCCACAATGCATGGAATACTCTGCATTCAATGACGCTGCATGGAATCCACTGCATTCAATCGGGATGCTTTGGGCCATGCTGCATAAAATCCACTGCATGCAATCATGCTGCATGGAATCCACTGCATTCAATCATGCTGCATAAAATCCACTGCATTCAATAGGGTTCCATTTCTTCTTCACGCTGCCTGGAATCCACTGCATTCAATCACACTGCATGGAATCCACTGCATTCAATCGGGATGCATTTTACCACACTGCTTGGATTACACTGCATTCAATCGCAATGCATAGAATCCACTGCATTCAATATGGATGCATTTTACCACTCTGCATGGAATCCACTGCATTTAATCACGCTGCATGTAATCCATGGAATTTAATCGGGATTCATTTTACTATGCTGTATGGAATCGACTGCATTTAATCACGCTGCATGGAATCCACTGCATTCAATCGGGATTCATTTTACAAGGCTGCATGGAGTACACTGCATGCAATCACAATGCATGGAATCCACTGCATTCAAACGGGATGCTTTGGGCCATGCTGCATAAAATCCACTGCATTCAATCATGCTGCATGGAATCCACTGCATTCAATCGGGATGCATTTTACAAGGCTGCATGGATTACATTTCATACACTCAAAATGCATGGAATCCACTGCGTTCTATAGGGATGCTTTGGGCCATACTGCATAAAATACACTGCATTCAATTTGCTGCATGGAATCCACTGCATTCAATCATGCTGCATAAAATCCACTGCATTCAATCGGGATGCATTGGGCCTCGCTGCATGGAATACACTGCATTCAATCAGGCTGCATGGAATCCACTGCATTCAATGGGGATGCATTCTACAATGCTGCATGGAGTTCACTGCATTCAATCACAACGCATGTAATCCACTGCATTCCATCGGCATGCTTTGGGCCATGCTGCATAAAATCCACTGCATTCAATCGGGATGCATTGGGCCTCGCTGCATGGACTCCACTGCATACAATCGGGATCCATTGCGCCAAAATGCATGGAATACTCTGCATTCATGGACGCTGCATGGACTCCACTGCATTCAATCGGGATGCTTTGGGCCATGCTGCATAAAATCCACTGCATTCAACCATGCTGCATGGAATCAACTGCATTCAATCATGCTGCATAAAATTCACTGCATTCCATCGGGATGCATTGGGCCTCGCTGCATGGAATACACTGCATTCAATCACGCTGCATGGAATCCACTGCATTCAATGGGGGTGCATTCTACAATGCTGCATGGAATTCACTGCATTCAATCACAATGCATGGAATCCACTGCATTCCATCGGGATGCTTTGGGCCATGCTGCATACAATCCACTGCATTCAATCGGGATGCATTGGGCCTCGCTGCATGGACTCCACTGCATACAATCGGGATCCATTGCACCAAAATGCATGGAATCCTCCGCATGCAACGACGCTGCATGGACTCCACTGCATTCAATCGGGATGCTTTGGGCCATGCTGCATAAAATCCATTGAATTCAATCATGCTGCATTGAATCCACTGCATTCAATCATGCTGTATAAAATCCACTGCATTCAATAGGGTTCCATTTCTTCACGTGACATCGAATCCACTGCATTCAATCACGCTGCATGGAATCCACTGCATTCAATCGGGATGCATTTTTCCTCGCTGCATGGAGTACACTGCATTCAATCATGCTGCATAAAATCCACTGCATTCAATCATGCTGCATGGAATCCACTGCATTCAATCATGCAGCATAAAATCCGCTGCATTCCATAGGGTTCCATTTCTTCATGCTGCATGGAATACACTGCATTCAATCAGGCTGCATGGAATCCACTGCATTCAATCGGGATGCATTTTTCCTCGTTGCATGGACTACACTGCATTCCATCACAATGCATGGAATCCACTGCATTCAATCGGGAAGCTTTGGGCCATGCTGCATACAATCCACTGCATTCAATCGGGATGCACTGGGCCTCGCTGCATGGACTCCACTGCATATAATCGGGATCCATTGCGCCACAATGCATGGAATACTCTGCATTCAATGACGCTGAATGGAATCCACTGCATTGAATCGTGAAGATATGTGCCATGCTGCATAAAATCCACTGCATGCAATCATGCTGCATTGAATCCACTGCATTCAATCATGCTGCATAAAATCCACTGCATTCAATAGGGTTCCATTACTGCGCCCTGCACGGAATCCACTGCATTCAACCACGCTGCATGGAATCCACTGCATTCAATCGGGATGCATTTTACCACTCTGCATGGATTACACTGCATTTAATCACGCTGCATGTAATCCATGGAATTTAATCGGGATTCATTTTACTAAGCTGTATGGAATCGACTGCACTTAATCACGCTGCATGGAATCCACTGCATTCAATCGGGATGCATTTTACCACGTTGCATGCAGTTCACTGCATTCAATCACAATGCATGGAATCCACTGCATTCAATCGGGATGCTTTGGGCCATGCTGCATAAACTCCACTGCATTCAATCTTGCTTTTTGAATCCACTGCATTCAGTAATGCTGCATAAAATCCTTGCATTCAATTGGGTTCCATTTCTTCACGCTGCATGGAATACACTGCATTCAATCACGCTGCATGGAAACCACTGCATTCAATCGGGATGCATTTTTCCTCGCTGCATGGAGTACACTGCATTCAATCATGCTGCATAAAATCCACTGCATTCCATCGGGATGCTTTGGGCCATGCTGCATAAAATCCACTGCATTCAACCATGCTGCATGGAATCCACTGCATTCAATCATGCTGCATAAAATCCACTGCATTCAATCGGGATGCATTGGGCCTCGCTGCACGGAATAAACTGCATTCAATCAGGCTCCATGGAATCCACTGCATTCAATGGGGATGCATTCTACCATGCTGCATGGAGTTCACTGCATTCAATCACAATGCATGGAATCCACTGCATTCCATCGGGATGCTTTGGGCCATGCTGCATACAATCCACTGCATTCAATCGGGATGCATTGGGCCTCGCTGCATGGACTCCACTGCATACAATCGGGATCCATTGCGCCAAAATGCATGGAATCGACTGCATTTAATCACGGTGCATGGAATCCACTGCATTCAATCGGGATGCATTTTACCACACTGCTTGGATTACACTGCATTCAATCGCAATGCATAGAATCCACTGCATTCAATATGGATGCATTTTACCACTCTGCATGGAATCCACTGCATTTAATCACGCTGCATGTAATCCATGGAATTTAATCGGGATTCATTTTACTAAGCTGTATGGAATCGACTGCACTTAATCACGCTGCATGGAATCCACTGCATTCAATCGGGATTCATTTTACAAGGCTGCATGGAGTACACTGCATTCAATCACAATGCATGGAATCCACTGCATTCAAACGGGATGCTTTGGGCCATGCTGCATAAAATCCACTGCATTCAATCATGCTGCATGGAATCCACTGCATTCAATCGGGATGCATTTTACAAGGCTGCATGGATTACATTTCATACACTCAAAATGCATGGAATCCACTGCGTTCTATAGGGATGCTTTGGGCCATACTGCATAAAATACACTGCATTCAATTTGCTGCATGGAATCCACTGCATTCAATCATGCTGAATAAAATCCACTGCATTCAATAGGGTTCCATTTCTTCACGCTGCATGGAATACACTGCATTCCATCAGGCTCCATGAAATCCACTGCATTCAATGGGGATGCATTCTACAATGCTGCATGGAGTTCACTGCATGCAATCACAATGCATGTAATCCACTGCATTCCATCGGGATGCTTTGGGCCATGCTGCATAAAATCCACTGCATTCACCCATGCTGCATGGAATCCACTGCATTCAATCATGCTGCATAAAATCCACTGCATTCAATCGGGATGCATTGGGCCTCGCTGCATGGAATACACTGCATTCAATCAGGCTGCATGGAATCCACTGCATTCAATGGGGATGCATTCTACAATGCTGCATGGAGTTCACTGCATTCAATCACAACGCATGTAATCCACTGCATTCCATCGGCATGCTTTGGGCCATGCTGCATAAAATCCACTGCATTCAATCGGGATGCATTGGGCCTCGCTGCATGGACTCCACTGCATACAATCGGGATCCATTGCGCCAAAATGCATGGAATACTCTGCATTCATTGACGCTGCATGGACTCCACTGCATTCAATCGGGATGCTTTGGGCCATGCTGCATAAAATCCACTGCATTCAACCATGCTGCATGGAATCAACTGCATTCAATCATGCTGCATAAAATTCACTGCATTCCATCGGGATGCATTGGGCCTCGCTGCATGGAATACACTGCATTCAATCACGCTGCATGGAATCCACTGCATTCAATGGGGGTGCATTCTACAATGCTGCATGGAGTTCACTGCATTCAATCACAATGCATGGAATCCACTGCATTCCATCGGGATGCTTTGGGCCATGCTGCATACAATCCACTGCATTCAATCGGGATGCATTGGGCCTCGCTGCATGGACTCCACTGCATACAATCGGGATCCATTGCGCCAAAATGCATGGAATCGACTGCATTTAATCACGGTGCATGGAATCCACTGCATTCAATCGGGATGCATTTTACCACACTGCTTGGATTACACTGCATTCAATCGCAATGCATAGAATCCACTGCATTCAATATGGATGCATTTTACCACTCTGCATGGAATCCACTGCATTTAATCACGCTGCATGTAATCCATGGAATTTAATCGGGATTCATTTTACTAAGCTGTATGGAATCGACTGCATTTAATCACGCTGCATGGAATCCACTGCATTCAATCGGGATTCATTTTACAAGGCTGCATGGAGTACACTGCATTCAATCACAATGCATGGAATCCACTGCATTCAAACGGGATGCTTTGGGCCATGCTGCATAAAATCCACTGCATTCAATCATGCTGCATGGAATCCACTGCATTCAATCGGGATGCATTTTACAAGGCTGCATGGATTACATTTCATACACTCAAAATGCATGGAATCCACTGCGTTCTATAGGGATGCTTTGGGCCATACTGCATAAAATACACTGCATTCAATTTGCTGCATGGAATCCACTGCATTCAATCATGCTGCATAAAATCCACTGCATTCAATCGGGATGCATTGGGCCTCGCTGCATGGAATACACTGCATTCAATCAGGCTGCATGGAATCCACTGCATTCAATGGGGATGCATTCTACAATGCTGCATGGAGTTCACTGCATTCAATCACAACGCATGTAATCCACTGCATTCCATCGGCATGCTTTGGGCCATGCTGCATAAAATCCACTGCATTCAATCGGGATGCATTGGGCCTCGCTGCATGGACTCCACTGCATACAATCGGGATCCATTGCGCCACAATGCATGGAATACTCTGCATTCAATCACGCTGCATGGAATCCACTGCATTCAATCGGGATGCATTTTTCCTCGCTGCATGGAGTACACTGCATTCAATCATGCTGCATAAAATCCACTGCATTCCATCGGGATGCTTTGGGCCATGCTGCATAAAATCCACTGCATTCAACCATGCTGCCTGGAATCCACTGCATTCAATCATGCTGCATAATAACCACTGCATTCAATCGGGATGCATTGGGCCTCGCTGCATGGAATAAACTGCATTCAATCAGGCTCCATGGAATCCACTGCATTCAATGGGGATGCATTCCACCATGCTGCATGGAGTTCACTGCATTCAATCACAATGCATGGAATCCACTGCATTCCATCGGGATGCTTTGGGCCATGCTGCTTACAATCCACTGCATTCAATCGGGATGCATTGGGCCTCGCTGCATGGACTCCACTGCATACAATCGGGATCCATTGCACCACAATGCATGGAATACTCTGCATTCAATCACGCTGCATGGAATCCACTGCATTCAATCGGGATGCTTTGGGCCATGCTGCATAAAATCCACTGCATGCAATCATGCTGCATGGAATCCACTGCATTCAATCATGCTGCATAAAATCCACTGCATTCAATAGGGTTCCATTTCTTCTTCACGCTGCCTGGAATCCACTGCATTCAATCACACTGCATGGAATCCACTGCATTCAATCGGGATGCATTTTACCACACTGCTTGGATTACACTGCATTCAATCGCAATGCATAGAATCCACTGCATTCAATATGGATGCATTTTACCACTCTGCATGGAATCCACTGCATTTAATCACGCTGCATGTAATCCATGGAATTTAATCGGGATTCATTTTACTAAGCTGTATGGAATCGACTGCATTTAATCACGCTGCATGGAATCCACTGCATTCAATCGGGATTCATTTTACAAGGCTGCATGGAGTACACTGCATTCAATCACAATGCATGGAATCCACTGCATTCAAACGGGATGCTTTGGGCCATGCTGCATAATATCCACTGCATTCAATCATGCTGCATGGAATCCACTGCATTCAATCATGCAGCATAAAATCCGCTGCATTCCATTGGGTTCCATTTCTTCATGCTGCATGGAATACACTGCATTCAATCAGGCTGCATGGAATCCACTGCATTCAATCGGGATGCATTTTTCCTCGTTGCATGGACTACACTGCATTCCATCACAATGCATGGAATCCACTGCATTCAATCGGGAAGCTTTGGGCCATGCTGCATACAATCCACTGCATTCAATCGGGATGCACTGGGCCTCGCTGCATGGACTCCACTGCATATAATCGGGATCCATTGCGCCACAATGCATGGAATACTCTGCATTCAATGACGCTGAATGGAATCCACTGCATTGAATCGTGAAGATATGGGCCATGCTGCATAAAATCCACTGCATGCAATCATGCTGCATTGAATCCACTGCATTCAATCATGCTGCATAAAATCCACTGCATTCAATAGGGTTCCATTATTGCGCCCTGCACGGAATCCACTGCATTCAACCACGCTGCATGGAATCCACTGCATTCAATCGGGATGCATTTTACCACTCTGCATGGATTACACTGCATTTAATCACGCTGCATGTAATCCATGGAATTTAATCGGGATTCATTTTACTAAGCTGTATGGAATCGACTGCACTTAATCACGCTGCATGGAATCCACTGCATTCAATCGGGATGCATTTTACCACGTTGCATGCAGTTCACTGCATTCAATCACAATGCATGGAATCCACTGCATTCAATCGGGATGCTTTGGGCCATGCTGCATAAAATCCACTGCATTCAATCTTGCTTTTTGAATCCACTGCATTCAGTAATGCTGCATAAAATCCTTGCATTCAATTGGGTTCCATTTCTTCACGCTGCATGGAATACACTGCATTCAATCACGCTGCATGGAAACCACTGCATTCAATGGGGATGCATTTTTCCTCGCTGCATGGAGTACACTGCATTCAATCATGCTGCATAAAATCCACTGCATTCCATCGGGATGCTTTGGGCCATGCTGCATAAAATCCACTGCATTCAACCATGCTGCATGGAATCCACTGCATTCAATCATGCTGCATAAAATCCACTGCATTCAATCGGGATGCATTGGGCCTCGCTGCACGGAATAAACTGCATTCAATCAGGCTCCATGGAATCCACTGCATTCAATGGGGATGCATTCTACCATGCTGCATGGAGTTCACTGCATTCAATCACAATGCATGGAATCCACTGCATTCCATCGGGATGCTTTGGGCCATGCTGCATACAATCCACTGCATTCAATCGGGATGCATTGGGCCTCGCTGCATGGACTCCACTGCATACAATCGGGATCCATTGCGCCAAAATGCATGGAATCGACTGCATTTAATCACGGTGCATGGAATCCACTGCATTCAATCGGGATGCATTTTACCACACTGCTTGGATTACACTGCATTCAATCGCAATGCATAGAATCCACTGCATTCAATATGGATGCATTTTACCACTCTGCATGGAATCCACTGCATTTAATCACGCTGCATGTAATCCATGGAATTTAATCGGGATTCATTTTACTAAGCTGTATGGAATCGACTGCACTTAATCACGCTGCATGGAATCCACTGCATTCAATCGGGATTCATTTTACAAGGCTGCATGGAGTACACTGCATTCAATCACAATGCATGGAATCCACTGCATTCAAACGGGATGCTTTGGGCCATGCTGCATAAAATCCACTGCATTCAATCATGCTGCATGGAATCCACTGCATTCAATCGGGATGCATTTTACAAGGCTGCATGGATTACATTTCATACACTCAAAATGCATGGAATCCACTGCGTTCTATAGGGATGCTTTGGGCCATACTGCATAAAATACACTGCATTCAATTTGCTGCATGGAATCCACTGCATTCAATCATGCTGAATAAAATCCACTGCATTCAATAGGGTTCCATTTCTTCACGCTGAATGGAATACACTTCATTCAATCAGGCTCCATGAAATCCACTGCATTCAATGGGGATGCATTCTACAATGCTGCATGGAGTTCACTGCATGCAATCACAATGCATGTAATCCGCTGCATTCCATCGGGATGCTTTGGGCCATGCTGCATAAAATCCACTGCTTTCAACCATGCTGCATGGAATCCACTGCATTCAATCATGCTGCATAAAATCCACTGCATTCAATCGGGATGCATTGGGCCTCGCTGCATGGAATACACTGCATTCAATCAGGCTGCATGGAATCCACTGCATTCAATGGGGATGCATTCTACAATGCTGCATGGAGTTCACTGCATTCAATCACAACGCATGTAATCCACTGCATTCCATCGGCATGCTTTGGGCCATGCTGCATAAAATCCACTGCATTCAATTGGGATGCATTGGGCCTCGCTGCATGGACTCCACTGCATACAATCGGGATCCATTGCGCCAAAATGCATGGAATACTCTGCATTCATTGACGCTGCATGGACTCCACTGCATTCAATCGGGATGCTTTGGGCCATGCTGCATAAAATCCACTGCATTCAACCATGCTGCATGGAATCAACTGCATTCAATCATGCTGCATAAAATTCACTGCATTCCATCGGGATGCATTGGGCCTCGCTGCATGGAATACACTGCATTCAATCACGCTGCATGGAATCCACTGCATTCAATGGGGGTGCATTCTACAATGCTGCATGGAGTTCACTGCATTCAATCACAACGCATGTAATCCACTGCATTCCATCGGGATGCTTTGGGCCATGCTGCATACAATCCACTGCATTCAATCAGGATGCATTGGGCCTCGCTGCATGGACTCCACTGCATACAATCGGGATCCATTGCGCCAAAATGCATGGAATCGACTGCATTTAATCACGGTGCATGGAATCCACTGCATTCAATCGGGATGCATTTTACCACACTGCTTGGATTACACTGCATTCAATCGCAATGCATAGAATCCACTGCATTCAATATGGATGCATTTTACCACTCTGCATGGAATCCACTGCATTTAATCACGCTGCATGTAATCCATGGAATTTAATCGGGATTCATTTTACTAAGCTGTATGGAATCGACTGCATTTAATCACGCTGCATGGAATCCACTGCATTCAATCGGGATTCATTTTACAAGGCTGCATGGAGTACACTGCATTCAATCACAATGCATGGAATCCACTGCATTCAAACGGGATGCTTTGGGCCATGCTGCATAAAATCCACTGCATTCAATCATGCTGCATGGAATCCACTGCATTCAATCGGGATGCATTTTACAAGGCTGCATGGATTACATTTCATACACTCAAAATGCATGGAATCCACTGCGTTCTATAGGGATGCTTTGGGCCATACTGCATAAAATACACTGCATACAATTTGCTGCATGGAAAACACTGCATTCAATCATGCTGCATAAAATCCACTGCATTCAATCGGGATGCATTGGGCCTCGCTGCATGGAATACACTGCATTCAATCAGGCTGCATGGAATCCACTGCATTCAATGGGGATGCATTCTACAATGCTGCATGGAGTTCACTGCATTCAATCACAACGCATGTAATCCACTGCATTCCATCGGCATGCTTTGGGCCATGCTGCATAAAATCCACTGCATTCAATCGGGATGCATTGGGCCTCGCTGCATGGACTCCACTGCATACAATCGGGATCCATTGCGCCAAAATGCATGGAATACTCTGCATTCATTGATGGTGCATGGACTCCACTGCATTCAATCGGGATGCTTTGGGCCATGCTGCATAAAATCCACTGCATTCAACCATGCTGCATGGAATCAACTGCATTCAATCATGCTGCATAAAATTCACTGCATTCCATCGGGATGCATTGGGCCTCGCTGCATGGAATACACTGCATTCAATCACGCTGCATGGAATCCACTGCATTAAATGGGGTTGCATTCTACAATGCTGCATGGAGTCCACTGCATTCAATCACAATGCATGGAATCCACTGCATTCCATCGGGATGCTTTGGGCCATGCTGCATACAATCCACTGCATTCAATCGGGATGCATTGGGCCTCGCTGCATGGACTCCACTGCATACAATCGGGATCCATTGCACCAAAATGCATGGAATCCTCCGCATGCAACGACGCTGCATGGACTCCACTGCATTCAATCGAGATGCTTTGGGCCATGCTGCATAAAATCCATTGAATTCAATCATGCTGCATGGAATCCACTGCATTCAATCATGCTGTATAAAATCCACTGCATTCAATAGGGTTCCATTTCTTCACGTGGCATCGAATCCACTGCATTCAATCACGCTGCATGGAATCCACTGCATTCAATCGGGATGCATTGGGCCTCGCTGCATGGACTCCACTGCATACAATCGGGATCCATTGCGCCAAAATGCATGGAATCGACTGCATTTAATCACGGTGCATGGAATCCACTGCATTCAATCGGGATGCATTTTACCACACTGCTTGGATTACACTGCATTCAATCGCAATGCATAGAATCCACTGCATTCAATATGGATGCATTTTACCACTCTGCATGGAATCCACTGCATTTAATCACGCTGCATGTACTCCATGGAATTTAATCGGGATTCATTTTACTAAGCTGTATGGAATCGACTGCATTTAATCACGCTGCATGGAATCCACTGCATTCAATCGGGATTCATTTTACAAGGCTGCATGGAGTACACTGCATTCAATCACAATGCATGGAATCCACTGCATTCAAACGGGATGCTTTGGGCCATGCTGCATAAAATCCACTGCATTCAATCATGCTGCATGGAATCCACTGCATTCAATCGGGATGCATTTTACAAGGCTGCATGGATTACATTTCATACACTCAAAATGCATGGAATCCACTGCGTTCTATAGGGATGCTTTGGGCCATACTGCATAAAATACACTGCATTCAATTTGCTGCATGGAATCCACTGCATTCAATCATGCTGAATAAAATCCACTGCATTCAATAGGGTTCCATTTCTTCACGCTGCATGGAATACACTGCATTCCATCAGGCTCCATGAAATCCACTGCATTCAATGGGGATGCATTCTACAATGCTGCATGGAGTTCACTGCATGCAATCACAATGCATGTAATCCACTGCATTCCATCGGGATGCTTTGGGCCATGCTGCATAAAATCCACTGCATTCACCCATGCTGCATGGAATCCACTGCATTCAATCATGCTGCATAAAATCCACTGCATTCAATCGGGATGCATTGGTCCTCGCTGCATGGAATACACTGCATTCAATCAGGCTGCATGGAATCCACTGCATTCAATGGGGATGCATTCTACAATGCTGCATGGAGTTCACTGCATTCAATCACAACGCATGTAATCCACTGTATTCCATCGGGATGCTTTGGGCCATGCTGCATACAATCCACTGCATTCAATCGGGATGCATTGGGCCTCGCTGCATGGACTCCACTGCATACAATCGGGATCCATTGCGCCAAAATGCATGGAATCCTCCGCATGCAACGACGCTGCATGGACTCCACTGCATTCAATCGGGATGCTTTGGGCCATGCTGCATAAAATCCACTGCATTCAACCATGCTGCATGGAATCAACTGCATTCAATCATGCTGCATAAAATTCACTGCATTCCATCGGGATGCATTGGGCCTCGCTGCATGGAATACACTGCATTCAATCACGCTGCATGGAATCCACTGCATTCCATCGGGATGCTTTGGGCCATGCTGCATACAATCCACTGCATTCAATCGGGATGCATTGGGCCTCGCTGCATGGACTCCACTGCATACAATCGGGATCCATTGCGCCAAAATGCATGGAATCGACTGCATTTAATCACGGTGCATGGAATCCACTGCATTCAATCGGGATGCATTTTACCACACTGCTTGGATTACACTGCATTCAATCGCAATGCATAGAATCCACTGCATTCAATATGGATGCATTTTACCACTCTGCATGGAATCCACTGCATTTAATCACGCTGCATGTAATCCATGGAATTTAATCGGGATTCATTTTACTAAGCTGTATGGAATCGACTGCATTTAATCACGCTGCATGGAATCCACTGCATTCAATCGGGATTCATTTTACAAGGCTGCATGGAGTACACTGCATTCAATCACAATGCATGGAATCCACTGCATTCAAACGGGATGCTTTGGGCCATGCTGCATAAAATCCACTGCATTCAATCATGCTGCATGGAATCCACTGCATTCAATCGGGATGCATTTTACAAGGCTGCATGGATTACATTTCATACACTCAAAATGCATGGAATCCACTGCGTTCTATAGGGATGCTTTGGGCCATACTGCATAAAATACACTGCATTCAATTTGCTGCATGGAATCCACTGCATTCAATCATGCTGCATAAAATCCACTGCATTCAATCGGGATGCATTGGGCCTCGCTGCATGGAATACACTGCATTCAATCAGGCTGCATGGAATCCACTGCATTCAATGGGGATGCATTCTACAATGCTGCATGGAGTTCACTGCATTCAATCACAACGCATGTAATCCACTGCATTCCATCGGCATGCTTTGGGCCATGCTGCATAAAATCCACTGCATTCAATCGGGATGCATTGGGCCTCGCTGCATGGACTCCACTGCATACAATCGGGATCCATTGCGCCAAAATGCATGGAATACTCTGCATTCATTGACGCTGCATGGACTCCACTGCATTCAATCGGGATGCTTTGGGCCATGCTGCATAAAATCCACTGCATTCAACCATGCTGCATGGAATCAACTGCATTCAATCATGCTGCATAAAATTCACTGCATTCCATCGGGATGCATTGGGCCTCGCTGCATGGAATACACTGCATTCAATCACGCTGCATGGAATCCACTGCATTCAATGGGGGTGCATTCTACAATGCTGCATGGAGTTCACTGCATTCAATCACAACGCATGTAATCCACTGCATTCCATCGGGTTGCTTTGGGCCATGCTGCATACAATCCACTGCATTCAATCAGGATGCATTGGGCCTCGCTGCATGGACTCCACTGCATACAATCGGGATCCATTGCGCCAAAATGCATGGAATCGACTGCATTTAATCACGGTGCATGGAATCCACTGCATTCAATCGGGATGCATTTTACCACACTGCTTGGATTACACTGCATTCAATCGCAATGCATAGAATCCACTGCATTCAATATGGATGCATTTTACCACTCTGCATGGAATCCACTGCATTTAATCACGCTGCATGTAATCCATGGAATTTAATCGGGATTCATTTTACTAAGCTGTATGGAATCGACTGCATTTAATCACGCTGCATGGAATCCACTGCATTCAATCAGGATTCATTTTACAAGGCTGCATGGAGTACACTGCATTCAATCACAATGCATGGAATCCACTGCATTCAAACGGGATGCTTTGGGCCATGCTGCATAAAATCCACTGCATTCAATCATGCTGCATGGAATCCACTGCATTCAATCGGGATGCATTTTACAAGGCTGCATGGATTACATTTCATACACTCAAAATGCATGGAATCCACTGCGTTCTATAGGGATGCTTTGGGCCATACTGCATAAAATACACTGCATACAATTTGCTGCATGGAAAACACTGCATTCAATCATGCTGCATAAAATCCACTGCATTCAATCGGGATGCATTGGGCCTCGCTGCATGGAATACACTGCATTCAATCAGGCTGCATGGAATCCACTGCATTCAATGGGGATGCATTCTATAATGCTGCATGGAGTTCACTGCATTCAATCACAACGCATGTAATCCACTGCATTCCATCGGCATGCTTTGGGCCATGCTGCATAAAATCCACTGCATTCAATCGGGATGCATTGGGCCTCGCTGCATGGACTCCACTGCATACAATCGGGATCCATTGCGCCAAAATGCATGGAATACTCTGCATTCATTGATGCTGCATGGACTCCACTGCATTCAATCGGGATGCTTTGGGCCATGCTGCATAAAATCCACTGCATTCAACCATGCTGCATGGAATCAACTGCATTCAATCATGCTGCATAAAATACACTGCATTCCATCGGGATGCATTGGGCCTCGCTGCATGGAATACACTGCATTCAATCACGCTGCATGGAATCCACTGCATTAAATGGGGGTGCATTCTACAATGCTGCATGGAGTCCACTGCATTCAATCACAATGCATGGAATCCACTGCATTCCATCGGGATGCTTTGGGCCATGCTGCATACAATCCACTGCATTCAATCGGGATGCATTGGGCCTCGCTGCATGGACTCCACTGCATACAATCGGGATCCATTGCACCAAAATGCATGGAATCCTCCGCATGCAACGACGCTGCATGGACTCCACTGCATTCAATCGAAATGCTTTGGGCCATGCTGCATAAAATCCATTGAATTCAATCATGCTGCATGGAATCCACTGCATTCAATCATGCTGTATAAAATCCACTGCATTCAATAGGTTTCCATTTCTTCACGTGGCATCGAATCCACTGCATTCAATCACGCTGCATGGAATCCACTGCATTCAATCGGGATGCATTGGGCCTCGCTGCATGGACTCCACTGCATACAATCGGGATCCATTGCGCCAAAATGCATGGAATCGACTGCATTTAATCACGGTGCATGGAATCCACTGCATTCAATCGGGATGCATTTTACCACACTGCTTGGATTACACTGCATTCAATCGCAATGCATAGAATCCACTGCATTCAATATGGATGCATTTTACCACTCTGCATGGAATCCACTGCATTTAATCACGCTGCATGTACTCCATGGAATTTAATCGGGATTCATTTTACTAAGCTGTATGGAATCGACTGCATTTAATCACGCTGCATGGAATCCACTGCATTCAATCGGGATTCATTTTACAAGGCTGCATGGAGTACACTGCATTCAATCACAATGCATGGAATCCACTGCATTCAAACGGGATGCTTTGGGCCATGCTGCATAAAATCCACTGCATTCAATCATGCTGCATGGAATCCACTGCATTCAATCGGGATGCATTTTACAAGGCTGCATGGATTACATTTCATACACTCAAAATGCATGGAATCCACTGCGTTCTATAGGGATGCTTTGGGCCATACTGCATAAAATACACTGCATTCAATTTGCTGCATGGAATCCACTGCATTCAATCATGCTGAATAAAATCCACTGCATTCAATAGGGTTCCATTTCTTCACGCTGCATGGAATACACTGCATTCCATCAGGCTCCATGAAATCCTCTGCATTCAATGGGGATGCATTCTACAATGCTGCATGGAGTTCACTGCATGCAATCACAATGCATGTAATCCACTGCATTCCATCGGGATGCTTTGGGCCATGCTGCATAAAATCCACTGCATTCACCCATGCTGCATGGAATCCACTGCATTCAATCATGCTGCATAAAATCCACTGCATTCAATCGGGATGCATTGGGCCTCGCTGCATGGAATACACTGCATTCAATCAGGCTGCATGGAATCCACTGCATTCAATGGGGATGCATTCTACAATGCTGCATGGAGTTCACTGCATTCAATCACAACGCATGTAATCCACTGTATTCCATCGGGATGCTTTGGGCCATGCTGCATAAAATCCACTGCATTCAATCGGGATGCATTGGGCCTCGCTGCATGGACTCCACTGCATACAATCGGGATCCATTGCGCCAAAATGCATGGAATCCTCCGCATGCAACGACGCTGCATGGACTCCACTGCATTCAATCGGGATGCTTTGGGCCATGCTGCATAAAATCCACTGCATTCAACCATGCTGCATGGAATCAACTGCATTCAATCATGCTGCATAAAATTCACTGCATTCCATCGGGATGCATTGGGCCTCGCTGCATGGAATACACTGCATTCAATCACGCTGCATGGAATCCACTGCATTCAATGGGGGTGCATTCTACAATGCTGCATGGAGTTCACTGCATTCAATCACAATGCATGGAATCCACTGCATTCCATCGGGATGCTTTGGGCCATGCTGCATACAATCCACTGCATTCAATCGGGATGCATTGGGCCTCGCTGCATGGACTCCACTGCATACAATCGGGATCCATTGCGCCAAAATGCATGGAATCGACTGCATTTAATCACGGTGCATGGAATCCACTGCATTCAATCGGGATGCATTTTACCACACTGCTTGGATTACACTGCATTCAATCGCAATGCATAGAATCCACTGCATTCAATATGGATGCATTTTACCACTCTGCATGGAATCCACTGCATTTAATCACGCTGCATGTAATCCATGGAATTTAATCGGGATTCATTTTACTAAGCTGTATGGAATCGACTGCATTTAATCACGCTGCATGGAATCCACTGCATTCAATCGGGATTCATTTTACAAGGCTGCATGGAGTACACTGCATTCAATCACAATGCATGGAATCCACTGCATTCAAACGGGATGCTTTGGGCCATGCTGCATAAAATCCACTGCATTCAATCATGCTGCATGGAATCCACTGCATTCAATCGGGATGCATTTTACAAGGCTGCATGGATTACATTTCATACACTCAAAATGCATGGAATCCACTGCGTTCTATAGGGATGCTTTGGGCCATACTGCATAAAATACACTGCATTCAATTTGCTGCATGGAATCCACTGCATTCAATCATGCTGCATAAAATCCACTGCATTCAATCGGGATGCATTGGGCCTCGCTGCATGGAATACACTGCATTCAATCAGGATGCATGGAATCCACTGCATTCAATGGGGATGCATTCTACAATGCTGCATGGAGTTCACTGCATTCAATCACAACGCATGTAATCCACTGCATTCCATCGGCATGCTTTGGGCCATGCTGCATACAATCCACTGCATTCAATCGGGATGCATTGGGCCTCGCTGCATGGACTCCACTGCATACAATCGGGATCCATTGCGCCAAAATGCATGGAATACTCTGCATTCATTGACGCTGCATGGACTCCACTGCATTCAATCGGGATGCTTTGGGCCATGCTGCATAAAATCCACTGCATTCAACCATGCTGCATGGAATCCACTGCATTCAATCATGCTGCATAAAATTCACTGCATTCCATCGGGATGCATTGGGCCTCGCTGCATGGAATACACTGCATTCAATCATGCTGCATGGAATCCACTGCATTCAATGGGGGTGCATTCTACAATGCTGCATGGAGTTCACTGCATTCAATCACAATGCATGGAATCCACTGCATTCCATCGGGATGCTTTGGGCCATGCTGCATAAAATCCACTGCATTCAATCGGGATGCATTGGGCCTCGCTGCATGGACTCCACTGCATACAATCGGGATCCATTGCACCAAAATGCATGGAATCCTCCGCATGCAACGACGCTGCATGGACTCCACTGCATTCAATCGGGATGCTTTGGGCCATGCTGCATAAAATCCACTGCATTCAACCATGCTGCCTGGAATCCACTGCATTCAATCATGCTGCATAAAATTCACTGCATTCCATCGGGATGCATTGGGCCTCGCTGCATGGAATACACTGCATTCAATCACGCTGCATGGAATCCACTGCATTCAATGGGGGTGCATTCTACAATGCTGCATGGAGTTCACTGCATTCAATCACAATGCATGGAATCCACTGCATTCCATCGGGATGCTTTGGGCCATGCTGCATACAATCCACTGCATTCAATCGGGATGCATTGGGCCTCGCTGCATGGACTCCACTGCATACAATCGGGATCCATTGCGCCAAAATGCATGGAATCGACTGCATTTAATCACGGTGCATGGAATCCACTGCATTCAATCGGGATGCATTTTACCACACTGCTTGGATTACACTGCATTCAATCGCAATGCATAGAATCCACTGCATTCAATATGGATGCATTTTACCACTCTGCATGGAATCCACTGCATTTAATCACGCTGCATGTAATCCATGGAATTTAATCGGGATTCATTTTACTAAGCTGTATGGAATCGACTGCATTTAATCACGCTGCATGGAATCCACTGCATTCAATCGGGATTCATTTTACAAGGCTGCATGGAGTACACTGCATTCAATCACAATGCATGGAATCCACTGCATTCAAACGGGATGCTTTGGGCCATGCTGCATAAAGTCCACTGCATTCAATCATGCTGCATGGAATCCACTGCATTCAATCGGGATGCATTTTACAAGGCTGCATGGATTACATTTCATACACTCAAAATGCATGGAATCCACTGCGTTCTATAGGGATGCTTTGGGCCATACTGCATAAAATACACTGCATACAATTTGCTGCATGGAAAACACTGCATTCAATCATGCTGCATAAAATCCACTGCATTCAATCGGGATGCATTGGGCCTCGCTGCATGGAATACACTGCATTCAATCAGGCTGCATGGAATCCACTGCATTCAATGGGGATGCATTCTACAATGCTGCATGGAGTTCACTGCATTCAATCACAACGCATGTAATCCACTGCATTCCATCGGCATGCTTTGGGCCATGCTGCATAAAATCCACTGCATTCAATCGGGATGCATTGGGCCTCGCTGCATGGACTCCACTGCATACAATCGGGATCCATTGCGCCAAAATGCATGGAATACTCTGCATTCATTGATGGTGCATGGACTCCACTGCATTCAATCGGGATGCTTTGGGCCATGCTGCATAAAATCCACTGCATTCAACCATGCTGCATGGAATCAACTGCATTCAATCATGCTGCATAAAATTCACTGCATTCCATCGGGATGCATTGGGCCTCGCTGCATGGAATACACTGCATTCAATCACGCTGCATGGAATCCACTGCATTAAATGGGGTTGCATTCTACAATGCTGCATGGAGTCCACTGCATTCAATCACAATGCATGGAATCCACTGCATTCCATCGGGATGCTTTGGGCCATGCTGCATACAATCCACTGCATTCAATCGGGATGCATTGGGCCTCGCTGCATGGACTCCACTGCATACAATCGGGATCCATTGCACCAAAATGCATGGAATCCTCCGCATGCAACGACGCTGCATGGACTCCACTGCATTCAATCGAGATGCTTTGGGCCATGCTGCATAAAATCCATTGAATTCAATCATGCTGCATGGAATCCACTGCATTCAATCATGCTGTATAAAATCCACTGCATTCAATAGGGTTCCATTTCTTCACGTGGCATCGAATCCACTGCATTCAATCACGCTGCATGGAATCCACTGCATTCAATCGGGATGCATTGGGCCTCGCTGCATGGACTCCACTGCATACAGTCGGGATCCATTGCGCCAAAATGCATGGAATCGACTGCATTTAATCACGGTGCATGGAATCCACTGCATTCAATCGGGATGCATTTTACCACACTGCTTGGATTACACTGCATTCAATCGCAATGCATAGAATCCACTGCATTCAATATGGATGCATTTTACCACTCTGCATGGAATCCACTGCATTTAATCACGCTGCATGTACTCCATGGAATTTAATCGGGATTCATTTTACTAAGCTGTATGGAATCGACTGCATTTAATCACGCTGCATGGAATCCACTGCATTCAATCGGGATTCATTTTACAAGGCTGCATGGAGTACACTGCATGCAATCACAATGCATGGAATCCACTGCATTCAAACGGGATGCTTTGGGCCATGCTGCATAAAATCCACTGCATTCAATCATGCTGCATGGAATCCACTGCATTCAATCGGGATGCATTTTACAAGGCTGCATGGATTACATTTCATACACTCAAAATGCATGGAATCCACTGCGTTCTATAGGGATGCTTTGGGCCATACTGCATAAAATACACTGCATTCAATTTGCTGCATGGAATCCACTGCATTCAATCATGCTGAATAAAATCCACTGCATTCAATAGGGTTCCATTTCTTCACGCTGCATGGAATACACTGCATTCCATCAGGCTCCATGAAATCCACTGCATTCAATGGGGATGCATTCTACAATGCTGCATGGAGTTCACTGCATGCAATCACAATGCATGTAATCCACTGCATTCCATCGGGATGCTTTGGGCCATGCTGCATAAAATCCACTGCATTCACCCATGCTGCATGGAATCCACTGCATTCAATCATGCTGCATAAAATCCACTGCATTCAATCGGGATGCATTGGTCCTCGCTGCATGGAATACACTGCATTCAATCAGGCTGCATGGAATCCACTGCATTCAATGGGGATGCATTCTACAATGCTGCATGGAGTTCACTGCATTCAATCACAACGCATGTAATCCACTGTATTCCATCGGGATGCTTTGGGCCATGCTGCATACAATCCACTGCATTCAATCGGGATGCATTGGGCCTCGCTGCATGGACTCCACTGCATACAATCGGGATCCATTGCGCCAAAATGCATGGAATCCTCCGCATGCAACGACGCTGCATGGACTCCACTGCATTCAATCGGGATGCTTTGGGCCATGCTGCATAAAATCCACTGCATTCAACCATGCTGCATGGAATCAACTGCATTCAATCATGCTGCATAAAATTCACTGCATTCCATCGGGATGCATTGGGCCTCGCTGCATGGAATACACTGCATTCAATCACGCTGCATGGAATCCACTGCATTCAATGGGGGTGCATTCTACAATGCTGCATGGAGTTCACTGCATTCAATCACAATGCATGGAATCCACTGCATTCCATCGGGATGCTTTGGGCCATGCTGCATACAATCCACTGCATTCAATCGGGATGCATTGGGCCTCGCTGCATGGACTCCACTGCATACAATCGGGATCCATTGCGCCAAAATGCATGGAATCGACTGCATTTAATCACGGTGCATGGAATCCACTGCATTCAATCGGGATGCATTTTACCACACTGCTTGGATTACACTGCATTCAATCGCAATGCATAGAATCCACTGCATTCAATATGGATGCATTTTACCACTCTGCATGGAATCCACTGCATTTAATCACGCTGCATGTAATCCATGGAATTTAATCGGGATTCATTTTACTAAGCTGTATGGAATCGACTGCATTTAATCACGCTGCATGGAATCCACTGCATTCAATCGGGATTCATTTTACAAGGCTGCATGGAGTACACTGCATTCAATCACAATGCATGGAATCCACTGCATTCAAACGGGATGCTTTGGGCCATGCTGCATAAAATCCACTGCATTCAATCATGCTGCATGGAATCCACTGCATTCAATCGGGATGCATTTTACAAGGCTGCATGGATTACATTTCATACACTCAAAATGCATGGAATCCACTGCGTTCTATAGGGATGCTTTGGGCCATACTGCATAAAATACACTGCATTCAATTTGCTGCATGGAATCCACTGCATTCAATCATGCTGCATAAAATCCACTGCATTCAATCGGGATGCATTGGGCCTCGCTGCATGGAATACACTGCATTCAATCAGGCTGCATGGAATCCACTGCATTCAATGGGGATGCATTCTACAATGCTGCATGGAGTTCACTGCATTCAATCACAACGCATGTAATCCACTGCATTCCATCGGCATGCTTTGGGCCATGCTGCATAAAATCCACTGCATTCAATCGGGATGCATTGGGCCTCGCTGCATGGACTCCACTGCATACAATCGGGATCCATTGCGCCAAAATGCATGGAATACTCTGCATTCATTGACGCTGCATGGACTCCACTGCATTCAATCGGGATGCTTTGGGCCATGCTGCATAAAATCCACTGCATTCAACCATGCTGCATGGAATCAACTGCATTCAATCATGCTGCATAAAATTCACTGCATTCCATCGGGATGCATTGGGCCTCGCTGCATGGAATACACTGCATTCAATCACGCTGCATGGAATCCACTGCATTCAATGGGGGTGCATTCTACAATGCTGCATGGAGTTCACTGCATTCAATCACAACGCATGGAATCCACTGCATTCCATCGGGTTGCATTGGGCCATGCTGCATACAATCCACTGCATTCAATCGGGATGCATTGGGCCTCGCTGCATGGACTCCACTGCATACAATCGGGATCCATTGCGCCAAAATGCATGGAATCGACTGCATTTAATCACGGTGCATGGAATCCACTGCATTCAATCGGGATGCATTTTACCACACTGCTTGGATTACACTGCATTCAATCGCAATGCATAGAATCCACTGCATTCAATATGGATGCATTTTACCACTCTGCATGGAATCCACTGCATTTAATCACGCTGCATGTAATCCATGGAATTTAATCGGGATTCATTTTACTAAGCTGTATGGAATCGACTGCATTTAATCACGCTGCATGGAATCCACTGCATTCAATCGGGATTCATTTTACAAGGCTGCAGGGAGTACACTGCATTCAATCACAATGCATGGAATCCACTGCATTCAAACGGGATGCTTTGGGCCATGCTGCATAAAATCCACTGCATTCAATCATGCTGCATGGAATCCACTGCATTCAATCGGGATGCATTTTACAAGGCTGCATGGATTACATTTCATACACTCAAAATGCATGGAATCCACTGCGTTCTATAGGGATGCTTTGGGCCATACTGCATAAAATACACTGCATACAATTTGCTGCATGGAAAACACTGCATTCAATCATGCTGCATAAAATCCACTGCATTCAATCGGGATGCATTGGGCCTCGCTGCATGGAATACACTGCATTCAATCAGGCTGCATGGAATCCACTGCATTCAATGGGGATGCATTCTACAATGCTGCATGGAGTTCACTGCATTCAATCACAACGCATGTAATCCACTGCATTCCATCGGCATGCTTTGGGCCATGCTGCATAAAATCCACTGCATTCAATCGGGATGCATTGGGCCTCGCTGCATGGACTCCACTGCATACAATCGGGATCCATTGCGCCAAAATGCATGGAATACTCTGCATTCATTGATGCTGCATGGACTCCACTGCATTCAATCGGGATGCTTTGGGCCATGCTGCATAAAATCCACTGCATTCAACCATGCTGCATGGAATCAACTGCATTCAATCATGCTGCATAAAATACACTGCATTCCATCGGGATGCATTGGGCCTCGCTGCATGGAATACACTGCATTCAATCACGCTGCATGGAATCCACTGCATTAAATGGGGGTGCATTCTACAATGCTGCATGGAGTCCACTGCATTCAATCACAATGCATGGAATCCACTGCATTCCATCGGGATGCTTTGGGCCATGCTGCATAAAATCCACTGCATTCAATCGGGATGCATTGGGCCTCGCTGCATGGACTCCACTGCATACAATCGGGATCCATTGCACCAAAATGCATGGAATCCTCCGCATGCAACGACGCTGCATGGACTCCACTGCATTCAATCGAAATGCTTTGGGCCATGCTGCATAAAATCCATTGAATTCAATCATGCTGCATGGAATCCACTGCATTCAATCATGCTGTATAAAATCCACTGCATTCAATAGGTTTCCATTTCTTCACGTGGCATCGAATCCACTGCATTCAATCACGCTGCATGGAATCCACTGCATTCAATCGGGATGCATTGGGCCTCGCTGCATGGACTCCACTGCATACAATCGGGATCCATTGCGCCAAAATGCATGGAATCGACTGCATTTAATCACGGTGCATGGAATCCACTGCATTCAATCGGGATGCATTTTACCACACTGCTTGGATTACACTGCATTCAATCGCAATGCATAGAATCCACTGCATTCAATATGGATGCATTTTACCACTCTGCATGGAATCCACTGCATTTAATCACGCTGCATGTACTCCATGGAATTTAATCGGGATTCATTTTACTAAGCTGTATGGAATCGACTGCATTTAATCACGCTGCATGGAATCCACTGCATTCAATCGGGATTCATTTTACAAGGCTGCATGGAGTACACTGCATTCAATCACAATGCATGGAATCCACTGCATTCAAACGGGATGCTTTGGGCCATGCTGCATAAAATCCACTGCATTCAATCATGCTGCATGGAATCCACTGCATTCAATCGGGATGCATTTTACAAGGCTGCATGGATTACATTTCATACACTCAAAATGCATGGAATCCACTGCGTTCTATAGGGATGCTTTGGGCCATACTGCATAAAATACACTGCATTCAATTTGCTGCATGGAATCCACTGCATTCAATCATGCTGAATAAAATCCACTGCATTCAATAGGGTTCCATTTCTTCACGCTGCATGGAATACACTGCATTCCATCAGGCTCCATGAAATCCACTGCATTCAATGGGGATGCATTCTACAATGCTGCATGGAGTTCACTGCATGCAATCACAATGCATGTAATCCACTGCATTCCATCGGGATGCTTTGGGCCATGCTGCATAAAATCCACTGCATTCACCCATGCTGCATGGAATCCACTGCATTCAATCATGCTGCATAAAATCCACTGCATTCAATCGGGATGCATTGGGCCTCGCTGCATGGAATACACTGCATTCAATCAGGCTGCATGGAATCCACTGCATTCAATGGGGATGCATTCTACAATGCTGCATGGAGTTCACTGCATTCAATCACAACGCATGTAATCCACTGTATTCCATCGGGATGCTTTGGGCCATGCTGCATACAATCCACTGCATTCAATCGGGATGCATTGGGCCTCGCTGCATGGACTCCACTGCATACAATCGGGATCCATTGCGCCAAAATGCATGGAATCCTCCGCATGCAACGACGCTGCATGGACTCCACTGCATTCAATCGGGATGCTTTGGGCCATGCTGCATAAAATCCACTGCATTCAACCATGCTGCATGGAATCAACTGCATTCAATCATGCTGCATAAAATTCACTGCATTCCATCGGGATGCATTGGGCCTCGCTGCATGGAATACACTGCATTCAATCACGCTGCATGGAATCCACTGCATTCAATGGGGGTGCATTCTACAATGCTGCATGGAGTTCACTGCATTCAATCACAACGCATGTAATCCACTGCATTCCATCGGGTTGCATTGGGCCATGCTGCATACAATCCACTGCATTCAATCAGGATGCATTGGGCCTCGCTGCATGGACTCCACTGCATACAATCGGGATCCATTGCGCCAAAATGCATGGAATCGACTGCATTTAATCACGGTGCATGGAATCCACTGCATTCAATCGGGATGCATTTTACCACACTGCTTGGATTACACTGCATTCAATCGCAATGCATAGAATCCACTGCATTCAATATGGATGCATTTTACCACTCTGCATGGAATCCACTGCATTTAATCACGCTGCATGTAATCCATGGAATTTAATCGGGATTCATTTTACTAAGCTGTATGGAATCGACTGCATTTAATCACGCTGCATGGAATCCACTGCATTCAATCGGGATTCATTTTACAAGGCTGCAGGGAGTACACTGCATTCAATCACAATGCATGGAATCCACTGCATTCAAACGGGATGCTTTGGGCCATGCTGCATAAAATCCACTGCATTCAATCATGCTGCATGGAATCCACTGCATTCAATCGGGATGCATTTTACAAGGCTGCATGGATTACATTTCATACACTCAAAATGCATGGAATCCACTGCGTTCTATAGGGATGCTTTGGGCCATACTGCATAAAATACACTGCATACAATTTGCTGCATGGAAAACACTGCATTCAATCATGCTGCATAAAATCCACTGCATTCAATCGGGATGCATTGGGCCTCGCTGCATGGAATACACTGCATTCAATCAGGCTGCATGGAATCCACTGCATTCAATGGGGATGCATTCTACAATGCTGCATGGAGTTCACTGCATTCAATCACAACGCATGTAATCCACTGCATTCCATCGGCATGCTTTGGGCCATGCTGCATAAAATCCACTGCATTCAATCGGGATGCATTGGGCCTCGCTGCATGGACTCCACTGCATACAATCGGGATCCATTGCGCCAAAATGCATGGAATACTCTGCATTCATTGATGCTGCATGGACTCCACTGCATTCAATCGGGATGCTTTGGGCCATGCTGCATAAAATCCACTGCATTCAACCATGCTGCATGGAATCAACTGCATTCAATCATGCTGCATAAAATACACTGCATTCCATCGGGATGCATTGGGCCTCGCTGCATGGAATACACTGCATTCAATCACGCTGCATGGAATCCACTGCATTAAATGGGGGTGCATTCTACAATGCTGCATGGAGTCCACTGCATTCAATCACAATGCATGGAATCCACTGCATTCCATCGGGATGCTTTGGGCCATGCTGCATAAAATCCACTGCATTCAATCGGGATGCATTGGGCCTCGCTGCATGGACTCCACTGCATACAATCGGGATCCATTGCACCAAAATGCATGGAATCCTCCGCATGCAACGACGCTGCATGGACTCCACTGCATTCAATCGAAATGCTTTGGGCCATGCTGCATAAAATCCATTGAATTCAATCATGCTGCATGGAATCCACTGCATTCAATCATGCTGTATAAAATCCACTGCATTCAATAGGTTTCCATTTCTTCACGTGGCATCGAATCCACTGCATTCAATCACGCTGCATGGAATCCACTGCATTCAATCGGGATGCATTGGGCCTCGCTGCATGGACTCCACTGCATACAATCGGGATCCATTGCGCCAAAATGCATGGAATCGACTGCATTTAATCACGGTGCATGGAATCCACTGCATTCAATCGGGATGCATTTTACCACACTGCTTGGATTACACTGCATTCAATCGCAATGCATAGAATCCACTGCATTCAATATGGATGCATTTTACCACTCTGCATGGAATCCACTGCATTTAATCACGCTGCATGTACTCCATGGAATTTAATCGGGATTCATTTTACTAAGCTGTATGGAATCGACTGCATTTAATCACGCTGCATGGAATCCACTGCATTCAATCGGGATTCATTTTACAAGGCTGCATGGAGTACACTGCATTCAATCACAATGCATGGAATCCACTGCATTCAAACGGGATGCTTTGGGCCATGCTGCATAAAATCCACTGCATTCAATCATGCTGCATGGAATCCACTGCATTCAATCGGGATGCATTTTACAAGGCTGCATGGATTACATTTCATACACTCAAAATGCATGGAATCCACTGCGTTCTATAGGGATGCTTTGGGCCATACTGCATAAAATACACTGCATTCAATTTGCTGCATGGAATCCACTGCATTCAATCATGCTGAATAAAATCCACTGCATTCAATAGGGTTCCATTTCTTCACGCTGCATGGAATACACTGCATTCCATCAGGCTCCATGAAATCCACTGCATTCAATGGGGATGCATTCTACAATGCTGCATGGAGTTCACTGCATGCAATCACAATGCATGTAATCCACTGCATTCCATCGGGATGCTTTGGGCCATGCTGCATAAAATCCACTGCATTCACCCATGCTGCATGGAATCCACTGCATTCAATCATGCTGCATAAAATCCACTGCATTCAATCGGGATGCATTGGGCCTCGCTGCATGGAATACACTGCATTCAATCAGGCTGCATGGAATCCACTGCATTCAATGGGGATGCATTCTACAATGCTGCATGGAGTTCACTGCATTCAATCACAACGCATGTAATCCACTGTATTCCATCGGGATGCTTTGGGCCATGCTGCATACAATCCACTGCATTCAATCGGGATGCATTGGGCCTCGCTGCATGGACTCCACTGCATACAATCGGGATCCATTGCGCCAAAATGCATGGAATCCTCCGCATGCAACGACGCTGCATGGACTCCACTGCATTCAATCGGGATGCTTTGGGCCATGCTGCATAAAATCCACTGCATTCAACCATGCTGCATGGAATCAACTGCATTCAATCATGCTGCATAAAATTCACTGCATTCCATCGGGATGCATTGGGCCTCGCTGCATGGAATACACTGCATTCAATCACGCTGCATGGAATCCACTGCATTCAATGGGGGTGCATTCTACAATGCTGCATGGAGTTCACTGCATTCAATCACAATGCATGGAATCCACTGCATTCCATCGGGATGCTTTGGGCCATGCTGCATACAATCCACTGCATTCAATCGGGATGCATTGGGCCTCGCTGCATGGACTCCACTGCATACAATCGGGATCCATTGCGCCAAAATGCATGGAATCGACTGCATTTAATCACGGT
Source organism: Sus scrofa (assembly GCF_054392235.1). Lineage (NCBI taxonomy): Eukaryota > Metazoa > Chordata > Mammalia > Artiodactyla > Suidae > Sus > Sus scrofa. The sequence goes on from NC_139397.1 coordinate 3,433,508, forward strand.
GCATGGAATCCACTGCATTCAATCGGGATGCATTTTACCACACTGCTTGGATTACACTGCATTCAATCGCAATGCATAGAATCCACTGCATTCAATATGGATGCATTTTACCACTCTGCATGGAATCCACTGCATTTAATCACGCTGCATGTAATCCATGGAATTTAATCGGGATTCATTTTACTAAGCTGTATGGAATCGACTGCATTTAATCACGCTGCATGGAATCCACTGCATTCAATCGGGATTCATTTTACAAGGCTGCATGGAGTACACTGCATTCAATCACAATGCATGGAATCCACTGCATTCAAACGGGATGCTTTGGGCCATGCTGCATAAAATCCACTGCATTCAATCATGCTGCATGGAATCCACTGCATTCAATCGGGATGCATTTTACAAGGCTGCATGGATTACATTTCATACACTCAAAATGCATGGAATCCACTGCGTTCTATAGGGATGCTTTGGGCCATACTGCATAAAATACACTGCATTCAATTTGCTGCATGGAATCCACTGCATTCAATCATGCTGCATAAAATCCACTGCATTCAATCGGGATGCATTGGGCCTCGCTGCATGGAATACACTGCATTCAATCAGGATGCATGGAATCCACTGCATTCAATGGGGATGCATTCTACAATGCTGCATGGAGTTCACTGCATTCAATCACAACGCATGTAATCCACTGCATTCCATCGGCATGCTTTGGGCCATGCTGCATACAATCCACTGCATTCAATCGGGATGCATTGGGCCTCGCTGCATGGACTCCACTGCATACAATCGGGATCCATTGCGCCAAAATGCATGGAATACTCTGCATTCATTGACGCTGCATGGACTCCACTGCATTCAATCGGGATGCTTTGGGCCATGCTGCATAAAATCCACTGCATTCAACCATGCTGCATGGAATCCACTGCATTCAATCATGCTGCATAAAATTCACTGCATTCCATCGGGATGCATTGGGCCTCGCTGCATGGAATACACTGCATTCAATCATGCTGCATGGAATCCACTGCATTCAATGGGGGTGCATTCTACAATGCTGCATGGAGTTCACTGCATTCAATCACAATGCATGGAATCCACTGCATTCCATCGGGATGCTTTGGGCCATGCTGCATAAAATCCACTGCATTCAATCGGGATGCATTGGGCCTCGCTGCATGGACTCCACTGCATACAATCGGGATCCATTGCACCAAAATGCATGGAATCCTCCGCATGCAACGACGCTGCATGGACTCCACTGCATTCAATCGGGATGCTTTGGGCCATGCTGCATAAAATCCACTGCATTCAACCATGCTGCATGGAATCCACTGCATTCAATCATGCTGCATAAAATTCACTGCATTCCATCGGGATGCATTGGGCCTCGCTGCATGGAATACACTGCATTCAATCACGCTGCATGGAATCCACTGCATTCAATGGGGGTGCATTCTACAATGCTGCATGGAGTTCACTGCATTCAATCACAATGCATGGAATCCACTGCATTCCATCGGGATGCTTTGGGCCATGCTGCATACAATCCACTGCATTCAATCGGGATGCATTGGGCCTCGCTGCATGGACTCCACTGCATACAATCGGGATCCATTGCGCCAAAATGCATGGAATCGACTGCATTTAATCACGGTGCATGGAATCCACTGCATTCAATCGGGATGCATTTTACCACACTGCTTGGATTACACTGCATTCAATCGCAATGCATAGAATCCACTGCATTCAATATGGATGCATTTTACCACTCTGCATGGAATCCACTGCATTTAATCACGCTGCATGTAATCCATGGAATTTAATCGGGATTCATTTTACTAAGCTGTATGGAATCGACTGCATTTAATCACGCTGCATGGAATCCACTGCATTCAATCGGGATTCATTTTACAAGGCTGCATGGAGTACACTGCATTCAATCACAATGCATGGAATCCACTGCATTCAAACGGGATGCTTTGGGCCATGCTGCATAAAATCCACTGCATTCAATCATGCTGCATGGAATCCACTGCATTCAATCGGGATGCATTTTACAAGGCTGCATGGATTACATTTCATACACTCAAAATGCATGGAATCCACTGCGTTCTATAGGGATGCTTTGGGCCATACTGCATAAAATACACTGCATTCAATTTGCTGCATGGAATCCACTGCATTCAATCATGCTGCATAAAATCCACTGCATTCAATCGGGAAGCATTGGGCCTCGCTGCATGGAATACACTGCATTCAATCAGGATGCATGGAATCCACTGCATTCAATGGGGATGCATTCTACAATGCTGCATGGAGTTCACTGCATTCAATCACAACGCATGTAATCCACTGCATTCCATCGGCATGCTTTGGGCCATGCTGCATACAATCCACTGCATTCAATCGGGATGCATTGGGCCTCGCTGCATGGACTCCACTGCATACAATCGGGATCCATTGCGCCAAAATGCATAGAATACTCTGCATTCATTGACGCTGCATGGACTCCACTGCATTCAATCGGGATGCTTTGGGCCATGCTGCATAAAATCCACTGCATTCAACCATGCTGCATGGAATCAACTGCATTCAATCATGCTGCATAAAATTCACTGCATTCCATCGGGATGCATTGGGCCTCGCTGCATGGAATACACTGCATTCAATCACGCTGCATGGAATCCACTGCATTCAATGGGGGTGCATTCTACAATGCTGCATGGAGTTCACTGCATTCAATCACAATGCATGGAATCCACTGCATTCCATCGGGATGCTTTGGGCCATGCTGCATAAAATCCACTGCATTCAATCGGGATGCATTGGGCCTCGCTGCATGGACTCCACTGCATACAATCGGGATCCATTGCACCAAAATGCATGGAATCCTCCGCATGCAACGACGCTGCATGGACTCCACTGCATTCAATCGGGATGCTTTGGGCCATGCTGCATAAAATCCATTGAATTCAATCATGCTGCATGGAATCCACTGCATTCAATCATGCTGTATAAAATCCACTGCATTCAATAGAGTTCCATTTCTTCACGTGGCATCGAATCCACTGCATTCAATCACGCTGCATGGAATCCACTGCATTCAATCGGGATGCATTTTTCCTCGCTGCATGGAGTACACTGCATTCAATCATGCTGCATAAAATCCACTGCATTCAACCATGCTGCCTGGAATCCACTGCATTAAATCATGCTGCATAATATCCACTGCATTCAATCGGGATGCATTGGGCCTCGCTGCATGGAATAAACTGCATTCAATCAGGCTCCATGGAATCCACTGCAATCAATGGGGTTGCATTCTACCATGCTGCATGGAGTTCACTGCATTCAATCACAATGCATGGAATCCACTGCATTCCATCGGGATGCTTTGGGCCATGCTGCATAAAATCCACTGCATTCAATCGGGATGCATTGGGCCTCGCTGCATGGACTCCACTGCATACAATCGGGATCCATTGCGCCACAATGCATGGAATACTCTGCATTCAATCACGCTGCATGGAATCCACTGCATTCAATCGGGATGCTTTGGGCCATGCTGCATAAAATCCACTGCATGCAATCATGCTGCATGGAATCCACAGCATTCAATCATGCTGCATAAAATCCACTGCATTCAATAGGGTTCCATTTCTTCTTCACGCTGCCTGGAATCCACTGCATTCAATCACTCTGCATGGAATCCACTGCATTCAATCGGGATGCATTTTACCACACTGCTTGGATTACACTGCATTCAATCGCAATGCATAGAATCCACTGCATTCAATATGGATGCATTTTACCACTCTGCATGGAATGCACTGCATTTAATCACGCTGCATGTAATCCATGGAATTTAATCGGGATTCATTTTACTAAGCTGTATGGAATCGACTGCATTTAATCACGCTGCATGGAATCCACTGCATTCAATCGGGATTCATTTTACAAGGCTGCATGGAGTACACTGCATTCAATCACAATGCATGGAATCCACTGCATTCAAACGGGATGCTTTGGGCCATGCTGCATAAAATCCACTGCATTCAATCATGCTGCATGGAATCCACTGCATTCAACCATGCAGCATAAAATCCGCTGCATTCCATAGGGTTCCATTTCTTCATGCTGCATGGAATACACTGCATTCAATCAGGCTGCATAAAATCCGCTGCATTCCATAGGGTTCCATTTCTTCATGCTGCATGGAATACACTGCATTCAATCAGGCTGCATGGAATCCACTGCATTCAATCGGGATGCATTTTTCCTCGTTGCATGGACTACACTGCATTCCATCACAATGCATGGAATCCACTGCATTCAATCGGGAAGCTTTGGGCCATGCTGCATACAATCCACTGCATTCAATCGGGATGCACTGGGCCTCGCTGCATGGACTCCACTGCATATAATCGGGATCCATTGCGCCACAATGCATGGAATACTCTGCATTCAATGACGCTGAATGGAATACACTGCATTGAATCGTGAAGCTATGGGCCATGCTGCATAAAATCCACTGCATGCAATCATGCTGCATTGAATCCACTGCATTCAATCATGCTGCATAAAATCCACTGCATTCAATAGGGTTCCATTACTGCACCCTGCATGGAATCCACTGCATTCAACCACGCTGCATGGAATCCACTGCATTCAATCGGGATGCAATTTACCACTCTGCATGGATTACACTGCATTTAATCACGCTGCATGTAATCCATGGAATTTAATCGGGATTCATTTTACTAAGCTGTATGGAATCGACTGCACTTAATCACGCTGCATGGAATCCACTGCATTCAATCGGGATGCATTTTACCACGTTGCATGCAGTTCACTGCATTCAATCACAATGCATGGAATCCACTGCATTCAATCGGGATGCTTTGGGCCATGCTGCATAAAATCCACTGCATTCAATCTTGCTTTTTGAATCCACTGCATTCAGTAATGCTGCATAAAATCCTTGCATTCAATTGGGTTCCATTTCTTCACGCTGCATGGAATACACTGCATTCAATCACGCTGCATGGAAACCACTGCATTCAATCGGGATGCATTTTTCCTCGCTGCATGGAGTACACTGCATTCAATCATGCTGCATAAAATCCACTGCATTCCATCGGGATGCTTTGGGCCATGCTGCATAAAATCCACTGCATTCAACCATGCTGCATGGAATCCACTGCATTCAATCATGCTGCATAAAATCCACTGCATTCAATCGGGATGCATTGGGCCTCGCTGCACGGAATAAACTGCATTCAATCAGGCTCCATGGAATCCACTGCATTCAATGGGGATGCATTCTACCATGCTGCATGGAGTTCACTGCATTCAATCACAATGCATGGAATCCACTGCATTCCATCCGGATGCTTTGGGCCATGCTGCATACAATCCACTGCATTCAATCGGGATGCATTGGGCCTCGCTGCATGGACTCCACTGCATACAATCGGGATCCATTGCGCCAAAATGCATGGAATCGACTGCATTTAATCACGGTGCATGGAATCCACTGCATTCAATCGGGATGCATTTTACCACACTGCTTGGATTACACTGCATTCAATCGCAATGCATAGAATCCACTGCATTCAATATGGATGCATTTTACCACTCTGCATGGAATCCACTGCATTTAATCACGCTGCATGTAATCCATGGAATTTAATCGGGATTCATTTTACTAAGCTGTATGGAATCGACTGCATTTAATCACGCTGCATGGAATCCACTGCATTCAATCGGGATTCATTTTACAAGGCTGCATGGAGTACACTGCATTCAATCACAATGCATGGAATCCACTGCATTCAAACGGGATGCTTTGGGCCATGCTGCATAAAATCCACTGCATTCAATCATGCTGCATGGAATCCACTGCATTCAATCGGGATGCATTTTACAAGGCTGCATGGATTACATTTCATACACTCAAAATGCATGGAATCCACTGCGTTCTATAGGGATGCTTTGGGCCATACTGCATAAAATACACTGCATTCAATTTGCTGCATGGAATCCACTGCATTCAATCATGCTGAATAAAATCCACTGCATTCAATAGGGTTCCATTTCTTCACGCTGCATGGAATACACTGCATTCAATCAGGCTCCATGAAATCCACTGCATTCAATGGGGATGCATTCTACAATGCTGCATGGAGTTCACTGCATGCAATCACAATGCATGTAATCCACTGCATTCCATCGGGATGCTTTGGGCCATGCTGCATAAAATCCACTGCATTCACCCATGCTGCATGGAATCCACTGCATTCAATCATGCTGCATAAAATCCACTGCATTCAATCGGGATGCATTGGGCCTCGCTGCATGGAATACACTGCATTCAATCAGGCTGCATGGAATCCACTGCATTCAATGGGGATGCATTCTACAATGCTGCATGGAGTTCACTGCATTCAATCACAATGCATGGAATCCACTGCATTCCATCGGGATGCTTTGGGCCATGCTGCATACAATCCACTGCATTCAATCGGGATGCATTGGGCTTCGCTGCATGGACTCCACTGCATACAATCGGGATCCATTGCGCCAAAATGCATGGAATACTCTGCATTCATTGACGCTGAATGGACTCCACTGCATTCAATCGGGATGCTTTGGGCCATGCTGCATACAATCCACTGCATTCAATCGGGATGCATTGGGCCTCGCTGCATGGACTCCACTGCATACAATCGGGATCCATTGCGCCACAATGCATGGAATACTCTGCATTCAATCACGCTGCATGGAATCCACTGCATTCAATCGGGATGCTTTGGGCCATGCTGCATAAAATCCACTGCATGCAATCATGCTGCATGGAATCCACTGCATTCAATCGGGATGCATTTTTCCTCGCTGCATGGAGTACACTGCATTCAATCATGCTGCATAAAATCCACTGCATTCCATCGGGATGCTTTGGGCCATGCTGCATAAAATCCACTGCTTTCAACCATGCTGCCTGGAATCCACTGCATTCAATCATGCTGCATAATATCCACTGCATTCAATCGGGATGCATTGGGCCTCGCTGCATGGAATAAACTGCATTCAATCAGGCTCCATGGAATCCACTGCATTCAATGGGGATGCATTCTACCATGCTGCATGGAGTTCACTGCATTCAATCACAATGCATGGAATCCACTGCATTCCATCGGGATGCTTTGGGCCATGCTGCATACAATCCACTGCATTCAATCGGGATGCATTGGGCCTCGCTGCATGGACTCCACTGCATACAATCGGGATCCATTGCGCCACAATGCATGGAATACTCTGCATTCAATCACGCTGCATGGAATCCACTGCATTCAATCGGGATGCTTTGGGCCATGCTGCATAAAATCCACTGCATGCAATCATGCTTCATGGAATCCACGGCATTCAATCATGCTGCATAAAATCCACTGCATTCAATAGGGTTCCATTTCTTCTTCACGCTGCCTGGAATCCACTGCATTCAATCACACTGCATGGAATCCACTGCATTCAATCGGGATGCATTTTACCACACTGCTTGGATTACACTGCATTCAATCGCAATGCATAGAATCCACTGCATTCAATATGGATGCATTTTACCACTCTGCATGGAATCCACTGCATTTAATCACGCTGCATGTAATCCATGGAATTTAATCGGGATTCATTTTACTAAGCTGTATGGAATCGACTGCATTTAATCACGCTGCATGGAATCCACTGCATTCAATCGGGATTCATTTTACAAAGCTGCATGGAGTACACTGCATTCAATCGGGATGCATTTTACCACTCTGCATGGATTACACTGCATTTAATCACGCTGCATGTAATCCATGGAATTTAATCGGGATTCATTTTACTAAGCTGTATGGAATCGACTGCACTTAATCACGCTGCATGGAATCCACTGCATTCAATCGGGATGCATTTTACCACGTTGCATGCAGTTCACTGCATTCAATCACAATGCATGGAATCCACTGCATTCAATCGGGATGCTTTGGGCCATGCTGCATAAAATCCACTGCATTCAATCTTGCTTTTTGAATCCACTGCATTCAGTAATGCTGCATAAAATCCTTGCATTCAATTGGGTTCCATTTCTTCACGCTGCATGGAATACACTGCATTCAATCACGCTGCATGGAAACCACTGCATTCAATCGGGATGCATTTTTCCTCGCTGCATGGAGTACACTGCATTCAATCATGCTGCATAAAATCCACTGCATTCCATCGGGATGCTTTGGGCCATGCTGCATAACATCCACTGCATTCAACCATGCTGCATGGAATCCACTGCATTCAATCATGCTGCATAAAATCCACTGCATTCAATCGGGATGCATTGGGCCTCGCTGCACGGAATAAACTGCATTCAATCAGGCTCCATGGAATCCACTGCATTCAATGGGGATGCATTCTACCATGCTGCATGGAGTTCACTGCATTCAATCACAATGCATGGAATCCACTGCATTCCATCGGGATGCTTTGGGCCATGCTGCATACAATCCACTGCATTCAATCGGGATGCATTGGGCCTCGCCGCATGGACTCCACTGCATACAATCGGGATCCATTGCGCCAAAATGCATGGAATCGACTGCATTTAATCACGGTGCATGGAATCCACTGCATTCAATCGGGATGCATTTTACCACACTGCTTGGATTACACTGCATTCAATCGCAATGCATAGAATCCACTGCATTCAATATGGATGCATTTTACCACTCTGCATGGAATCCACTGCATTTAATCACGCTGCATGTAATCCATGGAATTTAATCGGGATTCATTTTACTAAGCTGTATGGAATCGACTGCATTTAATCACGCTGCATGGAATCCACTGCATTCAATCGGGATTCATTTTACAAGGCTGCATGGAGTACACTGCATTCAATCACAATGCATGGAATCCACTGCATTCAAACGGGATGCTTTGGGCCATGCTGCATAAAATCCACTGCATTCAATCATGCTGCATGGAATCCACTGCATTCAATCGGGATGCATTTTACAAGGCTGCATGGATTACATTTCATACACTCAAAATGCATGGAATCCACTGCGTTCTATAGGGATGCTTTGGGCCATACTGCATAAAATACACTGCATTCAATTTGCTGCATGGAATCCACTGCATTCAATCATGCTGAATAAAATCCACTGCATTCAATAGGGTTCCATTTCTTCACGCTGCATGGAATACACTGCATTCAATCAGGCTCCATGAAATCCACTGCATTCAATGGGGATGCATTCTACAATGCTGCATGGAGTTCACTGCATGCAATCACAATGCATGTAATCCACTGCATTCCATCGGGATGCTTTGGGCCATGCTGCATAAAATCCACTGCATTCACCCATGCTGCATGGAATCCACTGCATTCAATCATGCTGCATAAAATCCACTGCATTCAATCGGGATGCATTGGGCCTCGCTGCATGGAATACACTGCATTCAATCAGGCTGCATGGAATCCACTGCATTCAATGGGGATGCATTCTACAATGCTGCATGGAGTTCACTGCATTCAATCACAATGCATGGAATCCACTGCATTCCATCGGGATGCTTTGGGCCATGCTGCATACAATCCACTGCATTCAATCGGGATGCATTGGGCTTCGCTGCATGGTTCCACTGCATACAATCGGGATCCATTGCGCCAAAATGCATGGAATACTCTGCATTCATTGACGCTGCATGGACTCCACTGCATTCAATCGGGATGCTTTGGGCCATGCTGCATAAAATCCACTGCATTCAACCATGCTGCATGGAATCCACTGCATTCAATCATGCTGCATAAAATACACTGCATTCCATCGGGATGCATTGGGCCTCGCTGCATGGAATACACTGCATTCAATCACGCTGCATGGAATCCACTACATTCAATGGGGGTGCATTCTACAATGCTGCATGGAGTTCACTGAATTCAATCACAATGCATGGAATCCACTGCATTCCATCGGGATGCTTTGGGCCATGCTGCATACAATCCACTGCATTCAATCGGGATGCATTGGGCCTCGCTGCATGGACTCCACTGCAAAAATCGGGATCCATTGCGCCACAATGCATGGAATACTCTGCATTCAATCACGCTGCATGGAATCCACTGCATTCAATCGGGATGCTTTGGGCCATGCTGCATAAAATCCACTGCATGCAATCATGCTGCATGGAATCCACTGCATTCAATCGGGATGCATTTTTCCTCGCTGCATGGAGTACACTGCATTCAATCATGCTGCATAAAATCCACTGCATTCCATCGGGATGCTTTGGGCCATGCTGCATAAAATCCACTGCTTTCAACCATGCTGCCTGGAATCCACTGCATTCAATCATGCTGCATAATATCCACTGCATTCAATCGGGATGCATTGGGCCTCGCTGCATGGAATAAACTGCATTCAATCAGGCTCCATGGAATCCACTGCATTCAATGGGGATGCATTCTACCATGCTGCATGGAGTTCACTGCATTCAATCACAATGCATGGAATCCACTGCATTCCATCGGGATGCTTTGGGCCATGCTGCATACAATCCACTGCATTCAATCGGGATGCATTGGGCCTCGCTGCATGGACTCCACTGCATACAATCGGGATCCATTGCGCCACAATGCATGGAATACTCTGCATTCAATCACGCTGCATGGAATCCACTGCATTCAATCGGGATGCTTTGGGCCATGCTGCATAAAATCCACTGCATGCAATCATGCTTCATGGAATCCACGGCATTCAATCATGCTGCATAAAATCCACTGCATTCAATAGGGTTCCATTTCTTCTTAACGCTGCCTGGAATCCACTGCATTCAATCACACTGCATGGAATCCACTGCATTCAATCGGGATGCATTTTACCACACTGCTTGGATTACACTGCATTCAATCGCAATGCATAGAATCCACTGCATTCAATATGGATGCATTTTACCACTCTGCATGGAATCCACTGCATTTAATCACGCTGCATGTAATCCATGGAATTTAATCGGGATTCATTTTACTAAGCTGTATGGAATCGACTGCATTTAATCACGCTGCATGGAATCCACTGCATTCAATCGGGATACATTTTACAAAGCTGCATGGAGTACACTGCATTCAATCGGGATGCATTTTACCACTCTGCATGGATTACACTGCATTTAATCACGCTGCATGTAATCCATGGAATTTAATCGGGATTCATTTTACTAAGCTGTATGGAATCGACTGCACTTAATCACGCTGCATGGAATCCACTGCATTCAATCGGGATGCATTTTACCACGTTGCATGCAGTTCACTGCATTCAATCACAATGCATGGAATCCACTGCATTCAATCGGGATGCTTTGGGCCATGCTGCATAAAATCCACTGCATTCAATCTTGCTTTTTGAATCCACTGCATTCAGTAATGCTGCATAAAATCCTTGCAATCAATTGGGTTCCATTTCTTCACGCTGCATGGAATACACTGCATTCAATCACGCTGCATGGAAACCACTGCATTCAATCGGGATGCATTTTTCCTCGCTGCATGGAGTACACTGCATTCAATCATGCTGCATAAAATCCACTGCATTCCATCGGGATGCTTTGGGCCATGCTGCATAACATCCACTGCATTCAACCATGCTGCATGGAATCCACTGCATTCAATCATGCTGCATAAAATCCACTGCATTCAATCGGGATGCATTGGGCCTCGCTGCACGGAATAAACTGCATTCAATCAGGCTCCATGGAATCCACTGCATTCAATGGGGATGCATTCTACCATGCTGCATGGAGTTCACTGCATTCAATCACAATGCATGGAATCCACTGCATTCCATCGGGATGCTTTGGGCCATGCTGCATACAATCCACTGCATTCAATCGGGATGCATTGGGCCTCGCTGCATGGACTCCACTGCATACAATCGGGATCCATTGCGCCAAAATGCATGGAATCGACTGCATTTAATCACGGCGCATGGAATCCACTGCATTCAATCGGGATGCATTTTACCACACTGCTTGGATTACACTGCATTCAATCGCAATGCATAGAATCCACTGCATTCAATATGGATGCATTTTACCACTCTGCATGGAATCCACTGCATTTAATCACGCTGCATGTAATCCATGGAATTTAATCGGGATTCATTTTACTAAGCTGTATGGAATCGACTGCATTTAATCACGCTGCATGGAATCCACTGCATTCAATCGGGATTCATTTTACAAGGCTGCATGGAGTACACTGCATTCAATCACAATGCATGGAATCCACTGCATTCAAACGGGATGCTTTGGGCCATGCTGCATAAAATCCACTGCATTCAATCATGCTGCATGGAATCCACTGCATTCAATCGGGATGCATTTTACAAGGCTGCATGGATTACATTTCATACACTCAAAATGCATGGAATCCACTGCGTTCTATAGGGATGCTTTGGGCCATACTGCATAAAATACACTGCATTCAATTTGCTGCATGGAATCCACTGCATTCAATCATGCTGAATAAAATCCACTGCATTCAATAGGGTTCCATTTCTTCACGCTGCATGGAATACACTGCATTCAATCAGGCTCCATGAAATCCACTGCATTCAATGGGGATGCATTCTACAATGCTGCATGGAGTTCACTGCATGCAATCACAATGCATGTAATCCACTGCATTCCATCGGGATGCTTTGGGCCATGCTGCATAAAATCCACTGCATTCACCCATGCTGCATGGAATCCACTGCATTCAATCATGCTGCATAAAATCCACTGCATTCAATCGGGATGCATTGGGCCTCGCTGCATGGAATACACTGCATTCAATCAGGCTGCATGGAATCCACTGCATTCAATGGGGATGCATTCTACAATGCTGCATGGAGTTCACTGCATTCAATCACAATGCATGGAATCCACTGCATTCCATCGGGATGCTTTGGGCCATGCTGCATACAATCCACTGCATTCAATCGGGATGCATTGGGCTTCGCTGCATGGACTCCACTGCATACAATCGGGATCCATTGCGCCAAAATGCATGGAATACTCTGCATTCATTGACGCTGCATGGACTCCACTGCATTCAATCGGGATGCTTTGGGCCATGCTGCATAAAATCCACTGCATTCAACCATGCTGCATGGAATCCACTGCATTCAATCATGCTGCATAAAATACACTGCATTCCATCGGGATGCATTGGGCCTCGCTGCATGGAATACACTGCATTCAATCACGCTGCATGGAATCCACTACATTCAATGGGGGTGCATTCTACAATGCTGCATGGAGTTCACTGAATTCAATCACAATGCATGGAATCCACTGCATTCCATCGGGATGCTTTGGGCCATGCTGCATACAATCCACTGCATTCAATCGGGATGCATTGGGCCTCGCTGCATGGACTCCACTGCATACAATCGGGATCCATTGCGCCACAATGCATGGAATACTCTGCATTCAATCACGCTGCATGGAATCCACTGCATTCAATCGGGATGCTTTGGGCCATGCTGCATAAAATCCACTGCATGCAATCATGCTTCATGGAATCCATGGCATTCAATCATGCTGCATAAAATCCACTGCATTCAATAGGGTTCCATTTCTTCTTCACGCTGCCTGGAATCCACTGCATTCAATCACACTGCATGGAATCCACTGCATTCAATCGGGATGCATTTTACCACACTGCTTGGATTACACTGCATTCAATCGCAATGCATAGAATCCACTGCATTCAATATGGATGCATTTTACCACTCTGCATGGAATCCACTGCATTTAATCACGCTGCATGTAATCCATGGAATTTAATCGGGATTCATTTTACTAAGCTGTATGGAATCGACTGCATTTAATCACGCTGCATGGAATCCACTGCATTCAATCGGGATTCATTTTACAAAGCTGCATGGAGTACACTGCATTCAATCGGGATGCATTTTACCACTCTGCATGGATTACACTGCATTTAATCACGCTGCATGTAATCCATGGAATTTAATCGGGATTCATTTTACTAAGCTGTATGGAATCGACTGCACTTAATCACGCTGCATGGAATCCACTGCATTCAATCGGGATGCATTTTACCACGTTGCATGCAGTTCACTGCATTCAATCACAATGCATGGAATCCACTGCATTCAATCGGGATGCTTTGGGCCATGCTGCATAAAATCCACTGCATTCAATCTTGCTTTTTGAATCCACTGCATTCAGTAATGCTGCATAAAATCCTTGCATTCAATTGGGTTCCATTTCTTCACGCTGCATGGAATACACTGCATTCAATCACGCTGCATGGAAACCACTGCATTCAATCGGGATGCATTTTTCCTCGCTGCATGGAGTACACTGCATTCAATCATGCTGCATAAAATCCACTGCATTCCATCGGGATGCTTTGGGCCATGCTGCATAACATCCACTGCATTCAACCATGCTGCATGGAATCCACTGCATTCAATCATGCTGCATAAAATCCACTGCATTCAATCGGGATGCATTGGGCCTCGCTGCACGGAATAAACTGCATTCAATCAGGCTCCATGGAATCCACTGCATTCAATGGGGATGCATTCTACCATGCTGCATGGAGTTCACTGCATTCAATCACAATGCATGGAATCCACTGCATTCAATCGGGATGCTTTGGGCCATGCTGCATACAATCCACTGCATTCAATCGGGATGCATTGGGCCTCGCTGCATGGACTCCACTGCATACAATCGGGATCCATTGCGCCAAAATGCATGGAATCGACTGCATTTAATCACGGTGCATGGAATCCACTGCATTCAATCGGGATGCATTTTACCACACTGCTTGGATTACACTGCATTCAATCGCAATGCATAGAATCCACTGCATTCAATATGGATGCATTTTACCACTCTGCATGGAATCCACTGCATTTAATCACGCTGCATGTAATCCATGGAATTTAATCGGGATTCATTTTACTAAGCTGTATGGAATCGACTGCATTTAATCACGCTGCATGGAATCCACTGCATTCAATAGGGATTCATTTTACAAGGCTGCATGGAGTACACTGCATTCAATCACAATGCATGGAATCCACTGCATTCAAACGGGATGCTTTGGGCCATGCTGCATAAAATCCACTGCATTCAATCATGCTGCATGGAATCCACTGCATTCAATCGGGATGCATTTTACAAGGCTGCATGGATTACATTTCATACACTCAAAATGCATGGAATCCACTGCGTTCTATAGGGATGCTTTGGGCCATACTGCATAAAATACACTGCATTCAATTTGCTGCATGGAATCCACTGCATTCAATCATGCTGAATAAAATCCACTGCATTCAATAGGGTTCCATTTCTTCACGCTGCATGGAATACACTGCATTCAATCAGGCTCCATGAAATCCACTGCATTCAATGGGGATGCATTCTACAATGCTGCATGGAGTTCACTGCATGCAATCACAATGCATGTAATCCACTGCATTCCATCGGGATGCTTTGGGCCATGCTTCATAAAATCCACTGCATTCACCCATGCTGCATGGAATCCACTGCATTTAATCATGCTGCATAAAATCCACTGCATTCAATCGGGATGCATTGGGCCTCGCTGCATGGAATACACTGCATTCAATCAGGCTGCATGGAATCTACTGCATTCAATGGGGATGCATTCTACAATGCTGCATGGAGTTCACTGCATTCAATCACAATGCATGGAATCCACTGCATTCCATCGGGATGCTTTGGGCCATGCTGCATAAAATCCACTGCATTCAATCGGGATGCATTGGGCCTCGCTGCATGGACTCCACTGCATACAATCGGGATCCATTGCGCCAAAATGCATGGAATAATCTGCATTCATTGACGCTGCATGGACTCCACTGCATTCAATCGGGATGCTTTGGGCCATGCTGCATAAAATCCACTGCATTCAACCATGCTGCATGGAATCAACTGCATTCAATCATGCTGCATAAAATTCACTGCATTCCATCGGGATGCATTGGGCCTCGCTGCATGGAATACACTGCATTCAATCACGCTGCATGGAATCCACTGCATTCAATGGGGGTGCATTCTACAATGCTGCATGGAGTTCACTGAATTCAATCACAATGCATGGAATCCACTGCATTCCATCGGGATGCTTTGGGCCATGCTGCATAAAATCCACTGCATTCAATCGGGATGCATTGGGCCTCGCTGCATGGACTCCACTGCATACAATCGGGATCCATTGCACCAAAATGCATGGAATCCTCCGCATGCAACGACGCTGCATGGACTCCACTGCATTCAATCGGGATGCTTTGGGCCATGCTGCATAAAATCCATTGAATTCAATCATGCTGCATGGAATCCACTGCATTCAATCATGCTGTATAAAATCCACTGCATTCAATAGGGTTCCATTTCTTCACGTGGCATCGAATCCACTGCATTCAATCACGCTGCATGGAATCCACTGCATTCAATCGGGATGCATTTTTCCTCGCTGCATGGAGTACACTGCATTCAATCATGCTGCATAAAATCCACTGCATTCCATCGGGATGCTTTGGGCCATGCTGCATAAAATCCACTGCATTCAACCATGCTGCCTGGAATCCACTGCATTCAATCATGCTGCATAATATCCACTGCATTCAATCGGGATGCATTGGGCCTCGCTGCATGGAATAAACTGCATTCAATCAGGCTCCATGGAATCCACTGCATTCAATGGGGATGCATTCTACCATGCTGCATGGAGTTCACTGCATTCAATCACAATGCATGGAATCCACTGCATTCCAACGGGATGCTTTGGGCCATGCTGCATAAAATCCACTGCATTCAATCGGGATGCATTGGGCCTCGCTGCATGGACTCCACTGCATACAATCGGGATCCATTGCGCCACAATGCATGGAATACTCTGCATTCAATCACGCTGCATGGAATCCACTGCATTCAATCGGGATGCTTTGTGCCATGCTGCATAAAATCCACTGCATGCAATCATGCTGCATGGAATCCACTGCATTCAATCATGCTGCATAAAATCCACTGCATTCAATAGGGTTCCATTTCTTCTTCACGCTGCCTGGAATCCACTGTATTCAATCACACTGCATGGAATCCACTGCATTCAATCGGGATGCATTTTACCACACTGCTTGGATTACACTGCATTCAATCGCAATGCATAGAATCCACTGCATTCAATATGGATGCATTTTACCACTCTGCATGGAATCCACTGCATTTAATCACGCTGCATGTAATCCATGGAATTTAATCGGGATTCATTTTACTAAGCTGTATGGAATCGACTGCATTTAATCACGCTGCATGGAATCCACTGCATTCAATCGGGATTCATTTTACAAGGCTGCATGGAGTACACTGCATTCAATCACAATGCATGGAATCCACTGCATTCAAACGGGATGCTTTGGGCCATGCTGCATAAAATCCACTGCATTCAATCATGCTGCATGGAATCCACTGCATTCAATCGGGATGCATTTTACAAGGCTGCATGGATTACATTTCATACACTCAAAATGCATGGAATCCACTGCGTTCTATAGGGATGCTTTGGGCCATACTGCATAAAATACACTGCATTCAATTTGCTGCATGGAATCCACTGCATTCAATCATGCTGAATAAAATCCACTGCATTCAATAGGGTTCCATTTCTTCACGCTGCATGGAATACACTGCATTCAATCAGGCTCCATGAAATCCACTGCATTCAATGGGGATGCATTCTACAATGCTGCATGGAGTTCACTGCATGCAATCACAATGCATGTAATCCACTGCATTCCATCGGGATGCTTTGGGCCATGCTTCATAAAATCCACTGCATTCACCCATGCTGCATGGAATCCACTGCATTCTATCATGCTGCATAAAATCCACTGCATTCAATCGGGATGCATTGGGCCTCGCTGCATGGAATACACTGCATTCAATCAGGCTGCATGGAATCCACTGCATTCAATGGGGATGCATTCTACAATGCTGCATGGAGTTCACTGAATTCAAACACATCGCATGTAATCCACTGCATTCCATCGGCATGCTTTGGGCCATGCTGCATACAATCCACTGCATTCAATCGGGATGCATTGGGCCTCGCTGCATGGACTCCACTGCATACAATCGGGATCCATTGCGCCAAAATGCATGGAATACTCTGCATTCATTGACGCTGCATGGACTCCACTGCATTCAATCGGGATGCTTTGGGCCATGCTGCATAAAATCCACTGCAGTCAACCATGCTGCATGGAATCAACTGCATTCAATCATTCTGCATAAAATACACTGCAATCCATCGGGATGCATTGGGCCTCGCTGCATGGAATACACTGCATTCAATCACGCTGCATGGAATCCACTGCATTCAATGGGGGTGCATTCTACAATGCTGCATGGAGTTCACTGCATTCAATCACAATGCATGGAATCCACTGCATTCCATCGGGATGCTTTGGGCCATGCTGCATAAAATCCACTGCATTCCATCGGGATGCATTGGGCCTCGCTGCATGGACTCCACTGCATACAATCGGGATCCATTGCACCAAAATGCATGGAATCCTCCGCATGCAATGACGCTGCATGGAGTCCACTGCATTCCATCGGGATGCTTTGGGCCATGCTGCATAAAATCCATTGAATTCAATCATGCTGCTTGGAATCCACTGCATTCAATCATGCTGTATAAAATCCACTGCATTCAATAGGGTTCCATTTCTTCACGTGGCATCGAATCCACTGCATTCAATCACGCTGCATGGAATCCACTGCATTCAATCGGGATGCATTGGGCCTCGCTGCATGGACTCCACTGCATACAATCGGGATCCATTGCACCAAAATGCATGGAATCCTCCGCATGCAACGACGCTGCATGGAATCCACTGCATTCAATCGGGATGCATTTTACCACACTGCTTTGATTACACTGCATTCAATCGCAATGCATAGAATCCACTGCATTCAATATGGATGCATTTTACCACTCTGCATGGAATCCACTGCATTTAATCACGCTGCATGTAATCCATGGAATTTAATCGGGATTCATTTTACTAAGCTGTATGGAATCGACTGCATTTAATCACGCTGCATGGAATCCGCTGCATTCAATCTGGATTCATTTTACAAGGCTGCATGGAGTACACAGCATTCAATCACAATGCATGGAATCCACTGCATTCAAACGGGATGCTTTGGGCCATGCTGCATAAAATCCACTGCATTCAATCATGCTGCATGGAATCCACTGCATTCAATCGGGATGCATTTTACAAGGCTGCATGGATTACATTTCATACACTCAAAATGCATGGAATCCACTGCGTTCTATAGGGATGCTTTGGGCCATACTGCATAAAATACACTGCATTCAATTTGCTGCATGGAATCCACTGCATTCAATCATGCTGCATAAAATCCACTGCATTCAATAGGGTTCCATTTCTTCACGCTGCATGGAATACACTGCATTCAATCAGGCTCCATGAAATCCACTGCATTCAATGGGGATGCATTCTACAATGCTGCATGGAGTTCACTGCATGCAATCACAATGCATGTAATCCACTGCATTCCATCGGGATGCTTTGGGCCATGCTTCATAAAATCCACTGCATTCACCCATGCTGCATGGAATCCACTGCATTCAATCATGCTGCATAAAATCCACTGCATTCAATCGGGATGCATTGGGCCTCGCTGCATGGAATACACTGCATTCAATCAGGCTCCATGGAATCCACTGCATTCAATGGGGATGCATTCTACAATGCTGCATGGAGTTCACTGCATTCAATCACAATGCATGGAATCCACTGCATTCCATCGGGATGCTTTGGGCCATGCTGCATACAATCCACTGCATTCAATCGGGATGCATTGGGCCTCGCTGCATGGACTCCACTGCATACAATCGGGATCCATTGCGCCAAAATGCATGGAATACTCTGCATTCATTGACGCTGCATGGACTCCACTGCATTCAATCGGGATGCTTTGGGCCATGCTGCATAAAATCCACTGCATTCAACCATGCTGCATGGAATCAACTGCATTCAATCATGCTGCATAAAATTCACTGCATTCCATCGGGATGCATTGGGCCTCGCTGCCTGCAATCCACTGCATTCAATCACGCTGCATGGAATCCACTGCATTCAATGGGGGTGCATTCTACAATGCTGCATGGAGTTCACTGAATTCAATCACAATGCATGGAATCCACTGCATTCCATCGGGATGCTTTGGGCCATGCTGCATAAAATCCACTGCATTCAATCGGGATGCATTGGGCCTCGCTGCATGGACTCCACTGCATACAATCGGGATCCATTGCACCAAAATGCATGGAATCCTCCGCATGCAACGACGCTGCATGGACTCCACTGCATTCAATCGGGATGCTTTGGGCCATGCTGCATAAAATCCATTGAATTCAATCATGCTGCATGGAATCCACTGCATTCAAACATGCTGTATAAAATCCACTGCATTCAATAGGGTTCCATTTCTTTACGTGGCATCGAATCCACTGCATTCAATCACGCTGCATGGAATCCACTGCATTCAATCGGGATGCATTTTTCCTCGCTACATGGAGTGCACTGCATTCAATCATGCTGCATAAAATCCACTGCATTCCATCGGGATGTTTTGGGCCATGCAACATAAAATCCACTGCATTCAACCATGCTGCCTGGAATCCACTGCATTCCATCATGCTGCATAATACCCACTGCATTCCATCGGGATGCATTGGGCCTCGCTGCATGGAATAAACTGCATTCAATCAGGCTCCATGGAATCCACTGCATTGAATGGGGATGCATTCTACAATGCTGCATGGAATTCACTGCAT
The DNA here is from genome assembly GCF_054392235.1 of Sus scrofa. NCBI lineage: Eukaryota > Metazoa > Chordata > Mammalia > Artiodactyla > Suidae > Sus > Sus scrofa. Next base: position 3,454,476 of record NC_139397.1, read on the forward strand.
TCAATCACAATGCATGGAATCCACTGCATTCCAACGGGATGCTTTGGGCCATGCTGCATAAAATCCACTGTATTCACTCGGGATGCATTGGGCCTCGCTGCATGGACTCCACTGCATACAATCGGGATCCATTGCGCCACAATGCATGGAATACTCTGCATTCAATCACGCTGCATGGAATCCACTGCATTCAATCGGGATGCTTTGTGCCATGCTGCTTAAAATCCACTGCATGCAATCATGCTGCATGGAATCCACGGCATTCAATCATGCTGCATAAAATCCACTGCATTCAATAGGGTTCCATTTCTTCTTCACGCTGCCTGGAATCCACTGCATTCAATCACACTGCATGGAATCCACTGCATTCAATCGGGATGCATTTTACCACACTGCTTGGATTACACTGCATTCAATCGCAATGCATAGAATCCACTGCATTCAATATGGATGCATTTTACCACTCTGCATGGAATCCACTGCATTTAATCACGCTGCATGTAATCCATGGAATTTAATCGGGATTCATTTTACTAAGCTGTATGGAATCGACTGCATTTAATCACGCTGCATGGAATCCACTGCATTCAATCGGGATTCATTTTACAAAGCTGCATGGAGTACACTGCATTCAATCGGGATGCATTTTACCACTCTGCATGGATTACACTGCATTTAATCACGCTGCATGTAATCCATGGAATTTAATCGGGATTCATTTTACTAAGCTGTATGGAATCGACTGCACTTAATCACGCTGCATGGAATCCACTGCATTCAATCGGGATGCATTTTACCACGTTGCATGCAGTTCACTGCATTCAATCACAATGCATGGAATCCACTGCATTCAATCGGGATGCTTTGGGCCATGCTGCATAAAATCCACTGCATTCAATCTTGCTTTTTGAATCCACTGCATTCAGTAATGCTGCATAAAATCCTTGCATTCAATTGGGTTCCATTTCTTCACGCTGCATGGAATACACTGCATTCAATCACGCTGCATGGAAACCACTGCATTCAATCGGGATGCATTTTTCCTCGCTGCATGGAGTACACTGCATTCAATCATGCTGCATAAAATCCACTGCATTCCATCGGGATGCTTTGGGCCATGCTGCATAACATCCACTGCATTCAACCATGCTGCATGGAATCCACTGCATTCAATCATGCTGCATAAAATCCACTGCATTCAATCGGGATGCATTGGGCCTCGCTGCACGGAATAAACTGCATTCAATCAGGCTCCATGGAATCCACTGCATTCAATGGGGATGCATTCTACCATGCTGCATGGAGTTCACTGCATTCAATCACAATGCATGGAATCCACTGCATTCCATCGGGATGCTTTGGGCCATGCTGCATACAATCCACTGCATTCAATCGGGATGCATTGGGCCTCGCTGCATGGACTCCACTGCATACAATCGGGATCCATTGCGCCAAAATGCATGGAATCGACTGCATTTAATCACGGTGCATGGAATCCACTGCATTCAATCGGGATGCATTTTACCACACTGCTTGGATTACACTGCATTCAATCGCAATGCATAGAATCCACTGCATTCAATATGGATGCATTTTACCACTCTGCATGGAATCCACTGCATTTAATCACGCTGCATGTAATCCATGGAATTTAATCGGGATTCATTTTACTAAGCTGTATGGAATCGACTGCATTTAATCACGCTGCATGGAATCCACTGCATTCTATCGGGATGCATTGGGCCTCGCTGCATGGACTCCACTGCATACAATCGGGATCCATTGCACCAAAATGCATGGAATCCTCCGCATGCAACGACGCTGCATGGAATCCACTGCATTCAATCGGGATGCATTTTACCACACTGCTTTGATTACACTGCATTCAATCGCAATGCATAGAATCCACTGCATTCAATATGGATGCATTTTACCACTCTGCATGGAATCCACTGCATTTAATCACGCTGCATGTAATCCATGGAATTTAATCGGGATTCATTTTACTAAGCTGTATGGAATCGACTGCATTTAATCACGCTGCATGGAATCCGCTGCATTCAATCTGGATTCATTTTACAAGGCTGCATGGAGTACACAGCATTCAATCACAATGCATGGAATCCACTGCATTCAAACGGGATGCTTTGGGCCATGCTGCATAAAATCCACTGCATTCAATCATGCTGCATGGAATCCACTGCATTCAATCGGGATGCATTTTACAAGGCTGCATGGATTACATTTCATACACTCAAAATGCATGGAATCCACTGCGTTCTATAGGGATGCTTTGGGCCATACTGCATAAAATACACTGCATTCAATTTGCTGCATGGAATCCACTGCATTCAATCATGCTGCATAAAATCCACTGCATTCAATAGGGTTCCATTTCTTCACGCTGCATGGAATACACTGCATTCAATCAGGCTCCATGAAATCCACTGCATTCAATGGGGATGCATTCTACAATGCTGCATGGAGTTCACTGCATGCAATCACAATGCATGTAATCCACTGCATTCCATCGGGATGCTTTGGGCCATGCTTCATAAAATCCACTGCATTCACCCATGCTGCATGGAATCCACTGCATTCAATCATGCTGCATAAAATCCACTGCATTCAATCGGGATGCATTGGGCCTCGCTGCATGGAATACACTGCATTCAATCAGGCTCCATGGAATCCACTGCATTCAATGGGGATGCATTCTACAATGCTGCATGGAGTTCACTGCATTCAATCACAATGCATGGAATCCACTGCATTCCATCGGGATGCTTTGGGCCATGCTGCATACAATCCACTGCATTCAATCGGGATGCATTGGGCCTCGCTGCATGGACTCCACTGCATACAATCGGGATCCATTGCGCCAAAATGCATGGAATACTCTGCATTCATTGACGCTGCATGGACTCCACTGCATTCAATCGGGATGCTTTGGGCCATGCTGCATAAAATCCACTGCATTCAACCATGCTGCATGGAATCAACTGCATTCAATCATGCTGCATAAAATTCACTGCATTCCATCGGGATGCATTGGGCCTCGCTGCCTGCAATCCACTGCATTCAATCACGCTGCATGGAATCCACTGCATTCAATGGGGGTGCATTCTACAATGCTGCATGGAGTTCACTGAATTCAATCACAATGCATGGAATCCACTGCATTCCATCGGGATGCTTTGGGCCATGCTGCATAAAATCCACTGCATTCAATCGGGATGCATTGGGCCTCGCTGCATGGACTCCACTGCATACAATCGGGATCCATTGCACCAAAATGCATGGAATCCTCCGCATGCAACGACGCTGCATGGACTCCACTGCATTCAATCGGGATGCTTTGGGCCATGCTGCATAAAATCCATTGAATTCAATCATGCTGCATGGAATCCACTGCATTCAAACATGCTGTATAAAATCCACTGCATTCAATAGGGTTCCATTTCTTTACGTGGCATCGAATCCACTGCATTCAATCACGCTGCATGGAATCCACTGCATTCAATCGGGATGCATTTTTCCTCGCTACATGGAGTGCACTGCATTCAATCATGCTGCATAAAATCCACTGCATTCCATCGGGATGTTTTGGGCCATGCAACATAAAATCCACTGCATTCAACCATGCTGCCTGGAATCCACTGCATTCCATCATGCTGCATAATACCCACTGCATTCCATCGGGATGCATTGGGCCTCGCTGCATGGAATAAACTGCATTCAATCAGGCTCCATGGAATCCACTGCATTGAATGGGGATGCATTCTACAATGCTGCATGGAATTCACTGCATTCAATCACAATGCATGGAATCCACTGCATTCCAACGGGATGCTTTGGGCCATGCTGCATAAAATCCACTGTATTCACTCGGGATGCATTGGGCCTCGCTGCATGGACTCCACTGCATACAATCGGGATCCATTGCGCCACAATGCATGGAATACTCTGCATTCAATCACGCTGCATGGAATCCACTGCATTCAATCGGGATGCTTTGTGCCATGCTGCTTAAAATCCACTGCATGCAATCATGCTGCATGGAATCCACGGCATTCAATCATGCTGCATAAAATCCACTGCATTCAATAGGGTTCCATTTCTTCTTCACGCTGCCTGGAATCCACTGCATTCAATCACACTGCATGGAATCCACTGCATTCAATCGGGATGCATTTTACCACACTGCTTGGATTACACTGCATTCAATCGCAATGCATAGAATCCACTGCATTCAATATGGATGCATTTTACCACTCTGCATGGAATCCACTGCATTTAATCACGCTGCATGTAATCCATGGAATTTAATCGGGATTCATTTTACTAAGCTGTATGGAATCGACTGCATTTAATCACGCTGCATGGAATCCACTGCATTCAATCGGGATTCATTTTACAAAGCTGCATGGAGTACACTGCATTCAATCGGGATGCATTTTACCACTCTGCATGGATTACACTGCATTTAATCACGCTGCATGTAATCCATGGAATTTAATCGGGATTCATTTTACTAAGCTGTATGGAATCGACTGCACTTAATCACGCTGCATGGAATCCACTGCATTCAATCGGGATGCATTTTACCACGTTGCATGCAGTTCACTGCATTCAATCACAATGCATGGAATCCACTGCATTCAATCGGGATGCTTTGGGCCATGCTGCATAAAATCCACTGCATTCAATCTTGCTTTTTGAATCCACTGCATTCAGTAATGCTGCATAAAATCCTTGCATTCAATTGGGTTCCATTTCTTCACGCTGCATGGAATACACTGCATTCAATCACGCTGCATGGAAACCACTGCATTCAATCGGGATGCATTTTTCCTCGCTGCATGGAGTACACTGCATTCAATCATGCTGCATAAAATCCACTGCATTCCATCGGGATGCTTTGGGCCATGCTGCATAACATCCACTGCATTCAACCATGCTGCATGGAATCCACTGCATTCAATCATGCTGCATAAAATCCACTGCATTCAATCGGGATGCATTGGGCCTCGCTGCACGGAATAAACTGCATTCAATCAGGCTCCATGGAATCCACTGCATTCAATGGGGATGCATTCTACCATGCTGCATGGAGTTCACTGCATTCAATCACAATGCATGGAATCCACTGCATTCCATCGGGATGCTTTGGGCCATGCTGCATACAATCCACTGCATTCAATCGGGATGCATTGGGCCTCGCTGCATGGACTCCACTGCATACAATCGGGATCCATTGCGCCAAAATGCATGGAATCGACTGCATTTAATCACGGTGCATGGAATCCACTGCATTCAATCGGGATGCATTTTACCACACTGCTTGGATTACACTGCATTCAATCGCAATGCATAGAATCCACTGCATTCAATATGGATGCATTTTACCACTCTGCATGGAATCCACTGCATTTAATCACGCTGCATGTAATCCATGGAATTTAATCGGGATTCATTTTACTAAGCTGTATGGAATCGACTGCATTTAATCACGCTGCATGGAATCCACTGCATTCAATAGGGATTCATTTTACAAGGCTGCATGGAGTACACTGCATTCAATCACAATGCATGGAATCCACTGCATTCAAACGGGATGCTTTGGGCCATGCTGCATAAAATCCACTGCATTCAATCATGCTGCATGGAATCCACTGCATTCAATCGGGATGCATTTTACAAGGCTGCATGGATTACATTTCATACACTCAAAATGCATGGAATCCACTGCGTTCTATAGGGATGCTTTGGGCCATACTGCATAAAATACACTGCATTCAATTTGCTGCATGGAATCCACTGCATTCAATCATGCTGAATAAAATCCACTGCATTCAATAGGGTTCCATTTCTTCACGCTGCATGGAATACACTGCATTCAATCAGGCTCCATGAAATCCACTGCATTCAATGGGGATGCATTCTACAATGCTGCATGGAGTTCACTGCATGCAATCACAATGCATGTAATCCACTGCATTCCATCGGGATGCTTTGGGCCATGCTGCATAAAATCCACTGCATTCACCCATGCTGCATGGAATCCACTGCATTCAATCATGCTGCATAAAATCCACTGCATTCAATCGGGATGCATTGGGCCTCGCTGCATGGAATACACTGCATTCAATCAGGCTCCATGAAATCCACTGCATTCAATGGGGATGCATTCTACAATGCTGCATGGAGTTCACTGCATTCAATCACAATGCATGGAATCCACTGCATTCCATCGGGATGCTTTGGGCCATGCTGCATACAATCCACTGCATTCAATCGGGATGCATTGGGCTTCGCTGCATGGACTCCACTGCATACAATCGGGATCCATTGCGCCAAAATGCATGGAATACTCTGCATTCATTGACGCTGCATGGACTCCACTGCATTCAATCGGGATGCTTTGGGCCATGCTGCATAAAATCCATTGAATTCAATCATGCTGCATGGAATCCACTGCATTCAATCATGCTGTATAAAATCCACTGCATTCAATAGGGTTCCATTTCTTCACGTGGCATCGAATCCACTGCATTCAATCACGCTGCATGGAATCCACTGCATTCAATCGGGATGCATTTTTCCTCGCTGCATGGAGTACACTGAATTCAATCACAATGCATGGAATCCACTGCATTCCATCGGGATGCTTTGGGCCATGCTGCATAAAATCCACTGCATTCAACCATGCTGCCTGGAATCCACTGCATTCAATCATGCTGCATAATATCCACTGCATTCAATCGGGATGCATTGGGCCTCGCTGCATGGAATAAACTGCATTCAATCAGGCTCCATGGAATCCACTGCATTCAATGGGGATGCATTCTACCATGCTGCATGGAGTTCACTGCATTCAATCACAATGCATGGAATCCACTGCATTCCAACGGGATGCTTTGGGCCATGCTGCATAAAATCCACTGCATTCAATCGGGATGCATTGGGCCTCGCTGCATGGACTCCACTGCATACAATCGGGATCCATTGCGCCACAATGCATGGAATACTCTGCATTCAATCACGCTGCATGGAATCCACTGCATTCAATCGGGATGCTTTGTGCCATGCTGCATAAAATCCACTGCATGCAATCATGCTGCATGGAATCCACTGCATTCAATCATGCTGCATAAAATCCACTGCATTCAATAGGGTTCCATTTCTTCTTCACGCTGCCTGGAATCCACTGTATTCAATCACACTGCATGGAATCCACTGCATTCAATCGGGATGCATTTTACCACACTGCTTGGATTACACTGCATTCAATCGCAATGCATAGAATCCACTGCATTCAATATGGATGCATTTTACCACTCTGCATGGAATCCACTGCATTTAATCACGCTGCATGTAATCCATGGAATTTAATCGGGATTCATTTTACTAAGCTGTATGGAATCGACTGCATTTAATCACGCTGCATGGAATCCACTGCATTCAATCGGGATTCATTTTACAAGGCTGCATGGAGTACACTGCATTCAATCACAATGCATGGAATCCACTGCATTCAAACGGGATGCTTTGGGCCATGCTGCATAAAATCCACTGCATTCAATCATGCTGCATGGAATCCACTGCATTCAATCGGGATGCATTTTACAAGGCTGCATGGATTACATTTCATACACTCAAAATGCATGGAATCCACTGCGTTCTATAGGGATGCTTTGGGCCATACTGCATAAAATACACTGCATTCAATTTGCTGCATGGAATCCACTGCATTCAATCATGCTGAATAAAATCCACTGCATTCAATAGGGTTCCATTTCTTCACGCTGCATGGAATACACTGCATTCAATCAGGCTCCATGAAATCCACTGCATTCAATGGGGATGCATTCTACAATGCTGCATGGAGTTCACTGCATGCAATCACAATGCATGTAATCCACTGCATTCCATCGGGATGCTTTGGGCCATGCTGCATAAAATCCACTGCATTCACCCATGCTGCATGGAATCCACTGCATTCTATCATGCTGCATAAAATCCACTGCATTCAATCGGGATGCATTGGGCCTCGCTGCATGGAATACACTGCATTCAATCAGGCTGCATGGAATCCACTGCATTCAATGGGGATGCATTCTACAATGCTGCATGGAGTTCACTGAATTCAAACACATCGCATGTAATCCACTGCATTCCATCGGCATGCTTTGGGCCATGCTGCATACAATCCACTGCATTCAATCGGGATGCATTGGGCCTCGCTGCATGGACTCCACTGCATACAATCGGGATCCATTGCGCCAAAATGCATGGAATACTCTGCATTCATTGACGCTGCATGGACTCCACTGCATTCAATCGGGATGCTTTGGGCCATGCTGCATAAAATCCACTGCATTCAACCATGCTGCATGGAATCAACTGCATTCAATCATGCTGCATAAAATACACTGCAATCCATCGGGATGCATTGGGCCTCGCTGCATGGAATACACTGCATTCAATCACGCTGCATGGAATCCACTGCATTCAATGGGGGTGCATTCTACAATGCTGCATGGAGTTCACTGCATTCAATCACAATGCATGGAATCCACTGCATTCCATCGGGATGCTTTGGGCCATGCTGCATAAAATCCACTGCATTCCATCGGGATGCATTGGGCCTCGCTGCATGGACTCCACTGCATACAATCGGGATCCATTGCACCAAAATGCATGGAATCCTCCGCATGCAATGACGCTGCATGGAATCCACTGCATTCAATCGGGATGCTTTGGGCCATGCTGCATAAAATCCATTGAATTCAATCATGCTGCATGGAATCCACTGCATTCAATCATGCTGTATAAAATCCACTGCATTCAATAGGGTTCCATTTCTTCACGTGGCATCGAATCCACTGCATTCAATCACGCTGCATGGAATCCACTGCATTCAATCGGGATGCATTGGGCCTCGCTGCATGGACTCCACTGCATACAATCGGGATCCATTGCACCAAAATGCATGGAATCCTCCGCATGCAACGACGCTGCATGGAATCCACTGCATTCAATCGGGATGCATTTTACCACACTGCTTTGATTACACTGCATTCAATCGCAATGCATAGAATCCACTGCATTCAATATGGATGCATTTTACCACTCTGCATGGAATCCACTGCATTTAATCACGCTGCATGTAATCCATGGATTTTAATCGGGATTCATTTTACTAAGCTGTATGGAATCGACTGCATTTAATCACGCTGCATGGAATCCACTGCATTCAATCGGGATTCATTTTACAAGGCTGCATGGAGTACACTGCATTCAATCACAATGCATGGAATCCACTGCATTCAAACGGGATGCTTTGGGCCATGCTGCATAAAATCCACTGCATTCAATCATGCTGCATGGAATCCACTGCATTCAATCGGGATGCATTTTACAAGGCTGCATGGATTACATTTCATACACTCAAAATGCATGGAATCCACTGCGTTCTATAGGGATGCTTTGGGCCATACTGCATAAAATACACTGCATTCAATTTGCTGCATGGAATCCACTGCATTCAATCATGCTGCATAAAATCCACTGCATTCAATAGGGTTCCATTTCTTCACGCTGCATGGAATACACTGCATTCAATCAGGCTCCATGAAATCCACTGCATTCAATGGGGATGCATTCTACAATGCTGCATGGAGTTCACTGCATGCAATCACAATGCATGTAATCCACTGCATTCCATCGGGATGCTTTGGGCCATGCTTCATAAAATCCACTGCATTCACCCATGCTGCATGGAATCCACTGCATTCAATCATGCTGCATAAAATCCACTGCATTCAATCGGGATGCATTGGGCCTCGCTGCATGGAATACACTGCATTCAATCAGGCTCCATGGAATCCACTGCATTCAATGGGGATGCATTCTACAATGCTGCATGGAGTTCACTGCATTCAATCACAATGCATGGAATCCACTGCATTCCATCGGGATGCTTTGGGCCATGCTGCATACAATCCACTGCATTCAATCGGGATGCATTGGGCCTCGCTGCATGGACTCCACTGCATACAATCGGGATCCATTGCGCCAAAATGCATGGAATACTCTGCATTCATTGACGCTGCATGGACTCCACTGCATTCAATCGGGATGCTTTGGGCCATGCTGCATAAAATCCACTGCATTCAACCATGCTGCATGGAATCAACTGCATTCAATCATGCTGCATAAAATTCACTGCATTCCATCGGGATGCATTGGGCCTCGCTGCCTGGAATCCACTGCATTCAATCACGCTGCATGGAATCCACTGCATTCAATGGGGGTGCATTCTACAATGCTGCATGGAGTTCACTGAATTCAATCACAATGCATGGAATCCACTGCATTCCATCGGGATGCTTTGGGCCATGCTGCATAAAATCCACTGCATTCAATCGGGATGCATTGGGCCTCGCTGCATGGACTCCACTGCATACAATCGGGATCCATTGCACCAAAATGCATGGAATCCTCCGCATGCAACGACGCTGCATGGACTCCACTGCATTCAATCGGGATGCTTTGGGCCATGCTGCATAAAATCCATTGAATTCAATCATGCTGCATGGAATCCACTGCATTCAATCATGCTGTATAAAATCCACTGCATTCAATAGGGTTCCATTTCTTCACGTGGCATCGAATCCACTGCATTCAATCACGCTGCATGGAATCCACTGCATTCAATCGGGATGCATTTTTCCTCGCTACATGGAGTGCACTGCATTCAATCATGCTGCATAAAATCCACTGCATTCCATCGGGATGTTTTGGGCCATGCTACATAAAATCCACTGCATTCAACCATGCTGCCTGGAATCCACTGCATTCCATCATGCTGCATAATACCCACTGCATTCCATCGGGATGCATTGGGCCTCGCTGCATGGAATAAACTGCATTCAATCAGGCTCCATGGAATCCACTGCATTGAATGGGGATGCATTCTACAATGCTGCATGGAATTCACTGCATTCAATCACAATGCATGGAATCCACTGCATTCCAACGGGATGCTTTGGGCCATGCTGCATAAAATCCACTGTATTCACTCGGGATGCATTGGGCCTCGCTGCATGGACTCCACTGCATACAATCGGGATCCATTGCGCCACAATGCATGGAATACTCTGCATTCAATCACGCTGCATGGAATCCACTGCATTCAATCGGGATGCTTTGGGCCATGCTGCTTAAAATCCACTGCATGCAATCATGCTGCATGGAATCCACTGCATTCAATCATGCTGCATAAAATCCACTGCATTCAATAGGGTTCCATTTCTTCTTCACGCTGCCTGGAATCCACTGCATTCAATCACACTGCATGGAATCCACTGCATTCAATCGGGATGCATTTTACCACACTGCTTGGATTACACTGCATTCAATCGCAATGCATAGAATCCACTGCATTCAATATGGATGCATTTTACCACTCTGCATGGAATCCACTGCATTTAATCACGCTGCATGTAATCCATGGAATTTAATCGGGATTCATTTTACTAAGCTGTATGGAATCGACTGCATTTAATCACGCTGCATGGAATCCACTGCATTCAATCGGGATTCATTTTACAAAGCTGCATGGAGTACACTGCATTCAATCGGGATGCATTTTACCACTCTGCATGGATTACACTGCATTTAATCACGCTGCATGTAATCCATGGAATTTAATCGGGATTCATTTTACTAAGCTGTATGGAATCGACTGCACTTAATCACGCTGCATGGAATCCACTGCATTCAATCGGGATGCATTTTACCACGTTGCATGCAGTTCACTGCATTCAATCACAATGCATGGAATCCACTGCATTCAATCGGGATGCTTTGGGCCATGCTGCATAAAATCCACTGCATTCAATCTTGCTTTTTGAATCCACTGCATTCAGTAATGCTGCATAAAATCCTTGCATTCAATTGGGTTCCATTTCTTCACGCTGCATGGAATACACTGCATTCAATCACGCTGCATGGAAACCACTGCATTCAATCGGGATGCATTTTTCCTCGCTGCATGGAGTACACTGCATTCAATCATGCTGCATAAAATCCACTGCATTCCATCGGGATGCTTTGGGCCATGCTGCATAACATCCACTGCATTCAACCATGCTGCATGGAATCCACTGCATTCAATCATGCTGCATAAAATCCACTGCATTCAATCGGGATGCATTGGGCCTCGCTGCACGGAATAAACTGCATTCAATCAGGCTCCATGGAATCCACTGCATTCAATGGGGATGCATTCTACCATGCTGCATGGAGTTCACTGCATTCAATCACAATGCATGGAATCCACTGCATTCCATCGGGATGCTTTGGGCCATGCTGCATACAATCCACTGCATTCAATCGGGATGCATTGGGCCTCGCTGCATGGACTCCACTGCATACAATCGGGATCCATTGCGCCAAAATGCATGGAATCGACTGCATTTAATCACGGTGCATGGAATCCACTGCATTCAATCGGGATGCATTTTACCACACTGCTTGGATTACACTGCATTCAATCGCAATGCATAGAATCCACTGCATTCAATATGGATGCATTTTACCACTCTGCATGGAATCCACTGCATTTAATCACGCTGCATGTAATCCATGGAATTTAATCGGGATTCATTTTACTAAGCTGTATGGAATCGACTGCATTTAATCACGCTGCATGGAATCCACTGCATTCAATAGGGATTCATTTTACAAGGCTGCATGGAGTACACTGCATTCAATCACAATGCATGGAATCCACTGCATTCAAACGGGATGCTTTGGGCCATGCTGCATAAAATCCACTGCATTCAATCATGCTGCATGGAATCCACTGCATTCAATCGGGATGCATTTTACAAGGCTGCATGGATTACATTTCATACACTCAAAATGCATGGAATCCACTGCGTTCTATAGGGATGCTTTGGGCCATACTGCATAAAATACACTGCATTCAATTTGCTGCATGGAATCCACTGCATTCAATCATGCTGAATAAAATCCACTGCATTCAATAGGGTTCCATTTCTTCACGCTGCATGGAATACACTGCATTCAATCAGGCTCCATGAAATCCACTGCATTCAATGGGGATGCATTCTACAATGCTGCATGGAGTTCACTGCATGCAATCACAATGCATGTAATCCACTGCATTCCATCGGGATGCTTTGGGCCATGCTTCATAAAATCCACTGCATTCACCCATGCTGCATGGAATCCACTGCATTTAATCATGCTGCATAAAATCCACTGCATTCAATCGGGATGCATTGGGCCTCGCTGCATGGAATACACTGCATTCAATCAGGCTGCATGGAATCTACTGCATTCAATGGGGATGCATTCTACAATGCTGCATGGAGTTCACTGCATTCAATCACAATGCATGGAATCCACTGCATTCCATCGGGATGCTTTGGGCCATGCTGCATAAAATCCACTGCATTCAATCGGGATGCATTGGGCCTCGCTGCATGGACTCCACTGCATACAATCGGGATCCATTGCGCCAAAATGCATGGAATAATCTGCATTCATTGACGCTGCATGGACTCCACTGCATTCAATCGGGATGCTTTGGGCCATGCTGCATAAAATCCACTGCATTCAACCATGCTGCATGGAATCAACTGCATTCAATCATGCTGCATAAAATTCACTGCATTCCATCGGGATGCATTGGGCCTCGCTGCATGGAATACACTGCATTCAATCACGCTGCATGGAATCCACTGCATTCAATGGGGGTGCATTCTACAATGCTGCATGGAGTTCACTGAATTCAATCACAATGCATGGAATCCACTGCATTCCATCGGGATGCTTTGGGCCATGCTGCATAAAATCCACTGCATTCAATCGGGATGCATTGGGCCTCGCTGCATGGACTCCACTGCATACAATCGGGATCCATTGCACCAAAATGCATGGAATCCTCCGCATGCAACGACGCTGCATGGACTCCACTGCATTCAATCGGGATGCTTTGGGCCATGCTGCATAAAATCCATTGAATTCAATCATGCTGCATGGAATCCACTGCATTCAATCATGCTGTATAAAATCCACTGCATTCAATAGGGTTCCATTTCTTCACGTGGCATCGAATCCACTGCATTCAATCACGCTGCATGGAATCCACTGCATTCAATCGGGATGCATTTTTCCTCGCTGCATGGAGTACACTGCATTCAATCATGCTGCATAAAATCCACTGCATTCCATCGGGATGCTTTGGGCCATGCTGCATAAAATCCACTGCATTCAACCATGCTGCCTGGAATCCACTGCATTCAATCATGCTGCATAATATCCACTGCATTCAATCGGGATGCATTGGGCCTCGCTGCATGGAATAAACTGCATTCAATCAGGCTCCATGGAATCCACTGCATTCAATGGGGATGCATTCTACCATGCTGCATGGAGTTCACTGCATTCAATCACAATGCATGGAATCCACTGCATTCCAACGGGATGCTTTGGGCCATGCTGCATAAAATCCACTGCATTCAATCGGGATGCATTGGGCCTCGCTGCATGGACTCCACTGCATACAATCGGGATCCATTGCGCCACAATGCATGGAATACTCTGCATTCAATCACGCTGCATGGAATCCACTGCATTCAATCGGGATGCTTTGTGCCATGCTGCATAAAATCCACTGCATGCAATCATGCTGCATGGAATCCACTGCATTCAATCATGCTGCATAAAATCCACTGCATTCAATAGGGTTCCATTTCTTCTTCACGCTGCCTGGAATCCACTGTATTCAATCACACTGCATGGAATCCACTGCATTCAATCGGGATGCATTTTACCACACTGCTTGGATTACACTGCATTCAATCGCAATGCATAGAATCCACTGCATTCAATATGGATGCATTTTACCACTCTGCATGGAATCCACTGCATTTAATCACGCTGCATGTAATCCATGGAATTTAATCGGGATTCATTTTACTAAGCTGTATGGAATCGACTGCATTTAATCACGCTGCATGGAATCCACTGCATTCAATCGGGATTCATTTTACAAGGCTGCATGGAGTACACTGCATTCAATCACAATGCATGGAATCCACTGCATTCAAACGGGATGCTTTGGGCCATGCTGCATAAAATCCACTGCATTCAATCATGCTGCATGGAATCCACTGCATTCAATCGGGATGCATTTTACAAGGCTGCATGGATTACATTTCATACACTCAAAATGCATGGAATCCACTGCGTTCTATAGGGATGCTTTGGGCCATACTGCATAAAATACACTGCATTCAATTTGCTGCATGGAATCCACTGCATTCAATCATGCTGAATAAAATCCACTGCATTCAATAGGGTTCCATTTCTTCACGCTGCATGGAATACACTGCATTCAATCAGGCTCCATGAAATCCACTGCATTCAATGGGGATGCATTCTACAATGCTGCATGGAGTTCACTGCATGCAATCACAATGCATGTAATCCACTGCATTCCATCGGGATGCTTTGGGCCATGCTGCATAAAATCCACTGCATTCACCCATGCTGCATGGAATCCACTGCATTCTATCATGCTGCATAAAATCCACTGCATTCAATCGGGATGCATTGGGCCTCGCTGCATGGAATACACTGCATTCTATCAGGCTGCATGGAATCCACTGCATTCAATGGGGATGCATTCTACAATGCTGCATGGAGTTCACTGAATTCAAACACATCGCATGTAATCCACTGCATTCCATCGGCATGCTTTGGGCCATGCTGCATACAATCCACTGCATTCAATCGGGATGCATTGGGCCTCGCTGCATGGACTCCACTGCATACAATCGGGATCCATTGCGCCAAAATGCATGGAATACTCTGCATTCATTGACGCTGCATGGACTCCACTGCATTCAATCGGGATGCTTTGGGCCATGCTGCATAAAATCCACTGCATTCAACCATGCTGCATGGAATCAACTGCATTCAATCATGCTGCATAAAATACACTGCAATCCATCGG
Organism: Sus scrofa; assembly: GCF_054392235.1. Classification (NCBI taxonomy): domain Eukaryota; kingdom Metazoa; phylum Chordata; class Mammalia; order Artiodactyla; family Suidae; genus Sus; species Sus scrofa. Next base: position 3,470,533 of record NC_139397.1, read on the forward strand.
GATGCATTGGGCCTCGCTGCATGGAATACACTGCATTCAATCACGCTGCATGGAATCCACTGCATTCAATGGGGGTGCATTCTACAATGCTGCATGGAGTTCACTGCATTCAATCACAATGCATGGAATCCACTGCATTCCATCGGGATGCTTTGGGCCATGCTGCATAAAATCCACTGCATTCCATCGGGATGCATTGGGCCTCGCTGCATGGACTCCACTGCATACAATCGGGATCCATTGCACCAAAATGCATGGAATCCTCCGCATGCAATGACGCTGCATGGAATCCACTGCATTCAATCGGGATGCTTTGGGCCATGCTGCATAAAATCCATTGAATTCAATCATGCTGCATGGAATCCACTGCATTCAATCATGCTGTATAAAATCCACGGCATTCAATAGGGTTCCATTTCTTCACGTGGCATCGAATCCACTGCATTCAATCACGCTGCATGGAATCCACTGCATTCAATCGGGATGCATTGGGCCTCGCTGCATGGACTCCACTGCATACAATCGGGATCCATTGCACCAAAATGCATGGAATCCTCCGCATGCAACGACGCTGCATGGAATCCACTGCATTCAATCGGGATGCATTTTACCACACTGCTTTGATTACACTGCATTCAATCGCAATGCATAGAATCCACTGCATTCAATATGGATGCATTTTACCACTCTGCATGGAATCCACTGCATTTAATCACGCTGCATGTAATCCATGGATTTTAATCGGGATTCATTTTACTAAGCTGTATGGAATCGACTGCATTTAATCACGCTGCATGGAATCCACTGCATTCAATCGGGATTCATTTTACAAGGCTGCATGGAGTACACTGCATTCAATCACAATGCATGGAATCCACTGCATTCAAACGGGATGCTTTGGGCCATGCTGCATAAAATCCACTGCATTCAATCATGCTGCATGGAATCCACTGCATTCAATCGGGATGCATTTTACAAGGCTGCATGGATTACATTTCATACACTCAAAATGCATGGAATCCACTGCGTTCTATAGGGATGCTTTGGGCCATACTGCATAAAATACACTGCATTCAATTTGCTGCATGGAATCCACTGCATTCAATCATGCTGCATAAAATCCACTGCATTCAATAGGGTTCCATTTCTTCACGCTGCATGGAATACACTGCATTCAATCAGGCTCCATGAAATCCACTGCATTCAATGGGGATGCATTCTACAATGCTGCATGGAGTTCACTGCATGCAATCACAATGCATGTAATCCACTGCATTCCATCGGGATGCTTTGGGCCATGCTTCATAAAATCCACTGCATTCACCCATGCTGCATGGAATCCACTGCATTTAATCATGCTGCATAAAATCCACTGCATTCAATCGGGATGCATTGGGCCTCGCTGCATGGAATACACTGCATTCAATCAGGCTCCATGGAATCCACTGCATTCAATGGGGATGCATTCTACAATGCTGCATGGAGTTCACTGCATTCAATCACAATGCATGGAATCCACTGCATTCCATCGGGATGCTTTGGGCCATGCTGCATACAATCCACTGCATTCAATCGGGATGCATTGGGCCTCGCTGCATGGACTCCACTGCATACAATCGGGATCCATTGCGCCAAAATGCATGGAATACTCTGCATTCATTGACGCTGCATGGACTCCACTGCATTCAATCGGGATGCTTTGGGCCATGCTGCATAAAATCCACTGCATTCAACCATGCTGCATGGAATCAACTGCATTCAATCATGCTGCATAAAATTCACTGCATTCCATCGGGATGCATTGGGCCTCGCTGCCTGGAATCCACTGCATTCAATCACGCTGCATGGAATCCACTGCATTCAATGGGGGTGCATTCTACAATGCTGCATGGAGTTCACTGAATTCAATCACAATGCATGGAATCCACTGCATTCCATCGGGATGCTTTGGGCCATGCTGCATAAAATCCACTGCATTCAATCGGGATGCATTGGGCCTCGCTGCATGGACTCCACTGCATACAATCGGGATCCATTGCACCAAAATGCATGGAATCCTCCGCATGCAACGACGCTGCATGGACTCCACTGCATTCAATCGGGATGCTTTGGGCCATGCTGCATAAAATCCATTGAATTCAATCATGCTGCATGGAATCCACTGCATTCAATCATGCTGTATAAAATCCACTGCATTCAATAGGGTTCCATTTCTTCACGTGGCATCGAATCCACTGCATTCAATCACGCTGCATGGAATCCACTGCATTCAATCGGGATGCATTTTTCCTCGCTACATGGAGTGCACTGCATTCAATCATGCTGCATAAAATCCACTGCATTCCATCGGGATGTTTTGGGCCATGCTACATAAAATCCACTGCATTCAACCATGCTGCCTGGAATCCACTGTATTCCATCATGCTGCATAATACCCACTGCATTCCATCGGGATGCATTGGGCCTCGCTGCATGGAATAAACTGCATTCAATCAGGCTCCATGGAATCCACTGCATTGAATGGGGATGCATTCTACAATGCTGCATGGAATTCACTGCATTCAATCACAATGCATGGAATCCACTGCATTCCAACGGGATGCTTTGGGCCATGCTGCATAAAATCCACTGTATTCACTCGGGATGCATTGGGCCTCGCTGCATGGACTCCACTGCATACAATCGGGATCCATTGCGCCACAATGCATGGAATACTCTGCATTCAATCACGCTGCATGGAATCCACTGCATTCAATCGGGATGCTTTGGGCCATGCTGCTTAAAATCCACTGCATGCAATCATGCTGCATGGAATCCACTGCATTCAATCATGCTGCATAAAATCCACTGCATTCAATAGGGTTCCATTTCTTCTTCACGCTGCCTGGAATCCACTGCATTCAATCACACTGCATGGAATCCACTGCATTCAATCGGGATGCATTTTACCACACTGCTTGGATTACACTGCATTCAATCGCAATGCATAGAATCCACTGCATTCAATATGGATGCATTTTACCACTCTGCATGGAATCCACTGCATTTAATCACGCTGCATGTAATCCATGGAATTTAATCGGGATTCGTTTTACTAAGCTGTATGGAATCGACTGCATTTAATCACGCTGCATGGAATCCACTGCATTCAATCGGGATTCATTTTACAAGGCTGCATTGAGTACACTGCATTCAATCACAATGCATGGAATCCACTGCATTCAAACGGGATGCTTTGGGCCATGCTGCATAAAATCCACTGCATTCAATCATGCTGCATGGAATCCACTGCATTCAATCGGGATGCATTTTACAAGGCTGCATGGATTACATTTCATACACTCAAAATGCATGGAATCCACTGCGTTCTATAGGGATGCTTTGGGCCATACTGCATAAAATACACTGCATTCAATTTGCTGCATGGAATCCACTGCATTCAATCATGCTGAATAAAATCCACTGCATTCAATAGGGTTCCATTTCTTCACGCTGCATGGAATACACTGCATTCAATCAGGCTCCATGAAATCCACTGCATTCAATGGGGATGCATTCTACAATGCTGCATGGAGTTCACTGCATGCAATCACAATGCATGGAATCCACTGCATTCCATCGGGATGCTTTGGGCCATGCTGCATAAAATCCACTGCATTCACCCATGCTGCATGGAATCCACTGCATTCAATCATGCTGCATAAAATCCACTGCATTCAATCGGGATGCATTGGGCCTCGCTGCATGGAATACACTGCATTCAATCAGGCTGCATGGAATCCACTGCATTCAATGGGGATGCATTCTACAATGCTGCATGGAGTTCACTGAATTCAAACACATCGCATGTAATCCACTGCATTCCATCGGCATGCTTTGGGCCATGCTGCATAAAATCCACTGCATTCAATCGCAATGCATAGAATCCACTGCATTCAATATGGATGCATTTTACCACTCTGCATGGAATCCACTGCATTTAATCACGCTGCATGTAATCCATGGAATTTAATCGGGATTCGTTTTACTAAGCTGTATGGAATCGACTGCATTTAATCACGCTGCATGGAATCCACTGCATTCAATCGGGATTCATTTTACAAAGCTGCATGGAGTACACTGCATTCAATCACAATGCATGGAATCCACTGCATTCAAACGGGATGCTTTGGGCCATGCTGCATAAAAGACACTGCATTCAATCATGCTGCATAAAATCCACTGCATTCAATCATGCTGCATGGAATCCACTGCATTCAATCATGCAGCATAAAATCCGCTGCATTCCATAGGGTTCCATTTCTTCATGCTGCATGGAATACACTGCATTCAATCAGGCTGCATGGAATCCACTGCATTCAATCGGGATGCGTTTTTCCTCGTTGCATGGACTACACTGCATTCCATCACAATGCATGGAATCCACTGCATTCAATCGGGAAGCTTTGGGCCATGCTGCATACAATCCACTGCATTCAATCGGGATGCACTGGGCCTCGCTGCATGGACTCCACTGCATATAATCGGGATCCATTGCGCCACAATGCATGGAATACTCTGCATTCCATGACGCTGAATGGAATCCACTGCATTGAATCGTGAAGATATGGGCCATGCTGCATAAAATCCACTGCGTGCAATCATGCTGCATTGAATCCACTGCATTCAATCATGCTGCATAAAATCCACTGCATTCAATAGGGTTCCATTACTGCGCCCTGCACGGAATCCACTGCATTCAACCACGCTGCATGGAATCCACTGCATTCAATCGGGATGCATTTTACCACTCTGCATGGATTACACTGCATTTAATCACGCTGCATGTAATCCATGGAATTTAATCGGGATTCATTTTACTAAGCTGTATGGAATCGACTGCACTTAATCACGCTGCATGGAATCCACTGCATTCAATCGGGATGCATTTTACCACGTTGCATGCAGTTCACTGCATTCAATCACAATGCATGGAATCCACTGCATTCAATCGGGATGCTTTGGGCCATGCTGCATAAACTCCACTGCATTCAATCTTGCTTTTTGAATCCACTGCATTCAGTAATGCTGCATAAAATCCTTGCATTCAATTGGGTTCCATTTCTTCACGCTGCATGGAATACACTGCATTCAATCACGCTGCATGGAAACCACTGCATTCAATCGGGATGCATTTTTCCTCGCTGCATGGAGTACACTGCATTCAATCATGCTGCATAAGATCCACTGCATTCCATCTGGATGCTTTGGGCCATGCTGCATAAAATCCACTGCATTCAACCATGCTGCATGGAATCCACTGCATTCAATCATGCTGCATAAAATCCACTGCATTCAATCGGGATGCATTGGGCCTCGCTGCACGGAATAAACTGCATTCAATCAGGCTCCATGGAATCCACTGCATTCAATGGGGATGCATTCTACCATGCTGCATGGAGTTCACTGCATTCAATCACAATGCATGGAATCCACTGCATTCCATCGGGATGCTTTGGGCCATGCTGTATACAATCCACTGCATTCAATCGGGATGCATTGGGCCTCGCTGCATGGACTCCACTGCATACAATCGGGATCCATTGCGCCAAAATGCATGGAATCGACTGCATTTAATCACGGTGCATGGAATCCACTGCATTCAATCGGGATGCATTTTACCACACTGCTTGGATTACACTGCATTCAATCGCAATGCATAGAATCCACTGCATTCAATATGGATGCATTTTACCACTCTGCATGGAATCCACTGCATTTAATCACGCTGCATGTAATCCATGGAATTTAATCGGGATTCATTTTACTAAGCTGTATGGAATCGACTGCATTTAATCACGCTGTATGGAATCCACTGCATTCAATCGGGATTCATTTTACAAGGCTGCATGGAGTACACTGCATTCAATCACAATGCATGGAATCCACTGCATTCAAACGGGATGCTTTGGGCCATGCTGCATAAAATCCACTGCATTCAATCATGCTGCATGGAATCCACTGCATTCAATCGGGATGCATTTTACAAGGCTGCATGGATTACATTTCATACACTCAAAATGCATGGAATCCACTGCGTTCTATAGGGATGCTTTGGGCCATACTGCATAAAATACACTGCATTCAATTTGCTGCATGGAATCCACTGCATTCAATCATGCTGAATAAAATCCACTGCATTCAATAGGGTTCCATTTCTTCACGCTGCATGGAATACACTGCATTCAATCAGGCTCCATGAAATCCACTGCATTCAATGGGGATGCATTCTACAATGCTGCATGGAGTTCACTGCATGCAATCACAATGCATGTAATCCACTGCATTCCATCGGGATGCTTTGGGCCATGCTGCATAAAATCCACTGCATTCACCCATGCTGCATGGAATCCACTGCATTCAATCATGCTGCATAAAATCCACTGCATTCAATCGGGATGCATTGGGCCTCGCTGCATGGAATACACTGCATTCAATCAGGCTGCATGGAATCCACTGCATTCAATGGGGATGCATTCTACAATGCTGCATGGAGTTCACTGCATTCAATCACAACGCATGTAATCCACTGCATTCCATCGGCATGCTTTGGGCCATGCTGCATACAATCCACTGCATTCAATCGGGATGCATTGGGCCTCGCTGCATGGACTCCACTGCATACAATCGGGATCCATTGCGCCAAAATGCATGGAATACTCTGCATTCATTGACGCTGCATGGACTCCACTGCATTCAATCGGGATGCTTTGGGCCATGCTGCATAAAATCCACTGCATTCAACCATGCTGCATGGAATCAACTGCATTCAATCATGCTGCATAAAATTCACTGCATTCCATCGGGATGCATTGGGCCTCGCTGCATGGAATACACTGCATTCAATCACGCTGCATGGAATCCACTGCATTCAATGGGGGTGCATTCTACAATGCTGCATGGAGTTCACTGCATTCAATCACAATGCATGGAATCCACTGCATTCCATCGGGATGCTTTGGGCCATGCTGCATACAATCCACTGCATTCAATCGGGATGCATTGGGCCTTGCTGCATGGACTCCACTGCATACAATCGGGATCCATTGCGCCAAAATGCATGAAATCGACTGCATTTAATCACGGTGCATGGAATCCACTGCATTCAATCGGGATGCATTTTACCACACTGCTTGGATTACACTGCATTCAATCGCAATGCATAGAATCCACTGCATTCAATATGGATGCATTTTACCACTCTGCATGGAATCCACTGCATTTAATCACGCTGCATGTAATCCATGGAATTTAATCGGGATTCATTTTACTAAGCTGTATGGAATCGACTGCATTTAATCACGCTGCATGGAATCCACTGCATTCAATCGGGATTCATTTTACAAGGCTGCATGGAGTACACTGCATTCAATCACAATGCATGGAATCCACTGCATTCAAACGGGATGCTTTGGGCCATGCTGCATAAAATCCACTGCATTCAATCATGCTGCATGGAATCCACTGCATTCAATCGGGATGCATTTTACAAGGCTGCATGGATTACATTTCATACACTCAAAATGCATGGAATCCACTGCGTTCTATAGGGATGCTTTGGGCCATACTGCATAAAATACACTGCATTCAATTTGCTGCATGGAATCCACTGCATTCAATCATGCTGAATAAAATCCACTGCATTCAATAGGGTTCCATTTATTCACGCTGCATGGAATACACTGCATTCAATCAGGCTCCATGAAATCCACTGCATTCAATGGGGATGCATTCTACAATGCTGCATGGAGTTCACTGCATGCAATCACAATGCATGTAATCCACTGCATTCCATCGGGATGCTTTGGGCCATGCTGCATAAAATCCACTGCATTCACCCATGCTGCATGGAATCCACTGCATTCAATCATGCTGCATAAAATCCACTGCATTCAATCGGGATGCATTGGGCCTCGCTGCATGGAATACACTGCATTCAATCAGGCTGCATGGAATCCACTGCATTCAATGGGGATGCATTCTACAATGCTGCATGCAGTTCACTGCATTCAATCACAATGCATGGAATCCACTGCATTCCATCGGGATGCTTTGGGCCATGCTGCATACAATCCACTGCATTCAATCGGGATGCATTGGGCCTCGCTGCATGGACTCCACTGCATACAATCGGGATCCATTGCGCCAAAATGCATGGAATACTCTGCATTCATTGACGCTGCATGGACTCCACTGCATTCAATCGGGATGCTTTGGGCCATGCTGCATAAAATCCACTGCATTCAATCATGCTGAATAAAATCCACTGCATTCAATAGGGTTCCATTTCTTCACGCTGCATGGAATACACTGCATTCAATCAGGCTCCATGAAATCCACTGCATTCAATGGGGATGCATTCTACAATGCTGCATGGAGTTCACTGCATGCAATCACAATGCATGTAATCCACTGCATTCCATCGGGATGCTTTGGGCCATGCTGCATAAAATCCACGGCATTCACCCATGCTGCATGGAATCCACTGCATTCAATCATGCTGCATAAAATCCACTGCATTCAATCGGGATGCATTGGGCCTCGCTGCATGGAATACACTGCATTCAATCAGGCTGCATGGAATCCACTGCATTCAATGGGGATGCATTCTACCATGCTGCATGGAGTTCACTGCATTCAAACACATCGCATGTAATCCACTGCATTCCATCGGCATGCTTTGGGCCATGCTGCATACAATCCACTGCATTCAATCGGGATGCATTGGGCCTCGCTGCATGGACTCCACTGCATACAATCGGGATCCATTGCGCCAAAATGCATGGAATACTCTGCATTCATTGACGCTGCATGGACTCCACTGCATTCAATCGGGATGCTTTGGGCCATGCTGCATAAAATCCACTGCATTCAACCATGCTGCATGGAATCAACTGCATTCAATCATGCTGCATAAAATACACTGCATTCCATCGGGATGCATTGGGCCTCGCTGCATGGAATACACTGCATTCAATCACGCTGCATGGAATCCACTACATTCAATGGGGGTGCATTCTACAATGCTGCATGGAGTTCACTGAATTCAATCACAATGCATGGAATCCACTGCATTCCATCGGGATGCTTTGGGCCATGCTGCATAAAATCCTCTGCATACAATCGGGATCCATTGCACCAAAATGCATGGAATCCTCCGCATGCAACGACGCTGCATTGACTCCACTGCATTCAATCGGGATGCTTTGGGCCATGCTGCATAAAATCCATTGAATTCAATCATGCTGCATGGAATCCACTGCATTCAATCATGCTGTATAAAATCCACTGCATTCAATAGGGTTCCATTTCTTCACGTGGCATCGAATCCACTGCATTCAATCACGCTGCATGGAATCCACTGCATTCAATCTGGATGCATTTTTCCTCGCTGCATGGAATACACTGCATTCAATCATGCTGCATAAAATCCACTGCATTCCATCGGGATGCTTTGGGCCATGCTGCATAAAATCCACTGCTTTCAACTATGCTGCCTGGAATCCACTGCATTCAATCATGCTGCATAATATCCACTGCATTCAATCGGGATGCATTGGGCCTCGCTGCATGGAATAAACTGCATTCAACCATGCTGCCTGGAATCCACTGCATTCAATGGGGATGCATTCTACCATGCTGCATGGAGTTCACTGCATTCAATCACAATGCATGGAATCCACTGCATTCCATCGGGATGCTTTGGGCCATGCTGCATACAATCCACTGCATTCAATCGGGATGCATTGGGCCTCGCTGCATGGACTCCACTGCATACAATCGGGATCCATTGCGCCACAATGCATGGAATACTCTGCATTCAATCACGCTGCATGGAATCCACTGCATTCAATCGGGATGCTTTGGGCCATGCTGCATAAAATCCACTGCATGCAATCATGCTGCATGGAATCCACAGCATTCAATCATGCTGCATAAAATCCACTGCATTCAATAGGGTTCCATTTCTTCTTCACGCTGCCTGGAATCCACTGCATTCAATCACACTGCATGGAATCCACTGCATTCAATCGGGATGCATTTTACCACACTGCTTGGATTACACTGCATTCAATCGCAATGCATAGAATCCACTGCATTCAATATGGATGCATTTTACCACTCTGCATGGAATCCACTGCATTTAATCACGCTGCATGTAATCCATGGAATTTAATCGGGATTCATTTTACTAAGCTGTATGGAATCGACTGCATTTAATCACGCTGCATGGAATCCACTGCATTCAATCGGGATTCATTTTACAAAGCTGCATGGAGTACACTGCATTCAATCACAATGCATGGAATCCACTGCATTCAAACTGGATGCTTTGGGCCATGCTGCATAAAATCCACTGCATTCAATCATGCTGCATGGAATCCACTGCATTCAATCATGCAGCATAAAATCCGCTGCATTCCATAGGGTTCCATTTCATTATGCTGCATGGAATACACTGCATTCAATCAGGCTGCATGGAATCCACTGCATTCAATCGGGATGCATTTTTCCTCGTTGCATGGACTACACTGCATTCCATCACAATGCATGGAATCCACTGCATTCCATCGGGATGCTTTGGGCCATGCTGCATAAAATCCACTGCATTCAATCGGGATGCATTGGGCCTCGCTTCATGGACTCCACTGCATACAATCGGGATCCATTGCGCCAAAATGCATGGAATAATCTGCATTCATTGACGCTGCATGGACTCCACTGCATTCAATCGGGATGCTTTGGGCCATGCTGCATAAAATCCACTGCATTCAACCATGCTGCATGGAATCAACTGCATTCAATCATGCTGCATAAAATTCACTGCATTCCATCGGGATGCATTGGGCCTCGCTGCATGGAATACACTGCATTCAATCACGCTGCATGGAATCCACTGCATTCAATGGGGGTGCATTCTACAATGCTGCATGGAGTTCACTGCATTCAATCACAATGCATGGAATCCACTGCATTCCATCGGGATGCTTTGGGCCATGCTGCATAAAATCCACTGCATTCAATCGGGATGCATTGGGCCTCGCTGCATGGACTCCACTGCATACAATCGGGATCCATTGCGCCAAAATGCATGGAATAATCTGCATTCATTGACGCTGCATGGACTCCACTGCATTCAATCGGGATGCTTTGGGCCATGCTGCATAAAATCCACTGCATTCAACCATGCTGCATGGAATCAACTGCATTCAATCATGCTGCATAAAATTCACTGCATTCCATCGGGATGCATTGGGCCTCGCTGCATGGAATACACTGCATTCAATCACGCTGCATGGAATCCACTGCATTCAATGGGGGTGCATTCTACCATGCTGCATGGAGTTCACTGAATTCAATCACAATGCATGGAATCCACTGCATTCCATCGGGATGCTTTGGGCCATGCTGCATAAAATCCACTGCATTCAATCGGGATGCATTGGGCCTCGCTGCATGGACTCCACTGCATACAATCGGGATCCATTGCACCAAAATGCATGGAATCCTCCGCATGCAACGACGCTGCATGGAATCCACTGCTTTCAATCGGGATGCTTTGGGCCATGCTGCATAAAATCCATTGAATTCAATCATGCTGCATGGAATCCACTGCATTCAATCATGCTGTATAAAATCCACTGCATTCAATAGGGTTCCATTTCTTCACGTGGCATCGAATCCACTGCATTCAATCACGCTGCATGGAATCCACTGCATTCAATCGGGATGCATTTTTCCTCGCTGCATGGAGTACACTGCATTCAATCATGCTGCATAAAATCCACTGCATTCCATCGGGATGCTTTGGGCCATGCTGCATAAAATCCACTGCATTCAACCATGCTGCATGGAATCCACTGCATTCAATCATGCTGCATAATATCCACTGCATTCAATCGGGATGCATTGGGCCTCGCTGCATGGAATAAACTGCATTCAATCAGGCTCCATGGAATCCACTGCATTGAATGGGGATGCATTCTACCATGCTGCATGGAGTTCACTGCATTCAATCACAATGCATGGAATCCACTGCATTCCAACGGGATGCTTTGGGCCATGCTGCATAAAATCCACTGCATTCAATCGGGATGCATTGGGCCTCGCTGCATGGACTCCACTGCATACAATCGGGATCCATTGCGCCACAATGCATGGAATACTCTGCATTCAATCACGCTGCATGGAATCCACTGCATTCAATCGGGATGCTTTGTGCCATGCTGCATAAAATCCACTGCATGCAATCATGCTGCATGGAATCCACTGCATTCAATCATGCTGCATAAAATCCACTGCATTCAATAGGGTTCCATTTCTTCTTCACGCTGCCTGGAATCCACTGTATTCAATCACACTGCATGGAATCCACTGCATTCAATCGGGATGCATTTTACCACACTGCTTGGATTACACTGCATTCAATCGCAATGCATAGAATCCACTGCATTCAATATGGATGCATTTTACCACTCTGCATGGAATCCACTGCATTTAATCACGCTGCATGTAATCCATGGAATTTAATCGGGATTCATTTTACTAAGCTGTATGGAATCGACTGCATTTAATCACGCTGCATGGAATCCACTGCATTCAATCGGGATTCATTTTAAAAGGCTGCATGGAGTACACTGCATTCAATCACAATGCATGGAATCCACTGCATTCAAACGGCATGCTTTGGGCCATGCTGCATAAAATCCACTGCATTCAATCATGCTGCATGGAATCCACTGCATTCAATCGGGATGCATTTTACAAGGCTGCATGGATTACATTTCATACACTCAATATGCATGGAATCCACTGCGTTCTATAGGGATGCTTTGGGCCATACTGCATAAAATACACTGCATTCAATTTGCTGCATGGAATCCACTGCATTCAATCATGCTGAATAAAATCCACTGCATTCAATAGGGTTCCATTTCTTCACGCTGCATGGAATACACTGCATTCAATCAGGCTCCATGAAATCCACTGCATTCAATGGGGATGCATTCTACAATGCTGCATGGAGTTCACTGCATGCAATCACAATGCATGTAATCCACTGCATTCCATCGGGATGCTTTGGGCCATGCTGCATAAAATCCACTGCATTCACCCATGCTGCATGGAATCCACTGCATTCTATCATGCTGCATAAAATCCACTGCATTCAATCGGGATACATTGGGCCTCGCTGCATGGAATACACTGCATTCAATCAGGCTGCATGGAATCCACTGCATTCAATGGGGATGCATTCTACAATGCTGCATGGAGTTCACTGAATTCAAACACATCGCATGTAATCCACTGCATTCCATCGGCATGCTTTGGGCCATGCTGCATACAATCCACTGCATTCAATCGGGATGCATTGGGCCTCGCTGCATGGACTCCACTGCATACAATCGGGATCCATTGCGCCAAAATGCATGGAATACTCTGCATTCATTGACGCTGCATGGACTCCACTGCATTCAATCGGGATGCTTTGGGCCATGCTGCATAAAATCCACTGCATTCAACCATGCTGCATGGAATCAACTGCATTCAATCATGCTGCATAAAATACACTGCAATCCATCGGGATGCATTGGGCCTCGCTGCATGGAATACACTGCATTCAATCACGCTGCATGGAATCCACTGCATTCAATGGGGGTGCATTCTACAATGCTGCATGGAGTTCACTGCATTCAATCACAATGCATGGAATCCACTGCATTCCATCGGGATGCATTGGGCCTCGCTGCATGGACTCCACTGCATACAATCGGGATCCATTGCACCAAAATGCATGGAATCCTCCGCATGCAATGACGCTGCATGGACTCCACTGCATTACATCGGGATGCTTTGGGCCATGCTGCATAAAATCCATTGAATTCAATCATGCTGCATGGAATCCACTGCATTCAATCATGCTGTATAAAATCCACTGCATTCAATAGGGTTCCATTTCTTCACGTGGCATCGAATCCACTGCATTCAATCACGCTGCATGGAATCCACTGCATTCAATCGGGATGCATTGGGCCTCGCTGCATGGACTCCACTGCATACAATCGGGATCCATTGCACCAAAATGCATGGAATCCTCCGCATGCAACGACGCTGCATGGAATCCACTGCATTCAATCGGGATGCATTTTACCACACTGCTTTGATTACACTGCATTCAATCGCAATGCATAGAATCCACTGCATTCAATATGGATGCATTTTACCACTCTGCATGGAATCCACTGCATTTAATCACGCTGCATATAATCCATGGATTTTAATCGGGATTCATTTTACTAAGCTGTATGGAATCGACTGCATTTAATCACGCTGCATGGAATCCACTGCATTCAATCGGGATTCATTTTACAAGGCTGCATGGAGTACACTGCATTCAATCACAATGCATGGAATCCACTGCATTCAAACGGGATGCTTTGGGCCATGCTGCATAAAATCCACTGCATTCAATCATGCTGCATGGAATCCACTGCATTCAATCGGGATGCATTTTACAAGGCTGCATGGATTACATTTCATACACTCAAAATGCATGGAATCCACTGCGTTCTATAGGGATGCTTTGGGCCATACTGCATAAAATACACTGCATTCAATTTGCTGCATGGAATCCACTGCATTCAATCATGCTGAATAAAATCCACTGCATTCAATAGGGTTCCATTTCTTCACGCTGCATGGAATACACTGCATTCAATCAGGCTCCATGAAATCCACTGCATTCAATGGGGATGCATTCTACAATGCTGCATGGAGTTCACTGCATGCAATCACAATGCATGTAATCCACTGCATTCCATCGGGATGCTTTGGGCCATGCTTCATAAAATCCACTGCATTCACCCATGCTGCATGGAATCCACTGCATTCAATCATGCTGCATAAAATCCACTGCATTCAATCGGGATGCATTGGGCCTCGCTGCATGGAATACACTGCATTCAATCAGGCTCCATGGAATCCACTGCATTCAATGGGGATGCATTCTACAATGCTGCATGGAGTTCACTGCATTCAATCACAATGCATGGAATCCACTGCATTCCATCGGGATGCTTTGGGCCATGCTGCATACAATCCACTGCATTCAATCGGGATGCATTGGGCCTCGCTGCATGGACTCCACTGCATACAATCGGGATCCATTGCGCCAAAATGCATGGAATACTCTGCATTCATTGACGCTGCATGGACTCCACTGCATTAAATCGGGATGCTTTGGGCCATGCTGCATAAAATCCACTGCATTCAACCATGCTGCATGGAATCAACTGCATTCAATCATGCTGCATAAAATTCACTGCATTCCATCGGGATGCATTGGGCCTCGCTGCATGGAATACACTGCATTCAATCACGCTGCATGGAATCCACTGCATTCAATGGGGGTGCATTCTACAATGCTGCATGGAGTTCACTGCATTCAATCACAATGCATGGAATCCACTGCATTCCATCGGGATGCTTTGGGCCATGCTGCATACAATCCACTGCATTCAATCGGGATGCATTGGGCCTCGCTGCATGGACTCCACTGCATACAATCGGGATCCATTGCACCAAAATGCATGGAATCCTCCGCATGCAACGACGCTGCATGGACTCCACTGCATTCAATCGGGATGCATTTTTCCTCGCTACATGGAGTGCACTGCATTCAATCATGCTGCATAAAATCCACTGCATTCCATCGGGATGTTTTGGGCCATGCTACATAAAATCCACTGCATTCAACCATGCTGCCTGGAATCCACTGCATTCAATCATGCTGCATAATATCCACTGCATTCAATCGGGATGCATTGGGCCTCGCTGCATGGAATAAACTGCATTCAATCAGGCTCCATGGAATCCACTGCATTGAATGGGGATGCATTCTACAATGCTGCATGGAATTCACTGCATTCAATCACAATGCATGGAATCCACTGCATTCCAACGGGATGCTTTGGGCCATGCTGCATAAAATCCACTGTATTCAATCGGGATGCATTGGGCCTCGCTGCATGGACTCCACTGCATACAATCGGGATCCATTGCGCCACAATGCATGGAATACTCTGCATTCAATCACGCTGCATGGAATCCACTGCATTCAATCGGGATGCTTTGGGCCATGCTGCATAAAATCCACTGCATGCAATCATGCTGCATGGAATCCACTGCATTCAATCATGCTGCATAAAATCCACTGCATTCAATAGGGTTCCATTTCTTCTTCACGCTGCCTGGAATCCACTGCATTCAATCACACTGCATGGAATCCACTGCATTCAATCGGGATGCATTTTACCACACTGCTTGGATTACACTGCATTCAATCGCAATGCATAGAATCCACTGCATTCAATATGGATGCATTTTACCACTCTGCATGGAATCCACTGCATTTAATCACGCTGCATGTAATCCATGGAATTTAATCGGGATTCATTTTACTAAGCTGTATGGAATCGACGGCATTTAATCACGCTGCATGGAATCCACTGCATTCAATCGGGATTCATTTTAAAAGGCTGCATGGAGTACACTGCATTCAATCACAATGCATGGAATCCACTGCATTCAAACGGCATGCTTTGGGCCATGCTGCATAAAATCCACTGCATTCAATCATGCTGCATGGAATCCACTGCATTCAATCGGGATGCATTTTACAAGGCTGCATGGATTACATTTCATACACTCAATATGCATGGAATCCACTGCGTTCTATAGGGATGCTTTGGGCCATACTGCATAAAATACACTGCATTCAATTTGCTGCATGGAATCCACTGCATTCAATCATGCTGAATAAAATCCACTGCATTCAATAGGGTTCCATTTCTTCACGCTGCATGGAATACACTGCATTCAATCAGGCTCCATGAAATCCACTGCATTCAATGGGGATGCATTCTACAATGCTGCATGGAGTTCACTGCATGCAATCACAATGCATGTAATCCACTGCATTCCATCGGGATGCTTTGGGCCATGCTGCATAAAATCCACTGCATTCACCCATGCTGCATGGAATCCACTGCATTCAATCATGCTGCATAAAATCCACTGCATTCAATCGGGATGCATTGGGCCTCGCTGCATGGAATACACTGCATTCAATCAGGCTGCATGGAATCCACTGCATTCAATGGGGATGCATTCTACAATGCTGCATGGAGTTCACTGAATTCAAACACATCGCATGTAATCCACTGCATTACATCGGCATGCTTTGGGCCATGCTGCATACAATCCACTGCATTCAATCGGGATGCATTGGGCCTCGCTGCATGGACTCCACTGCATACAATCGGGATCCATTGCGCCAAAATGCATGGAATACTCTGCATTCATTGACGCTGCATGGACTCCACTGCATTCAATCGGGATGCTTTGGGCCATGCTGCATAAAATCCACTGCATTCAACCATGCTGCATGGAATCAACTGCATTCAATCATGCTGCATAAAATACACTGCAATCCATCGGGATGCATTGGGCCTCGCTGCATGGAATACACTGCATTCAATCACGCTGCATGGAATCCACTGCATTCAATGGGGGTGCATTCTACAATGCTGCATGGAGTTCACTGCATTCAATCACAATGCATGGAATCCACTGCATTCCATCGGGATGCATTGGGCCTCGCTGCATGGACTCCACTGCATACAATCGGGATCCATTGCACCAAAATGCATGGAATCCTCCGCATGCAATGACGCTGCATGGACTCCACTGCATTACATCGGGATGCTTTGGGCCATGCTGCATAAAATCCATTGAATTCAATCATGCTGCATGGAATCCACTGCATTCAATCATGCTGTATAAAATCCACTGCATTCAATAGGGTTCCATTTCTTCACGTGGCATCGAATCCACTGCATTCAATCACGCTGCATGGAATCCACTGCATTCAATCGGGATGCATTGGGCCTCGCTGCATGGACTCCACTGCATACAATCGGGATCCATTGCACCAAAATGCATGGAATCCTCCGCATGCAACGACGCTGCATGGAATCCACTGCATTCAATCGGGATGCATTTTACCACACTGCTTGGATTACACTGCATTCAATCGCAATGCATAGAATCCACTGCATTCAATATGGATGCATTTTACCACTCTGCATGGAATCCACTGCATTTAATCACGCTGCATATAATCCATGGATTTTAATCGGGATTCATTTTACTAAGCTGTATGGAATCGACTGCATTTAATCACGCTGCATGGAATCCACTGCATTCAATCGGGATTCATTTTACAAGGCTGCATGGAGTACACTGCATTCAATCACAATGCATGGAATCCACTGCATTCAAACGGGATGCTTTGGGCCATGCTGCATAAAATCCACTGCATTCAATCATGCTGCATGGAATCCACTGCATTCAATCGGGATGCATTTTACAAGGCTGCATGGATTACATTTCATACACTCAAAATGCATGGAATCCACTGCGTTCTATAGGGATGCTTTGGGCCATACTGCATAAAATACACTGCATTCAATTTGCTGCATGGAATCCACTGCATTCAATCATGCTGAATAAAATCCACTGCATTCAATAGGGTTCCATTTCTTCACGCTGCATGGAATACACTGCATTCAATCAGGCTCCATGAAATCCACTGCATTCAATGGGGATGCATTCTACAATGCTGCATGGAGTTCACTGCATTCAATCACAATGCATGTAATCCACTGCATTCCATCGGGATGCTTTGGGCCATGCTTCATAAAATCCACTGCATTCACCCATGCTGCATGGAATCCACTGCATTCAATCATGCTGCATAAAATCCACTGCATTCAATCGGGATGCATTGGGCCTCGCTGCATGGAATACACTGCATTCAATCAGGCTCCATGGAATCCACTGCATTCAATGGGGATGCATTCTACAATGCTGCATGGAGTTCACTGCATTCAATCACAATGCATGGAATCCACTGCATTCCATCGGGATGCTTTGGGCCATGCTGCATACAATCCACTGCATTCAATCGGGATGCATTGGGCCTCGCTGCATGGACTCCACTGCATACAATCGGGATCCATTGCACCAAAATGCATGGAATCCTCCGCATGCAACGACGCTGCATGGACTCCACTGCATTCAATCGGGATGCATTTTTCCTCGCTACATGGAGTGCACTGCATTCAATCATGCTGCATAAAATCCACTGCATTCCATCGGGATGTTTTGGGCCATGCTACATAAAATCCACTGCATTCAACCATGCTGCCTGGAATCCACTGCATTCAATCATGCTGCATAATATCCACTGCATTCAATCGGGATGCATTGGGCCTCGCTGCATGGAATAAACTGCATTCAATCAGGCTCCATGGAATCCACTGCATTGAATGGGGATGCATTCTACAATGCTGCATGGAATTCACTGCATTCAATCACAATGCATGGAATCCACTGCATTCCAACGGGATGCTTTGGGCCATGCTGCATAAAATCCACTGTATTCAATCGGGATGCATTGGGCCTCGCTGCATGGACTCCACTGCATACAATCGGGATCCATTGCGCCACAATGCATGGAATACTCTGCATTCAATCACGCTGCATGGAATCCACTGCATTCAATCGGGATGCTTTGGGCCATGCTGCATAAAATCCACTGCATGCAATCATGCTGCATGGAATCCACTGCATTCAATCATGCTGCATAAAATCCACTGCATTCAATAGGGTTCCATTTCTTCTTCACGCTGCCTGGAATCCACTGCATTCAATCACACTGCATGGAATCCACTGCATTCAATCGGGATGCATTTTACCACACTGCTTGGATTACACTGCATTCAATCGCAATGCATAGAATCCACTGCATTCAATATGGATGCATTTTACCACTCTGCATGGAATCCACTGCATTTAATCACGCTGCATGTAATCCATGGAATTTAATCGGGATTCATTTTACTAAGCTGTATGGAATCGACTGCATTTAATCACGCTGCATGGAATCCACTGCATTCAATCGGGATTCATTTTACAAAGCTGCATGGAGTACACTGCATTCAATCGGGATGCATTTTACCACTCTGCATGGATTACACTGCATTTAATCACGCTGCATGTAATCCATGGAATTTAATCGGGATTCATTTTACTAAGCTGTATGGAATCGACTGCACTTAATCACGCTGCATGGAATCCACTGCATTCAATCGGGATGCATTTTACCACGTTGCATGCAGTTCACTGCATTCAATCACAATGCATGGAATCCACTGCATTCAATCGGGATGCTTTGGGCCATGCTGCATAAAATCCACTGCATTCAATCTTGCTTTTTGTATCCACTGCATTCAGTAATGCTGCATAAAATCCTTGCATTCAATTGGGTTCCATTTCTTCACGCTGCATGGAATACACTGCATTCAATCACGCTGCATGGAAACCACTGCATTCAATCGGGATGCATTTTTCCTCGCTGCATGGAGTACACTGCATTCAATCATGCTGCATAAAATCCACTGCATTCCATCGGGATGCTTTGGGCCATGCTGCATAACATCCACTGCATTCAACCATGCTGCATGGAATCCACTGCATTCAATCATGCTGCATAAAATCCACTGCATTCAATCGGGATGCATTGGGCCTCGCTGCTCGGAATAAACTGCATTCAATCAGGCTCCATGGAATCCACTGCATTCAATGGGGATGCATTCTACCATGCTGCATGGAGTTCACTGCATTCAATCACAATGCATGGAATCCACTGCATTCCATCGGGATGCTTTGGGCCATGCTGCATACAATCCACTGCATTCAATCGGGATGCATTGGGCCTCGCTGCATGGACTCCACTGCATACAATCGGGATCCATTGCGCCAAAATGCATGGAATCGACTGCATTTAATCACGGTGCATGGAATCCACTGCATTCAATCGGGATGCATTTTACCACACTGCTTGGATTACACTGCATTCAATCGCAATGCATAGAATCCACTGCATTCAATATGGATGCATTTTACCACTCTGCATGGAATCCACTGCATTTAATCACGCTGCATGTAATCCATGGAATTTAATCGGGATTCATTTTACTAAGCTGTATGGAATCGACTGCATTTAATCACGCTGCATGGAATCCACTGCATTCAATAGGGATTCATTTTACAAGGCTGCATGGAGTACACTGCATTCAATCACAATGCATGGAATCCACTGCATTCAAACGGGATGCTTTGGGCCATGCTGCATAAAATCCACTGCATTCAATCATGCTGCATGGAATCCACTGCATTCAATCGGGATGCATTTTACAAGGCTGCATGGATTACATTTCATACACTCAAAATGCATGGAATCCACTGCGTTCTATAGGGATGCTTTGGGCCATACTGCATAAAATACACTGCATTCAATTTGCTGCATGGAATCCACTGCATTCAATCATGCTGAATAAAATCCACTGCATTCAATAGGGTTCCATTTCTTCACGCTGCATGGAATACACTGCATTCAATCAGGCTCCATGAAATCCACTGCATTCAATGGGGATGCATTCTACAATGCTGCATGGAGTTCACTGCATGCAATCACAATGCATGTAATCCACTGCATTCCATCG
Source organism: Sus scrofa (assembly GCF_054392235.1). Classification (NCBI taxonomy): domain Eukaryota; kingdom Metazoa; phylum Chordata; class Mammalia; order Artiodactyla; family Suidae; genus Sus; species Sus scrofa. The sequence continues at coordinate 3,492,201 of NC_139397.1, forward strand.
GGATGCTTTGGGCCATGCTTCATAAAATCCACTGCATTCACCCATGCTGCATGGAATCCACTGCATTTAATCATGCTGCATAAAATCCACTGCATTCAATCGGGATGCATTGGGCCTCGCTGCATGGAATACACTGCATTCAATCAGGCTGCATGGAATCTACTGCATTCAATGGGGATGCATTCTACAATGCTGCATGGAGTTCACTGCATTCAATCACAATGCATGGAATCCACTGCATTCCATCGGGATGCTTTGGGCCATGCTGCATAAAATCCACTGCATTCAATCGGGATGCACTGGGCCTCGCTGCATGGACTCCACTGCATACAATCGGGATCCATTGCGCCAAAATGCATGGAATAATCTGCATTCATTGACGCTGCATGGACTCCACTGCATTCAATCGGGATGCTTTGGGCCATGCTGCATAAAATCCACTGCATTCAACCATGCTGCATGGAATCAACTGCATTCAATCATGCTGCATAAAATTCACTGCATTCCATCGGGATGCATTGGGCCTCGCTGCATGGAATACACTGCATTCAATCACGCTGCATGGAATCCACTGCATTCAATGGGGGTGCATTCTACAATGCTGCATGGAGTTCACTGAATTCAATCACAATGCATGGAATCCACTGCATTCCATCGGGATGCTTTGGGCCATGCTGCATAAAATCCACTGCATTCAATCGGGATGCATTGGGCCTCGCTGCATGGACTCCACTGCATACAATCGGGATCCATTGCACCAAAATGCATGGAATCCTCCGCATGCAACGACGCTGCATGGACTCCACTGCATTCAATCGGGATGCTTTGGGCCATGCTGCATAAAATCCATTGAATTCAATCATGCTGCATGGAATCCACTGCATTCAATCATGCTGTATAAAATCCACTGCATTCAATAGGGTTCCATTTCTTCACGTGGCATCGAATCCACTGCATTCAATCACGCTGCATGGAATCCACTGCATTCAATCGGGATGCATTTTTCCTCGCTGCATGGAGTACACTGCATTCAATCATGCTGCATAAAATCCACTGCATTCCATCGGGATGCTTTGGGCCATGCTGCATAAAATCCACTGCATTCAACCATGCTGCCTGGAATCCACTGCATTCAATCATGCTGCATAATATCCACTGCATTCAATCGGGATGCATTGGGCCTCGCTGCATGGAATAAACTGCATTCAATCAGGCTCCATGGAATCCACTGCATTCAATGGGGATGCATTCTACCATGCTGCATGGAGTTCACTGCATTCAATCACAATGCATGGAATCCACTGCATTCCAACGGGATGCTTTGGGCCATGCTGCATAAAATCCACTGCATTCAATCGGGATGCATTGGGCCTCGCTGCATGGACTCCACTGCATACAATCGGGATCCATTGCGCCACAATGCATGGAATACTCTGCATTCAATCACGCTGCATGGAATCCACTGCATTCAATCGGGATGCTTTGTGCCATGCTGCATAAAATCCACTGCATGCAATCATGCTGCATGGAATCCACTGCATTCAATCATGCTGCATAAAATCCACTGCATTCAATAGGGTTCCATTTCTTCTTCACGCTGCCTGGAATCCACTGTATTCAATCACACTGCATGGAATCCACTGCATTCAATCGGGATGCATTTTACCACACTGCTTGGATTACACTGCATTCAATCGCAATGCATAGAATCCACTGCATTCAATATGGATGCATTTTACCACTCTGCATGGAATCCACTGCATTTAATCACGCTGCATGTAATCCATGGAATTTAATCGGGATTCATTTTACTAAGCTGTATGGAATCGACTGCATTTAATCACGCTGCATGGAATCCACTGCATTCAATCGGGATTCATTTTACAAGGCTGCATGGAGTACACTGCATTCAATCACAATGCATGGAATCCACTGCATTCAAACGGGATGCTTTGGGCCATGCTGCATAAAATCCACTGCATTCAATCATGCTGCATGGAATCCACTGCATTCAATCGGGATGCATTTTACAAGGCTGCATGGATTACATTTCATACACTCAAAATGCATGGAATCCACTGCGTTCTATAGGGATGCTTTGGGCCATACTGCATAAAATACACTGCATTCAATTTGCTGCATGGAATCCACTGCATTCAATCATGCTGAATAAAATCCACTGCATTCAATAGGGTTCCATTTCTTCACGCTGCATGGAATACACTGCATTCAATCAGGCTCCATGAAATCCACTGCATTCAATGGGGATGCATTCTACAATGCTGCATGGAGTTCACTGCATGCAATCACAATGCATGTAATCCACTGCATTCCATCGGGATGCTTTGGGCCATGCTGCATAAAATCCACTGCATTCACCCATGCTGCATGGAATCCACTGCATTCTATCATGCTGCATAAAATCCACTGCATTCAATCGGGATGCATTGGGCCTCGCTGCATGGAATACACTGCATTCAATCAGGCTGCATGGAATCCACTGCATTCAATGGGGATGCATTCTACCATGCTGCATGGAGTTCACTGAATTCAAACACATCGCATGTAATCCACTGCATTCCATCGGCATGCTTTGGGCCATGCTGCATACAATCCACTGCATTCAATCGGGATGCATTGGGCCTCGCTGCATGGACTCCACTGCATACAATCGGGATCCATTGCGCCAAAATGCATGGAATACTCTGCATTCATTGACGCTGCATGGACTCCACTGCATTCAATCGGGATGCTTTGGGCCATGCTGCATAAAATCCACTGCATTCAACCATGCTGCATGGAATCAACTGCATTCAATCATGCTGCATAAAATACACTGCAATCCATCGGGATGCATTGGGCCTCGCTGCATGGAATACACTGCATTCAATCACGCTGCATGGAATCCACTGCATTCAATGGGGGTGCATTCTACAATGCTGCATGGAGTTCACTGCATTCAATCACAATGCATGGAATCCACTGCATTCCATCGGGATGCTTTGGGCCATGCTGCATAAAATCCACTGCATTCCATCGGGATGCATTGGGCCTCGCTGCATGGACTCCACTGCATACAATCGGGATCCATTGCACCAAAATGCATGGAATCCTCCGCATGCAATGACGCTGCATGGAATCCACTGCATTCAATCGGGATGCTTTGGGCCATGCTGCATAAAATCCATTGAATTCAATCATGCTGCATGGAATCCACTGCATTCAATCATGCTGTATAAAATCCACTGCATTCAATAGGGTTCCATTTCTTCACGTGGCATCGAATCCACTGCATTCAATCACGCTGCATGGAATCCACTGCATTCAATCGGGATGCATTGGGCCTCGCTGCATGGACTCCACTGCATACAATCGGGATCCATTGCACCAAAATGCATGGAATCCTCCGCATGCAACGACGCTGCATGGAATCCACTGCATTCAATCGGGATGCATTTTACCACACTGCTTTGATTACACTGCATTCAATCGCAATGCATAGAATCCACTGCATTCAATATGGATGCATTTTACCACTCTGCATGGAATCCACTGCATTTAATCACGCTGCATGTAATCCATGGATTTTAATCGGGATTCATTTTACTAAGCTGTATGGAATCGACTGCATTTAATCACGCTGCATGGAATCCACTGCATTCAATCGGGATTCATTTTACAAGGCTGCATGGAGTACACTGCATTCAATCACAATGCATGGAATCCACTGCATTCAAACGGGATGCTTTGGGCCATGCTGCATAAAATCCACTGCATTCAATCATGCTGCATGGAATCCACTGCATTCAATCGGGATGCATTTTACAAGGCTGCATGGATTACATTTCATACACTCAAAATGCATGGAATCCACTGCGTTCTATAGGGATGCTTTGGGCCATACTGCATAAAATACACTGCATTCAATTTGCTGCATGGAATCCACTGCATTCAATCATGCTGCATAAAATCCACTGCATTCAATAGGGTTCCATTTCTTCACGCTGCATGGAATACACTGCATTCAATCAGGCTCCATGAAATCCACTGCATTCAATGGGGATGCATTCTACAATGCTGCATGGAGTTCACTGCATGCAATCACAATGCATGTAATCCACTGCATTCCATCGGGATGCTTTGGGCCATGCTTCATAAAATCCACTGCATTCACCCATGCTGCATGGAATCCACTGCATTCAATCATGCTGCATAAAATCCACTGCATTCAATCGGGATGCATTGGGCCTCGCTGCATGGAATACACTGCATTCAATCAGGCTCCATGGAATCCACTGCATTCAATGGGGATGCATTCTACAATGCTGCATGGAGTTCACTGCATTCAATCACAATGCATGGAATCCACTGCATTCCATCGGGATGCTTTGGGCCATGCTGCATACAATCCACTGCATTCAATCGGGATGCATTGGGCCTCGCTGCATGGACTCCACTGCATACAATCGGGATCCATTGCGCCAAAATGCATGGAATACTCTGCATTCATTGACGCTGCATGGACTCCACTGCATTCAATCGGGATGCTTTGGGCCATGCTGCATAAAATCCACTGCATTCAACCATGCTGCATGGAATCAACTGCATTCAATCATGCTGCATAAAATTCACTGCATTCCATCGGGATGCATTGGGCCTCGCTGCCTGGAATCCACTGCATTCAATCACGCTGCATGGAATCCACTGCATTCAATGGGGGTGCATTCTACAATGCTGCATGGAGTTCACTGAATTCAATCACAATGCATGGAATCCACTGCATTCCATCGGGATGCTTTGGGCCATGCTGCATAAAATCCACTGCATTCAATCGGGATGCATTGGGCCTCGCTGCATGGACTCCACTGCATACAATCGGGATCCATTGCACCAAAATGCATGGAATCCTCCGCATGCAACGACGCTGCATGGACTCCACTGCATTCAATCGGGATGCTTTGGGCCATGCTGCATAAAATCCATTGAATTCAATCATGCTGCATGGAATCCACTGCATTCAATCATGCTGTATAAAATCCACTGCATTCAATAGGGTTCCATTTCTTCACGTGGCATCGAATCCACTGCATTCAATCACGCTGCATGGAATCCACTGCATTCAATCGGGATGCATTTTTCCTCGCTACATGGAGTGCACTGCATTCAATCATGCTGCATAAAATCCACTGCATTCCATCGGGATGTTTTGGGCCATGCTACATAAAATCCACTGCATTCAACCATGCTGCCTGGAATCCACTGCATTCCATCATGCTGCATAATACCCACTGCATTCCATCGGGATGCATTGGGCCTCGCTGCATGGAATAAACTGCATTCAATCAGGCTCCATGGAATCCACTGCATTGAATGGGGATGCATTCTACAATGCTGCATGGAATTCACTGCATTCAATCACAATGCATGGAATCCACTGCATTCCAACGGGATGCTTTGGGCCATGCTGCATAAAATCCACTGTATTCACTCGGGATGCATTGGGCCTCGCTGCATGGACTCCACTGCATACAATCGGGATCCATTGCGCCACAATGCATGGAATACTCTGCATTCAATCACGCTGCATGGAATCCACTGCATTCAATCGGGATGCTTTGGGCCATGCTGCTTAAAATCCACTGCATGCAATCATGCTGCATGGAATCCACTGCATTCAATCATGCTGCATAAAATCCACTGCATTCAATAGGGTTCCATTTCTTCTTCACGCTGCCTGGAATCCACTGCATTCAATCACACTGCATGGAATCCACTGCATTCAATCGGGATGCATTTTACCACACTGCTTGGATTACACTGCATTCAATCGCAATGCATAGAATCCACTGCATTCAATATGGATGCATTTTACCACTCTGCATGGAATCCACTGCATTTAATCACGCTGCATGTAATCCATGGAATTTAATCGGGATTCGTTTTACTAAGCTGTATGGAATCGACTGCATTTAATCACGCTGCATGGAATCCACTGCATTCAATCGGGATTCATTTTACAAGGCTGCATGGAGTACACTGCATTCAATCACAATGCATGGAATCCACTGCATTCAAACGGGATGCTTTGGGCCATGCTGCATAAAATCCACTGCATTCAATCATGCTGCATGGAATCCACTGCATTCAATCGGGATGCATTTTACAAGGCTGCATGGATTACATTTCATACACTCAAAATGCATGGAATCCACTGCGTTCTATAGGGATGCTTTGGGCCATACTGCATAAAATACACTGCATTCAATTTGCTGCATGGAATCCACTGCATTCAATCATGCTGAATAAAATCCACTGCATTCAATAGGGTTCCATTTCTTCACGCTGCATGGAATACACTGCATTCAATCAGGCTCCATGAAATCCACTGCATTCAATGGGGATGCATTCTACAATGCTGCATGGAGTTCACTGCATGCAATCACAATGCATGGAATCCACTGCATTCCATCGGGATGCTTTGGGCCATGCTGCATAAAATCCACTGCATTCACCCATGCTGCATGGAATCCACTGCATTCAATCATGCTGCATAAAATCCACTGCATTCAATCGGGATGCATTGGGCCTCGCTGCATGGAATACACTGCATTCAATCAGGCTGCATGGAATCCACTGCATTCAATGGGGATGCATTCTACAATGCTGCATGGAGTTCACTGAATTCAAACACATCGCATGTAATCCACTGCATTCCATCGGCATGCTTTGGGCCATGCTGCATAAAATCCACTGCATTCAATCGCAATGCATAGAATCCACTGCATTCAATATGGATGCATTTTACCACTCTGCATGGAATCCACTGCATTTAATCACGCTGCATGTAATCCATGGAATTTAATCGGGATTCGTTTTACTAAGCTGTATGGAATCGACTGCATTTAATCACGCTGCATGGAATCCACTGCATTCAATCGGGATTCATTTTACAAGGCTGCATGGAGTACACTGCATTCAATCACAATGCATGGAATCCACTGCATTCAAACGGGATGCTTTGGGCCATGCTGCATAAAAGACACTGCATTCAATCATGCTGCATAAAATCCACTGCATTCAATCATGCTGCATGGAATCCACTGCATTCAATCATGCAGCATAAAATCCGCTGCATTCCATAGGGTTCCATTTCTTCATGCTGCATGGAATACACTGCATTCAATCAGGCTGCATGGAATCCACTGCATTCAATCGGGATGCGTTTTTCCTCGTTGCATGGACTACACTGCATTCCATCACAATGCATGGAATCCACTGCATTCAATCGGGAAGCTTTGGGCCATGCTGCATACAATCCACTGCATTCAATCGGGATGCACTGGGCCTCGCTGCATGGACTCCACTGCATATAATCGGGATCCATTGCGCCACAATGCATGGAATACTCTGCATTCCATGACGCTGAATGGAATCCACTGCATTGAATCGTGAAGATATGGGCCATGCTGCATCAAATCCACTGCGTGCAATCATGCTGCATTGAATCCACTGCATTCAATCATGCTGCATAAAATCCACTGCATTCAATAGGGTTCCATTACTGCGCCCTGCACGGAATCCACTGCATTCAACCACGCTGCATGGAATCCACTGCATTCAATCGGGATGCATTTTACCACTCTGCATGGATTACACTGCATTTAATCACGCTGCATGTAATCCATGGAATTTAATCGGGATTCATTTTACTAAGCTGTATGGAATCGACTGCACTTAATCACGCTGCATGGAATCCACTGCATTCAATCGGGATGCATTTTACCACGTTGCATGCAGTTCACTGCATTCAATCACAATGCATGGAATCCACTGCATTCAATCGGGATGCTTTGGGCCATGCTGCATAAACTCCACTGCATTCAATCTTGCTTTTTGAATCCACTGCATTCAGTAATGCTGCATAAAATCCTTGCATTCAATTGGGTTCCATTTCTTCACGCTGCATGGAATACACTGCATTCAATCACGCTGCATGGAAACCACTGCATTCAATCGGGATGCATTTTTCCTCGCTGCATGGAGTACACTGCATTCAATCATGCTGCATAAGATCCACTGCATTCCATCTGGATGCTTTGGGCCATGCTGCATAAAATCCACTGCATTCAACCATGCTGCATGGAATCCACTGCATTCAATCATGCTGCATAAAATCCACTGCATTCAATCGGGATGCATTGGGCCTCGCTGCACGGAATAAACTGCATTCAATCAGGCTCCATGGAATCCACTGCATTCAATGGGGATGCATTCTACCATGCTGCATGGAGTTCACTGCATTCAATCACAATGCATGGAATCCACTGCATTCCATCGGGATGCTTTGGGCCATGCTGTATACAATCCACTGCATTCAATCGGGATGCATTGGGCCTCGCTGCATGGACTCCACTGCATACAATCGGGATCCATTGCGCCAAAATGCATGGAATCGACTGCATTTAATCACGGTGCATGGAATCCACTGCATTCAATCGGGATGCATTTTACCACACTGCTTGGATTACACTGCATTCAATCGCAATGCATAGAATCCACTGCATTCAATATGGATGCATTTTACCACTCTGCATGGAATCCACTGCATTTAATCACGCTGCATGTAATCCATGGAATTTAATCGGGATTCATTTTACTAAGCTGTATGGAATCGACTGCATTTAATCACGCTGTATGGAATCCACTGCATTCAATCGGGATTCATTTTACAAGGCTGCATGGAGTACACTGCATTCAATCACAATGCATGGAATCCACTGCATTCAAACGGGATGCTTTGGGCCATGCTGCATAAAATCCACTGCATTCAATCATGCTGCATGGAATCCACTGCATTCAATCGGGATGCATTTTACAAGGCTGCATGGATTACATTTCATACACTCAAAATGCATGGAATCCACTGCGTTCTATAGGGATGCTTTGGGCCATACTGCATAAAATACACTGCATTCAATTTGCTGCATGGAATCCACTGCATTCAATCATGCTGAATAAAATCCACTGCATTCAATAGGGTTCCATTTCTTCACGCTGCATGGAATACACTGCATTCAATCAGGCTCCATGAAATCCACTGCATTCAATGGGGATGCATTCTACAATGCTGCATGGAGTTCACTGCATGCAATCACAATGCATGTAATCCACTGCATTCCATCGGGATGCTTTGGGCCATGCTGCATAAAATCCACTGCATTCACCCATGCTGCATGGAATCCACTGCATTCAATCATGCTGCATAAAATCCACTGCATTCAATCGGGATGCATTGGGCCTCGCTGCATGGAATACACTGCATTCAATCAGGCTGCATGGAATCCACTGCATTCAATGGGGATGCATTCTACAATGCTGCATGGAGTTCACTGCATTCAATCACAACGCATGTAATCCACTGCATTCCATCGGCATGCTTTGGGCCATGCTGCATACAATCCACTGCATTCAATCGGGATGCATTGGGCCTCGCTGCATGGACTCCACTGCATACAATCGGGATCCATTGCGCCAAAATGCATGGAATACTCTGCATTCATTGACGCTGCATGGACTCCACTGCATTCAATCGGGATGCTTTGGGCCATGCTGCATAAAATCCACTGCATTCAACCATGCTGCATGGAATCAACTGCATTCAATCATGCTGCATAAAATTCACTGCATTCCATCGGGATGCATTGGGCCTCGCTGCATGGAATACACTGCATTCAATCACGCTGCATGGAATCCACTGCATTCAATGGGGGTGCATTCTACAATGCTGCATGGAGTTCACTGCATTCAATCACAATGCATGGAATCCACTGCATTCCATCGGGATGCTTTGGGCCATGCTGCATACAATCCACTGCATTCAATCGGGATGCATTGGGCCTTGCTGCATGGACTCCACTGCATACAATCGGGATCCATTGCGCCAAAATGCATGAAATCGACTGCATTTAATCACGGTGCATGGAATCCACTGCATTCAATCGGGATGCATTTTACCACACTGCTTGGATTACACTGCATTCAATCGCAATGCATAGAATCCACTGCATTCAATATGGATGCATTTTACCACTCTGCATGGAATCCACTGCATTTAATCACGCTGCATGTAATCCATGGAATTTAATCGGGATTCATTTTACTAAGCTGTATGGAATCGACTGCACTTAATCACGCTGCATGGAATCCACTGCATTCAATCGGGATTCATTTTACAAGGCTGCATGGAGTACACTGCATTCAATCACAATGCATGGAATCCACTGCATTCAAACGGGATGCTTTGGGCCATGCTGCATAAAATCCACTGCATTCAATCATGCTGCATGGAATCCACTGCATTCAATCGGGATGCATTTTACAAGGCTGCATGGATTACATTTCATACACTCAAAATGCATGGAATCCACTGCGTTCTATAGGGATGCTTTGTGCCATACTGCATAAAATACACTGCATTCAATTTGCTGCATGGAATCCACTGCATTCAATCATGCTGAATAAAATCCACTGCATTCAATAGGGTTCCATTTATTCACGCTGCATGGAATACACTGCATTCAATCAGGCTCCATGAAATCCACTGCATTCAATGGGGATGCATTCTACAATGCTGCATGGAGTTCACTGCATGCAATCACAATGCATGTAATCCACTGCATTCCATCGGGATGCTTTGGGCCATGCTGCATAAAATCCACTGCATTCACCCATGCTGCATGGAATCCACTGCATTCAATCATGCTGCATAAAATCCACTGCATTCAATCGGGATGCATTGGGCCTCGCTGCATGGAATACACTGCATTCAATCAGGCTGCATGGAATCCACTGCATTCAATGGGGATGCATTCTACAATGCTGCATGGAGTTCACTGCATTCAATCACAATGCATGGAATCCACTGCATTCCATCGGGATGCTTTGGGCCATGCTGCATACAATCCACTGCATTCAATCGGGATGCATTGGGCCTCGCTGCATGGACTCCACTGCATACAATCGGGATCCATTGCGCCAAAATGCATGGAATACTCTGCATTCATTGACGCTGCATGGACTCCACTGCATTCAATCGGGATGCTTTGGGCCATGCTGCATAAAATCCACTGCATTCAATCATGCTGAATAAAATCCACTGCATTCAATAGGGTTCCATTTCTTCACGCTGCATGGAATACACTGCATTCAATCAGGCTCCATGAAATCCACTGCATTCAATGGGGATGCATTCTACAATGCTGCATGGAGTTCACTGCATGCAATCACAATGCATGTAATCCACTGCATTCCATCGGGATGCTTTGGGCCATGCTGCATAAAATCCACGGCATTCACCCATGCTGCATGGAATCCACTGCATTCAATCATGCTGCATAAAATCCACTGCATTCAATCGGGATGCATTGGGCCTCGCTGCATGGAATACACTGCATTCAATCAGGCTGTATGGAATCCACTGCATTCAATGGGGATGCATTCTACCATGCTGCATGGAGTTCACTGCATTCAATCACAATGCATGGAATCCACTGCATTCCATCGGGATGCTTTGGGCCATGCTGCATACAATCCACTGCATTCAATCGGGATGCATTGGGCCTCGCTGCATGGACTCCACTGCATACAATCGGGATCCATTGCGCCAAAATGCATGGAATACTCTGCATTCATTGACGCTGCATGGACTCCACTGCATTCAATCGGGATGCTTTGGGCCATGCTGCATAAAATCCACTGCATTCAACCATGCTGCATGGAATCAACTGCATTCAATCATGCTGCATAAAATACACTGCATTCCATCGGGATGCATTGGGCCTCGCTGCATGGAATACACTGCATTCAATCACGCTGCATGGAATCCACTACATTCAATGGGGGTGCATTCTACAATGCTGCATGGAGTTCACTGAATTCAATCACAATGCATGGAATCCACTGCATTCCATCGGGATGCTTTGGGCCATGCTGCATAAAATCCTCTGCATACAATCGGGATCCATTGCACCAAAATGCATGGAATCCTCCGCATGCAACGACGCTGCATTGACTCCACTGCATTCAATCGGGATGCTTTGGGCCATGCTGCATAAAATCCATTGAATTCAATCATGCTGCATGGAATCCACTGCATTCAATCATGCTGTATAAAATCCACTGCATTCAATAGGGTTCCATTTCTTCACGTGGCATCGAATCCACTGCATTCAATCACGCTGCATGGAATCCACTGCATTCAATCTGGATGCATTTTTCCTCGCTGCATGGAATACACTGCATTCAATCATGCTGCATAAAATCCACTGCATTCCATCGGGATGCTTTGGGCCATGCTGCATAAAATCCACTGCTTTCAACTATGCTGCCTGGAATCCACTGCATTCAATCATGCTGCATAATATCCACTGCATTCAATCGGGATGCATTGGGCCTCGCTGCATGGAATAAACTGCATTCAACCATGCTGCCTGGAATCCACTGCATTCAATGGGGATGCATTCTACCATGCTGCATGGAGTTCACTGCATTCAATCACAATGCATGGAATCCACTGCATTCCATCGGGATGCTTTGGGCCATGCTGCATACAATCCACTGCATTCAATCGGGATGCATTGGGCCTCGCTGCATGGACTCCACTGCATACAATCGGGATCCATTGCGCCACAATGCATGGAATACTCTGCATTCCATCACGCTGCATGGAATCCACTGCATTCAATCGGGATGCTTTGGGCCATGCTGCATAAAATCCACTGCATGCAATCATGCTGCATGGAATCCACAGCATTCAATCATGCTGCATAAAATCCACTGCATTCAATAGGGTTCCATTTCTTCTTCACGCTGCCTGGAATCCACTGCATTCAATCACACTGCATGGAATCCACTGCATTCAATCGGGATGCATTTTACCACACTGCTTGGATTACACTGCATTCAATCGCAATGCATAGAATCCACTGCATTCAATATGGATGCATTTTACCACTCTGCATGGAATCCACTGCATTTAATCACGCTGCATGTAATCCATGGAATTTAATCGGGATTCATTTTACTAAGCTGTATGGAATCGACTGCATTTAATCACGCTGCATGGAATCCGCTGCATTCAATCGGGATTCATTTTACAAAGCTGCATGGAGTACACTGCATTCAATCACAATGCATGGAATCCACTGCATTCAAACTGGATGCTTTGGGCCATGCTGCATAAAATCCACTGCATTCAAACATGCTGCATGGAATCCACTGCATTCAATCATGCAGCATAAAATCCGCTGCATTCCATAGGGTTCCATTTCATTATGCTGCATGGAATACACTGCATTCAATCAGGCTGCATGGAATCCACTGCATTCAATCGGGATGCATTTTTCCTCGTTGCATGGACTACACTGCATTCCATCACAATGCATGGAATCCACTGCATTCCATCGGGATGCTTTGGGCCATGCTGCATAAAATCCACTGCATTCAATCGGGATGCATTGGGCCTCGCTTCATGGACTCCACTGCATACAATCGGGATCCATTGCGCCAAAATGCATGGAATAATCTGCATTCATTGACGCTGCATGGACTCCACTGAATTCAATCGGGATGCTTTGGGCCATGCTGCATAAAATCCACTGCATTCAACCATGCTGCATGGAATCAACTGCATTCAATCATGCTGCATAAAATTCACTGCATTCCATCGGGATGCATTGGGCCTCGCTGCATGGAATACACTGCATTCAATCACGCTGCATGGAATCCACTGCATTCAATGGGGGTGCATTCTACAATGCTGCATGGAGTTCACTGCATTCAATCACAATGCATGGAATCCACTGCATTCCATCGGGATGCTTTGGGCCATGCTGCATAAAATCCACTGCATTCAATCGGGATGCATTGGGCCTCGCTGCATGGACTCCACTGCATACAATCGGGATCCATTGCGCCAAAATGCATGGAATAATCTGCATTCATTGACGCTGCATGGACTCCACTGCATTCAATCGGGATGCTTTGGGCCATGCTGCATAAAATCCACTGCATTCAACCATGCTGCATGGAATCAACTGCATTCAATCATGCTGCATAAAATTCACTGCATTCCATCGGGATGCATTGGGCCTCGCTGCATGGAATACACTGCATTCAATCACGCTGCATGGAATCCACTGCATTCAATGGGGGTGCATTCTACAATGCTGCATGGAGTTCACTGAATTCAATCACAATGCATGGAATCCACTGCATTCCATCGGGATGCTTTGGGCCATGCTGCATAAAATCCACTGCATTCAATCGGGATGCATTGGGCCTCGCTGCATGGACTCCACTGCATACAATCGGGATCCATTGCACCAAAATGCATGAAATCCTCCGCATGCAACGACGCTGCATGGAATCCACTGCTTTCAATCGGGATGCTTTGGGCCATGCTGCATAAAATCCATTGAATTCAATCATGCTGCATGGAATCCACTGCATTCAATCATGCTGTATAAAATCCACTGCATTCAATAGGGTTCCATTTCTTCACGTGGCATCGAATCCACTGCATTCAATCACGCTGCATGGAATCCACTGCATTCAATCGGGATGCATTTTTCCTCGCTGCATGGAGTACACTGCATTCAATCATGCTGCATAAAATCCACTGCATTCCATCGGGATGCTTTGGGCCATGCTGCATAAAATCCACTGCATTCAACCATGCTGCATGGAATCCACTGCATTCAATCATGCTGCATAATATCCACTGCATTCAATCGGGATGCATTGGGCCTCGCTGCATGGAATAAACTGCATTCAATCAGGCTCCATGGAATCCACTGCATTGAATGGGGATGCATTCTACCATGCTGCATGGAGTTCACTGCATTCAATCACAATGCATGGAATCCACTGCATTCCAACGGGATGCTTTGGGCCATGCTGCATAAAATCCACTGCATTCAATCGGGATGCATTGGGCCTCGCTGCATGGACTCCACTGCATACAATCGGGATCCATTGCGCCACAATGCATGGAATACTCTGCATTCAATCACGCTGCATGGAATCCACTGCATTCAATCGGGATGCTTTGTGCCATGCTGCATAAAATCCACTGCATGCAATCATGCTGCATGGAATCCACTGCATTCAATCATGCTGCATAAAATCCACTGCATTCAATAGGGTTCCATTTCTTCTTCACGCTGCCTGGAATCCACTGTATTCAATCACACTGCATGGAATCCACTGCATTCTATCGGGATGCATTTTACCACACTGCTTGGATTACACTGCATTCAATCGCAATGCATAGAATCCACTGCATTCAATATGGATGCATTTTACCACTCTGCATGGAATCCACTGCATTTAATCACGCTGCATGTAATCCATGGAATTTAATCGGGATTCATTTTACTAAGCTGTATGGAATCGACTGCATTTAATCACGCTGCATGGAATCCACTGCATTCAATCGGGATTCATTTTAAAAGGCTGCATGGAGTACACTGCATTCAATCACAATGCATGGAATCCACTGCATTCAAACGGCATGCTTTGGGCCATGCTGCATAAAATCCACTGCATTCAATCATGCTGCATGGAATCCACTGCATTCAATCGGGATGCATTTTACAAGGCTGCATGGATTACATTTCATACACTCAATATGCATGGAATCCACTGCGTTCTATAGGGATGCTTTGGGCCATACTGCATAAAATACACTGCATTCAATTTGCTGCATGGAATCCACTGCATTCAATCATGCTGAATAAAATCCACTGCATTCAATAGGGTTCCATTTCTTCACGCTGCATGGAATACACTGCATTCAATCAGGCTCCATGAAATCCACTGCATTCAATGGGGATGCATTCTACAATGCTGCATGGAGTTCACTGCATGCAATCACAATGCATGTAATCCACTGCATTCCATCGGGATGCTTTGGGCCATGCTGCATAAAATCCACTGCATTCACCCATGCTGCATGGAATCCACTGCATTCTATCATGCTGCATAAAATCCACTGCATTCAATCGGGATACATTGGGCCTCGCTGCATGGAATACACTGCATTCAATCAGGCTGCATGGAATCCACTGCATTCAATGGGGATGCATTCTACAATGCTGCATGGAGTTCACTGAATTCAAACACATCGCATGTAATCCACTGCATTCCATCGGCATGCTTTGGGCCATGCTGCATACAATCCACTGCATTCAATCGGGATGCATTGGGCCTCGCTGCATGGACTCCACTGCATACAATCGGGATCCATTGCGCCAAAATGCATGGAATACTCTGCATTCATGGACGCTGCATGGACTCCACTGCATTCAATCGGGATGCTTTGGGCCATGCTGCATAAAATCCACTGCATTCAACCATGCTGCATGGAATCAACTGCATTCAATCATGCTGCATAAAATACACTGCAATCCATCGGGATGCATTGGGCCTCGCTGCATGGAATACACTGCATTCAATCACGCTGCATGGAATCCACTGCATTCAATGGGGGTGCATTCTACAATGCTGCATGGAGTTCACTGCATTCAATCACAATGCATGGAATCCACTGCATTCCATCGGGATGCATTGGGCCTCGCTGCATGGACTCCACTGCATACAATCGGGATCCATTGCACCAAAATGCATGGAATCCTCCGCATGCAATGACGCTGCATGGACTCCACTGCATTACATCGGGATGCTTTGGGCCATGCTGCATAAAATCCATTGAATTCAATCATGCTGCATGGAATCCACTGCATTCAATCATGCTGTATAAAATCCACTGCATTCAATAGGGTTCCATTTCTTCACGTGGCATCGAATCCACTGCATTCAATCACGCTGCATGGAATCCACTGCATTCAATCGGGATGCATTGGGCCTCGCTGCATGGACTCCACTGCATACAATCGGGATCCATTGCACCAAAATGCATGGAATCCTCCGCATGCAACGACGCTGCATGGAATCCACTGCATTCAATCGGGATGCATTTTACCACACTGCTTTGATTACACTGCATTCAATCGCAATGCATAGAATCCACTGCATTCAATATGGATGCATTTTACCACTCTGCATGGAATCCACTGCATTTAATCACGCTGCATATAATCCATGGATTTTAATCGGGATTCATTTTACTAAGCTGTATGGAATCGACTGCATTTAATCACGCTGCATGGAATCCACTGCATTCAATCGGGATTCATTTTACAAGGCTGCATGGAGTACACTGCATTCAATCACAATGCATGGAATCCACTGCATTCAAACGGGATGCTTTGGGCCATGCTGCATAAAATCCACTGCATTCAATCATGCTGCATGGAATCCACTGCATTCAATCGGGATGCATTTTACAAGGCTGCATGGATTACATTTCATACACTCAAAATGCATGGAATCCACTGCGTTCTATAGGGATGCTTTGGGCCATACTGCATAAAATACACTGCATTCAATTTGCTGCATGGAATCCACTGCATTCAATCATGCTGAATAAAATCCACTGCATTCAATAGGGTTCCATTTCTTCACGCTGCATGGAATACACTGCATTCAATCAGGCTCCATGAAATCCACTGCATTCAATGGGGATGCATTCTACAATGCTGCATGGAGTTCACTGCATGCAATCACAATGCATGTAATCCACTGCATTCCATCGGGATGCTTTGGGCCATGCTTCATAAAATCCACTGCATTCACCCATGCTGCATGGAATCCACTGCATTCAATCATGCTGCATAAAATCCACTGCATTCAATCGGGATGCATTGGGCCTCGCTGCATGGAATACACTGCATTCAATCAGGCTCCATGGAATCCACTGCATTCAATGGGGATGCATTCTACAATGCTGCATGGAGTTCACTGCATTCAATCACAATGCATGGAATCCACTGCATTCCATCGGGATGCTTTGGGCCATGCTGCATACAATCCACTGCATTCAATCGGGATGCATTGGGCCTCGCTGCATGGACTCCACTGCATACAATCGGGATCCATTGCGCCAAAATGCATGGAATACTCTGCATTCATTGACGCTGCATGGACTCCACTGCATTCAATCGGGATGCTTTGGGCCATGCTGCATAAAATCCACTGCATTCAACCATGCTGCATGGAATCAACTGCATTCAATCATGCTGCATAAAATTCACTGCATTCCATCGGGATGCATTGGGCCTCGCTGCATGGAATACACTGCATTCAATCACGCTGCATGGAATCCACTGCATTCAATGGGGGTGCATTCTACAATGCTGCATGGAGTTCACTGCATTCAATCACAATGCATGGAATCCACTGCATTCCATCGGGATGCTTTGGGCCATGCTGCATACAATCCACTGCATTCAATCGGGATGCATTGGGCCTCGCTGCATGGACTCCACTGCATACAATCGGGATCCATTGCACCAAAATGCATGGAATCCTCCGCATGCAACGACGCTGCATGGACTCCACTGCATTCAATCGGGATGCATTTTTCCTCGCTACATGGAGTGCACTGCATTCAATCATGCTGCATAAAATCCACTGCATTCCATCGGGATGTTTTGGGCCATGCTACATAAAATCCACTGCATTCAACCATGCTGCCTGGAATCCACTGCATTCAATCATGCTGCATAATATCCACTGCATTCAATCGGGATGCATTGGGCCTCGCTGCATGGAATAAACTGCATTCAATCAGGCTCCATGGAATCCACTGCATTGAATGGGGATGCATTCTACAATGCTGCATGGAATTCACTGCATTCAATCACAATGCATGGAATCCACTGCATTCCAACGGGATGCTTTGGGCCATGCTGCATAAAATCCACTGTATTCAATCGGGATGCATTGGGCCTCGCTGCATGGACTCCACTGCATACAATCGGGATCCATTGCGCCACAATGCATGGAATACTCTGCATTCAATCACGCTGCATGGAATCCACTGCATTCAATCGGGATGCTTTGGGCCATGCTGCATAAAATCCACTGCATGCAATCATGCTGCATGGAATCCACTGCATTCAATCATGCTGCATAAAATCCACTGCATTCAATAGGGTTCCATTTCTTCTTCACGCTGCCTGGAATCCACTGCATTCAATCACACTGCATGGAATCCACTGCATTCAATCGGGATGCATTTTACCACACTGCTTGGATTACACTGCATTCAATCGCAATGCATAGAATCCACTGCATTCAATATGGATGCATTTTACCACTCTGCATGGAATCCACTGCATTTAATCACGCTGCATGTAATCCATGGAATTTAATCGGGATTCATTTTACTAAGCTGTATGGAATCGACGGCATTTAATCACGCTGCATGGAATCCACTGCATTCAATCGGGATTCATTTTAAAAGGCTGCATGGAGTACACTGCATTCAATCACAATGCATGGAATCCACTGCATTCAAACGGCATGCTTTGGGCCATGCTGCATAAAATCCACTGCATTCAATCATGCTGCATGGAATCCACTGCATTCAATCGGGATGCATTTTACAAGGCTGCATGGATTACATTTCATACACTCAATATGCATGGAATCCACTGCGTTCTATAGGGATGCTTTGGGCCATACTGCATAAAATACACTGCATTCAATTTGCTGCATGGAATCCACTGCATTCAATCATGCTGAATAAAATCCACTGCATTCAATAGGGTTCCATTTCTTCACGCTGCATGGAATACACTGCATTCAATCAGGCTCCATGAAATCCACTGCATTCAATGGGGATGCATTCTACAATGCTGCATGGAGTTCACTGCATGCAATCACAATGCATGTAATCCACTGCATTCCATCGGGATGCTTTGGGCCATGCTTCATAAAATCCACTGCATTCACCCATGCTGCATGGAATCCACTGCATTCAATCATGCTGCATAAAATCCACTGCATTCAATCGGGATGCATTGGGCCTCGCTGCATGGAATACACTGCATTCAATCAGGCTCCATGGAATCCACTGCATTCAATGGGGATGCATTCTACAATGCTGCATGGAGTTCACTGCATTCAATCACAATGCATGGAATCCACTGCATTCCATCGGGATGCTTTGGGCCATGCTGCATACAATCCACTGCATTCAATCGGGATGCATTGGGCCTCGCTGCATGGACTCCACTGCATACAATCGGGATCCATTGCGCCAAAATGCATGGAATACTCTGCATTCATTGACGCTGCATGGACTCCACTGCATTCAATCGGGATGCTTTGGGCCATGCTGCATAAAATCCACTGCATTCAACCATGCTGCATGGAATCAACTGCATTCAATCATGCTGCATAAAATACACTGCAATCCATCGGGATGCATTGGGCCTCGCTGCATGGAATACACTGCATTCAATCACGCTGCATGGAATCCACTGCATTCAATGGGGGTGCATTCTACAATGCTGCATGGAGTTCACTGCATTCAATCACAATGCATGGAATCCACTGCATTCCATCGGGATGCATTGGGCCTCGCTGCATGGACTCCACTGCATACAATCGGGATCCATTGCACCAAAATGCATGGAATCCTCCGCATGCAATGACGCTGCATGGACTCCACTGCATTACATCGGGATGCTTTGGGCCATGCTGCATAAAATCCATTGAATTCAATCATGCTGCATGGAATCCACTGCATTCAATCATGCTGTATAAAATCCACTGCATTCAATAGGGTTCCATTTCTTCACGTGGCATCGAATCCACTGCATTCAACCACGCTGCATGGAATCCACTGCATTCAATCGGGATGCATTGGGCCTCGCTGCATGGACTCCACTGCATACAATCGGGATCCATTGCACCAAAATGCATGGAATCCTCCGCATGCAACGACGCTGCATGGAATCCACTGCATTCAATCGGGATGCATTTTACCACACTGCTTGGATTACACTGCATTCAATCGCAATGCATAGAATCCACTGCATTCAATATGGATGCATTTTACCACTCTGCATGGAATCCACTGCATTTAATCACGCTGCATATAATCCATGGATTTTAATCGGGATTCATTTTACTAAGCTGTATGGAATCGACTGCATTTAATCACGCTGCATGGAATCCACTGCATTCAATCGGGATTCATTTTACAAGGCTGCATGGAGTACACTGCATTCAATCACAATGCATGGAATCCACTGCATTCAAACGGGATGCTTTGGGCCATGCTGCATAAAATCCACTGCATTCAATCATGCTGCATGGAATCCACTGCATTCAATCGGGATGCATTTTACAAGGCTGCATGGATTACATTTCATACACTCAAAATGCATGGAATCCACTGCGTTCTATAGGGATGCTTTGGGCCATACTGCATAAAATACACTGCATTCAATTTGCTGCATGGAATCCACTGCATTCAATCATGCTGAATAAAATCCACTGCATTCAATAGGGTTCCATTTCTTCACGCTGCATGGAATACACTGCATTCAATCAGGCTCCATGAAATCCACTGCATTCAATGGGGATGCATTCTACAATGCTGCATGGAGTTCACTGCATGCAATCACAATGCATGTAATCCACTGCATTCCATCGGGATGCTTTGGGCCATGCTTCATAAAATCCACTGCATTCACCCATGCTGCATGGAATCCACTGCATTCAATCATGCTGCATAAAATCCACTGCATTCAATCGGGATGCATTGGGCCTCGCTGCATGGAATACACTGCATTCAATCAGGCTCCATGGAATCCACTGCATTCAATGGGGATGCATTCTACAATGCTGCATGGAGTTCACTGCATTCAATCACAATGCATGGAATCCACTGCATTCCATCGGGATGCTTTGGGCCATGCTGCATACAATCCACTGCATTCAATCGGGATGCATTGGGCCTCGCTGCATGGACTCCACTGCATACAATCGGGATCCATTGCACCAAAATGCATGGAATCCTCCGCATGCAACGACGCTGCATGGACTCCACTGCATTCAATCGGGATGCATTTTTCCTCGCTACATGGAGTGCACTGCATTCAATCATGCTGCATAAAATCCACTGCATTCCATCGGGATGTTTTGGGCCATGCTACATAAAATCCACTGCATTCAACCATGCTGCCTGGAATCCACTGCATTCAATCATGCTGCATAATATCCACTGCATTCAATCGGGATGCATTGGGCCTCGCTGCATGGAATAAACTGCATTCAATCAGGCTCCATGGAATCCACTGCATTGAATGGGGATGCATTCTACAATGCTGCATGGAATTCACTGCATTCAATCACAATGCATGGAATCCACTGCATTCCAACGGGATGCTTTGGGCCATGCTGCATAAAATCCACTGTATTCAATCGGGATGCATTGGGCCTCGCTGCATGGACTCCACTGCATACAATCGGGATCCATTGCGCCACAATGCATGGAATACTCTGCATTCAATCACGCTGCATGGAATCCACTGCATTCAATCGGGATGCTTTGGGCCATGCTGCATAAAATCCACTGCATGCAATCATGCTGCATGGAATCCACTGCATTCAATCATGCTGCATAAAATCCACTGCATTCAATAGGGTTCCATTTCTTCTTCACGCTGCCTGGAATCCACTGCATTCAATCACACTGCATGGAATCCACTGCATTCAATCGGGATGCATTTTACCACACTGCTTGGATTACACTGCATTCAATCGCAATGCATAGAATCCACTGCATTCAATATGGATGCATTTTACCACTCTGCATGGAATCCACTGCATTTAATCACGCTGCATGTAATCCATGGAATTTAATCGGGATTCGTTTTACTAAGCTGTATGGAATCGACTGCATTTAATCACGCTGCATGGAATCCACTGCATTCAATCGGGATTCATTTTACAAGGCTGCATGGAGTACACTGCATTCAATCACAATGCATGGAATCCACTGCATTCAAACGGGATGCTTTGGGCCATGCTGCATAAAATCCACTGCATTCAATCATGCTGCATGGAATCCACTGCATTCAATCGGGATGCATTTTACAAGGCTGCATGGATTACATTTCATACACTCAAAATGCATGGAATCCACTGCGTTCTATAGGGATGCTTTGGGCCATACTGCATAAAATACACTGCATTCAATTTGCTGCATGGAATCCACTGCATTCAATCATGCTGAATAAAATCCACTGCATTCAATAGGGTTCCATTTCTTCACGCTGCATGGAATACACTGCATTCAATCAGGCTCCATGAAATCCACTGCATTCAATGGGGATGCATTCTACAATGCTGCATGGAGTTCACTGCATGCAATCACAATGCATGTAATCCACTGCATTCCATCGGGATGCTTTGGGCCATGCTGCATAAAATCCACTGCATTCACCCATGCTGCATGGAATCCACTGCATTCAATCATGCTGCATAAAATCCACTGCATTCAATCGGGATGCATTGGGCCTCGCTGCATGGAATACACTGCATTCAATCAGGCTGCATGGAATCCACTGCATTCAATGGGGATGCATTCTACAATGCTGCATGGAGTTCACTGAATTCAAACACATCGCATGTAATCCACTGCATTCCATCGGCATGCTTTGGGCCATGCTGCATAAAATCCACTGCATTCAATCGGGATGCATTGGGCCTCGCTGCATGGACTCCACTGCATACAATCGGGATCCATTGCGCCAAAATGCATGGAATACTCTGCATTCATTGACGCTGCATGGACTCCACTGCATTCAATCGGGATGCTTTGGGCCATGCTGCATAAAATCCACTGCATTCAACCATGCTGCATGGAATCAACTGCATTCAATCATGCTGCATAAAATACACTGCAATCCATCGGGATGCATTGGGCCTCGCTGCATGGAATACACTGCATTCAATCACGCTGCATGGAATCCACTGCATTCAATGGGGGTGCATTCTACAATGCTGCATGGAGTTCACTGCATTCAATCACAATGCATGGAATCCACTGCATTCCATCGGGATGCTTTGGGCCATGCTGCATAAAATCCACTGCATTCCATCGGGATGCATTGGGCCTCGCTGCATGGACTCCACTGCATACAATCGGGATCCATTGCGCCACAATGCATGGAATCCTCCGCATGCAATGACGCTGCATGGACTCCACTGCATTCCATCGGGATGCTTTGGGCCATGCTGCATAAAATCCATTGAATTCAATCATGCTGCATGGAATCCACTGCATTCAATCATGCTGTATAAAATCCACTGCATTCAATAGGGTTCCATTTCTTCACGTGGCATCGAATCCACTGCATTCAATCACGCTGCATGGAATCCACTGCATTCAATCGGGATGCATTTTTCCTCGCTGCATGGAGTACACTGCATTCAATCATGCTGCATAAAATCCACTGCATTCCATCGGGATGCTTTGGGCCATGCTGCATAAAATCCACTGCATTCAACCATGCTGCCTGGAATCCACTGCATTCAATCATGCTGCATAATATCCACTGCATTCAATCGGGATGCATTGGGCCTCGCTGCATGGAATAAACTGCAGTCAATCAGGCTGCATGGAATCCACTGCATTCAATGGGGATGCATTCTACCATGCTGCATGGAGTTCACTGCATTCAATCACAATGCATGGAATCCACTGCATTCCATCGGGATGCTTTGGGCCATGCTGCATAAAATCCACTGCATTCAATCGGGATGCATTGGGCCTCGCTGCATGGACTCCACTGCATACAATCGGGATCCATTGCGCCACAATGCATGGAATACTCTGCATTCCATCACGCTGCATGGAATCCACTGCATTCAATCGGGATGCTTTGGGCCATGCTGCATAAAATCCACTGCATGCAATCATGCTGCATGGAATCCACTGCATTCAATCATGCTGCATAAAATCCACTGCATTCAATAGGGTTCCATTTCTTCTTCACGCTGCCTGGAATCCACTGCATTCAATCACACTGCATGGAATCCACTGCATTCAATCGGGATGCATTTTACCACACTGCTTGGATTACACTGCATTCAATCGCAATGCATAGAATCCACTGCATTCAATATGGATGCATTTTACCACTCTGCATGGAATCCACTGCATTTAATCACGCTGCATGTAATCCATGGAATTTAATCGGGATTCATTTTACTAAGCTGTATGGAATCGACTGCATTTAATCACGCTGCATGGAATCCACTGCATTCAATCGGGATTCATTTTACAAAGCTGCATGGAGTACACTGCATTCAATCACAATGCATGGAATCCACTGCATTCAAACGGGATGCTTTGGGCCATGCTGCATAAAAGACACTGCATTCAATCATGCTGCATGGAATCCACTGCATTCAATCATGCTGCATGGAATCCACTGCATTCAATCATGCAGCATAAAATCCGCTGCATTCCATAGGGTTCCATTTCTTCATGCTGCATGGAATACACTGCATTCAATCAGGCTGCATGGAATCCACTGCATTCAATCGGGATGCATTTTTCCTCGTTGCATGGACTACACTGCATTCCATCACAATGCATGGAATCCACTGCATTCAATCGGGAAGCTTTGGGCCATGCTGCATACAATCCACTGCATTCAATCGGGATGCACTGGGCCTCGCTGCATGGACTCCACTGCATATAATCGGGATCCATTGCGCCACAATGCATGGAATACTCTGCATTCAATGACGCTGAATGGAATCCACTGCATTGAATCTTGAAGATATGGGCCATGCTGCATAAAATCCACTGCATGCAATCATGCTGCATTGAATCCACTGCATTCAATCATGCTGCATAAAATCCACTGCATTCAATAGGGTTCCATTACTGCGCCCTGCACGGAATCCACTGCATTCAACCACGCTGCATGGAATCCACTGCATTCAATCGGGATGCATTTTACCACTCTGCATGGATTACACTGCATTTAATCACGCTGCATGTAATCCATGGAATTTAATCGGGATTCATTTTACTAAGCTGTATGGAATCGACTGCACTTAATCACGCTGCATGGAATCCACTGCATTCAATCGGGATGCATTTTACCACGTTGCATGCAGTTCACTGCATTCAATCACAATGCATGGAATCCACTGCATTCAATCGGGATGCTTTGGGCCATGCTGCATAAACTCCACTGCATTCAATCTTGCTTTTTGAATCCACTGCATTCAGTAATGCTGCATAAAATCCTTGCATTCAATTGGGTTCCATTTCTTCACGCTGCATGGAATACACTGCATTCAATCACGCTGCATGGAAACCACTGCATTCAATCGGGATGCATTTTTCCTCGCTGCATGGAGTACACTGCATTCAATCATGCTGCATAAAATCCACTGCATTCCATCGGGATGCTTTGGGCCATGCTGCATAAAATCCACTGCATTCAACCATGCTGCATGGAATCCACTGCATTCAATCATGCTGCATAAAATCCACTGCATTCAATCGGGATGCATTGGGCCTCGCTGCACGGAATAAACTGCATTCAATCAGGCTCCATGGAATCCACTGCATTCAATGGGGATGCATTCTACCATGCTGCATGGAGTTCACTGCATTCAATCACAATGCATGGAATCCACTGCATTCCATCGGGATGCTTTGGGCCATGCTGCATAAAATCCACTGCATTCAATCGGGATGCATTGGGCCTCGCTGCATGGACTCCACTGCATACAATCGGGATCCATTGCGCCAAAATGCATGGAATCGACTGCATTTAATCACGGTGCATGGAATCCACTGCATTCAATCGGGATGCATTTTACCACACTGCTTGGATTACACTGCATTCAATCGCAATGCATAGAATCCACTGCATTCAATATGGATGCATTTTACCACTCTGCATGGAATCCACTGCATTTAATCACGCTGCATGTAATCCATGGAATTTAATCGGGATTCATTTTACTAAGCTGTATGGAATCGACTGCATTTAATCACGCTGTATGGAATCCACTGCATTCAATCGGGATTCATTTTACAAGGCTGCATGGAGTACACTGCATTCAATCACAATGCATGGAATCCACTGCATTCAAACGGGATGCTTTGGGCCATGCTGCATAAACTCCACTGCATTCAATCATGCTGCATGGAATCCACTGCATTCAATCGGGATGCATTTTACAAGGCTGCATGGATTACATTTCATACACTCAAAATGCATGGAATCCACTGCGTTCTATAGGGATGCTTTGGGCCATACTGCATAAAATACACTGCATTCAATTTGCTGCATGGAATCCACTGCATTCAATCATGCTGCATAAAATCCACTGCATTCAATAGGGTTCCATTTCTTCACGCTGCATGGAATACACTGCATTCAATCAGGCTCCATGAAATCCACTGCATTCAATGGGGATGCATTCTACAATGCTGCATGGAGTTCACTGCATGCAATCACAATGCATGTAATCCACTGCATTCCATCGGGATGCTTTGGGCCATGCTGCATAAAATCCACTGCATTCACCCATGCTGCATGGAATCCACTGCATTCAATCATGCTGCATAAAATCCACTGCATTCAATCGGGATGCATTGGGCCTCGCTGCATGGAATACACTGCATTCAATCAGGCTGCATGGAATCCACTGCATTCAATGGGGATGCATTCTACAATGCTGCATGGAGTTCACTGCATTCAATCACAACGCATGTAATCCACTGCATTCCATCGGCATGCTTTGGGCCATGCTGCATACAATCCACTGCATTCAATCGGGATGCATTGGGCCTCGCTGCATGGACTCCACTGCATACAATCGGGATCCATTGCGCCAAAATGCATGGAATACTCTGCATTCATTGACGCTGCATGGACTCCACTGCATTCAATCGGGATGCTTTGGGCCATGCTGCATAAAATCCACTGCATTCAACCATGCTGCATGGAATCAACTGCATTCAATCATGCTGCATAAAATTCACTGCATTCCATCGGGATGCATTGGGCCTCGCTGCATGGAATACACTGCATTCAATCACGCTGCATGGAATCCACTGCATTCAATGGGGGTGCATTCTACAATGCTGCATGGAGTTCACTGCATTCAATCACAATGCATGGAATCCACTGCATTCCATCGGGATGCTTTGGGCCATGCTGCATACAATCCACTGCATTCAATCGGGATGCATTGGGCCTCGCTGCATGGACTCCACTGCAAACAATCGGGATCCATTGCGCCAAAATGCATGGAATCGACTGCATTTAATCACGGTGCATGGAATCCACTGCATTCAATCGGGATGCATTTTACCACACTGCTTGGATTACACTGCATTCAGTCGCAATGCATAGAATCCACTGCATTCAATATGGATGCATTTTACCACTCTGCATGGAATCCACTGCATTTAATCACGCTGCATGTAATCCATGGAATTTAATCGGGATTCATTTTACTAAGCTGTATGGAATCGACTGCATTTAATCACGCTGCATGGAATCCACTGCATTCAATCGGGATTCATTTTACAAGGCTGCATGGAGTACACTGCATTCAATCACAATGCATGGAATCCACTGCATTCAAACGGGATGCTTTGGGCCATGCTGCATAAAATCCACTGCATTCAATCATGCTGCATGGAATCCACTGCATTCAATCGGGATGCATTTTACAAGGCTGCATGGATTACATTTCATACACTCAAAATGCATGGAATCCACTGCGTTCTATAGGGATGCTTTGGGCCATACTGCATAAAATACACTGCATTCAATTTGCTGCATGGAATCCACTGCATTCAATCATGCTGAATAAAATCCACTGCATTCAATAGGGTTCCATTTCTTCACGCTGCATGGAATACACTGCATTCAATCAGGCTCCATGAAATCCACTGCATTCAATGGGGATGCATTCTACAATGCTGCATGGAGTTCACTGCATGCAATCACAATGCATGTAATCCACTGCATTCCATCGGGATGCTTTGGGCCATGCTGCATAAAATCCACTGCATTCACCCATGCTGCATGGAATCCACTGCATTCAATCATGCTGCATAAAATCCACTGCATTCAATCGGGATGCATTGGGCCTCGCTGCATGGAATACACTGCATTCAATCAGGCTGCATGGAATCCACTGCATTCAATGGGGATGCATTCTACAATGCTGCATGGAGTTCACTGCATTCAATCACAATGCATGGAATCCACTGCATTCCATCGGGATGCTTTGGGCCATGCTGCATACAATCCACTGCATTCAATCGGGATGCATTGGGCCTCGCTGCATGGACTCCACTGCATACAATCGGGATCCATTGCGCCAAAATGCATGGAATACTCTGCATTCATTGACGCTGCATGGACTCCACTGCATTCAATCGGGATGCTTTGGGCCATGCTGCATAAAATCCACTGCATTCAATCATGCTGAATAAAATCCACTGCATTCAATAGGGTTCCATTTCTTCACGCTGCATGGAATACACTGCATTCAATCAGGCTCCATGAAATCCACTGCATTCAATGGGGATGCATTCTACAATGCTGCATGGAGTTCACTGCATGCAATCACAATGCATGTAATCCACTGCATTCCATCGGGATGCTTTGGGCCATGCTGCATAAAATCCACGGCATTCACCCATGCTGCATGGAATCCACTGCATTCAATCATGCTGCATAAAATCCACTGCATTCAATCGGGATGCATTGGGCCTCGCTGCATGGAATACACTGCATTCAATCAGGCTGTATGGAATCCACTGCATTAAATGGGGATGCATTCTACCATGCTGCATGGAGTTCACTGCATTCAATCACAATGCATGGAATCCACTGCATTCCATCGGGATGCTTTGGGCCATGCTGCATACAATCCACTGCATTCAATCGGGATGCATTGGGCCTCGCTGCATGGACTCCACTGCATACAATCGGGATCCATTGCGCCAAAATGCATGGAATACTCTGCATTCATTGACGCTGCATGGACTCCACTGCATTCAATCGGGATGCTTTGGGCCATGCTGCATAAAATCCACTGCATTCAACCATGCTGCATGGAATCAACTGCATTCAATCATGCTGCATAAAATTCACTGCATTCCATCGGGATGCATTGGGCCTCGCTGCATGGAATACACTGCATTCAATCACGCTGCATGGAATCCACTACATTCAATGGGGGTGCATTCTACAATGCTGCATGGAGTTCACTGAATTCAATCACAATGCATGGAATCCACTGCATTCCATCGGGATGCTTTGGGCCATGCTGCATAAAATCCACTGCATTCAATCGGGATGCATTGCACCAAAATGCATGGAATCCTCCGCATGCAACGAAGCTGCATGGACTCCACTGCATTCAATCGGGATGCTTTGGGCCATGCTGCATAAAATCCATTGAATTCAATCATGCTGCATGGAATCCACTGCATTCAATCATGCTGTATAAAATCCACTGCATTCAATAGGGTTCCATTTCTTCACGTGGCATCGAATCCACTGCATTCAATCACGCTGCATGGAATCCACTGCATTCAATCGGGATGCATTTTTCCTCGCTGCATGGAATACACTGCATTCAATCATGCTGCATAAAATCCACTGCATTCCATCGGGATGCTTTGGGCCATGCTGCATAAAATCCACTGCTTTCAACCATGCTGCCTGGAATCCACTGCATTCAATCATGCTGCATAATATCCACTGCATTCAATCGGGATGCATTGGGCCTCGCTGCATGGAATAAACTGCATTCAACCATGCTGCCTGGAATCCACTGCATTCAATGGGGATGCATTCTACCATGCTGCATGGAGTTCACTGCATTCAATCACAATGCATGGAATCCACTGCATTCCATCGGGATGCTTTGGGCCATGCTGCATACAATCCACTGCATTCAATCGGGATGCATTGGGCCTCGCTGCATGGACTCCACTGCATACAATCGGGATCCATTGCGCCACAATGCATGGAATACTCTGCATTCAATCACGCTGCATGGAATCCACTGCATTCAATCGGGATGCTTTGGGCCATGCTGCATAAAATCCACTGCATGCAATCATGCTGCATGGAATCCACAGCATTCAATCATGCTGCATAAAATCCACTGCATTCAATAGGGTTCCATTTCTTCTTCACGCTGCCTGGAATCCACTGCATTTAATCACGGTGCATGGAATCCACTGCATTCAATCGGGATGCATTTTACCACACTGCTTGGATTACACTGCATTCAATCGCAATGCATAGAATCCACTGCATTCAATATGGATGCATTTTACCACTCTGCATGGAATCCACTGCATTTAATCACGCTGCATGTAATCCATGGAATTTAATCGGGATTCATTTTACTAAGCTGTATGGAATCGACTGCATTTAATCACGCTGCATGGAATCCACTGCATTCAA
This sequence comes from Sus scrofa, assembly GCF_054392235.1. Lineage (NCBI taxonomy): Eukaryota > Metazoa > Chordata > Mammalia > Artiodactyla > Suidae > Sus > Sus scrofa. The sequence goes on from NC_139397.1 coordinate 3,523,655, forward strand.
TCGGGATTCATTTTACAAGGCTGCATGGAGTACACTGCATTCAATCACAATGCATGGAATCCACTGCATTCAAACGGGATGCTTTGGGCCATGCTGCATAAAATCCACTGCATTCAATCATGCTGCATGGAATCCACTGCATTCAATCATGCAGCATAAAATCCGCTGCATTCCATAGGGTTCCATTTCATTATGCTGCATGGAATACACTGCATTCAATCAGGCTGCATGGAATCCACTGCATTCAATCGGGATGCATTTTTCCTCGTTGCATGGACTACACTGCATTCCATCACAATGCATGGAATCCACTGCATTCAATCGGGAAGCTTTGGGCCATGCTGCATACAATCCACTGCATTCAATCGGGATGCACTGGGCCTCGCTGCATGGACTCCACTGCATATAATCGGGATCCATTGCGCCACAATGCATGGAATACTCTGCATTCAATGACGCTGAATGGAATACACGGCATTGAATCGTGAAGCTATGGGCCATGCTGCATAAAATCCACTGCATGCAATCATGCTGCATTGAATCCACTGCATTCAATCATGCTGCATAAAATCCACTGCATTCAATAGGGTTCCATTACTGCACCCTGCATGGAATCCACTGCATTCAATCACACTGCATGGAATCCACTGCATTCAATCGGGATGCAATTTACCACTCTGCATGGATTACACTGCATTTAATCACGCTGCATGTAATCCATGGAATTTAATCGGGATTCATTTTACTAAGCTGTATGGAATCGACTGCACTTAATCACGCTGCATGGAATCCACTGCATTCAATCGGGATGCATTTTACCACGTTGCATGCAGTTCACTGCATTCAATCACAATGCATGGAATCCACTGCATTCAATCGGGATGCTTTGGGCCATGCTGCATAAAATCCACTGCATTCAATCTTGCTTTTTGAATCCACTGCATTCAGTAATGCTGCATAAAATCCTTGCATTCAATTGGGTTCCATTTCTTCACGCTGCATGGAATACACTGCATTCAATCACGCTGCATGGAAACCACTGCATTCAATGGGGATGCATTTTTCCTCGCTGCATGGAGTACACTGCATTCAATCATGCTGCATATAATCCACTGCATTCCATCGGGATGCTTTGGGCCATGCTGCATAAAATCCACTGCATTCAACCATGCTGCATGGAATCCACTGCATTCAATCATGCTGCATAAAATCCACTGCATTCCATCGGGATGCATTGGGCCTCGCTGCACGGAATAAACTGCATTCAATCAGGCTCCATGGAATCCACTGCATTCAATGGGGATGCATTCTACCATGCTGCATGGAGTTCACTGCATTCAACCACAATGCATGGAATCCACTGCATTCCATCGGGATGCTTTGGGCCATGCTGCATACAATCCACTGCATTCAATCGGGATGCATTGGGCCTCGCTGCATGGACTCCACTGCATACAATCGGGATCCATTGCGCCAAAATGCATGGAATCGACTGCATTTAATCACGGTGCATGGAATCCACTGCATTCAATCGGGATGCATTTTACCACACTGCTTGGATTACACTGCATTCAATCGCAATGCATAGAATCCACTGCATTCAATATGGATGCATTTTACCACTCTGCATGGAATCCACTGCATTTAATCACGCTGCATGTAATCCATGGAATTTAATCGGGATTCATTTTACTAAGCTGTATGGAATCGACTGCATTTAATCACGCTGCATGGAATCCACTGCATTCAATCGGGATTCATTTTACAAGGCTGCATGGAGTACACTGCATTCAATCACAATGCATGGAATCCACTGCATTCAAACGGGATGCTTTGGGCCATGCTGCATAAAATCCACTGCATTCAATCATGCTGCATGGAATCCACTGCATTCAATCGGGATGCATTTTACAAGGCTGCATGGATTACATTTCATACACTCAAAATGCATGGAATCCACTGCGTTCTATAGGGATGCTTTGGGCCATACTGCATAAAATCCACTGCATTCAACCATGCTGCATGGAATCCACTGCATTCAATCATGCGGAATAAAATCCACTGCATTCAATAGGGTTCCATTTCTTCACGCTGCATGGAATACACTGCATTCAATCAGGCTCCATGAAATCCACTGCATTCAATGGGGATGCATTCTACAATGCTGCATGGAGTTCACTGCATGCAATCACAATGCATGTAATCCACTGCATTCCATCGGGATGCTTTGGGCCATGCTTCATAAAATCCACTGCATTCACCCATGCTGCATGGAATCCACTGCATTCAATCATGCTGCATAAAATCCACTGCATTCAATCGGGATGCATTGGGCCTCGCTGCATGGAATACACTGCATTCAATCAGGCTGCATGGAATCCACTGCATTCAATGGGGATGCATTCTACAATGCTGCATGGAGTTCACTGCATTCAATCACAATGCATGGAATCCACTGCATTCCATCGGGATGCTTTTGGCGATGCTGCATACAATCCACTGCATTCAATCGGGATGCATTGGGCCTCGCTGCATGGACTCCACTGCATACAATCGGGATCCATTGCGCCACAATGCATGGAATCCTCCGCATGCAACAACGCTGCATGGACTCCACTGCATTCAATCGGGATGCTTTGGGCCATGCTGCATAAAATCCACTGCATTCAACCATGCTGCATGGAATCAACTGCATTCAATCATGCTGCATAAAATTCACTGCATTCCATCGGGATGCATTGGGCCTCGCTGCATGGAATACACTGCATTCAATCACGCTGCATGGAATCCACTGCATTCAATGGGGGTTTATTCTACAATGCTGCATGGAGTTCACTGCATTCAATCACAATGCATGGAATCCACTGCATTCCATCGGGATGCTTTGGGCCATGCTGCATAAAATCCACTGCATTCAATCGGGATGCATTGGGCCTCGCTGCATGGACTCCACTGCATACAATCGGGATCCATTGCACCAAAATGCATGGAATCCTCCGCATGCAACGACGCTGCATGGACTCCACTGCATTCAATCGGGATGCTTTGGGCCATGCTGCATAAAATCCATTGAATTCAATCATGCTGCATGGAATCCACTGCATTCAATCATGCTGTATAAAATCCACTGCATTCAATAGGGTTCCATTTCTTCACGTGGCATCGAATCCACTGCATTCAATCACGCTGCATGGAATCCACTGCATTCAATCGGGATGCATTTTTCCTCGCTGCATGGAGTACACTGCATTCAATCATGCTGCATAAAATCCACTGAATTCCATCGGGATGCTTTGGGCCATGCTGCATAAAATCCACTGCATTCAACCATGCTGCCTGGAATCCACTGCATTCAATCATGCTGCATAATATCCACTGCATTCAATCGGGATGCATTGGGCCTCGCTGCATGGAATAAACTGCATTCAATCAGGCTCCATGGAATCCACTGCATTCAATGGGGATGCATTCTACCATGCTGCATGGAGTTCACTGCATTCAATCACAATGCATGGAATCCACTGCATTCCAACGGGATGCTTTGGGCCATGCTGCATAAAATCCACTGCATTCAATCGGGATGCATTGGGCCTCGCTGCATGGACTCCACTGCATACAATCGGGATCCATTGCGCCACAATGCATGGAATACTCTGCATTCCATCACGCTGCATGGAATCCACTGCATTCAATCGGGATGCTTTGGGCCATGCTGCATAAAATCCACTGCATGCAATCATGCTGCATGGAATCCACTGCATTCAATCATGCTGCATAAAATCCACTGCATTCAATAGGGTTCCATTTCTTCTTCACGCTGCCTGGAATCCACTGCATTCAATCACACTGCATGGAATCCACTGCATTCAATCGGGATGCATTTTACCACACTGCTTGGATTACACTGCATTCAATCGCAATGCATAGAATCCACTGCATTCAATATGGATGCATTTTACCACTCTGCATGGAATCCACTGCATTTAATCACGCTGCATGTAATCCATGGAATTTAATCGGGATTCATTTTACTAAGCTGTATGGAATCGACTGCATTTAATCACGCTGCATGGAATCCACTGCATTCAATCGGGATTCATTTTACAAAGCTGCATGGAGTACACTGCATTCAATCACAATGCATGGAATCCACTGCATTCAAACGGGATGCTTTGGGCCATGCTGCATAAAAGACACTGCATTCAATCATGCTGCATAAAATCCACTGCATTCAATCATGCTGCATGGAATCCACTGCATTCAATCATGCAGCATAAAATCCGCTGCATTCCATAGGGTTCCATTTCTTCATGCTGCATGGAATACACTGCATTCAATCAGGCTGCATGGAATCCACTGCATTCAATCGGGATGCATTTTTCCTCGTTGCATGGACTACACTGCATTCCATCACAATGCATGGAATCCACTGCATTCAATCGGGAAGCTTTGGGCCATGCTGCATACAATCCACTGCATTCAATCGGGATGCACTGGGCCTCGCTGCATGGACTCCACTGCATATAATCGGGATCCATTGCGCCACAATGCATGGAATACTCTGCATTCAATGACGCTGAATGGAATCCACTGCATTGAATCGTGAAGATATGGGCCATGCTGCATAAAATCCACTGCATGCAATCATGCTGCATTGAATCCACTGCATTCAATCATGCTGCATAAAATCCACTGCATTCAATAGGGTTCCATTACTGCGCCCTGCACGGAATCCACTGCATTCAACCACGCTGCATGGAATCCACTGCATTCAATCGGGATGCATTTTACCACTCTGCATGGATTACACTGCATTTAATCACGCTGCATGTAATCCATGGAATTTAATCGGGATTCATTTTACTAAGCTGTATGGAATCGACTGCACTTAATCACGCTGCATGGAATCCACTGCATTCAATCGGGATGCATTTTACCACGTTGCATGCAGTTCACTGCATTCAATCACAATGCATGGAATCCACTGCATTCAATCGGGATGCTTTGGGCCATGCTGCATAAACTCCACTGCATTCAATCTTGCTTTTTGAATCCACTGCATTCAGTAATGCTGCATAAAATCCTTGCATTCAATTGGGTTCCATTTCTTCACGCTGCATGGAATACACTGCATTCAATCACGCTGCATGGAAACCACTGCATTCAATCGGGATGCATTTTTCCTCGCTGCATGGAGTACACTGCATTCAATCATGCTGCATAAAATCCACTGCATTCCATCTGGATGCTTTGGGCCATGCTGCATAAAATCCACTGCATTCAACCATGCTGCATGGAATCCACTGCATTCAATCATGCTGCATAAAATCCACTGCATTCAATCGGGATGCATTGGGCCTCGCTGCACGGAATAAACTGCATTCAATCAGGCTCCATGGAATCCACTGCATTCAATGGGGATGCATTCTACCATGCTGCATGGAGTTCACTGCATTCAATCACAATGCATGGAATCCACTGCATTCCATCGGGATGCTTTGGGCCATGCTGCATACAATCCACTGCATTCAATCGGGATGCATTTGGCCTCGCTGCATGGACTCCACTGCATACAATCGGGATCCATTGCGCCAAAATGCATGGAATCGACTGCATTTAATCACGGTGCATGGAATCCACTGCATTCAATCGGGATGCATTTTACCACACTGCTTGGATTACACTGCATTCAATCGCAATGCATAGAATCCACTGCATTCAATATGGATGCATTTTACCACTCTGCATGGAATCCACTGCATTTAATCACGCTGCATGTAATCCATGGAATTTAATCGGGATTCATTTTACTAAGCTGTATGGAATCGACTGCATTTAATCACGCTGTATGGAATCCACTGCATTCAATCGGGATTCATTTTACAAGGCTGCATGGAGTACACTGCATTCAATCACAATGCATGGAATCCACTGCATTCAAACGGGATGCTTTGGGCCATGCTGCATAAAATCCACTGCATTCAATCATGCTGCATGGAATCCACTGCATTCAATCGGGATGCATTTTACAAGGCTGCATGGATTACATTTCATACACTCAAAATGCATGGAATCCACTGCGTTCTATAGGGATGCTTTGGGCCATACTGCATAAAATACACTGCATTCAATTTGCTGCATGGAATCCACTGCATTCAATCATGCTGAATAAAATCCACTGCATTCAATAGGGTTCCATTTCTTCACGCTGCATGGAATACACTGCATTCAATCAGGCTCCATGAAATCCACTGCATTCAATGGGGATGCATTCTACAATGCTGCATGGAGTTCACTGCATGCAATCACAATGCATGTAATCCACTGCATTCCATCGGGATGCTTTGGGCCATGCTGCATAAAATCCACTGCATTCACCCATGCTGCATGGAATCCACTGCATTCAATCATGCTGCATAAAATCCACTGCATTCAATCGGGATGCATTGGGCCTCGCTGCATGGAATACACTGCATTCAATCAGGCTGCATGGAATCCACTGCATTCAATGGGGATGCATTCTACAATGCTGCATGGAGTTCACTGCATTCAATCACAACGCATGTAATCCACTGCATTCCATCGGCATGCTTTGGGCCATGCTGCATACAATCCACTGCATTCAATCGGGATGCATTGGGCCTCGCTGCATGGACTCCACTGCATACAATCGGGATCCATTGCGCCAAAATGCATGGAATACTCTGCATTCATTGACGCTGCATGGACTCCACTGCATTCAATCGGGATGCTTTGGGCCATGCTGCATAAAATCCACTGCATTCAACCATGCTGCATGGAATCAACTGCATTCAATCATGCTGCATAAAATTCACTGCATTCCATCGGGATGCATTGGGCCTCGCTGCATGGAATACACTGCATTCAATCACGCTGCATGGAATCCACTGCATTCAATGGGGGTGCATTCTACAATGCTGCATGGAGTTCACTGCATTCAATCACAATGCATGGAATCCACTGCATTCCATCGGGATGCTTTGGGCCATGCTGCATACAATCCACTGCATTCAATCGGGATGCATTGGGCCTCGCTGCATGGACTCCACTGCATACAATCGGGATCCATTGCGCCAAAATGCATGGAATCGACTGCATTTAATCACGGTGCATGGAATCCACTGCATTCAATCGGGATGCATTTTACCACACTGCTTGGATTACACTGCATTCAGTCGCAATGCATAGAATCCACTGCATTCAATATGGATGCATTTTACCGCTCTGCATGGAATCCACTGCATTTAATCACGCTGCATGTAATCCATGGAATTTAATCGGGATTCATTTTACTAAGCTGTATGGAATCGACTGCATTTAATCACGCTGCTTGGAATCCACTGCATTCAATCGGGATTCATTTTACAAGGCTGCATGGAGTACACTGCATTCAATCACAATGCATGGAATCCACTGCATTCAAACGGGATGCTTTGGGCCATGCTGCATAAAATCCACTGCATTCAATCATGCTGCATGGAATCCACTGCATTCAATCGGGATGCATTTTACAAGGCTGCATGGATTACATTTCATACACTCAAAATGCATGGAATCCACTGCGTTCTATAGGGATGCTTTGGGCCATACTGCATAAAATACACTGCATTCAATTTGCTGCATGGAATCCACTGCATTCAATCATGCTGAATAAAATCCACTGCATTCAATAGGGTTCCATTTCTTCACGCTGCATGGAATACACTGCATTCAATCAGGCTCCATGAAATCCACTGCATTCAATGGGGATGCATTCTACAATGCTGCATGGAGTTCACTGCATGCAATCACAATGCATGTAATCCACTGCATTCCATCGGGATGCTTTGGGCCATGCTGCATAAAATCCACTGCATTCACCCATGCTGCATGGAATCCACTGCATTCAATCATGCTGCATAAAATCCACTGCATTCAATCGGGATGCATTGGGCCTCGCTGCATGGAATACACTGCATTCAATCAGGCTGCATGGAATCCACTGCATTCAATGGGGATGCATTCTACAATGCTGCATGGAGTTCACTGCATTCAATCACAATGCATGGAATCCACTGCATTCCATCGGGATGCTTTGGGCCATGCTGCATACAATCCACTGCATTCAATCGGGATGCATTGGGCCTCGCTGCATGGACTCCACTGCATACAATCGGGATCCATTGCGCCAAAATGCATGGAATACTCTGCATTCATTGACGCTGCATGGACTCCACTGCATTCAATCGGGATGCTTTGGGCCATGCTGCATAAAATCCACTGCATTCAATCATGCTGAATAAAATCCACTGCATTCAATAGGGTTCCATTTCTTCACGCTGCATGGAATACACTGCATTCAATCAGGCTCCATGAAATCCACTGCATTCAATGGGGATGCATTCTACAATGCTGCATGGAGTTCACTGCATGCAATCACAATGCATGTAATCCACTGCATTCCATCGGGATGCTTTGGGCCATGCTGCATAAAATCCACGGCATTCACCCATGCTGCATGGAATCCACTGCATTCAATCATGCTGCATAAAATCCACTGCATTCAATCGGGATGCATTGGGCCTCGCTGCATGGAATACACTGCATTCAATCAGGCTGTATGGAATCCACTGCATTCAATGGGGATGCATTCTACCATGCTGCATGGAGTTCACTGCATTCAATCACAATGCATGGAATCCACTGCATTCCATCGGGATGCTTTGGGCCATGCTGCATACAATCCACTGCATTCAATCGGGATGCATTGGGCCTCGCTGCATGGACTCCACTGCATACAATCGGGATCCATTGCGCCAAAATGCATGGAATACTCTGCATTCATTGACGCTGCATGGACTCCACTGCATTCAATCGGGATGCTTTGGGCCATGCTGCATAAAATCCACTGCATTCAACCATGCTGCATGGAATCAACTGCATTCAATCATGCTGCATAAAATACACTGCATTCCATCGGGATGCATTGGGCCTCGCTGCATGGAATACACTGCATTCAATCACGCTGCATGGAATCCACTACATTCAATGGGGGTGCATTCTACAATCCTGCATGGAGTTCACTGAATTCAATCACAATGCATGGAATCCACTGCATTCCATCGGGATGCTTTGGGCCATGCTGCATAAAATCCACTGCATTCAATCGGGATGCATTGCACCAAAATGCATGGAATCCTCCGCATGCAACGAAGCTGCATGGACTCCACTGCATTCAATCGGGATGCTTTGGGCCATGCTGCATAAAATCCATTGAATTCAATCATGCTGCATGGAATCCACTGCATTCAATCATGCTGTATAAAATCCACTGCATTCAATAGGGTTCCATTTCTTCACGTGGCATCGAATCCACTGCATTCAATCACGCTGCATGGAATCCACTGCATTCAATCGGGATGCATTTTTCCTCGCTGCATGGAATACACTGCATTCAATCATGCTGCATAAAATCCACTGCATTCCATCGGGATGCTTTGGGCCATGCTGCATAAAATCCACTGCTTTCAACCATGCTGCCTGGAATCCACTGCATTCAATCATGCTGCATAATATCCACTGCATTCAATCGGGATGCATTGGGCCTCGCTGCATGGAATAAACTGCATTCAACCATGCTGCCTGGAATCCACTGCATTCAATGGGGATGCATTCTACCATGCTGCATGGAGTTCACTGCATTCAATCACAATGCATGGAATCCACTGCATTCCATCGGGATGCTTTGGGCCATGCTGCATACAATCCACTGCATTCAATCGGGATGCATTGGGCCTCGCTGCATGGACTCCACTGCATACAATCGGGATCCATTGCGCCACAATGCATGGAATACTCTGCATTCAATCACGCTGCATGGAATCCACTGCATTCAATCGGGATGCTTTGGGCCATGCTGCATAAAATCCACTGCATGCAATCATGCTGCATGGAATCCACAGCATTCAATCATGCTGCATAAAATCCACTGCATTCAATAGGGTTCCATTTCTTCTTCACGCTGCCTGGAATCCACTGCATTTAATCACGGTGCATGGAATCCACTGCATTCAATCGGGATGCATTTTACCACACTGCTTGGATTACACTGCATTCAATCGCAATGCATAGAATCCACTGCATTCAATATGGATGCATTTTACCACTCTGCATGGAATCCACTGCATTTAATCACGCTGCATGTAATCCATGGAATTTAATCGGGATTCATTTTACTAAGCTGTATGGAATCGACTGCATTTAATCACGCTGCATGGAATCCACTGCATTCAATCGGGATTCATTTTACAAGGCTGCATGGAGTACACTGCATTCAATCACAATGCATGGAATCCACTGCATTCAAACGGGATGCTTTGGGCCATGCTGCATAAAATCCACTGCATTCAATCATGCTGCATGGAATCCACTGCATTCAATCATGCAGCATAAAATCCGCTGCATTCCATAGGGTTCCATTTCATTATGCTGCATGGAATACACTGCATTCAATCAGGCTGCATGGAATCCACTGCATTCAATCGGGATGCATTTTTCCTCGTTGCATGGACTACACTGCATTCCATCACAATGCATGGAATCCACTGCATTCAATCGGGAAGCTTTGGGCCATGCTGCATACAATCCACTGCATTCAATCGGGATGCACTGGGCCTCGCTGCATGGACTCCACTGCATATAATCGGGATCCATTGCGCCACAATGCATGGAATACTCTGCATTCAATGACGCTGAATGGAATACACGGCATTGAATCGTGAAGCTATGGGCCATGCTGCATAAAATCCACTGCATGCAATCATGCTGCATTGAATCCACTGCATTCAATCATGCTGCATAAAATCCACTGCATTCAATAGGGTTCCATTACTGCACCCTGCATGGAATCCACTGCATTCAACCACGCTGCATGGAATCCACTGCATTCAATCGGGATGCAATTTACCACTCTGCATGGATTACACTGCATTTAATCACGCTGCATGTAATCCATGGAATTTAATCGGGATTCATTTTACTAAGCTGTATGGAATTGACTGCACTTAATCACGCTGCATGGAATCCACTGCATTCAATCGGGATGCATTTTACCACGTTGCATGCAGTTCACTGCATTCAATCACAATGCATGGAATCCACTGCATTCAATCGGGATGCTTTGGGCCATGCTGCATAAAATCCACTGCATTCAATCTTGCTTTTTGAATCCACTGCATTCAGTAATGCTGCATAAAATCCTTGCATTCAATTGGGTTCCATTTCTTCACGCTGCATGGAATACACTGCATTCAATAACGCTGCATGGAAACCACTGCATTCAATGGGGATGCATTTTTCCTCGCTGCATGGAGTACACTGCATTCAATCATGCTGCATATAATCCACTGCATTCCATCGGCATGCTTTGGGCCATGCTGCATAAAATCCACTGCATTCAACCATGCTGCATGGAATCCACTGCATTCAATCATGCTGCATAAAATCCACTGCATTCCATCGGGATGAATTGGGCCTCGCTGCACGGAATAAACTGCATTCAATCAGGCTCCATGGAATCCACTGCATTCAATGGGGATGCATTCTACCATGCTGCATGGAGTTCACTGCATTCAACCACAATGCATGGAATCCACTGCATTCCATCGGGATGCTTTGGGCCATGCTGCATACAATCCACTGCATTCAATCGGGATGCATTGGGCCTCGCTGCATGGACTCCACTGCATACAATCGGGATCCATTGCGCCAAAATGCATGGAATCGACTGCATTTAATCACGGTGCATGGAATCCACTGCATTCAATCGGGATGCATTTTACCACACTGCTTGGATTACACTGCATTCAATCGCAATGCATAGAATCCACTGCATTCAATATGGATGCATTTTACCACTCTGCATGGAATCCACTGCATTTAATCACGCTGCATGTAATCCATGGAATTTAATCGGGATTCATTTTACTAAGCTGTATGGAATCGACTGCATTTAATCACGCTGCATGGAATCCACTGCATTCAATCGGGATTCATTTTACAAGGCTGCATGGAGTACACTGCATTCAATCACAATGCATGGAATCCACTGCATTCAAACGGGATGCTTTGGGCCATGCTGCATAAAATCCACTGCATTCAATCATGCTGCATGGAATCCACTGCATTCAATCGGGATGCATTTTACAAGGCTGCATGGATTACATTTCATACACTCAAAATGCATGGAATCCACTGCGTTCTATAGGGATGCTTTGGGCCATACTGCATAAAATCCACTGCATTCAACCATGCTGCATGGAATCCACTGCATTCAATCATGCGGAATAAAATCCACTGCATTCAATAGGGTTCCATTTCTTCACGCTGCATGGAATACACTGCATTCAATCAGGCTCCATGAAATCCACTGCATTCAATGGGGATGCATTCTACAATGCTGCATGGAGTTCACTGCATGCAATCACAATGCATGTAATCCACTGCATTCCATCGGGATGCTTTGGGCCATGCTTCATAAAATCCACTGCATTCACCCATGCTGCATGGAATCCACTGCATTCAATCATGCTGCATAAAATCCACTGCATTCAATCGGGATGCATTGGGCCTCGCTGCATGGAATACACTGCATTCAATCAGGCTGCATGGAATCCACTGCATTCAATGGGGATGCATTCTACAATGCTGCATGGAGTTCACTGCATTCAATCACAATGCATGGAATCCACTGCATTCCATCGGGATGCTTTGGGCGATGCTGCATACAATCCACTGCATTCAATCGGGATGCATTGGGCCTCGCTGCATGGACTCCACTGCATACAATCGGGATCCATTGCGCCACAATGCATGGAATCCTCCGCATGCAACAACGCTGCATGGACTCCACTGCATTCAATCGGGATGCTTTGGGCCATGCTGCATAAAATCCACTGCATTCAACCATGCTGCATGGAATCAACTGCATTCAATCATGCTGCATAAAATTCACTGCATTCCATCGGGATGCATTGGGCCTCGCTGCATGGAATACACTGCATTCAATCACGCTGCATGGAATCCACTGCATTCAATGGGGGTTTATTCTACAATGCTGCATGGAGTTCACTGCATTCAATCACAATGCATGGAATCCACTGCATTCCATCGGGATGCTTTGGGCCATGCTGCATAAAATCCACTGCATTCAATCGGGATGCATTGGGCCTCGCTGCATGGACTCCACTGCATACAATCGGGATCCATTGCACCAAAATGCATGGAATCCTCCGCATGCAACGACGCTGCATGGACTCCACTGCATTCAATCGGGATGCTTTGGGCCATGCTGCATAAAATCCATTGAATTCAATCATGCTGCATGGAATCCACTGCATTCAATCATGCTGTATAAAATCCACTGCATTCAATAGGGTTCCATTTCTTCACGTGGCATCGAATCCACTGCATTCAATCACGCTGCATGGAATCCACTGCATTCAATCGGGATGCATTTTTCCTCGCTGCATGGAGTACACTGCATTCACTCATGCTGCATAAAATCCACTGAATTCCATCGGGATGCTTTGGGCCATGCTGCATAAAATCCACTGCATTCAACCATGCTGCCTGGAATCCACTGCATTCAATCATGCTGCATAATATCCACTGCATTCAATCGGGATGCATTGGGCCTCGCTGCATGGAATAAACTGCATTCAATCAGGCTCCATGGAATCCACTGCATTCAATGGGGATGCATTCTACCATGCTGCATGGAGTTCACTGCATTCAATCACAATGCATGGAATCCACTGCATTCCAACGGGATGCTTTGGGCCATGCTGCATAAAATCCACTGCATTCAATCGGGATGCATTGGGCCTCGCTGCATGGACTCCACTGCATACAATCGGGATCCATTGCGCCACAATGCATGGAATACTCTGCATTCCATCACGCTGCATGGAATCCACTGCATTCAATCGGGATGCTTTGGGCCATGCTGCATAAAATCCACTGCATGCAATCATGCTGCATGGAATCCACTGCATTCAATCATGCTGCATAAAATCCACTGCATTCAATAGGGTTCCATTTCTTCTTCACGCTGCCTGGAATCCACTGCATTCAATCACACTGCATGGAATCCACTGCATTCAATCGGGATGCATTTTACCACACTGCTTGGATTACACTGCATTCAATCGCAATGCATAGAATCCACTGCATTCAATATGGATGCATTTTACCACTCTGCATGCAATCCACTGCATTTAATCACGCTGCATGTAATCCATGGAATTTAATCGGGATTCATTTTACTAAGCTGTATGGAATCGACTGCAAATAATCACGCTGCATGGAATCCACTGCATTCAATCGGGATTCATTTTACAAAGCTGCATGGAGTACACTGCATTCAATCACAATGCATGGAATCCACTGCATTCAAACGGGATGCTTTGGGCCATGCTGCATAAAAGACACTGCATTCAATCATGCTGCATAAAATCCACTGCATTCAATCATGCTGCATGGAATCCACTGCATTCAATCATGCAGCATAAAATCCGCTGCATTCCATAGGGTTCCATTTCTTCATGCTGCATGGAATACACTGCATTCAATCAGGCTGCATGGAATCCACTGCATTCAATCGGGATGCATTTTTCCTCGTTGCATGGACTACACTGCATTCCATCACAATGCATGGAATCCACTGCATTCAATCGGGAAGCTTTGGGCCATGCTGCATACAATCCACTGCATTCAATCGGGATGCACTGGGCCTCGCTGCATGGACTCCACTGCATATAATCGGGATCCATTGCGCCACAATGCATGGAATACTCTGCATTCAATGACGCTGAATGGAATCCACTGCATTGAATCGTGAAGATATGGGCCATGCTGCATAAAATCCACTGCATGCAATCATGCTGCATTGAATCCACTGCATTCAATCATGCTGCATAAAATCCACTGCATTCAATAGGGTTCCATTACTGCGCCCTGCACGGAATCCACTGCATTCAACCACGCTGCATGGAATCCACTGCATTCAATCGGGATGCATTTTACCACTCTGCATGGATTACACTGCATTTAATCACGCTGCATGTAATCCATGGAATTTAATCGGGATTCATTTTACTAAGCTGTATGGAATCGACTGCACTTAATCACGCTGCATGGAATCCACTGCATTCAATCGGGATGCATTTTACCACGTTGCATGCAGTTCACTGCATTCAATCACAATGCATGGAATCCACTGCATTCAATCGGGATGCTTTGGGCCATGCTGCATAAAATCCACTGCATTCAATCTTGCTTTTTGAATCCACTGCATTCAGTAATGCTGCATAAAATCCTTGCATTCAATTGGGTTCCATTTCTTCACGCTGCATGGAATACACTGCATTCAATCACGCTGCATGGAAACCACTGCATTCAATCGGGATGCATTTTTCCTCGCTGCATGGAGTACACTGCATTCAATCATGCTGCATAAAATCCACTGCATTCCATCTGGATGCTTTGGGCCATGCTGCATAAAATCCACTGCATTCAACCATGCTGCATGGAATCCACTGCATTCAATCATGCTGCATAAAATCCACTGCATTCAATCGGGATGCATTGGGCCTCGCTGCACGGAATAAACTGCATTCAATCAGGCTCCATGGAATCCACTGCATTCAATGGGGATGCATTCTACCATGCTGCATGGAGTTCACTGCATTCAATCACAATGCATGGAATCCACTGCATTCCATCGGGATGCTTTGGGCGATGCTGCATACAATCCACTGCATTCAATCGGGATGCATTGGGCCTCGCTGCATGGACTCCACTGCATACAATCGGGATCCATTGCGCCAAAATGCATGGAATCGACTGCATTTAATCACGGTGCATGGAATCCACTGCATTCAATCGGGATGCATTTTACCACACTGCTTGGATTACACTGCATTCAATCGCAATGCATAGAATCCACTGCATTCAATATGGATGCATTTTACCACTCTGCATGGAATCCACTGCATTTAATCACGCTGCATGTAATCCATGGAATTTAATCGGGATTCATTTTACTAAGCTGTATGGAATCGACTGCATTTAATCACGCTGTATGGAATCCACTGCATTCAATCGGGATTCATTTTACAAGGCTGCATGGAGTACACTGCATTCAATCACAATGCATGGAATCCACTGCATTCAAACGGGATGCTTTGGGCCATGCTGCATAAAATCCACTGCATTCAATCATGCTGCATGGAATCCACTGCATTCAATCGGGATGCATTTTACAAGGCTGCATGGATTACATTTCATACACTCAAAATGCATGGAATCCACTGCGTTCTATAGGGATGCTTTGGGCCATACTGCATAAAATACACTGCATTCAATTTGCTGCATGGAATCCACTGCATTCAATCATGCTGAATAAAATCCACTGCATTCAATAGGGTTCCATTTCTTCACGCTGCATGGAATACACTGCATTCAATCAGGCTCCATGAAATCCACTGCATTCAATGGGGATGCATTCTACAATGCTGCATGGAGTTCACTGCATGCAATCACAATGCATGTAATCCACTGCATTCCATCGGGATGCTTTGGGCCATGCTGCATAAAATCCACTGCATTCACCCATGCTGCATGGAATCCACTGCATTCAATCATGCTGCATAAAATCCACTGCATTCAATCGGGATGCATTGGGCCTCGCTGCATGGAATACACTGCATTCAATCAGGCTGCATGGAATCCACTGCATTCAATGGGGATGCATTCTACAATGCTGCATGGAGTTCACTGCATTCAATCACAACGCATGTAATCCACTGCATTCCATCGGCATGCTTTGGGCCATGCTGCATACAATCCACTGCATTCAATCGGGATGCATTGGGCCTCGCTGCATGGACTCCACTGCATACAATCGGGATCCATTGCGCCAAAATGCATGGAATACTCTGCATTCATTGACGCTGCATGGACTCCACTGCATTCAATCGGGATGCTTTGGGCCATGCTGCATAAAATCCACTGCATTCAACCATGCTGCATGGAATCAACTGCATTCAATCATGCTGCATAAAATTCACGGCATTCCATCGGGATGCATTGGGCCTCGCTGTATGGAATACACTGCATTCAATCACGCTGCATGGAATCCACTGCATTCAATGGGGGTGCATTCTACAATGCTGCATGGAGTTCACTGCATTCAATCACAATGCATGGAATCCACTGCATTCCATCGGGATGCTTTGGGCCATGCTGCATACAATCCACTGCATTCAATCGGGATGCATTGGGCCTCGCTGCATGGACTCCACTGCATACAATCGGGATCCATTGCGCCAAAATGCATGGAATCGACTGCATTTAATCACGGTGCATGGAATCCACTGCATTCAATCGGGATGCATTTTACCACACTGCTTGGATTACACTGCATTCAGTCGCAATGCATAGAATCCACTGCATTCAATATGGATGCATTTTACCACTCTGCATGGAATCCACTGCATTTAATCACGCTGCATGTAATCCATGGAATTTAATCGGGATTCATTTTACTAAGCTGTATGGAATCGACTGCATTTAATCACGCTGCTTGGAATCCACTGCATTCAATCGGGATTCATTTTACAAGGCTGCATGGAGTACACTGCATTCAATCACAATGCATGGAATCCACTGCATTCAAACGGGATGCTTTGGGCCATGCTGCATAAAATCCACTGCATTCAATCATGCTGCATGGAATCCACTGCATTCAATCGGGATGCATTTTACAAGGCTGCATGGATTACATTTCATACACTCAAAATGCATGGAATCCACTGCGTTCTATAGGGATGCTTTGGGCCATACTGCATAAAATACACTGCATTCAATTTGCTGCATGGAATCCACTGCATTCAATCATGCTGAATAAAATCCACTGCATTAAATAGGGTTCCATTTCTTCACGCTGCATGGAATACACTGCATTCAATCAGGCTCCATGAAATCCACTGCATTCAATGGGGATGCATTCTACAATGCTGCATGGAGTTCACTGCATGCAATCACAATGCATGTAATCCACTGCATTCCATCGGGATGCTTTGGGCCATGCTGCATAAAATCCACTGCATTCACCCATGCTGCATGGAATCCACTGCATTCAATCATGCTGCATAAAATCCACTGCATTCAATCGGGATGCATTGGGCCTCGCTGCATGGAATACACTGCATTCAATCAGGCTGCATGGAATCCACTGCATTCAATGGGGATGCATTCTACAATGCTGCATGGAGTTCACTGCATTCAATCACAATGCATGGAATCCACTGCATTCCATCGGGATGCTTTGGGCCATGCTGCATACAATCCACTGCATTCAATCGGGATGCATTGGGCCTCGCTGCATGGACTCCACTGCATACAATCGGGATCCATTGCGCCAAAATGCATGGAATACTCTGCATTCATTGACGCTGCATGGACTCCACTGCATTCAATCGGGATGCTTTGGGCCATGCTGCATAAAATCCACTGCATTCAATCATGCTGAATAAAATCCACTGCATTCAATAGGGTTCCATTTCTTCACGCTGCATGGAATACACTGCATTCAATCAGGCTCCATGAAATCCACTGCATTCAATGGGGATGCATTCTACAATGCTGCATGGAGTTCACTGCATGCAATCACAATGCATGTAATCCACTGCATTCCATCGGGATGCTTTGGGCCATGCTGCATAAAATCCACGGCATTCACCCATGCTGCATGGAATCCACTGCATTCAATCATGCTGCATAAAATCCACTGCATTCAATCGGGATGCATTGGGCCTCGCTGCATGGAATACACTGCATTCAATCAGGCTGTATGGAATCCACTGCATTCAATGGGGATGCATTCTACCATGCTGCATGGAGTTCACTGCATTCAATCACAATGCATGGAATCCACTGCATTCCATCGGGATGCTTTGGGCCATGCTGCATACAATCCACTGCATTCAATCGGGATGCATTGGGCCTCGCTGCATGGACTCCACTGCATACAATCGGGATCCATTGCGCCACAATGCATGGAATACTCTGCATTCAATCACGCTGCATGGAATCCACTGCATTCAATCGGGATGCTTTGGGCCATGCTGCATAAAATCCACTGCATGCAATCATGCTGCATGGAATCCACAGCATTCAATCATGCTGCATAAAATCCACTGCATTCAATAGGGTTCCATTTCTTCTTCACGCTGCCTGGAATCCACTGCATTCAATCACACTGCATGGAATCCACTGCATTCAATCGGGATGCATTTTACCACACTGCTTTGATTACACTGCATTCAATCGCAATGCATAGAATCCACTGCATTCAATATGGATGCATTTTACCACTCTGCATGGAATCCACTGCATTTAATCACGCTGCATGTAATCCATGGAATTTAATCGGGATTCATTTTACTAAGCTGTATGGAATCGACTGCATTTAATCACGCTGCATGGAATCCACTGCATTCAATCGGGATTCATTTTACAAAGCTGCATGGAGTACACTGCATTCAATCACAATGCATGGAATCCACTGCATTCAAACGGGATGCTTTGGGCCATGCTGCATAAAATCCACTGCATTCAATCATGCTGCATGGAATCCACTGCATTCAATCATGCAGCATAAAATCCGCTGCATTCCATAGGGTTCCATTTCATTATGCTGCATGGAATACACTGCATTCAATCAGGCTGCATGGAATCCACTGCATTCAATCGGGATGCATTTTTCCTCGTTGCATGGACTACACTGCATTCCATCACAATGCATGGAATCCACTGCATTCAATCGGGAAGCTTTGGGCCATGCTGCATACAATCCACTGCATTCAATCGGGATGCACTGGGCCTCGCTGCATGGACTCCACTGCATATAATCGGGATCCATTGCGCCACAATGCATGGAATACTCTGCATTCAATGACGCTGAATGGAATACACGGCATTGAATCGTGAAGCTATGGGCCATGCTGCATAAAATCCACTGCATGCAATCATGCTGCATTGAATCCACTGCATTCAATCATGCTGCATAAAATCCACTGAATTCAATAGGGTTCCATTACTGCACCCTGCATGGAATCCACTGCATTCAACCACGCTGCATGGAATCCACTGCATTCAATCGGGATTCATTTTACAAGGCTGCATGGAGTACACTGCATTCAATCACAATGCATGGAATCCACTGCATTCAAACGGGATGCTTTGGGCCATGCTGCATAAAATCCACTGCATTCAATCATGCTGCATGGAATCCACTGCATTCAATCGGGATGCATTTTACAAGGCTGCATGGATTACATTTCATACACTCAAAATGCATGGAATCCACTGCGTTCTATAGGGATGCTTTGGGCCATACTGCATAAAATACACTGCATTCAATTTGCTGCATGGAATCCACTGCATTCAATCATGCTGAATAAAATCCACTGCATTCAATAGGGTTCCATTTCTTCACGCTGCATGGAATACACTGCATTCCATCAGGCTCCATGAAATCCACTGCATTCAATGGGGATGCATTCTACAATGCTGCATGGAGTTCACTGCATGCAATCACAATGCATGTAATCCACTGCATTCCATCGGGATGCTTTGGGCCATGCTGCATAAAATCCACTGCATTCACCCATGCTGCATGGAATCCACTGCATTCAATCATGCTGCATAAAATCCACTGCATTCAATCGGGATGCATTGGGCCTCGCTGCATGGAATACACTGCATTCAATCAGGCTGCATGGAATCCACTGCATTCAATGGGGATGCATTCTACAATGCTGCATGGAGTTCACTGCATTCAATCACAATGCATGGAATCCACTGCATTCCATCGGGATGCTTTGGGCCATGCTGCATAAAATCCACTGCATTCAACCATGCTGCATGGAA
Organism: Sus scrofa; assembly: GCF_054392235.1. Taxonomy (NCBI): domain Eukaryota; kingdom Metazoa; phylum Chordata; class Mammalia; order Artiodactyla; family Suidae; genus Sus; species Sus scrofa. The sequence continues at coordinate 3,544,649 of NC_139397.1, forward strand.
TCCACTGCATTCAGTAATGCTGCATAAAATCCTTGCATTCAATTGGGTTCCATTTCTTCACGCTGCATGGAATACACTGCATTCAATCACGCTGCATGGAAACCACTGCATTCAATCGGTATGCATTTTACCTCGCTGCATGGATTACACTGCATTCAATCACAATGCATGGAATCCACTGCATTCCATCGGGATGCTTTGGGCCATGCTGCATAAACTCTACTGCATTCAATCGGGATGCATTGGGCCTCGCTGCATGGACTCCACTGCATAAAATCTGGATCCATTGCGCCACAATGCATGGAATCATCTGCATTCAATGACGCTGCATGGAATCCACTGCATTCAATTGGGATGCTTTGGGCCATGCTGCATAAAATCAATTGCATTCAATCATGCTTCATGGAATCCACTGCATTCAATCATGCTGCATAAAATCCACTGCATTCAATAGGGTCCCATTTCTTCACACTGCATGGAATCCACTACATTCAATCACGCTGCATGGAATCCACTGCATTCTATCGGGATGCATTTTACCACGCTGCATAGATTACACCGCATTCAATCACAATGCATGGAATCCACTGCATTCAATCGGGATGCTTTGGGCCATGCTGCATAAAATCCACTGCATTCAATCGGGATGCATTGGGCCTCGCTGCATGGACTCCACTGCATTCAATCGGGATCCATTGTGCCACAATGCATGGAATCCTCTGCATTCAATGACGCTGCATGGAATCCACTGCATTCCATCAGGATGCTTTGGGCCATGCTGCATAAAATCCACTGCATGCAATCATGCTGCATGGAATCCACTGCATTCAATCACGCTGCATAAAATCCACTGCATTCAATAGGGTTCCATTTCTTCATGCTGCATGGAATCCACTGCATTCAATCACGCTGCATGGAATCCACTGCATTCAACATGGATGAATTTTACCACGCTGCATTTAGTACAGTGTATTCAATCACAATTCATGGAATCCATTGCATTCAATCGGGATGCTTTGGGCCATGCTGAATAAAATCCACTGCATTCAATCGGGATGCACTGGGCATCGCTGCATGGACTCCACTGCATACAATCGGGATACATTGCGCCACAATGCATGGAATCCGATGCATTCAATGACGCTGCATGGAATCCACTGCATTCCATCGGGATGCTTTGGGCCATGCTGCATAAAATCCATTGCATTCAATCATGCTGCATGGAATCCACTGCATTCAATCATGCTGTATAAAATCCACTGCATTCAATGGGGTTCCATTTTTTCACGCTGCATGTTATACACTGCAATCATTCACGCTGCATGGAATCCACTGCATTCAATCAGGATGCATTTTACCTCGCTGCATGGATTACACTGCATTCAATCACAATGCATGGAATCCACTGCATTCCATCGTGATGCTTTGGGCCATGCTGCATAAAATCCACTGCATTCAATCGGGATGCATTGGGCCTCGCTGCATGGACTCCACTGCATACAATCGGTATCCATTGCGCCACAATGCATGGAATCCTCTGCATTCAACGACGCCGCATGGAATCCACTGCATTCAATCGGGAGGCTTTGGGCCATGCTGCATAAAATCCACTGCATTCAATCATGCTGCATAAAATCCACTGCATTCAATATGGTTCCATTTCTTCACGCTGCATGGAATCCAATGCATTCAATCAGGATGCATTTTACCACTCTGCATGGATTACACTTCATTCAATCACAATGCATGGAATCCACTGCATTCCATCCGGATGCTTTGGGCCATGCTGCATAAAATCCACTGCATTCTATCAGAGGCATTTTGCCTCGCTGCATAGACTCCACTGCATACAATCGGGATCCATTGCGCCAAAATGCATTGAATCTTCTGCATTCAATGACGCTGCATGGAATCCACTGCATTCAATCGGGATGCTTTGGGCCATGCTGCATAAAATCCATTGCATTCAATCATGCTGCATGGAATCCTTTGCATTCAATCATGCTGCATAAAATCCACTGCATTCAATAGGGTTCCATTTCTTCGCGCTGCATGGAATCCACTATATTCAATCACGCTGCATGGAATCCACTGCATTCTATCGGGATGCATTTTACCACGCTGCATAGATTACACCGCATTCAATCACAATGCATGGAATCCACTGCATTCTATCGGGATGCATTTTACCACACTGCTTGGATTACACTGCATTCAATCTCAATGCATAGAATCCACTGCATTCAATATGGATGCATTTTACCACTCTGCATGGAATCCACTGCATTTAATCACGCTGCATGTAATCCATGGAATTTAATCGGGATTCATTTTACTAAGCTGTATGGAATCGACTGCACTTAATCACGCTGCATGGAATCCACTGCATTCAATCGGGATGCATTTTACCACGTTGCATGCAGTTCACTGCATTCAATCACAATGCATGGAATCCACTGCATTCAATCGGGATGCTTTGGGCCATGCTGCATAAAATCCACTGCATTCAATCTTGCTTTTTGAATCCACTGCATTCAGTAATGCTGCATAAATCCTTGCATTCAATTGGGTTCCATTTCTTCACGCTGCATGGAATACACTGCATTCAATCACGCTGCATGGAAACCACTGCATTCAATGGGGATGCATTTTTCCTCGCTGCATGGAGTACACTGCATTCAATCATGCTGCATATAATCCACTGCATTCCATCGGGATGCTTTGGGCCATGCTGCATAAAATCCACTGCATTCAACCATGCTGCATGGAATCCACTGCATTCAATCATGCTGCATAAAATCCACTGCATTCCATCGGGATGAATTGGGCCTCGCTGCACGGAATAAACTGCATTCAATCAGGCTCCATGGAATCCACTGCATTCAATGGGGATGCATTCTACCATGCTGCATGGAGTTCACTGCATTCAATCACAATGCATGGAATCCACTGCATTCCATCGGGATGCTTTGGGCCATGCTGCATACAATCCACTGCATTCAATCGGGATGCATTGGGCCTCGCTGCATGGACTCCACTGCATACAATCGGGATCCATTGCGCCAAAATGCATGGAATCGACTGCATTTAATCACGGTGCATGGAATCCACTGCATTCAATCGGGATGCATTTTACCACACTGCTTGGATTACACTGCATTCAATCGCAATGCATAGAATCCACTGCATTCAATATGGATGCATTTTACCACTCTGCATGGAATCCACTGCATTTAATCACGCTGCATGTAATCCATGGAATTTAATCGGGATTCATTTTACTAAGCTGTATGGAATCGACTGCATTTAATCACGCTGCATGGAATCCACTGCATTCAATCGGGATTCATTTTACAAGGCTGCATGGAGTACACTGCATTCAATCACAATGCATGGAATCCACTGCATTCAAACGGGATGCTTTGGGCCATGCTGCATAAAATCCACTGCATTCAATCATGCTGCATGGAATCCACTGCTTTCAATCGGGATGCATTTTACAAGGCTGCATGGATTACATTTCATACACTCAAAATGCATGGAATCCACTGCGTTCTATAGGGATGCTTTGGGCCATACTGCATAAAATCCACTGCATTCAACCATGCTGCATGGAATCCACTGCATTCAATCATGCGGAATAAAATCCACTGCATTCAATAGGGTTCCATTTCTTCACGCTGCATGGAATACACTGCATTCAATCAGGCTCCATGAAATCCACTGCATTCAATGGGGATGCATTCTACAATGCTGCATGGAGTTCACTGCATGCAATCACAATGCATGTAATCCACTGCATTCCATCGGGATGCTTTGGGCCATGCTTCATAAAATCCACTGCATTCACCCATGCTGCATGGAATCCACTGCATTCAATCATGCTGCATAAAATCCACTGCATTCAATCGGGATGCATTGGGCCTCGCTGCATGGAATACACTGCATTCAATCAGGCTGCATGGAATCCACTGCATTCAATGGGGATGCATTCTACAATGCTGCATGGAGTTCACTGCATTCAATCACAACGCATGTAATCCACTGCATTCCATCGGGATGCTTTGGGCGATGCTGCATACAATCCACTGCATTCAATCGGGATGCATTGGGCCTCGCTGCATGGACTCCACTGCATACAATCGGGATCCATTGCGCCAAAATGCATGGAATCCTCCGCATGCAACAACGCTGCATGGACTCCACTGCATTCAATCGGGATGCTTTGGGCCATGCTGCATAAAATCCACTGCATTCAACCATGCTGCATGGAATCAACTGCATTCAATCATGCTGCATAAAATTCACTGCATTCCATCGGGATGCATTGGGCCTCGCTGCATGGAATACACTGCATTCAATCACGCTGCATGGAATCCACTGCATTCAATGGGGGTGCATTCTACAATGCTGCATGGAGTTCACTGCATTCAATCACAATGCATGGAATCCACTGCATTCCATCGGGATGCTTTGGGCCATGCTGCATAAAATCCACTGCATTCAATCGGGATGCATTGGGCCTCGCTGCATGGACTCCACTGCATACAATCGGGATCCATTGCACCAAAATGCATGGAATCCTCCGCATGCAACGACGCTGCATGGACTCCACTGCATTCAATCGGGATGCTTTGGGCCATGCTGCATAAAATCCATTGAATTCAATCATGCTGCATGGAATCCACTGCATTCAATCATGCTGTATAAAATCCACTGCATTCAATAGGGTTCCATTTCTTCACGTGGCATCGAATCCACTGCATTCAATCACGCTGCATGGAATCCACTGCATTCAATCGGGATGCATTTTTCCTCGCTGCATGGAGTACACTGCATTCAATCATGCTGCATAAAATCCACTGAATTCCATCGGGATGCTTTGGGCCATGCTGCATAAAATCCACTGCATTCAACCATGCTGCCTGGAATCCACTGCATTCAATCATGCTGCATAATATCCACTGCATTCAATCGGGATGCATTGGGCCTCGCTGCATGGAATAAACTGCATTCAATCAGGCTCCATGGAATCCACTGCATTCAATGGGGATGCATTCTACCATGCTGCATGGAGTTCACTGCATTCAATCACAATGCATGGAATCCACTGCATTCCAACGGGATGCTTTGGGCCATGCTGCATAAAATCCACTGCATTCAATCGGGATGCATTGGGCCTCGCTGCATGGACTCCACTGCATACAATCGGGATCCATTGCGCCACAATGCATGGAATACTCTGCATTCAATCATGCTGCATGGAATCCACTGCATTCAATCGGGATGCTTTGGGCCATGCTGCATAAAATCCACTGCATTCAACCATGCTGCATGGAATCCACTGCATTCAATCATGCTGCATAAAATCCACTGCATTCAATAGGGTTCCATTTCTTCTTCACGCTGCCTGGAATCCACTGCATTCAATCACACTGCATGGAATCCACTGCATTCAATCGGGATGCATTTTACCACACTGCTTGGATTACACTGCATTCAATCGCAATGCATAGAATCCACTGCATTCAATATGGATGCATTTTACCACTCTGCATGGAATCCACTGCATTTAATCACGCTGCATGTAATCCATGGAATTTAATCGGGATTCATTTTACTAAGCTGTATGGAATCGACTGCATTTAATCACGCTGCATGGAATCCACTGCATTCAATCGGGATTCATTTTACAAGGCTGCATGGAGTACACTGCATTCAATCACAATGCATGGAATCCACTGCATTCAAACGGGATGCTTTGGGCCATGCTGCATAAAATCCACTGCATTCAATCATGCTGCATGGAATCCACTGCATTCAATCGGGATGCATTTTACAAGGCTGCATGGATTACATTTCATACACTCAAAATGCATGGAATCCACTGCGTTCTATAGGGATGCTTTGGGCCATACTGCATAAAATACACTGCATTCAATTTGCTGCATGGAATCCACTGCATTCAATCATGCTGAATAAAATCCACTGCATTCAATAGGGTTCCATTTCTTCACGCTGCATGGAATACACTGCATTCAATCAGGCTCCATGAAATCCACTGCATTCAATGGGGATGCATTCTACAATGCTGCATGGAGTTCACTGCATGCAATCACAATGCATGTAATCCACTGCATTCCATCGGGATGCTTTGGGCCATGCTGCATAAAATCCACTGCATTCACCCATGCTGCATGGAATCCACTGCATTCAATCATGCTGCATAAAATCCACTGCATTCAATCGGGATGCATTGGGCCTCGCTGCATGGAATACACTGCATTCAATCAGGCTGCATGGAATCCACTGCATTCAATGGGGATGCATTCTACAATGCTGCACGGAGTTCACTGAATTCAATCACATCGCATGTAATCCACTGCATTCCATCGGCATGCTTTGGGCCATGCTGCATAAAATCCACTGCATTCAATCGGGATGCATTGGGCCTCGCTGCATGGACTCCACTGCATACAATCGGGATCCATTGCACCAAAATGCATGGAATACTCTGCATTCATTGACGCTGCATGGACTCCACTGCATTCAATCGGGATGCTTTGGGCCATGCTGCATAAAATCCACTGCATTCAATCATGCTGCATGGAATCCACTGCATTCAATCATGCAGCATAAAATCCGCTGCTTTCCATAGGGTTCCATTTCATTATGCTGCATGGAATACACTGCATTCAATCAGGCTGCATGGAATCCACTGCATTCAATCGGGATGCATTTTTCCTCGTTGCATGGACTACACTGCATTCCATCACAATGCATGGAATCCACTGCATTCAATCGGGAAGCTTTGGGCCATGCTGCATACAATCCACTGCATTCAATCGGGATGCACTGGGCCTCGCTGCATGGACTCCACTGCATATAATCGGGATCCATTGCGCCACAATGCATGGAATACTCTGCATTCAATGACGCTGAATGGAATACACTGCATTGAATCGTGAAGCTATGGGCCATGCTGCATAAAATCCACTGCATGCAATCATGCTGCATTGAATCCACTGCATTCAATCATGCTGCATAAAATCCACTGCATTCAATAGGGTTCCATTACTGCACCCTGCATGGAATCCACTGCATTCAACCACGCTGCATGGAATCCACTGCATTCAATCGGGATGCAATTTACCACTCTGCATGGATTACACTGCATTTAATCACGCTGCATGTAATCCATGGAATTTAATCGGGATTCATTTTACTAAGCTGTATGGAATCGACTGAACTTAATCACGCTGCATGGAATCCACTGCATTCAATCGGGATGCATTTTACCACGTTGCATGCAGTTCACTGCATTCAATCACAATGCATGGAATCCACTGCATTCAATCGGGATGCTTTGGGCCATGCTGCATAAAATCCACTGCATTCAATCTTGCTTTTTGAATCCACTGCATTCAGTAATGCTGCATAAAATCCTTGCATTCAATTGGGTTCCATTTCTTCACGCTGCATGGAATACACTGCATTCAATCACGCTGCATGGAAACCACTGCATTCAATGGGGATGCATTTTTCCTCGCTGCATGGAGTACACTGCATTCAATCATGCTGCATATAATCCACTGCATTCCATCGGGATGCTTTGGGCCATGCTGCATAAAATCCACTGCATTCAACCATGCTGCATGGAATCCACTGCATTCAATCATGCTGCATAAAATCCACTGCATTCCATCGGGATGCATTGGGCCTCGCTGCACGGAATAAACTGCATTCAATCAGGCTCCATGGAATCCACTGCATTCAATGGGGATGCATTCTACCATGCTGCATGGAGTTCACTGCATTCAATCACAATGCATGGAATCCACTGCATTCCATCGGGATGCTTTGGGCCATGCTGCATACAATCCACTGCATTCAATCGGGATGCATTGGGCCTCGCTGCATGGACTCCACTGCATACAATCGGGATCCATTGCGCCAAAATGCATGGAATCGACTGCATTTAATCACGGTGCATGGAATCCACTGCATTCAATCGGGATGCATTTTACCACACTGCTTGGATTACACTGCATTCAATCGCAATGCATAGAATCCACTGCATTCAATATGGATGCATTTTACCACTCTGCATGGAATCCACTGCATTTAATCACGCTGCATGTAATCCATGGAATTTAATCGGGATTCATTTTACTATGCTGTATGGAATCGACTGCATTTAATCACGCTGCATGGAATCCACTGCATTCAATCGGGATTCATTTTACAAGGCTGCATGGAGTACACTGCATTCAATCACAATGCATGGAATCCACTGCATTCAAACGGGATGCTTTGGGCCATGCTGCATAAAATCCACTGCATTCAATCATGCTGCATGGAATCCACTGCATTCAATCGGGATGCATTTTACAAGGCTGCATGGATTACATTTCATACACTCAAAATGCATGGAATCCACTGCGTTCTATAGGGATGCTTTGGGCCATACTGCATAAAATACACTGCATTCAATTTGCTGCATGGAATCCACTGCATTCAATCATGCTGAATAAAATCCACTGCATTCAATAGGGTTCCATTTCTTCACGCTGCATGGAATACACTGCATTCAATCAGGCTCCATGAAATCCACTGCATTCAATGGGGATGCATTCTACAATGCTGCATGGAGTTCACTGCATGCAATCACAATGCATGTAATCCACTGCATTCCATCGGGATGCTTTGGGCCATGCTTCATAAAATCCACTGCATTCACCCATGCTGCATGGAATCCACTGCATTCAATCATGCTGCATAAAATACACTGCATTCAATCGGGATGCATTGGGCCTCGCTGCATGGAATACACTGCATTCAATCAGGCTGCATGGAATCCACTGCATTCAATGGGGATGCATTCTACAATGCTGCATGGAGTTCACTGCATTCAATCACAATGCATGGAATCCACTGCATTCCATCGGGATGCTTTGGGCCATGCTGCATACAATCCACTGCATTCAATCGGGATGCATTGGGCCTCGCTGCATGGACTCCACTGCATACAATCGGGATCCATTGCGCCAAAATGCATGGAATCCTCCGCATGCAACAACGCTGCATGGACTCCACTGCATTCAATCGGGATGCTTTGGGCCATGCTGCATAAAATCCACTGCATTCAACCATGCTGCATGGAATCAACTGCATTCAATCATGCTGCATAAAATTCACTGCATTCCATCGGGATGCATTGGGCCTCGCTGCATGGAATACACTGCATTCAATCACGCTGCATGGAATCCACTGCATTCAATGGGGGTGCATTCTACAATGCTGCATGGAGTTCACTGCATTCAATCACAATGCATGGAATCCACTGCATTCCATCGGGATGCTTTGGGCCATGCTGCATAAAATCCACTGCATTCAATCGGGATGCATTGGGCCTCGCTGCATGGACTCCACTGCATACAATCGGGATCCATTGCACCAAAATGCATGGAATCCTCCGCATGCAACGACGCTGCATGGACTCCACTGCATTCAATCGGGATGCTTTGGGCCATGCTGCATAAAATCCATTGAATTCAATCATGCTGCATGGAATCCACTGCATTCAATCATGCTGTATAAAATCCACTGCATTCAATAGGGTTCCATTTCTTCACGTGGCATCGAATCCACTGCATTCAATCACGCTGCATGGAATCCACTGCATTCAATCGGGATGCATTTTTCCTCGCTGCATGGAGTACACTGCATTCACTCATGCTGCATAAAATCCACTGCATTCCATCGGGATGCTTTGGGCCATGCTGCATAAAATCCACTGCATTCAACCATGCTGCCTGGAATCCACTGCATTCAATCATGCTGCATAATATCCACTGCATTCAATCGGGATGCATTGGGCCTCGCTGCATGGAATAAACTGCATTCAATCAGGCTCCATGGAATCCACTGCATTCAATGGGGATGCATTCTACCATGCTGCATGGAGTTCACTGCATTCAATCACAATGCATGGAATCCACTGCATTCCAACGGGATGCTTTGGGCCATGCTGCATAAAATCCACTGCATTCAATCGGGATGCATTGGGCCTCGCTGCATGGACTACACTGCATACAATCGGGATCCATTGCGCCACAATGCATGGAATACTCTGCATTCAATCACGCTGCATGGAATCCACTGCATTCAATCGGGATGCTTTGGGCCATGCTGCATAAAATCCACTGCATGCAATCATGCTGCATGGAATCCACTGCATTCAATCATGCTGCATAAAATCCACTGCATTCAATAGGGTTCCATTTCTTCTTCACGCTGCCTGGAATCCACTGCATTCAATCACACTGCATGGAATCCACTGCATTCAATCGGGATGCATTTTACCACACTGCTTGGATTACACTGCATTCAATCGCAATGCATAGAATCCACTGCATTCAATATGGATGCATTTTACCACTCTGCATGGAATCCACTGCATTTAATCACGCTGCATGTAATCCATGGAATTTAATCGGGATTCATTTTACTAAGCTGTATGGAATCGACTGCATTTAATCACGCTGCATGGAATCCACTGCATTCAATCGGGATTCATTTTACAAGGCTGCATGGAGTACACTGCATTCAATCACAATGCATGGAATCCACTGCATTCAAACGGGATGCTTTGGGCCATGCTGCATAAAATCCACTGCATTCAATCATGCTGCATGGAATCCACTGCATTCAATCGGGATGCATTTTACAAGGCTGCATGGATTACATTTCATACACTCAAAATGCATGGAATCCACTGCGTTCTATAGGGATGCTTTGGGCCATACTGCATAAAATCCACTGCATTCAACCATGCTGCATGGAATCCACTGCATTCAATCATGCGGAATAAAATCCACTGCATTCAATAGGGTTCCATTTCTTCACGCTGCATGGAATACACTGCATTCAATCAGGCTCCATGAAATCCACTGCATTCAATGGGGATGCATTCTACAATGCTGCATGGAGTTCACTGCATGCAATCACAATGCATGTAATCCACTGCATTCCATCGGGATGCTTTGGGCCATGCTGCATAAAATCCACTGCATTCACCCATGCTGCATGGAATCCACTGAATTCAATCATGCTGCATAAAATCCACTGCATTCAATCGGGATGCATTGGGCCTCGCTGCATGGAATACACTGCATTCAATCAGGCTGCATGGAATCCACTGCATTCAATGGGGATGCATTCTACAATGCTGCATGGAGTTCACTGAATTCAATCACATCGCATGTAATCCACTGCATTCCATCGGCATGCTTTGGGCCATGCTGCATAAAATCCACTGCATTCAATCGGGATGCATTGGGCCTCGCTGCATGGACTCCACTGCATACAATCGGGATCCATTGCACCAAAATGCATGGAATACTCTGCATTCATTGACGCTGCATGGACTCCACTGCATTCAATCGGGATGCTTTGGGCCATGCTGCATAAAATCCACTGCATTCAACCATGCTGCATGGAATCAACTGCATTCAATCATGCTGCATAAAATCCACTGCATTCCATCGGGATGCATTGGGCCTCGCTGCATGGAATACACTGCATTCAATCACGCTGCATGGAATCCACTGCATTCAATGGGGGTGCATTCTACAATGCTGCATGGAGTTCACTGCATTCAATCACAATGCATGGAATCCACTGCATTCCATCGGGATGCTTTGGGCCATGCTGCATAAAATCCACTGCATTCCATCGGGATGCATTGGGCCTCGCTGCATGGACTCCACTGCATACAATCGGGATCCATTGCACCAAAATGCATGGAATCCTCCGCATGCAATGACGCTGCATGTACTCCACTGCATTACATCGGGATGCTTTGGGCCATGCTGCATAAAATCCATTGAATTCAATCATGCTGCATGGAATCCACTGCATTCAATCATGCTGTATAAAATCCACTGCATTCAATAGGGTTCCATTTCTTCACGTGGCATCGAATCCACTGCATTCAATCACGCTGCATGGAATCCACTGCATTCAATCGGGATGCATTTTCCCTCGCTGCATGGAGTACACTGCATTCAATCATGCTGCATAAAATCCACTGCATTCCATCGGGATGCTTTGGGCCATGCTGCATAAAATCCACTGCATTCAACCATGCTGCCTGGAATCCACTGCATTCAATCATGCTGCATAATATCCACTGCATTTAATCGGGATGCATTGGGCCTCGCTGCATGGAATAAACTGCATTCAATCAGGCTCCATGGAATCCACTGCATTCAATCGGGATGCTTTGGGCCATGCTGCATAAAATCCACTGCATGCAATCATGCTGCATGGAATCCACTGCATTCAATCATGCTGCATAAAATCCACTGCATTCAATAGGGTTCCATTTCTTCTTCACGCTGCCTGGAATCCACTGCATTCAATCAGGCTCCATGGAATCCACTGCATTCAATCGGGATGCATTTTACCACACTGCTTGGATTACACTGCATTCAATCGCAATGCATAGAATCCACTGCATTCAATATGGATGCATTTTACCACTCTGCATGGAATCCACTGCATTTAATCACGCTGCATGTAATCCATGGAATTTAATCGGGATTCATTTTACTAAGCTGTATGGAATCGACTGCATTTAATCACGCTGCATGGAATCCACTGCATTCAATCGGGATTCATTTTACAAAGCTGCATGGAGTACACTGCATTCAATCACAATGCATGGAATCCACTGCATTCAAACGGGATGCATTGGGCCATGCTGCATAAAATCCACTGCATTCAATCATGCTGCATGGAATCCACTGCATTCAATCATGCAGCATAAAATCCGCTGCATTCCATAGGGTTCCATTTCATTATGCTGCATGGAATACACTGCATTCAATCAGGCTGCATGGAATCCACTGCATTCAATCGGGATGCATTTTTCCTCGTTGCATGGACTATACTGCATTCAATCACAATGCATGGAATCCACTGCATTCAATCGGGAAGCTTTGGGCCATGCTGCATACAATCCACTGCATTCAATCGGGATGCACTGGGCCTCACTGCATGGACTCCACTGCATATAATCGGGATCCATTGCGCCACAATGCATGGAATACTCTGCAGTCAATGACGCTGAATGGAATCCACTGCATTGAATCGTGAAGCTATGGGCCATGCTGCATAACATCCACTGCATGCAATCATGCTGCATTGACTCCACTGCATTCAATCATGCTGCATAAAATCCACTGCATTCAATAGGGTTCCATTACTGCACCCTGCATGGAATCCACTGCATTCAACCACGCTGCATGGAATCCACTGCATTCAATCGGGATGCATTTTACCACTCTGCATGGATTACACTGCATTTAATCACGCTGCATGTAATCCATGGAATTTAATCGGGATTCATTTTACTAAGCTGTATGGAATCGACTGCACTTAATCACGCTGCATGGAATCCACTGCATTCAATCGGGATGCATTTTACCACGTTGCATGCAGTTCAGTGCATTCAATCACAATGCATGGAATCCACTGCATTCAATCGGGATGCTTTGGGCCATGCTGCATAAACTCCACTGCATTCAATCTTGCTTTTTGAATCCACTGCATTCAGTAATGCTGCATAAAATCCTTGCATTCAATGGGGTTCCATTTCTTCACGCTGCATGGAATACACTGCATTCAATCACGCTGCATGGAAAACACTGCATTCAATGGGGATGCATTTTTCCTCGCTGCATGGAGTACACTGCATTCAATCATGCTGCATAAAATCCACTGCATTCCATCGGGATGCTTTGGGCCATGCTGCATAAAATCCACTGCATTCAACCATGCTGCATGGAATCCACTGCATTCAATCATGCTGCATAAAATCCACTGCATTCAATCGGGATGCATTGGGCCTCGCTGCACGGAATAAACTGCATTCAATCAGGCTCCATGGAATCCACTGCATTCAATGGGGATGCATTCTACCATGCTGCATGGAGTTCACTGCATTCAATCACAATGCATGGAATCCACTGCATTCCATCGGGATGCTTTGGGCCATGCTGCATACAATCCACTGCATTCAATCGGGATGCATTGGGCCTCGCTGCATGGACTCCACTGCATACAATCGGGATCCATTGCGCCAAAATGCATGGAATCGACTGCATTTAATCACGGTGCATGGAATCCACTGCATTCAATCGGGATGCATTTTACCACACTGCTTGGATTACACTGCATTCAATCGCAATGCATAGAATCCACTGCATTCAATATGGATGCATTTTACCACTCTGCATGGAATCCACTGCATTTAATCACGCTGCATGTAATCCATGGAATTTAATCGGGATTCATTTTACTAAGCTGTATGGAATCGACTGCATTTAATCACGCTGTATGGAATCCACTGCATTCAATCGGGATTCATTTTACAAGGCTGCATGGAGTACACTGCATTCAATCACAATGCATGGAATCCACTGCATTCAAACGGGATGCATTGGGCCATGCTGCATAAAATCCACTGCATTCAATCATGCTGCATGGAATCCACTGCATTCAATCGGGATGCATTGGGCCTCGCTGCATGGAATACACTGCATTCAATCAGGCTGCATGGAATCCACTGCATTCAATGGGGATGCATTCTACAATGCTGCATGGAGTTCACTGAATTCAAACACATCGCATGTAATCCACTGCATTCCATCGGCATGCTTTGGGCCATGCTGCATACAATCCACTGCATTCAATCGGGATGCATTGGGCCTCGCTGCATGGACTCCACTGCATACAATCGGGATCCATTGCGCCAAAATGCATGGAATACTCTGCATTCATTGACGCTGCATGGACTCCACTGCATTCAATCGGGATGCTTTGGGCCATGCTGCATAAAATCCACTGCATTCAACCATGCTGCATGGAATCCACTGCATTCAGTAATGCTGCATAAAATCCTTGCATTCAATTGGGTTCCATTTCTTCACGCTGCATGGAAACCACTGCATTCAATCGGGATGCATTTTACCTCGCTGCATGGATTACACTGCATTCAATCACAATGCATGGAATCCACTGCATTCCATCGGGATTCTTTGGGCCATGCTGCATAAACTCTACTGCATTCAATCGGGATGCATTGGGCCTCGCTGCATGGACTCCACTGTATAAAATCTGGATCCATTGCGCCACAATGCATGGAATCATCTGCATTCAATAACGCTGCATGGAATCCACTGCATTCAATTGGGATGCTTTGGGCCATGCTGCATAAAATCCATTGCATTCAATCATGCTGCATGGAATCCACTGCATTCAATCATGCTGCATAAAATCCACTGCATTCAATAGGGTTCCATTTCTTCACGCTGCATGGAATCCACTACATTCAATCACGCTGCATACAATCCACTGCATTCAATCGGGATGCATTGGGCCTCGCTGCATGGACTCCACTGCATACAATCGGGATCCATTGCGCCAAAATGCATGGAATACTCTGCATTCATTGACGCTGCATGGACTCCACTGCATTCAATCGGGATGCATTGGGCCTCGCTGCATGGAATACACTGCATTCAATCAGGCTGCATGGAATCCACTGCATTCAATGGGGATGCATTCTACAATGCTGCATGGAGTTCACTGCATTCAATCACAACGCATGTAATCCACTGCATTCCATCGGCATGCTTTGGGCCATGCTGCATAAAATCCACTGCATTCAATCGGGATGCATTGGGCCTCGCTGCATGGACTCCACTGCATACAATCGGGATCCATTGCGCCAAAATGCATGGAATACTCTGCATTCATTGACGCTGCATGGACTCCACTGCATTCAATCGGGATGCTTTGGGCCATGCTGCATAAAATCCACTGCATTCAACCATGCTGCATGGAATCCACTGCATTCAGTAATGCTGCATAAAATCCTTGCATTCAATTGGGTTCCATTTCTTCACGCTGCATGGAAACCACTGCATTCAATCGGGATGCATTTTACCTCGCTGCATGGATTACACTGCATTCAATCACAATGCATGGAATCCACTGCATTCCATCGGGATTCTTTGGGCCATGCTGCATAAACTCTACTGCATTCAATCGGGATGCATTGGGCCTCGCTGCATGGACTCCACTGTATAAAATCTGGATCCATTGCGCCACAATGCATGGAATCATCTGCATTCAATGACGCTGCATGGAATCCACTGCATTCAATTGGGATGCTTTGGGCCATGCTGCATAAAATCCATTGCATTCAATCATGCTGCATGGAATCCACTGCATTCAATCATGCTGCATAAAATCCACTGCATTCAATAGGGTTCCATTTCTTCACGCTGCATGGAATCCACTACATTCAATCACGCTGCATGGAATCCACTGCATTCTATCGGGATGCATTTTACCACGCTGCATAGATTACACCGCATTCAATCACAATGCATGGAATCCACTGCATTCAATCGGGATGCTTTGGGCCATGCTGCATAAAATCCACTGCATTCAATCGGGATGCATTGGGCCTCGCTGCATGGACTCCACTGCATTCAATCGGGATCCATTGTGCCACAATGCATGGAATTCTCTTCATTCAATGACGCTGCATCGAATCCACTGCATTCAATCGGAATCCATTGTGCCACAATGCATGGAATCCTCTGCATTCAATGACGCTGCATGGAATCCACTGCATTCCATCAGGATGGTTTGGGCCATGCTGCATAAAATCCACTGCATGCAATCATGCTGCATGGACTCCACTGCATTCAATCACGCTGCATAAAATCCACTGCATTCTATAGGGTTCCATTTCTTCATGCTGCATGGAATCCACTGCATTCAATCACGCTGCATGGAATCCACTGCATTCAACATGAATGAATTTTACCACGCTGCATTTAGTACAGTGTATTCAATCACAATTCATGGAATCCATTGCATTCAATCGGGATGCTTTGGGCCATGCTGCATAAAATCCACTGCATTCAATCGGGATGCACTGGGCATCGCTGCATGGACTCCACGGAATACAATCGGGATCCATTGCGCCACAATGCATGGAATCCTATGCATTCAATGACGCTGCATGGAATCCACTGCATTCAATCGGGATGCTTTGGGCCATGCTGCATAAAATCCATTGCATTCAATCATGCTGCATGGAATCCACTGCATTCAATCATGCTGTATAAAATCCACTGCATTCAATAGGGTTCCATTTTTTCACGCTGCATGTTATACACTGCAATCATTCACGCTGCATGGAATCCACTGCATTCAATCAGGATGCATTTTACCTCGCTGCATGGATTACACTGCATTCAATCACAATGCATGGAATCCACTGCATTCCATCGTGATGCTTTGGGCGATGCTGCATAAAATCCACTGCATTCAATCGGGATGCATTGGGCCTCGCTGCATGGACTCCACTGCATACAATCGGGATCCATTGCGCCACAATGCATGGAATCCTCTGCATTCAACGACGCTGCATGGAATCCACTGCATTCAATCGGGAGGCTTTGGGCCATGCTGCATAAAATCCACTGCATTCAATCATGCTGCATAAAATCCACTGCATTCAATATGGTTCCATTTCTTCACGCTGCATGGAATCCAATGCATTCAATCAGGATGCATTTTACCACTCTGCATGGATTACACTTCATTCAATCACAATGCATGGAATCCACTGCATTCCATCGGGATGCTTTGGGCCATGCTGCATAAAATCCACTGCATTCTATCAGAGGCATTTTGCCTCGCTGCATAGACTCCACTGCATACAATCGGGATCCATTGCGCCAAAATGCATTGAATCTTCTGCATTCAATTACGCTGCATGGAATCCACTGCATTCAATCGGGATGCTTTGGGCCATGCTGCATAAAATCCATTGCATTCAATCATGCTGCATGGAATCCTTTGCATTCAATCATGCTGCATAAATTCCACTGCATTCAATAGGGTTCCATTTCTTCACGCTGCATGGAATCCACTACATTCAATCACGCTGCATGGAATCCACTGCATTCTATCGGGATGCATTTTACCACGCTGCATAGATTACACCGCATTCAATCACAATGCATGGAATCCACTGCATTCTATCGGGATGCATTTTACCACACTGCTTGGATTACACTGCATTCAATCTCAATGCATAGAATCCACTGCATTCAATATGGATGCATTTTACCACTCTGCATGGAATGCACTGCATTTAATCACGCTGCATGTAATCCATGGAATTTAATCGGGATTCATTTTACTAAGCTGTATTGAATCGACTGCATTTAATCACGCTGCATGGAATCCACTGCATTCAATCGGGATTCATTTTACAAGGCTGCATGGAGTACACTGCATTCAATCACAATGCATGGAATCCACTGCATTCAAACGGGATGCTTTGGGCCATGCTGCATAAAATCCACTGCATTCAATAATGCTGCAAGGAATCCACTGCATTCAATCGGGATGCATTTTTCCTCGTTGCATGGATTACACTGCATTCCATCACAATGCATGGAATCCACTGCATTCAATCGGGATGCTTTGGGCCATGCTGCATACAATCCACTGCATTCAATCGGGATGCACTGGGCCTCGCTGCATGGACTCCACTGCATATAATCGGGATCTATTGCGCCACAATGCATGGAATACTCTGCATTCAATGACGCTGAATGGAATCCACTGCATTGAATCGTGAAGCTATGGGCCATGCTGCATAAAATCCACTGCATGCAATCATGCTGCATTGAATCCACTGCATTAAATCATGTTGCATAAAATCCACTGCATTCAATAGGGTTCCATTTCTTGACCCTGCATGGAATCCACTGCATTCAACCACGCTACATGGAATCCACTGCATTCAATCGGGAAGCATTTTACCACTCTGCATGGATTACACTGCATTTAATCATGCTGCATGTAATCCATGGAATTTAATCGGGATTCATTTTACTAAGCTTTATGGAATCGACTGCACTTAATCACGCTGGATGGAATCCACTGCATTCAATCGGGATGCATTTTACCACGTTGCATGCTGTTCACTGCATTCAATCACAATGCATGGAACCCACTGCATTCAATCGGGATGCTTTGGGCCATGCTGCATAAAATCCACTGCATTCAATCTTGCTTTTTGAATCCACTGCATTCAGTAATGCTGCATAAATCCTTGCATTCAATTGGGTTCCATTTCTTCACGCTGCATGGAATACACTGCATTCAATCACGCTGCATGGAATCCACTGCATTCAATCGGGATGCATTTTACCATGCTGCGTGGTTTTCACTGCATTCAATCACAATGCATGGAATCCACTGCATTCCATCGGGATGCTTTGGGCCATGCTGCATAAAATCCACTGCATTCAATCATGCTGCATGGAATCCACTGCATTCAATCATGCTGCATAAAATCCACTGCATTCAATAGGGTTCCATTTCTTCACGCTGCATGGAATACACTGCATTCAATCACACTGAATGGAATCCACTGCATTCAATCGGGATGCATTTTACCTCGCTGCATGGATTACACTGCATTCAATCACAATGCTTGGAATCCACTGCATTCAATCGGGATGCATTGGGCCATGCTGCATAAAATCCACTGCATTCAATCGGGATGCATTGGGCCTCGCTGCATAGACTCCACTGCATATAATCGGGATCCATTGCGCCACAATGCATGGAATCATCTGCATTCAATGACGCTGCATGGAATCCACTGCATTCAATTGGGATGCTTTGGGCCATGCTGCATAAAATCCATTGCATTCAATCATGCTGCATGGAATCCACTGCATTCAATCATGCTGCATAAAATCCACTGCATTCAATAGGGTTCCATTTCTTCACGCTGCATGGAATCCACTACATTCAATCACGCTGCATGGAATCCACTGCATTCTATCGGGATGCATTTTACCACGCTGCATAGATTACACCGCATTCAATCACAATGCATGGAATCCACTGCATTCAATCGGGATGCTTTGGGCCATGCTGCATAAAATCCACTGCATTCAATCGGGATGCATTGGGCCTCGCTGCATGGACTCCACTGCATTCAATCGGGATCCATTGTGCCACAATGCATGGAATTCTCTTCATTCAATGACGCTGCATCGAATCCACTGCATTCAATCGGAATCCATTGTGCCACAATGCATGGAATCCTCTGCATTCAATGACGCTGCATGGAATCCACTGCATTCCATCAGGATGGTTTGGGCCATGCTGCATAAAATCCACTGCATGCAATCATGCTGCATGGACTCCACTGCATTCAATCACGCTGCATAAAATCCACTGCATTCTATAGGGTTCCATTTCTTCATGCTGCATGGAATCCACTGCATTCAATCACGCTGCATGGAATCCACTGCATTCAACATGAATGAATTTTACCACGCTGCATTTAGTACAGTGTATTCAATCACAATTCATGGAATCCATTGCATTCAATCGGGATGCTTTGGGCCATGCTGCATAAAATCCACTGCATTCAATCGGGATGCACTGGGCATCGCTGCATGGACTCCACGGAATACAATCGGGATCCATTGCGCCACAATGCATGGAATCCTATGCATTCAATGACGCTGCATGGAATCCACTGCATTCAATCGGGATGCTTTGGGCCATGCTGCATAAAATCCATTGCATTCAATCATGCTGCATGGAATCCACTGCATTCAATCATGCTGTATAAAATCCACTGCATTCAATGGGGTTCCATTTTTTCACGCTGCATGTTATACACTGCAATCATTCACGCTGCATGGAATCCACTGCATTCAATCAGGATGCATTTTACCTCGCTGCATGGATTACACTGCATTCAATCACAATGCATGGAATCCACTGCATTCCATCGTGATGCTTTGGGCGATGCTGCATAAAATCCACTGCATTCAATCGGGATGCATTGGGCCTCGCTGCATGGACTCCACTGCATACAATCGGGATCCATTGCGCCACAATGCATGGAATCCTCTGCATTCAACGACGCTGCATGGAATCCACTGCATTCAATCGGGAGGCTTTGGGCCATGCTGCATAAAATCCACTGCATTCAATCATGCTGCATAAAATCCACTGCATTCAATATGGTTCCATTTCTTCACGCTGCATGGAATCCAATGCATTCAATCAGGATGCATTTTACCACTCTGCATGGATTACACTTCATTCAATCACAATGCATGGAATCCACTGCATTCCATCGGGATGCTTTGGGCCATGCTGCATAAAATCCACTGCATTCTATCAGAGGCATTTTGCCTCGCTGCATAGACTCCACTGCATACAATCGGGATCCATTGCGCCAAAATGCATTGAATCTTCTGCATTCAATTACGCTGCATGGAATCCACTGCATTCAATCGGGATGCTTTGGGCCATGCTGCATAAAATCCATTGCATTCAATCATGCTGCATGGAATCCTTTGCATTCAATCATGCTGCATAAATTCCACTGCATTCAATAGGGTTCCATTTCTTCACGCTGCATGGAATCCACTACATTCAATCACGCTGCATGGAATCCACTGCATTCTATCGGGATGCATTTTACCACGCTGCATAGATTACACCGCATTCAATCACAATGCATGGAATCCACTGCATTCTATCGGGATGCATTTTACCACACTGCTTGGATTACACTGCATTCAATCTCAATGCATAGAATCCACTGCATTCAATATGGATGCATTTTACCACTCTGCATGGAATGCACTGCATTTAATCACGCTGCATGTAATCCATGGAATTTAATCGGGATTCATTTTACTAAGCTGTATTGAATCGACTGCATTTAATCACGCTGCATGGAATCCACTGCATTCAATCGGGATTCATTTTACAAGGCTGCATGGAGTACACTGCATTCAATCACAATGCATGGAATCCACTGCATTCAAACGGGATGCTTTGGGCCATGCTGCATAAAATCCACTGCATTCAATTATGCTGCAAGGAATCCACTGCATTCAATCGGGATGCATTTTTCCTCGTTGCATGGATTACACTGCATTCCATCACAATGCATGGAATCCACTGCATTCAATCGGGATGCTTTGGGCCATGCTGCATACAATCCACTGCATTCAATCGGGATGCACTGGGCCTCGCTGCATGGACTCCACTGCATATAATCGGGATCTATTGCGCCACAATGCATGGAATACTCTGCATTCAATGACGCTGAATGGAATCCACTGCATTGAATCGTGAAGCTATGGGCCATGCTGCATAAAATCCACTGCATGCAATCATGCTGCATTGAATCCACTGCATTAAATCATGTTGCATAAAATCCACTGCATTCAATAGGGTTCCATTTCTTGACCCTGCATGGAATCCACTGCATTCAACCACGCTGCATGGAATCCACTGCATTCAATCGGGAAGCATTTTACCACTCTGCATGGATTACACTGCATTTAATCATGCTGCATGTAATCCATGGAATTTAATCGGGATTCATTTTACTAAGCTGTATGGAATCGACTGCACTTAATCACGCTGGATGGAATCCACTGCATTCAATCGGGATGCATTTTACCACGTTGCATGCTGTTCACTGCATTCAATCACAATGCATGGAACCCACTGCATTCAATCGGGATGCTTTGGGCCATGCTGCATAAAATCCACTGCATTCAATCTTGCTTTTTGAATCCACTGCATTCAGTAATGCTGCATAAATCCTTGCATTCAATTGGGTTCCATTTCTTCACGCTGCATGGAATACACTGCATTCAATCACGCTGCATGGAATCCACTGCATTCAATCGGGATGCATTTTACCATGCTGCGTGGTTTTCACTGCATTCAATCACAATGCATGGAATCCACTGCATTCCATCTGGATGCTTTGGGCCATGCTGCATAAAATCCACTGCATTCAATCATGCTGCATGGAATCCACTGCATTCAATCATGCTGCATAAAATCCACTGCATTCAATAGGGTTCCATTTCTTCACGCTGCATGGAATACACTGCATTCAATCACACTGAATGGAATCCACTGCATTCAATCGGGATGCATTTTACCTCGCTGCATGGATTACACTGCATTCAATCACAATGCTTGGAATCCACTGCATTCAATCGGGATGCATTGGGCCATGCTGCATAAAATCCACTGCATTCAATCGGGATGCATTGGGCCTCGCTGCATAGACTCCACTGCATATAATCGGGATCCATTGCGCCACAATGCATGGAATACTCTGCATTCAATGACGCTGCATGGAATCCACTGCATTCCATCGGGATGCTTTGGGCCATGCTGCATAAAATACACTGCATTCAATCATGCTGCATGGAATCCACTGCATTCAATCGGGATGCATTTTACAAGGCTGCATGGATTACATTTCATACACTCAAAATGCATGGAATCGACTGCGTTCTATAGGGATGCTTTGGGCCATACTGCATAAAATACACTGCACTCAATTTGCTGCATGGAATCCACTGCATTCAATCATGCTGAATAAAATCCACTGCATTCAATAGGGTTCCATTTCTTCACGCTGCATGGAATACACTGCATTCAATCACACTGAATGGAATCCACTGCATTCAATCGGGATGCATTTTACCTCGCTGCATGGATTACACTGCATTCAATCACAATGCTTGGAATCCACTGCATTCAATCGGGATGCATTGGGCCATGCTGCATAAAATCCACTGCATTCAATCGGGATGCATTGGGCCTCGCTGCATAGACTCCACTGCATATAATCGGGATCCATTGCGCCACAATGCATGGAATCATCTGCATTCAATGACGCTGCATGGAATCCACTGCATTCAATTGGGATGCTTTGGGCCATGCTGCATAAAATCCATTGCATTCAATCATGCTGCATGGAATCCACTGCATTCAATCATGCTGCATAAAATCCACTGCATTCAATAGGGTTCCATTTCTTCACGCTGCATGGAATCCACTACATTCAATCACGCTGCATGGAATCCACTGCATTCTATCGGGATGCATTTTACCACGCTGCATAGATTACACCGCATTCAATCACAATGCATGGAATCCACTGCATTCAATCGGGATGCTTTGGGCCATGCTGCATAAAATCCACTGCATTCAATCGGGATGCATTGGGCCTCGCTGCATGGACTCCACTGCATTCAATCGGGATCCATTGTGCCACAATGCATGGAATTCTCTTCATTCAATGACGCTGCATCGAATCCACTGCATTCAATCGGAATCCATTGTGCCACAATGCATGGAATCCTCTGCATTCAATGACGCTGCATGGAATCCACTGCATTCCATCAGGATGGTTTGGGCCATGCTGCATAAAATCCACTGCATGCAATCATGCTGCATGGACTCCACTGCATTCAATCACGCTGCATAAAATCCACTGCATTCTATAGGGTTCCATTTCTTCATGCTGCATGGAATCCACTGCATTCAATCACGCTGCATGGAATCCACTGCATTCAACATGAATGAATTTTACCACGCTGCATTTAGTACAGTGTATTCAATCACAATTCATGGAATCCATTGCATTCAATCGGGATGCTTTGGGCCATGCTGCATAAAATCCACTGCATTCAATCGGGATGCACTGGGCATCGCTGCATGGACTCCACGGAATACAATCGGGATCCATTGCGCCACAATGCATGGAATCCTATGCATTCAGTGACGCTGCATGGAATCCACTGCATTCAATCGGGATGCTTTGGGCCATGCTGCATAAAATCCATTGCATTCAATCATGCTGCATGGAATCCACTGCATTCAATCATGCTGTATAAAATCCACTGCATTCAATGGGGTTCCATTTTTTCACGCTGCATGTTATACACTGCAATCATTCACGCTGCATGGAATCCACTGCATTCAATCAGGATGCATTTTACCTCGCTGCATGGATTACACTGCATTCAATCACAATGCATGGAATCCACTGCATTCCATCGTGATGCTTTGGGCGATGCTGCATAAAATCCACTGCATTCAATCGGGATGCATTGGGCCTCGCTGCATGGACTCCACTGCATACAATCGGGATCCATTGCGCCACAATGCATGGAATCCTCTGCATTCAACGACGCTGCATGGAATCCACTGCATTCAATCGGGAGGCTTTGGGCCATGCTGCATAAAATCCACTGCATTCAATCATGCTGCATAAAATCCACTGCATTCAATATGGTTCCATTTCTTCACGCTGCATGGAATCCAATGCATTCAATCAGGATGCATTTTACCACTCTGCATGGATTACACTTCATTCAATCACAATGCATGGAATCCACTGCATTCCATCGGGATGCTTTGGGCCATGCTGCATAAAATCCACTGCATTCTATCAGAGGCATTTTGCCTCGCTGCATAGACTCCACTGCATACAATCGGGATCCATTGCGCCAAAATGCATTGAATCTTCTGCATTCAATTACGCTGCATGGAATCCACTGCATTCAATCGGGATGCTTTGGGCCATGCTGCATAAAATCCATTGCATTCAATCATGCTGCATGGAATCCTTTGCATTCAATCATGCTGCATAAATTCCACTGCATTCAATAGGGTTCCATTTCTTCACGCTGCATGGAATCCACTACATTCAATCACGCTGCATGGAATCCACTGCATTCTATCGGGATGCATTTTACCACGCTGCATAGATTACACCGCATTCAATCACAATGCATGGAATCCACTGCATTCTATCGGGATGCATTTTACCACACTGCTTGGATTACACTGCATTCAATCTCAATGCATAGAATCCACTGCATTCAATATGGATGCATTTTACCACTCTGCATGGAATGCACTGCATTTAATCACGCTGCATGTAATCCATGGAATTTAATCGGGATTCATTTTACTAAGCTGTATTGAATCGACTGCATTTAATCACGCTGCATGGAATCCACTGCATTCAATCGGGATTCATTTTACAAGGCTGCATGGAGTACACTGCATTCAATCACAATGCATGGAATCCACTGCATTCAAACGGGATGCTTTGGGCCATGCTGCATAAAATCCACTGCATTCAATTATGCTGCAAGGAATCCACTGCATTCAATCGGGATGCATTTTTCCTCGTTGCATGGATTACACTGCATTCCATCACAATGCATGGAATCCACTGCATTCAATCGGGATGCTTTGGGCCATGCTGCATACAATCCACTGCATTCAATCGGGATGCACTGGGCCTCGCTGCATGGACTCCACTGCATATAATCGGGATCTATTGCGCCACAATGCATGGAATACTCTGCATTCAATGACGCTGAATGGAATCCACTGCATTGAATCGTGAAGCTATGGGCCATGCTGCATAAAATCCACTGCATGCAATCATGCTGCATTGAATCCACTGCATTAAATCATGTTGCATAAAATCCACTGCATTCAATAGGGTTCCATTTCTTGACCCTGCATGGAATCCACTGCATTCAACCACGCTGCATGGAATCCACTGCATTCAATCGGGAAGCATTTTACCACTCTGCATGGATTACACTGCATTTAATCATGCTGCATGTAATCCATGGAATTTAATCGGGATTCATTTTACTAAGCTGTATGGAATCGACTGCACTTAATCACGCTGGATGGAATCCACTGCATTCAATCGGGATGCATTTTACCACGTTGCATGCTGTTCACTGCATTCAATCACAATGCATGGAACCCACTGCATTCAATCGGGATGCTTTGGGCCATGCTGCATAAAATCCACTGCATTCAATCTTGCTTTTTGAATCCACTGCATTCAGTAATGCTGCATAAATCCTTGCATTCAATTGGGTTCCATTTCTTCACGCTGCATGGAATACACTGCATTCAATCACGCTGCATGGAATCCACTGCATTCAATCGGGATGCATTTTACCATGCTGCGTGGTTTTCACTGCATTCAATCACAATGCATGGAATCCACTGCATTCCATCTGGATGCTTTGGGCCATGCTGCATAAAATCCACTGCATTCAATCATGCTGCATGGAATCCACTGCATTCAATCATGCTGCATAAAATCCACTGCATTCAATAGGGTTCCATTTCTTCACGCTGCATGGAATACACTGCATTCAATCACACTGAATGGAATCCACTGCATTCAATCGGGATGCATTTTACCTCGCTGCATGGATTACACTGCATTCAATCACAATGCTTGGAATCCACTGCATTCAATCGGGATGCATTGGGCCATGCTGCATAAAATCCACTGCATTCAATCGGGATGCATTGGGCCTCGCTGCATAGACTCCACTGCATATAATCGGGATCCATTGCGCCACAATGCATGGAATACTCTGCATTCAATGACGCTGCATGGAATCCACTGCATTCCATCGGGATGCTTTGGGCCATGCTGCATAAAATACACTGCATTCAATCATGCTGCATGGAATCCACTGCATTCAATCGGGATGCATTTTACAAGGCTGCATGGATTACATTTCATACACTCAAAATGCATGGAATCGACTGCGTTCTATAGGGATGCTTTGGGCCATACTGCATAAAATACACTGCACTCAATTTGCTGCATGGAATCCACTGCATTCAATCATGCTGAATAAAATCCACTGCATTCAATAGGGTTCCATTTCTTCACGCTGCATGGAATCCAATGCATTCAATCAGGCTCCATGGAATCCACTGCATTCAAAGGGGATGCATTCTACAATGCTGCATGGAGTTCACTGCATTGAATCACAACGCATGTAATCCACTGCATTCCATCGGGATGCTTTGGGCCATGCTGCATAAAATCCACTGCATTCAACCATGCTGCATGGAATCCACTGCATTCAATCATGCTGCATAAAATCCACTGCATTCCATCGGGATGCATTGGGCCTCGCTGCATGGAATACACTGCATTCAATCACGCTGCATGAATTCCACTGCATTCAATGGGGATGCATTCTACAATGCTGCATGGAGTTCACTGCATTCAATCACAATGCATGGAATCCACTGCATTCCATCGGGATGCTTTGGGCCATGCTGCATAAAATCCACTGCATTCAATCGGGATGCATTGGGCCTCGCTGCATGGACTCCACTGCATACAATCGGGATCAATTGCACCAAAATGCATGGAATCCTCTGCATGCAACGACGCTGCATGGACTCCACTGCATTCAATCGGGATGCTTTGGGCCATGCTGCATAAAATCCATTGAATTCAATCATGCTGCATGGAATCCACTGCATTCAATCATGCTGTATAAAATCCACTGCATTCAATAGGGTTCCATTTCTTCACGTGGCATCGAATCCACTGCATTCAATCACGCTGCATGGAATCCACTGCATTCAATCGGGATGCATTTTTCCTCGCTGCATGGAGTACACTGCATTCAATCATGCTGCATAAAATCCACTGCATTCCATCGGGATGCTTTGGGCCATGCTGCATAAAATCCACTGCATTCAACCATGCTGCCTGGAATCCACTGCATTCAATCATGCTGCATAATATCCACTGCATTCCATCGGGATGCATTGGGTCTCGCTGCATGGAATAAACTGCATTCAATCAGGCTCCATGGAATCCACTTCATTCCATCGGGATGCTTTGGGCCATGCTGCATACAATCCACTGCATTCAATCGGGATGCATTGGGCCTCGCTGCATGGACTCCACTGCATACAATCGGGATCCATTGCGCCAAAATGCATGGAATCGACTGCATTTAATCACGGTGCATGGAATCCACTGCATTCAATCGGGATGCATTTTACCACACTGCTTGGATTACACTGCATTCAATCGCAATGCATAGAATCCACTGCATTCAATATGGATGCATTTTACCACTCTGCATGGAATCCACTGCATTTAATCACGCTGCATGTACTCCATGGAATTTAATCGGGATTCATTTTACTAAGCTGTATGGAATCGACTGCATTTAATCACGCTGCATGGAATCCACTGCATTCAATCGGGATTCATTTTACAAGGCTGCATGGAGTACACTGCATTCAATCACAATGCATGGAATCCACTGCATTCAAACGGGATGCTTTGGGCCGTGCTGCATATAATCCACTGCATTCAATCATGCTGCATGGAATCCACTGCATTCAATCATGCAGCATAAAATCCGCTGCATTCCATAGGGTTCCATTTCTTCATGCTGCATGGAATACACTGCATTCAATCAGGCTGCATAAAATCCGCTGCATTCCATAGGGTTCCATTTCTTCATGCTGCATGGAATACACTGCATTCAATCAGGCTGCATGGACTCCACTGCATTCAATCGGGATGCATTTTTCCTCGTTGCATGGATTACACTGCATTCCATCACAATGCATGGAATCCACTGCATTCAATCGGGAAGCTTTGGGCCATGCTGCATACAATCCATTGCATTCAATCGGGATTCACTGGGCCTCGCTGCATGGACTCCACTGCATATAATCGGGATCCATTGCGCCACAATGCATGGAATAATCTGCATTCAATGACACTGAATGGAATCCACTGCATTGAATCGTGAAGCTATGGGCCATGCTGCATAAACTCCACTGCATGCAATCATGCTGCATTGAAACCACTGCATTCAATCATGCTGCATAAAATCCACTGCATTCAATAGGGTTCCATTACTGCACCCTGCATGGAATCCACTGCATTCAACCACGCTGCATGGAATCCACTGCATTCAATCGGGATGCATTTTACCACTCTGCATGGATTACACTGCATTTAATCACGCTGCATGTAATCCATGGAATTTAATCGGGATTCATTTTACTAAGCTGTATGGAATTGACTGCACTTAATCACGCTGCATGGAATCCACTGCATTCAATCGGGATGCATTTTACCATGTTGCATGCAGTTCAGTGCATTCAATCACGCTGCATGGAATCCACTGCATTCAATCGGGATGCTTTGGGCCATGCTGCATAAAATCCACTGCATTCAATCTTGCTTTTTGAATCCACTGCATTCAGTAATGCTGCATAAAATCCTTGCATTCAATTGGGTTCCATTTCTTCTCGCTGCATGGAATACACTGCACTCAATCACGCTGCATGGAATCCACTGCATTCAACATGGATGAATTTTACCACGCTGCATTTAGTACACTGTATTCAATCACAATTCATTGAATCCATTGCATTCAATCGGGATGCTTTGGGCCATGCTGCATAAAATCCACTGCATTCAATCGGGATGCACTGGGCATTGCTGCATGGACTCCACTGCATACAATCGGGATCCATTGCGCCACAATGCATGGAATCCTCTTCATTCAACGACGATGCATGGAATCCACTGCATTCCATCGGGATGCTTTGGGCCATGCTGCATAAAATCCACTGCATTCAACCATGCTGCATGGAATTCACTGCATTCAATCATGCTGCATAAAATCCACTGCATTCAATAGGGTTCCATTTCTTCACGCTGCATGGAATCCACTGCATTCAATCAGGATGCATTTTAACACACTGCATGGATTACTCTTCATTCAATCACAATGCATGGAATCCACTGCATTCCATAGGGATGCTTTGGGCCATGCTGCATAAACTCCACTGCATTCAATCAGATGCATTTTGCCTCGCTGCATAGACTCCAATGCATACAATCGGGATCCATTACGCCAAAATGCATTGAATCTTCTGCATTCAATGAAGCTGCATGGAATCCACTGCATTCAATCGGGATGCTTTGGGCCATGCTGCATAAAATCCATTGCATTCAATCATGCTGCATGGAATCCACTGCATTCAATCATGCTGCATAAAATCCACTGCATTCAATAGGGTTCCATTTCTTCACGCTGCATGGAATCCACTACATTCAATCACGCTGCATGGAATCCACTGCATTCTATCGGGATGCATTTTACCACGCTGCATAGATTACACCGCATTCAATCACAATGCATGGAATCCACTGCATTCAATCGGGATGCTTTGGGCCATGCTGCATAAAATCCACTGCATTCAATCGGGATGCATTGGGCCTCGCTGCATGGACTCCACGGCATTCAATCGGGATCCATTGTGCCACAATGCATGGAATTCTCTTCATTCAATGATGCTGCATCGAATCCACTGCATTCAATCGGAATCCATTGCGCCACAAAGCATGGAATCCTCTGCATTCAATGACGCTGCATGGAATCCACTGCATTCCATCAGGATGCTTTGGGCCATGCTGCATAAAATCCACTGCATGCAATCATGCTGCATGGAATCCACTGCAATCAATCATGCTGCATAAAATCCACTGCATTCAATAGGGTTCCATTTCTTCACGCTGCATGGAATCCACTGCATTCAATCACGCTGCATGGAATCCACTGCATTCAACATGGATGAATTTTACCACGCTGCATTTAGTACACTGTATTCAATCACAATTCATGGAATCCATTGCATTCAATCGGGATGCTTTGGGCCATGGTGCATAAAATCCACTGCATTCAATCGGGATGCACTGGGCATCGCTGCATGGACTCCACTGCATACAATCGGGATCCATTGCGCCACAATGCATGGAATCCTCTGCATTCAATGACGCTGCATGGAATCCACTGCATTCAATCGGGATGCTTTGGGCCATGCTGCATAAAATCCATTGCATTCAATCATGCTGCATGGAATCCACTGCATTCAATCGGGATGCATTTTACCATGCTGCATTGATTACCCTTCATTCAATCATGCTGCATGGAAATCACTGCATTCAATCATGCTGCATAAAATCCACTGCATTCAATAGGGTTCCATTTCTTCACGCTGCATGGAATCCACTACATTCAATCACGCTGCATGGAATCCACTGCATTCTATCGGGATGCATTTTACCACGCTGCATAGATTACACCGCATTCATTCATAATGCATGGAATCCACTGCATTCAATCGGGATGATTTGGGACATGCTGCATAAAATCCACTGCATTCAATCGGGATGCATTGGGCCTCGCTGCATGGACTCCACTGCATACAATCTGGATCCATTGCACCAAAATGCATGGAATCCTCTGCATGCAACGACGCTGCATGGACTCCACTGCATTCAATCGGGATGCTTTGGGCCATGCTGCATAAAATCCATTGAATTCAATCATGCTGCATGGAATCCACTGCATTCAATCAGGCTGCACAAAATCCGCTGCATTCCATAGGGTTCCATTTCTTCATGCTGCATGGAATACACTGCATTCAATCAGGCTGCATAAAATCCGCTGCATTCCATAGGGTTCCATTTCTTCATGCTGCATGGAATACACTGCATTCATTCAGGCTGCATGGACTCCACTGCATTCAATCGGGATGCATTTTTCCTCGTTGCATGGAATTCACTGCATTCCATCACAATGCATGGAATCCACTGCATTCAATCGGGAAGCTTTGGGCCATGCTGCATACAATCCACTGCATTCAATCATGCTGCATGGAATCCACTGCATTCAATAGGGTTCCATTACTGCACCCTGCATGGAATCCACTGCATTCAACCACGCTGCATGGAATCCACTGCATTCAATCGGGATGCATTTTACCACTCTGCATGGATTACACTGCATTTAATCACGCTGCATGTAATCCATGGAATTTAATCGTGATTCATTTTACTAAGCTGTATGGAATTGACTGCACTTAATCACGCTGCATGGAATCCACTGCATTCAATCGGGATGCATTTTACCACGTTGCATGCAGTTCAGTGCATTCAATCACGCTGCATGGAATCTACTGCATTCAATCGGGATGCTTTGGGCCATGCTGCATAAAATCCACTGCATTCAATCTCGCTTTTTGAATCCACTGCATTCAGTAATGCTGCATAAAATCCTTGCATTCAATTGGGTTCCATTTCTTCACGCTGCATGGAATACACTGCACTCAATCACGCTGCATGAAATCCACTGCATTCAACATGGATGAATTTTACCACGCTGCATTTAGTACACTGTATTCAATCACAATTCATGGAATCCATTGTATTCAATCGGGATGCTTTGGGCCATGCTGCATAAAATCCACTGCATTCAATCGGGATGCACTGGGCATTGCTGCATGGACTCCACTGCATACAATCGGGATCCATTGCACCACACTGCATGGAATCCTCTTCATTCAACGACGATGCATGGAATCCACTGCATTCCATCGGGATGCTTTGGGCCATGCTGCATACAATCCACTGCATTCAATCGGGATGCATTGGGCCTCGCTGCATGGACTCCACTGCATACAATCGGGATCCATTTGGCCACAATGCATGGAATCCTCTGCATTCAATGACGCTGCATGGACTCCACTGCATTCAATCGGGATGCTTTGGGCCATGCTGCATAAAATCCACTGCATTCAATCATGCTGCATGGAATCCACTGCATTCAATCATGCTGCATAAAATCCACTGCATTCAATAGGGTTCCATTTCTTCACGCTGCATGGAATCCACTGCATTCAATCAGGATGCATTTTAACACACTGCATGGATTACTCTTCATTCAATCACAATGCATGGAATCCACTGCATTACATAGGGATGCTTTGGGCCATGCTGCATAAACTCCACTGCATTCAATCAGATGCATTTTGCCTCGCTGCATAGACTCCAATGCATACAATCGGGATCCATTGCGCCAAAATGCATTGAATCTTCTGCATTCAATTACGCTGCATGGAATCCACTGCATTCAATCGGGATGCTTTGGGCCATGCTGCATAAAATCCATTGCATTCAATCATGCTGCATGGAATCCACTGCATTCAATCATGCTGCATAAAATCCACTGCATTCAATAGGGTTCCATTTCTTCACGCTGCATGGAATCCACTACATTCAATCACGCTGCATGGAATCCACTGCATTCTATCGGGATGCATTTTACCACGCTGCATAGATTACACCGCATTCAATCACAATGCATGGAATCCACTGCATTCAATCGGGATGCTTTGGGCCATGCTGCATAAAATCCACTGCATTCAATCGGGATGCATTGGGCCTCGCTGCATGGACTCCACTGCATTCAATCGGGATCCATTGTGCCACAATGCATGGAATTCTCTTCATTCAATGACGCTGCATCGAATCCACTGCATTCAATCGGAATCCATTGCGCCACAATGCATGGAATCCTCTGCATTCAATGACGCTGCATGTAATCCACTGCATTCCATCAGGATGCTTTGGGCCATGCTGCATAAAATCCACTGTATGCAATCATGCTGCATGGAATCCACTGCATTCAATCATGCTGCATAAAATCCACTGCATTCAATAGGGTTCCATTTCTTCACGCTGCATGGAATCCACTGCATTCAATCACGCTGCATGGAATCCACTGCATTCAACATGGATGAATTTTACCACGCTGCATTTAGTACACTGTATTCAATCACAATTCATGGAATCCATTGCATTCAATCGGGATGCTTTGGGCCATGCTGCATAAAATCCACTGCATTGAATCGGGATGCACTGGGCATCGCTGCATGGACTCCACTGCATACAATCGGGATCCATTGCGTCACAATGCATGGAATCCTCTGCATTCAATGACGCTGCATGGAATCCACTGCATTCCATCGGGATGATTTGTGCCATGCTGCATAAAATCCATTGCATTCAATCATGCTGCATGGAATCCACTGCATTCAATCGGGATGCATTTTACCATGCTGCATTGATTACCCTTCATTCAATCAGGCTGCATGGAATCCACTGCATTCAATATGG
This sequence comes from Sus scrofa, assembly GCF_054392235.1. NCBI lineage: Eukaryota > Metazoa > Chordata > Mammalia > Artiodactyla > Suidae > Sus > Sus scrofa. Next base: position 3,579,459 of record NC_139397.1, read on the forward strand.
ATGCATTTTACCACTCTGCATGGATTACACTGCATTTAATCACGCTGCATGTAATCCATGGAATTTTAATCGGGATTCATTTTACTAAGCTGTATGGAATCGACTGCACTTAATCACGCTCGATGGAATCCACTGCATTCAATCGGGATGAATTTTACCACGTTGCATGCAGTTCACTGCATTCAATCACGCTGCATGGAATCCACTGCATTCAATCGGGATGCATTTTACCATGCTGCGTGGTTTTCACTGCATTCAATCACAATGCATGGAATCCACTGCATTCCATCGGGATGCTTTGGGCCATGCTGCATAAAATCCACTGCATTCAATCATGCTGCATGGAATCCACTGCATTCCATCATGCTGCATAAAATCCACTGCATTCAATATGGTTACATTTCTTCACACTGCATGTAATACACTGCATTCAATCACACTGAATGGAATCCACTGCATTCAATCGGGATGCATTTTACCTCGCTGCATGGATTACACTGCATTCAATCACAATGCTTGGAATCCACTGCATTCAATCGGGATGCTTTGGGCCATGCTGCATAAAATCCACTGCATTCAATCTTGCTTTTTGAATCCACTGCATTCAGTAATGCTGCATAAAATCCTTGCATTCAATTGGGTTCCATTTCTTCACGCTGCATGGAATACACTGCACTCAATCACGCTGAATGGAATCCACTGCATTCTATCGGGATGCATTTTACCTCGCTGCATGGATTACACTGCATTCAATCACAATGCATGGAATCCACTGCATTCCATCGGGATGCTTTGGGCCATGCTGCAAAAACTCCACTGCATTCAATCGGGAGGCATTGGGCCTCGCTGCATGGACTCCACTGCATAAAAACTGGATCCATTGTGCCACAATGCATGGAATCCTCTGCATTCAACGACACTGCATGGACTCCACTGCATTCCATCGGGATGTTTTGGGCCATGCTGCATAAAATCTACTGCATTCAATTGGGATGCATTGGGCCTCGCTGCATGAACTCCACTGCATACAATCTGGAACCATTGCGCCAAAATGCATGGAATACTCTGCATTCAACGACGCTGCATGGAATCCACTGCATTCAATCGGGATGCTTTGGGCCATGCTGCATAAATCCATTGCATTCAATCATGCTGCATGGAATCCAGTGCATTCAATCATGCTGCATATAATCCACTGCATTCAATAGGGTTCCATTTCTTCACGCTGCATGGAATCCACTACATTCAATCACGCTGCATGGAATCCACTGCATTCTATCGGGATGCATTTTACCACGCTGCATAGATTACACCGCATTCAATCACAATGCATGGAATCCACTGCATTCAATCGGGATGCTTTGGGCCATGCTGCATAAAATCCACTGCATTCAATCGGGATGCATTGGGCCTCGCTGCATGGACTCCACTGCATTCAATCGGGATCCATTGTGCCACAATGCATGGAATTCTCTTCATTCAATAACGCTGCATCGAATCCACTGCATTCAATCGGAATCCATTGTGCCACAATGCATGGAATCCTCTGCATTCAATGACGCTGCATGGAATCCACTGCATTCCATCAGGATGCTTTGGGCCATGCTGCATAAAATCCACTGTATGCAATCATGCTGCATGGACTCCACTGCATTCAATCATGCTGCATAAAATCCACTGCATTCAATAGGGTTCCATTTCTTCACGCTGCATGGAATCCACTGCATTCAATCACGCTGCATGGAATCCACTGCATTCAACATGGATGAATTTTACCACGCTGCATTTAGTACATTGTATTCAATCACAATTCATGGAATCCATTGCATTCAATCGGGATGCTTTGGGCCATGCTGCATAAAATCCACTGCATTCAATCGGGATGCACTGGGCATCGCTGCATGGACTCCACTGCATACAATCAGGATCCATTGTGCCACAATGCATGGAATCCTCTGCATTCAATGACGCTGCATGGAATCCACTGCATTCAATCGGGATGCCTTGGGCCATGCTGCATAAAATCCATTGCATTCAATCATGCTGCATGGAATCCACTGCATTCAATCGGGATGCATTTTACCATGCTGCATTGATTACCCTTCATTCAATCAGGCTGCATGGAATCCACTGCATTCTATCGGGATGCTTTGGGCCATGCTGCATAAAATCCACTGCATTTAATCGAGATGCATTTGGCCACGCTGCATGGACTCCACTGCATAAAATCGGGATCCATTGCCCCAAAATGCAAGGAATCATCTGCATTCAATGACGCTGCATGGAATCCACTGCATTCCATCGGGATGCTTTGGTCCATGCTTCATAAAATCCACTGCATTCAACCATGCTGCATGGAATCCACTGCATTCAATCATGCTGCATAAAATCCACTGCATTCAATCGGGATGCATTGGGCCTCGCTACACGGAATAAACTGCATTCAATCAGGCTCCATGGAATCCACTGCATTCAATGGGGATGCATTCTACCATGCTGCATGGAGTTCACTGCATTCAATCACAATGCATGGAATCCACTGCATTCCATCGGGATGCTTTGGGCCATGCTGCATACAATCCACTGCATTCAATCGGGATGCATTGGGCCTCGCTGCATGGACTCCACTGCATACAATCGGGATCCATTGCGCCACAATGCATGGAATCGACTGCATTTAATCACGGTGCATGGAATCCACTGCATTCAATCGGGATGCATTTTACCACACTGCTTGGATTACACTGCATTCAATCGCAATGCATAGAATCCACTGCATTCAATATGGATGCATTTTACCACTCTGCATGGAATCCACTGCATTTAATCACGCTGCATGTAATCCATGGAATTTAATCGGGATTCATTTTACTAAGCTGTATGGAATCGACTGCATTTAATCACGCTGCATGGAATCCACTGCATTCAATCGGGATTCATTTTACAAGGCTGCATGGAGTACACTGCATTCAATCACAATGCATGGAATCCACTGCATTCAAACGGGATGCTTTGGGCCATGCTGCATAAAATCCACTGCATTCAATCATGCTGCATGGAATCCACTGCATTCAATCGGGATGCATTTTACAAGGCTGCATGGATTACATTTCATACACTCAAAATGCATGGAATCCACTGCGTTCTATAGGGATGCTTTGGGCCATACTGCATAAAATACACTGCATTCAATTTGCTGCATGGAATCCACTGCATTCAATCATGCTGAATAAAATCCACTGCATTCAATAGGGTTCCATTTCTTCACGCTGCATGGAATACACTGCATTCCATCAGGCTCCATGAAATCCACTGCATTCAATGGGGATGCATTCTACAATGCTGCATGGAGTTCACTGCATGCAATCACAATGCATGTAATCCACTGCATTCCATCGGGATGCTTTGGGCCATGCTGCATAAAATCCACTGCATTCACCCATGCTGCATGGAATCCACTGCATTCAATCATGCTGCATAAAATCCACTGCATTCAATCGGGATGCATTGGGCCTCGCTGCATGGAATACACTGCATTCAATCAGGCTGCATGGAATCCACTGCATTCAATGGGGATGCATTCTACAATGCTGCATGGAGTTCACTGCATTCAATCACAATGCATGGAATCCACTGCATTCAATCGGGATGCTTTGGGCCATGCTGCATAAAATCCACTGCATTCAACCATGCTGCATGGAATCCACTGCATTCAGTAATGCTGCATAAAATCCTTGCATTCAATTGGGTTCCATTTCTTCACGCTGCATGGAATACACTGCATTCAATCACGCTGCATGGAAACCACTGCATTCAATCGGTATGCATTTTACCTCGCTGCATGGATTACACTGCATTCAATCACAATGCATGGAATCCACTGCATTCCATCGGGATGCTTTGGGCCATGCTGCATAAACTCTACTGCATTCAATCGGGATGCATTGGGCCTCGCTGCATGGACTCCACTGCATAAAATCTGGATCCATTGCGCCACAATGCATGGAATCATCTGCATTCAATGACGCTGCATGGAATCCACTGCATTCAATTGGGATGCTTTGGGCCATGCTGCATAAAATCCATTGCATTCAATCATGCTTCATGGAATCCACTGCATTCAATCATGCTGCATAAAATCCACTGCATTCAATAGGGTCCCATTTCTTCACACTGCATGGAATCCACTACATTCAATCACGCTGCATGGAATCCACTGCATTCTATCGGGATGCATTTTACCACGCTGCATAGATTACACCGCATTCAATCACAATGCATGGAATCCACTGCATTCAATCGGGATGCTTTGGGCCATGCTGCATAAAATCCACTGCATTCAATCGGGATGCATTGGGCCTCGCTGCATGGACTCCACTGCATTCAATCGGGATCCATTGTGCCACAATGCATGGAATCCTCTGCATTCAATGACGCTGCATGGAATCCACTGCATTCCATCAGGATGCTTTGGGCCATGCTGCATAAAATCCACTGCATGCAATCATGCTGCATGGAATCCACTGCATTCAATCACGCTGCATAAAATCCACTGCATTCAATAGGGTTCCATTTCTTCATGCTGCATGGAATCCACTGCATTCAATCACGCTGCATGGAATCCACTGCATTCAACATGGATGAATTTTACCACGCTGCATTTAGTACAGTGTATTCAATCACAATTCATGGAATCCATTGCATTCAATCGGGATGCTTTGGGCCATGCTGAATAAAATCCACTGCATTCAATCGGGATGCACTGGGCATCGCTGCATGGACTCCACTGCATACAATCGGGATACATTGCGCCACAATGCATGGAATCCGATGCATTCAATGACGCTGCATGGAATCCACTGCATTCCATCGGGATGCTTTGGGCCATGCTGCATAAAATCCATTGCATTCAATCATGCTGCATGGAATCCACTGCATTCAATCATGCTGTATAAAATCCACTGCATTCAATGGGGTTCCATTTTTTCACGCTGCATGTTATACACTGCAATCATTCACGCTGCATGGAATCCACTGCATTCAATCAGGATGCATTTTACCTCGCTGCATGGATTACACTGCATTCAATCACAATGCATGGAATCCACTGCATTCCATCGTGATGCTTTGGGCCATGCTGCATAAAATCCACTGCATTCAATCGGGATGCATTGGGCCTCGCTGCATGGACTCCACTGCATACAATCGGTATCCATTGCGCCACAATGCATGGAATCCTCTGCATTCAACGACGCCGCATGGAATCCACTGCATTCAATCGGGAGGCTTTGGGCCATGCTGCATAAAATCCACTGCATTCAATCATGCTGCATAAAATCCACTGCATTCAATATGGTTCCATTTCTTCACGCTGCATGGAATCCAATGCATTCAATCAGGATGCATTTTACCACTCTGCATGGATTACACTTCATTCAATCACAATGCATGGAATCCACTGCATTCCATCCGGATGCTTTGGGCCATGCTGCATAAAATCCACTGCATTCTATCAGAGGCATTTTGCCTCGCTGCATAGACTCCACTGCATACAATCGGGATCCATTGCGCCAAAATGCATTGAATCTTCTGCATTCAATGTCGCTGCATGGAATCCACTGCATTCAATCGGGATGCTTTGGGCCATGCTGCATAAAATCCATTGCATTCAATCATGCTGCATGGAATCCTTTGCATTCAATCATGCTGCATAAAATCCACTGCATTCAATAGGGTTCCATTTCTTCGCGCTGCATGGAATCCACTATATTCAATCACGCTGCATGGAATCCACTGCATTCTATCGGGATGCATTTTACCACGCTGCATAGATTACACCGCATTCAATCACAATGCATGGAATCCACTGCATTCTGTCGGGATGCATTTTACCACACTGCTTGGATTACACTGCATTCAATCTCAATGCATAGAATCCACTGCATTCAATATGGATGCATTTTACCACTCTGCATGGAATGCACTGCATGTAATCACGCTGCATGTAATCCATGGAATTTAATCGGGATTCATTTTACTAAGCTGTATTGAATCGACTGCATTTAATCACGCTGCATGGAATCCACTGCATTCAATCGGGATTCATTTTACAAGGCTGCATGGAGTACACTGCATTCAATCACAATGCATGGAATCCACTGCATTCAAACGGGATGCTTTGGGCCATGCTGCATAAAATCCACTGCATTCAATAATGCTGCATGGAATCCACTGCATTCAATCGGGATGCATTTTTCCTCGTTGCATGGATTACACTGCATTCCATCACAATGCATGGAATCCACTGCATTCAATCGGGAAGCTTTGGGCCATGCTGCATACAATCCACTGCATTCAATCGGGATGCACTGGGCCTCGCTGCATGGACTCCACTGCATATAATCGGGATCTATTGCGCCACAATGCATGGAATACTCTGCATTCAATGACGCTGAATGGAATCCACTGCATTGAATCGTGAAGCTATGGGCCATGCTGCATAAAATCCACTGCATGCAATCATGCTGCATTGAATCCACTGCATTCAATCATGTTGCATAAAATCCACTGCATTCAATAGGGTTCCATTTCTTGACCCTGCATGGAATCCACTGCATTCAACCACGCTGCATGGAATCCACTGCATTCAATCGGGAAGCATTTTACCACTCTGCATGGATTACACTGCATTTATTCATGCTGCATGTAATCCATGGAATTTAATCGGGATTCATTTTACTATGCTGTATGGAATCGACTGCACTTAATCACGCTGGATGGAATCCACTGCATTCAATCGGGATGCATTTTACCACGTTGCATGCTGTTCACTGCATTCAATCACAATGCATGGAACCCACTGCATTCAATCGGGATGCTTTGGGCCATGCTGCATAAAATCCACTGCATTCAATCTTGCTTTTTGAATCCACTGCATTCAGTAATGCTGCATAAATCCTTGCATTCAATTGGGTTCCATTTCTTCACGCTGCATGGAATACACTGCATTCAATCACGCTGCATGGAATCCACTGCATTCAATCGGGATGCATTTTACCATGCTGCGTGGTTTTCACTGCATTCAATCACAATGCATGGAATCCACTGCATTCCATCGGGATGCTTTGGGCCATGCTGCATAAAATCCACTGCATTCAATCATGCTGCATGGAATCCACTGCATTCAATCATGCTGCATAAAATCCACTGCATTCAATAGGGTTCCATTTCTTCACGCTGCATGGAATAAACTGCATTCAATCACACTGAATGGAATCCACTGCATTCAATCGGGATGCATTTTACCTCGCTGCATGGATTACACTGCATTCAATCACAATGCTTGGAATCCACTGCATTCAATCGGGATGCTTTGGGCCATGCTGCATAAAATCCACTGCATTCAATCGGGATGCATTGGGCCACGCTGCATCGACTCCACTGCATTCAATCGGTATCCATTGCGCCACAATGCTAGGAATCCTCTGCATTCATTGACGCTGCATGGACTCCACTGCATTCAATCGGGATGCTTTGGGCCATGCTGCATAAAATCCGCTGCATTCAACCATGCTGCATGGAATCCATTTCATTCAATCATGCTCTATAAAATCCAATGCATTTAATAGGGTTCCATTACTTCACGCTGCATGGAATACACTACATTAAATCAGGATGCATGGAATCGACTGCATTCAATCAGGATGCATTATACCACGTTGCATGGATTACCCTACATTCAATCACAATGCATGGAATCCACTGCATTCAATCGGGATGCATTGGGCCATGCTGCATAAAATCCACTGCATTCAATCGGGATGCATTGGGCCTCGCTGCATAGACTCCACTGCATATAATCGGGATCCATTGCGCCACAATGCATGGAATACTCTGCATTCAATGACGCTGCATGGAATCCACTGCATTCCATCGGGATGCTTTGGGCCATGCTGCATAAAATCCACTGCATTCAATCATGCTGCATGGAATCCACTGCATTCAATCATGCTGCATAAAATCCACTGCATTCAATATGGTTACATTTCTTCACACTGCATGTAATACACTGCATTCAATCACACTGAATGGAATCCACTGCATTCAATCGGGATGCATTTTACCTCGCTGCATGGATTACACTGCATTCAATCACAATGCATGGAATCCACTGCATTCAATCGGGATGCTTTGGGCCATGCTGCATAAAATCCACTGCATTCAATCTTGCTTTTTGAATCCACTGCATTCAGTAATGCTGCATAAAATCCTTGCATTCAATTGGGTTCCATTTCTTCACGCTGCATGGAATACACTGCACTCAATCACGCTGAATGGAATCCACTGCATTCTATCGGGATGCATTTTACCTCGCTGCATGGATTACACTGCATTCAATCACAATGCATGGAATCCACTGCATTCCATCGGGATGCTTTGGGCCATGCTGCATAAACTCCACTGCATTCAATCGGGAGGCATTGGGCCTCGCTGCATGGACTCCACTGCATAAAATCTGGATCCATTGTGCCACAATGCATGGAATCCTCTGCATTCAACGACACTGCATGGAATCCACTGCATTCCATCGGGATGTTTTGGGCCATGCTGCATAAAATCTACTGCATTCAATCGGGATGCATTGGGCCTCGCTGCATGAACTCCACTGCATACAATCTGGAACCATTGCGCCAAAATGCATGGAATACTCTGCATTCAACGACGCTGCATGGAATCCACTGCATTCAATCGGGATGCTTTGGGCCATGCTGCATAAAATCCACTGCATGCAATCATGCTGCATGGAATCCACTGCATTCAATCATGCTGCATATAATCCACTGCATTCAATAGGGTTCCATTTCTTCACGCTGCATCAAATCCACTACATTCAATCACGCTGCATGGAATCCACTGCATTCTATCGGGATGCATTTTACCACGCTGCATAGATTACACCGCATTCAATCACAATGCATGGAATCCACTGCATTCAATCGGGATGATTTGGGCCATGCTGCATAAAATCCACTGCATTCAATCGGGATGCATTGGGCCTCGCTGCATGGACTCCACTGCATTCAATCGGGATCCATTGTGCCACAATGCATGGAATTCTCTTCATTCAATAACGCTGCATCGAATCCACTGCATTCAATCGGAATCCATTGTGCCACAATGCATGGAATCCTCTGCATTCAATGACACTGCATGGAATCCACTGCATTCCATCAGGATGCTTTGGGCCATGCTGCATAAAATCCACTGTATGCAATCATGCTGCATGGACTCCACTGCATTCAATCATGCTGCATAAAATCCACTGCATTCAATAGGGTTCCATTTCTTCACGCTGCATGGAATCCACTGCATTCAATCACGCTGCATGGAATCCACTGCATTCAACATGGATGAATTTTACCACGCTGCATTTAGTACATTGTATTCAATCACAATTCATGGAATCCATTGCATTCAATCGGGATGCTTTGGGCCATGCTGCATAAAATCCACTGCATTCAATCGGGATGCACTGGGCATCGCTGCATGGACTCCACTGCATACAATCGGGATCCATTGCGCCACAATGCATGGAATCCTCTGCATTCAATGACGCTGCATGGAATCCACTGCATTCAATCGGGATGCTTTGGGCCATGCTGCATAAAATCCATTGCATTCAATCATGCTGCATGGAATCCACTGCATTCAATCGGGATGCATTTTACCATGCTGCATTGATTACCCTTCATTCAATCAGGCTGCATGGAATCCACTGCATTCTATCGGGATGCTTTGGGCCATGCTGCATAAAATCCACTGCATTTAATCGGGATGCATTTGGCCACGCTGCATGGACTCCACTGCATAAAATCGGGATCCATTGCCCCAAAATGCAAGGAATCATCTGCATTCAATGACGCTGCATGGAATCCACTGCATTCCATCGGGATGCTTTGGGCCATGCTTCATAAAATCCACTGCATTCAACCATGCTGCATGGAATCCACTGCATTCAATCATGCTGCATAAAATCCACTGCATTCAATAGGGTTCCATTTCTTCACGCTGCATGGAATACACTGCATTAAATCAGGCTCCATGAAATCCACTGCATTCAATGGGGATGCATTCTACAATGCTGCATGGAGTTCACTGCATGCAATCACAATGCATGTAATCCACTGCATTCCATCGGGATGCTTTGGGCCATGCTGCATAAAATCCACTGCATTCACCCATTCTGCATGGAATCCACTGCATTCAATCATGCTGCATAAAATCCACTGCATTCAATCGGGATGCATTGGGCCTCGCTGCATGGAATACACTGCATTCAATCAGGCTGCATGGAATCCACTGCATTCAATGGGGATGCATTCTACAATGCTGCATGGAGTTCACTGCATTCAATCACAACGCATGTAATCCACTGCATTCCATCGGCATGCTTTGGGCCATGCTGCATAAAATCCACTGCATTCAATCGGGAGGCATTGGGCCTCGCTGCATGGACTCCACTGCATACAATCGGGATCCATTGCGCCACAATGCATGGAATCCTCTGCATTCAACGACGCTGCATGTAATCCACTGCATTCAATCGGGATGCTTTGGGCCATGCTGCATAAAATCCACTGCATTCAACCATGCTGCATGGAATCCACTGCATTCAATCGTGCTGCATAAAATCCACTGCATTCAATTGGGTTCCATTTCTTCACGCTGCATGGAATACACTGCATTCAATCACGCTGCATGGAAACCACTGCATTCAATCGGTATGCATTTTACCTCGCTGCATGGATTACACTGCATTCAATCACAATGCATGGAATCCACTGCATTCCATCGGGATGCTTTGGGCCATGCTGCATAAAATCCACTGCATTCAACCATGCTGCATGGAATCCACTGCATTCAGTAATGCTGCATAAAATCCTTGCATTCAATTGGGTTCCATTTCTTCACGCTGCATGGAATACACTGCATTCAATCACGCTGCATGGAAACCACTGCATTCAATCGGTATGCATTTTACCTCGCTGCATGGATTACACTGCATTCAATCACAATGCATGGAATCCACTGCATTCCATCGGGATGCTTTGGGCCATGCTGCATAAACTCTACTGCATTCAATCGGGATGCATTGGGCCTCGCTGCATGGACTCCACTGCATAAAATCTGGATCCATTGCGCCACAATGCATGGAATCATCTGCATTCAATGACGCTGCATGGAATCCACTGCATTCAATTGGGATGCTTTGGGCCATGCTGCATAAAATCCATTGCATTCAATCATGCTTCATGGAATCCACTGCATTCAATCATGCTGCATAAAATCCACTGCATTCAATAGGGTCCCATTTCTTCACACTGCATGGAATCCACTACATTCAATCACGCTGCATGGAATCCACTGCATTCTATCGGGATGCATTTTACCACGCTGCATAGATTACACCGCATTCAATCACAATGCATGGAATCCACTGCATTCAATCGGGATGCTTTGGGCCATGCTGCATAAAATCCACTGCATTCAATCGGGATGCATTGGGCCTCGCTGCATGGACTCCACTGCATTCAATCGGGATCCATTGTGCCACAATGCATGGAATCCTCTGCATTCAATGACGCTGCATGGAATCCACTGCATTCCATCAGGATGCTTTGGGCCATGCTGCATAAAATCCACTGCATGCAATCATGCTGCATGGAATCCACTGCATTCAATCACGCTGCATAAAATCCACTGCATTCAATAGGGTTTCATTTCTTCATGCTGCATGGAATCCACTGCATTCAATCACGCTGCATGGAATCCACTGCATTCAACATGGATGAATTTTACCACGCTGCATTTAGTACAGTGTATTCAATCACAATTCATGGAATCCATTGCATTCAATCGGGATGCTTTGGGCCATGCTGCATAAAATCCACTGCATTCAATCGGGATGCACTGGGCATCGCTGCATGGACTCCACTGCATACAATCGGGATACATTGCGCCACAATGCATGGAATCCGATGCATTCAATGACGCTGCATGGAATCCACTGCATTCAATCGGGATGCTTTGGGCCATGCTGAATAAAATCCATTGCATTCAATCATGCTGCATGGAATCCACTGCATTCAATCATGCTGTATAAAATCCACTGCATTCAATGGGGTTCCATTTTTTCACGCTGCATGTTATACACTGCAATCATTCACGCTGCATGGAATCCACTGCATTCAATCAGGATGCATTTTACCTCGCTGCATGGATTACACTGCATTCAATCACAATGCATGGAATCCACTGCATTCCATCGTGATGCTTTGGGCCATGCTGCATAAAATCCACTGCATTCAATCGGGATGCATTGGGCCTCGCTGCATGGACTCCACTGCATACAATCGGTATCCATTGCGCCACAATGCATGGAATCCTCTGCATTCAACAACGCTGCATGGAATCCACTGCATTCAATCGGGAGGCTTTGGGCCATGCTGCATAAAATCCACTGCATTCAATCATGCTGCATAAAATCCACTGCATTCAATATGGTTCCATTTCTTCACGCTGCATGGAATCCAATGCATTCAATCAGGATGCATTTTACCACTCTGCATGGATTACACTTCATTCAATCACAATGCATGGAATCCACTGCATTCCATCCGGATGCTTTGGGCCATGCTGCATAAAATCCACTGCATTCTATCAGAGGCATTTTGCCTCGCTGCATAGACTCCACTGCATACAATCGGGATCCATTGCGCCAAAATGCATTGAATCTTCTGCATTCAATGACGCTGCATGGAATCCACTGCATTCAATCGGGATGCTTTGGGCCATGCTGCATAAAATCCATTGCATTCAATCATGCTGCATGGAATCCTTTGCATTCAATCATGCTGCATAAAATCCACTGCATTCAATAGGGTTCCATTTCTTCGCGCTGCATGGAATCCACTATATTCAATCACGCTGCATGGAATCCACTGCATTCTATCGGGATGCATTTTACCACGCTGCATAGATTACACCGCATTCAATCACAATGCATGGAATCCACTGCATTCTATCGGGATGCATTTTACCACACTGCTTGGATTACACTGCATTCAATCTCAATGCATAGAATCCACTGCATTCAATATGGATGCATTTTACCACTCTGCATGGAATGCACTGCATGTAATCACGCTGCATGTAATCCATGGAATTTAATCGGGATTCATTTTACTAAGCTGTATTGAATCGACTGCATTTAATCACGCTGCATGGAATCCACTGCATTCAATCGGGATTCATTTTACAAGGCTGCATGGAGTACACTGCATTCAATCACAATGCATGGAATCCACTGCATTCAAACGGGATGCTTTGGGCCATGCTGCATAAAATCCACTGCATTCAATAATGCTGCATGGAATCCACTGCATTCAATCGGGATGCATTTTTCCTCGTTGCATGGATTACACTGCATTCCATCACAATGCATGTAATCCACTGCATTCAATCGGGAAGCTTTGGGCCATGCTGCATACAATCCACTGCATTCAATCGGGATGCACTGGGCCTCGCTGCATGGACTCCACTGCATATAATCGGGATCCATTGCGCCACAATGCATGGAATACTCTGCATTCAATGACGCTGAATGGAATCCACTGCATTGAATCGTGAAGCTATGGGCCATGCTGCATAAAATCCACTGCATGCAATCATGCTGCATTGAATCCACTGCATTCAATCATGTTGCATAAAATCCACTGCATTCAATAGGGTTCCATTTCTTGACCCTGCATGGAATCCACTGCATTCAACCACGCTGCATGGAATCCACTGCATTCAATCGGGAAGCATTTTACCACTCTGCATGGATTACACTGCATTTATTCATGCTGCATGTAATCCATGGAATTTAATCGGGATTCATTTTACTATGCTGTATGGAATCGACTGCACTTAATCACGCTGGATGGAATCCACTGCATTCAATCGGGATGCATTTTACCACGTTGCATGCTGTTCACTGCATTCAATCACAATGCATGGAACCCACTGCATTCAATCGGGATGCTTTGGGCCATGCTGCATAAAATCCACTGCATTCAATCTTGCTTTTTGAATCCACTGCATTCAGTAATGCTGCATAAATCCTTGCATTCAATTGGGTTCCATTTCTTCACGCTGCATGGAATACACTGCATTCAATCACGCTGCATGGAATCCACTGCATTCAATCGGGATGCATTTTACCATGCTGCGTGGTTTTCACTGCATTCAATCACAATGCATGGAATCCACTGCATTCCATCGGGATGCTTTGGGCCATGCTGCATAAAATCCACTGCATTCAATCATGCTGCATGGAATCCACTGCATTCAATCATGCTGCATAAAATCCACTGCATTCAATAGGGTTCCATTTCTTCACGCTGCATGGAATAAACTGCATTCAATCACACTGAATGGAATCCACTGCATTCAATCGGGATGCATTTTACCTCGCTGCATGGATTACACTGCATTCAATCACAATGCTTGGAATCCACTGCATTCAATCGGGATGCTTTGGGCCATGCTGCATAAAATCCACTGCATTCAATCGGGATGCATTGGGCCACGCTGCATCGACTCCACTGCATTCAATCGGTATCCATTGCTCCACAATGCAAGGAATCCTCTGCATTCATTGACGCTGCATGGACTCCACTGCATTCAATCGGGATGCTTTGGGCCATGCTGCATAAAATCCACTGCATTCAACCATGCTGCATGGAATCCATTTCATTCAATCATGCTCTATAAAATCCAATGCATTCAATAGGGTTCCATTACTTCACGCTGCATGGAATACACTACATTAAATCAGGATGCATGGAATCGACTGCATTCAATCAGGATGCATTATACCACGTTGCATGGATTACCCTACATTCAATCACAATGCATGGAATCCACTGCATTCAATCGGGATGCATTGGGCCATGCTGCATAAAATCCACTGCATTCAATCGGGATGCATTGGGCCTCGCTGCATAGACTCCACTGCATATAATCGGGATCCATTGCGCCACAATGCATGGAATACTCTGCATTCAATGACGCTGCATGGAATCCACTGCATTCCATCGGGAAGCTTTGGGCCATGCTGCATAAAATCCACTGCATTCAATCATGCTGCATGGAATCCACTGCATTCAATCGGGATGCATTTTACAAGGCTGCATGGATTACATTTCATACACTCAAAATGCATGGAATCCACTGCGTTCTATAGGTATGCTTTGGGCCATACTGTATAAAATACACTGCACTCAATTTGCTGCATGGAATCCACTGCATTCAATCATGCTGAATAAAATCCACTGCATTCAATAGGGTTCCATTTCTTCACGCTGCATGGAATCCAATGCATTCAATCAGGCTCCATGGAATCCACTGCATTCAATGGGGATGCATTCTACAATGCTGCATGGAGTTCACTGCATTCAATCACAATGCATGGAATCCACTGCATTCCATCGGGATGCATTTAACCTCGCTGCATGGATTACACTGCATTCAATCACAATGCTTGGAATCCACTGCATTCCATCGGGATGCTTTGGGCCATGCTGCATAAAATCCACTGCATTCAATCGGGATGCATTGGGCCACGCTGCATCGACTCCACTGCATTCAATCGGTATCCATTGCGCCACAATGCAAGGAATCCTCTGCATTCATTGACGCTGCATGGACTCCACTGCATTCAATCGGGATGCTTTGGGCCATGCTGCATAAAATCCACTGCATTCAACCATGCTGCATGGAATCCACTGCATTCAATCATGCTGCATAAAATCCACAGCATTCCATCGGGATGCATTGGGCCTCGCTGCATGGAATACACTGCATTCAATCACGCTGCATGAATTCCACTGCATTCAATGGGGATGCATTCTACAATGCTGCATGGAGTTCACTGCATTCAATCACAATGCATGGAATCCACTGCATTCCATCGGGATGCTTTGGGCCATGCTGCATAAAATCCATTGCATTCAATCATGCTGCATGGAATCCACTGCATTCAATCATGCTGCATAAAATCCACTGCATTCAATAGGGTTCCATTTCTTCACGCTGCATGGAATCCACTACATTCAATCACGCTGCATGGAATCCACTGCATTCAACATGGATGCATTTTACCACGCTGCATATATTACACCGCATTCAATCACAATGCATGGAATCCACTGCATTCCATCGGGATGCTTTGGGCCATGCTGCATAAAATCCACTGCATTCAATCGGGATGCATTGGGCCTCGCTGCATGGACTCCACTGCATACAATCGGGATCCATTGCGCCACAATGCATGGAATCCTCTGCATTCAACGACGCTGCATGGAATCCACTGCATTCAATCGGGAGGCTTTGGGCCATGCTGCATAAAATCCACTGCATTCAATCATGCTGCATAAAATCCACTGCATTCAATATGGTTCCATTTCTTCACGCTGCATGGAATCCAATGCATTCAATCAGGATGCATTTTACCACTCTGCATGGATTACACTTCATTCAATCACAATGCATGGAATCCACTGCATTCCATCGGGATGCTTTGGGCCATGCTGCATAAAATCGACTGCATTCAATCAGATGCATTTTGCCTCGCTGCATAGACTCCACTGCATTCAATCGGGATCCATTATGCCACAATGCATGGAATCCTCTGCATTCAATGACGCTGCATGGAATCCACTGCATTCCATCAGGATGCTTTGGGCCATGCTGCATAAAATCCACTGCATGCAATCATGCTGCATGGAATCCACTGCATTCAATCACGCTGCATAAAATCCACTGCATTCAATAGGGTTCCATTTCTTCATGCTGCATGGAATCCACTGCATTCAATCACGCTGCATGGAATCCACTGCATTCAACATGGATGAATTTTACCACGCTGCATTTAGTACAGTGTATTCAATCACAATTCATGGAATCCATTGCATTCAATCGGGATGCTTTGGGCCATGCTGCATAAAATCCACTGCATTCAATCGGGATGCACTGGGCATCGCTGCATGGACTCCACTGCATACAATCGGGATACATTGCGCCACAATGCATGGAATCCGATGCATTCAATGACGCTGCATGGAATCCACTGCATTCAATCGGGATGCTTTGGGCCATGCTGAATAAAATCCATTGCATTCAATCATGCTGCATGGAATCCACTGCATTCAATCATGCTGTATAAAATCCACTGCATTCAATGGGGTTCCATTTTTTCACGCTGCATGTTATACACTGCAATCATTCACGCTGCATGGAATCCACTGAATTCAATCAGGATGCATTTTACCTCGCTGCATGGATTACACTGCATTCAATCACAATGCATGGAATCCACTGCATTCCATCGTGATGCTTTGGGCCATGCTGCATAAAATCCACTGCATTCAATCGGGATGCATTGGGCCTCGCTGCATGGACTCCACTGCATACAATCGGTATCCATTGCGCCACAATGCATGGAATCCTCTGCATTCAACGACGCTGCATGGAATCCACTGCATTCAATCGGGAGGCTTTGGGCCATGCTGCATAAAATCCACTGCATTCAATCATGCTGCATAAAATCCACTGCATTCAATATGGTTCCATTTCTTCACGCTGCATGGAATCCAATGCATTCAATCAGGATGCATTTTACCACTCTGCATGGATTACACTTCATTCAATCACAATGCATGGAATCCACTGCATTCCATCGGGATGCTTTGGGCCAGGCTGCATAAAATCCACTGCATTCTATCAGAGGCATTTTGCCTCGCTGCATAGACTCCACTGCATACAATCGGGATCCATTGCGCCAAAATGCATTGAATCTTCTGCATTCAATGACGCTGCATGGAATCCACTGCATTCAATCGGGATGCTTTGGGCCATGCTGCATAAAATCCATTGCATTCAATCATGCTGCATGGAATCCTTTGCATTCAATCATGCTGCATAAAATCCACTACATTCAATAGGGTTCCATTTCTTCGCGCTGCATGGAATCCACTATATTCAATCACGCTGCATGGAATCCACTGCATTCTATCGGGATGCATTTTACCACGCTGCATAGATTACACCGCATTCAATCACAATGCATGGTATCCACTGCATTCTATCGGGATGCATTTTACCACACTGCTTGGATTACACTGCATTCAATCTCAATGCATAGAATCCACTGCATTCAATATGGATGCATTTTACCACTCTGCATGGAATGCACTGCATGTAATCACGCTGCATGTAATCCATGGAATTTAATCGGGATTCATTTTACTAAGCTGTATTGAATCGACTGCATTTAATCACGCTGCATGGAATCCACTGCATTCAATCGGGATTCATTTTACAAGGCTGCATGGAGTACACTGCATTCAATCACAATGCATGGAATCCACTGCATTCAAACGGGATGCTTTGGGCCATGCTGCATAAAATCCACTGCATTCAATAATGCTGCATGGAATCCACTGCATTCAATCGGGATGCATTTTTCCTCGTTGCATGGATTACACTGCATTCCATCACAATGCATGGAATCCACTGCATTCAATCGGGAAGCTTTGGGCCATGCTGCATACAATCCACTGCATTCAATCGGGATGCACTGGGCCTCGCTGCATGGACTCCACTGCATATAATCGGGATCTATTGCGCCACAATGCATGGAATACTCTGCATTCAATGACGCTGAATGGAATCCACTGCATTGAATCGTGAAGCTATGGGCCATGCTGCATAAAATCCACTGCATGCAATCATGCTGCATTGAATCCACTGCATTCAATCATGTTGCATAAAATCCACTGCATTCAATAGGGTTCCATTTCTTGACCCTGCATGGAATCCACTGCATTCAACCACGCTGCATGGAATCCACTGCATTCAATCGGGAAGCATTTTACCACTCTGCATGGATTACACTGCATTTATTCATGCTGCATGTAATCCATGGAATTTAATCGGGATTCATTTTACTATGCTGTATGGAATCGACTGCACTTAATCACGCTGGATGGAATCCACTGCATTCAATCGGGATGCATTTTACCACGTTGCATGCTGTTCACTGCATTCAATCACAATGCATGGAACCCACTGCATTCAATCGGGATGCTTTGGGCCATGCTGCATAAAATCCACTGCATTCAATCTTGCTTTTTGAATCCACTGCATTCAGTAATGCTGCATAAATCCTTGCATTCAATTGGGTTCCATTTCTTCACGCTGCATGGAATACACTGCATTCAATCACGCTGCATGGAATCCACTGCATTCAATCGGGATGCATTTTACCATGCTGCGTGGTTTTCACTGCATTCAATCACAATGCATGGAATCCACTGCATTCCATCGGGATGCTTTGGGCCATGCTGCATAAAATCCACTGCATTCAATCATGCTGCATGGAATCCACTGCATTCAATCATGCTGCATAAAATCCACTGCATTCAATAGGGTTCCATTTCTTCACGCTGCATGGAATAAACTGCATTCAATCACACTGAATGGAATCCACTGCATTCAATCGGGATGCATTTTACCTCGTTGCATGGATTACACTGCATTCAATCACAATGCTTGGAATCCACTGCATTCAATCGGGATGCTTTGGGCCATGCTGCATAAAATCCACTGCATTCACTCGGGATGCATTGGGCCACGCTGCATCGACTCCACTGCATTCAATCGGTATCCATTGCGCCACAATGCAAGGAATCCTCTGCATTCATTGACGCTGCATGGACTCCACTGCATTCAATCGGGATGCTTTGGGCCATGCTGCATAAAATCCACTGCATTCAACCATGCTGCATGGAATCCATTTCATTCAATCATGCTCTATAAAATCCAATGCATTCAATAGGGTTCCATTACTTCACGCTGCATGGAATACACTACATTAAATCAGGATGCATGGAATCGACTGCATTCAATCAGGATGCATTATACCACGTTGCATGGATTACCCTACATTCAATCACAATGCATGGAATCCACTGCATTCAATCGGGATGCATTGGGCCATGCTGCATAAAATCCACTGCATTCAATCGGGATGCATTGGGCCTCGCTGCATAGACTCCACTGCATATAATCGGGATCCATTGCGCCACAATGCATGGAATACTCTGCATTCAATGACGCTGCATGGAATCCACTGCATTCCATCGGGAAGCTTTGGGCCATGCTGCATAAAATCCACTGCATTCAATCATGCTGCATGGAATCCACTGCATTCAATCGGGATGCATTTTACAAGGCTGCATGGATTACATTTCATACACTCAAAATGCATGGAATCCACTGCGTTCTATAGGTATGCTTTGGGCCATACTGTATAAAATACACTGCACTCAATTTGCTGCATGGAATCCACTGCATTCAATCATGCTGAATAAAATCCACTGCATTCAATAGGGTTCCATTTCTTCACGCTGCATGGAATCCAATGCATTCAATCAGGCTGCATGGAATCCACTGCATTCAATGGGGATGCATTCTACAATGCTGCATGGAGTTCACTGAATTCAAACACATCGCATGTAATCCACTGCATTCCATCGGCATGCTTTGGGCCATGCTGCATACAATCCACTGCATTCAATCGGGATGCATTGGGCCTCGCTGCATGGACTCCACTGCATACAATCGGGATCCATTGCGCCAAAATGCATGGAATCCTCTGCATTCATTGACGCTGCATGGACTCCACTGCATTCAATCGGGATGCTTTGGGCCATGCTGCATAAAATCCACTGCATTCAACCATGCTGCATGGAATCAACTGCATTCAATCATGCTGCATAAAATACACTGCAATCCATCGGGATGCATTGGGCCTCGCTGCATGGAATACACTGCATTCAATCACGCTGCATGGAATCCACTGCATTCAATGGGGGTGCATTCTACAATGCTGCATGGAGTTCACTGCATTCAATCACAATGCATGGAATCCACTGCATTCCATCGGGATGCATTGGGCCTCGCTGCATGGACTCCACTGCATACAATCGGGATCCATTGCACCAAAATGCATGGAATCCTCCGCATGCAATGACGCTGCATGGACTCCACTGCATTACATCGGGATGCTTTGGGCCATGCTGCATAAAATCCATTGAATTCAATCATGCTGCATGGAATCCACTGCATTCAATCATGCTGTATAAAATCCACTGCATTCAATAGGGTTCCATTTCTTCACGTGGCATCGAATCCACTGCATTCAATCACGCTGCATGGAATCCACTGCATTCAATCGGGATGCATTGGGCCTCGCTGCATGGACTCCACTGCATACAATCGGGATCCATTGCACCAAAATGCATGGAATCCTCCGCATGCAACGACGCTGCATGGAATCCACTGCATTCAATCGGGATGCATTTTACCACACTGCTTGGATTACACTGCATTCAATCGCAATGCATAGAATCCACTGCATTCAATATGGATGCATTTTACCACTCTGCATGGAATCCACTGCATTTAATCACGCTGCATGTAATCCATGGATTTTAATCGGGATTCATTTTACTAAGCTGTATGGAATCGACTGCATTTAATCACGCTGCATGGAATCCACTGCATTCAATCGGGATTCATTTTACAAGGCTGCATGGAGTACACTGCATTCAATCACAATGCATGGAATCCACTGCATTCAAACGGGATGCTTTGGGCCATGCTGCATAAAATCCACTGCATTCAATCATGCTGCATGGAATCCACTGCATTCAATCGGGATGCATTTTACAAGGCTGCATGGATTACATTTCATACACTCAAAATGCATGGAATCCACTGCGTTCTATAGGGATGCTTTGGGCCATACTGCATAAAATACACTGCATTCAATTTGCTGCATGGAATCCACTGCATTCAATCATGCTGAATAAAATCCACTGCATTCAATAGGGTTCCATTTCTTCACGCTGCATGGAATACACTGCATTCAATCAGGCTCCATGAAATCCACTGCATTCAATGGGGATGCATTCTACAATGCTGCATGGAGTTCACTGCATGCAATCACAATGCATGTAATCCACTGCATTCCATCGGGATGCTTTAGGCCTTGCTTCATAAAATCCACTGCATTCACCCATGCTGCATGGAATCCACTGCATTCAATCATGCTGCATAAAATCCACTGCATTCAATCGGGATGCATTGGGCCTCGCTGCATGGAATACACTGCATTCAATCAGGCTCCATGGAATCCACTGCATTCAATGGGGATGCATTCTACAATGCTGCATGGAGTTCACTGCATTCAATCACAATGCATGGAATCCACTGCATTCCATCGGGATGCTTTGGGCCATGCTGCATACAATCCACTGCATTCAATCGGGATGCATTGGGCCTCGCTGCATGGACTCCACTGCATACAATCGGGATCCATTGCGCCAAAATGCATGGAATACTCTGCATTCATTGACGCTGCATGGACTCCACTGCATTCAATCGGGATGCTTTGGGCCATGCTGCATAAAATCCACTGCATTCAACCATGCTGCATGGAATCAACTGCATTCAATCATGCTGCATAAAATTCACTGCATTCCATCGGGATGCATTGGGCCTCGCTGCATGGAATACACTGCATTCAATCACGCTGCATGGAATCCACTGCATTCAATGGGGGTGCATTCTACAATGCTGCATGGAGTTCACTGCATTCAATCACAATGCATGGAATCCACTGCATTCCATCGGGATGCTTTGGGCCATGCTGCATACAATCCACTGCATTCAATCGGGATGCATTGGGCCTCGCTGCATGGACTCCACTGCATACAATCGGGATCCATTGCACCAAAATGCATGGAATCCTCCGCATGCAACGACGCTGCATGGACTCCACTGCATTCAATCGGGATGCATTTTTCCTCGCTACATGGAGTGAACTGCATTCAATCATGCTGCATAAAATCCACTGCATTCCATCGGGATGTTTTGGGCCATGCTACATAAAATCCACTGCATTCAACCATGCTGCCTGGAATCCACTGCATTCAATCATGCTGCATAATATCCACTGCATTCAATCGGGATGCATTGGGCCTCGCTGCATGGAATAAACTGCATTCAATCAGGCTCCATGGAATCCACTGCATTGAATGGGGATGCATTCTACAATGCTGCATGGAATTCACTGCATTCAATCACAATGCTTGGAATCCACTGCATTCCAACGGGATGCTTTGGGCCATGCTGCATAAAATCCACTGTATTCAATCGGGATGCATTGGGCCTCGCTGCATGGACTCCACTGCATACAATCGGGATCCATTGCGCCACAATGCATGGAATACTCTGCATTCAATCACGCTGCATGGAATCCACTGCATTCAATCGGGATGCTTTGGGCCATGCTGCATAAAATCCACTGCATGCAATCATGCTGCATGGAATCCACTGCATTCAATCATGCTGCATAAAATCCACTGCATTCAATAGGGTTCCATTTCTTCTTCACGCTGCCTGGAATCCACTGCATTCAATCACACTGCATGGAATCCACTGCATTCAATCGGGATGCATTTTACCACACTGCTTGGATTACACTGCATTCAATCGCAATGCATAGAATCCACTGCATTCAATATGGATGCATTTTACCACTCTGCATGGAATCCACTGCATTTAATCACGCTGCATGTAATCCATGGAATTTAATCGGGATTCGTTTTACTAAGCTGTATGGAATCGACTGCATTTAATCACGCTGCATGGAATCCACTGCATTCAATCGGGATTCATTTTACAAGGCTGCATGGAGTACACTGCATTCAATCACAATGCATGGAATCCACTGCATTCAAACGGGATGCTTTGGGCCATGCTGCATAAAATCCACTGCATTCAATCATGCTGCATGGAATCCACTGCATTCAATCGGGATGCATTTTACAAGGCTGCATGGATTACATTTCATACACTCAAAATGCATGGAATCCACTGCGTTCTATAGGGATGCTTTGGGCCATACTGCATAAAATACACTGCATTCAATTTGCTGCATGGAATCCACTGCATTCAATCATGCTGAATAAAATCCACTGCATTCAATAGGGTTCCATTTCTTCACGCTGCATGGAATACACTGCATTCAATCAGGCTCCATGAAATCCACTGCATTCAATGGGGATGCATTCTACAATGCTGCATGGAGTTCACTGCATGCAATCACAATGCATGTAATCCACTGCATTCCATCGGGATGCTTTGGGCCATGCTGCATAAAATCCACTGCATTCACCCATGCTGCATGGAATCCACTGCATTCAATCATGCTGCATAAAATCCACTGCATTCAATCGGGATGCATTGGGCCTCGCTGCATGGAATAAACTGCAGTCAATCAGGCTGCATGGAATCCACTGCATTCAATGGGGATGCATTCTACCATGCTGCATGGAGTTCACTGAATTCAAACACATCGCATGTAATCCACTGCATTCCATCGGCATGCTTTGGGCCATGCTGCATAAAATCCACTGCATTCAATCGGGATGCATTGGGCCTCGCTGCATGGACTCCACTGCATACAATCGGGATCCATTGCGCCAAAATGCATGGAATACTCTGCATTCATTGACGCTGCATGGACTCCACTGCATTCAATCGGGATGCTTTGGGCCATGCTGCATAAAATCCACTGCATTCAACCATGCTGCATGGAATCAACTGCATTCAATCATGCTGCATAAAATACACTGCAATCCATCGGGATGCATTGGGCCTCGCTGCATGGAATACACTGCATTCAATCACGCTGCATGGAATCCACTGCATTCAATGGGGGTGCATTCTACAATGCTGCATGGAGTTCACTGCATTCAATCACAATGCATGGAATCCACTGCATTCCATCGGGATGCTTTGGGCCATGCTGCATAAAATCCACTGCATTCCATCGGGATGCATTGGGCCTCGCTGCATGGACTCCACTGCATACAATCGGGATCCATTGCACCAAAATGCATGGAATCCTCCGCATGCAACGACGCTGCATGGACTCCACTGCATTCCATCGGGATGCTTTGGGCCATGCTGCATAAAATCCATTGAATTCAATCATGCTGCATGGAATCCACTGCATTCAATCATGCTGTATAAAATCCACTGCATTCAATAGGGTTCCATTTCTTCTTCACGCTGCCTGGAATCCACTGCATTCAATCACACTGCATGGAATCCACTGCATTCAATCGGGATGCATTTTACCACACTGCTTGGATTACACTGCATTCAATCGCAATGCATAGAATCCACTGCATTCAATATGGATGCATTTTACCACTCTGCATGGAATCCACTGCATTTAATCACGCTGCATGTAATCCATGGAATTTAATCGGGATTCGTTTTACTAAGCTGTATGGAATCGACTGCATTTAATCACGCTGCATGGAATCCACTGCATTCAATCGGGATTCATTTTACAAGGCTGCATGGAGTACACTGCATTCAATCACAATGCATGGAATCCACTGCATTCAAACGGGATGCTTTGGGCCATGCTGCATAAAATCCACTGCATTCAATCATGCTGCATGGAATCCACTGCATTCAATCGGGATGCATTTTACAAGGCTGCATGGATTACATTTCATACACTCAAAATGCATGGAATCCACTGCGTTCTATAGGGATGCTTTGGGCCATACTGCATAAAATACACTGCATTCAATTTGCTGCATGGAATCCACTGCATTCAATCATGCTGAATAAAATCCACTGCATTCAATAGGGTTCCATTTCTTCACGCTGCATGGAATACACTGCATTCAATCAGGCTCCATGAAATCCACTGCATTCAATGGGGATGCATTCTACAATGCTGCATGGAGTTCACTGCATGCAATCACAATGCATGTAATCCACTGCATTCCATCGGGATGCTTTGGGCCATGCTGCATAAAATCCACTGCATTCACCCATGCTGCATGGAATCCACTGCATTCAATCATGCTGCATAAAATCCACTGCATTCAATCGGGATGCATTGGGCCTCGCTGCATGGAATACACTGCATTCAATCAGGCTGCATGGAATCCACTGCATTCAATGGGGATGCATTCTACAATGCTGCATGGAGTTCACTGAATTCAAACACATCGCATGTAATCCACTGCATTCCATCGGCATGCTTTGGGCCATGCTGCATAAAATCCACTGCATTCAATCGGGATGCATTGGGCCTCGCTGCATGGACTCCACTGCATACAATCGGGATCCATTGCGCCAAAATGCATGGAATACTCTGCATTCATTGACGCTGCATGGACTCCACTGCATTCAATCGGGATGCTTTGGGCCATGCTGCATAAAATCCACTGCATTCAACCATGCTGCATGGAATCAACTGCATTCAATCATGCTGCATAAAATACACTGCAATCCATCGGGATGCATTGGGCCTCGCTGCATGGAATACACTGCATTCAATCACGCTGCATGGAATCCACTGCATTCAATGGGGGTGCATTCTACAATGCTGCATGGAGTTCACTGCATTCAATCACAATGCATGGAATCCACTGCATTCCATCGGGATGCTTTGGGCCATGCTGCATAAAATCCACTGCATTCCATCGGGATGCATTGGGCCTCGCTGCATGGACTCCACTGCATACAATCGGGATCCATTGCACCAAAATGCATGGAATCCTCCGCATGCAATGACGCTGCATGGACTCCACTGCATTCCATCGGGATGCTTTGGGCCATGCTGCATAAAATCCATTGAATTCAATCATGCTGCATGGAATCCACTGCATTCAATCATGCTGTATAAAATCCACTGCATTCAATAGGGTTCCATTTCTTCACGTGGCATCGAATCCACTGCATTCAATCACGCTGCATGGAATCCACTGCATTCAATCGGGATGCATTTTTCCTCGCTGCATGGAGTACACTGCATTCAATCATGCTGCATAAAATCCACTGCATTCCATCGGGATGCTTTGGGCCATGCTGCATAAAATCCACTGCATTCAACCATGCTGCCTGGAATCCACTGCATTCAATCATGCTGCATAATATCCACTGCATTCAATCGGGATGCATTGGGCCTCGCTGCATGGAATAAACTGCAGTCAATCAGGCTGCATGGAATCCACTGCATTCAATGGGGATGCATTCTACCATGCTGCATGGAGTTCACTGCATTCAATCACAATGCATGGAATCCACTGCATTCCATCGGGATGCTTTGGGCCATGCTGCATAAAATCCACTGCATTCAATCGGGATGCATTGGGCCTCGCTGCATGGACTCCACTGCATACAATCGGGATCCATTGCGCCACAATGCATGGAATACTCTGCATTCCATCACGCTGCATGGAATCCACTGCATTCAATCGGGATGCTTTGGGCCATGCTGCATAAAATCCACTGCATGCAATCATGCTGCATGGAATCCACTGCATTCAATCATGCTGCATAAAATCCACTGCATTCAATAGGGTTCCATTTCTTCTTCACGCTGCCTGGAATCCACTGCATTCAATCACACTGCATGGAATCCACTGCATTCAATCGGGATGCATTTTACCACACTGCTTGGATTACACTGCATTCAATCGCAATGCATAGAATCCACTGCATTCAATATGGATGCATTTTACCACTCTGCATGGAATCCACTGCATTTAATCACGCTGCATGTAATCCATGGAATTTAATCGGGATTCATTTTACTAAGCTGTATGGAATCGACTGCATTTAATCACGCTGCATGGAATCCACTGCATTCAATCGGGATTCATTTTACAAAGCTGCATGGAGTACACTGCATTCAATCACAATGCATGGAATCCACTGCATTCAAACGGGATGCTTTGGGCCATGCTGCATAAAAGACACTGCATTCAATCATGCTGCATAAAATCCACTGCATTCAATCATGCTGCATGGAATCCACTGCATTCAATCATGCAGCATAAAATCTGCTGCATTCCATAGGGTTCCATTTCTTCATGCTGCATGGAATACACTGCATTCAATCAGGCTGCATGGAATCCACTGCATTCAATCGGGATGCATTTTTCCTCGTTGCATGGACTACACTGCATTCCATCACAATGCATGGAATCCACTGCATTCAATCGGGAAGCTTTGGGCCATGCTGCATACAATCCACTGCATTCAATCGGGATGCACTGGGCCTCGCTGCATGGACTCCACTGCATATAATCGGGATCCATTGCGCCACAATGCATGGAATACTCTGCATTCAATGACGCTGAATGGAATCCACTGCATTGAATCTTGAAGATATGGGCCATGCTGCATAAAATCCACTGCATGCAATCATGCTGCATTGAATCCACTGCATTCAATCATGCTGCATAAAATCCACTGCATTCAATAGGGTTCCATTACTGCGCCCTGCACGGAATCCACTGCATTCAACCACGCTGCATGGAATCCACTGCATTCAATCGGGATGCATTTTACCACTCTGCATGGATTACACTGCATTTAATCACGCTGCATGTAATCCATGGAATTTAATCGGGATTCATTTTACTAAGCTGTATGGAATCGACTGCACTTAATCACGCTGCATGGAATCCACTGCATTCAATCGGGATGCATTTTACCACGTTGCATGCAGTTCACTGCATTCAATCACAATGCATGGAATCCACTGCATTCAATCGGGATGCTTTGGGCCATGCTGCATAAACTCCACTGCATTCAATCTTGCTTTTTGAATCCACTGCATTCAGTAATGCTGCATAAAATCCTTGCATTCAATTGGGTTCCATTTCTTCACGCTGCATGGAATACACTGCATTCAATCACGCTGCATGGAAACCACTGCATTCAATCGGGATGCATTTTTCCTCGCTGCATGGAGTACACTGCATTCAATCATGCTGCATAAAATCCACTGCATTCCATCGGGATGCTTTGGGCCATGCTGCATAAAATCCACTGCATTCAACCATGCTGCATGGAATCCACTGCATTCAATCATGCTGCATAAAATCCACTGCATTCAATCGGGATGCATTGGGCCTCGCTGCACGGAATAAACTGCATTCAATCAGGCTCCATGGAATCCACTGCATTCAATGGGGATGCATTCTACCATGCTGCATGGAGTTCACTGCATTCAATCACAATGCATGGAATCCACTGCATTCCATCGGGATGCTTTGGGCCATGCTACATAAAATCCACTGCATTCAATCGGGATGCATTGGGCCTCGCTGCATGGACTCCACTGCATACAATCGGGATCCATTGCGCCAAAATGCATGGAATCGACTGCATTTAATCACGGTGCATGGAATCCACTGCATTCAATCGGGATGCATTTTACCACACTGCTTGGATTACACTGCATTCAATCGCAATGCATAGAATCCACTGCATTCAATATGGATGCATTTTACCACTCTGCATGGAATCCACTGCATTTAATCACGCTGCATGTAATCCATGGAATTTAATCGGGATTCATTTTACTAAGCTGTATGGAATCGACTGCATTTAATCACGCTGTATGGAATCCACTGCATTCAATCGGGATTCATTTTACAAGGCTGCATGGAGTACACTGCATTCAATCACAATGCATGGAATCCACTGCATTCAAACGGGATGCTTTGGGCCATGCTGCATAAAATCCACTGCATTCAATCATGCTGCATGGAATCCACTGCATTCAATCGGGATGCATTTTACAAGGCTGCATGGATTACATTTCATACACTCAAAATGCATGGAATCCACTGCGTTCTATAGGGATGCTTTGGGCCATACTGCATAAAATACACTGCATTCAATTTGCTGCATGGAATCCACTGCATTCAATCATGCTGAATAAAATCCACTGCATTCAATAGGGTTCCATTTCTTCACGCTGCATGGAATACACTGCATTCAATCAGGCTCCATGAAATCCACTGCATTCAATGGGGATGCATTCTACAATGCTGCATGGAGTTCACTGCATGCAATCACAATGCATGTAATCCACTGCATTCCATCGGGATGCTTTGGGCCATGCTGCATAAAATCCACTGCATTCACCCATGCTGCATGGAATCCACTGCATTCAATCATGCTGCATAAAATCCACTGCATTCAATCGGGATGCATTGGGCCTCGCTGCATGGAATACACTGCATTCAATCAGGCTGCATGGAATCCACTGCATTCAATGGGGATGCATTCTACAATGCTGCATGGAGTTCACTGCATTCAATCACAACGCATGTAATCCACTGCATTCCATCGGCATGCTTTGGGCCATGCTGCATACAATCCACTGCATTCAATCGGGATGCATTGGGCCTCGCTGCATGGACTCCACTGCATACAATCGGGATCCATTGCGCCAAAATGCATGGAATACTCTGCATTCATTGACGCTGCATGGACTCCACTGCATTCAATCGGGATGCTTTGGGCCATGCTGCATAAAATCCACTGCATTCAACCATGCTGCATGGAATCAACTGCATTCAATCATGCTGCATAAAATTCACTGCATTCCATCGGGATGCATTGGGCCTCGCTGCATGGAATACACTGCATTCAATCACGCTGCATGGAATCCACTGCATTCAATGGGGGTGCATTCTACAATGCTGCATGGAGTTCACTGCATTCAATCACAATGCATGGAATCCACTGCATTCCATCGGGATGCTTTGGGCCATGCTGCATACAATCCACTGCATTCAATCGGGATGCATTGGGCCTCGCTGCATGGACTCCACTGCATACAATCGGGATCCATTGCGCCAAAATGCATGGAATCGACTGCATTTAATCACGGTGCATGGAATCCACTGCATTCAATCGGGATGCATTTTACCACACTGCTTGGATTACACTGCATTCAATCGCAATGCATAGAATCCACTGCATTCAATATGGATGCATTTTACCACTCTGCATGGAATCCACTGCATTTAATCACGCTGCATGTAATCCATGGAATTTAATCGGGATTCATTTTACTAAGCTGTATGGAATCGACTGCATTTAATCACGCTGCATGGAATCCACTGCATTCAATCGGGATTCATTTTACAAGGCTGCATGGAGTACACTGCATTCAATCACAATGCATGGAATCCACTGCATTCAAACGGGATGCTTTGGGCCATGCTGCATAAAATCCACTGCATTCAATCATGCTGCATGGAATCCACTGCATTCAATCGGGATGCATTTTACAAGGCTGCATGGATTACATTTCATACACTCAAAATGCATGGAATCCACTGCGTTCTATAGGGATGCTTTGGGCCATACTGCATAAAATACACTGCATTCAATTTGCTGCATGGAATCCACTGCATTCAATCATGCTGAATAAAATCCACTGCATTCAATAGGGTTCCATTTCTTCACGCTGCATGGAATACACTGCATTCAATCAGGCTCCATGAAATCCACTGCATTCAATGGGGATGCATTCTACAATGCTGCATGGAGTTCACTGCATGCAATCACAATGCATGTAATCCACTGCATTCCATCGGGATGCTTTGGGCCATGCTGCATAAAATCCACTGCATTCACCCATGCTGCATGGAATCCACTGCATTCAATCATGCTGCATAAAATCCACTGCATTCAATCGGGATGCATTGGGCCTCGCTGCATGGAATACACTGCATTCAATCAGGCTGCATGGAATCCACTGCATTCAATGGGGATGCATTCTACAATGCTGCATGGAGTTCACTGCATTCAATCACAATGCATGGAATCCACTGCATTCCATCGGGATGCTTTGGGCCATGCTGCATACAATCCACTGCATTCAATCGGGATGCATTGGGCCTCGCTGCATGGACTCCACTGCATACAATCGGGATCCATTGCGCCAAAATGCATGGAATACTCTGCATTCATTGACGCTGCATGGACTCCACTGCATTCAATCGGGATGCTTTGGGCCATGCTGCATAAAATCCACTGCATTCAATCATGCTGAATAAAATCCACTGCATTCAATAGGGTTCCATTTCTTCACGCTGCATGGAATACACTGCATTCAATCAGGCTCCATGAAATCCACTGCATTCAATGGGGATGCATTCTACAATGCTGCATGGAGTTCACTGCATGCAATCACAATGCATGTAATCCACTGCATTCCATCGGGATGCTTTGGGCCATGCTGCATAAAATCCACGGCATTCACCCATGCTGCATGGAATCCACTGCATTCAATCATGCTGCATAAAATCCACTGCATTCAATCGGGATGCATTGGGCCTCGCTGCATGGAATACACTGCATTCAATCAGGCTGTATGGAATCCACTGCATTAAATGGGGATGCATTCTACCATGCTGCATGGAGTTCACTGCATTCAATCACAATGCATGGAATCCACTGCATTCCATCGGGATGCTTTGGGCCATGCTGCATACAATCCACTGCATTCAATCGGGATGCATTGGGCCTCGCTGCATGGACTCCACTGCATACAATCGGGATCCATTGCGCCAAAATGCATGGAATACTCTGCATTCATTGACGCTGCATGGACTCCACTGCATTCAATCGGGATGCTTTGGGCCATGCTGCATAAAATCCACTGCATTCAACCATGCTGCATGGAATCAACTGCATTCAATCATGCTGCATAAAATACACTGCATTCCATCGGGATGCATTGGGCCTCGCTGCATGGAATACACTGCATTCAATCACGCTGCATGGAATCCACTACATTCAATGGGGGTGCATTCTACAATGCTGCATGGAGTTCACTGAATTCAATCACAATGCATGGAATCCACTGCATTCCATCGGGATGCTTTGGGCCATGCTGCATAAAATCCACTGCATTCAATCGGGATGCATTGCACCAAAATGCATGGAATCCTCCGCATGCAACGAAGCTGCATGGACTCCACTGCATTCAATCGGGATGCTTTGGGCCATGCTGCATAAAATCCATTGAATTCAATCATGCTGCATGGAATCCACTGCATTCAATCATGCTGTATAAAATCCACTGCATTCAATAGGGTTCCATTTCTTCACGTGGCATCGAATCCACTGCATTCAATCACGCTGCATGGAATCCACTGCATTCAATCGGGATGCATTTTTCCTCGCTGCATGGAATACACTGCATTCAATCATGCTGCATAAAATCCACTGCATTCCATCGGGATGCTTTGGGCCATGCTGCATAAAATCCACTGCTTTCAACCATGCTGCCTGGAATCCACTGCATTCAATCATGCTGCATAATATCCACTGCATTCAATCGGGATGCATTGGGCCTCGCTGCATGGAATAAACTGCATTCAACCATGCTGCCTGGAATCCACTGCATTCAATGGGGATGCATTCTACCATGCTGCATGGAGTTCACTGCATTCAATCACAATGCATGGAATCCACTGCATTCCATCGGGATGCTTTGGGCCATGCTGCATACAATCCACTGCATTCAATCGGGATGCATTGGGCCTCGCTGCATGGACTCCACTGCATACAATCGGGATCCATTGCGCCACAATGCATGGAATACTCTGCATTCAATCACGCTGCATGGAATCCACTGCATTCAATCGGGATGCTTTGGGCCATGCTGCATAAAATCCACTGCATGCAATCATGCTGCATGGAATCCACAGCATTCAATCATGCTGCATAAAATCCACTGCATTCAATAGGGTTCCATTTCTTCTTCACGCTGCCTGGAATCCACTGCATTTAATCACGGTGCATGGAATCCACTGCATTCAATCGGGATGCATTTTACCACACTGCTTGGATTACACTGCATTCAATCGCAATGCATAGAATCCACTGCATTCAATATGGATGCATTTTACCACTCTGCATGGAATCCACTGCATTTAATCACGCTGCATGTAATCCATGGAATTTAATCGGGATTCATTTTACTAAGCTGTATGGAATCGACTGCATTTAATCACGCTGCATGGAATCCACTGCATTCAATCGGGATTCATTTTACAAGGCTGCATGGAGTACACTGCATTCAATCACAATGCATGGAATCCACTGCATTCAAACGGGATGCTTTGGGCCATGCTGCATAAAATCCACTGCATTCAATCATGCTGCATGGAATCCACTGCATTCAATCATGCAGCATAAAATCCGCTGCATTCCATAGGGTTCCATTTCATTATGCTGCATGGAATACACTGCATTCAATCAGGCTGCATGGAATCCACTGCATTCAATCGGGATGCATTTTTCCTCGTTGCATGGACTACACTGCATTCCATCACAATGCATGGAATCCACTGCATTCAATCGGGAAGCTTTGGGCCATGCTGCATACACTCCACTGCATTCAATCGGGATGCACTGGGCCTCGCTGCATGGACTCCACTGCATATAATCGGGATCCATTGCGCCACAATGCATGGAATACTCTGCATTCAATGACGCTGAATGGAATACACGGCATTGAATCGTGAAGCTATGGGCCATGCTGCATAAAATCCACTGCATGCAATCATGCTGCATTGAATCCACTGCATTCAATCATGCTGCATAAAATCCACTGCATTCAATAGGGTTCCATTACTGCACCCTGCATGGAATCCACTGCATTCAACCACGCTGCATGGAATCCACTGCATTCAATCGGGATGCAATTTACCACTCTGCATGGATTACACTGCATTTAATCACGCTGCATGTAATCCATGGAATTTAATCGGGATTCATTTTACTAAGCTGTATGGAATCGACTGCACTTAATCACGCTGCATGGAATCCACTGCATTCAATCGGGATGCATTTTACCACACTGCTTGGATTACACTGCATTCAATCGCAATGCATAGAATCCACTGCATTCAATATGGATGCATTTTACCACTCTGCATGGAATCCACTGCATTTAATCACGCTGCATGTAATCCATGGAATTTAATCGGGATTCATTTTACTAAGCTGTATGGAATCGACTGCATTTAATCACGCTGTATGGAATCCACTGCATTCAATCGGGATTCATTTTACAAGGCTGCATGGAGTACACTGCATTCAATCACAATGCATGGAATCCACTGCATTCAAACGGGATGCTTTGGGCCATGCTGCATAAAATCCACTGCATTCAATCATGCTGCATGGAATCCACTGCATTCAATCGGGATGCATTTTACAAGGCTGCATGGATTACATTTCATACACTCAAAATGCATGGAATCCACTGCGTTCTATAGGGATGCTTTGGGCCATACTGCATAAAATACACTGCATTCAATTTGCTGCATGGAATCCACTGCATTCAATCATGCTGAATAAAATCCACTGCATTCAATAGGGTTCCATTTCTTCACGCTGCATGGAATACACTGCATTCAATCAGGCTCCATGAAATCCACTGCATTCAATGGGGATGCATTCTACAATGCTGCATGGAGTTCACTGCATGCAATCACAATGCATGTAATCCACTGCATTCCATCGGGATGCTTTGGGCCATGCTGCATAAAATCCACTGCATTCACCCATGCTGCATGGAATCCACTGCATTCAATCATGCTGCATAAAATCCACTGCATTCAATCGGGATGCATTGGGCCTCGCTGCATGGAATACACTGCATTCAATCAGGCTGCATGGAATCCACTGCATTCAATGGGGATGCATTCTACAATGCTGCATGGAGTTCACTGCATTCAATCACAACGCATGTAATCCACTGCATTCCATCGGCATGCTTTGGGCCATGCTGCATACAATCCACTGCATTCAATCGGGATGCATTGGGCCTCGCTGCATGGACTCCACTGCATACAATCGGGATCCATTGCGCCAAAATGCATGGAATACTCTGCATTCATTGACGCTGCATGGACTCCACTGCATTCAATCGGGATGCTTTGGGCCATGCTGCATAAAATCCACTGCATTCAACCATGCTGCATGGAATCAACTGCATTCAATCATGCTGCATAAAATTCACTGCATTCCATCGGGATGCATTGGGCCTCGCTGCATGGAATACACTGCATTCAATCACGCTGCATGGAATCCACTGCATTCAATGGGGGTGCATTCTACAATGCTGCATGGAGTTCACTGCATTCAATCACAATGCATGGAATCCACTGCATTCCATCGGGATGCTTTGGGCCATGCTGCATACAATCCACTGCATTCAATCGGGATGCATTGGGCCTCGCTGCATGGACTCCACTGCATACAATCGGGATCCATTGCGCCAAAATGCATGGAATCGACTGCATTTAATCACGGTGCATGGAATCCACTGCATTCAATCGGGATGCATTTTACCACACTGCTTGGATTACACTGCATTCAATCGCAATGCATAGAATCCACTGCATTCAATATGGATGCATTTTACCACTCTGCATGGAATCCACTGCATTTAATCACGCTGCATGTAATCCATGGAATTTAATCGGGATTCATTTTACTAAGCTGTATGGAATCGACTGCATTTAATCACGCTGCATGGAATCCACTGCATTCAATCGGGATTCATTTTACAAGGCTGCATGGAGTACACTGCATTCAATCACAATGCATGGAATCCACTGCATTCAAACGGGATGCTTTGGGCCATGCTGCATAAAATCCACTGCATTCAATCATGCTGCATGGAATCCACTGCATTCAATCGGGATGCATTTTACAAGGCTGCATGGATTACATTTCATACACTCAAAATGCATGGAATCCACTGCGTTCTATAGGGATGCTTTGGGCCATACTGCATAAAATACACTGCATTCAATTTGCTGCATGGAATCCACTGCATTCAATCATGCTGAATAAAATCCACTGCATTCAATAGGGTTCCATTTCTTCACGCTGCATGGAATACACTGCATTCAATCAGGCTCCATGAAATCCACTGCATTCAATGGGGATGCATTCTACAATGCTGCATGGAGTTCACTGCATGCAATCACAAGGCATGTAATCCACTGCATTCCATCGGGATGCTTTGGGCCATGCTGCATAAAATCCACTGCATTCACCCATGCTGCATGGAATCCACTGCATTCAATCATGCTGCATAAAATCCACTGCATTCAATCGGGATGCATTGGGCCTCGCTGCATGGAATACACTGCATTCAATCAGGCTGCATGGAATCCACTGCATTCAATGGGGATGCATTCTACAATGCTGCATGGAGTTCACTGCATTCAATCACAATGCATGGAATCCACTGCATTCCATCGGGATGCTTTGGGCCATGCTGCATACAATCCACTGCATTCAATCGGGATGCATTGGGCCTCGCTGCATGGACTCCACTGCATACAATCGGGATCCATTGCGCCAAAATGCATGGAATACTCTGCATTCATTGACGCTGCATGGACTCCACTGCATTCAATCGGGATGCTTTGGGCCATGCTGCATAAAATCCACTGCATTCAATCATGCTGAATAAAATCCACTGCATTCAATAGGGTTCCATTTCTTCACGCTGCATGGAATACACTGCATTCAATCAGGCTCCATGAAATCCACTGCATTCAATGGGGATGCATTCTACAATGCTGCATGGAGTTCACTGCATGCAATCACAATGCATGTAATCCACTGCATTCCATCGGGATGCTTTGGGCCATGCTGCATAAAATCCACGGCATTCACCCATGCTGCATGGAATCCACTGCATTCAATCATGCTGCATAAAATCCACTGCATTCAATCGGGATGCATTGGGCCTCGCTGCATGGAATACACTGCATTCAATCAGGCTGTATGGAATCCACTGCATTAAATGGGGATGCATTCTACCATGCTGCATGGAGTTCACTGCATTCAATCACAATGCATGGAATCCACTGCATTCCATCGGGATGCTTTGGGCCATGCTGCATACAATCCACTGCATTCAATCGGGATGCATTGGGCCTCGCTGCATGGACTCCACTGCATACAATCGGGATCCATTGCGCCAAAATGCATGGAATACTCTGCATTCATTGACGCTGCATGGACTCCACTGCATTCAATCGGGATGCTTTGGGCCATGCTGCATAAAATCCACTGCATTCAACCATGCTGCATGGAATCAACTGCATTCAATCATGCTGCATAAAATACACTGCATTCCATCGGGATGCATTGGGCCTCGCTGCATGGAATACACTGCATTCAATCACGCTGCATGGAATCCACTACATTCAATGGGGGTGCATTCTACAATGCTGCATGGAGTTCACTGAATTCAATCACAATGCATGGAATCCACTGCATTCCATCGGGATGCTTTGGGCCATGCTGCATAAAATCCACTGCATTCAATCGGGATGCATTGCACCAAAATGCATGGAATCCTCCGCATGCAACGAAGCTGCATGGACTCCACTGCATTCAATCGGGATGCTTTGGGCCATGCTGCATAAAATCCATTGAATTCAATCATGCTGCATGGAATCCACTGCATTCAATCATGCTGTATAAAATCCACTGCATTCAATAGGGTTCCATTTCTTCACGTGGCATCGAATCCACTGCATTCAATCACGCTGCATGGAATCCACTGCATTCAATCGGGATGCATTTTTCCTCGCTGCATGGAATACACTGCATTCAATCATGCTGCATAAAATCCACTGCATTCCATCGGGATGCTTTGGGCCATGCTGCATAAAATCCACTGCTTTCAACCATGCTGCCTGGAATCCACTGCATTCAATCATGCTGCATAATATCCACTGCATTCAATCGGGATGCATTGGGCCTCGCTGCATGGAATAAACTGCATTCAACCATGCTGCCTGGAATCCACTGCATTCAATGGGGATGCATTCTACCATGCTGCATGGAGTTCACTGCATTCAATCACAATGCATGGAATCCACTGCATTCCATCGGGATGCTTTGGGCCATGCTGCATACAATCCACTGCATTCAATCGGGATGCATTGGGCCTCGCTGCATGGACTCCACTGCATACAATCGGGATCCATTGCGCCACAATGCATGGAATACTCTGCATTCAATCACGCTGCATGGAATCCACTGCATTCAATCGGGATGCTTTGGGCCATGCTGCATAAAATCCACTGCATGCAATCATGCTGCATGGAATCCACAGCATTCAATCATGCTGCATAAAATCCACTGCATTCAATAGGGTTCCATTTCTTCTTCACGCTGCCTGGAATCCACTGCATTTAATCACGGTGCATGGAATCCACTGCATTCAATCGGGATGCATTTTACCACACTGCTTGGATTACACTGCATTCAATCGCAATGCATAGAATCCACTGCATTCAATATGGATGCATTTTACCACTCTGCATGGAATCCACTGCATTTAATCACGCTGCATGTAATCCATGGAATTTAATCGGGATTCATTTTACTAAGCTGTATGGAATCGACTGCATTTAATCACGCTGCATGGAATCCACTGCATTCAATCGGGATTCATTTTACAAGGCTGCATGGAGTACACTGCATTCAATCACAATGCATGGAATCCACTGCATTCAAACGGGATGCTTTGGGCCATGCTGCATAAAATCCACTGCATTCAATCATGCTGCATGGAATCCACTGCATTCAATCATGCAGCATAAAATCCGCTGCATTCCATAGGGTTCCATTTCATTATGCTGCATGGAATACACTGCATTCAATCAGGCTGCATGGAATCCACTGCATTCAATCGGGATGCATTTTTCCTCGTTGCATGGACTACACTGCATTCCATCACAATGCATGGAATCCACTGCATTCAATCGGGAAGCTTTGGGCCATGCTGCATACAATCCACTGCATTCAATCGGGATGCACTGGGCCTCGCTGCATGGACTCCACTGCATATAATCGGGATCCATTGCGCCACAATGCATGGAATACTCTGCATTCAATGACGCTGAATGGAATACACGGCATTGAATCGTGAAGCTATGGGCCATGCTGCATAAAATCCACTGCATGCAATCATGCTGCATTGAATCCACTGCATTCAATCATGCTGCATAAAATCCACTGCATTCAATAGGGTTCCATTACTGCACCCTGCATGGAATCCACTGCATTCAACCACGCTGCATGGAATCCACTGCATTCAATCGGGATGCAATTTACCACTCTGCATGGATTACACTGCATTTAATCACGCTGCATGTAATCCATGGAATTTAATCGGGATTCATTTTACTAAGCTGTATGGAATCGACTGCACTTAATCACGCTGCATGGAATCCACTGCATTCAATCGGGATGCATTTTACCACGTTGCATGCAGTTCACTGCATTCAATCACAATGCATGGAATCCACTGCATTCAATCGGGATGCTTTGGGCCATGCTGCATAAAATCCACTGCATTCAATCTTGCTTTTTGAATCCACTGCATTCAGTAATGCTGCATAAAATCCTTGCATTCAATTGGGTTCCATTTCTTCACGCTGCATGGAATACACTGCATTCAATCACGCTGCATGGAAACCACTGCATTCAATGGGGATGCATTTTTCCTCGCTGCATGGAGTACACTGCATTCAATCATGCTGCATATAATCCACTGCATTCCATCGGGATGCTTTGGGCCATGCTGCATAAAATCCACTGCATTCAACCATGCTGCATGGAATCCACTGCATTCAATCATGCTGCATAAAATCCACTGCATTCCATCGGGATGCATTGGGCCTCGCTGCACGGAATAAACTGCATTCAATCAGGCTCCATGGAATCCACTGCATTCAATGGGGATGCATTCTACCATGCTGCATGGAGTTCACTGCATTCAACCACAATGCATGGAATCCACTGCATTCCATCGGGATGCTTTGGGCCATGCTGCATACAATCCACTGCATTCAATCGGGATGCATTGGGCCTCGCTGCATGGACTCCACTGCATACAATCGGGATCCATTGCGCCAAAATGCATGGAATCGACTGCATTTAATCACGGTGCATGGAATCCACTGCATTCAATCGGGATGCATTTTACCACACTGCTTGGATTACACTGCATTCAATCGCAATGCATAGATTCCACTGCATTCAATATGGATGCATTTTACCACTCTGCATGGAATCCACTGCATTTAATCACGCTGCATGTAATCCATGGAATTTAATCGGGATTCATTTTACTAAGCTGTATGGAATCGACTGCATTTAATCACGCTGCATGGAATCCACTGCATTCAATCGGGATTCATTTTACAAGGCTGCATGGAGTACACTGCATTCAATCACAATGCATGGAATCCACTGCATTCAAACGGGATGCTTTGGGCCATGCTGCATAAAATCCACTGCATTCACCCATGCTGCATGGAATCCACTGCATTCAATCATGCTGCATAAAATCCACTGCATTCAATCGGGATGCATTGGGCCTCGCTGCATGGAATACACTGCATTCAATCAGGCTGCATGGAATCCACTGCATTCAATGGGGATGCATTCTACAATGCTGCATGGAGTTCACTGCATTCAATCACAACGCATGTAATCCACTGCATTCCATCGGCATGCTTTGGGCCATGCTGCATACAATCCACTGCATTCAATCGGGATGCATTGGGCCTCGCTGCATGGACTCCACTGCATACAATCGGGATCCATTGCGCCAAAATGCATGGAATACTCTGCATTCATTGACGCTGCATGGACTCCACTGCATTCAATCGGGATGCTTTGGGCCATGCTGCATAAAATCCACTGCATTCAACCATGCTGCATGGAATCAACTGCATTCAATCATGCTGCATAAAATTCACTGCATTCCATCGGGATGCATTGGGCCTCGCTGCATGGAATACACTGCATTCAATCACGCTGCATGGAATCCACTGCATTCAATGGGGGTGCATTCTACAATGCTGCATGGAGTTCACTGCATTCAATCACAATGCATGGAATCCACTGCATTCCATCGGGATGCTTTGGGCCATGCTGCATACAATCCACTGCATTCAATCGGGATGCATTGGGCCTCGCTGCATGGACTCCACTGCATACAATCGGGATCCATTGCGCCAAAATGCATGGAATCGACTGCATTTAATCACGGTGCATGGAATCCACTGCATTCAATCGGGATGCATTTTACCACACTGCTTGGATTACACTGCATTCAATCGCAATGCATAGAATCCACTGCATTCAATATGGATGCATTTTACCACTCTGCATGGAATCCACTGCATTTAATCACGCTGCATGTAATCCATGGAATTTAATCGGGATTCATTTTACTAAGCTGTATGGAATCGACTGCATTTAATCACGCTGCATGGAATCCACTGCATTCAATCGGGATTCATTTTACAAGGCTGCATGGAGTACACTGCATTCAATCACAATGCATGGAATCCACTGCATTCAAACGGGATGCTTTGGGCCATGCTGCATAAAATCCACTGCATTCAATCATGCTGCATGGAATCCACTGCATTCAATCGGGATGCATTTTACAAGGCTGCATGGATTACATTTCATACACTCAAAATGCATGGAATCCACTGCGTTCTATAGGGATGCTTTGGGCCATACTGCATAAAATACACTGCATTCAATTTGCTGCATGGAATCCACTGCATTCAATCATGCTGAATAAAATCCACTGCATTCAATAGGGTTCCATTTCTTCACGCTGCATGGAATACACTGCATTCAATCAGGCTCCATGAAATCCACTGCATTCAATGGGGATGCATTCTACAATGCTGCATGGAGTTCACTGCATGCAATCACAAGGCATGTAATCCACTGCATTCCATCGGGATGCTTTGGGCCATGCTGCATAAAATCCACTGCATTCACCCATGCTGCATGGAATCCACTGCATTCAATCATGCTGCATAAAATCCACTGCATTCAATCGGGATGCATTGGGCCTCGCTGCATGGAATACACTGCATTCAATCAGGCTGCATGGAATCCACTGCATTCAATGGGGATGCATTCTACAATGCTGCATGGAGTTCACTGCATTCAATCACAATGCATGGAATCCACTGCATTCCATCGGGATGCTTTGGGCCATGCTGCATACAATCCACTGCATTCAATCGGGATGCATTGGGCCTCGCTGCATGGACTCCACTGCATACAATCGGGATCCATTGCGCCAAAATGCATGGAATACTCTGCATTCATTGACGCTGCATGGACTCCACTGCATTCAATCGGGATGCTTTGGGCCATGCTGCATAAAATCCACTGCATTCAATCATGCTGAATAAAATCCACTGCATTCAATAGGGTTCCATTTCTTCACGCTGCATGGAATACACTGCATTCAATCAGGCTCCATGAAATCCACTGCATTCAATGGGGATGCATTCTACAATGCTGCATGGAGTTCACTGCATGCAATCACAATGCATGTAATCCACTGCATTCCATCGGGATGCTTTGGGCCATGCTGCATAAAATCCACGGCATTCACCCATGCTGCATGGAATCCACTGCATTCAATCATGCTGCATAAAATCCACTGCATTCAATCGGGATGCATTGGGCCTCGCTGCATGGAATACACT
The DNA here is from genome assembly GCF_054392235.1 of Sus scrofa. NCBI lineage: Eukaryota > Metazoa > Chordata > Mammalia > Artiodactyla > Suidae > Sus > Sus scrofa. The sequence continues at coordinate 3,623,060 of NC_139397.1, forward strand.
GCATTCAATCAGGCTGTATGGAATCCACTGCATTAAATGGGGATGCATTCTACCATGCTGCATGGAGTTCACTGCATTCAATCACAATGCATGGAATCCACTGCATTCCATCGGGATGCTTTGGGCCATGCTGCATACAATCCACTGCATTCAATCGGGATGCATTGGGCCTCGCTGCATGGACTCCACTGCATACAATCGGGATCCATTGCGCCAAAATGCATGGAATACTCTGCATTCATTGACGCTGCATGGACTCCACTGCATTCAATCGGGATGCTTTGGGCCATGCTGCATAAAATCCACTGCATTCAACCATGCTGCATGGAATCAACTGCATTCAATCATGCTGCATAAAATACACTGCATTCCATCGGGATGCATTGGGCCTCGCTGCATGGAATACACTGCATTCAATCACGCTGCATGGAATCCACTACATTCAATGGGGGTGCATTCTACAATGCTGCATGGAGTTCACTGAATTCAATCACAATGCATGGAATCCACTGCATTCCATCGGGATGCTTTGGGCCATGCTGCATAAAATCCACTGCATTCAATCGGGATGCATTGCACCAAAATGCATGGAATCCTCCGCATGCAACGAAGCTGCATGGACTCCACTGCATTCAATCGGGATGCTTTGGGCCATGCTGCATAAAATCCATTGAATTCAATCATGCTGCATGGAATCCACTGCATTCAATCATGCTGTATAAAATCCACTGCATTCAATAGGGTTCCATTTCTTCACGTGGCATCGAATCCACTGCATTCAATCACGCTGCATGGAATCCACTGCATTCAATCGGGATGCATTTTTCCTCGCTGCATGGAATACACTGCATTCAATCATGCTGCATAAAATCCACTGCATTCCATCGGGATGCTTTGGGCCATGCTGCATAAAATCCACTGCTTTCAACCATGCTGCCTGGAATCCACTGCATTCAATCATGCTGCATAATATCCACTGCATTCAATCGGGATGCATTGGGCCTCGCTGCATGGAATAAACTGCATTCAACCATGCTGCCTGGAATCCACTGCATTCAATGGGGATGCATTCTACCATGCTGCATGGAGTTCACTGCATTCAATCACAATGCATGGAATCCACTGCATTCCATCGGGATGCTTTGGGCCATGCTGCATACAATCCACTGCATTCAATCGGGATGCATTGGGCCTCGCTGCATGGACTCCACTGCATACAATCGGGATCCATTGCGCCACAATGCATGGAATACTCTGCATTCAATCACGCTGCATGGAATCCACTGCATTCAATCGGGATGCTTTGGGCCATGCTGCATAAAATCCACTGCATGCAATCATGCTGCATGGAATCCACAGCATTCAATCATGCTGCATAAAATCCACTGCATTCAATAGGGTTCCATTTCTTCTTCACGCTGCCTGGAATCCACTGCATTTAATCACGGTGCATGGAATCCACTGCATTCAATCGGGATGCATTTTACCACACTGCTTGGATTACACTGCATTCAATCGCAATGCATAGAATCCACTGCATTCAATATGGATGCATTTTACCACTCTGCATGGAATCCACTGCATTTAATCACGCTGCATGTAATCCATGGAATTTAATCGGGATTCATTTTACTAAGCTGTATGGAATCGACTGCATTTAATCACGCTGCATGGAATCCACTGCATTCAATCGGGATTCATTTTACAAGGCTGCATGGAGTACACTGCATTCAATCACAATGCATGGAATCCACTGCATTCAAACGGGATGCTTTGGGCCATGCTGCATAAAATCCACTGCATTCAATCATGCTGCATGGAATCCACTGCATTCAATCATGCAGCATAAAATCCGCTGCATTCCATAGGGTTCCATTTCATTATGCTGCATGGAATACACTGCATTCAATCAGGCTGCATGGAATCCACTGCATTCAATCGGGATGCATTTTTCCTCGTTGCATGGACTACACTGCATTCCATCACAATGCATGGAATCCACTGCATTCAATCGGGAAGCTTTGGGCCATGCTGCATACAATCCACTGCATTCAATCGGGATGCACTGGGCCTCGCTGCATGGACTCCACTGCATATAATCGGGATCCATTGCGCCACAATGCATGGAATACTCTGCATTCAATGACGCTGAATGGAATACACGGCATTGAATCGTGAAGCTATGGGCCATGCTGCATAAAATCCACTGCATGCAATCATGCTGCATTGAATCCACTGCATTCAATCATGCTGCATAAAATCCACTGCATTCAATAGGGTTCCATTACTGCACCCTGCATGGAATCCACTGCATTCAACCACGCTGCATGGAATCCACTGCATTCAATCGGGATGCAATTTACCACTCTGCATGGATTACACTGCATTTAATCACGCTGCATGTAATCCATGGAATTTAATCGGGATTCATTTTACTAAGCTGTATGGAATCGACTGCACTTAATCACGCTGCATGGAATCCACTGCATTCAATCGGGATGCATTTTACCACGTTGCATGCAGTTCACTGCATTCAATCACAATGCATGGAATCCACTGCATTCAATCGGGATGCTTTGGGCCATGCTGCATAAAATCCACTGCATTCAATCTTGCTTTTTGAATCCACTGCATTCAGTAATGCTGCATAAAATCCTTGCATTCAATTGGGTTCCATTTCTTCACGCTGCATGGAATACACTGCATTCAATCACGCTGCATGGAAACCACTGCATTCAATGGGGATGCATTTTTCCTCGCTGCATGGAGTACACTGCATTCAATCATGCTGCATATAATCCACTGCATTCCATCGGGATGCTTTGGGCCATGCTGCATAAAATCCACTGCATTCAACCATGCTGCATGGAATCCACTGCATTCAATCATGCTGCATAAAATCCACTGCATTCCATCGGGATGCATTGGGCCTCGCTGCACGGAATAAACTGCATTCAATCAGGCTCCATGGAATCCACTGCATTCAATGGGGATGCATTCTACCATGCTGCATGGAGTTCACTGCATTCAACCACAATGCATGGAATCCACTGCATTCCATCGGGATGCTTTGGGCCATGCTGCATACAATCCACTGCATTCAATCGGGATGCATTGGGCCTCGCTGCATGGACTCCACTGCATACAATCGGGATCCATTGCGCCAAAATGCATGGAATCGACTGCATTTAATCACGGTGCATGGAATCCACTGCATTCAATCGGGATGCATTTTACCACACTGCTTGGATTACACTGCATTCAATCGCAATGCATAGATTCCACTGCATTCAATATGGATGCATTTTACCACTCTGCATGGAATCCACTGCATTTAATCACGCTGCATGTAATCCATGGAATTTAATCGGGATTCATTTTACTAAGCTGTATGGAATCGACTGCATTTAATCACGCTGCATGGAATCCACTGCATTCAATCGGGATTCATTTTACAAGGCTGCATGGAGTACACTGCATTCAATCACAATGCATGGAATCCACTGCATTCAAACGGGATGCTTTGGGCCATGCTGCATAAAATCCACTGCATTCAATCATGCTGCATGGAATCCACTGCATTCAATCGGGATGCATTTTACAAGGCTGCATGGATTACATTTCATACACTCAAAATGCATGGAATCCACTGCGTTCTATAGGGATGCTTTGGGCCATACTGCATAAAATCCACTGCATTCAACCATGCTGCATGGAATCCACTGCATTCAATCATGCGGAATAAAATCCACTGCATTCAATAGGGTTCCATTTCTTCACGCTGCATGGAATACACTGCATTCAATCAGGCTCCATGAAATCCACTGCATTCAATGGGGATGCATTCTACAATGCTGCATGGAGTTCACTGCATGCAATCACAATGCATGTAATCCACTGCATTCCATCGGGATGCTTTGGGCCATGCTTCATAAAATCCACTGCATTCACCCATGCTGCATGGAATCCACTGCATTCAATCATGCTGCATAAAATCCACTGCATTCAATCGGGATGCATTGGGCCTCGCTGCATGGAATACACTGCATTCAATCAGGCTGCATGGAATCCACTGCATTCAATGGGGATGCATTCTACAATGCTGCATGGAGTTCACTGCATTCAATCACAATGCATGGAATCCACTGCATTCCATCGGGATGCTTTGGGCGATGCTGCATACAATCCACTGCATTCAATCGGGATGCATTGGGCCTCGCTGCATGGTCTCCACTGCATACAATCGGGATCCATTGCGCCACAATGCATGGAATCCTCCGCATGCAACAACGCTGCATGGACTCCACTGCATTCAATCGGGATGCTTTGGGCCATGCTGCATAAAATCCACTGCATTCAACCATGCTGCATGGAATCAACTGCATTCAATCATGCTGCATAAAATTCACTGCATTCCATCGGGATGCATTGGGCCTCGCTGCATGGAATACACTGCATTCAATCACGCTGCATGGAATCCACTGCATTCAATGGGGGTTTATTCTACAATGCTGCATGGAGTTCACTGCATTCAATCACAATGCATGGAATCCACTGCATTCCATCGGGATGCTTTGGGCCATGCTGCATAAAATCCACTGCATTCAATCGGGATGCATTGGGCCTCGCTGCATGGACTCCACTGCATACAATCGGGATCCATTGCACCAAAATGCATGGAATCCTCCGCATGCAACGACGCTGCATGGACTCCACTGCATTCAATCGGGATGCTTTGGGCCATGCTGCATAAAATCCATTGAATTCAATCATGCTGCATGGAATCCACTGCATTCAATCATGCTGTATAAAATCCACTGCATTCAATAGGGTTCCATTTCTTCACGTGGCATCGAATCCACTGCATTCAATCACGCTGCATGGAATCCACTGCATTCAATCGGGATGCATTTTTCCTCGCTGCATGGAGTACACTGCATTCAATCATGCTGCATAAAATCCACTGAATTCCATCGGGATGCTTTGGGCCATGCTGCATAAAATCCACTGCATTCAACCATGCTGCCTGGAATCCACTGCATTCAATCATGCTGCATAATATCCACTGCATTCAATCGGGATGCATTGGGCCTCGCTGCATGGAATAAACTGCATTCAATCAGGCTCCATGGAATCCACTGCATTCAATGGGGATGCATTCTACCATGCTGCATGGAGTTCACTGCATTCAATCACAATGCATGGAATCCACTGCATTCCAACGGGATGCTTTGGGCCATGCTGCATAAAATCCACTGCATTCAATCGGGATGCATTGGGCCTCGCTGCATGGACTCCACTGCATACAATCGGGATCCATTGCGCCACAATGCATGGAATACTCTGCATTCCATCACGCTGCATGGAATCCACTGCATTCAATCGGGATGCTTTGGGCCATGCTGCATAAAATCCACTGCATGCAATCATGCTGCATGGAATCCACTGCATTCAATCATGCTGCATAAAATCCACTGCATTCAATAGGGTTCCATTTCTTCTTCACGCTGCCTGGAATCCACTGCATTCAATCACACTGCATGGAATCCACTGCATTCAATCGGGATGCATTTTACCACACTGCTTGGATTACACTGCATTCAATCGCAATGCATAGAATCCACTGCATTCAATATGGATGCATTTTACCACTCTGCATGGAATCCACTGCATTTAATCACGCTGCATGTAATCCATGGAATTTAATCGGGATTCATTTTACTAAGCTGTATGGAATCGACTGCATTTAATCACGCTGCATGGAATCCACTGCATTCAATCGGGATTCATTTTACAAAGCTGCATGGAGTACACTGCATTCAATCACAATGCATGGAATCCACTGCATTCAAACGGGATGCTTTGGGCCATGCTGCATAAAAGACACTGCATTCAATCATGCTGCATAAAATCCACTGCATTCAATCATGCTGCATGGAATCCACTGCATTCAATCATGCAGCATAAAATCCGCTGCATTCCATAGGGTTCCATTTCTTCATGCTGCATGGAATACACTGCATTCAATCAGGCTGCATGGAATCCACTGCATTCAATCGGGATGCATTTTTCCTCGTTGCATGGACTACACTGCATTCCATCACAATGCATGGAATCCACTGCATTCAATCGGGAAGCTTTGGGCCATGCTGCATACAATCCACTGCATTCAATCGGGATGCACTGGGCCTCGCTGCATGGACTCCACTGCATATAATCGGGATCCATTGCGCCACAATGCATGGAATACTCTGCATTCAATGACGCTGAATGGAATCCACTGCATTGAATCGTGAAGATATGGGCCATGCTGCATAAAATCCACTGCATGCAATCATGCTGCATTGAATCCACTGCATTCAATCATGCTGCATAAAATCCACTGCATTCAATAGGGTTCCATTACTGCGCCCTGCACGGAATCCACTGCATTCAACCACGCTGCATGGAATCCACTGCATTCAATCGGGATGCATTTTACCACTCTGCATGGATTACACTGCATTTAATCACGCTGCATGTAATCCATGGAATTTAATCGGGATTCATTTTACTAAGCTGTATGGAATCGACTGCACTTAATCACGCTGCATGGAATCCACTGCATTCAATCGGGATGCATTTTACCACGTTGCATGCAGTTCACTGCATTCAATCACAATGCATGGAATCCACTGCATTCAATCGGGATGCTTTGGGCCATGCTGCATAAACTCCACTGCATTCAATCTTGCTTTTTGAATCCACTGCATTCAGTAATGCTGCATAAAATCCTTGCATTCAATTGGGTTCCATTTCTTCACGCTGCATGGAATACACTGCATTCAATCACGCTGCATGGAAACCACTGCATTCAATCGGGATGCATTTTTCCTCGCTGCATGGAGTACACTGCATTCAATCATGCTGCATAAAATCCACTGCATTCCATCTGGATGCTTTGGGCCATGCTGCATAAAATCCACTGCATTCAACCATGCTGCATGGAATCCACTGCATTCAATCATGCTGCATAAAATCCACTGCATTCAATCGGGATGCATTGGGCCTCGCTGCACGGAATAAACTGCATTCAATCAGGCTCCATGGAATCCACTGCATTCAATGGGGATGCATTCTACCATGCTGCATGGAGTTCACTGCATTCAATCACAATGCATGGAATCCACTGCATTCAATCGGGATGCTTTGGGCCATGCTGCATAAAATCCATTGAATTCAATCATGCTGCATGGAATCCACTGCATTCAATCATGCTGTATAAAATCCACTGCATTCAATAGGGTTCCATTTCTTCACGTGGCATCGAATCCACTGCATTCAATCACGCTGCATGGAATCCACTGCATGCAATCGGGATGCATTTTTCCTCGCTGCATGGAGTACACTGCATTCAATCATGCTGCATAAAATCCACTGCATTCCATCGGGATGCTTTGGGCCATGCTGCATAAAATCCACTGCATTCAACCATGCTGCATGGAATCCACTGCATTCAATCATGCTGCATAAAATCCACTGCATTCAATCGGGATGCATTGGGCCTCGCTGCATGGAATACACTGCATTCAATCAGGCTGCATGGAATCCACTGCATTCAATGGGGATGCATTCTACAATGCTGCATGGAGTTCACTGAATTCAATCACATCGCATGTAATCCACTGCATTCCATCGGGATGCTTTGGGCCATGCTGCATACAATCCACTGCATTCAATCGGGATGCATTGGGCCTCGCTGCATGGACTCCACTGCATACAATCGGGATCCATTGCGCCACAATGCATGGAATCGACTGCATTTAATCACGGTGCATGGAATCCACTGCATTCAATCGGGATGCATTTTACCACACTGCTTGGATTACACTGCATTCAATCGCAATGCATAGAATCCACTGCATTCAATATGGATGCATTTTACCACTCTGCATGGAATCCACTGCATTTAATCACGCTGCATGTAATCCATGGAATTTAATCGGGATTCATTTTACTAAGCTGTATGGAATCGACTGCATTTAATCACGCTGCATGGAATCCACTGCATTCAATCGGGATTCATTTTACAAGGCTGCATGGAGTACACTGCATTCAATCACAATGCATGGAATCCACTGCATTCAAACGGGATGCTTTGGGCCATGCTGCATAAAATCCACTGCATTCAATCATGCTGCATGGAATCCACTGCATTCAATCGGGATGCATTTTACAAGGCTGCATGGATTACATTTCATACACTCAAAATGCATGGAATCCACTGCGTTCTATAGGGATGCTTTGGGCCATACTGCATAAAATACACTGCATTCAATTTGCTGCATGGAATCCACTGCATTCAATCATGCTGAATAAAATCCACTGCATTCAATAGGGTTCCATTTCTTCACGCTGCATGGAATACACTGCATTCAATCAGGCTCCATGAAATCCACTGCATTCAATGGGGATGCATTCTACAATGCTGCATGGAGTTCACTGCATGCAATCACAATGCATGTAATCCACTGCATTCCATCGGGATGCTTTGGGCCATGCTGCATAAAATCCACTGCATTCACCCATGCTGCATGGAATCCACTGCATTCAATCATGCTGCATAAAATCCACTGCATTCAATCGGGATGCATTGGGCCTCGCTGCATGGAATACACTGCATTCAATCAGGCTGCATGGAATCCACTGCATTCAATGGGGATGCATTCTACAATGCTGCATGGAGTTCACTGCATTCAATCACAATGCATGGAATCCACTGCATTCCATCGGGATGCTTTGGGCCATGCTGCATACAATCCACTGCATTCAATCGGGATGCATTGGGCCTCGCTGCATGGACTCCACTGCATACAATCGGGATCCATTGCGCCAAAATGCATGGAATACTCTGCATTCATTGACGCTGCATGGACTCCACTGCATTCAATCGGGATGCTTTGGGCCATGCTGCATAAAATCCACTGCATTCAATCATGCTGAATAAAATCCACTGCATTCAATAGGGTTCCATTTCTTCACGCTGCATGGAATACACTGCATTCAATCAGGCTCCATGAAATCCACTGCATTCAATGGGGATGCAATCTACAATGCTGCATGGAGTTCACTGCATGCAATCACAATGCATGTAATCCACTGCATTCCATCGGGATGCTTTGGGCCATGCTGCATAAAATCCACGGCATTCACCCATGCTGCATGGAATCCACTGCATTCAATCATGCTGCATAAAATCCACTGCATTCAATCGGGATGCATTGGGCCTCGCTGCATGGAATACACTGCATTCAATCAGGCTGTATGGAATCCACTGCATTCAATGGGGATGCATTCTACCATGCTGCATGGAGTTCACTGCATTCAATCACAATGCATGGAATCCACTGCATTCCATCGGGATGCTTTGGGCCATGCTGCATACAATCCACTGCATTCAATCGGGATGCATTGGGCCTCGCTGCATGGACTCCACTGCATACAATCGGGATCCATTGCGCCAAAATGCATGGAATACTCTGCATTCATTGACGCTGCATGGACTCCACTGCATTCAATCGGGATGCTTTGGGCCATGCTGCATAAAATCCACTGCATTCAACCATGCTGCATGGAATCAACTGCATTCAATCATGCTGCATAAAATACACTGCATTCCATCGGGATGCATTGGGCCTCGCTGCATGGAATACACTGCATTCAATCACGCTGCATGGAATCCACTACATTCAATGGGGGTGCATTCTACAATGCTGCATGGAGTTCACTGAATTCAATCACAATGCATGGAATCCACTGCATTCCATCGGGATGCTTTGGGCCATGCTGCATAAAATCCACTGCATTCAATCGGGATGCATTGCACCAAAATGCATGGAATCCTCCGCATGCAACGAAGCTGCATGGACTCCACTGCATTCAATCGGGATGCTTTGGGCCATGCTGCATAAAATCCATTGAATTCAATCATGCTGCATGGAATCCACTGCATTCAATCATGCTGTATAAAATCCACTGCATTCAATAGGGTTCCATTTCTTCACGTGGCATCGAATCCACTGCATTCAATCACGCTGCATGGAATCCACTGCATTCAATCGGGATGCATTTTTCCTCGCTGCATGGAATACACTGCATTCAATCATGCTGCATAAAATCCACTGCATTCCATCGGGATGCTTTGGGCCATGCTGCATAAAATCCACTGCTTTCAACCATGCTGCCTGGAATCCACTGCATTCAATCATGCTGCATAATATCCACTGCATTCAATCGGGATGCATTGGGCCTCGCTGCATGGAATAAACTGCATTCAACCATGCTGCCTGGAATCCACTGCATTCAATGGGGATGCATTCTACCATGCTGCATGGAGTTCACTGCATTCAATCACAATGCATGGAATCCACTGCATTCCATCGGGATGCTTTGGGCCATGCTGCATACAATCCACTGCATTCAATCGGGATGCATTGGGCCTCGCTGCATGGACTCCACTGCATACAATCGGGATCCATTGCGCCACAATGCATGGAATACTCTGCATTCAATCACGCTGCATGGAATCCACTGCATTCAATCGGGATGCTTTGGGCCATGCTGCATAAAATCCACTGCATGCAATCATGCTGCATGGAATCCACTGCATTCAATCATGCTGCATAAAATCCACTGCATTCAATAGGGTTCCATTTCTTCTTCACGCTGCCTGGAATCCACTGCATTTAATCACGGTGCATGGAATCCACTGCATTCAATCGGGATGCATTTTACCACACTGCTTGGATTACACTGCATTCAATCGCAATGCATAGAATCCACTGCATTCAATATGGATGCATTTTACCACTCTGCATGGAATCCACTGCATTTAATCACGCTGCATGTAATCCATGGAATTTAATCGGGATTCATTTTACTAAGCTGTATGGAATCGACTGCATTTAATCACGCTGCATGGAATCCACTGCATTCAATCGGGATTCATTTTACAAGGCTGCATGGAGTACACTGCATTCAATCACAATGCATGGAATCCACTGCATTCAAACGGGATGCTTTGGGCCATGCTGCATAAAATCCACTGCATTCAATCATGCTGCATGGAATCCACTGCATTCAATCATGCAGCATAAAATCCGCTGCATTCCATAGGGTTCCATTTCATTATGCTGCATGGAATACACTGCATTCAATCAGGCTGCATGGAATCCACTGCATTCAATCGGGATGCATTTTTCCTCGTTGCATGGACTACACTGCATTCCATCACAATGCATGGAATCCACTGCATTCAATCGGGAAGCTTTGGGCCATGCTGCATACAATCCACTGCATTCAATCGGGATGCACTGGGCCTCGCTGCATGGACTCCACTGCATATAATCGGGATCCATTGCGCCACAATGCATGGAATACTCTGCATTCAATGACGCTGAATGGAATACACGGCATTGAATCGTGAAGCTATGGGCCATGCTGCATAAAATCCACTGCATGCAATCATGCTGCATTGAATCCACTGCATTCAATCATGCTGCATAAAATCCACTGCATTCAATAGGGTTCCATTACTGCACTCTGCATGGAATCCACTGCATTCAACCACGCTGCATGGAATCCACTGCATTCAATCGGGATGCAATTTACCACTCTGCATGGATTACACTGCATTTAATCACGCTGCATGTAATCCATGGAATTTAATCGGGATTCATTTTACTAAGCTGTATGGAATTGACTGCACTTAATCACGCTGCATGGAATCCACTGCATTCAATCGGGATGCATTTTACCACGTTGCATGCAGTTCACTGCATTCAATCACAATGCATGGAATCCACTGCATTCAATCGGGATGCTTTGGGCCATGCTGCATAAAATCCACTGCATTCAATCTTGCTTTTTGAATCCACTGCATTCAGTAATGCTGCATAAAATCCTTGCATTCAATTGGGTTCCATTTCTTCACGCTGCATGGAATACACTGCATTCAATCACGCTGCATGGAAACCACTGCATTCAATGGGGATGCATTTTTCCTCGCTGCATGGAGTACACTGCATTCAATCATGCTGCATATAATCCACTGCATTCCATCGGGATGCTTTGGGCCATGCTGCATAAAATCCACTGCATTCAACCATGCTGCATGGAATCCACTGCATTCAATCATGCTGCATAAAATCCACTGCATTCCATCGGGATGAATTGGGCCTCGCTGCACGGAATAAACTGCATTCAATCAGGCTCCATGGAATCCACTGCATTCAATGGGGATGCATTCTACCATGCTGCATGGAGTTCACTGCATTCAACCACAATGCATGGAATCCACTGCATTCCATCGGGATGCTTTGGGCCATGCTGCATACAATCCACTGCATTCAATCGGGATGCATTGGGCCTCGCTGCATGGACTCCACTGCATACAATCGGGATCCATTGCGCCAAAATGCATGGAATCGACTGCATTTAATCACGGTGCATGGAATCCACTGCATTCAATCGGGATGCATTTTACCACACTGCTTGGATTACACTGCATTCAATCGCAATGCATAGAATCCACTGCATTCAATATGGATGCATTTTACCACTCTGCATGGAATCCACTGCATTTAATCACGCTGCATGTAATCCATGGAATTTAATCGGGATTCATTTTACTAAGCTGTATGGAATCGACTGCATTTAATCACGCTGCATGGAATCCACTGCATTCAATCGGGATTCATTTTACAAGGCTGCATGGAGTACACTGCATTCAATCACAATGCATGGAATCCACTGCATTCAAACGGGATGCTTTGGGCCATGCTGCATAAAATCCACTGCATTCAATCATGCTGCATGGAATCCACTGCATTCAATCGGGATGCATTTTACAAGGCTGCATGGATTACATTTCATACACTCAAAATGCATGGAATCCACTGCGTTCTATAGGGATGCTTTGGGCCATACTGCATAAAATCCACTGCATTCAACCATGCTGCATGGAATCCACTGCATTCAATCATGCGGAATAAAATCCACTGCATTCAATAGGGTTCCATTTCTTCACGCTGCATGGAATACACTGCATTCAATCAGGCTCCATGAAATCCACTGCATTCAATGGGGATGCATTCTACAATGCTGCATGGAGTTCACTGCATGCAATCACAATGCATGTAATCCACTGCATTCCATCGGGATGCTTTGGGCCATGCTTCATAAAATCCACTGCATTCACCCATGCTGCATGGAATCCACTGCATTCAATCATGCTGCATAAAATCCACTGCATTCAATCGGGATGCATTGGGCCTCGCTGCATGGAATACACTGCATTCAATCAGGCTGCATGGAATCCACTGCATTCAATGGGGATGCATTCTACAATGCTGCATGGAGTTCACTGCATTCAATCACAATGCATGGAATCCACTGCATTCCATCGGGATGCTTTGGGCGATGCTGCATACAATCCACTGCATTCAATCGGGATGCATTGGGCCTCGCTGCATGGACTCCACTGCATACAATCGGGATCCATTGCGCCACAATGCATGGAATCCTCCGCATGCAACAACGCTGCATGGACTCCACTGCATTCAATCGGGATGCTTTGGGCCATGCTGCATAAAATCCACTGCATTCAACCATGCTGCATGGAATCAACTGCATTCAATCATGCTGCATAAAATTCACTGCATTCCATCGGGATGCATTGGGCCTCGCTGCATGGAATACACTGCATTCAATCACGCTGCATGGAATCCACTGCATTCAATGGGGGTTTATTCTACAATGCTGCATGGAGTTCACTGCATTCAATCACAATGCATGGAATCCACTGCATTCCATCGGGATGCTTTGGGCCATGCTGCATAAAATCCACTGCATTCAATCGGGATGCATTGGGCCTCGCTGCATGGACTCCACTGCATACAATCGGGATCCATTGCACCAAAATGCATGGAATCCTCCGCATGCAACGACGCTGCATGGACTCCACTGCATTCAATCGGGATGCTTTGGGCCATGCTGCATAAAATCCATTGAATTCAATCATGCTGCATGGAATCCACTGCATTCAATCATGCTGTATAAAATCCCCTGCATTCAATAGGGTTCCATTTCTTCACGTGGCATCGAATCCACTGCATTCAATCACGCTGCATGGAATCCACTGCATTCAATCGGGATGCATTTTTCCTCACTGCATGGAGTACACTGCATTCACTCATGCTGCATAAAATCCACTGAATTCCATCGGGATGCTTTGGGCCATGCTGCATAAAATCCACTGCATTCAACCATGCTGCCTGGAATCCACTGCATTCAATCATGCTGCATAATATCCACTGCATTCAATCGGGATGCATTGGGCCTCGCTGCATGGAATAAACTGCATTCAATCAGGCTCCATGGAATCCACTGCATTCAATGGGGATGCATTCTACCATGCTGCATGGAGTTCACTGCATTCAATCACAATGCATGGAATCCACTGCATTCCAACGGGATGCTTTGGGCCATGCTGCATAAAATCCACTGCATTCAATCGGGATGCATTGGGCCTCGCTGCATGGACTCCACTGCATACAATCGGGATCCATTGCGCCACAATGCATGGAATACTCTGCATTCCATCACGCTGCATGGAATCCACTGCATTCAATCGGGATGCTTTGGGCCATGCTGCATAAAATCCACTGCATGCAATCATGCTGCATGGAATCCACTGCATTCAATCATGCTGCATAAAATCCACTGCATTCAATAGGGTTCCATTTCTTCTTCACGCTGCCTGGAATCCACTGCATTCAATCACACTGCATGGAATCCACTGCATTCAATTGGGATGCATTTTACCACACTGCTTGGATTACACTGCATTCAATCGCAATGCATAGAATCCACTGCATTCAATATGGATGCATTTTACCACTCTGCATGCAATCCACTGCATTTAATCACGCTGCATGTAATCCATGGAATTTAATCGGGATTCATTTTACTAAGCTGTATGGAATCGACTGCATTTAATCACGCTGCATGGAATCCACTGCATTCAATCGGGATTCATTTTACAAAGCTGCATGGAGTACACTGCATTCAATCACAATGCATGGAATCCACTGCATTCAAACGGGATGCTTTGGGCCATGCTGCATAAAAGACACTGCATTCAATCATGCTGCATAAAATCCACTGCATTCAATCATGCTGCATGGAATCCACTGCATTCAATCATGCAGCATAAAATCCGCTGCATTCCATAGGGTTCCATTTCTTCATGCTGCATGGAATACACTGCATTCAATCAGGCTGCATGGAATCCACTGCATTCAATCGGGATGCATTTTTCCTCGTTGCATGGACTACACTGCATTCCATCACAATGCATGGAATCCACTGCATTCAATCGGGAAGCTTTGGGCCATGCTGCATACAATCCACTGCATTCAATCGGGATGCACTGGGCCTCGCTGCATGGACTCCACTGCATATAATCGGGATCCATTGCGCCACAATGCATGGAATACTCTGCATTCAATGACGCTGAATGGAATCCACTGCATTGAATCGTGAAGATATGGGCCATGCTGCATAAAATCCACTGCATGCAATCATGCTGCATTGAATCCACTGCATTCAATCATGCTGCATAAAATCCACTGCATTCAATAGGGTTCCATTACTGCGCCCTGCACGGAATCCACTGCATTCAACCACGCTGCATGGAATCCACTGCATTCAATCGGGATGCATTTTACCACTCTGCATGGATTACACTGCATTTAATCACGCTGCATGTAATCCATGGAATTTAATCGGGATTCATTTTACTAAGCTGTATGGAATCGACTGCACTTAATCACGCTGCATGGAATCCACTGCATTCAATCGGGATGCATTTTACCACGTTGCATGCAGTTCACTGCATTCAATCACAATGCATGGAATCCACTGCATTCAATCGGGATGCTTTGGGCCATGCTGCATAAACTCCACTGCATTCAATCTTGCTTTTTGAATCCACTGCATTCAGTAATGCTGCATAAAATCCTTGCATTCAATTGGGTTCCATTTCTTCACGCTGCATGGAATACACTGCATTCAATCACGCTGCATGGAAACCACTGCATTCAATCGGGATGCATTTTTCCTCGCTGCATGGAGTACACTGCATTCAATCATGCTGCATAAAATCCACTGCATTCCATCTGGATGCTTTGGGCCATGCTGCATAAAATCCACTGCATTCAACCATGCTGCATGGAATCCACTGCATTCAATCATGCTGCATAAAATCCACTGCATTCAATCGGGATGCATTGGGCCTCGCTGCACGGAATAAACTGCATTCAATCAGGCTCCATGGAATCCACTGCATTCAATGGGGATGCATTCTACCATGCTGCATGGAGTTCACTGCATTCAATCACAATGCATGGAATCCACTGCATTCCATCGGGATGCTTTGGGCCATGCTGCATACAATCCACTGCATTCAATCGGGATGCATTGGGCCTCGCTGCATGGACTCCACTGCATACAATCGGGATCCATTGCGCCAAAATGCATGGAATCGACTGCATTTAATCACGGTGCATGGAATCCACTGCATTCAATCGGGATGCATTTTACCACACTGCTTGGATTACACTGCATTCAATCGCAATGCATAGAATCCACTGCATTCAATATGGATGCATTTTACCACTCTGCATGGAATCCACTGCATTTAATCACGCTGCATGTAATCCATGGAATTTAATCGGGATTCATTTTACTAAGCTGTATGGAATCGACTGCATTTAATCACGCTGTATGGAATCCACTGCATTCAATCGGGATTCATTTTACAAGGCTGCATGGAGTACACTGCATTCAATCACAATGCATGGAATCCACTGCATTCAAACGGGATGCTTTGGGCCATGCTGCATAAAATCCACTGCATTCAATCATGCTGCATGGAATCCACTGCATTCAATCGGGATGCATTTTACAAGGCTGCATGGATTACATTTCATACACTCAAAATGCATGGAATCCACTGCGTTCTATAGGGATGCTTTGGGCCATACTGCATAAAATACACTGCATTCAATTTGCTGCATGGAATCCACTGCATTCAATCATGCTGAATAAAATCCACTGCATTCAATAGGGTTCCATTTCTTCACGCTGCATGGAATACACTGCATTCAATCAGGCTCCATGAAATCCACTGCATTCAATGGGGATGCATTCTACAATGCTGCATGGAGTTCACTGCATGCAATCACAATGCATGTAATCCACTGCATTCCATCGGGATGCTTTGGGCCATGCTGCATAAAATCCACTGCATTCACCCATGCTGCATGGAATCCACTGCATTCAATCATGCTGCATAAAATCCACTGCATTCAATCGGGATGCATTGGGCCTCGCTGCATGGAATACACTGCATTCAATCAGGCTGCATGGAATCCACTGCATTCAATGGGGATGCATTCTACAATGCTGCATGGAGTTCACTGCATTCAATCACAACGCATGTAATCCACTGCATTCCATCGGCATGCTTTGGGCCATGCTGCATACAATCCACTGCATTCAATCGGGATGCATTGGGCCTCGCTGCATGGACTCCACTGCATACAATCGGGATCCATTGCGCCAAAATGCATGGAATACTCTGCATTCATTGACGCTGCATGGACTCCACTGCATTCAATCGGGATGCTTTGGGCCATGCTGCATAAAATCCACTGCATTCAACCATGCTGCATGGAATCAACTGCATTCAATCATGCTGCATAAAATTCACGGCATTCCATCGGGATGCATTGGGCCTCGCTGTATGGAATACACTGCATTCAATCACGCTGCATGGAATCCACTGCATTCAATGGGGGTGCATTCTACAATGCTGCATGGAGTTCACTGCATTCAATCACAATGCATGGAATCCACTGCATTCCATCGGGATGCTTTGGGCCATGCTGCATACAATCCACTGCATTCAATCGGGATGCATTGGGCCTCGCTGCATGGACTCCACTGCATACAATCGGGATCCATTGCGCCAAAATGCATGGAATCGACTGCATTTAATCACGGTGCATGGAATCCACTGCATTCAATCGGGATGCATTTTACCACACTGCTTGGATTACACTGCATTCAGTCGCAATGCATAGAATCCACTGCATTCAATATGGATGCATTTTACCACTCTGCATGGAATCCACTGCATTTAATCACGCTGCATGTAATCCATGGAATTTAATCGGGATTCATTTTACTAAGCTGTATGGAATCGACTGCATTTAATCACGCTGCTTGGAATCCACTGCATTCAATCGGGATTCATTTTACAAGGCTGCATGGAGTACACTGCATTCAATCACAATGCATGGAATCCACTGCATTCAAACGGGATGCTTTGGGCCATGCTGCATAAAATCCACTGCATTCAATCATGCTGCATGGAATCCACTGCATTCAATCGGGATGCATTTTACAAGGCTGCATGGATTACATTTCATACACTCAAAATGCATGGAATCCACTGCGTTCTATAGGGATGCTTTGGGCCATACTGCATAAAATACACTGCATTCAATTTGCTGCATGGAATCCACTGCATTCAATCATGCTGAATAAAATCCACTGCATTCAATAGGGTTCCATTTCTTCACGCTGCATGGAATACACTGCATTCAATCAGGCTCCATGAAATCCACTGCATTCAATGGGGATGCATTCTACAATGCTGCATGGAGTTCACTGCATGCAATCACAATGCATGTAATCCACTGCATTCCATCGGGATGCTTTGGGCCATGCTGCATAAAATCCACTGCATTCACCCATGCTGCATGGAATCCACTGCATTCAATCATGCTGCATAAAATCCACTGCATTCAATCGGGATGCATTGGGCCTCGCTGCATGGAATACACTGCATTCAATCAGGCTGCATGGAATCCACTGCATTCAATGGGGATGCATTCTACAATGCTGCATGGAGTTCACTGCATTCAATCACAATGCATGGAATCCACTGCATTCCATCGGGATGCTTTGGGCCATGCTGCATACAATCCACTGCATTCAATCGGGATGCATTGGGCCTCGCTGCATGGACTCCACTGCATACAATCGGGATCCATTGCGCCAAAATGCATGGAATACTCTGCATTCATTGACGCTGCATGGACTCCACTGCATTCAATCGGGATGCTTTGGGCCATGCTGCATAAAATCCACTGCATTCAATCATGCTGAATAAAATCCACTGCATTCAATAGGGTTCCATTTCTTCACGCTGCATGGAATACACTGCATTCAATCAGGCTCCATGAAATCCACTGCATTCAATGGGGATGCATTCTACAATGCTGCATGGAGTTCACTGCATGCAATCACAATGCATGTAATCCACTGCATTCCATCGGGATGCTTTGGGCCATGCTGCATAAAATCCACGGCATTCACCCATGCTGCATGGAATCCACTGCATTCAATCATGCTGCATAAAATCCACTGCATTCAATCGGGATGCATTGGGCCTCGCTGCATGGAATACACTGCATTCAATCAGGCTGTATGGAATCCACTGCATTCAATGGGGATGCATTCTACCATGCTGCATGGAGTTCACTGCATTCAATCACAATGCATGGAATCCACTGCATTCCATCGGGATGCTTTGGGCCATGCTGCATACAATCCACTGCATTCAATCGGGATGCATTGGGCCTCGCTGCATGGACTCCACTGCATACAATCGGGATCCATTGCGCCACAATGCATGGAATACTCTGCATTCAATCACGCTGCATGGAATCCACTGCATTCAATCGGGATGCTTTGGGCCATGCTGCATAAAATCCACTGCATGCAATCATGCTGCATGGAATCCACAGCATTCAATCATGCTGCATAAAATCCACTGCATTCAATAGGGTTCCATTTCTTCTTCACGCTGCCTGGAATCCACTGCATTCAATCACACTGCATGGAATCCACTGCATTCAATCGGGATGCATTTTACCACACTGCTTGGATTACACTGCATTCAATCGCAATGCATAGAATCCACTGCATTCAATATGGATGCATTTTACCACTCTGCATGGAATCCACTGCATTTAATCACGCTGCATGTAATCCATGGAATTTAATCGGGATTCATTTTACTAAGCTGTATGGAATCGACTGCATTTAATCACGCTGCATGGAATCCACTGCATTCAATCGGGATTCATTTTACAAAGCTGCATGGAGTACACTGCATTCAATCACAATGCATGGAATCCACTGCATTCAAACGGGATGCTTTGGGCCATGCTGCATAAAATCCACTGCATTCAATCATGCTGCATGGAATCCACTGCATTCAATCATGCAGCATAAAATCCGCTGCATTCCATAGGGTTCCATTTCATTATGCTGCATGGAATACACTGCATTCAATCAGGCTGCATGGAATCCACTGCATTCAATCGGGATGCATTTTTCCTCGTTGCATGGACTACACTGCATTCCATCACAATGCATGGAATCCACTGCATTCAATCGGGAAGCTTTGGGCCATGCTGCATACAATCCACTGCATTCAATCGGGATGCACTGGGCCTCGCTGCATGGACTCCACTGCATATAATCGGGATCCATTGCGCCACAATGCATGGAATACTCTGCATTCAATGACGCTGAATGGAATACACGGCATTGAATCGTGAAGCTATGGGCCATGCTGCATAAAATCCACTGCATGCAATCATGCTGCATTGAATCCACTGCATTCAATCATGCTGCATAAAATCCACTGAATTCAATAGGGTTCCATTACTGCACCCTGCATGGAATCCACTGCATTCAACCACGCTGCATGGAATCCACTGCATTCAATCGGGATGCAATTTACCACTCTGCATGGATTACACTGCATTTAATCACGCTGCATGTAATCCATGGAATTTAATCGGGATTCATTTTACTAAGCTGTATGGAATCGACTGCACTTAATCACGCTGCATGGAATCCACTGCATTCAATCGGGATGCATTTTACCACGTTGCATGCAGTTCACTGCATTCAATCACAATGCATGGAATCCACTGCATTCAATCGGGATGCTTTGGGCCATGCTGCATAAAATCCACTGCATTCAATCTTGCTTTTTGAATCCACTGCATTCAGTAATGCTGCATAAATCCTTGCATTCAATTGGGTTCCATTTCTTCACGCTGCATGGAATACACTGCATTCAATCACGCTGCATGGAAACCACTGCATTCAATGGGGATGCATTTTTCCTCGCTGCATGGAGTACACTGCATTCAATCATGCTGCATATAATCCACTGCATTCCATCGGGATGCTTTGGGCCATGCTGCATAAAATCCACTGCATTCAACCATGCTGCATGGAATCCACTGCATTCAATCATGCTGCATAAAATCCACTGCATTCCATCGGGATGAATTGGGCCTCGCTGCACGGAATAAACTGCATTCAATCAGGCTCCATGGAATCCACTGCATTCAATGGGGATGCATTCTACCATGCTGCATGGAGTTCACTGCATTCAATCACAATGCATGGAATCCACTGCATTCCATCGGGATGCTTTGGGCCATGCTGCATACAATCCACTGCATTCAATCGGGATGCATTGGGCCTCGCTGCATGGACTCCACTGCATACAATCGGGATCCATTGCGCCAAAATGCATGGAATCGACTGCATTTAATCACGGTGCATGGAATCCACTGCATTCAATCGGGATGCATTTTACCACACTGCTTGGATTACACTGCATTCAATCGCAATGCATAGAATCCACTGCATTCAATATGGATGCATTTTACCACTCTGCATGGAATCCACTGCATTTAATCACGCTGCATGTAATCCATGGAATTTAATCGGGATTCATTTTACTAAGCTGTATGGAATCGACTGCATTTAATCACGCTGCATGGAATCCACTGCATTCAATCGGGATTCATTTTACAAGGCTGCATGGAGTACACTGCATTCAATCACAATGCATGGAATCCACTGCATTCAAACGGGATGCTTTGGGCCATGCTGCATAAAATCCACTGCATTCAATCATGCTGCATGGAATCCACTGCTTTCAATCGGGATGCATTTTACAAGGCTGCATGGATTACATTTCATACACTCAAAATGCATGGAATCCACTGCGTTCTATAGGGATGCTTTGGGCCATACTGCATAAAATCCACTGCATTCAACCATGCTGCATGGAATCCACTGCATTCAATCATGCGGAATAAAATCCACTGCATTCAATAGGGTTCCATTTCTTCACGCTGCATGGAATACACTGCATTCAATCAGGCTCCATGAAATCCACTGCATTCAATGGGGATGCATTCTACAATGCTGCATGGAGTTCACTGCATGCAATCACAATGCATGTAATCCACTGCATTCCATCGGGATGCTTTGGGCCATGCTTCATAAAATCCACTGCATTCACCCATGCTGCATGGAATCCACTGCATTCAATCATGCTGCATAAAATCCACTGCATTCAATCGGGATGCATTGGGCCTCGCTGCATGGAATACACTGCATTCAATCAGGCTGCATGGAATCCACTGCATTCAATGGGGATGCATTCTACAATGCTGCATGGAGTTCACTGCATTCAATCACAATGCATGGAATCCACTGCATTCCATCGGGATGCTTTGGGCGATGCTGCATACAATCCACTGCATTCAATCGGGATGCATTGGGCCTCGCTGCATGGACTCCACTGCATACAATCGGGATCCATTGCGCCAAAATGCATGGAATCCTCCGCATGCAACAACGCTGCATGGACTCCACTGCATTCAATCGGGATGCTTTGGGCCATGCTGCATAAAATCCACTGCATTCAACCATGCTGCATGGAATCAACTGCATTCAATCATGCTGCATAAAATTCACTGCATTCCATCGGGATGCATTGGGCCTCGCTGCATGGAATACACTGCATTCAATCACGCTGCATGGAATCCACTGCATTCAATGGGGGTGCATTCTACAATGCTGCATGGAGTTCACTGCATTCAATCACAATGCATGGAATCCACTGCATTCCATCGGGATGCTTTGGGCCATGCTGCATAAAATCCACTGCATTCAATCGGGATGCATTGGGCCTCGCTGCATGGACTCCACTGCATACAATCGGGATCCATTGCACCAAAATGCATGGAATCCTCCGCATGCAACGACGCTGCATGGACTCCACTGCATTCAATCGGGATGCTTTGGGCCATGCTGCATAAAATCCATTGAATTCAATCATGCTGCATGGAATCCACTGCATTCAATCATGCTGTATAAAATCCACTGCATTCAATAGGGTTCCATTTCTTCACGTGGCATCGAATCCACTGCATTCAATCACGCTGCATGGAATCCACTGCATTCAATCGGGATGCATTTTTCCTCGCTGCATGGAGTACACTGCATTCAATCATGCTGCATAAAATCCACTGAATTCCATCGGGATGCTTTGGGCCATGCTGCATAAAATCCACTGCATTCAACCATGCTGCCTGGAATCCACTGCATTCAATCATGCTGCATAATATCCACTGCATTCAATCGGGATGCATTGGGCCTCGCTGCATGGAATAAACTGCATTCAATCAGGCTCCATGGAATCCACTGCATTCAATGGGGATGCATTCTACCATGCTGCATGGAGTTCACTGCATTCAATCACAATGCATGGAATCCACTGCATTCCAACGGGATGCTTTGGGCCATGCTGCATAAAATCCACTGCATTCAATCGGGATGCATTGGGCCTCGCTGCATGGACTCCACTGCATACAATCGGGATCCATTGCGCCACAATGCATGGAATACTCTGCATTCAATCATGCTGCATGGAATCCACTGCATTCAATCGGGATGCTTTGGGCCATGCTGCATAAAATCCACTGCATTCAACCATGCTGCATGGAATCCACTGCATTCAATCATGCTGCATAAAATCCACTGCATTCAATAGGGTTCCATTTCTTCTTCACGCTGCCTGGAATCCACTGCATTCAATCACACTGCATGGAATCCACTGCATTCAATCGGGATGCATTTTACCACACTGCTTGGATTACACTGCATTCAATCGCAATGCATAGAATCCACTGCATTCAATATGGATGCATTTTACCACTCTGCATGGAATCCACTGCATTTAATCACGCTGCATGTAATCCATGGAATTTAATCGGGATTCATTTTACTATGCTGTATGGAATCGACTGCATTTAATCACGCTGCATGGAATCCACTGCATTCAATCGGGATTCATTTTACAAGGCTGCATGGAGTACACTGCATTCAATCACAATGCATGGAATCCACTGCATTCAAACGGGATGCTTTGGGCCATGCTGCATAAAATCCACTGCATTCAATCATGCTGCATGGAATCCACTGCATTCAATCGGGATGCATTTTACAAGGCTGCATGGATTACATTTCATACACTCAAAATGCATGGAATCCACTGCGTTCTATAGGGATGCTTTGGGCCATACTGCATAAAATACACTGCATTCAATTTGCTGCATGGAATCCACTGCATTCAATCATGCTGAATAAAATCCACTGCATTCAATAGGGTTCCATTTCTTCACGCTGCATGGAATACACTGCATTCAATCAGGCTCCATGAAATCCACTGCATTCAATGGGGATGCATTCTACAATGCTGCATGGAGTTCACTGCATGCAATCACAATGCATGTAATCCACTGCATTCCATCGGGATGCTTTGGGCCATGCTGCATAAAATCCACTGCATTCACCCATGCTGCATGGAATCCACTGCATTCAATCATGCTGCATAAAATCCACTGCATTCAATCGGGATGCATTGGGCCTCGCTGCATGGAATACACTGCATTCAATCAGGCTGCATGGAATCCACTGCATTCAATGGGGATGCATTCTACAATGCTGCATGGAGTTCACTGAATTCAATCACATCGCATGTAATCCACTGCATTCCATCGGCATGCTTTGGGCCATGCTGCATAAAATCCACTGCATTCAATCGGGATGCATTGGGCCTCGCTGCATGGACTCCACTGCATACAATCGAGATCCATTGCACCAAAATGCATGGAATACTCTGCATTCATTGATGCTGCATGGACTCCACTGCATTCAATCGGGATGCTTTGGGCCATGCTGCATAAAATCCACTGCATTCAATCATGCTGCATGGAATCCACTGCATTCAATCATGCAGCATAAAATCCGCTGCATTCCATAGGGTTCCATTTCATTATGCTGCATGGAATACACTGCATTCAATCAGGCTGCATGGAATCCATTGCATTCAATCGGGATGCATTTTTCCTCGTTGCATGGACTACACTGCATTCCATCACAATGCATGGAATCCACTGCATTCAATCGGTAAGCTTTGGGCCATGCTGCATACAATCCACTGCATTCAATCGGGATGCACTGGGCCTCGCTGCATGGACTCCACTGCATATAATCGGGATCCATTGCGCCACAATGCATGGAATACTCTGCATTCAATGACGCTGAATGGAATACACTGCATTGAATCGTGAAGCTATGGGCCATGCTGCATAAAATCCACTGCATGCAATCATGCTGCATTGAATCCACTGCATTCAATCATGCTGCATAAAATCCACTGCATTCAATAGGGTTCCATTACTGCACCCTGCATGGAATCCACTGCATTCAACCACGCTGCATGGAATCCACTGCATTCAATCGGGATGCAATTTACCACTCTGCATGGATTACACTGCATTTAATCACGCTGCATGTAATCCATGGAATTTAATCGGGATTCATTTTACTAAGCTGTATGGAATCGACTGAACTTAATCACGCTGCATGGAATCCACTGCATTCAATCGGGATGCATTTTACCACGTTGCATGCAGTTCACTGCATTCAATCACAATGCATGGAATCCACTGCATTCAATCGGGATGCTTTGGGCCATGCTGCATAAAATCCACTGCATTCAATCTTGCTTTTTGAATCCACTGCATTCAGTAATGCTGCATAAAATCCTTGCATTCAATTGGGTTCCATTTCTTCACGCTGCATGGAATACACTGCATTCAATCACGCTGCATGGAAACCACTGCATTCAATGGGGATGCATTTTTCCTCGCTGCATGGAGTACACTGCATTCAATCATGCTGCATAAAATCCACTGCATTCCATCGGGATGCTTTGGGCCATGCTGCATAAAATCCACTGCATTCAACCATGCTGCATGGAATCCACTGCATTCAATCATGCTGCATAAAATCCACTGCATTCCATCGGGATGCATTGGGCCTCGCTGCACGGAATAAACTGCATTCAATCAGGCTCCATGGAATCCACTGCATTCAATGGGGATGCATTCTACCATGCTGCATGGAGTTCACTGCATTCAATCACAATGCATGGAATCCACTGCATTCCATCGGGATGCTTTGGGCCATGCTGCATACAATCCACTGCATTCAATCGGGATGCATTGGGCCTCGCTGCATGGACTCCACTGCATACAATCGGGATCCATTGCGCCAAAATGCATGGAATCGACTGCATTTAATCACGGTGCATGGAATCCACTGCATTCAATCGGGATGCATTTTACCACACTGCTTGGATTACACTGCATTCAATCGCAATGCATAGAATCCACTGCATTCAATATGGATGTATTTTACCACTCTGCATGGAATCCACTGCATTTAATCACGCTGCATGTAATCCATGGAATTTAATCGGGATTCATTTTACTATGCTGTATGGAATCGACTGCATTTAATCACGCTGCATGGAATCCACTGCATTCAATCGGGATTCATTTTACAAGGCTGCATGGAGTACACTGCATTCAATCACAATGCATGGAATCCACTGCATTCAAACGGGATGCTTTGGGCCATGCTGCATAAAATCCACTGCATTCAATCATGCTGCATGGAATCCACTGCATTCAATCGGGATGCATTTTACAAGGCTGCATGGATTACATTTCATACACTCAAAATGCATGGAATCCACTGCGTTCTATAGGGATGCTTTGGGCCATACTGCATAAAATACACTGCATTCAATTTGCTGCATGGAATCCACTGCATTCAATCATGCTGAATAAAATCCACTGCATTCAATAGGGTTCCATTTCTTCACGCTGCATGGAATACACTGCATTCAATCAGGCTCCATGAAATCCACTGCATTCAATGGGGATGCATTCTACAATGCTGCATGGAGTTCACTGCATGCAATCACAATGCATGTAATCCACTGCATTCCATCGGGATGCTTTGGGCCATGCTTCATAAAATCCACTGCATTCACCCATGCTGCATGGAATCCACTGCATTCAATCATGCTGCATAAAATCCACTGCATTCAATCGGGATGCATTGGGCCTCGCTGCATGGAATACACTGCATTCAATCAGGCTGCATGGAATCCACTGCATTCAATGGGGATGCATTCTACAATGCTGCATGGAGTTCACTGCATTCAATCACAATGCATGGAATCCACTGCATTCCATCGGGATGCTTTGGGCCATGCTGCATACAATCCACTGCATTCAATCGGGATGCATTGGGCCTCGCTGCATGGACTCCACTGCATACAATCGGGATCCATTGCGCCAAAATGCATGGAATCCTCCGCATGCAACAACGCTGCATGGACTCCACTGCATTCAATCGGGATGCTTTGGGCCATGCTGCATAAAATCCACTGCATTCAACCATGCTGCATGGAATCAACTGCATTCAATCATGCTGCATAAAATTCACTGCATTCCATCGGGATGCATTGGGCCTCGCTGCATGGAATACACTGCATTCAATCACGCTGCATGGAATCCACTGCATTCAATGGGGGTGCATTCTACAATGCTGCATGGAGTTCACTGCATTCAATCACAATGCATGGAATCCACTGCATTCCATCGGGATGCTTTGGGCCATGCTGCATAAAATCCACTGCATTCAATCGGGATGCATTGGGCCTCGCTGCATGGACTCCACTGCATACAATCGGGATCCATTGCACCAAAATGCATGGAATCCTCCGCATGCAACGACGCTGCATGGACTCCACTGCATTCAATCGGGATGCTTTGGGCCATGCTGCATAAAATCCATTGAATTCAATCATGCTGCATGGAATCCACTGCATTCAATCATGCTGTATAAAATCCACTGCATTCAATAGGGTTCCATTTCTTCACGTGGCATCGAATCCACTGCATTCAATCACGCTGCATGGAATCCACTGCATTCAATCGGGATGCATTTTTCCTCGCTGCATGGAGTACACTGCATTCAATCATGCTGCATAAAATCCACTGCATTCCATCGGGATGCTTTGGGCCATGCTGCATAAAATCCACTGCATTCAACCATGCTGCCTGGAATCCACTGCATTCAATCATGCTGCATAATATCCACTGCATTCAATCGGGATGCATTGGGCCTCGCTGCATGGAATAAACTGCATTCAATCAGGCTCCATGGAATCCACTGCATTCAATGGGGATGCATTCTACCATGCTGCATGGAGTTCACTGCATTCAATCACAATGCATGGAATCCACTGCATTCCAACGGGATGCTTTGGGCCATGCTGCATAAAATCCACTGCATTCAATCGGGATGCATTGGGCCTCGCTGCATGGACTACACTGCATACAATCGGGATCCATTGCGCCACAATGCATGGAATACTCTGCATTCAATCACGCTGCATGGAATCCACTGCATTCAATCGGGATGCTTTGGGCCATGCTGCATAAAATCCATTGCATTCAATCATGCTGCATGGAATCCACTGCATTCAATCATGCTGTATAAAATCCACTGCATTCAATAGGGTTCCATTTCTTCTTCACGCTGCCTGGAATCCACTGCATTCAATCACACTGCATGGAATCCACTGCATTCAATCGGGATGCATTTTACCACACTGCTTGGATTACACTGCATTCAATCGCAATGCATAGAATCCACTGCATTCAATATGGATGCATTTTACCACTCTGCATGGAATCCACTGCATTTAATCACGCTGCATGTAATCCATGGAATTTAATCGGGATTCATTTTACTAAGCTGTATGGAATCGACTGCATTTAATCACGCTGCATGGAATCCACTGCATTCAATCGGGATTCATTTTACAAGGCTGCATGGAGTACACTGCATTCAATCACAATGCATGGAATCCACTGCATTCAAACGGGATGCTTTGGGCCATGCTGCATAAAATCCACTGCATTCAATCATGCTGCATGGAATCCACTGCATTCAATCGGGATGCATTTTACAAGGCTGCATGGATTACATTTCATACACTCAAAATGCATGGAATCCACTGCGTTCTATAGGGATGCTTTGGGCCATACTGCATAAAATACACTGCATTCAACCATGCTGCATGGAATCCACTGCATTCAATCATGCGGAATAAAATCCACTGCATTCAATAGGGTTCCATTTCTTCACGCTGCATGGAATACACTGCATTCAATCAGGCTCCATGAAATCCACTGCATTCAATGGGGATGCATTCTACAATGCTGCATGGAGTTCACTGCATGCAATCACAATGCATGTAATCCACTGCATTCCATCGGGATGCTTTGGGCCATGCTGCATAAAATCCACTGCATTCACCCATGCTGCATGGAATCCACTGAATTCAATCATGCTGCATAAAATCCACTGCATTCAATCGGGATGCATTGGGCCTCGCTGCATGGAATACACTGCATTCAATCAGGCTGCATGGAATCCACTGCATTCAATGGGGATGCATTCTACAATGCTGCATGGAGTTCACTGAATTCAATCACATCGCATGTAATCCACTGCATTCCATCGGCATGCTTTGGGCCATGCTGCATAAAATCCACTGCATTCAATCGGGATGCATTGGGCCTCGCTGCATGGACTCCACTGCATACAATCGGGATCCATTGCACCAAAATGCATGGAATACTCTGCATTCATTGACGCTGCATGGACTCCACTGCATTCAATCGGGATGCTTTGGGCCATGCTGCATAAAATCCACTGCATTCAACCATGCTGCATGGAATCAACTGCATTCAATCATGCTGCATAAAATCCACTGCATTCCATCGGGATGCATTGGGCCTCGCTGCATGGAATACACTGCATTCAATCACGCTGCATGGAATCCACTGCATTCAATGGGGGTGCATTCTACAATGCTGCATGGAGTTCACTGCATTCAATCACAATGCATGGAATCCACTGCATTCCATCGGGATGCTTTGGGCCATGCTGCATAAAATCCACTGCATTCCATCGGGATGCATTGGGCCTCGCTGCATGGACTCCACTGCATACAATCGGGATCCATTGCACCAAAATGCATGGAATCCTCCGCATGCAATGACGCTGCATGTACTCCACTGCATTACATCGGGATGCTTTGGGCCATGCTGCATAAAATCCATTGAATTCAATCATGCTGCATGGAATCCACTGCATTCAATCATGCTGTATAAAATCCACTGCATTCAATAGGGTTCCATTTCTTCACGTGGCATCGAATCCACTGCATTCAATCACGCTGCATGGAATCCACTGCATTCAATCGGGATGCATTTTCCCTCGCTGCATGGAGTACACTGCATTCAATCATGCTGCATAAAATCCACTGCATTCCATCGGGATGCTTTGGGCCATGCTGCATAAAATCCACTGCATTCAACCATGCTGCCTGGAATCCACTGCATTCAATCATGCTGCATAATATCCACTGCATTTAATCGGGATGCATTGGGCCTCGCTGCATGGAATAAACTGCATTCAATCAGTCTCCATGGAATCCACTGCATTCAAACGGGATGCTTTGGGCCATGCTGCATAAAATCCACTGCATTCAATCATGCTGCATGGAATCCACTGCATTCAATCATGCTGCATAAAATCCACTGCATTCAATAGGGTTCCATTTCTTCTTCACGCTGCCTGGAATCCACTGCATTCAATCAGGCTCCATGGAATCCACTGCATTCAATCGGGATGCATTTTACCACACTGCTTGGATTACACTGCATTCAATCGCAATGCATAGAATCCACTGCATTCAATATGGATGCATTTTACCACTCTGCATGGAATCCACTGCATTTAATCACGCTGCATGTAATCCATGGAATTTAATCGGGATTCATTTTACTAAGCTGTATGGAATCGACTGCATTTAATCACGCTGCATGGAATCCACTGCATTCAATCGGGATTCATTTTACAAAGCTGCATGGAGTACACTGCATTCAATCACAATGCATGG
Source organism: Sus scrofa (assembly GCF_054392235.1). Taxonomy (NCBI): domain Eukaryota; kingdom Metazoa; phylum Chordata; class Mammalia; order Artiodactyla; family Suidae; genus Sus; species Sus scrofa. The sequence goes on from NC_139397.1 coordinate 3,654,447, forward strand.
AATCCACTGCATTCAAACGGGATGCTTTGGGCCATGCTGCATAAAATCCACTGCATTCAATCATGCTGCATGGAATCCACTGCATTCAATCGGGATGCATTTTACAAGGCTGCATGGATTACATTTCATACACTCAAAATGCATGGAATCCACTGCGTTCTATAGGGATGCTTTGGGCCATACTGCATAAAATACACTGCATTCAATTTGCTGCATGGAATCCACTGCATTCAATCATGCTGAATAAAATCCACTGCATTCAATAGGGTTCCATTTCTTCACGCTGAATGGAATACACTGCATTCAATCAGGCTCCATGAAATCCACTGCATTCAATGGGGATGCATTCTACAATGCTGCATGGAGTTCACTGCATGCAATCACAATGCATGTAATCCACTGCATTCCATCGGGATGCTTTGGGCCATGCTGCATAAAATCCACTGCATTCACCCATGCTGCATGGAATCCACTGCATTCAATCATGCTGCATAAAATCCACTGCATTCAATCGGGATGCATTGGGCCTCGCTGCATGGAATACACTGCATTCAATCACGCTGCATGGAATCCACTGCATTCAATGGGGGTGCATTCTACAATGCTGCATTGGGTTCACTGCATTCAATCACAACGCATGTAATCCACTGCATTCCATCGGCATGCTTTGGGCCATGCTGCATACAATCCACTGCATTCAATCGGGATGCATTGGGCCTCGCTGCATGGACTCCACTGCATACAATCGGGATCCATTGCGCCAAAATGCATGGAATACTCTGCATTCATTGACGCTGCATGGACTCCACTGCATTCAATCGGGATGCTTTGGGCCATGCTGCATAAAATCCACTGCATTCAACCATGCTGCATGGAATCCACTGCATTCAGTAATGCTGCATAAAATCCTTGCATTCAATTGGGTTCCATTTCTTCACGCTGCATGGAAACCACTGCATTCAATCGGGATGCATTTTACCTCGCTGCATGGATTACACTGCATTCAATCACAATGCATGGAATCCACAGCATTCCATCGGGATTCTTTGGGCCATGCTGCATAAACTCTACTGCATTCAATCGGGATGCATTGGGCCTCGCTGCATGGACTCCACTGTATAAAATCTGGATCCATTGCGCCACAATGCATGGAATCATCTGCATTCAATGACGCTGCATGGAATCCACTGCATTCAATTGGGATGCTTTGGGCCATGCTGCATAAAATCCATTGCATTCAATCATGCTGCATGGAATCCACTGCATTCAATCATGCTGCATAAAATCCACTGCATTCAATAGGGTTCCATTTCTTCACGCTGCATGGAATCCACTACATTCAATCACGCTGCATACAATCCACTGCATTCAATCGGGATGCATTGGGCCTCGCTGCATGGACTCCACTGCATACAATCGGGATCCATTGCGCCAAAATGCATGGAATACTCTGCATTCATTGACGCTGCATGGACTCCACTGCATTCAATCGGGATGCATTGGGCCTCGCTGCATGGAATACACTGCATTCAATTAGGCTGCATGGAATCCACTGCATTCAATGGGGATGCATTCTACAATGCTGCATGGAGTTCACTGCATTCAATCACAACGCATGTAATCCACTGCATTCCATCGGCATGCTTTGGGCCATGCTGCATAAAATCCACTGCATTCAATCGGGATGCATTGGGCCTCGCTGCATGGACTCCACTGCATACAATCGGGATCCATTGCGCCAAAATGCATGGAATACTCTGCATTCATTGACGCTGCATGGACTCCACTGCATTCAATCGGGATGCTTTGGGCCATGCTGCATAAAATCCACTGCATTCAACCATGCTGCATGGAATCCACTGCATTCAGTAATGCTGCATAAAATCCTTGCATTCAATTGGGTTCCATTTCTTCACGCTGCATGGAAACCACTGCATTCAATCGGGATGCATTTTACCTCGCTGCATGGATTACACTGCATTCAATCACAATGCATGGAATCCACTGCATTCCATCGGGATTCTTTGGGCCATGCTGCATAAACTCTACTGCATTCAATCGGGATGCATTGGGCCTCGCTGCATGGACTCCACTGTATAAAATCTGGATCCATTGCGCCACAATGCATGGAATCATCTGCATTCAATGACGCTGCATGGAATCCACTGCATTCAATTGGGATGCTTTGGGCCATGCTGCATAAAATCCATTGCATTCAATCATGCTGCATGGAATCCACTGCATTCAATCATGCTGCATAAAATCCACTGCATTCAATAGGGTTCCATTTCTTCACGCTGCATGGAATCCACTACATTCAATCACGCTGCATGGAATCCACTGCATTCTATCGGGATGCATTTTACCACGCTGCATAGATTACACCGCATTCAATCACAATGCATGGAATCCACTGCATTCAATCGGGATGCTTTGGGCCATGCTGCATAAAATCCACTGCATTCAATCGGGATGCATTGGGCCTCGCTGCATGGACTCCACTGCATTTAATCGGGATCCATTGTGCCACAATGCATGGAATTCTCTTCATTCAATGACGCTGCATCGAATCCACTGCATTCAATCGGAATCCATTGTGCCACAATGCATGGAATCCTCTGCATTCAATGACGCTGCATGGAATCCACTGCATTCCATCAGGATGGTTTGGGCCATGCTGCATAAAATCCACTGCATGCAATCATGCTGCATGGACTCCACTGCATTCAATCACGCTGCATAAAATCCACTGCATTTTATAGGGTTCCATTTCTTCATGCTGCATGGAATCCACTGCATTCAATCACGCTGCATGGAATCCACTGCATTCAACATGAATGAATTTTACCACGCTGCATTTAGTACAGTGTATTCAATCACAATTCATGGAATCCATTGCATTCAATCGGGATGCTTTGGGCCATGCTGCATAAAATCCACTGCATTCAATCGGGATGCACTGGGCATCGCTGCATGGACTCCACGGAATACAATCGGGATCCATTGCGCCACAATGCATGGAATCCTATGCATTCAATGACGCTGCATGGAATCCACTGCATTCAATCGGGATGCTTTGGGCCATGCTGCATAAAATCCATTGCATTCAATCATGCTGCATGGAATCCACTGCATTCAATCATGCTGTATAAAATCCACTGCATTCAATGGGGTTCCATTTTTTCACGCTGCATGTTATACACTGCAATCATTCACGCTGCATGGAATCCACTGCATTCAATCAGGATGCATTTTACCTCGCTGCATGGATTACACTGCATTCAATCACAATGCATGGAATCCACTGCATTCCATCGTGATGCTTTGGGCGATGCTGCATAAAATCCACTGCATTCAATCGGGATGCATTGGGCCTCGCTGCATGGACTCCACTGCATACAATCGGGATCCATTGCGCCACAATGCATGGAATCCTCTGCATTCAACGACGCTGCATGGAATCCACTGCATTCAATCGGGAGGCTTTGGGCCATGCTGCATAAAATCCACTGCATTCAATCATGCTGCATAAAATCCACTGCATTCAATATGGTTCCATTTCTTCACGCTGCATGGAATCCAATGCATTCAATCAGGATGCATTTTACCACTCTGCATGGATTACACTTCATTCAATCACAATGCATGGAATCCACTGCATTCCATCGGGATGCTTTGGGCCATGCTGCATAAAATCCACTGCATTCTATCAGAGGCATTTTGCCTCGCTGCATAGACTCCACTGCATACAATCGGGATCCATTGCGCCAAAATGCATTGAATCTTCTGCATTCAATTACGCTGCATGGAATCCACTGCATTCAATCGGGATGCTTTGGGCCATGCTGCATAAAATCCATTGCATTCAATCATGCTGCATGGAATCCTTTGCATTCAATCATGCTGCATAAAATCCACTGCATTCAATAGGGTTCCATTTCTTCACGCTGCATGGAATCCACTACATTCAATCACGCTGCATGGAATCCACTGCATTCTATCGGGATGCATTTTACCACGCTGCATAGATTACACCGCATTCAATCACAATGCATGGAATCCACTGCATTCTATCGGGATGCATTTTACCACACTGCTTGGATTACACTGCATTCAATCTCAATGCATAGAATCCACTGCATTCAATATGGATGCATTTTACCACTCTGCATGGAATGCACTGCATTTAATCACGCTGCATGTAATCCATGGAATTTAATCGGGATTCATTTTACTAAGCTGTATTGAATCGACTGCATTTAATCACGCTGCATGGAATCCACTGCATTCAATCGGGATTCATTTTACAAGGCTGCATGGAGTACACTGCATTCAATCACAATGCATGGAATCCACTGCATTCAAACGGGATGCTTTGGGCCATGCTGCATAAAATCCACTGCATTCAATAATGCTGCAAGGAATCCACTGCATTCAATCGGGATGCATTTTTCCTCGTTGCATGGATTACACTGCATTCCATCACAATGCATGGAATCCACTGCATTCAATCGGGATGCTTTGGGCCATGCTGCATACAATCCACTGCATTCAATCGGGATGCACTGGGCCTCGCTGCATGGACTCCACTGCATATAATCGGGATCTATTGCGCCACAATGCATGGAATACTCTGCATTCAATGACGCTGAATGGAATCCACTGCATTGAATCGTGAAGCTATGGGCCATGCTGCATAAAATCCACTGCATGCAATCATGCTGCATTGAATCCACTGCATTAAATCATGTTGCATAAAATCCACTGCATTCAATAGGGTTCCATTTCTTGACCCTGCATGGAATCCACTGCATTCAACCACGCTGCATGGAATCCACTGCATTCAATCGGGAAGCATTTTACCACTCTGCATGGATTACACTGCATTTAATCATGCTGCATGTAATCCATGGAATTTAATCGGGATTCATTTTACTAAGCTGTATGGAATCGACTGCACTTAATCACGCTGGATGGAATCCACTGCATTCAATCGGGATGCATTTTACCACGTTGCATGCTGTTCACTGCATTCAATCACAATGCATGGAACCCACTGCATTCAATCGGGATGCTTTGGGCCATGCTGCATAAAATCCACTGCATTCAATCTTGCTTTTTGAATCCACTGCATTCAGTAATGCTGCATAAATCCTTGCATTCAATTGGGTTCCATTTCTTCACGCTGCATGGAATACACTGCATTCAATCACGCTGCATGGAATCCACTGCATTCAATCGGGATGCATTTTACCATGCTGCGTGGTTTTCACTGCATTCAATCACAATGCATGGAATCCACTGCATTCCATCGGGATGCTTTGGGCCATGCTGCATAAAATCCACTGCATTCAATCATGCTGCATGGAATCCACTGCATTCAATCATGCTGCATAAAATCCACTGCATTCAATAGGGTTCCATTTCTTCACGCTGCATGGAATACACTGCATTCAATCACACTGAATGGAATCCACTGCATTCAATCGGGATGCATTTTACCTCGCTGCATGGATTACACTGCATTCAATCACAATGCTTGGAATCCACTGCATTCAATCGGGATGCATTGGGCCATGCTGCATAAAATCCACTGCATTCAATCGGGATGCATTGGGCCTCGCTGCATAGACTCCACTGCATATAATCGGGATCCATTGCGCCACAATGCATGGAATACTCTGCATTCAATGACGCTGCATGGAATCCACTGCATTCCATCGGGATGCTTTGGGCCATGCTGCATAAAATCCACTGCATTCAATCATGCTGCATGGAATCCACTGCATTCAATCGGGATGCATTTTACAAGGCTGCATGGATTACATTTCATACACTCAAAATGCATGGAATCGACTGCGTTCTATAGGGATGCTTTGGGCCATACTGCATAAAATACACTGCACTCAATTTGCTGCATGGAATCCACTGCATTCAATCATGCTGAATAAAATCCACTGCATTCAATAGGGTTCCATTTCTTCACGCTGCATGGAATCCAATGCATTCAATCAGGCTCCATGGAATCCACTGCATTCAAAGGGGATGCATTCTACAATGCTGCATGGAGTTCACTGCATTGAATCACAACGCATGTAATCCACTGCATTCCATCGGGATGCTTTGGGCCATGCTGCATAAAATCCACTGCATTCAACCATGCTGCATGGAATCCACTGCATTCAATCATGCTGCATAAAATCCACTGCATTCCATCGGGATGCATTGGGCCTCGCTGCATGGAATACACTGCATTCAATCACGCTGCATGAATTCCACTGCATTCAATGGGGATGCATTCTACAATGCTGCATGGAGTTCACTGCATTCAATCACAATGCATGGAATCCACTGCATTCCATCGGGATGCTTTGGGCCATGCTGCATAAAATCCACTGCATTCAATCGGGATGCATTGGGCCTCGCTGCATGGACTCCACTGCATACAATCGGGATCAATTGCACCAAAATGCATGGAATCCTCTGCATGCAACGACGCTGCATGGACTCCACTGCATTCAATCGGGATGCTTTGGGCCATGCTGCATAAAATCCATTGAATTCAATCATGCTGCATGGAATCCACTGCATTCAATCATGCTGTATAAAATCCACTGCATTCAATAGGGTTCCATTTCTTCACGTGGCATCGAATCCACTGCATTCAATCACGCTGCATGGAATCCACTGCATTCAATCGGGATGCATTTTTCCTCGCTGCATGGAGTACACTGCATTCAATCATGCTGCATAAAATCCACTGCATTCCATCGGGATGCTTTGGGCCATGCTGCATAAAATCCACTGCATTCAACCATGCTGCCTGGAATCCACTGCATTCAATCATGCTGCATAATATCCACTGCATTCCATCGGGATGCATTGGGTCTCGCTGCATGGAATAAACTGCATTCAATCAGGCTCCATGGAATCCACTTCATTCCATCGGGATGCTTTGGGCCATGCTGCATACAATCCACTGCATTCAATCGGGATGCATTGGGCCTCGCTGCATGGACTCCACTGCATACAATCGGGATCCATTGCGCCAAAATGCATGGAATCGACTGCATTTAATCACGGTGCATGGAATCCACTGCATTCAATCGGGATGCATTTTACCACACTGCTTGGATTACACTGCATTCAATCGCAATGCATAGAATCCACTGCATTCAATATGGATGCATTTTACCACTCTGCATGGAATCCACTGCATTTAATCACGCTGCATGTACTCCATGGAATTTAATCGGGATTCATTTTACTAAGCTGTATGGAATCGACTGCATTTAATCACGCTGCATGGAATCCACTGCATTCAATCGGGATTCATTTTACAAGGCTGCATGGAGTACACTGCATTCAATCACAATGCATGGAATCCACTGCATTCAAACGGGATGCTTTGGGCCGTGCTGCATATAATCCACTGCATTCAATCATGCTGCATGGAATCCACTGCATTCAATCATGCAGCATAAAATCCGCTGCATTCCATAGGGTTCCATTTCTTCATGCTGCATGGAATACACTGCATTCAATCAGGCTGCATAAAATCCGCTGCATTCCATAGGGTTCCATTTCTTCATGCTGCATGGAATACACTGCATTCAATCAGGCTGCATGGACTCCACTGCATTCAATCGGGATGCATTTTTCCTCGTTGCATGGATTACACTGCATTCCATCACAATGCATGGAATCCACTGCATTCAATCGGGAAGCTTTGGGCCATGCTGCATACAATCCATTGCATTCAATCGGGATTCACTGGGCCTCGCTGCATGGACTCCACTGCATATAATCGGGATCCATTGCGCCACAATGCATGGAATAATCTGCATTCAATGACACTGAATGGAATCCACTGCATTGAATCGTGAAGCTATGGGCCATGCTGCATAAACTCCACTGCATGCAATCATGCTGCATTGAAACCACTGCATTCAATCATGCTGCATAAAATCCACTGCATTCAATAGGGTTCCATTACTGCACCCTGCATGGAATCCACTGCATTCAACCACGCTGCATGGAATCCACTGCATTCAATCGGGATGCATTTTACCACTCTGCATGGATTACACTGCATTTAATCACGCTGCATGTAATCCATGGAATTTAATCGGGATTCATTTTACTAAGCTGTATGGAATTGACTGCACTTAATCACGCTGCATGGAATCCACTGCATTCAATCGGGATGCATTTTACCATGTTGCATGCAGTTCAGTGCATTCAATCACGCTGCATGGAATCCACTGCATTCAATCGGGATGCTTTGGGCCATGCTGCATAAAATCCACTGCATTCAATCTTGCTTTTTGAATCCACTGCATTCAGTAATGCTGCATAAAATCCTTGCATTCAATTGGGTTCCATTTCTTCACGCTGCATGGAATACACTGCACTCAATCACGCTGCATGGAATCCACTGCATTCAACATGGATGAATTTTACCACGCTGCATTTAGTACACTGTATTCAATCACAATTCATTGAATCCATTGCATTCAATCGGGATGCTTTGGGCCATGCTGCATAAAATCCACTGCATTCAATCGGGATGCACTGGGCATTGCTGCATGGACTCCACTGCATACAATCGGGATCCATTGCGCCACAATGCATGGAATCCTCTTCATTCAACGACGATGCATGGAATCCACTGCATTCCATCGGGATGCTTTGGGCCATGCTGCATAAAATCCACTGCATTCAACCATGCTGCATGGAATTCACTGCATTCAATCATGCTGCATAAAATCCACTGCATTCAATAGGGTTCCATTTCTTCACGCTGCATGGAATCCACTGCATTCAATCAGGATGCATTTTAACACACTGCATGGATTACTCTTCATTCAATCACAATGCATGGAATCCACTGCATTCCATAGGGATGCTTTGGGCCATGCTGCATAAACTCCACTGCATTCAATCAGATGCATTTTGCCTCGCTGCATAGACTCCAATGCATACAATCGGGATCCATTACGCCAAAATGCATTGAATCTTCTGCATTCAATGAAGCTGCATGGAATCCACTGCATTCAATCGGGATGCTTTGGGCCATGCTGCATAAAATCCATTGCATTCAATCATGCTGCATGGAATCCACTGCATTCAATCATGCTGCATAAAATCCACTGCATTCAATAGGGTTCCATTTCTTCACGCTGCATGGAATCCACTACATTCAATCACGCTGCATGGAATCCACTGCATTCTATCGGGATGCATTTTACCACGCTGCATAGATTACACCGCATTCAATCACAATGCATGGAATCCACTGCATTCAATCGGGATGCTTTGGGCCATGCTGCATAAAATCCACCGCATTCAATCGGGATGCATTGGGCCTCGCTGCATGGACTCCACGGCATTCAATCGGGATCCATTGTGCCACAATGCATGGAATTCTCTTCATTCAATGATGCTGCATCGAATCCACTGCATTCAATCGGAATCCATTGCGCCACAAAGCATGGAATCCTCTGCATTCAATGACGCTGCATGGAATCCACTGCATTCCATCAGGATGCTTTGGGCCATGCTGCATAAAATCCACTGCATGCAATCATGCTGCATGGAATCCACTGCAATCAATCATGCTGCATAAAATCCACTGCATTCAATAGGGTTCCATTTCTTCACGCTGCATGGAATCCACTGCATTCAATCACGCTGCATGGAATCCACTGCCTTCAACATGGATGAATTTTACCACGCTGCATTTAGTACACTGTATTCAATCACAATTCATGGAATCCATTGCATTCAATCGGGATGCTTTGGGCCATGGTGCATAAAATCCACTGCATTCAATCGGGATGCACTGGGCATCGCTGCATGGACTCCACTGCATACAATCGGGATCCATTGCGCCACAATGCATGGAATCCTCTGCATTCAATGACGCTGCATGGAATCCACTGCATTCAATCGGGATGCTTTGGGCCATGCTGCATAAAATCCATTGCATTCAATCATGCTGCATGGAATCCACTGCATTCAATCGGGATGCATTTTACCATGCTGCATTGATTACCCTTCATTCAATCATGCTGCATGGAAATCACTGCATTCAATCATGCTGCATAAAATCCACTGCATTCAATAGGGTTCCATTTCTTCACGCTGCATGGAATCCACTACATTCAATCACGCTGCATGGAATCCACTGCATTCTATCGGGATGCATTTTACCACGCTGCATAGATTACACCGCATTCAATCATAATGCATGGAATCCACTGCATTCAATCGGGATGATTTGGGACATGCTGCATAAAATCCACTGCATTCAATCGGGATGCATTGGGCCTCGCTGCATGGACTCCACTGCATACAATCTGGATCCATTGCACCAAAATGCATGGAATCCTCTGCATGCAACGACGCTGCATGGACTCCACTGCATTCAATCGGGATGCTTTGGGCCATGCTGCATAAAATCCATTGAATTCAATCATGCTGCATGGAATCCACTGCATTCAATCAGGCTGCATAAAATCCGCTGCATTCCATAGGGTTCCATTTCTTCATGCTGCATGGAATACACTGCATTCAATCAGGCTGCATAAAATCCGCTGCATTCCATAGGGTTCCATTTCTTCATGCTGCATGGAATACACTGCATTCATTCAGGCTGCATGGACTCCACTGCATTCAATCGGGATGCATTTTTCCTCGTTGCATGGAATTCACTGCATTCCATCACAATGCATGGAATCCACTGCATTCAATCGGGAAGCTTTGGGCCATGCTGCATACAATCCACTGCATTCAATCATGCTGCATGGAATCCACTGCATTCAATAGGGTTCCATTACTGCACCCTGCATGGAATCCACTGCATTCAACCACGCTGCATGGAATCCACTGCATTCAATCGGGATGCATTTTACCACTCTGCATGGATTACACTGCATTTAATCACGCTGCATGTAATCCATGGAATTTAATCGGGATTCATTTTACTAAGCTGTATGGAATTGACTGCACTTAATCACGCTGCATGGAATCCACTGCATTCAATCGGGATGCATTTTACCACGTTGCATGCAGTTCAGTGCATTCAATCACGCTGCATGGAATCTACTGCATTCAATCGGGATGCTTTGGGCCATGCTGCATAAAATCCACTGCATTCAATCTCGCTTTTTGAATCCACTGCATTCAGTAATGCTGCATAAAATCCTTGCATTCAATTGGGTTCCATTTCTTCACGCTGCATGGAATACACTGCACTCAATCACGCTGCATGAAATCCACTGCATTCAACATGGATGAATTTTACCACGCTGCATTTAGTACACTGTATTCAATCACAATTCATGGAATCCATTGTATTCAATCGGGATGCTTTGGGCCATGCTGCATAAAATCCACTGCATTCAATCGGGATGCACTGGGCATTGCTGCATGGACTCCACTGCATACAATCGGGATCCATTGCACCACAATGCATGGAATCCTCTTCATTCAACGACGATGCATGGAATCCACTGCATTCCATCGGGATGCTTTGGGCCATGCTGCATACAATCCACTGCATTCAATCGGGATGCATTGGGCCTCGCTGCATGGACTCCACTGCATACAATCGGGATCCATTTGGCCACAATGCATGGAATCCTCTGCATTCAATGACGCTGCATGGACTCCACTGCATTCAATCGGGATGCTTTGGGCCATGCTGCATAAAATCCACTGCATTCAATCATGCTGCATGGAATCCACTGCATTCAATCATGCTGCATAAAATCCACTGCATTCAATAGGGATCCATTTCTTCACGCTGCATGGAATCCACTGCATTCAATCAGGATGCATTTTAACACACTGCATGGATTACTCTTCATTCAATCACAATGCATGGAATCCACTGCATTACATAGGGATGCTTTGGGCCATGCTGCATAAACTCCACTGCATTCAATCAGATGCATTTTGCCTCGCTGCATAGACTCCAATGCATACAATCGGGATCCATTGCGCCAAAATGCATTGAATCTTCTGCATTCAATTACGCTGCATGGAATCCACTGCATTCAATCGGGATGCATTGGGCCATGCTGCATAAAATCCATTGCATTCAATCATGCTGCATGGAATCCACTGCATTCAATCATGCTGCATAAAATCCACTGCATTCAATAGGGTTCCATTTCTTCACGCTGCATGGAATACACTACATTCAATCACGCTGCATGGAATCCACTGCATTCTATCGGGATGCATTTTACCACGCTGCATAGATTACACCGCATTCAATCACAATGCATGGAATCCACTGCATTCAATCGGGATGCTTTGGGCCATGCTGCATAAAATCCACTGCATTCAATCGGGATGCATTGGGCCTCGCTGCATGGACTCCACTGCATTCAATCGGGATCCATTGTGCCACAATGCATGGAATTCTCTTCATTCAATGACGCTGCATCGAATCCACTGCATTCAATCGGAATCCATTGCGCCACAATGCATGGAATCCTCTGCATTCAATGACGCTGCATGTAATCCACTGCATTCCATCAGGATGCTTTGGGCCATGCTGCATAAAATCCACTGTATGCAATCATGCTGCATGGAATCCACTGCATTCAATCATGCTGCATAAAATCCACTGCATTCAATAGGGTTCCATTTCTTCACGCTGCATGGAATCCACTGCATTCAATCACGCTGCATGGAATCCACTGCATTCAACATGGATGAATTTTACCACGCTGCATTTAGTACACTGTATTCAATCACAATTCATGGAATCCATTGCATTCAATCGGGATGCTTTGGGCCATGCTGCATAAAATCCACTGCATTGAATCGGGATGCACTGGGCATCGCTGCATGGACTCCACTGCATACAATCGGGATCCACGCGTCACAATGCATGGAATCCTCTGCATTCAATGACGCTGCATGGAATCCACTGCATTCCATCGGGATGATTTGTGCCATGCTGCATAAAATCCATTGCATTCAATCATGCTGCATGGAATCCACTGCATTCAATCGGGATGCATTTTACCATGCTGCATTGATTACCCTTCATTCAATCAGGCTGCATGGAATCCACTGCATTCAATATGGATGCATTTTACCACTCTGCATGGATTACACTGCATTTAATCACGCTGCATGTAATCCATGGAATTTTAATCGGGATTCATTTTACTAAGCTGTATGGAATCGACTGCACTTAATCACGCTCGATGGAATCCACTGCATTCAATCGGGATGAATTTTACCACGTTGCATGCAGTTCACTGCATTCAATCACGCTGCATGGAATCCACTGCATTCAATCGGGATGCATTTTACCATGCTGCGTGGTTTTCACTGCATTCAATCACAATGCATGGAATCCACTGCATTCCATCGGGATGCTTTGGGCCATGCTGCATAAAATCCACTGCATTCAATCATGCTGCATGGAATCCACTGCATTCCATCATGCTGCATAAAATCCACTGCATTCAATATGGTTACATTTCTTCACACTGCATGTAATACACTGCATTCAATCACACTGAATGGAATCCACTGCATTCAATCGGGATGCATTTTACCTCGCTGCATGGATTACACTGCATTCAATCACAATGCTTGGAATCCACTGCATTCAATCGGGATGCTTTGGGCCATGCTGCATAAAATCCACTGCATTCAATCTTGCTTTTTGAATCCACTGCATTCAGTAATGCTGCATAAAATCCTTGCATTCAATTGGGTTCCATTTCTTCACGCTGCATGGAATACACTGCACTCAATCACGCTGAATGGAATCCACTGCATTCTATCGGGATGCATTTTACCTCGCTGCATGGATTACACTGCATTCAATCACAATGCATGGAATCCACTGCATTCCATCGGGATGCTTTGGGCCATGCTGCATAAACTCCACTGCATTCAATCGGGAGGCATTGGGCCTCGCTGCATGGACTCCACTGCATAAAATCTGGATCCATTGTGCCACAATGCATGGAATCCTCTGCATTCAACGACACTGCATGGACTCCACTGCATTCCATCGGGATGTTTTGGGCCATGCTGCATAAAATCTACTGCATTCAATCGGGATGCATTGGGCCTCGCTGCATGAACTCCACTGCATACAATCTGGAACCATTGCGCCAAAATGCATGGAATACTCTGCATTCAACGACGCTGCATGGAATCCACTGCATTCAATCGGGATGCTTTGGGCCATGCTGCATAAATCCATTGCATTCAATCATGCTGCATGGAATCCAGTGCATTCAATCATGCTGCATATAATCCACTGCATTCAATAGAGTTCCATTTCTTCACGCTGCATGGAATCCACTACATTCAATCACGCTGCATGGAATCCACTGCATTCTATCGGGATGCATTTTACCACGCTGCATAGATTACACCGCATTCAATCACAATGCATGGAATCCACTGCATTCAATCGGGATGATTTGGGCCATGCTGCATAAAATCCACTGCATTCAATCGGGATGCATTGGGCCTCGCTGCATGGACTCCACTGCATTCAATCGGGATCCATTGTGCCACAATGCATGGAATTCTCTTCATTCAATAACGCTGCATCGAATCCACTGCATTCAATCGGAATCCATTGTGCCACAATGCATGGAATCCTCTGCATTCAATGACACTGCATGGAATCCACTGCATTCCATCAGGATGCTTTGGGCCATGCTGCATAAAATCCACTGTATGCAATCATGCTGCATGGACTCCACTGCATTCAATCATGCTGCATAAAATCCACTGCATTCAATAGGGTTCCATTTCTTCACGCTGCATGGAATCCACTGCATTCAATCACGCTGCATGGAATCCACTGCATTCAACATGGATGAATTTTACCACGCTGCATTTAGTACATTGTATTCAATCACAATTCATGGAATCCATTGCATTCAATCGGGATGCTTTGGGCCATACTGCATAAAATCCACTGCATTCAATCGGGATGCACTGGGCATCGCTGCATGGACTCCACTGCATACAATCGGGATCCATTGTGCCACAATGCATGGAATCCTCTGCATTCAATGACGCTGCATGGAATCCACTGCATTCAATCGGGATGCCTTGGGCCATGCTGCATAAAATCCATTGCATTCAATCATGCTGCATGGAATCCACTGCATTCAATCGGGATGCATTTTACCATGCTGCATTGATTACCCTTCATTCAATCAGGCTGCATGGAATCCACTGCATTCTATCGGGATGCTTTGGGCCATGCTGCATAAAATCCACTGCATTTAATCGAGATGCATTTGGCCACGCTGCATGGACTCCACTGCATAAAATCGGGATCCATTGCCCCAAAATGCAAGGAATCATCTGCATTCAATGACGCTGCATGGAATCCACTGCATTCCATCGGGATGCTTTGGGCCATGCTTCATAAAATCCACTGCATTCAACCATGCTGCATGGAATCCACTGCATTCAATCATGCTGCATAAAATCCACTGCATTCAATCGGGATGCATTGGGCCTCGCTACACGGAATAAACTGCATTCAATCAGGCTCCATGGAATCCACTGCATTCAATGGGGATGCATTCTACCATGCTGCATGGAGTTCACTGCATTCAATCACAATGCATGGAATCCACTGCATTCCATCGGGATGTTTTGGGCCATGCTGCATACAATCCACTGCATTCAATCGGGATGCATTGGGCCTCGCTGCATGGACTCCACTGCATACAATCGGGATCCATTGCGCCACAATGCATGGAATCGACTGCATTTAATCACGGTGCATGGAATCCACTGCATTCAATCGGGATGCATTTTACCACACTGCTTGGATTACACTGCATTCAATCGCAATGCATAGAATCCACTGCATTCAATATGGATGCATTTTACCACTCTGCATGGAATCCACTGCATTTAATCACGCTGCATGTAATCCATGGAATTTAATCGGGATTCATTTTACTAAGCTGTATGGAATCGACTGCATTTAATCACGCTGCATGGAATCCACTGCATTCAATCGGGATTCATTTTACAAGGCTGCATGGAGTACACTGCATTCAATCACAATGCATGGAATCCACTGCATTCAAACGGGATGCTTTGGGCCATGCTGCATAAAATCCACTGCATTCAATCATGCTGCATGGAATCCACTGCATTCAATCGGGATGCATTTTACAAGGCTGCATGGATTACATTTCATACACTCAAAATGCATGGAATCCACTGCGTTCTATAGGGATGCTTTGGGCCATACTGCATAAAATACACTGCATTCAATTTGCTGCATGGAATCCACTGCATTCAATCATGCTGAATAAAATCCACTGCATTCAATAGGGTTCCATTTCTTCACGCTGCATGGAATACACTGCATTCAATCAGGCTCCATGAAATCCACTGCATTCAATGGGGATGCATTCTACAATGCTGCATGGAGTTCACTGCATGCAATCACAATGCATGTAATCCACTGCATTCCATCGGGATGCTTTGGGCCATGCTGCATAAAATCCACTGCATTCACCCATGCTGCATGGAATCCACTGCATTCAATCATGCTGCATAAAATCCACTGCATTCAATCGGGATGCATTGGGCCTCGCTGCATGGAATACACTGCATTCAATCAGGCTGCATGGAATCCACTGCATTCAATGGGGATGCATTCTACAATGCTGCATGGAGTTCACTGCATTCAATCACAATGCATGGAATCCACTGCATTCAATCGGGATGCTTTGGGCCATGCTGCATAAAATCCACTGCATTCACCATGCTGCATGGAATCCACTGCATTCAGTAATGCTGCATAAAATCCTTGCATTCAATTGGGTTCCATTTCTTCACGCTGCATGGAATACACTGCATTCAATCACGCTGCATGGAAACCACTGCATTCAATCGGTATGCATTTTACCTCGCTGCATGGATTACACTGCATTCAATCACAATGCATGGAATCCACTGCATTCCATCGGGATGCTTTGGGCCATGCTGCATAAACTCTACTGCATTCAATCGGGATGCATTGGGCCTCGCTGCATGGACTCCACTGCATAAAATCTGGATCCATTGCGCCACAATGCATGGAATCATCTGCATTCAATGACGCTGCATGGAATCCACTGCATTCAATTGGGATGCTTTGGGCCATGCTGCATAAAATCCATTGCATTCAATCATGCTTCATGGAATCCACTGCATTCAATCATGCTGCATAAAATCCACTGCATTCAATAGGGTCCCATTTCTTCACACTGCATGGAATCCACTACATTCAATCACGCTGCATGGAATCCACTGCATTCTATCGGGATGCATTTTACCACGCTGCATAGATTACACCGCATTCAATCACAATGCATGGAATCCACTGCATTCAATCGGGATGCTTTGGGCCATGCTGCATAAAATCCACTGCATTCAATCGGGATGCATTGGGCCTCGCTGCATGGACTCCACTGCATTCAATCGGGATCCATTGTGCCACAATGCATGGAATCCTCTGCATTCAATGACGCTGCATGGAATCCACTGCATTCCATCAGGATGCTTTGGGCCATGCTGCATAAAATCCACTGCATGCAATCATGCTGCATGGAATCCACTGCATTCAATCACGCTGCATAAAATCCACTGCATTCAATAGGGTTCCATTTCTTCATGCTGCATGGAATCCACTGCATTCAATCACGCTGCATGGAATCCACTGCATTCAACATGGATGAATTTTACCACGCTGCATTTAGTACAGTGTATTCAATCACAATTCATGGAATCCATTGCATTCAATCGGGATGCTTTGGGCAATGCTGCATAAAATCCACTGCATTCAATCGGGATGCACTGGGCATCGCTGCATGGACTCCACTGCATACAATCGGGATACATTGCGCCACAATGCATGGAATCCGATGCATTCAATGACGCTGCATGGAATCCACTGCATTCAATCGGGATGCTTTGGGCCATGCTGCATAAAATCCATTGCATTCAATCATGCTGCATGGAATCCACTGCATTCAATCATGCTGTATAAAATCCACTGCATTCAATGGGGTTCCATTTTTTCACGCTGCATGTTATACACTGCAATCATTCACGCTGCATGGAATCCACTGCATTCAATCAGGATGCATTTTACCTCGCTGCATGGATTACACTGCATTCAATCACAATGCATGGAATCCACTGCATTCCATCGTGATGCTTTGGGCCATGCTGCATAAAATCCACTGCATTCAATCGGGATGCATTGGGCCTCGCTGCATGGACTCCACTGCATACAATCGGTATCCATTGCGCCACAATGCATGGAATCCTCTGCATTCAACGACGCCGCATGGAATCCACTGCATTCAATCGGGAGGCTTTGGGCCATGCTGCATAAAATCCACTGCATTCAATCATGCTGCATAAAATCCACTGCATTCAATATGGTTCCATTTCTTCACGCTGCATGGAATCCAATGCATTCAATCAGGATGCATTTTACCACTCTGCATGGATTACACTTCATTCAATCACAATGCATGGAATCCACTGCATTCCATCCGGATGCTTTGGGCCATGCTGCATAAAATCCACTGCATTCTATCAGAGGCATTTTGCCTCGCTGCATAGACTCCACTGCATACAATCGGGATCCATTGCGCCAAAATGCATTGAATCTTCTGCATTCAATGACGCTGCATGGAATCCACTGCATTCAATCGGGATGCTTTGGGCCATGCTGCATAAAATCCATTGCATTCAATCATGCTGCATGGAATCCTTTGCATTCAATCATGCTGCATAAAATCCACTGCATTCAATAGGGTTCCATTTCTTCGCGCTGCATGGAATCCACTATATTCAATCACGCTGCATGGAATCCACTGCATTCTATCGGGATGCATTTTACCACGCTGCATAGATTACACCGCATTCAATCACAATGCATGGAATCCACTGCATTCTATCGGGATGCATTTTACCACACTGCTTGGATTACACTGCATTCAATCTCAATGCATAGAATCCACTGCATTCAATATGGATGCATTTTACCACTCTGCATGGAATGCACTGCATGTAATCACGCTGCATGTAATCCATGGAATTTAATCGGGATTCATTTTACTAAGCTGTATTGAATCGACTGCATTTAATCACGCTGCATGGAATCCACTGCATTCAATCGGGATTCATTTTACAAGGCTGCATGGAGTACACTGCATTCAATCACAATGCATGGAATCCACTGCATTCAAACGGGATGCTTTGGGCCATGCTGCATAAAATCCACTGCATTCAATAATGCTGCATGGAATCCACTGCATTCAATCGGGATGCATTTTTCCTCGTTGCATGGATTACACTGCATTCCATCACAATGCATGTAATCCACTGCATTCAATCGGGAAGCTTTGGGCCATGCTGCATACAATCCACTGCAGTCAATCGGGATGCACTGGGCCTCGCTGCATGGACTCCACTGCATATAATCGGGATCTATTGCGCCACAATGCATGGAATACTCTGCATTCAATGACGCTGAATGGAATCCACTGCATTGAATCGTGAAGCTATGGGCCATGCTGCATAAAATCCACTGCATGCAATCATGCTGCATTGAATCCACTGCATTCAATCATGTTGCATAAAATCCACTGCATTCAATAGGGTTCCATTTCTTGACCCTGCATGGAATCCACTGCATTCAACCACGCTGCATGGAATCCACTGCATTCAATCGGGAAGCATTTTACCACTCTGCATGGATTACACTGCATTTATTCATGCTGCATGTAATCCATGGAATTTAATCGGGATTCATTTTACTATGCTGTATGGAATCGACTGCACTTAATCACGCTGGATGGAATCCACTGCATTCAATCGGGATGCATTTTACCACGTTGCATGCTGTTCACTGCATTCAATCACAATGCATGGAACCCACTGCATTCAATCGGGATGCTTTGGGCCATGCTGCATAAAATCCACTGCATTCAATCTTGCTTTTTGAATCCACTGCATTCAGTAATGCTGCATAAATCCTTGCATTCAATTGGGTTCCATTTCTTCACGCTGCATGGAATACACTGCATTCAATCACGCTGCATGGAATCCACTGCATTCAATCGGGATGCATTTTACCATGCTGCGTGGTTTTCACTGCATTCAATCACAATGCATGGAATCCACTGCATTCCATCGGGATGCTTTGGGCCATGCTGCATAAAATCCACTGCATTCAATCATGCTGCATGGAATCCACTGCATTCAATCATGCTGCATAAAATCCACTGCATTCAATAGGGTTCCATTTCTTCACGCTGCATGGAATAAACTGCATTCAATCACACTGAATGGAATCCACTGCATTCAATCGGGATGCATTTTACCTCGCTGCATGGATTACACTGCATTCAATCACAATGCTTGGAATCCACTGCATTCAATCGGGATGCTTTGGGCCATGCTGCATAAAATCCACTGCATTCAATCGGGATGCATTGGGCCACGCTGCATCGACTCCACTGCATTCAATCGGTATCCATTGCTCCACAATGCAAGGAATCCTCTGCATTTATTGACGCTGCATGGACTCCACTGCATTCAATCGGGATGCTTTGGGCCATGCTGCATAAAATCCACTGCATTCAACCATGCTGCATGGAATCCATTTCATTCAATCATGCTCTATAAAATCCAATGCATTCAATAGGGTTCCATTACTTCACGCTGCATGGAATACACTACATTAAATCAGGATGCATGGAATCGACTGCATTCAATCAGGATGCATTATACCACGTTGCATGGATTACCCTACATTCAATCACAATGCATGGAATCCACTGCATTCAATCGGGATGCATTGGGCCATGCTGCATAAAATCCACTGCATTCAATCGGGATGCATTGGGCCTCGCTGCATAGACTCCACTGCATATAATCGGGATCCATTGCGCCACAATGCATGGAATACTCTGCATTCAATGACGCTGCATGGAATCCACTGCATTCCATCGGGATGCTTTGGGCCATGCTGCATAAAATCCACTGCATTCAATCATGCTGCATGGAATCCACTGCATTCAATCGGGATGCATTTTACAAGGCTGCATGGATTACATTTCATACACTCAAAATGCATGGAATCCACTGCGTTCTATAGGTATGCTTTGGGCCATACTGTATAAAATACACTGCACTCAATTTGCTGCATGGAATCCACTGCATTCAATCATGCTGAATAAAATCCACTGCATTCAATAGGGTTCCATTTCTTCACGCTGCATGGAATCCAATGCATTCAATCAGGCTCCATGGAATCCACTGCATTCAATGGGGATGCATTCTACAATGCTGCATGGAGTTCACTGCATTCAATCACAATGCATGGAATCCACTGCATTCCATCGGGATGCATTTAACCTCGCTGCATGGATTACACTGCATTCAATCACAATGCTTGGAATCCACTGCATTCCATCGGGATGCTTTGGGCCATGCTGCATAAAATCCACTGCATTCAATCGGGATGCATTGGGCCACGCTGCATCGACTCCACTGCATTCAATCGGTATCCATTGCGCCACAATGCAAGGAATCCTCTGCATTCATTGACGCTGTATGGACTCCACTGCATTCAATCGGGATGCTTTGGGCCATGCTGCATAAAATCCACTGCATTCAACCATGCTGCATGGAATCCACTGCATTCAATCATGCTGCATAAAATCCACTGCATTCCATCGGGATGCATTGGGCCTCGCTGCATGGAATACACTGCATTCAATCACGCTGCATGAATTCCACTGCATTCAATGGGGATGCATTCTACAATGCTGCATGGAGTTCACTGCATTCAATCACAATGCATGGAATCCACTGCATTCCATCGGGATGCTTTGGGCCATGCTGAATAAAATCCATTGCATTCAATCATGCTGCATGGAATCCACTGCATTCAATCATGCTGCATAAAATCCACTGCATTCAATAGGGTTCCATTTCTTCACGCTGCATGGAATCCACTACATTCAATCACGCTGCATGGAATCCACTGCATTCAACATGGATGCATTTTACCACGCTGCATATATTACACCGCATTCAATCACAATGCATGGAATCCACTGCATTCCATCGGGATGCTTTGGGCCATGCTGCATAAAATCCACTGCATTCAATCGGGATGCATTGGGCCTCGCTGCATGGACTCCACTGCATACAATCGGGATCCATTGCGCCACAATGCATGGAATCCTCTGCATTCAACGACGCTGCATGGAATCCACTGCATTCAATCGGGAGGCTTTGGGCCATGCTGCATAAAATCCACTGCATTCAATCATGCTGCATAAAATCCACTGCATTCAATATGGTTCCATTTCTTCACGCTGCATGGAATCCAATGCATTCAATCAGGATGCATTTTACCACTCTGCATGGATTACACTTCATTCAATCACAATGCATGGAATCCACTGCATTCCATCGAGATGCTTTGGGCCATGCTGCATAAAATCCACTGCATTCAATCAGATGCATTTTGCCTCGCTGCATAGACTCCACTGCATTCAATCGGGATCCATTATGCCACAATGCATGGAATCCTCTGCATTCAATGACGCTGCATGGAATCCACTGCATTCCATCAGGATGCTTTGGGCCATGCTGCATAAAATCCACTGCATGCAATCATGCTGCATGGAATCCACTGCATTCAATCACGCTGCATAAAATCCACTGCATTCAATAGGGTTCCATTTCTTCATGCTGCATGGAATCCACTGCATTCAATCACGCTGCATGGAATCCACTGCATTCAACATGGATGAATTTTACCACGCTGCATTTAGTACAGTGTATTCAATCACAATTCATGGAATCCATTGCATTCAATCGGGATGCTTTGGGCCATGCTGCATAAAATCCACTGCATTCAATCGGGATGCACTGGGCATCGCTGCATGGACTCCACTGCATACAATCGGGATACATTGCGCCACAATGCATGGAATCCGATGCATTCAATGACGCTGCATGGAATCCACTGCATTCAATCGGGATGCTTTGGGCCATGCTGAATAAAATCCATTGCATTCAATCATGCTGCATGGAATCCACTGCATTCAATCATGCTGTATAAAATCCACTGCATTCAATGGGGTTCCATTTTTTCACGCTGCATGTTATACACTGCAATCATTCACGCTGCATGGAATCCACTGCATTCAATCAGGATGCATTTTACCTCGCTGCATGGATTACACTGCATTCAATCACAATGCATGGAATCCACTGCATTCCATCGTGATGCTTTGGGCCATGCTGCATAAAATCCACTGCATTCAATCGGGATGCATTGGGCCTCGCTGCATGGACTCCACTGCATACAATCGGTATCCATTGCGCCACAATGCATGGAATCCTCTGCATTCAACGACGCTGCATGGAATCCACTGCATTCAATCGGGAGGCTTTGGGCCATGCTGCATAAAATCCACTGCATTCAATCATGCTGCATAAAATCCACTGCATTCAATATGGTTCCATTTCTTCACGCTGCATGGAATCCAATGCATTCAATCAGGATGCATTTTACCACTCTGCATGGATTACACTTCATTCAATCACAATGCATGGAATCCACTGCATTCCATCGGGATGCTTTGGGCCATGCTGCATAAAATCCACTGCATTCTATCAGAGGCATTTTGCCTCGCTGCATAGACTCCACTGCATACAATCGGGATCCATTGCGCCAAAATGCATTGAATCTTCTGCATTCAATGACGCTGCATGGAATCCACTGCATTCAATCGGGATGCTTTGGGCCATGCTGCATAAAATCCATTGCATTCAATCATGCTGCATGGAATCCTTTGCATTCAATCATGCTGCATAAAATCCACTACATTCAATAGGGTTCCATTTCTTCGCGCTGCATGGAATCCACTATATTCAATCACGCTGCATGGAATCCACTGCATTCTATCGGGATGCATTTTACCACGCTGCATAGATTACACCGCATTCAATCACAATGCATGGTATCCACTGCATTCTATCGGGATGCATTTTACCACACTGCTTGGATTACACTGCATTCAATCTCAATGCATAGAATCCACTGCATTCAATATGGATGCATTTTACCACTCTGCATGGAATGCACTGCATGTAATCACGCTGCATGTAATCCATGGAATTTAATCGGGATTCATTTTACTAAGCTGTATTGAATCGACTGCATTTAATCACGCTGCATGGAATCCACTGCATTCAATCGGGATTCATTTTACAAGGCTGCATGGAGTACACTGCATTCAATCACAATGCATGGAATCCACTGCATTCAAACGGGATGCTTTGGGCCATGCTGCATAAAATCCACTGCATTCACCCATTCTGCATGGAATCCACTGCATTCAATCATGCTGCATAAAATCCACTGCATTCAATCGGGATGCATTGGGCCTCGCTGCATGGAATACACTGCATTCAATCAGGCTGCATGGAATCCACTGCATTCAATGGGGATGCATTCTACAATGCTGCATGGAGTTCACTGCATTCAATCACAACGCATGTAATCCACTGCATTCCATCGGCATGCTTTGGGCCATGCTGCATAAAATCCACTGCATTCAATCGGGAGGCATTGGGCCTCGCTGCATGGACTCAACTGCATACAATCGGGATCCATTGCGCCACAATGCATGGAATCCTCTGCATTCAACGACGCTGCATGTAATCCACTGCATTCAATCGGGATGCTTTGGGCCATGCTGCATAAAATCCACTGCATTCAACCATGCTGCATGGAATCCACTGCATTCAATCGTGCTGCATAAAATCCACTGCATTCAATTGGGTTCCATTTCTTCACGCTGCATGGAATACACTGCATTCAATCACGCTGCATGGAAACCACTGCATTCAATCGGTATGCATTTTACCTCGCTGCATGGATTACACTGCATTCAATCACAATGCATGGAATCCACTGCATTCCATCGGGATGCTTTGGGCCATGCTGCATAAAATCCACTGCATTCAACCATGCTGCATGGAATCCACTGCATTCAGTAATGCTGCATAAAATCCTTGCATTCAATTGGGTTCCATTTCTTCACGCTGCATGGAATACACTGCATTCAATCACGCTGCATGGAAACCACTGCATTCAATCGGTATGCATTTTACCTCGCTGCATGGATTACACTGCATTCAATCACAATGCATGGAATCCACTGCATTCCATCGGGATGCTTTGGGCCATGCTGCATAAACTCTACTGCATTCAATCGGGATGCATTGGGCCTCGCTGCATGGACTCCACTGCATAAAATCTGGATCCATTGCGCCACAATGCATGGAATCATCTGCATTCAATGACGCTGCATGGAATCCACTGCATTCAATTGGGATGCTTTGGGCCATGCTGCATAAAATCCATTGCATTCAATCATGCTTCATGGAATCCACTGCATTCAATCATGCTGCATAAAATCCACTGCATTCAATAGGGTCCCATTTCTTCACACTGCATGGAATCCACTACATTCAATCACGCTGCATGGAATCCACTGCATTCTATCGGGATGCATTTTACCACGCTGCATAGATTACACCGCATTCAATCACAATGCATGGAATCCACTGCATTCAATCGGGATGCTTTGGGCCATGCTGCATAAAATCCACTGCATTCAATCGGGATGCATTGGGCCTCGCTGCATGGACTCCACTGCATTCAATCGGGATCCATTGTGCCACAATGCATGGAATCCTCTGCATTCAATGACGCTGCATGGAATCCACTGCATTCCATCAGGATGCTTTGGGCCATGCTGCATAAAATCCACTGCATGCAATCATGCTGCATGGAATCCACTGCATTCAATCACGCTGCATAAAATCCACTGCATTCAATAGGGTTCCATTTCTTCATGCTGCATGGAATCCACTGCATTCAATCACGCTGCATGGAATCCACTGCATTCAACATGGATGAATTTTACCACGCTGCATTTAGTACAGTGTATTCAATCACAATTCATGGAATCCATTGCATTCAATCGGGATGCTTTGGGCCATGCTGCATAAAATCCACTGCATTCAATCGGGATGCACTGGGCATCGCTGCATGGACTCCACTGCATACAATCGGGATACATTGCGCCACAATGCATGGAATCCGATGCATTCAATGACGCTGCATGGAATCCACTGCATTCAATCGGGATGCTTTGGGCCATGCTGAATAAAATCCATTGCATTCAATCATGCTGCATGGAATCCACTGCATTCAATCATGCTGTATAAAATCCACTGCATTCAATGGGGTTCCATTTTTTCACGCTGCATGTTATACACTGCAATCATTCACGCTGCATGGAATCCACTGCATTCAATCAGGATGCATTTTACCTCGCTGCATGGATTACACTGCATTCAATCACAATGCATGGAATCCACTGCATTCCATCGTGATGCTTTGGGCCATGCTGCATAAAATCCACTGCATTCAATCGGGATGCATTGGGCCTCGCTGCATGGACTCCACTGCATACAATCGGTATCCATTGCGCCACAATGCATGGAATCCTCTGCATTCAACAACGCTGCATGGAATCCACTGCATTCAATCGGGAGGCTTTGGGCCATGCTGCATAAAATCCACTGCATTCAATCATGCTGCATAAAATCCACTGCATTCAATATGGTTCCATTTCTTCACGCTGCATGGAATCCAATGCATTCAATCAGGATGCATTTTACCACTCTGCATGGATTACACTTCATTCAATCACAATGCATGGAATCCACTGCATTCCATCGGGATGCTTTGGGCCATGCTGCATAAAATCCACTGCATTCTATCAGAGGCATTTTGCCTCGCTGCATAGACTCCACTGCATACAATCGGGATCCATTGCGCCAAAATGCATTGAATCTTCTGCATTCAATGACGCTGCATGGAATCCACTGCATTCAATCGGGATGCTTTGGGCCATGCTGCATAAAATCCATTGCATTCAATCATGCTGCATGGAATCCTTTGCATTCAATCATGCTGCATAAAATCCACTGCATTCAATAGGGTTCCATTTCTTCGCGCTGCATGGAATCCACTATATTCAATCACGCTGCATGGAATCCACTGCATTCTATCGGGATGCATTTTACCACGCTGCATAGATTACACCGCATTCAATCACAATGCATGGAATCCACTGCATTCTATCGGGATGCATTTTACCACACTGCTTGGATTACACTGCATTCAATCTCAATGCATAGAATCCACTGCATTCAATATGGATGCATTTTACCACTCTGCATGGAATGCACTGCATGTAATCACGCTGCATGTAATCCATGGAATTTAATCGGGATTCATTTTACTAAGCTGTATTGAATCGACTGCATTTAATCACGCTGCATGGAATCCACTGCATTCAATCGGGATTCATTTTACAAGGCTGCATGGAGTACACTGCATTCAATCACAATGCATGGAATCCACTGCATTCAAACGGGATGCTTTGGGCCATGCTGCATAAAATCCACTGCATTCAATAATGCTGCATGGAATCCACTGCATTCAATCGGGATGCATTTTTCCTCGTTGCATGGATTACACTGCATTCCATCACAATGCATGTAATCCACTGCATTCAATCGGGAAGCTTTGGGCCATGCTGCATACAATCCACTGCATTCAATCGGGATGCACTGGGCCTCGCTGCATGGACTCCACTGCATATAATCGGGATCTATTGCGCCACAATGCATGGAATACTCTGCATTCAATGACGCTGAATGGAATCCACTGCATTCCATCGGGAAGCTATGGGCCATGCTGCATAAAATCCACTGCATGCAATCATGCTGCATTGAATCCACTGCATTCAATCATGTTGCATAAAATCCACTGCATTCAATAGGGTTCCATTTCTTGACCCTGCATGGAATCCACTGCATTCAACCACGCTGCATGGAATCCACTGCATTCAATCGGGAAGCATTTTACCACTCTGCATGGATTACACTGCATTTATTCATGCTGCATGTAATCCATGGAATTTAATCGGGATTCATTTTACTATGCTGTATGGAATCGACTGCACTTAATCACGCTGGATGGAATCCACTGCATTCAATCGGGATGCATTTTACCACGTTGCATGCTGTTCACTGCATTCAATCACAATGCATGGAACCCACTGCATTCAATCGGGATGCTTTGGGCCATGCTGCATAAAATCCACTGCATTCAATCTTGCTTTTTGAATCCACTGCATTCAGTAATGCTGCATAAATCCTTGCATTCAATTGGGTTCCATTTCTTCACGCTGCATGGAATACACTGCATTCAATCACGCTGCATGGAATCCACTGCATTCAATCGGGATGCATTTTACCATGCTGCGTGGTTTTCACTGCATTCAATCACAATGCATGGAATCCACTGCATTCCATCGGGATGCTTTGGGCCATGCTGCATAAAATCCACTGCATTCAATCATGCTGCATGGAATCCACTGCATTCAATCATGCTGCATAAAATCCACTGCATTCAATAGGGTTCCATTTCTTCACGCTGCATGGAATAAACTGCATTCAATCAGGCTCCATGGAATCCACTGCATTCAATGGGGATGCATTTTACCTCGCTGCATGGATTACACTGCATTCAATCACAATGCTTGGAATCCACTGCATTCAATCGGGATGCTTTGGGCCATGCTGCATAAAATCCACTGCATTCAATCGGGATGCATTGGGCCACGCTGCATCGACTCCACTGCATTCAATCGGTATCCATTGCTCCACAATGCAAGGAATCCTCTGCATTCATTGACGCTGCATGGACTCCACTGCATTCAATCGGGATGCTTTGGGCCATGCTGCATAAAATCCACTGCATTCAACCATGCTGCATGGAATCCATTTCATTCAATCATGCTCTATAAAATCCAATGCATTCAATAGGGTTCCATTACTTCACGCTGCATGGAATACACTACATTAAATCAGGATGCATGGAATCGACTGCATTCAATCAGGATGCATTATACCACGTTGCATGGATTACCCTACATTCAATCACAATGCATGGAATCCACTGCATTCAATCGGGATGCATTGGGCCATGCTGCATAAAATCCACTGCATTCAATCGGGATGCATTGGGCCTCGCTGCATAGACTCCACTGCATATAATCGGGATCCATTGCGCCACAATGCATGGAATACTCTGCATTCAATGACGCTGCATGGAATCCACTGCATTCCATCGGGAAGCTTTGGGCCATGCTGCATAAAATCCACTGCATTCAATCATGCTGCATGGAATCCACTGCATTCAATCGGGATGCATTTTACAAGGCTGCATGGATTACATTTCATACACTCAAAATGCATGGAATCCACTGCGTTCTATAGGTATGCTTTGGGCCATACTGTATAAAATACACTGCACTCAATTTGCTGCATGGAATCCACTGCATTCAATCATGCTGAATAAAATCCACTGCATTCAATAGGGTTCCATTTCTTCACGCTGCATGGAATCCAATGCATTCAATCAGGCTCCATGGAATCCACTGCATTCAATGGGGATGCATTCTACAATGCTGCATGGAGTTCACTGCATTCAATCACAATGCATGGAATCCACTGCATTCCATCGGGATGCATTTAACCTCGCTGCATGGATTACACTGCATTCAATCACAATGCTTGGAATCCACTGCATTCCATCGGGATGCTTTGGGCCATGCTGCATAAAATCCACTGCATTCAATCGGGATGCATTGGGCCACGCTGCATCGACTCCACTGCATTCAATCGGTATCCATTGCGCCACAATGCAAGGAATCCTCTGCATTCATTGACGCTGTATGGACTCCACTGCATTCAATCGGGATGCTTTGGGCCATGCTGCATAAAATCCACTGCATTCAACCATGCTGCATGGAATCCACTGCATTCAATCATGCTGCATAAAATCCACTGCATTCCATCGGGATGCATTGGGCCTCGCTGCATGGAATACACTGCATTCAATCACGCTGCATGAATTCCACTGCATTCAATGGGGATGCATTCTACAATGCTGCATGGAGTTCACTGCATTCAATCACAATGCATGGAATCCACTGCATTCCATCGGGATGCTTTGGGCCATGCTGCATAAAATCCATTGCATTCAATCATGCTGCATGGAATCCACTGCATTCAATCATGCTGCATAAAATCCACTGCATTCAATAGGGTTCCATTTCTTCACGCTGCATGGAATCCACTACATTCAATCACGCTGCATGGAATCCACTGCATTCAACATGGATGCATTTTACCACGCTGCATATATTACACCGCATTCAATCACAATGCATGGAATCCACTGCATTCCATCGGGATGCTTTGGGCCATGCTGCATAAAATCCACTGCATTCAATCGGGATGCATTGGGCCTCGCTGCATGGACTCCACTGCATACAATCGGGATCCATTGCGCCACAATGCATGGAATCCTCTGCATTCAACGACGCTGCATGGAATCCACTGCATTCAATCGGGAGGCTTTGGGCCATGCTGCATAAAATCCACTGCATTCAATCATGCTGCATAAAATCCACTGCATTCAATATGGTTCCATTTCTTCACGCTGCATGGAATCCAATGCATTCAATCAGGATGCATTTTACCACTCTGCATGGATTACACTTCATTCAATCACAATGCATGGAATCCACTGCATTCCATCGAGATGCTTTGGGCCATGCTGCATAAAATCCACTGCATTCAATCAGATGCATTTTGCCTCGCTGCATAGACTCCACTGCATTCAATCGGGATCCATTATGCCACAATGCATGGAATCCTCTGCATTCAATGACGCTGCATGGAATCCACTGCATTCCATCAGGATGCTTTGGGCCATGCTGCATAAAATCCACTGCATGCAATCATGCTGCATGGAATCCACTGCATTCAATCACGCTGCATAAAATCCACTGCATTCAATAGGGTTCCATTTCTTCATGCTGCATGGAATCCACTGCATTCAATCACGCTGCATGGAATCCACTGCATTCAACATGGATGAATTTTACCACGCTGCATTTAGTACAGTGTATTCAATCACAATTCATGGAATCCATTGCATTCAATCGGGATGCTTTGGGCCATGCTGCATAAAATCCACTGCATTCAATCGGGATGCACTGGGCATCGCTGCATGGACTCCACTGCATACAATCGGGATACATTGCGCCACAATGCATGGAATCCGATGCATTCAATGACGCTGCATGGAATCCACTGCATTCAATCGGGATGCTTTGGGCCATGCTGAATAAAATCCATTGCATTCAATCATGCTGCATGGAATCCACTGCATTCAATCATGCTGTATAAAATCCACTGCATTCAATGGGGTTCCATTTTTTCACGCTGCATGTTATACACTGCAATCATTCACGCTGCATGGAATCCACTGCATTCAATCAGGATGAATTTTACCTCGCTGCATGGATTACACTGCATTCAATCACAATGCATGGAATCCACTGCATTCCATCGTGATGCTTTGGGCCATGCTGCATAAAATCCACTGCATTCAATCGGGATGCATTGGGCCTCACTGCATGGACTCCACTGCATACAATCGGTATCCATTGCGCCACAATGCATGGACTCCTCTGCATTCAACGACGCTGCATGGAATCCACTGCATTCAATCGGGAGGCTTTGGGCCATGCTGCATAAAATCCACTGCATTCAATCATGCTGCATAAAATCCACTGCATTCAATATGGTTCCATTTCTTCACGCTGCATGGAATCCAATGCATTCAATCAGGATGCATTTTACCACTCTGCATGGATTACACTTCATTCAATCACAATGCATGGAATCCACTGCATTCCATCGGGATGCTTTGGGCCATGCTGCATAAAATCCACTGCATTCTATCAGAGGCATTTTGCCTCGCTGCATAGACTCCACTGCATACAATCGGGATCCATTGCGCCAAAATGCATTGAATCTTCTGCATTCAATGACGCTGCATGGAATCCACTGCATTCAATCGGGATGCTTTGGGCCATGCTGCATAAAATCCATTGCATTCAATCATGCTGCATGGAATCCTTTGCATTCAATCATGCTGCATAAAATCCACTACATTCAATAGGGTTCCATTTCTTCGCGCTGCATGGAATCCACTATATTCAATCACGCTGCATGGAATCCACTGCATTCTATCGGGATGCATTTTACCACGCTGCATAGATTACACCGCATTCAATCACAATGCATGGTATCCACTGCATTCTATCGGGATGCATTTTACCACACTGCTTGGATTACACTGCATTCAATCTCAATGCATAGAATCCACTGCATTCAATATGGATGCATTTTACCACTCTGCATGGAATGCACTGCATGTAATCACGCTGCATGTAATCCATGGAATTTAATCGGGATTCATTTTACTAAGCTGTATTGAATCGACTGCATTTAATCACGCTGCATGGAATCCACTGCATTCAATCGGGATTCATTTTACAAGGCTGCATGGAGTACACTGCATTCAATCACAATGCATGGAATCCACTGCATTCAAACGGGATGCTTTGGGCCATGCTGCATAAAATCCACTGCATTCAATAATGCTGCATGGAATCCACTGCATTCAATCGGGATGCATTTTTCCTCGTTGCATGGATTACACTGCATTCCATCACAATGCATGGAATCCACTGCATTCAATCGGGAAGCTTTGGGCCATGCTGCATACAATCCACTGCATTCAATCGGGATGCACTGGGCCTCGCTGCATGGACTCCACTGCATATAATCGGGATCTATTGCGCCACAATGCATGGAATACTCTGCATTCAATGACGCTGAATGGAATCCACTGCATTGAATCGTGAAGCTATGGGCCATGCTGCATAAAATCCACTGCATGCAATCATGCTGCATTGAATCCACTGCATTCAATCATGTTGCATAAAATCCACTGCATTCAATAGGGTTCCATTTCTTGACCCTGCATGGAATCCACTGCATTCAACCACGCTGCATGGAATCCACTGCATTCAATCGGGAAGCATTTTACCACTCTGCATGGATTACACTGCATTTATTCATGCTGCATGTAATCCATGGAATTTAATCGGGATTCATTTTACTATGCTGTATGGAATCGACTGCACTTAATCACGCTGGATGGAATCCACTGCATTCAATCGGGATGCATTTTACCACGTTGCATGCTGTTCACTGCATTCAATCACAATGCATGGAACCCACTGCATTCAATCGGGATGCTTTGGGCCATGCTGCATAAAATCCACTGCATTCAATCTTGCTTTTTGAATCCACTGCATTCAGTAATGCTGCATAAATCCTTGCATTCAATTGGGTTCCATTTCTTCACGCTGCATGGAATACACTGCATTCAATCACGCTGCATGGAATCCACTGCATTCAATCGGGATGCATTTTACCATGCTGCGTGGTTTTCACTGCATTCAATCACAATGCATGGAATCCACTGCATTCCATCGGGATGCTTTGGGCCATGCTGCATAAAATCCACTGCATTCAATCATGCTGCATGGAATCCACTGCATTCAATCATGCTGCATAAAATCCACTGCATTCAATAGGGTTCCATTTCTTCACGCTGCATGGAATAAACTGCATTCAATCACACTGAATGGAATCCACTGCATTCAATCGGGATGCATTTTACCTCGTTGCATGGATTACACTGCATTCAATCACAATGCTTGGAATCCACTGCATTCAATCGGGATGCTTTGGGCCATGCTGCATAAAATCCACTGAATTCACTCGGGATGCATTGGGCCACGCTGCATCGACTCCACTGCATTCAATCGGTATCCATTGCGCCACAATGCAAGGAATCCTCTGCATTCATTGACGCTGCATGGACTCCACTGCATTCAATCGGGATGCTTTGGGCCATGCTGCATAAAATCCACTGCATTCAACCATGCTGCATGGAATCCATTTCATTCAATCATGCTCTATAAAATCCAATGCATTCAATAGGGTTCCATTACTTCACGCTGCATGGAATACACTACATTAAATCAGGATGCATGGAATCGACTGCATTCAATCAGGATGCATTATACCACGTTGCATGGATTACCCTACATTCAATCACAATGCATGGAATCCACTGCATTCAATCGGGATGCATTGGGCCATGCTGCATAAAATCCACTGCATTCAATCGGGATGCATTGGGCCTCGCTGCATAGACTCCACTGCATATAATCGGGATCCATTGCGCCACAATGCATGGAATACTCTGCATTCAATGACGCTGCATGGAATCCACTGCATTCCATCGGGAAGCTTTGGGCCATGCTGCATAAAATCCACTGCATTCAATCATGCTGCATGGAATCCACTGCATTCAATCGGGATGCATTTTACAAGGCTGCATGGATTACATTTCATACACTCAAAATGCATGGAATCCACTGCGTTCTATAGGTATGCTTTGGGCCATACTGTATAAAATACACTGCACTCAATTTGCTGCATGGAATCCACTGCATTCAATCATGCTGAATAAAATCCACTGCATTCAATAGGGTTCCATTTCTTCACGCTGCATGGAATCCAATGCATTCAATCAGGCTCCATGGAATCCACTGCATTCAATGGGGATGCATTCTACAATGCTGCATGGAGTTCACTGCATTCAATCACAATGCATGGAATCCACTGCATTCCATCGGGATGCATTTAACCTCGCTGCATGGATTACACTGCATTCAATCACAATGCTTGGAATCCACTGCATTCCATCGGGATGCTTTGGGCCATGCTGCATAAAATCCACTGCATTCAATCGGGATGCATTGGGCCACGCTGCATCGACTCCACTGCATTCAATCGGTATCCATTGCGCCACAATGCAAGGAATCCTCTGCATTCATTGACGCTGCATGGACTCCACTGCATTCAATCGGGATGCTTTGGGCCATGCTGCATAAAATCCACTGCATTCAACCATGCTGCATGGAATCCACTGCATTCAATCATGCTGCATAAAATCCACTGCATTCAATATGGTTCCATTTCTTCACGCTGCATGGAATCCACAACATTCAATCACGCTGCATGGAATCCACTGCATTCTATCGGGATGCATTTTACCACGCTGCATAGATTACACCGCATTCAATCACAATGCATGGAATCCACTGCATTCTATCGGGATGCATTTTACCACACTGCTTGGATTACACTGCATTCAATCTCAATGCATAGAATCCACTGCATTCAATATGGATGCATTTTACCACTCTGCATGGAATGCACTGCATTTAATCACGCTGCATGTAATCCATGGAATTTAATCGGGATTCATTTTACTAAGCTGTATTGAATCGACTGCATTTAATCACGCTGCATGGAATCCACTGCATTCAATCGGGATTCATTTTACAAGGCTGCATGGAGTACACTGCATTCAATCACAATGCATGGAATCCACTGCATTCAAACGGGATGTTTTGGGCCATGCTGCATAAAATCCACTGCATTCAATAATGCTGCATGGACTCCACTGCATTCAATCGGGATGCATTTTTCCTCGTTGCATGGATTACACTGCATTCCATCACAATGCATGGAATCCACTGCATTCAATCGGGAAGCTTTGGGCCATGCTGCATACAATCCACTGCATTCAATCGGGATGCACTGGGCCTCGCTGCATGGACTCCACTGCATATAATCGGGATCTATTGCGCCACAATGCATGGAATACTCTGCATTCAATGACGCTGAATGGAATCCACTGCATTCCATCGGGAAGCTATGGGCCATGCTGCATAAAATCCACTGCATGCAATCATGCTGCATTGAATCCACTGCATTCAATCATGTTGCATAAAATCCACTGCATTCAATAGGGTTCCATTTCTTGACCCTGCATGGAATCAACTGCATTCAACCACGCTGCATGGAATCCACTGCATTCAATTGGGAAGCATTTTACCACTCTGCATGGATTACACTGCATTTAATCATGCTGCATGTAATCCATGGAATTTAATCGGGATTCATTTTACTAAGCTGTATGGAATCGACTGCACTTAATCACGCTGGATGGAATCCACTGCATTCAATCGGGATGCATTTTACCACGTTGCATGCTGTTCACTGCATTCAATCACAATGCATGGAACCCACTGCATTCAATCGGGATGCTTTGGGCCATGCTGCATAAAATCCACTGCATTCAATCTTGCTTTTTGAATCCACTGCATTCAGTAATGCTGCATAAATCCTTGCATTCAATTGGGTTCCATTTCTTCACGCTGCATGGAATACACTGCATTCAATCACGCTGCATGGAATCCACTGCATTCAATCGGGATGCATTTTACCATGCTGCGTGGTTTTCACTGCATTCAATCACAATGCATGGAATCCACTGCATTCCATCGGGATGCTTTGGGCCATGCTGCATAAAATCCACTGCATTCAATCATGCTGCATGGAATCCACTGCATTCAATCATGCTGCATAAAATCCACTGCATTCAATAGGGTTCCATTTCTTCACGCTGCATGGAATAAACTGCATTCAATCACACTGAATGGAATCCACTGCATTCAATCGGGATGCATTTTACCTCGTTGCATGGATTACACTGCATTCAATCACAATGCTTGGAATCCACTGCATTCAATCGGGATGCTTTGGGCCATGCTGCATAAAATCCACTGCATTCAATCGGGATGCATTGGGCCACGCTGCATCGACTCCACTGCATTCAATCGGTATCCATTGCGCCACAATGCAAGGAATCCTCTGCATTCATTGACGCTGCATGGACTCCACTGCATTCAATCGGGATGCTTTGGGCCATGCTGCATAAAATCCACTGCATTCAACCATGCTGCATGGAATCCATTTCATTCAATCATGCTCTATAAAATCCAATGCATTCAATAGGGTTCCATTACTTCACGCTGCATGGAATACACTACATTAAATCAGGATGCATGGAATCGACTGCATTCAATCAGGATGCATTATACCACGTTGCATGGATTACCCTACATTCAATCACAATGCATGGAATCCACTGCATTCAATCGGGATGCATTGGGCCATGCTGCATAAAATCCACTGCATTCAATCGGGATGCATTGGGCCTCGCTGCATAGACTCCACTGCATATAATCGGGATCCATTGCGCCACAATGCATGGAATACTCTGCATTCAATGACGCTGCATGGAATCCACTGCATTCCATCGGGAAGCTTTGGGCCATGCTGCATAAAATCCACTGCATTCAATCATGCTGCATGGAATCCACTGCATTCAATCGGGATGCATTTTACAAGGCTGCATGGATTACATTTCATACACTCAAAATGCATGGAATCCACTGCGTTCTATAGGTATGCTTTGGGCCATACTGTATAAAATACACTGCACTCAATTTGCTGCATGGAATCCACTGCATTCAATCATGCTGAATAAAATCCACTGCATTCAATAGGGTTCCATTTCTTCACGCTGCATGGAATCCAATGCATTCAATCAGGCTCCATGGAATCCACTGCATTCAATGGGGATGCATTCTACAATGCTGCATGGAGTTCACTGCATTCAATCACAATGCATGGAATCCACTGCATTCCATCGGGATGCATTTAACCTCGCTGCATGGATTACACTGCATTCAATCACAATGCTTGGAATCCACTGCATTCCATCGGGATGCTTTGGGCCATGCTGCATAAAATCCACTGCATTCAATCGGGATGCATTGGGCCACGCTGCATCGACTCCACTGCATTCAATCGGTATCCATTGCGCCACAATGCAAGGAATCCTCTGCATTCATTGACGCTGCATGGACTCCACTGCATTCAATCGGGATGCTTTGGGCCATGCTGCATAAAATCCACTGCATTCAACCATGCTGCATGGAATCCACTGCATTCAATCATGCTGCATAAAATCCACTGCATTCAATATGGTTCCATTTCTTCACGCTGCATGGAATCCACAACATTCAATCACGCTGCATGGAATCCACTGCATTCTATCGGGATGCATTTTACCACGCTGCATAGATTACACCGCATTCAATCACAATGCATGGAATCCACTGCATTCTATCGGGATGCATTTTACCACACTGCTTGGATTACACTGCATTCAATCTCAATGCATAGAATCCACTGCATTCAATATGGATGCATTTTACCACTCTGCATGGAATGCACTGCATTTAATCACGCTGCATGTAATCCATGGAATTTAATCGGGATTCATTTTACTAAGCTGTATTGAATCGACTGCATTTAATCACGCTGCATGGAATCCACTGCATTCAATCGGGATTCATTTTACAAGGCTGCATGGAGTACACTGCATTCAATCACAATGCATGGAATCCACTGCATTCAAACGGGATGTTTTGGGCCATGCTGCATAAAATCCACTGCATTCAATAATGCTGCATGGACTCCACTGCATTCAATCGGGATGCATTTTTCCTCGTTGCATGGATTACACTGCATTCCATCACAATGCATGTAATCCACTGCATTCAATCGGGAAGCTTTGGGCCATGCTGCATACAATCCACTGCATTCAATCGGGATGCACTGGGCCTCGCTGCATGGACTCCACTGCATATAATCGGGATCTATTGCGCCACAATGCATGGAATACTCTGCATTCAATGACGCTGAATGGAATCCACTGCATTCCATCGGGAAGCTATGGGCCATGCTGCATAAAATCCACTGCATGCAATCATGCTGCATTGAATCCACTGCATTCAATCATGTTGCATAAAATCCACTGCATTCAATAGGGTTCCATTTCTTGACCCTGCATGGAATCAACTGCATTCAACCACGCTGCATGGAATCCACTGCATTCAATTGGGAAGCATTTTACCACTCTGCATGGATTACACTGCATTTAATCATGCTGCATGTAATCCATGGAATTTAATCGGGATTCATTTTACTAAGCTGTATGGAATCGACTGCACTTAATCACGCTGCATGGAATCCACTGCATTCAATCGGGATGCATTTTACCACGTTGCATGCTGTTCACTGCATTCAATCACAATGCATGGAACCCACTGCATTCAATCGGGATGCTTTGGGCCATGCTGCATAAAATCCACTGCATTCAATCTTGCTTTTTGTATCCACTGCATTCAGTAATGCTGCATAAATCCTTGCATTCAATTGGGTTCCATTTCTTCACGCTGCATGGAATACACTGCATTCAATCACGCTGCATGGAATCCACTGCATTCAATCGGGATGCATTTTACCATGCTGCGTGGTTTTCACTGCATTCAATCACAATGCATGGAATCCACTGCATTCCATCGGGATGCTTTGGGCCATGCTGCATAAAATCCACTGCATTCAATCATGCTGCATGGAATCCACTGCATTCAATCATGCTGCATAAAATCCACTGCATTCAATAGGGTTCCATTTCTTCACGCTGCATGGAATACACTGCATTCAATCACACTGAATGGAATCCACTGCATTCAATCGGGATGCATTTTACCTCGCTGCATGGATTACACTGCATTCAATCACAATGCTTGGAATCCACTGCATTCAATCGGGATGCTTTGGGCCATGCTGCATAAAATCCACTGCATTCAATCATGCTGCATGGAATCCACTGCATTCAATCATGCTCTATAAAATCCAATGCATTCAATAGGGTTCCATTACTTCACGCTGCATGGAATACACTACATTAAATCAGGATGCATGGAATTGACTGCATTCAATCAGGATGCATTATACCGGTTGCATGGATTACCCTACATTCAATCACAATGCATGGAATCCACTGCATTCAATCGGGATGCATTGGGCCATGCTGCATAAAATCCACTGCATTCAATCGGGATGCATTGGGCCTCGCTGCATAGACTCCACTGCATATAATCGGGATCCATTGCGCCACAATGCATGGAATATTCTGCATTCAATGACGCTGCATGGAATCCACTGCATTCCATCGGGAAGCTTTGGGCCATGCTGCATAAAATCCACTGCATTCAATCATGCTGCATGGAATCCACTGCATTTAATCGGGATGCATTTTACAAGGCTGCATGGATTACATTTCATACACTCAAAATGCATGGAATCCACTGCGTTCTATAGGTATGCTTTGGGCCATACTGCATAAAATACACTGCACTCAATTTGCTGCATGGAATCCACTGCATTCAATCATGCTGAATAAAATCCACTGCATTCAATAGGGTTCCATTTCTTCACGCTGCATGGAATCCAATGCATTCAATCAGGCTCCATGGAATCCACTGCATTCAATCGGGATGAATTCTACAATGCTGCATGGAGTTCACTGCATTCAATCACAACGCATGGAATCCACTGCATTCCATCGGGATGCTTTGGGCCATGCTGCATAAAATCCACTGCATTCAACCATGCTGAATGGAATCCACTGCATTCAATCATGCTGCATAAAATCCACTGCATTCCATCGGGATGCATTGGGCCTCGCTGCATGGAATACACTGCATTCAATCACGCTGCATGAATTCCACTGCATTCAATGGGGATGCATTCTACAATGCTGCATGGAGTTCACTGCATTCAATCACAATGCATGGAATCCACTGCATTCCATCGGGATGCTTTGGGCCATGCTGCATAAAATCCATTGCATTCAATCATGCTGCATGGAATCCACTGCATTCAATCATGCTGCATAAAATCCACTGCATTCAATAGGGTTCCATTTCTTCACGTGGCATCGAATCCACTACATTCAATCACGCTGCATGGAATCCACTGCATTCTATCGGGATGCATTTTACCACGCTGCATATATTACACCGCATTCAATCACAATGCATGGAATCCACTGCATTCAATCGGGATGCTTTGGGCCATGCTGCATAAAATCCACTGCATTCAATCGGGATGCACTGGGCATCGCTGCATGGACTCCACTGCATACAATCGGGATCCATTGCGCCACAATGCATGGAATCCTCTGCATTCAATGATGCTGCATCGAATCCACTGCATTCAATCGGAATCCATTCGCCACAATGCATGGAATCCTCTGCATTCAATGACGCTGCATGGAATCCACTGCATTCCATCAGGATGCTTTGGGCCATGCTGCATAAAATCCACTGTATGCAATCATGCTGCATGGAATCCACTGCATTCAATCATGCTGCATAAAATCCACTGCATTCAATAGGGTTCCATTTCTTCACGCTGCATTGAATCCACTGCATTCAATCACGCTGCATGGAATCCACTGCATTCAACATGGATGAATTTTACCACGCTGCATTTAGTACACTGTATTCAATCACAATTCATGGAATCCATTGCATTCAATCGGGATGCTTTGGGCCATGCTGCATAAAATCCACTGCATTCAATCGGGATGCACTGGGCATCGCTGCATGGACTCCACTGCATACAATCGGGATCCATTGCGCCACAATGCATGGAATCCTCTGCATTCAATGACGCTGCATGTAATCCACTGCATTCCATCGGGATGCATTTTACCATGCTGCGTGGTTTTCACTGCATTCAATCACAATGCATGGAATCCACTGCATTCCATCGGGATGCTTTGGGCCATGCTGCATAAACTCCACTGCATTCAATCATGCTGCATGGAATCCACTCCATTCAATCATGCTGCATAAAATCCACTGCATTCAATAGGGTTCCATTTCTTCACGCTGCATGGAATCCACTGCACTCAATCACGCTGCATGGAATCCACTGCATTCTATCGGGATGCATTTTACCACGCTGCATAGATTACACCGCATTCAATCACAATGCATGGAATCCACTGCATTCCATCGGGATGCTTTGGGCCATGCTGCATAAAATCCACTGCATTCAATCGGGATGCATTGGGCCTCGCTGCATGGACTCCACTGCATTCAATCGGGATCCATTGTGCCACAATGCATGGAATTCTCTTCATTCAATGAAGCTGCATCGAATCCACTGCATTCAATCGGAATCCATTGCGCCACAATGCATGGAATCCTCTGCATTCAATGACGCTGCATGGAATCCACTGCATTCCATCAGGATGCTTTGGGCCATGCTGCATAAAATCCACTGTATGCAATCATGCTGCATGGAATCCACTGCATTCAATCATGCTGCATAAAATCCACTGCATTCAATAGGGTTCCATTTCTTCACGCTGCATTGAATCCACTGCATTCAATCACGCTGCATGGAATCCACTGCATTCAACATGGATGAATTTTACCACGCTGCATTTAGTACACTGTATTCAATCACAATTCATGGAATCCATTGCATTCAATCGGGATGCTTTGGGCCATGGTGCATAAAATCCACTGCATTCAATCGGGATGCACTGGGCATCGCTGCATGGACTCCACTGCATACAATCGGGATCCATTGCGCCACAATGCATGGAATCCTCTGCATTCAATGATGCTGCATGGAATCCACTGCATTCCATCGGGATGCATTTTACCATGCTGCGTGGTTTTCACTGCATTCAATCACAATGCATGGAATCCACTGCATTCCATCGGGATGCTTTGGGCCATGCTGCATAAAATCCACTGCTTTCAATCATGCTGCATGGAATCCACTGCATTCAATCATGCTGCATATAATCCACTGCATTCAATATGGTTCCATTTCTTCACGCTGCATGTAATACACTGCAT
This sequence comes from Sus scrofa, assembly GCF_054392235.1. Classification (NCBI taxonomy): domain Eukaryota; kingdom Metazoa; phylum Chordata; class Mammalia; order Artiodactyla; family Suidae; genus Sus; species Sus scrofa. The sequence continues at coordinate 3,697,289 of NC_139397.1, forward strand.
TCAATCACACTGAATGGAATCCACTTCATTCAATCGGGATGCATTTTACCTCGCTGCATGGATTACACTGCATTCAATCACAATGCTTGGAATCCACTGCATTCAATCGGGATGCTTTGGGCCATGCTGCATAAAATCCACTGCATTCAACCATGCTGCATGGAATCCATTTCATTCAATCATGCTCTATAAAATCCAATGCATTCAATAGGGTTCCATTACTTCACGCTGCATGGAATACACTGCATTAAATCAGGATGCATGGAATCGACTGCATTCAATCAGGATGCATTATACCACGTTGCATGGATTACCCTACATTCAATCACAATGCATGGAATCCACTGCATTCAATCGGGATGCTTTGGGCCATGCTGCATAAAATCCACTGCATTCAATCGGGATGCATTGGGCCTCGCTGCATAGACTCCACTGCATATAATCGGGATCCATTGCGCCACAATGCATGGAATATTCTGCATTCAACGTCGCTGCATGGAATCCACTGCATTCCATCGGGAAGCTTTGGGCCATGCTGCATAAAATCCACTGCATTCAATCATGCTGCATGGAATCCACTGCATTCAATCGGGATGCATTTTACAAGGCTGCATGGATTACATTTCATACGCTCAAAATGCATGGAATCCACTGCGTTCTATAGGTATGCTTTGGGCCATACTGCATAAAATACACTGCATTCAATTTGCTGCATGGAATCCACTGCATTCAATCATGCTGAATAAAATCCACTGCATTCAATAGGGTTCCATTTCTTCACGCTGCATGGAATACACTGCATTCAATCAGGCTCCATGAAATCCACTGCATTCAATCAGGATGCTTTGGGCCATGCTGCTTAAAATCCACTGCATTCAACTATGCTGCATGGAATCCATTTCATTCAATCATGCTCTATAAAATCCAATGCATTCAATAGGGTTCCATTACTTCACGCTGCATGGAATACACTGCATTAAATCAGGATGCATGGAATCGACTGCATTCAATCAGGATGCATTATACCACGTTGCATGGATTACCCTACATTCAATCACAATGCATGGAATCCACTGCATTCAATCGGGATGCTTTGGGCCATGCTGCATAAAATCCACTGCATTCAATCGGGATGCATTGGGCCTCGCTGCATAGACTCCACTGCATATAATCGGGATCCATTGCGCCACAATGCATGGAATATTCTGCATTCAACGACGCTGCATGGAATCCACTGCATTCCATCGGGAAGCTTTGGGCCATGCTGCATAAAATCCACTGCATTCAATCATGCTGCATGGAATCCACTGCATTCAATCGGGATGCATTTTACAAGGCTGCATGGATTACATTTCATACGCTCAAAATGCATGGAATCCACTGCGTTCTATAGGAATGCTTTGGACCATACTGCATAAAATACACTGCATTCAATTTGCTGCATGGGATCCACTGCATTCAATCATGCTGAATAAAATCCACTGCATTCAATAGGGTTCCATTTCTTCACGCTGCATGGAATACACTGCATTCAATCAGGCTCCATGGAATCCACTGCATTCAATGGGGATGCATTCTACAATGCTGCATGGAGTTCACTGCATTCAACCACAACGCATGTAATCCACTGCATTCCATCGGGATGCTTTGGGCCATGCTGCATAAAATCCACTGCATTCAATCGGGATGCATTGGGCTTCGCTGCATGGACTCCACTGCATACAATCGGGATCCATTGCGCCAAAATGCATGGAATACTCTGCATTCATTGACGCTGCATGGACTCCACTGCATTCAATCGGGATGCTTTGGGCCATGCTGCATAAAATCCACTGCATTCAACCATGCTGCATGGAATCAACTGCATTCAATCATGCTGCATAATATCCACTGCATTCCATCCGGATGCATTGGGCCTCGCTGCATGGAATACACTGCATTCAATCACGCTGCATGAATTCCACTGCATTCAATGGGGGTGCATTCTACAATGCTGCATGGAGTTCACTGCATTCAATCACAATGCATGGAATCCACTGCATTCCATCGGGATGCTTTGGGCCATGCTGCATAAAATCCACTGCATTCAATCGGGATGCATTGGGCCTCGCTGCATGGACTCCACTGCATACAATCGGGATCCATTGCACCAAAATGCATGGAATCCTCCGCATGCAACGACGCTGCATGGACTCCACTGCATTCAATCGGGATGCTTTGGGCCATGCTGCATAAAATCCATTGAATTCAATCATGCTGCATGGAATCCACTGCATTCAATCATGCTGTATAAAATCCACTGCATTCAATAGGGTTCCATTTCTTCACGTGGCATCGAATCCACTGCATTCAATCACGCTGCATGGAATCCACTGCATGCAATCGGGATGCATTTTTCCTCGCTGCATGGAGTACACTGCATTCAATCATGCTGCATAAAATCCACTGCATTCCATCGGGATGCTTTGGGCCATGCTGCATAAAATCCACTGCATTCAACCATGCTGCATGGAATCCACTGCATTCAATCATGCTGCATAAAATCCACTGCATTCCATCCGGATGCATTGGGCCTCGCTGCATGGAATAAACTGCATTCAATCAGGCTCCATGGAATCCACTGCATTCAATGGGGATGCATTCTACCATGCTGCATGGAGTTCACTGCATTCAATCACAATGCATGGAATCCACTGCATTCCATCGGGATGCTTTGGGCCATGCTGCATACAATCCACTGCATTCAATCGGGATGCATTGGGCCTCGCTGCATGGACTCCACTGCATACAATCGGGATCCATTGCGCCAAAATGCATGGAATCGACTGCATTTAATCACGGTGCATGGAATCCACTGCATTCAATCGGGATGCATTTTACCACACTGCTTGGATTACACTGCATTCAATCGCAATGCATAGAATCCACTGCATTCAATATGGATGCATTTTACCACTCTGCATGGAATCCACTGCATTTAATCACGCTGCATGTAATCCATGGAATTTAATCGGGATTCATTTTACTAAGCTGTATGGAATCGACTGCATTTAATCACGCTGCATGGAATCCACTGCATTCAATCGGGATTCATTTTACAAGGCTGCATGGAGTACACTGCATGCAATCACAATGCATGGAATCCACTGCATTCAAACGGGATGCTTTGGGCCATGCTGCATAAAATCCACTGCATTCAATCATGCTGCATGGAATCCACTGCATTCAATCATGCAGCATAAAATCCGCTGCATTCCATAGGGTTCCATTTCTTCATGCTGCATGGAATACACTGCATTCAATCAGGCTGCATAAAATCCGCTGCATTCCATAGGGTTCCATTTCTTCATGCTGCATGGAATACACTGCATTCAATCAGGCTGCATGGAATCCACTGCATTCAATCGGGATGCATTTTTCCTCCTTGCATGGATTACACTGCATTCCATCACAATGCATGGAATCCACTGCATTCAATCGGGAAGCTTTGGGCCATGCTGCATACAATCCACTGCATTCAATCGGGATGCACTGGGCCTCGCTGCATGGACTCCACTGCATATAATCGGGATCCATTGCGCCACAATGCATGGAATAATCTGCATTCAATGACGCTGAATGGAATCAACTGTATTGAATCGTGAAGCTATGGGCCATGCTGCATAAAATCCACTGCATGCAATCATGCTGCATTGAAACCACTGCATTCAATCATGCTGCATAAAATCCACTGCATTCAATAGGGTTCCATTACTGCACCCTGCATGGAATCCACTGCATTCAACCACGCTGCATGGAATCCACTGCATTCAATCGGGATGCATTTTACCACTCTGCATGGATTACACTGCATTTAATCACGCTGCATGTAATCCATGGAATTTAATCGGGATTCATTTTACTAAGCTGTATGGAATCGACTGCACTTAATCACGCTGGATGGAATCCACTGCATTCAATCGGGATGCATTTTACCACGTTGCATGCAGTTCAGTGCATTCAATCACAATGCATGGAATCCACTGCATTCAATCGGGATGCTTTGGGCCATGCTGCATAAAATCCACTGCATTCAATCTTGCTTTTTGAATCCACTGCATTCAGTAATGCTGCATAAAATCCTTGCATTCAATCGGGATGCATTTTACCTCGCCGCATGGATTACACTGCATTCAATCACAATGCATGGAATCCACTGCATTCCATCGGGATGCTTTGGGCCATGCTGCATAAACTCCACTGCATTCAATCGGGAGGCATTGGGCCTCGCTGCATGGACTCCACTGCATACAATCGGGATCCATTGCGCCACAATGCATGGAATCCTCTGCATTCAACGACGCTGCATGGAATCCACTGCATTCCATCGGGATGTTTTGGGCCATGCTGCATAAAATCTACTGCATTCAATCGGGATGCATTGGGCCTCGCTGCATGAACTCCACTGCATACAATATGGAACCATTGCGCCAAAATGCATGGAATACTCTGCACTCAACGACGCTGCATGGAATCCACTGCATTCAATCGGGATGCTTTGGGCCATGCTGCATAAATCCATTGCATTCAATCATGCTTCATGGAATCCACTGCATTCAATCGTGCTGCATAAAATCCACTGCATTCAATAGGGTTCCATTTCTTCACGCTGCATGGAATCCACTACATTCAATCACGCTGCATGGAATCCACTGCATTCTATCGGGATGCATTTTACCACGCTGCATAGATTACACCGCATTCAATCACAATGCATGGAATCCACTGCATTCAATCGGGATGCTTTGGGCCATGCTGCATAAACTCCACTGCATTCAATCGGGATGCATTGGGCCTCGCTGCATGGACTCCACTGCATTCAATCGGGATCCATTGTGCCACAATGCATGGAATTCTGTTCATTCAATGACGCTGCATCGAATCCACTGCATTCAATCGGAATCCATTGTGCCACAATGCATGGAATCCTCTGCATTCAATGACGCTGCATGGAATCCACTGCATTCCATCAGGATGCTTTGGGCCATGCTGCATAAAATCCACTGCATGCAATCATGCTGCATGGAATCCACTGCATTCAATCATGCTGCATAAAATCCACTGCATTCAATAGGGTTCCATTTCTTCACGCTGCATGGAATCCACTGCATTCAATCACGCTGCATGGAATCCACTGCATTCAACATGGATGAATTTTACCACGCTGCATTTAGTACACTGTATTCAATCACAATTCATGGAATCCATTGCATTCAATCGGGATGCTTTGGGCCATGGTGCATAAAATCCACTGCATTCAATCGGGATGCACTGGGCATTGCTGCATGGACTCCACTGCATACAATCGGGATCCATTGCGCCACAATGCATGGAATCCTCTGCATTCAATGACGCTGCATGGAATCCACTGCATTCAATCGGGATGCTTTGGGCCATGCTGCATAAAATCCATTGCATTCAATCATGCTGCATGGAATCCACTGCATTCAATCGGGATGCATTTTACCATGCTGCATTGATTACCCTTCATTCAATCAGGCTGCATGGAATCCACTGCATTCTATCGGGATGCTTTGGGCCATGCTGCATAAAATACACTGCATTTAATCGGGATGCATTTGGCCACGCTGCATGGACTCCACTGCATAAAATCGGGATCCATTGCCCCAAAATGAAAGGAATCATCTGCATTCAATGACGCTGCATGGAATCCACTGCATTCCATCAGGATGCTTTGGGCCATGCTGCATAAAATCCACTGCATTCAACCATGCTGCATGGAATCCACTGCATTCAATCATGCTGCATAAAATCCACTGCATTCAATCAGGATGCATTGGGCCTCGCTGCATGGACTCCACTGCATTCAATCGGGATCCATTTTGCCACAATGCATGGAATCCTCTGTATTCAATGACGCTGCATGGAATCCACTGCATTCCATCAGGATGCTTTGGGCCATGCTGCATAAAATCCACTGCATGCAATCATGCTGCATGGAATCCACTGCATTCAATCATGCTGCATAAAATCCACTGCATTCAATAGGGTTCCATTTCTTCACGATGCATGGAATCCTCTGTATTCAATGACGCTGCATGGAATCCACTGCATTCCATCAGGATGCTTTGGGCCATGCTGCATAAAATCCACTGCATGCAATCATGCTGCATGGAATCCACTGCATTCAATCATGCTGCATAAAATCCACTGCATTCAATAGGGTTCCATTTCTTCACGATGCATGGAATCCACTGCATTCAATCACGCTGCATGGAATCCACTGCATTCAACATGGATGAATTTTACCACGCTGCATTTAGTACACTGTATTCAATCACAATTCATGGAATCCATTGCATTCAATCGGGATGCTTTGGGCCATGGTGCATAAAATCCACTGCATTCAATCGGGATGCACTGGGCATCGCTGCATGGACTCCACTGCATACAATCGGGATCCATTGCGCCACAATGCATGGAATCCTCTGCATTCAATGACGCTGCATGGAATCCACTGCATTCCATCGGGATGCATTTTACCATGCTGCGTGGTTTTCACTGCATTCAATCACAATGCATGGAATCCACTGCATTCCATCGGGATGCTTTGGGCCATGCTGCATAAAATCCACTGCATTCAATCATGCTGCATGGAATCCACTCCATTCAATCATGCTGCATAAAATCCACTGCATTCAATAGGGTTCCATTTCTTCACGCTGCATGGAATCCACTGCACTCAATCACGCTGCATGGAATCCACTGCATTCTATCGGGATGCATTTTACCACGCTGCATAGATTACACCGCATTCAATCACAATGCATGGAATCCACTGCATTCCATCGGGATGCTTTGGGCCATGCTGCATAAAATCCACTGCATTCAATCGGGATGCATTGGGCCTCGCTGCATGGACTCCACTGCATTCAATCGGGATCCATTGTGCCACAATGCATGGAATTATCTTCATTCAATGAAGCTGCATCGAATCCACTGCATTCAATCGGAATCCATTGCGCCACAATGCATGGAATCCTCTGCATTCAATGACACTGCATGGAATCCACTGCATTCCATCAGGATGCTTTGGGCCATGCTGCATAAAATCCACTGTATGCAATCATGCTGCATGGAATCCACTGCATTCAATCATGCTGCATAAAATCCACTGCATTCAATAGGGTTCCATTTCTTCACGCTGCATGGAATCCACTGCATTCAATCACGCTGCATGGAATCCACTGCATTCAACATGGATGAATTTTACCACGCTGCATTTAGTACACTGTATTCAATCACAATTCATGGAATCCATTGCATTCAATCGGGATGCTTTGGGCCATGGTGCATAAAATCCACTGCATTCAATCGGGATGCACTGGGCATCGCTGCATGGACTCCACTGCATACAATCGGGATCCATTGCGCCACAATGCATGGAATCCTCTGCATTCAATGATGCTGCATGGAATCCACTGCATTCCATCGGGATGCATTTTACCATGCTGCGTGGTTTTCACTGCATTCAATCACAATGCATGGAATCCACTGCATTCCATCGGGATGCTTTGGGCCATGCTGCATAAAATCCACTGCTTTCAATCATGCTGCATGGAATCCACTGCATTCAATCATGCTGCATAAAATCCACTGCATTCAATATGGTTCCATTTCTTCACGCTGCATGTAATACACTGCATTCAATCACACTGAATGGAATCCACTTCATTCAATCGGGATGCATTTTACCTCGCTGCATGGATTACACTGCATTCAATCACAATGCTTGGAATCCACTGCATTCAATCGGGATGCTTTGGGCCATGCTGCATAAAATCCACTGCATTCAACCATGCTGCATGGAATCCATTTCATTCAATCATGCTCTATAAAATCCAATGCATTCAATAGGGTTCCATTACTCACGCTGCATGGAATACACTGCATTAAATCAGGATGCATGGAATCGACTGCATTCAATCAGGATGCATTATACCACGTTGCATGGATTACCCTACATTCAATCACAATGCATGGAATCCACTGCATTCAATCGGGATGCTTTGGGCCATGGTGCATAAAATCCACTGCATTCAATCGGGATGCATTGGGCCTCGCTGCATAGACTCCACTGCATATAATCGGGATCCATTGCGCCACAATGCATGGAATATTCTGCATTCAACGTCGCTGCATGGAATCCACTGCATTCCATCGGGAAGCTTTGGGCCATGCTGCATAAAATCCACTGCATTCAATCATGCTGCATGGAATCCACTGCATTCAATCGGGATGCATTTAACAAGGCTGCATGGATTACATTTCATACGCTCAAAATGCATGGAATCCACTGCGTTCTATAGGGATGCTTTGGGCCATACTGCATAAAATACACTGCATTCAATTTGCTGCATGGAATCCACTGCATTCAATCATGCTGAATAAAATCCACTGCATTCAATAGGGTTCCATTTCTTCACGCTGCATGGAATACACTGCATTCAATCAGGCTCCATGGAATCCACTGCATTCAATGGGGATGCATTCTACAATGCTGCATGGAGTTCACTGCATTCAATCACAACGCATGTAATCCACTGCATTCCATCGGGATGCTTTGGGCCATGCTGCATAAAATCCACTGCATTCAATCGGGATGCATTGGGCTTCGCTGCATGGACTCCACTGCATACAATCGGGATCCATTGCGCCAAAATGCATGGAATACTCTGCATTCATTGACGCTGCATGGACTCCACTGCATTCAATCGGGATGCTTTGGGCCATGCTGCATAAAATCCACTGCATTCAACCATGCTGCATGGAATCAACTGCATTCAATCATGCTGCATAATATCCACTGCATTCCATCCGGATGCATTGGGCCTCGCTGCATGGAATACACTGCATTCAATCACGCTGCATGAATTCCACTGCATTCAATGGGGGTGCATTCTACAATGCTGCATGGAGTTCACTGCATTCAATCACAATGCATGGAATCCACTGCATTCCATCGGGATGCTTTGGGCCATGCTGCATAAAATCCACTGCATTCAATCGGGATGCATTGGGCCTCGCTGCATGGACTCCACTGCATACAATCGGGATCCATTGCACCAAAATGCATGGAATCCTCCGCATGCAACGACGCTGCATGGACTCCACTGCATTCAATCGGGATGCTTTGGGCCATGCTGCATAAAATCCATTGAATTCAATCATGCTGCATGGAATCCACTGCATTCAATCATGCTGTATAAAATCCACTGCATTCAATAGGGTTCCATTTCTTCACGTGGCATCGAATCCACTGCATTCAATCACGCTGCATGGAATCCACTGCATGCAATCGGGATGCATTTTTCCTCGCTGCATGGAGTACACTGCATTCAATCATGCTGCATAAAATCCACTGCATTCCATCGGGATGCTTTGGGCCATGCTGCATAAAATCCACTGCATTCAACCATGCTGCATGGAATCCACTGCATTCAATCATGCTGCATAAAATCCACTGCATTTCATCCGGATGCATTGGGCCTCGCTGCATGGAATAAACTGCATTCAATCAGGCTCCATGGAATCCACTGCATTCAATGGGGATGCATTCTACCATGCTGCATGGAGTTCACTGCATTCAATCACAATGCATGGAATCCACTGCATTCCATCAGGATGCTTTGGGCCATGCTGCATACAATCCACTGCATTCAATCGGGATGCATTGGGCCTCGCTGCATGGACACCACTGCATACAATCGGGATCCATTGCGCCAAAATGCATGGAATCGACTGCATTTAATCACGGTGCATGGAATCCACTGCATTCAATCGGGATGCATTTTACCACACTGCTTGGATTACACTGCATTCAATCGCAATGCATAGAATCCACTGCATTCAATATGGATGCATTTTACCACTCTGCATGGAATCCACTGCATTTAATCACGCTGCATGTAATCCATGGAATTTAATCGGGATTCATTTTACTAAGCTGTATGGAATCGACTGCATTTAATCACGCTGCATGGAATCCACTGCATTCAATCGGGATTCATTTTACAAGGCTGCATGGAGTACACTGCATGCAATCACAATGCATGGAATCCACTGCATTCAAACGGGATGCTTTGGGCCATGCTGCATAAAATCCACTGCATTCAATCATGCTGCATGGAATCCACTGCATTCAATCATGCAGCATAAAATCCGCTGCATTCCATAGGGTTCCATTTCTTCATGCTGCATGGAATACACTGCATTCAATCAGGCTGCATAAAATCCGCTGCATTCCATAGGGTTCCATTTCTTCATGCTGCATGGAATACACTGCATTCAATCAGGCTGCATGGAATCCACTGCATTCAATCGGGATGCATTTTTCCTCCTTGCAAGGATTACACTGCATTCCATCACAATGCATGGAATCCACTGCATTCAATCGGGAAGCTTTGGGCCATGCTGCATACAATCCACTGCATTCAATCGGGATGCACTGGGCCTCGCTGCATGGACTCCACTGCATATAATCGGGATCCATTGCGCCACAATGCATGGAATACTCTGCATTCAATGACGCTGAATGGAATCAACTGTATTGAATCGTGAAGCTATGGGCCATGCTGCATAAAATCCACTGCATGCAATCATGCTGCATTCAATCATTCTGCATTCAATCATGCGCCAAACCATTGCGCCAAAATGCATGGAATCCTCTGCATTCATTGACGCTGCATGGAATCCACTGCATTCCATCGGGATGCTTTGGGCCATACTGCATAAAATCCACTGCATGCAATCATGCTGCATGGAATCCACTGCATTCAATCATGCTGCATAAAATCCACTGCATTCAATAGGGTTCCATTACTGCACCCTGCATGGAATCCACTGCATTCAACCACGCTGCATGGAATCCACTGCATTCAATCGGGATGCATTTTACCACTCTGCATGGATTACACTGCATTTAATCACGCTGCATGTAATCCATGGAATTTAATCGGGATTCATTTTACTAAGCTGTATGGAATCGACTGCACTTAATCACGCTGGATGGAATCCACTGCATTCAATCGGGATGCATTTTACCACGTTGCATGCAGTTCAGTGCATTCAATCACAATGCATGGAATCCACTGCATTCAATCGGGATGCTTTGGGCCATGCTGCATAAAATCCACTGCATTCAATCTTGCTTTTTGAATCCACTGCATTCAGTAATGCTGCATAAAATCCTTGCATTCAATTGGGTTCCATTTCTTCACGCTGCATGGAATACACTGCATTCAATCACGCTGCATGGAATCCACTGCATTCTATCGGGATGCATTTTACCTCGCCGCATGGATTACACTGCATTCAATCACAATGCATGGAATCCACTGCATTCCATCGGGATGCTTTGGGCCATGCTGCATAAACTCCACTGCATTCAATCGGGAGGCATTGGGCCTCGCTGCATGGACTCCACTGCATACAATCGGGATCCATTGCGCCACAATGCATGGAATCCTCTGCATTCAACGACGCTGCATGGAATCCACTGCATTCCATCGGGATGTTTTGGGCCATGCTGCATAAAATCTACTGCATTCAATCGGGATGCATTGGGCCTCGCTGCATGAACTCCACTGCATACAATCTGGAACCATTGCGCCAAAATGCATGGAATACTCTGCATTCAACGACGCTGCATGGAATCCACTGCATTCAATCGGGATGCTTTGGGCCATGCTGCATAAATCCATTGCATTCAATCATGCTTCATGGAATCCACTGCATTCAATCGTGCTGCATAAAATCCACTGCATTCAATAGGGTTCCATTTCTTCACGCTGCATGGAATCCACTACATTCAATCACGCTGCATGGAATCCACTGCATTCTATCGGGATGCATTTTACCACGCTGCATAGATTACACCGCATTCAATCACAATGCATGGAATCCACTGCATTCAATCGGGATGCTTTGTGCCATGCTGCATAAAATCCACTGCATTCAATCGGGATGCATTGGGCCTCGCTGCATGGACTCCACTGCATTCAATCGGGATCCATTGTGCCACAATTCATGGAATTCTCTTCATTCAATGACGCTGCATCGGATCCACTGCATTCAATCGGAATCCATTGTGCCACAATGCATGGAATACTCTGCATTCAATGACGCTGCATGGAATCCACTGCATTCCATCAGGATACTTTGGGCCATGCTGCATAAAATCCACTGCATGCAATCATGCTGCATGGAATCCACTGCATTCAATCATGCTGCATAAAATCCACTGCATTCAATAGGGTTCCATTTCTTCACACTGCATGGAATCCACTGCATTCAATCACGCTGCATGGAATCCACTGCATTCAACATGGATGAATTTTACCACGCTGCATTTAGTACACTGTATTCAATCACAATTCATGGAATCCATTGCATTCAATCGGGATGCTTTGGGCCATGGTGCATAAAATCCACTGCATTCAATCGGGATGCACTGGGCATTGCTGCATGGACTCCACTGCATACAATCGGGATCCATTGCGCCACAATGCATGGAATCCTCTGCATTCAATGACGCTGCATGGAATCCACTCCATTCAATCGGGATGCTTTGGGCCATGCTGCATAAAATCCATTGCATTCAATCATGCTGCATGGAATCCACTGCATTCAATCGGGATGCATTTTACCATGCTGCATTGATTACCCTTCATTCAATCAGGCTGCATGGAATCCACTGCATTCTATCGGGATGCTTTGGGCCATGCTGCATAAAATACACTGCATTTAATCGGGATGCATTTGGCCACGCTGCATGGACTCCACTGCATAAAATCGGGATCCATTGCCCCAAAATGAAAGGAATCATCTGCATTCAATGACGCTGCATGGAATCCACTGCATTCCATCAGGATGCTTTGGGCCATGCTGCATAAAATCCACAGCATTCAACCATGCTGCATGGAATCCACTGCATTCAATCATGCTGCATAAAATCCACTGCATTCAATCGGGATGCATTGGGCCTCGCTGCATGGACTCCACTGCATTCAATCGGGATCCATTGTGCCACAATGCATGGAATCCTCTGTATTCAATGACGCTGCATGGAATCCACTGCATTCCATCAGGATGCTTTGGGCCATGCTGCATAAAATCCACTGCATGCAATCATGCTGCATGGAATCCACTGCATTCAATCATGCTGCATAAAATCCACTGCATTCAATAGGGTTCCATTTCTTCACGATGCATGGAATCCTCTGTATTCAATGACGCTGCATGGAATCCACTGCATTCCATCAGGATGCTTTGGGCCATGCTGCATAAAATCCACTGCATGCAATCATGCTGCATGGAATCCACTGCATTCAATCATGCTGCATAAAATCCACTGCATTCAATAGGGTTCCATTTCTTCACGATGCATGGAATCCACTGCATTCAATCACGCTGCATGGAATCCACTGCATTCAACATGGATGAATTTTACCACGCTGCATTTAGTACACTGTATTCAATCACAATTCATGGAATCCATTGCATTCAATCGGGATGCATTGGGCCTCGCTGCATGGAATACACTGCATTCAATCAGGCTGCATGGAATCCACTGCATTCAATGGGGATGCATTCTACAATGCTGCATGGAGTTCACTGCATTCAATCACAATGCATGGAATCCACTGCATTCCATCGGGATGCTTTGGGCCATGCTGCATACAATCCACTGCATTCAATCGGGATGCATTGGGCCTCGCTGCATGGACTCCACTGCATACAATCGGGATCCATTGCGCCAAAATGCATGGAATCCTCCGCATGCAACAACGCTGCATGGACTCCACTGCATTCAATCGGGATGCTTTGGGCCATGCTGCATAAAATCCACTGCATTCAACCATGCTGCATGGAATCAACTGCATTCAATCATGCTGCATAAAATTCACTGCATTCCATCGGGATGCATTGGGCCTCGCTGCATGGAATACACTGCATTCAATCACGCTGCATGGAATCCACTGCATTCAATGGGGGTGCATTCTACAATGCTGCATGGAGTTCACTGCATTCAATCACAATGCATGGAATCCACTGCATTCCATCGGGATGCTTTGGGCCATGCTGCATAAAATCCACTGCATTCAATCGGGATGCATTGGGCCTCGCTGCATGGACTCCACTGCATACAATCGGGATCCATTGCACCAAAATGCATGGAATCCTCCGCATGCAACGACGCTGCATGGACTCCACTGCATTCAATCGGGATGCTTTGGGCCATGCTGCATAAAATCCATTGAATTCAATCATGCTGCATGGAATCCACTGCATTCAATCATGCTGTATAAAATCCACTGCATTCAATAGGGTTCCATTTCTTCACGTGGCATCGAATCCACTGCATTCAATCACGCTGCATGGAATCCACTGCATTCAATCGGGATGCATTTTTCCTCGCTGCATGGAGTACACTGCATTCACTCATGCTGCATAAAATCCACTGCATTCCATCGGGATGCTTTGGGCCATGCTGCATAAAATCCACTGCATTCAACCATGCTGCCTGGAATCCACTGCATTCAATCATGCTGCATAATATCCACTGCATTCAATCGGGATGCATTGGGCCTCGCTGCATGGAATAAACTGCATTCAATCAGGCTCCATGGAATCCACTGCATTCAATGGGGATGCATTCTACCATGCTGCATGGAGTTCACTGCATTCAATCACAATGCATGGAATCCACTGCATTCCAACGGGATGCTTTGGGCCATGCTGCATAAAATCCACTGCATTCAATCGGGATGCATTGGGCCTCGCTGCATGGACTACACTGCATACAATCGGGATCCATTGCGCCACAATGCATGGAATACTCTGCATTCAATCACGCTGCATGGAATCCACTGCATTCAATCGGGATGCTTTGGGCCATGCTGCATAAAATCCACTGCATGCAATCATGCTGCATGGAATCCACTGCATTCAATCATGCTGCATAAAATCCACTGCATTCAATAGGGTTCCATTTCTTCTTCACGCTGCCTGGAATCCACTGCATTCAATCACACTGCATGGAATCCACTGCATTCAATCGGGATGCATTTTACCACACTGCTTGGATTACACTGCATTCAATCGCAATGCATAGAATCCACTGCATTCAATATGGATGCATTTTACCACTCTGCATGGAATCCACTGCATTTAATCACGCTGCATGTAATCCATGGAATTTAATCGGGATTCATTTTACTAAGCTGTATGGAATCGACTGCATTTAATCACGCTGCATGGAATCCACTGCATTCAATCGGGATTCATTTTACAAGGCTGCATGGAGTACACTGCATTCAATCACAATGCATGGAATCCACTGCATTCAAACGGGATGCTTTGGGCCATGCTGCATAAAATCCACTGCATTCAATCATGCTGCATGGAATCCACTGCATTCAATCGGGATGCATTTTACAAGGCTGCATGGATTACATTTCATACACTCAAAATGCATGGAATCCACTGCGTTCTATAGGGATGCTTTGGGCCATACTGCATAAAATACACTGCATTCAACCATGCTGCATGGAATCCACTGCATTCAATCATGCGGAATAAAATCCACTGCATTCAATAGGGTTCCATTTCTTCACGCTGCATGGAATACACTGCATTCAATCAGGCTCCATGAAATCCACTGCATTCAATGGGGATGCATTCTACAATGCTGCATGGAGTTCACTGCATGCAATCACAATGCATGTAATCCACTGCATTCCATCGGGATGCTTTGGGCCATGCTGCATAAAATCCACTGCATTCACCCATGCTGCATGGAATCCACTGAATTCAATCATGCTGCATAAAATCCACTGCATTCAATCGGGATGCATTGGGCCTCGCTGCATGGAATACACTGCATTCAATCAGGCTGCATGGAATCCACTGCATTCAATGGGGATGCATTCTACAATGCTGCATGGAGTTCACTGAATTCAATCACATCGCATGTAATCCACTGCATTCCATCGGCATGCTTTGGGCCATGCTGCATAAAATCCACTGCATTCAATCGGGATGCATTGGGCCTCGCTGCATGGACTCCACTGCATACAATCGGGATCCATTGCACCAAAATGCATGGAATACTCTGCATTCATTGACGCTGCATGGACTCCACTGCATTCAATCGGGATGCTTTGGGCCATGCTGCATAAAATCCACTGCATTCAACCATGCTGCATGGAATCAACTGCATTCAATCATGCTGCATAAAATCCACTGCATTCCATCGGGATGCATTGGGCCTCGCTGCATGGAATACACTGCATTCAATCACGCTGCATGGAATCCACTGCATTCAATGGGGGTGCATTCTACAATGCTGCATGGAGTTCACTGCATTCAATCACAATGCATGGAATCCACTGCATTCCATCGGGATGCTTTGGGCCATGCTGCATAAAATCCACTGCATTCCATCGGGATGCATTGGGCCTCGCTGCATGGACTCCACTGCATACAATCGGGATCCATTGCACCAAAATGCATGGAATCCTCCGCATGCAATGACGCTGCATGTACTCCACTGCATTACATCGGGATGCTTTGGGCCATGCTGCATAAAATCCATTGAATTCAATCATGCTGCATGGAATCCACTGCATTCAATCATGCTGTATAAAATCCACTGCATTCAATAGGGTTCCATTTCTTCACGTGGCATCGAATCCACTGCATTCAATCACGCTGCATGGAATCCACTGCATTCAATCGGGATGCATTTTCCCTCGCTGCATGGAGTACACTGCATTCAATCATGCTGCATAAAATCCACTGCATTCCATCGGGATGCTTTGGGCCATGCTGCATAAAATCCACTGCATTCAACCATGCTGCCTGGAATCCACTGCATTCAATCATGCTGCATAATATCCACTGCATTTAATCGGGATGCATTGGGCCTCGCTGCATGGAATAAACTGCATTCAATCAGGCTCCATGGAATCCACTGCATTCAATCGGGATGCTTTGGGCCATGCTGCATAAAATCCACTGCATGCAATCATGCTGCATGGAATCCACTGCATTCAATCATGCTGCATAAAATCCACTGCATTCAATAGGGTTCCATTTCTTCTTCACGCTGCCTGGAATCCACTGCATTCAATCAGGCTCCATGGAATCCACTGCATTCAATCGGGATGCATTTTACCACACTGCTTGGATTACACTGCATTCAATCGCAATGCATAGAATCCACTGCATTCAATATGGATGCATTTTACCACTCTGCATGGAATCCACTGCATTTAATCACGCTGCATGTAATCCATGGAATTTAATCGGGATTCATTTTACTAAGCTGTATGGAATCGACTGCATTTAATCACGCTGCATGGAATCCACTGCATTCAATCGGGATTCATTTTACAAAGCTGCATGGAGTACACTGCATTCAATCACAATGCATGGAATCCACTGCATTCAAACGGGATGCATTGGGCCATGCTGCATAAAATCCACTGCATTCAATCATGCTGCATGGAATCCACTGCATTCAATCATGCAGCATAAAATCCGCTGCATTCCATAGGGTTCCATTTCATTATGCTGCATGGAATACACTGCATTCAATCAGGCTGCATGGAATCCACTGCATTCAATCGGGATGCATTTTTCCTCGTTGCATGGACTATACTGCATTCCATCACAATGCATGGAATCCACTGCATTCAATCGGGAAGCTTTGGGCCATGCTGCATACAATCCACTGCATTCAATCGGGATGCACTGGGCCTCACTGCATGGACTCCACTGCATATAATCGGGATCCATTGCGCCACAATGCATGGAATACTCTGCAGTCAATGACGCTGAATGGAATCCACTGCATTGAATCGTGAAGCTATGGGCCATGCTGCATAACATCCACTGCATGCAATCATGCTGCATTGACTCCACTGCATTCAATCATGCTGCATAAAATCCACTGCATTCAATAGGGTTCCATTACTGCACCCTGCATGGAATCCACTGCATTCAACCACGCTGCATGGAATCCACTGCATTCAATCGGGATGCATTTTACCACTCTGCATGGATTACACTGCATTTAATCACGCTGCATGTAATCCATGGAATTTAATCGGGATTCATTTTACTAAGCTGTATGGAATCGACTGCACTTAATCACGCTGCATGGAATCCACTGCATTCAATCGGGATGCATTTTACCACGTTGCATGCAGTTCAGTGCATTCAATCACAATGCATGGAATCCACTGCATTCAATCGGGATGCTTTGGGCCATGCTGCATAAACTCCACTGCATTCAATCTTGCTTTTTGAATCCACTGCATTCAGTAATGCTGCATAAAATCCTTGCATTCAATGGGGTTCCATTTCTTCACGCTGCATGGAATACACTGCATTCAATCACGCTGCATGGAAACCACTGCATTCAATGGGGATGCATTTTTCCTCGCTGCATGGAGTACACTGCATTCAATCATGCTGCATAAAATCCACTGCATTCCATCGGGATGCTTTGGGCCATGCTGCATAAAATCCACTGCATTCAACCATGCTGCATGGAATCCACTGCATTCAATCATGCTGCATAAAATCCACTGCATTCAATCGGGATGCATTGGGCCTCGCTGCACGGAATAAACTGCATTCAATCAGGCTCCATGGAATCCACTGCATTCAATGGGGATGCATTCTACCATGCTGCATGGAGTTCACTGCATTCAATCACAATGCATGGAATCCACTGCATTCCATCGGGATGCTTTGGGCCATGCTGCATACAATCCACTGCATTCAATCGGGATGCATTGGGCCTCGCTGCATGGACTCCACTGCATACAATCGGGATCCATTGCGCCAAAATGCATGGAATCGACTGCATTTAATCACGGTGCATGGAATCCACTGCATTCAATCGGGATGCATTTTACCACACTGCTTGGATTACACTGCATTCAATCGCAATGCATAGAATCCACTGCATTCAATATGGATGCATTTTACCACTCTGCATGGAATCCACTGCATTTAATCACGCTGCATGTAATCCATGGAATTTAATCGGGATTCATTTTACTAAGCTGTATGGAATCGACTGCATTTAATCACGCTGTATGGAATCCACTGCATTCAATCGGGATTCATTTTACAAGGCTGCATGGAGTACACTGCATTCAATCACAATGCATGGAATCCACTGCATTCAAACGGGATGCATTGGGCCATGCTGCATAAAATCCACTGCATTCAATCATGCTGCATGGAATCCACTGCATTCAATCGGGATGCATTGGGCCTCGCTGCATGGAATACACTGCATTCAATCAGGCTGCATGGAATCCACTGCATTCAATGGGGATGCATTCTACAATGCTGCATGGAGTTCACTGAATTCAAACACATCGCATGTAATCCACTGCATTCCATCGGCATGCTTTGGGCCATGCTGCATACAATCCACTGCATTCAATCGGGATGCATTGGGCCTCGCTGCATGGACTCCACTGCATACAATCGGGATCCATTGCGCCAAAATGCATGGAATACTCTGCATTCATTGACGCTGCATGGACTCCACTGCATTCAATCGGGATGCTTTGGGCCATGCTGCATAAAATCCACTGCATTCAACCATGCTGCATGGAATCCACTGCATTCAGTAATGCTGCATAAAATCCTTGCATTCAATTGGGTTCCATTTCTTCACGCTGCATGGAAACCACTGCATTCAATCGGGATGCATTTTACCTCGCTGCATGGATTACACTGCATTCAATCACAATGCATGGAATCCACTGCATTCCATCGGGATTCTTTGGGCCATGCTGCATAAACTCTACTGCATTCAATCGGGATGCATTGGGCCTCGCTGCATGGACTCCACTGTATAAAATCTGGATCCATTGCGCCACAATGCATGGAATCATCTGCATTCAATAACGCTGCATGGAATCCACTGCATTCAATTGGGATGCTTTGGGCCATGCTGCATAAAATCCATTGCATTCAATCATGCTGCATGGAATCCACTGCATTCAATCATGCTGCATAAAATCCACTGCATTCAATAGGGTTCCATTTCTTCACGCTGCATGGAATCCACTACATTCAATCACGCTGCATACAATCCACTGCATTCAATCGGGATGCATTGGGCCTCGCTGCATGGACTCCACTGCATACAATCGGGATCCATTGCGCCAAAATGCATGGAATACTCTGCATTCATTGACGCTGCATGGACTCCACTGCATTCAATCGGGATGCATTGGGCCTCGCTGCATGGAATACACTGCATTCAATCAGGCTGCATGGAATCCACTGCATTCAATGGGGATGCATTCTACAATGCTGCATGGAGTTCACTGCATTCAATCACAACGCATGTAATCCACTGCATTCCATCGGCATGCTTTGGGCCATGCTGCATAAAATCCACTGCATTCAATCGGGATGCATTGGGCCTCGCTGCATGGACTCCACTGCATACAATCGGGATCCATTGCGCCAAAATGCATGGAATACTCTGCATTCATTGACGCTGCATGGACTCCACTGCATTCAATCGGGATGCTTTGGGCCATGCTGCATAAAATCCACTGCATTCAACCATGCTGCATGGAATCCACTGCATTCAGTAATGCTGCATAAAATCCTTGCATTCAATTGGGTTCCATTTCTTCACGCTGCATGGAAACCACTGCATTCAATCGGGATGCATTTTACCTCGCTGCATGGATTACACTGCATTCAATCACAATGCATGGAATCCACTGCATTCCATCGGGATTCTTTGGGCCATGCTGCATAAACTCTACTGCATTCAATCGGGATGCATTGGGCCTCGCTGCATGGACTCCACTGTATAAAATCTGGATCCATTGCGCCACAATGCATGGAATCATCTGCATTCAATGACGCTGCATGGAATCCACTGCATTCAATTGGGATGCTTTGGGCCATGCTGCATAAAATCCATTGCATTCAATCATGCTGCATGGAATCCACTGCATTCAATCATGCTGCATAAAATCCACTGCATTCAATAGGGTTCCATTTCTTCACGCTGCATGGAATCCACTACATTCAATCACGCTGCATGGAATCCACTGCATTCTATCGGGATGCATTTTACCACGCTGCATAGATTACACCGCATTCAATCACAATGCATGGAATCCACTGCATTCAATCGGGATGCTTTGGGCCATGCTGCATAAAATCCACTGCATTCAATCGGGATGCATTGGGCCTCGCTGCATGGACTCCACTGCATTCAATCGGGATCCATTGTGCCACAATGCATGGAATTCTCTTCATTCAATGACGCTGCATCGAATCCACTGCATTCAATCGGAATCCATTGTGCCACAATGCATGGAATCCTCTGCATTCAATGACGCTGCATGGAATCCACTGCATTCCATCAGGATGGTTTGGGCCATGCTGCATAAAATCCACTGCATGCAATCATGCTGCATGGACTCCACTGCATTCAATCACGCTGCATAAAATCCACTGCATTCTATAGGGTTCCATTTCTTCATGCTGCATGGAATCCACTGCATTCAATCACGCTGCATGGAATCCACTGCATTCAACATGAATGAATTTTACCACGCTGCATTTAGTACAGTGTATTCAATCACAATTCATGGAATCCATTGCATTCAATCGGGATGCTTTGGGCCATGCTGCATAAAATCCACTGCATTCAATCGGGATGCACTGGGCATCGCTGCATGGACTCCACGGAATACAATCGGGATCCATTGCGCCACAATGCATGGAATCCTATGCATTCAATGACGCTGCATGGAATCCACTGCATTCAATCGGGATGCTTTGGGCCATGCTGCATAAAATCCATTGCATTCAATCATGCTGCATGGAATCCACTGCATTCAATCATGCTGTATAAAATCCACTGCATTCAATAGGGTTCCATTTTTTCACGCTGCATGTTATACACTGCAATCATTCACGCTGCATGGAATCCACTGCATTCAATCAGGATGCATTTTACCTCGCTGCATGGATTACACTGCATTCAATCACAATGCATGGAATCCACTGCATTCCATCGTGATGCTTTGGGCGATGCTGCATAAAATCCACTGCATTCAATCGGGATGCATTGGGCCTCGCTGCATGGACTCCACTGCATACAATCGGGATCCATTGCGCCACAATGCATGGAATCCTCTGCATTCAACGACGCTGCATGGAATCCACTGCATTCAATCGGGAGGCTTTGGGCCATGCTGCATAAAATCCACTGCATTCAATCATGCTGCATAAAATCCACTGCATTCAATATGGTTCCATTTCTTCACGCTGCATGGAATCCAATGCATTCAATCAGGATGCATTTTACCACTCTGCATGGATTACACTTCATTCAATCACAATGCATGGAATCCACTGCATTCCATCGGGATGCTTTGGGCCATGCTGCATAAAATCCACTGCATTCTATCAGAGGCATTTTGCCTCGCTGCATAGACTCCACTGCATACAATCGGGATCCATTGCGCCAAAATGCATTGAATCTTCTGCATTCAATTACGCTGCATGGAATCCACTGCATTCAATCGGGATGCTTTGGGCCATGCTGCATAAAATCCATTGCATTCAATCATGCTGCATGGAATCCTTTGCATTCAATCATGCTGCATAAATTCCACTGCATTCAATAGGGTTCCATTTCTTCACGCTGCATGGAATCCACTACATTCAATCACGCTGCATGGAATCCACTGCATTCTATCGGGATGCATTTTACCACGCTGCATAGATTACACCGCATTCAATCACAATGCATGGAATCCACTGCATTCTATCGGGATGCATTTTACCACACTGCTTGGATTACACTGCATTCAATCTCAATGCATAGAATCCACTGCATTCAATATGGATGCATTTTACCACTCTGCATGGAATGCACTGCATTTAATCACGCTGCATGTAATCCATGGAATTTAATCGGGATTCATTTTACTAAGCTGTATTGAATCGACTGCATTTAATCACGCTGCATGGAATCCACTGCATTCAATCGGGATTCATTTTACAAGGCTGCATGGAGTACACTGCATTCAATCACAATGCATGGAATCCACTGCATTCAAACGGGATGCTTTGGGCCATGCTGCATAAAATCCACTGCATTCAATAATGCTGCAAGGAATCCACTGCATTCAATCGGGATGCATTTTTCCTCGTTGCATGGATTACACTGCATTCCATCACAATGCATGGAATCCACTGCATTCAATCGGGATGCTTTGGGCCATGCTGCATACAATCCACTGCATTCAATCGGGATGCACTGGGCCTCGCTGCATGGACTCCACTGCATATAATCGGGATCTATTGCGCCACAATGCATGGAATACTCTGCATTCAATGACGCTGAATGGAATCCACTGCATTGAATCGTGAAGCTATGGGCCATGCTGCATAAAATCCACTGCATGCAATCATGCTGCATTGAATCCACTGCATTAAATCATGTTGCATAAAATCCACTGCATTCAATAGGGTTCCATTTCTTGACCCTGCATGGAATCCACTGCATTCAACCACGCTACATGGAATCCACTGCATTCAATCGGGAAGCATTTTACCACTCTGCATGGATTACACTGCATTTAATCATGCTGCATGTAATCCATGGAATTTAATCGGGATTCATTTTACTAAGCTTTATGGAATCGACTGCACTTAATCACGCTGGATGGAATCCACTGCATTCAATCGGGATGCATTTTACCACGTTGCATGCTGTTCACTGCATTCAATCACAATGCATGGAACCCACTGCATTCAATCGGGATGCTTTGGGCCATGCTGCATAAAATCCACTGCATTCAATCTTGCTTTTTGAATCCACTGCATTCAGTAATGCTGCATAAATCCTTGCATTCAATTGGGTTCCATTTCTTCACGCTGCATGGAATACACTGCATTCAATCACGCTGCATGGAATCCACTGCATTCAATCGGGATGCATTTTACCATGCTGCGTGGTTTTCACTGCATTCAATCACAATGCATGGAATCCACTGCATTCCATCGGGATGCTTTGGGCCATGCTGCATAAAATCCACTGCATTCAATCATGCTGCATGGAATCCACTGCATTCAATCATGCTGCATAAAATCCACTGCATTCAATAGGGTTCCATTTCTTCACGCTGCATGGAATACACTGCATTCAATCACACTGAATGGAATCCACTGCATTCAATCGGGATGCATTTTACCTCGCTGCATGGATTACACTGCATTCAATCACAATGCTTGGAATCCACTGCATTCAATCGGGATGCATTGGGCCATGCTGCATAAAATCCACTGCATTCAATCGGGATGCATTGGGCCTCGCTGCATAGACTCCACTGCATATAATCGGGATCCATTGCGCCACAATGCATGGAATCATCTGCATTCAATGACGCTGCATGGAATCCACTGCATTCAATTGGGATGCTTTGGGCCATGCTGCATAAAATCCATTGCATTCAATCATGCTGCATGGAATCCACTGCATTCAATCATGCTGCATAAAATCCACTGCATTCAATAGGGTTCCATTTCTTCACGCTGCATGGAATCCACTACATTCAATCACGCTGCATGGAATCCACTGCATTCTATCGGGATGCATTTTACCACGCTGCATAGATTACACCGCATTCAATCACAATGCATGGAATCCACTGCATTCAATCGGGATGCTTTGGGCCATGCTGCATAAAATCCACTGCATTCAATCGGGATGCATTGGGCCTCGCTGCATGGACTCCACTGCATTCAATCGGGATCCATTGTGCCACAATGCATGGAATTCTCTTCATTCAATGACGCTGCATCGAATCCACTGCATTCAATCGGAATCCATTGTGCCACAATGCATGGAATCCTCTGCATTCAATGACGCTGCATGGAATCCACTGCATTCCATCAGGATGGTTTGGGCCATGCTGCATAAAATCCACTGCATGCAATCATGCTGCATGGACTCCACTGCATTCAATCACGCTGCATAAAATCCACTGCATTCTATAGGGTTCCATTTCTTCATGCTGCATGGAATCCACTGCATTCAATCACGCTGCATGGAATCCACTGCATTCAACATGAATGAATTTTACCACGCTGCATTTAGTACAGTGTATTCAATCACAATTCATGGAATCCATTGCATTCAATCGGGATGCTTTGGGCCATGCTGCATAAAATCCACTGCATTCAATCGGGATGCACTGGGCATCGCTGCATGGACTCCACGGAATACAATCGGGATCCATTGCGCCACAATGCATGGAATCCTATGCATTCAATGACGCTGCATGGAATCCACTGCATTCAATCGGGATGCTTTGGGCCATGCTGCATAAAATCCATTGCATTCAATCATGCTGCATGGAATCCACTGCATTCAATCATGCTGTATAAAATCCACTGCATTCAATGGGGTTCCATTTTTTCACGCTGCATGTTATACACTGCAATCATTCACGCTGCATGGAATCCACTGCATTCAATCAGGATGCATTTTACCTCGCTGCATGGATTACACTGCATTCAATCACAATGCATGGAATCCACTGCATTCCATCGTGATGCTTTGGGCGATGCTGCATAAAATCCACTGCATTCAATCGGGATGCATTGGGCCTCGCTGCATGGACTCCACTGCATACAATCGGGATCCATTGCGCCACAATGCATGGAATCCTCTGCATTCAACGACGCTGCATGGAATCCACTGCATTCAATCGGGAGGCTTTGGGCCATGCTGCATAAAATCCACTGCATTCAATCATGCTGCATAAAATCCACTGCATTCAATATGGTTCCATTTCTTCACGCTGCATGGAATCCAATGCATTCAATCAGGATGCATTTTACCACTCTGCATGGATTACACTTCATTCAATCACAATGCATGGAATCCACTGCATTCCATCGGGATGCTTTGGGCCATGCTGCATAAAATCCACTGCATTCTATCAGAGGCATTTTGCCTCGCTGCATAGACTCCACTGCATACAATCGGGATCCATTGCGCCAAAATGCATTGAATCTTCTGCATTCAATTACGCTGCATGGAATCCACTGCATTCAATCGGGATGCTTTGGGCCATGCTGCATAAAATCCATTGCATTCAATCATGCTGCATGGAATCCTTTGCATTCAATCATGCTGCATAAATTCCACTGCATTCAATAGGGTTCCATTTCTTCACGCTGCATGGAATCCACTACATTCAATCACGCTGCATGGAATCCACTGCATTCTATCGGGATGCATTTTACCACGCTGCATAGATTACACCGCATTCAATCACAATGCATGGAATCCACTGCATTCTATCGGGATGCATTTTACCACACTGCTTGGATTACACTGCATTCAATCTCAATGCATAGAATCCACTGCATTCAATATGGATGCATTTTACCACTCTGCATGGAATGCACTGCATTTAATCACGCTGCATGTAATCCATGGAATTTAATCGGGATTCATTTTACTAAGCTGTATTGAATCGACTGCATTTAATCACGCTGCATGGAATCCACTGCATTCAATCGGGATTCATTTTACAAGGCTGCATGGAGTACACTGCATTCAATCACAATGCATGGAATCCACTGCATTCAAACGGGATGCTTTGGGCCATGCTGCATAAAATCCACTGCATTCAATTATGCTGCAAGGAATCCACTGCATTCAATCGGGATGCATTTTTCCTCGTTGCATGGATTACACTGCATTCCATCACAATGCATGGAATCCACTGCATTCAATCGGGATGCTTTGGGCCATGCTGCATACAATCCACTGCATTCAATCGGGATGCACTGGGCCTCGCTGCATGGACTCCACTGCATATAATCGGGATCTATTGCGCCACAATGCATGGAATACTCTGCATTCAATGACGCTGAATGGAATCCACTGCATTGAATCGTGAAGCTATGGGCCATGCTGCATAAAATCCACTGCATGCAATCATGCTGCATTGAATCCACTGCATTAAATCATGTTGCATAAAATCCACTGCATTCAATAGGGTTCCATTTCTTGACCCTGCATGGAATCCACTGCATTCAACCACGCTGCATGGAATCCACTGCATTCAATCGGGAAGCATTTTACCACTCTGCATGGATTACACTGCATTTAATCATGCTGCATGTAATCCATGGAATTTAATCGGGATTCATTTTACTAAGCTGTATGGAATCGACTGCACTTAATCACGCTGGATGGAATCCACTGCATTCAATCGGGATGCATTTTACCACGTTGCATGCTGTTCACTGCATTCAATCACAATGCATGGAACCCACTGCATTCAATCGGGATGCTTTGGGCCATGCTGCATAAAATCCACTGCATTCAATCTTGCTTTTTGAATCCACTGCATTCAGTAATGCTGCATAAATCCTTGCATTCAATTGGGTTCCATTTCTTCACGCTGCATGGAATACACTGCATTCAATCACGCTGCATGGAATCCACTGCATTCAATCGGGATGCATTTTACCATGCTGCGTGGTTTTCACTGCATTCAATCACAATGCATGGAATCCACTGCATTCCATCGGGATGCTTTGGGCCATGCTGCATAAAATCCACTGCATTCAATCATGCTGCATGGAATCCACTGCATTCAATCATGCTGCATAAAATCCACTGCATTCAATAGGGTTCCATTTCTTCACGCTGCATGGAATACACTGCATTCAATCACACTGAATGGAATCCACTGCATTCAATCGGGATGCATTTTACCTCGCTGCATGGATTACACTGCATTCAATCACAATGCTTGGAATCCACTGCATTCAATCGGGATGCATTGGGCCATGCTGCATAAAATCCACTGCATTCAATCGGGATGCATTGGGCCTCGCTGCATAGACTCCACTGCATATAATCGGGATCCATTGCGCCACAATGCATGGAATACTCTGCATTCAATGACGCTGCATGGAATCCACTGCATTCCATCGGGATGCTTTGGGCCATGCTGCATAAAATACACTGCATTCAATCATGCTGCATGGAATCCACTGCATTCAATCGGGATGCATTTTACAAGGCTGCATGGATTACATTTCATACACTCAAAATGCATGGAATCGACTGCGTTCTATAGGGATGCTTTGGGCCATACTGCATAAAATACACTGCACTCAATTTGCTGCATGGAATCCACTGCATTCAATCATGCTGAATAAAATCCACTGCATTCAATAGGGTTCCATTTCTTCACGCTGCATGGAATACACTGCATTCAATCACACTGAATGGAATCCACTGCATTCAATCGGGATGCATTTTACCTCGCTGCATGGATTACACTGCATTCAATCACAATGCTTGGAATCCACTGCATTCAATCGGGATGCATTGGGCCATGCTGCATAAAATCCACTGCATTCAATCGGGATGCATTGGGCCTCGCTGCATAGACTCCACTGCATATAATCGGGATCCATTGCGCCACAATGCATGGAATCATCTGCATTCAATGACGCTGCATGGAATCCACTGCATTCAATTGGGATGCTTTGGGCCATGCTGCATAAAATCCATTGCATTCAATCATGCTGCATGGAATCCACTGCATTCAATCATGCTGCATAAAATCCACTGCATTCAATAGGGTTCCATTTCTTCACGCTGCATGGAATCCACTACATTCAATCACGCTGCATGGAATCCACTGCATTCTATCGGGATGCATTTTACCACGCTGCATAGATTACACCGCATTCAATCACAATGCATGGAATCCACTGCATTCAATCGGGATGCTTTGGGCCATGCTGCATAAAATCCACTGCATTCAATCGGGATGCATTGGGCCTCGCTGCATGGACTCCACTGCATTCAATCGGGATCCATTGTGCCACAATGCATGGAATTCTCTTCATTCAATGACGCTGCATCGAATCCACTGCATTCAATCGGAATCCATTGTGCCACAATGCATGGAATCCTCTGCATTCAATGACGCTGCATGGAATCCACTGCATTCCATCAGGATGGTTTGGGCCATGCTGCATAAAATCCACTGCATGCAATCATGCTGCATGGACTCCACTGCATTCAATCACGCTGCATAAAATCCACTGCATTCTATAGGGTTCCATTTCTTCATGCTGCATGGAATCCACTGCATTCAATCACGCTGCATGGAATCCACTGCATTCAACATGAATGAATTTTACCACGCTGCATTTAGTACAGTGTATTCAATCACAATTCATGGAATCCATTGCATTCAATCGGGATGCTTTGGGCCATGCTGCATAAAATCCACTGCATTCAATCGGGATGCACTGGGCATCGCTGCATGGACTCCACGGAATACAATCGGGATCCATTGCGCCACAATGCATGGAATCCTATGCATTCAGTGACGCTGCATGGAATCCACTGCATTCAATCGGGATGCTTTGGGCCATGCTGCATAAAATCCATTGCATTCAATCATGCTGCATGGAATCCACTGCATTCAATCATGCTGTATAAAATCCACTGCATTCAATGGGGTTCCATTTTTTCACGCTGCATGTTATACACTGCAATCATTCACGCTGCATGGAATCCACTGCATTCAATCAGGATGCATTTTACCTCGCTGCATGGATTACACTGCATTCAATCACAATGCATGGAATCCACTGCATTCCATCGTGATGCTTTGGGCGATGCTGCATAAAATCCACTGCATTCAATCGGGATGCATTGGGCCTCGCTGCATGGACTCCACTGCATACAATCGGGATCCATTGCGCCACAATGCATGGAATCCTCTGCATTCAACGACGCTGCATGGAATCCACTGCATTCAATCGGGAGGCTTTGGGCCATGCTGCATAAAATCCACTGCATTCAATCATGCTGCATAAAATCCACTGCATTCAATATGGTTCCATTTCTTCACGCTGCATGGAATCCAATGCATTCAATCAGGATGCATTTTACCACTCTGCATGGATTACACTTCATTCAATCACAATGCATGGAATCCACTGCATTCCATCGGGATGCTTTGGGCCATGCTGCATAAAATCCACTGCATTCTATCAGAGGCATTTTGCCTCGCTGCATAGACTCCACTGCATACAATCGGGATCCATTGCGCCAAAATGCATTGAATCTTCTGCATTCAATTACGCTGCATGGAATCCACTGCATTCAATCGGGATGCTTTGGGCCATGCTGCATAAAATCCATTGCATTCAATCATGCTGCATGGAATCCTTTGCATTCAATCATGCTGCATAAATTCCACTGCATTCAATAGGGTTCCATTTCTTCACGCTGCATGGAATCCACTACATTCAATCACGCTGCATGGAATCCACTGCATTCTATCGGGATGCATTTTACCACGCTGCATAGATTACACCGCATTCAATCACAATGCATGGAATCCACTGCATTCTATCGGGATGCATTTTACCACACTGCTTGGATTACACTGCATTCAATCTCAATGCATAGAATCCACTGCATTCAATATGGATGCATTTTACCACTCTGCATGGAATGCACTGCATTTAATCACGCTGCATGTAATCCATGGAATTTAATCGGGATTCATTTTACTAAGCTGTATTGAATCGACTGCATTTAATCACGCTGCATGGAATCCACTGCATTCAATCGGGATTCATTTTACAAGGCTGCATGGAGTACACTGCATTCAATCACAATGCATGGAATCCACTGCATTCAAACGGGATGCTTTGGGCCATGCTGCATAAAATCCACTGCATTCAATTATGCTGCAAGGAATCCACTGCATTCAATCGGGATGCATTTTTCCTCGTTGCATGGATTACACTGCATTCCATCACAATGCATGGAATCCACTGCATTCAATCGGGATGCTTTGGGCCATGCTGCATACAATCCACTGCATTCAATCGGGATGCACTGGGCCTCGCTGCATGGACTCCACTGCATATAATCGGGATCTATTGCGCCACAATGCATGGAATACTCTGCATTCAATGACGCTGAATGGAATCCACTGCATTGAATCGTGAAGCTATGGGCCATGCTGCATAAAATCCACTGCATGCAATCATGCTGCATTGAATCCACTGCATTAAATCATGTTGCATAAAATCCACTGCATTCAATAGGGTTCCATTTCTTGACCCTGCATGGAATCCACTGCATTCAACCACGCTGCATGGAATCCACTGCATTCAATCGGGAAGCATTTTACCACTCTGCATGGATTACACTGCATTTAATCATGCTGCATGTAATCCATGGAATTTAATCGGGATTCATTTTACTAAGCTGTATGGAATCGACTGCACTTAATCACGCTGGATGGAATCCACTGCATTCAATCGGGATGCATTTTACCACGTTGCATGCTGTTCACTGCATTCAATCACAATGCATGGAACCCACTGCATTCAATCGGGATGCTTTGGGCCATGCTGCATAAAATCCACTGCATTCAATCTTGCTTTTTGAATCCACTGCATTCAGTAATGCTGCATAAATCCTTGCATTCAATTGGGTTCCATTTCTTCACGCTGCATGGAATACACTGCATTCAATCACGCTGCATGGAATCCACTGCATTCAATCGGGATGCATTTTACCATGCTGCGTGGTTTTCACTGCATTCAATCACAATGCATGGAATCCACTGCATTCCATCTGGATGCTTTGGGCCATGCTGCATAAAATCCACTGCATTCAATCATGCTGCATGGAATCCACTGCATTCAATCATGCTGCATAAAATCCACTGCATTCAATAGGGTTCCATTTCTTCACGCTGCATGGAATACACTGCATTCAATCACACTGAATGGAATCCACTGCATTCAATCGGGATGCATTTTACCTCGCTGCATGGATTACACTGCATTCAATCACAATGCTTGGAATCCACTGCATTCAATCGGGATGCATTGGGCCATGCTGCATAAAATCCACTGCATTCAATCGGGATGCATTGGGCCTCGCTGCATAGACTCCACTGCATATAATCGGGATCCATTGCGCCACAATGCATGGAATACTCTGCATTCAATGACGCTGCATGGAATCCACTGCATTCCATCGGGATGCTTTGGGCCATGCTGCATAAAATACACTGCATTCAATCATGCTGCATGGAATCCACTGCATTCAATCGGGATGCATTTTACAAGGCTGCATGGATTACATTTCATACACTCAAAATGCATGGAATCGACTGCGTTCTATAGGGATGCTTTGGGCCATACTGCATAAAATACACTGCACTCAATTTGCTGCATGGAATCCACTGCATTCAATCATGCTGAATAAAATCCACTGCATTCAATAGGGTTCCATTTCTTCACGCTGCATGGAATCCAATGCATTCAATCAGGCTCCATGGAATCCACTGCATTCAAAGGGGATGCATTCTACAATGCTGCATGGAGTTCACTGCATTGAATCACAACGCATGTAATCCACTGCATTCCATCGGGATGCTTTGGGCCATGCTGCATAAAATCCACTGCATTCAACCATGCTGCATGGAATCCACTGCATTCAATCATGCTGCATAAAATCCACTGCATTCCATCGGGATGCATTGGGCCTCGCTGCATGGAATACACTGCATTCAATCACGCTGCATGAATTCCACTGCATTCAATGGGGATGCATTCTACAATGCTGCATGGAGTTCACTGCATTCAATCACAATGCATGGAATCCACTGCATTCCATCGGGATGCTTTGGGCCATGCTGCATAAAATCCACTGCATTCAATCGGGATGCATTGGGCCTCGCTGCATGGACTCCACTGCATACAATCGGGATCAATTGCACCAAAATGCATGGAATCCTCTGCATGCAACGACGCTGCATGGACTCCACTGCATTCAATCGGGATGCTTTGGGCCATGCTGCATAAAATCCATTGAATTCAATCATGCTGCATGGAATCCACTGCATTCAATCATGCTGTATAAAATCCACTGCATTCAATAGGGTTCCATTTCTTCACGTGGCATCGAATCCACTGCATTCAATCACGCTGCATGGAATCCACTGCATTCAATCGGGATGCATTTTTCCTCGCTGCATGGAGTACACTGCATTCAATCATGCTGCATAAAATCCACTGCATTCCATCGGGATGCTTTGGGCCATGCTGCATAAAATCCACTGCATTCAACCATGCTGCCTGGAATCCACTGCATTCAATCATGCTGCATAATATCCACTGCATTCCATCGGGATGCATTGGGTCTCGCTGCATGGAATAAACTGCATTCAATCAGGCTCCATGGAATCCACTTCATTCCATCGGGATGCTTTGGGCCATGCTGCATACAATCCACTGCATTCAATCGGGATGCATTGGGCCTCGCTGCATGGACTCCACTGCATACAATCGGGATCCATTGCGCCAAAATGCATGGAATCGACTGCATTTAATCACGGTGCATGGAATCCACTGCATTCAATCGGGATGCATTTTACCACACTGCTTGGATTACACTGCATTCAATCGCAATGCATAGAATCCACTGCATTCAATATGGATGCATTTTACCACTCTGCATGGAATCCACTGCATTTAATCACGCTGCATGTACTCCATGGAATTTAATCGGGATTCATTTTACTAAGCTGTATGGAATCGACTGCATTTAATCACGCTGCATGGAATCCACTGCATTCAATCGGGATTCATTTTACAAGGCTGCATGGAGTACACTGCATTCAATCACAATGCATGGAATCCACTGCATTCAAACGGGATGCTTTGGGCCGTGCTGCATATAATCCACTGCATTCAATCATGCTGCATGGAATCCACTGCATTCAATCATGCAGCATAAAATCCGCTGCATTCCATAGGGTTCCATTTCTTCATGCTGCATGGAATACACTGCATTCAATCAGGCTGCATAAAATCCGCTGCATTCCATAGGGTTCCATTTCTTCATGCTGCATGGAATACACTGCATTCAATCAGGCTGCATGGACTCCACTGCATTCAATCGGGATGCATTTTTCCTCGTTGCATGGATTACACTGCATTCCATCACAATGCATGGAATCCACTGCATTCAATCGGGAAGCTTTGGGCCATGCTGCATACAATCCATTGCATTCAATCGGGATTCACTGGGCCTCGCTGCATGGACTCCACTGCATATAATCGGGATCCATTGCGCCACAATGCATGGAATAATCTGCATTCAATGACACTGAATGGAATCCACTGCATTGAATCGTGAAGCTATGGGCCATGCTGCATAAACTCCACTGCATGCAATCATGCTGCATTGAAACCACTGCATTCAATCATGCTGCATAAAATCCACTGCATTCAATAGGGTTCCATTACTGCACCCTGCATGGAATCCACTGCATTCAACCACGCTGCATGGAATCCACTGCATTCAATCGGGATGCATTTTACCACTCTGCATGGATTACACTGCATTTAATCACGCTGCATGTAATCCATGGAATTTAATCGGGATTCATTTTACTAAGCTGTATGGAATTGACTGCACTTAATCACGCTGCATGGAATCCACTGCATTCAATCGGGATGCATTTTACCATGTTGCATGCAGTTCAGTGCATTCAATCACGCTGCATGGAATCCACTGCATTCAATCGGGATGCTTTGGGCCATGCTGCATAAAATCCACTGCATTCAATCTTGCTTTTTGAATCCACTGCATTCAGTAATGCTGCATAAAATCCTTGCATTCAATTGGGTTCCATTTCTTCTCGCTGCATGGAATACACTGCACTCAATCACGCTGCATGGAATCCACTGCATTCAACATGGATGAATTTTACCACGCTGCATTTAGTACACTGTATTCAATCACAATTCATTGAATCCATTGCATTCAATCGGGATGCTTTGGGCCATGCTGCATAAAATCCACTGCATTCAATCGGGATGCACTGGGCATTGCTGCATGGACTCCACTGCATACAATCGGGATCCATTGCGCCACAATGCATGGAATCCTCTTCATTCAACGACGATGCATGGAATCCACTGCATTCCATCGGGATGCTTTGGGCCATGCTGCATAAAATCCACTGCATTCAACCATGCTGCATGGAATTCACTGCATTCAATCATGCTGCATAAAATCCACTGCATTCAATAGGGTTCCATTTCTTCACGCTGCATGGAATCCACTGCATTCAATCAGGATGCATTTTAACACACTGCATGGATTACTCTTCATTCAATCACAATGCATGGAATCCACTGCATTCCATAGGGATGCTTTGGGCCATGCTGCATAAACTCCACTGCATTCAATCAGATGCATTTTGCCTCGCTGCATAGACTCCAATGCATACAATCGGGATCCATTACGCCAAAATGCATTGAATCTTCTGCATTCAATGAAGCTGCATGGAATCCACTGCATTCAATCGGGATGCTTTGGGCCATGCTGCATAAAATCCATTGCATTCAATCATGCTGCATGGAATCCACTGCATTCAATCATGCTGCATAAAATCCACTGCATTCAATAGGGTTCCATTTCTTCACGCTGCATGGAATCCACTACATTCAATCACGCTGCATGGAATCCACTGCATTCTATCGGGATGCATTTTACCACGCTGCATAGATTACACCGCATTCAATCACAATGCATGGAATCCACTGCATTCAATCGGGATGCTTTGGGCCATGCTGCATAAAATCCACTGCATTCAATCGGGATGCATTGGGCCTCGCTGCATGGACTCCACGGCATTCAATCGGGATCCATTGTGCCACAATGCATGGAATTCTCTTCATTCAATGATGCTGCATCGAATCCACTGCATTCAATCGGAATCCATTGCGCCACAAAGCATGGAATCCTCTGCATTCAATGACGCTGCATGGAATCCACTGCATTCCATCAGGATGCTTTGGGCCATGCTGCATAAAATCCACTGCATGCAATCATGCTGCATGGAATCCACTGCAATCAATCATGCTGCATAAAATCCACTGCATTCAATAGGGTTCCATTTCTTCACGCTGCATGGAATCCACTGCATTCAATCACGCTGCATGGAATCCACTGCATTCAACATGGATGAATTTTACCACGCTGCATTTAGTACACTGTATTCAATCACAATTCATGGAATCCATTGCATTCAATCGGGATGCTTTGGGCCATGGTGCATAAAATCCACTGCATTCAATCGGGATGCACTGGGCATCGCTGCATGGACTCCACTGCATACAATCGGGATCCATTGCGCCACAATGCATGGAATCCTCTGCATTCAATGACGCTGCATGGAATCCACTGCATTCAATCGGGATGCTTTGGGCCATGCTGCATAAAATCCATTGCATTCAATCATGCTGCATGGAATCCACTGCATTCAATCGGGATGCATTTTACCATGCTGCATTGATTACCCTTCATTCAATCATGCTGCATGGAAATCACTGCATTCAATCATGCTGCATAAAATCCACTGCATTCAATAGGGTTCCATTTCTTCACGCTGCATGGAATCCACTACATTCAATCACGCTGCATGGAATCCACTGCATTCTATCGGGATGCATTTTACCACGCTGCATAGATTACACCGCATTCATTCATAATGCATGGAATCCACTGCATTCAATCGGGATGATTTGGGACATGCTGCATAAAATCCACTGCATTCAATCGGGATGCATTGGGCCTCGCTGCATGGACTCCACTGCATACAATCTGGATCCATTGCACCAAAATGCATGGAATCCTCTGCATGCAACGACGCTGCATGGACTCCACTGCATTCAATCGGGATGCTTTGGGCCATGCTGCATAAAATCCATTGAATTCAATCATGCTGCATGGAATCCACTGCATTCAATCAGGCTGCACAAAATCCGCTGCATTCCATAGGGTTCCATTTCTTCATGCTGCATGGAATACACTGCATTCAATCAGGCTGCATAAAATCCGCTGCATTCCATAGGGTTCCATTTCTTCATGCTGCATGGAATACACTGCATTCATTCAGGCTGCATGGACTCCACTGCATTCAATCGGGATGCATTTTTCCTCGTTGCATGGAATTCACTGCATTCCATCACAATGCATGGAATCCACTGCATTCAATCGGGAAGCTTTGGGCCATGCTGCATACAATCCACTGCATTCAATCATGCTGCATGGAATCCACTGCATTCAATAGGGTTCCATTACTGCACCCTGCATGGAATCCACTGCATTCAACCACGCTGCATGGAATCCACTGCATTCAATCGGGATGCATTTTACCACTCTGCATGGATTACACTGCATTTAATCACGCTGCATGTAATCCATGGAATTTAATCGTGATTCATTTTACTAAGCTGTATGGAATTGACTGCACTTAATCACGCTGCATGGAATCCACTGCATTCAATCGGGATGCATTTTACCACGTTGCATGCAGTTCAGTGCATTCAATCACGCTGCATGGAATCTACTGCATTCAATCGGGATGCTTTGGGCCATGCTGCATAAAATCCACTGCATTCAATCTCGCTTTTTGAATCCACTGCATTCAGTAATGCTGCATAAAATCCTTGCATTCAATTGGGTTCCATTTCTTCACGCTGCATGGAATACACTGCACTCAATCACGCTGCATGAAATCCACTGCATTCAACATGGATGAATTTTACCACGCTGCATTTAGTACACTGTATTCAATCACAATTCATGGAATCCATTGTATTCAATCGGGATGCTTTGGGCCATGCTGCATAAAATCCACTGCATTCAATCGGGATGCACTGGGCATTGCTGCATGGACTCCACTGCATACAATCGGGATCCATTGCACCACACTGCATGGAATCCTCTTCATTCAACGACGATGCATGGAATCCACTGCATTCCATCGGGATGCTTTGGGCCATGCTGCATACAATCCACTGCATTCAATCGGGATGCATTGGGCCTCGCTGCATGGACTCCACTGCATACAATCGGGATCCATTTGGCCACAATGCATGGAATCCTCTGCATTCAATGACGCTGCATGGACTCCACTGCATTCAATCGGGATGCTTTGGGCCATGCTGCATAAAATCCACTGCATTCAATCATGCTGCATGGAATCCACTGCATTCAATCATGCTGCATAAAATCCACTGCATTCAATAGGGTTCCATTTCTTCACGCTGCATGGAATCCACTGCATTCAATCAGGATGCATTTTAACACACTGCATGGATTACTCTTCATTCAATCACAATGCATGGAATCCACTGCATTACATAGGGATGCTTTGGGCCATGCTGCATAAACTCCACTGCATTCAATCAGATGCATTTTGCCTCGCTGCATAGACTCCAATGCATACAATCGGGATCCATTGCGCCAAAATGCATTGAATCTTCTGCATTCAATTACGCTGCATGGAATCCACTGCATTCAATCGGGATGCTTTGGGCCATGCTGCATAAAATCCATTGCATTCAATCATGCTGCATGGAATCCACTGCATTCAATCATGCTGCATAAAATCCACTGCATTCAATAGGGTTCCATTTCTTCACGCTGCATGGAATACACTACATTCAATCACGCTGCATGGAATCCACTGCATTCTATCGGGATGCATTTTACCACGCTGCATAGATTACACCGCATTCAATCACAATGCATGGAATCCACTGCATTCAATCGGGATGCTTTGGGCCATGCTGCATAAAATCCACTGCATTCAATCGGGATGCATTGGGCCTCGCTGCATGGACTCCACTGCATTCAATCGGGATCCATTGTGCCACAATGCATGGAATTCTCTTCATTCAATGACGCTGCATCGAATCCACTGCATTCAATCGGAATCCATTGCGCCACAATGCATGGAATCCTCTGCATTCAATGACGCTGCATGTAATCCACTGCATTCCATCAGGATGCTTTGGGCCATGCTGCATAAAATCCACTGTATGCAATCATGCTGCATGGAATCCACTGCATTCAATCATGCTGCATAAAATCCACTGCATTCAATAGGGTTCCATTTCTTCACGCTGCATGGAATCCACTGCATTCAATCACGCTGCATGGAATCCACTGCATTCAACATGGATGAATTTTACCACGCTGCATTTAGTACACTGTATTCAATCACAATTCATGGAATCCATTGCATTCAATCGGGATGCTTTGGGCCATGCTGCATAAAATCCACTGCATTGAATCGGGATGCACTGGGCATCGCTGCATGGACTCCACTGCATACAATCGGGATCCATTGCGTCACAATGCATGGAATCCTCTGCATTCAATGACGCTGCATGGAATCCACTGCATTCCATCGGGATGATTTGTGCCATGCTGCATAAAATCCATTGCATTCAATCATGCTGCATGGAATCCACTGCATTCAATCGGGATGCATTTTACCATGCTGCATTGATTACCCTTCATTCAATCAGGCTGCATGGAATCCACTGCATTCAATATGGATGCATTTTACCACTCTGCATGGATTACACTGCATTTAATCACGCTGCATGTAATCCATGGAATTTTAATCGGGATTCATTTTACTAAGCTGTATGGAATCGACTGCACTTAATCACGCTCGATGGAATCCACTGCATTCAATCGGGATGAATTTTACCACGTTGCATGCAGTTCACTGCATTCAATCACGCTGCATGGAATCCACTGCATTCAATCGGGATGCATTTTACCATGCTGCGTGGTTTTCACTGCATTCAATCACAATGCATGGAATCCACTGCATTCCATCGGGATGCTTTGGGCCATGCTGCATAAAATCCACTGCATTCAATCATGCTGCATGGAATCCACTGCATTCCATCATGCTGCATAAAATCCACTGCATTCAATATGGTTACATTTCTTCACACTGCATGTAATACACTGCATTCAATCACACTGAATGGAATCCACTGCATTCAATCGGGATGCATTTTACCTCGCTGCATGGATTACACTGCATTCAATCACAATGCTTGGAATCCACTGCATTCAATCGGGATGCTTTGGGCCATGCTGCATAAAATCCACTGCATTCAATCTTGCTTTTTGAATCCACTGCATTCAGTAATGCTGCATAAAATCCTTGCATTCAATTGGGTTCCATTTCTTCACGCTGCATGGAATACACTGCACTCAATCACGCTGAATGGAATCCACTGCATTCTATCGGGATGCATTTTACCTCGCTGCATGGATTACACTGCATTCAATCACAATGCATGGAATCCACTGCATTCCATCGGGATGCTTTGGGCCATGCTGCAAAAACTCCACTGCATTCAATCGGGAGGCATTGGGCCTCGCTGCATGGACTCCACTGCATAAAAACTGGATCCATTGTGCCACAATGCATGGAATCCTCTGCATTCAACGACACTGCATGGACTCCACTGCATTCCATCGGGATGTTTTGGGCCATGCTGCATAAAATCTACTGCATTCAATTGGGATGCATTGGGCCTCGCTGCATGAACTCCACTGCATACAATCTGGAACCATTGCGCCAAAATGCATGGAATACTCTGCATTCAACGACGCTGCATGGAATCCACTGCATTCAATCGGGATGCTTTGGGCCATGCTGCATAAATCCATTGCATTCAATCATGCTGCATGGAATCCAGTGCATTCAATCATGCTGCATATAATCCACTGCATTCAATAGGGTTCCATTTCTTCACGCTGCATGGAATCCACTACATTCAATCACGCTGCATGGAATCCACTGCATTCTATCGGGATGCATTTTACCACGCTGCATAGATTACACCGCATTCAATCACAATGCATGGAATCCACTGCATTCAATCGGGATGCTTTGGGCCATGCTGCATAAAATCCACTGCATTCAATCGGGATGCATTGGGCCTCGCTGCATGGACTCCACTGCATTCAATCGGGATCCATTGTGCCACAATGCATGGAATTCTCTTCATTCAATAACGCTGCATCGAATCCACTGCATTCAATCGGAATCCATTGTGCCACAATGCATGGAATCCTCTGCATTCAATGACGCTGCATGGAATCCACTGCATTCCATCAGGATGCTTTGGGCCATGCTGCATAAAATCCACTGTATGCAATCATGCTGCATGGACTCCACTGCATTCAATCATGCTGCATAAAATCCACTGCATTCAATAGGGTTCCATTTCTTCACGCTGCATGGAATCCACTGCATTCAATC
Source organism: Sus scrofa (assembly GCF_054392235.1). NCBI lineage: Eukaryota > Metazoa > Chordata > Mammalia > Artiodactyla > Suidae > Sus > Sus scrofa. The sequence goes on from NC_139397.1 coordinate 3,738,601, forward strand.
ACGCTGCATGGAATCCACTGCATTCAACATGGATGAATTTTACCACGCTGCATTTAGTACATTGTATTCAATCACAATTCATGGAATCCATTGCATTCAATCGGGATGCTTTGGGCCATGCTGCATAAAATCCACTGCATTCAATCGGGATGCACTGGGCATCGCTGCATGGACTCCACTGCATACAATCAGGATCCATTGTGCCACAATGCATGGAATCCTCTGCATTCAATGACGCTGCATGGAATCCACTGCATTCAATCGGGATGCCTTGGGCCATGCTGCATAAAATCCATTGCATTCAATCATGCTGCATGGAATCCACTGCATTCAATCGGGATGCATTTTACCATGCTGCATTGATTACCCTTCATTCAATCAGGCTGCATGGAATCCACTGCATTCTATCGGGATGCTTTGGGCCATGCTGCATAAAATCCACTGCATTTAATCGAGATGCATTTGGCCACGCTGCATGGACTCCACTGCATAAAATCGGGATCCATTGCCCCAAAATGCAAGGAATCATCTGCATTCAATGACGCTGCATGGAATCCACTGCATTCCATCGGGATGCTTTGGGCCATGCTTCATAAAATCCACTGCATTCAACCATGCTGCATGGAATCCACTGCATTCAATCATGCTGCATAAAATCCACTGCATTCAATCGGGATGCATTGGGCCTCGCTACACGGAATAAACTGCATTCAATCAGGCTCCATGGAATCCACTGCATTCAATGGGGATGCATTCTACCATGCTGCATGGAGTTCACTGCATTCAATCACAATGCATGGAATCCACTGCATTCCATCGGGATGCTTTGGGCCATGCTGCATACAATCCACTGCATTCAATCGGGATGCATTGGGCCTCGCTGCATGGACTCCACTGCATACAATCGGGATCCATTGCGCCACAATGCATGGAATCGACTGCATTTAATCACGGTGCATGGAATCCACTGCATTCAATCGGGATGCATTTTACCACACTGCTTGGATTACACTGCATTCAATCGCAATGCATAGAATCCACTGCATTCAATATGGATGCATTTTACCACTCTGCATGGAATCCACTGCATTTAATCACGCTGCATGTAATCCATGGAATTTAATCGGGATTCATTTTACTAAGCTGTATGGAATCGACTGCATTTAATCACGCTGCATGGAATCCACTGCATTCAATCGGGATTCATTTTACAAGGCTGCATGGAGTACACTGCATTCAATCACAATGCATGGAATCCACTGCATTCAAACGGGATGCTTTGGGCCATGCTGCATAAAATCCACTGCATTCAATCATGCTGCATGGAATCCACTGCATTCAATCGGGATGCATTTTACAAGGCTGCATGGATTACATTTCATACACTCAAAATGCATGGAATCCACTGCGTTCTATAGGGATGCTTTGGGCCATACTGCATAAAATACACTGCATTCAATTTGCTGCATGGAATCCACTGCATTCAATCATGCTGAATAAAATCCACTGCATTCAATAGGGTTCCATTTCTTCACGCTGCATGGAATACACTGCATTCCATCAGGCTCCATGAAATCCACTGCATTCAATGGGGATGCATTCTACAATGCTGCATGGAGTTCACTGCATGCAATCACAATGCATGTAATCCACTGCATTCCATCGGGATGCTTTGGGCCATGCTGCATAAAATCCACTGCATTCACCCATGCTGCATGGAATCCACTGCATTCAATCATGCTGCATAAAATCCACTGCATTCAATCGGGATGCATTGGGCCTCGCTGCATGGAATACACTGCATTCAATCAGGCTGCATGGAATCCACTGCATTCAATGGGGATGCATTCTACAATGCTGCATGGAGTTCACTGCATTCAATCACAATGCATGGAATCCACTGCATTCAATCGGGATGCTTTGGGCCATGCTGCATAAAATCCACTGCATTCAACCATGCTGCATGGAATCCACTGCATTCAGTAATGCTGCATAAAATCCTTGCATTCAATTGGGTTCCATTTCTTCACGCTGCATGGAATACACTGCATTCAATCACGCTGCATGGAAACCACTGCATTCAATCGGTATGCATTTTACCTCGCTGCATGGATTACACTGCATTCAATCACAATGCATGGAATCCACTGCATTCCATCGGGATGCTTTGGGCCATGCTGCATAAACTCTACTGCATTCAATCGGGATGCATTGGGCCTCGCTGCATGGACTCCACTGCATAAAATCTGGATCCATTGCGCCACAATGCATGGAATCATCTGCATTCAATGACGCTGCATGGAATCCACTGCATTCAATTGGGATGCTTTGGGCCATGCTGCATAAAATCCATTGCATTCAATCATGCTTCATGGAATCCACTGCATTCAATCATGCTGCATAAAATCCACTGCATTCAATAGGGTCCCATTTCTTCACACTGCATGGAATCCACTACATTCAATCACGCTGCATGGAATCCACTGCATTCTATCGGGATGCATTTTACCACGCTGCATAGATTACACCGCATTCAATCACAATGCATGGAATCCACTGCATTCAATCGGGATGCTTTGGGCCATGCTGCATAAAATCCACTGCATTCAATCGGGATGCATTGGGCCTCGCTGCATGGACTCCACTGCATTCAATCGGGATCCATTGTGCCACAATGCATGGAATCCTCTGCATTCAATGACGCTGCATGGAATCCACTGCATTCCATCAGGATGCTTTGGGCCATGCTGCATAAAATCCACTGCATGCAATCATGCTGCATGGAATCCACTGCATTCAATCACGCTGCATAAAATCCACTGCATTCAATAGGGTTCCATTTCTTCATGCTGCATGGAATCCACTGCATTCAATCACGCTGCATGGAATCCACTGCATTCAACATGGATGAATTTTACCACGCTGCATTTAGTACAGTGTATTCAATCACAATTCATGGAATCCATTGCATTCAATCGGGATGCTTTGGGCCATGCTGAATAAAATCCACTGCATTCAATCGGGATGCACTGGGCATCGCTGCATGGACTCCACTGCATACAATCGGGATACATTGCGCCACAATGCATGGAATCCGATGCATTCAATGACGCTGCATGGAATCCACTGCATTCCATCGGGATGCTTTGGGCCATGCTGCATAAAATCCATTGCATTCAATCATGCTGCATGGAATCCACTGCATTCAATCATGCTGTATAAAATCCACTGCATTCAATGGGGTTCCATTTTTTCACGCTGCATGTTATACACTGCAATCATTCACGCTGCATGGAATCCACTGCATTCAATCAGGATGCATTTTACCTCGCTGCATGGATTACACTGCATTCAATCACAATGCATGGAATCCACTGCATTCCATCGTGATGCTTTGGGCCATGCTGCATAAAATCCACTGCATTCAATCGGGATGCATTGGGCCTCGCTGCATGGACTCCACTGCATACAATCGGTATCCATTGCGCCACAATGCATGGAATCCTCTGCATTCAACGACGCCGCATGGAATCCACTGCATTCAATCGGGAGGCTTTGGGCCATGCTGCATAAAATCCACTGCATTCAATCATGCTGCATAAAATCCACTGCATTCAATATGGTTCCATTTCTTCACGCTGCATGGAATCCAATGCATTCAATCAGGATGCATTTTACCACTCTGCATGGATTACACTTCATTCAATCACAATGCATGGAATCCACTGCATTCCATCCGGATGCTTTGGGCCATGCTGCATAAAATCCACTGCATTCTATCAGAGGCATTTTGCCTCGCTGCATAGACTCCACTGCATACAATCGGGATCCATTGCGCCAAAATGCATTGAATCTTCTGCATTCAATGTCGCTGCATGGAATCCACTGCATTCAATCGGGATGCTTTGGGCCATGCTGCATAAAATCCATTGCATTCAATCATGCTGCATGGAATCCTTTGCATTCAATCATGCTGCATAAAATCCACTGCATTCAATAGGGTTCCATTTCTTCGCGCTGCATGGAATCCACTATATTCAATCACGCTGCATGGAATCCACTGCATTCTATCGGGATGCATTTTACCACGCTGCATAGATTACACCGCATTCAATCACAATGCATGGAATCCACTGCATTCTGTCGGGATGCATTTTACCACACTGCTTGGATTACACTGCATTCAATCTCAATGCATAGAATCCACTGCATTCAATATGGATGCATTTTACCACTCTGCATGGAATGCACTGCATGTAATCACGCTGCATGTAATCCATGGAATTTAATCGGGATTCATTTTACTAAGCTGTATTGAATCGACTGCATTTAATCACGCTGCATGGAATCCACTGCATTCAATCGGGATTCATTTTACAAGGCTGCATGGAGTACACTGCATTCAATCACAATGCATGGAATCCACTGCATTCAAACGGGATGCTTTGGGCCATGCTGCATAAAATCCACTGCATTCAATAATGCTGCATGGAATCCACTGCATTCAATCGGGATGCATTTTTCCTCGTTGCATGGATTACACTGCATTCCATCACAATGCATGGAATCCACTGCATTCAATCGGGAAGCTTTGGGCCATGCTGCATACAATCCACTGCATTCAATCGGGATGCACTGGGCCTCGCTGCATGGACTCCACTGCATATAATCGGGATCTATTGCGCCACAATGCATGGAATACTCTGCATTCAATGACGCTGAATGGAATCCACTGCATTGAATCGTGAAGCTATGGGCCATGCTGCATAAAATCCACTGCATGCAATCATGCTGCATTGAATCCACTGCATTCAATCATGTTGCATAAAATCCACTGCATTCAATAGGGTTCCATTTCTTGACCCTGCATGGAATCCACTGCATTCAACCACGCTGCATGGAATCCACTGCATTCAATCGGGAAGCATTTTACCACTCTGCATGGATTACACTGCATTTATTCATGCTGCATGTAATCCATGGAATTTAATCGGGATTCATTTTACTATGCTGTATGGAATCGACTGCACTTAATCACGCTGGATGGAATCCACTGCATTCAATCGGGATGCATTTTACCACGTTGCATGCTGTTCACTGCATTCAATCACAATGCATGGAACCCACTGCATTCAATCGGGATGCTTTGGGCCATGCTGCATAAAATCCACTGCATTCAATCTTGCTTTTTGAATCCACTGCATTCAGTAATGCTGCATAAATCCTTGCATTCAATTGGGTTCCATTTCTTCACGCTGCATGGAATACACTGCATTCAATCACGCTGCATGGAATCCACTGCATTCAATCGGGATGCATTTTACCATGCTGCGTGGTTTTCACTGCATTCAATCACAATGCATGGAATCCACTGCATTCCATCGGGATGCTTTGGGCCATGCTGCATAAAATCCACTGCATTCAATCATGCTGCATGGAATCCACTGCATTCAATCATGCTGCATAAAATCCACTGCATTCAATAGGGTTCCATTTCTTCACGCTGCATGGAATAAACTGCATTCAATCACACTGAATGGAATCCACTGCATTCAATCGGGATGCATTTTACCTCGCTGCATGGATTACACTGCATTCAATCACAATGCTTGGAATCCACTGCATTCAATCGGGATGCTTTGGGCCATGCTGCATAAAATCCACTGCATTCAATCGGGATGCATTGGGCCACGCTGCATCGACTCCACTGCATTCAATCGGTATCCATTGCGCCACAATGCTAGGAATCCTCTGCATTCATTGACGCTGCATGGACTCCACTGCATTCAATCGGGATGCTTTGGGCCATGCTGCATAAAATCCGCTGCATTCAACCATGCTGCATGGAATCCATTTCATTCAATCATGCTCTATAAAATCCAATGCATTCAATAGGGTTCCATTACTTCACGCTGCATGGAATACACTACATTAAATCAGGATGCATGGAATCGACTGCATTCAATCAGGATGCATTATACCACGTTGCATGGATTACCCTACATTCAATCACAATGCATGGAATCCACTGCATTCAATCGGGATGCATTGGGCCATGCTGCATAAAATCCACTGCATTCAATCGGGATGCATTGGGCCTCGCTGCATAGACTCCACTGCATATAATCGGGATCCATTGCGCCACAATGCATGGAATACTCTGCATTCAATGACGCTGCATGGAATCCACTGCATTCCATCGGGATGCTTTGGGCCATGCTGCATAAAATCCACTGCATTCAATCATGCTGCATGGAATCCACTGCATTCAATCATGCTGCATAAAATCCACTGCATTCAATATGGTTACATTTCTTCACACTGCATGTAATACACTGCATTCAATCACACTGAATGGAATCCACTGCATTCAATCGGGATGCATTTTACCTCGCTGCATGGATTACACTGCATTCAATCACAATGCTTGGAATCCACTGCATTCAATCGGGATGCTTTGGGCCATGCTGCATAAAATCCACTGCATTCAATCTTGCTTTTTGAATCCACTGCATTCAGTAATGCTGCATAAAATCCTTGCATTCAATTGGGTTCCATTTCTTCACGCTGCATGGAATACACTGCACTCAATCACGCTGAATGGAATCCACTGCATTCTATCGGGATGCATTTTACCTCGCTGCATGGATTACACTGCATTCAATCACAATGCATGGAATCCACTGCATTCCATCGGGATGCTTTGGGCCATGCTGCATAAACTCCACTGCATTCAATCGGGAGGCATTGGGCCTCGCTGCATGGACTCCACTGCATAAAATCTGGATCCATTGTGCCACAATGCATGGAATCCTCTGCATTCAACGACACTGCATGGAATCCACTGCATTCCATCGGGATGTTTTGGGCCATGCTGCATAAAATCTACTGCATTCAATCGGGATGCATTGGGCCTCGCTGCATGAACTCCACTGCATACAATCTGGAACCATTGCGCCAAAATGCATGGAATACTCTGCATTCAACGACGCTGCATGGAATCCACTGCATTCAATCGGGATGCTTTGGGCCATGCTGCATAAAATCCACTGTATGCAATCATGCTGCATGGAATCCACTGCATTCAATCATGCTGCATATAATCCACTGCATTCAATAGGGTTCCATTTCTTCACGCTGCATCAAATCCACTACATTCAATCACGCTGCATGGAATCCACTGCATTCTATCGGGATGCATTTTACCACGCTGCATAGATTACACCGCATTCAATCACAATGCATGGAATCCACTGCATTCAATCGGGATGATTTGGGCCATGCTGCATAAAATCCACTGCATTCAATCGGGATGCATTGGGCCTCGCTGCATGGACTCCACTGCATTCAATCGGGATCCATTGTGCCACAATGCATGGAATTCTCTTCATTCAATAACGCTGCATCGAATCCACTGCATTCAATCGGAATCCATTGTGCCACAATGCATGGAATCCTCTGCATTCAATGACACTGCATGGAATCCACTGCATTCCATCAGGATGCTTTGGGCCATGCTGCATAAAATCCACTGTATGCAATCATGCTGCATGGACTCCACTGCATTCAATCATGCTGCATAAAATCCACTGCATTCAATAGGGTTCCATTTCTTCACGCTGCATGGAATCCACTGCATTCAATCACGCTGCATGGAATCCACTGCATTCAACATGGATGAATTTTACCACGCTGCATTTAGTACATTGTATTCAATCACAATTCATGGAATCCATTGCATTCAATCGGGATGCTTTGGGCCATGCTGCATAAAATCCACTGCATTCAATCGGGATGCACTGGGCATCGCTGCATGGACTCCACTGCATACAATCGGGATCCATTGCGCCACAATGCATGGAATCCTCTGCATTCAATGACGCTGCATGGAATCCACTGCATTCAATCGGGATGCTTTGGGCCATGCTGCATAAAATCCATTGCATTCAATCATGCTGCATGGAATCCACTGCATTCAATCGGGATGCATTTTACCATGCTGCATTGATTACCCTTCATTCAATCAGGCTGCATGGAATCCACTGCATTCTATCGGGATGCTTTGGGCCATGCTGCATAAAATCCACTGCATTTAATCGGGATGCATTTGGCCACGCTGCATGGACTCCACTGCATAAAATCGGGATCCATTGCCCCAAAATGCAAGGAATCATCTGCATTCAATGACGCTGCATGGAATCCACTGCATTCCATCGGGATGCTTTGGGCCATGCTTCATAAAATCCACTGCATTCAACCATGCTGCATGGAATCCACTGCATTCAATCATGCTGCATAAAATCCACTGCATTCAATAGGGTTCCATTTCTTCACGCTGCATGGAATACACTGCATTAAATCAGGCTCCATGAAATCCACTGCATTCAATGGGGATGCATTCTACAATGCTGCATGGAGTTCACTGCATGCAATCACAATGCATGTAATCCACTGCATTCCATCGGGATGCTTTGGGCCATGCTGCATAAAATCCACTGCATTCACCCATTCTGCATGGAATCCACTGCATTCAATCATGCTGCATAAAATCCACTGCATTCAATCGGGATGCATTGGGCCTCGCTGCATGGAATACACTGCATTCAATCAGGCTGCATGGAATCCACTGCATTCAATGGGGATGCATTCTACAATGCTGCATGGAGTTCACTGCATTCAATCACAACGCATGTAATCCACTGCATTCCATCGGCATGCTTTGGGCCATGCTGCATAAAATCCACTGCATTCAATCGGGAGGCATTGGGCCTCGCTGCATGGACTCCACTGCATACAATCGGGATCCATTGCGCCACAATGCATGGAATCCTCTGCATTCAACGACGCTGCATGTAATCCACTGCATTCAATCGGGATGCTTTGGGCCATGCTGCATAAAATCCACTGCATTCAACCATGCTGCATGGAATCCACTGCATTCAATCGTGCTGCATAAAATCCACTGCATTCAATTGGGTTCCATTTCTTCACGCTGCATGGAATACACTGCATTCAATCACGCTGCATGGAAACCACTGCATTCAATCGGTATGCATTTTACCTCGCTGCATGGATTACACTGCATTCAATCACAATGCATGGAATCCACTGCATTCCATCGGGATGCTTTGGGCCATGCTGCATAAAATCCACTGCATTCAACCATGCTGCATGGAATCCACTGCATTCAGTAATGCTGCATAAAATCCTTGCATTCAATTGGGTTCCATTTCTTCACGCTGCATGGAATACACTGCATTCAATCACGCTGCATGGAAACCACTGCATTCAATCGGTATGCATTTTACCTCGCTGCATGGATTACACTGCATTCAATCACAATGCATGGAATCCACTGCATTCCATCGGGATGCTTTGGGCCATGCTGCATAAACTCTACTGCATTCAATCGGGATGCATTGGGCCTCGCTGCATGGACTCCACTGCATAAAATCTGGATCCATTGCGCCACAATGCATGGAATCATCTGCATTCAATGACGCTGCATGGAATCCACTGCATTCAATTGGGATGCTTTGGGCCATGCTGCATAAAATCCATTGCATTCAATCATGCTTCATGGAATCCACTGCATTCAATCATGCTGCATAAAATCCACTGCATTCAATAGGGTCCCATTTCTTCACACTGCATGGAATCCACTACATTCAATCACGCTGCATGGAATCCACTGCATTCTATCGGGATGCATTTTACCACGCTGCATAGATTACACCGCATTCAATCACAATGCATGGAATCCACTGCATTCAATCGGGATGCTTTGGGCCATGCTGCATAAAATCCACTGCATTCAATCGGGATGCATTGGGCCTCGCTGCATGGACTCCACTGCATTCAATCGGGATCCATTGTGCCACAATGCATGGAATCCTCTGCATTCAATGACGCTGCATGGAATCCACTGCATTCCATCAGGATGCTTTGGGCCATGCTGCATAAAATCCACTGCATGCAATCATGCTGCATGGAATCCACTGCATTCAATCACGCTGCATAAAATCCACTGCATTCAATAGGGTTTCATTTCTTCATGCTGCATGGAATCCACTGCATTCAATCACGCTGCATGGAATCCACTGCATTCAACATGGATGAATTTTACCACGCTGCATTTAGTACAGTGTATTCAATCACAATTCATGGAATCCATTGCATTCAATCGGGATGCTTTGGGCCATGCTGCATAAAATCCACTGCATTCAATCGGGATGCACTGGGCATCGCTGCATGGACTCCACTGCATACAATCGGGATACATTGCGCCACAATGCATGGAATCCGATGCATTCAATGACGCTGCATGGAATCCACTGCATTCAATCGGGATGCTTTGGGCCATGCTGAATAAAATCCATTGCATTCAATCATGCTGCATGGAATCCACTGCATTCAATCATGCTGTATAAAATCCACTGCATTCAATGGGGTTCCATTTTTTCACGCTGCATGTTATACACTGCAATCATTCACGCTGCATGGAATCCACTGCATTCAATCAGGATGCATTTTACCTCGCTGCATGGATTACACTGCATTCAATCACAATGCATGGAATCCACTGCATTCCATCGTGATGCTTTGGGCCATGCTGCATAAAATCCACTGCATTCAATCAGGATGCATTGGGCCTCGCTGCATGGACTCCACTGCATACAATCGGTATCCATTGCGCCACAATGCATGGAATCCTCTGCATTCAACAACGCTGCATGGAATCCACTGCATTCAATCGGGAGGCTTTGGGCCATGCTGCATAAAATCCACTGCATTCAATCATGCTGCATAAAATCCACTGCATTCAATATGGTTCCATTTCTTCACGCTGCATGGAATCCAATGCATTCAATCAGGATGCATTTTACCACTCTGCATGGATTACACTTCATTCAATCACAATGCATGGAATCCACTGCATTCCATCCGGATGCTTTGGGCCATGCTGCATAAAATCCACTGCATTCTATCAGAGGCATTTTGCCTCGCTGCATAGACTCCACTGCATACAATCGGGATCCATTGCGCCAAAATGCATTGAATCTTCTGCATTCAATGACGCTGCATGGAATCCACTGCATTCAATCGGGATGCTTTGGGCCATGCTGCATAAAATCCATTGCATTCAATCATGCTGCATGGAATCCTTTGCATTCAATCATGCTGCATAAAATCCACTGCATTCAATAGGGTTCCATTTCTTCGCGCTGCATGGAATCCACTATATTCAATCACGCTGCATGGAATCCACTGCATTCTATCGGGATGCATTTTACCACGCTGCATAGATTACACCGCATTCAATCACAATGCATGGAATCCACTGCATTCTATCGGGATGCATTTTACCACACTGCTTGGATTACACTGCATTCAATCTCAATGCATAGAATCCACTGCATTCAATATGGATGCATTTTACCACTCTGCATGGAATGCACTGCATGTAATCACGCTGCATGTAATCCATGGAATTTAATCGGGATTCATTTTACTAAGCTGTATTGAATCGACTGCATTTAATCACGCTGCATGGAATCCACTGCATTCAATCGGGATTCATTTTACAAGGCTGCATGGAGTACACTGCATTCAATCACAATGCATGGAATCCACTGCATTCAAACGGGATGCTTTGGGCCATGCTGCATAAAATCCACTGCATTCAATAATGCTGCATGGAATCCACTGCATTCAATCGGGATGCATTTTTCCTCGTTGCATGGATTACACTGCATTCCATCACAATGCATGTAATCCACTGCATTCAATCGGGAAGCTTTGGGCCATGCTGCATACAATCCACTGCATTCAATCGGGATGCACTGGGCCTCGCTGCATGGACTCCACTGCATATAATCGGGATCCATTGCGCCACAATGCATGGAATACTCTGCATTCAATGACGCTGAATGGAATCCACTGCATTGAATCGTGAAGCTATGGGCCATGCTGCATAAAATCCACTGCATGCAATCATGCTGCATTGAATCCACTGCATTCAATCATGTTGCATAAAATCCACTGCATTCAATAGGGTTCCATTTCTTGACCCTGCATGGAATCCACTGCATTCAACCACGCTGCATGGAATCCACTGCATTCAATCGGGAAGCATTTTACCACTCTGCATGGATTACACTGCATTTATTCATGCTGCATGTAATCCATGGAATTTAATCGGGATTCATTTTACTATGCTGTATGGAATCGACTGCACTTAATCACGCTGGATGGAATCCACTGCATTCAATCGGGATGCATTTTACCACGTTGCATGCTGTTCACTGCATTCAATCACAATGCATGGAACCCACTGCATTCAATCGGGATGCTTTGGGCCATGCTGCATAAAATCCACTGCATTCAATCTTGCTTTTTGAATCCACTGCATTCAGTAATGCTGCATAAATCCTTGCATTCAATTGGGTTCCATTTCTTCACGCTGCATGGAATACACTGCATTCAATCACGCTGCATGGAATCCACTGCATTCAATCGGGATGCATTTTACCATGCTGCGTGGTTTTCACTGCATTCAATCACAATGCATGGAATCCACTGCATTCCATCGGGATGCTTTGGGCCATGCTGCATAAAATCCACTGCATTCAATCATGCTGCATGGAATCCACTGCATTCAATCATGCTGCATAAAATCCACTGCATTCAATAGGGTTCCATTTCTTCACGCTGCATGGAATAAACTGCATTCAATCACACTGAATGGAATCCACTGCATTCAATCGGGATGCATTTTACCTCGCTGCATGGATTACACTGCATTCAATCACAATGCTTGGAATCCACTGCATTCAATCGGGATGCTTTGGGCCATGCTGCATAAAATCCACTGCATTCAATCGGGATGCATTGGGCCACGCTGCATCGACTCCACTGCATTCAATCGGTATCCATTGCTCCACAATGCAAGGAATCCTCTGCATTCATTGACGCTGCATGGACTCCACTGCATTCAATCGGGATGCTTTGGGCCATGCTGCATAAAATCCACTGCATTCAACCATGCTGCATGGAATCCATTTCATTCAATCATGCTCTATAAAATCCAATGCATTCAATAGGGTTCCATTACTTCACGCTGCATGGAATACACTACATTAAATCAGGATGCATGGAATCGACTGCATTCAATCAGGATGCATTATACCACGTTGCATGGATTACCCTACATTCAATCACAATGCATGGAATCCACTGCATTCAATCGGGATGCATTGGGCCATGCTGCATAAAATCCACTGCATTCAATCGGGATGCATTGGGCCTCGCTGCATAGACTCCACTGCATATAATCGGGATCCATTGCGCCACAATGCATGGAATACTCTGCATTCAATGACGCTGCATGGAATCCACTGCATTCCATCGGGAAGCTTTGGGCCATGCTGCATAAAATCCACTGCATTCAATCATGCTGCATGGAATCCACTGCATTCAATCGGGATGCATTTTACAAGGCTGCATGGATTACATTTCATACACTCAAAATGCATGGAATCCACTGCGTTCTATAGGTATGCTTTGGGCCATACTGTATAAAATACACTGCACTCAATTTGCTGCATGGAATCCACTGCATTCAATCATGCTGAATAAAATCCACTGCATTCAATAGGGTTCCATTTCTTCACGCTGCATGGAATCCAATGCATTCAATCAGGCTCCATGGAATCCACTGCATTCAATGGGGATGCATTCTACAATGCTGCATGGAGTTCACTGCATTCAATCACAATGCATGGAATCCACTGCATTCCATCGGGATGCATTTAACCTCGCTGCATGGATTACACTGCATTCAATCACAATGCTTGGAATCCACTGCATTCCATCGGGATGCTTTGGGCCATGCTGCATAAAATCCACTGCATTCAATCGGGATGCATTGGGCCACGCTGCATCGACTCCACTGCATTCAATCGGTATCCATTGCGCCACAATGCAAGGAATCCTCTGCATTCATTGACGCTGCATGGACTCCACTGCATTCAATCGGGATGCTTTGGGCCATGCTGCATAAAATCCACTGCATTCAACCATGCTGCATGGAATCCACTGCATTCAATCATGCTGCATAAAATCCACAGCATTCCATCGGGATGCATTGGGCCTCGCTGCATGGAATACACTGCATTCAATCACGCTGCATGAATTCCACTGCATTCAATGGGGATGCATTCTACAATGCTGCATGGAGTTCACTGCATTCAATCACAATGCATGGAATCCACTGCATTCCATCGGGATGCTTTGGGCCATGCTGCATAAAATCCATTGCATTCAATCATGCTGCATGGAATCCACTGCATTCAATCATGCTGCATAAAATCCACTGCATTCAATAGGGTTCCATTTCTTCACGCTGCATGGAATCCACTACATTCAATCACGCTGCATGGAATCCACTGCATTCAACATGGATGCATTTTACCACGCTGCATATATTACACCGCATTCAATCACAATGCATGGAATCCACTGCATTCCATCGGGATGCTTTGGGCCATGCTGCATAAAATCCACTGCATTCAATCGGGATGCATTGGGCCTCGCTGCATGGACTCCACTGCATACAATCGGGATCCATTGCGCCACAATGCATGGAATCCTCTGCATTCAACGACGCTGCATGGAATCCACTGCATTCAATCGGGAGGCTTTGGGCCATGCTGCATAAAATCCACTGCATTCAATCATGCTGCATAAAATCCACTGCATTCAATATGGTTCCATTTCTTCACGCTGCATGGAATCCAATGCATTCAATCAGGATGCATTTTACCACTCTGCATGGATTACACTTCATTCAATCACAATGCATGGAATCCACTGCATTCCATCGGGATGCTTTGGGCCATGCTGCATAAAATCGACTGCATTCAATCAGATGCATTTTGCCTCGCTGCATAGACTCCACTGCATTCAATCGGGATCCATTATGCCACAATGCATGGAATCCTCTGCATTCAATGACGCTGCATGGAATCCACTGCATTCCATCAGGATGCTTTGGGCCATGCTGCATAAAATCCACTGCATGCAATCATGCTGCATGGAATCCACTGCATTCAATCACGCTGCATAAAATCCACTGCATTCAATAGGGTTCCATTTCTTCATGCTGCATGGAATCCACTGCATTCAATCACGCTGCATGGAATCCACTGCATTCAACATGGATGAATTTTACCACGCTGCATTTAGTACAGTGTATTCAATCACAATTCATGGAATCCATTGCATTCAATCGGGATGCTTTGGGCCATGCTGCATAAAATCCACTGCATTCAATCGGGATGCACTGGGCATCGCTGCATGGACTCCACTGCATACAATCGGGATACATTGCGCCACAATGCATGGAATCCGATGCATTCAATGACGCTGCATGGAATCCACTGCATTCAATCGGGATGCTTTGGGCCATGCTGAATAAAATCCATTGCATTCAATCATGCTGCATGGAATCCACTGCATTCAATCATGCTGTATAAAATCCACTGCATTCAATGGGGTTCCATTTTTTCACGCTGCATGTTATACACTGCAATCATTCACGCTGCATGGAATCCACTGCATTCAATCAGGATGCATTTTACCTCGCTGCATGGATTACACTGCATTCAATCACAATGCATGGAATCCACTGCATTCCATCGTGATGCTTTGGGCCATGCTGCATAAAATCCACTGCATTCAATCGGGATGCATTGGGCCTCGCTGCATGGACTCCACTGCATACAATCGGTATCCATTGCGCCACAATGCATGGAATCCTCTGCATTCAACGACGCTGCATGGAATCCACTGCATTCAATCGGGAGGCTTTGGGCCATGCTGCATAAAATCCACTGCATTCAATCATGCTGCATAAAATCCACTGCATTCAATATGGTTCCATTTCTTCACGCTGCATGGAATCCAATGCATTCAATCAGGATGCATTTTACCACTCTGCATGGATTACACTTCATTCAATCACAATGCATGGAATCCACTGCATTCCATCGGGATGCTTTGGGCCAGGCTGCATAAAATCCACTGCATTCTATCAGAGGCATTTTGCCTCGCTGCATAGACTCCACTGCATACAATCGGGATCCATTGCGCCAAAATGCATTGAATCTTCTGCATTCAATGACGCTGCATGGAATCCACTGCATTCAATCGGGATGCTTTGGGCCATGCTGCATAAAATCCATTGCATTCAATCATGCTGCATGGAATCCTTTGCATTCAATCATGCTGCATAAAATCCACTACATTCAATAGGGTTCCATTTCTTCGCGCTGCATGGAATCCACTATATTCAATCACGCTGCATGGAATCCACTGCATTCTATCGGGATGCATTTTACCACGCTGCATAGATTACACCGCATTCAATCACAATGCATGGTATCCACTGCATTCTATCGGGATGCATTTTACCACACTGCTTGGATTACACTGCATTCAATCTCAATGCATAGAATCCACTGCATTCAATATGGATGCATTTTACCACTCTGCATGGAATGCACTGCATGTAATCACGCTGCATGTAATCCATGGAATTTAATCGGGATTCATTTTACTAAGCTGTATTGAATCGACTGCATTTAATCACGCTGCATGGAATCCACTGCATTCAATCGGGATTCATTTTACAAGGCTGCATGGAGTACACTGCATTCAATCACAATGCATGGAATCCACTGCATTCAAACGGGATGCTTTGGGCCATGCTGCATAAAATCCACTGCATTCAATAATGCTGCATGGAATCCACTGCATTCAATCGGGATGCATTTTTCCTCGTTGCATGGATTACACTGCATTCCATCACAATGCATGGAATCCACTGCATTCAATCGGGAAGCTTTGGGCCATGCTGCATACAATCCACTGCATTCAATCGGGATGCACTGGGCCTCGCTGCATGGACTCCACTGCATATAATCGGGATCTATTGCGCCACAATGCATGGAATACTCTGCATTCAATGACGCTGAATGGAATCCACTGCATTGAATCGTGAAGCTATGGGCCATGCTGCATAAAATCCACTGCATGCAATCATGCTGCATTGAATCCACTGCATTCAATCATGTTGCATAAAATCCACTGCATTCAATAGGGTTCCATTTCTTGACCCTGCATGGAATCCACTGCATTCAACCACGCTGCATGGAATCCACTGCATTCAATCGGGAAGCATTTTACCACTCTGCATGGATTACACTGCATTTATTCATGCTGCATGTAATCCATGGAATTTAATCGGGATTCATTTTACTATGCTGTATGGAATCGACTGCACTTAATCACGCTGGATGGAATCCACTGCATTCAATCGGGATGCATTTTACCACGTTGCATGCTGTTCACTGCATTCAATCACAATGCATGGAACCCACTGCATTCAATCGGGATGCTTTGGGCCATGCTGCATAAAATCCACTGCATTCAATCTTGCTTTTTGAATCCACTGCATTCAGTAATGCTGCATAAATCCTTGCATTCAATTGGGTTCCATTTCTTCACGCTGCATGGAATACACTGCATTCAATCACGCTGCATGGAATCCACTGCATTCAATCGGGATGCATTTTACCATGCTGCGTGGTTTTCACTGCATTCAATCACAATGCATGGAATCCACTGCATTCCATCGGGATGCTTTGGGCCATGCTGCATAAAATCCACTGCATTCAATCATGCTGCATGGAATCCACTGCATTCAATCATGCTGCATAAAATCCACTGCATTCAATAGGGTTCCATTTCTTCACGCTGCATGGAATAAACTGCATTCAATCACACTGAATGGAATCCACTGCATTCAATCGGGATGCATTTTACCTCGTTGCATGGATTACACTGCATTCAATCACAATGCTTGGAATCCACTGCATTCAATCGGGATGCTTTGGGCCATGCTGCATAAAATCCACTGCATTCACTCGGGATGCATTGGGCCACGCTGCATCGACTCCACTGCATTCAATCGGTATCCATTGCGCCACAATGCAAGGAATCCTCTGCATTCATTGACGCTGCATGGACTCCACTGCATTCAATCGGGATGCTTTGGGCCATGCTGCATAAAATCCACTGCATTCAACCATGCTGCATGGAATCCATTTCATTCAATCATGCTCTATAAAATCCAATGCATTCAATAGGGTTCCATTACTTCACGCTGCATGGAATACACTACATTAAATCAGGATGCATGGAATCGACTGCATTCAATCAGGATGCATTATACCACGTTGCATGGATTACCCTACATTCAATCACAATGCATGGAATCCACTGCATTCAATCGGGATGCATTGGGCCATGCTGCATAAAATCCACTGCATTCAATCGGGATGCATTGGGCCTCGCTGCATAGACTCCACTGCATATAATCGGGATCCATTGCGCCACAATGCATGGAATACTCTGCATTCAATGACGCTGCATGGAATCCACTGCATTCCATCGGGAAGCTTTGGGCCATGCTGCATAAAATCCACTGCATTCAATCATGCTGCATGGAATCCACTGCATTCAATCGGGATGCATTTTACAAGGCTGCATGGATTACATTTCATACACTCAAAATGCATGGAATCCACTGCGTTCTATAGGTATGCTTTGGGCCATACTGTATAAAATACACTGCACTCAATTTGCTGCATGGAATCCACTGCATTCAATCATGCTGAATAAAATCCACTGCATTCAATAGGGTTCCATTTCTTCACGCTGCATGGAATCCAATGCATTCAATCAGGCTGCATGGAATCCACTGCATTCAATGGGGATGCATTCTACAATGCTGCATGGAGTTCACTGAATTCAAACACATCGCATGTAATCCACTGCATTCCATCGGCATGCTTTGGGCCATGCTGCATACAATCCACTGCATTCAATCGGGATGCATTGGGCCTCGCTGCATGGACTCCACTGCATACAATCGGGATCCATTGCGCCAAAATGCATGGAATACTCTGCATTCATTGACGCTGCATGGACTCCACTGCATTCAATCGGGATGCTTTGGGCCATGCTGCATAAAATCCACTGCATTCAACCATGCTGCATGGAATCAACTGCATTCAATCATGCTGCATAAAATACACTGCAATCCATCGGGATGCATTGGGCCTCGCTGCATGGAATACACTGCATTCAATCACGCTGCATGGAATCCACTGCATTCAATGGGGGTGCATTCTACAATGCTGCATGGAGTTCACTGCATTCAATCACAATGCATGGAATCCACTGCATTCCATCGGGATGCATTGGGCCTCGCTGCATGGACTCCACTGCATACAATCGGGATCCATTGCACCAAAATGCATGGAATCCTCCGCATGCAATGACGCTGCATGGACTCCACTGCATTACATCGGGATGCTTTGGGCCATGCTGCATAAAATCCATTGAATTCAATCATGCTGCATGGAATCCACTGCATTCAATCATGCTGTATAAAATCCACTGCATTCAATAGGGTTCCATTTCTTCACGTGGCATCGAATCCACTGCATTCAATCACGCTGCATGGAATCCACTGCATTCAATCGGGATGCATTGGGCCTCGCTGCATGGACTCCACTGCATACAATCGGGATCCATTGCACCAAAATGCATGGAATCCTCCGCATGCAACGACGCTGCATGGAATCCACTGCATTCAATCGGGATGCATTTTACCACACTGCTTGGATTACACTGCATTCAATCGCAATGCATAGAATCCACTGCATTCAATATGGATGCATTTTACCACTCTGCATGGAATCCACTGCATTTAATCACGCTGCATGTAATCCATGGATTTTAATCGGGATTCATTTTACTAAGCTGTATGGAATCGACTGCATTTAATCACGCTGCATGGAATCCACTGCATTCAATCGGGATTCATTTTACAAGGCTGCATGGAGTACACTGCATTCAATCACAATGCATGGAATCCACTGCATTCAAACGGGATGCTTTGGGCCATGCTGCATAAAATCCACTGCATTCAATCATGCTGCATGGAATCCACTGCATTCAATCGGGATGCATTTTACAAGGCTGCATGGATTACATTTCATACACTCAAAATGCATGGAATCCACTGCGTTCTATAGGGATGCTTTGGGCCATACTGCATAAAATACACTGCATTCAATTTGCTGCATGGAATCCACTGCATTCAATCATGCTGAATAAAATCCACTGCATTCAATAGGGTTCCATTTCTTCACGCTGCATGGAATACACTGCATTCAATCAGGCTCCATGAAATCCACTGCATTCAATGGGGATGCATTCTACAATGCTGCATGGAGTTCACTGCATGCAATCACAATGCATGTAATCCACTGCATTCCATCGGGATGCTTTAGGCCTTGCTTCATAAAATCCACTGCATTCACCCATGCTGCATGGAATCCACTGCATTCAATCATGCTGCATAAAATCCACTGCATTCAATCGGGATGCATTGGGCCTCGCTGCATGGAATACACTGCATTCAATCAGGCTCCATGGAATCCACTGCATTCAATGGGGATGCATTCTACAATGCTGCATGGAGTTCACTGCATTCAATCACAATGCATGGAATCCACTGCATTCCATCGGGATGCTTTGGGCCATGCTGCATACAATCCACTGCATTCAATCGGGATGCATTGGGCCTCGCTGCATGGACTCCACTGCATACAATCGGGATCCATTGCGCCAAAATGCATGGAATACTCTGCATTCATTGACGCTGCATGGACTCCACTGCATTCAATCGGGATGCTTTGGGCCATGCTGCATAAAATCCACTGCATTCAACCATGCTGCATGGAATCAACTGCATTCAATCATGCTGCATAAAATTCACTGCATTCCATCGGGATGCATTGGGCCTCGCTGCATGGAATACACTGCATTCAATCACGCTGCATGGAATCCACTGCATTCAATGGGGGTGCATTCTACAATGCTGCATGGAGTTCACTGCATTCAATCACAATGCATGGAATCCACTGCATTCCATCGGGATGCTTTGGGCCATGCTGCATACAATCCACTGCATTCAATCGGGATGCATTGGGCCTCGCTGCATGGACTCCACTGCATACAATCGGGATCCATTGCACCAAAATGCATGGAATCCTCCGCATGCAACGACGCTGCATGGACTCCACTGCATTCAATCGGGATGCATTTTTCCTCGCTACATGGAGTGAACTGCATTCAATCATGCTGCATAAAATCCACTGCATTCCATCGGGATGTTTTGGGCCATGCTACATAAAATCCACTGCATTCAACCATGCTGCCTGGAATCCACTGCATTCAATCATGCTGCATAATATCCACTGCATTCAATCGGGATGCATTGGGCCTCGCTGCATGGAATAAACTGCATTCAATCAGGCTCCATGGAATCCACTGCATTGAATGGGGATGCATTCTACAATGCTGCATGGAATTCACTGCATTCAATCACAATGCTTGGAATCCACTGCATTCCAACGGGATGCTTTGGGCCATGCTGCATAAAATCCACTGTATTCAATCGGGATGCATTGGGCCTCGCTGCATGGACTCCACTGCATACAATCGGGATCCATTGCGCCACAATGCATGGAATACTCTGCATTCAATCACGCTGCATGGAATCCACTGCATTCAATCGGGATGCTTTGGGCCATGCTGCATAAAATCCACTGCATGCAATCA
Organism: Sus scrofa; assembly: GCF_054392235.1. NCBI lineage: Eukaryota > Metazoa > Chordata > Mammalia > Artiodactyla > Suidae > Sus > Sus scrofa. The sequence goes on from NC_139397.1 coordinate 3,760,357, forward strand.
TGCTGCATGGAATCCACTGCATTCAATCATGCTGCATAAAATCCACTGCATTCAATAGGGTTCCATTTCTTCTTCACGCTGCCTGGAATCCACTGCATTCAATCACACTGCATGGAATCCACTGCATTCAATCGGGATGCATTTTACCACACTGCTTGGATTACACTGCATTCAATCGCAATGCATAGAATCCACTGCATTCAATATGGATGCATTTTACCACTCTGCATGGAATCCACTGCATTTAATCACGCTGCATGTAATCCATGGAATTTAATCGGGATTCGTTTTACTAAGCTGTATGGAATCGACTGCATTTAATCACGCTGCATGGAATCCACTGCATTCAATCGGGATTCATTTTACAAGGCTGCATGGAGTACACTGCATTCAATCACAATGCATGGAATCCACTGCATTCAAACGGGATGCTTTGGGCCATGCTGCATAAAATCCACTGCATTCAATCATGCTGCATGGAATCCACTGCATTCAATCGGGATGCATTTTACAAGGCTGCATGGATTACATTTCATACACTCAAAATGCATGGAATCCACTGCGTTCTATAGGGATGCTTTGGGCCATACTGCATAAAATACACTGCATTCAATTTGCTGCATGGAATCCACTGCATTCAATCATGCTGAATAAAATCCACTGCATTCAATAGGGTTCCATTTCTTCACGCTGCATGGAATACACTGCATTCAATCAGGCTCCATGAAATCCACTGCATTCAATGGGGATGCATTCTACAATGCTGCATGGAGTTCACTGCATGCAATCACAATGCATGTAATCCACTGCATTCCATCGGGATGCTTTGGGCCATGCTGCATAAAATCCACTGCATTCACCCATGCTGCATGGAATCCACTGCATTCAATCATGCTGCATAAAATCCACTGCATTCAATCGGGATGCATTGGGCCTCGCTGCATGGAATAAACTGCAGTCAATCAGGCTGCATGGAATCCACTGCATTCAATGGGGATGCATTCTACCATGCTGCATGGAGTTCACTGAATTCAAACACATCGCATGTAATCCACTGCATTCCATCGGCATGCTTTGGGCCATGCTGCATAAAATCCACTGCATTCAATCGGGATGCATTGGGCCTCGCTGCATGGACTCCACTGCATACAATCGGGATCCATTGCGCCAAAATGCATGGAATACTCTGCATTCATTGACGCTGCATGGACTCCACTGCATTCAATCGGGATGCTTTGGGCCATGCTGCATAAAATCCACTGCATTCAACCATGCTGCATGGAATCAACTGCATTCAATCATGCTGCATAAAATACACTGCAATCCATCGGGATGCATTGGGCCTCGCTGCATGGAATACACTGCATTCAATCACGCTGCATGGAATCCACTGCATTCAATGGGGGTGCATTCTACAATGCTGCATGGAGTTCACTGCATTCAATCACAATGCATGGAATCCACTGCATTCCATCGGGATGCTTTGGGCCATGCTGCATAAAATCCACTGCATTCCATCGGGATGCATTGGGCCTCGCTGCATGGACTCCACTGCATACAATCGGGATCCATTGCACCAAAATGCATGGAATCCTCCGCATGCAACGACGCTGCATGGACTCCACTGCATTCCATCGGGATGCTTTGGGCCATGCTGCATAAAATCCATTGAATTCAATCATGCTGCATGGAATCCACTGCATTCAATCATGCTGTATAAAATCCACTGCATTCAATAGGGTTCCATTTCTTCTTCACGCTGCCTGGAATCCACTGCATTCAATCACACTGCATGGAATCCACTGCATTCAATCGGGATGCATTTTACCACACTGCTTGGATTACACTGCATTCAATCGCAATGCATAGAATCCACTGCATTCAATATGGATGCATTTTACCACTCTGCATGGAATCCACTGCATTTAATCACGCTGCATGTAATCCATGGAATTTAATCGGGATTCGTTTTACTAAGCTGTATGGAATCGACTGCATTTAATCACGCTGCATGGAATCCACTGCATTCAATCGGGATTCATTTTACAAGGCTGCATGGAGTACACTGCATTCAATCACAATGCATGGAATCCACTGCATTCAAACGGGATGCTTTGGGCCATGCTGCATAAAATCCACTGCATTCAATCATGCTGCATGGAATCCACTGCATTCAATCGGGATGCATTTTACAAGGCTGCATGGATTACATTTCATACACTCAAAATGCATGGAATCCACTGCGTTCTATAGGGATGCTTTGGGCCATACTGCATAAAATACACTGCATTCAATTTGCTGCATGGAATCCACTGCATTCAATCATGCTGAATAAAATCCACTGCATTCAATAGGGTTCCATTTCTTCACGCTGCATGGAATACACTGCATTCAATCAGGCTCCATGAAATCCACTGCATTCAATGGGGATGCATTCTACAATGCTGCATGGAGTTCACTGCATGCAATCACAATGCATGTAATCCACTGCATTCCATCGGGATGCTTTGGGCCATGCTGCATAAAATCCACTGCATTCACCCATGCTGCATGGAATCCACTGCATTCAATCATGCTGCATAAAATCCACTGCATTCAATCGGGATGCATTGGGCCTCGCTGCATGGAATACACTGCATTCAATCAGGCTGCATGGAATCCACTGCATTCAATGGGGATGCATTCTACAATGCTGCATGGAGTTCACTGAATTCAAACACATCGCATGTAATCCACTGCATTCCATCGGCATGCTTTGGGCCATGCTGCATAAAATCCACTGCATTCAATCGGGATGCATTGGGCCTCGCTGCATGGACTCCACTGCATACAATCGGGATCCATTGCGCCAAAATGCATGGAATACTCTGCATTCATTGACGCTGCATGGACTCCACTGCATTCAATCGGGATGCTTTGGGCCATGCTGCATAAAATCCACTGCATTCAACCATGCTGCATGGAATCAACTGCATTCAATCATGCTGCATAAAATACACTGCAATCCATCGGGATGCATTGGGCCTCGCTGCATGGAATACACTGCATTCAATCACGCTGCATGGAATCCACTGCATTCAATGGGGGTGCATTCTACAATGCTGCATGGAGTTCACTGCATTCAATCACAATGCATGGAATCCACTGCATTCCATCGGGATGCTTTGGGCCATGCTGCATAAAATCCACTGCATTCCATCGGGATGCATTGGGCCTCGCTGCATGGACTCCACTGCATACAATCGGGATCCATTGCACCAAAATGCATGGAATCCTCCGCATGCAATGACGCTGCATGGACTCCACTGCATTCCATCGGGATGCTTTGGGCCATGCTGCATAAAATCCATTGAATTCAATCATGCTGCATGGAATCCACTGCATTCAATCATGCTGTATAAAATCCACTGCATTCAATAGGGTTCCATTTCTTCACGTGGCATCGAATCCACTGCATTCAATCACGCTGCATGGAATCCACTGCATTCAATCGGGATGCATTTTTCCTCGCTGCATGGAGTACACTGCATTCAATCATGCTGCATAAAATCCACTGCATTCCATCGGGATGCTTTGGGCCATGCTGCATAAAATCCACTGCATTCAACCATGCTGCCTGGAATCCACTGCATTCAATCATGCTGCATAATATCCACTGCATTCAATCGGGATGCATTGGGCCTCGCTGCATGGAATAAACTGCAGTCAATCAGGCTGCATGGAATCCACTGCATTCAATGGGGATGCATTCTACCATGCTGCATGGAGTTCACTGCATTCAATCACAATGCATGGAATCCACTGCATTCCATCGGGATGCTTTGGGCCATGCTGCATAAAATCCACTGCATTCAATCGGGATGCATTGGGCCTCGCTGCATGGACTCCACTGCATACAATCGGGATCCATTGCGCCACAATGCATGGAATACTCTGCATTCCATCACGCTGCATGGAATCCACTGCATTCAATCGGGATGCTTTGGGCCATGCTGCATAAAATCCACTGCATGCAATCATGCTGCATGGAATCCACTGCATTCAATCATGCTGCATAAAATCCACTGCATTCAATAGGGTTCCATTTCTTCTTCACGCTGCCTGGAATCCACTGCATTCAATCACACTGCATGGAATCCACTGCATTCAATCGGGATGCATTTTACCACACTGCTTGGATTACACTGCATTCAATCGCAATGCATAGAATCCACTGCATTCAATATGGATGCATTTTACCACTCTGCATGGAATCCACTGCATTTAATCACGCTGCATGTAATCCATGGAATTTAATCGGGATTCATTTTACTAAGCTGTATGGAATCGACTGCATTTAATCACGCTGCATGGAATCCACTGCATTCAATCGGGATTCATTTTACAAAGCTGCATGGAGTACACTGCATTCAATCACAATGCATGGAATCCACTGCATTCAAACGGGATGCTTTGGGCCATGCTGCATAAAAGACACTGCATTCAATCATGCTGCATAAAATCCACTGCATTCAATCATGCTGCATGGAATCCACTGCATTCAATCATGCAGCATAAAATCTGCTGCATTCCATAGGGTTCCATTTCTTCATGCTGCATGGAATACACTGCATTCAATCAGGCTGCATGGAATCCACTGCATTCAATCGGGATGCATTTTTCCTCGTTGCATGGACTACACTGCATTCCATCACAATGCATGGAATCCACTGCATTCAATCGGGAAGCTTTGGGCCATGCTGCATACAATCCACTGCATTCAATCGGGATGCACTGGGCCTCGCTGCATGGACTCCACTGCATATAATCGGGATCCATTGCGCCACAATGCATGGAATACTCTGCATTCAATGACGCTGAATGGAATCCACTGCATTGAATCTTGAAGATATGGGCCATGCTGCATAAAATCCACTGCATGCAATCATGCTGCATTGAATCCACTGCATTCAATCATGCTGCATAAAATCCACTGCATTCAATAGGGTTCCATTACTGCGCCCTGCACGGAATCCACTGCATTCAACCACGCTGCATGGAATCCACTGCATTCAATCGGGATGCATTTTACCACTCTGCATGGATTACACTGCATTTAATCACGCTGCATGTAATCCATGGAATTTAATCGGGATTCATTTTACTAAGCTGTATGGAATCGACTGCACTTAATCACGCTGCATGGAATCCACTGCATTCAATCGGGATGCATTTTACCACGTTGCATGCAGTTCACTGCATTCAATCACAATGCATGGAATCCACTGCATTCAATCGGGATGCTTTGGGCCATGCTGCATAAACTCCACTGCATTCAATCTTGCTTTTTGAATCCACTGCATTCAGTAATGCTGCATAAAATCCTTGCATTCAATTGGGTTCCATTTCTTCACGCTGCATGGAATACACTGCATTCAATCACGCTGCATGGAAACCACTGCATTCAATCGGGATGCATTTTTCCTCGCTGCATGGAGTACACTGCATTCAATCATGCTGCATAAAATCCACTGCATTCCATCGGGATGCTTTGGGCCATGCTGCTTAAAATCCACTGCATTCAACCATGCTGCATGGAATCCACTGCATTCAATCATGCTGCATAAAATCCACTGCATTCAATCGGGATGCATTGGGCCTCGCTGCACGGAATAAACTGCATTCAATCAGGCTCCATGGAATCCACTGCATTCAATGGGGATGCATTCTACCATGCTGCATGGAGTTCACTGCATTCAATCACAATGCATGGAATCCACTGCATTCCATCGGGATGCTTTGGGCCATGCTACATAAAATCCACTGCATTCAATCGGGATGCATTGGGCCTCGCTGCATGGACTCCACTGCATACAATCGGGATCCATTGCGCCAAAATGCATGGAATCGACTGCATTTAATCACGGTGCATGGAATCCACTGCATTCAATCGGGATGCATTTTACCACACTGCTTGGATTACACTGCATTCAATCGCAATGCATAGAATCCACTGCATTCAATATGGATGCATTTTACCACTCTGCATGGAATCCACTGCATTTAATCACGCTGCATGTAATCCATGGAATTTAATCGGGATTCATTTTACTAAGCTGTATGGAATCGACTGCATTTAATCACGCTGTATGGAATCCACTGCATTCAATCGGGATTCATTTTACAAGGCTGCATGGAGTACACTGCATTCAATCACAATGCATGGAATCCACTGCATTCAAACGGGATGCTTTGGGCCATGCTGCATAAAATCCACTGCATTCAATCATGCTGCATGGAATCCACTGCATTCAATCGGGATGCATTTTACAAGGCTGCATGGATTACATTTCATACACTCAAAATGCATGGAATCCACTGCGTTCTATAGGGATGCTTTGGGCCATACTGCATAAAATACACTGCATTCAATTTGCTGCATGGAATCCACTGCATTCAATCATGCTGAATAAAATCCACTGCATTCAATAGGGTTCCATTTCTTCACGCTGCATGGAATACACTGCATTCAATCAGGCTCCATGAAATCCACTGCATTCAATGGGGATGCATTCTACAATGCTGCATGGAGTTCACTGCATGCAATCACAATGCATGTAATCCACTGCATTCCATCGGGATGCTTTGGGCCATGCTGCATAAAATCCACTGCATTCACCCATGCTGCATGGAATCCACTGCATTCAATCATGCTGCATAAAATCCACTGCATTCAATCGGGATGCATTGGGCCTCGCTGCATGGAATACACTGCATTCAATCAGGCTGCATGGAATCCACTGCATTCAATGGGGATGCATTCTACAATGCTGCATGGAGTTCACTGCATTCAATCACAACGCATGTAATCCACTGCATTCCATCGGCATGCTTTGGGCCATGCTGCATACAATCCACTGCATTCAATCGGGATGCATTGGGCCTCGCTGCATGGACTCCACTGCATACAATCGGGATCCATTGCGCCAAAATGCATGGAATACTCTGCATTCATTGACGCTGCATGGACTCCACTGCATTCAATCGGGATGCTTTGGGCCATGCTGCATAAAATCCACTGCATTCAACCATGCTGCATGGAATCAACTGCATTCAATCATGCTGCATAAAATTCACTGCATTCCATCGGGATGCATTGGGCCTCGCTGCATGGAATACACTGCATTCAATCACGCTGCATGGAATCCACTGCATTCAATGGGGGTGCATTCTACAATGCTGCATGGAGTTCACTGCATTCAATCACAATGCATGGAATCCACTGCATTCCATCGGGATGCTTTGGGCCATGCTGCATACAATCCACTGCATTCAATCGGGATGCATTGGGCCTCGCTGCATGGACTCCACTGCATACAATCGGGATCCATTGCGCCAAAATGCATGGAATCGACTGCATTTAATCACGGTGCATGGAATCCACTGCATTCAATCGGGATGCATTTTACCACACTGCTTGGATTACACTGCATTCAATCGCAATGCATAGAATCCACTGCATTCAATATGGATGCATTTTACCACTCTGCATGGAATCCACTGCATTTAATCACGCTGCATGTAATCCATGGAATTTAATCGGGATTCATTTTACTAAGCTGTATGGAATCGACTGCATTTAATCACGCTGCATGGAATCCACTGCATTCAATCGGGATTCATTTTACAAGGCTGCATGGAGTACACTGCATTCAATCACAATGCATGGAATCCACTGCATTCAAACGGGATGCTTTGGGCCATGCTGCATAAAATCCACTGCATTCAATCATGCTGCATGGAATCCACTGCATTCAATCGGGATGCATTTTACAAGGCTGCATGGATTACATTTCATACACTCAAAATGCATGGAATCCACTGCGTTCTATAGGGATGCTTTGGGCCATACTGCATAAAATACACTGCATTCAATTTGCTGCATGGAATCCACTGCATTCAATCATGCTGAATAAAATCCACTGCATTCAATAGGGTTCCATTTCTTCACGCTGCATGGAATACACTGCATTCAATCAGGCTCCATGAAATCCACTGCATTCAATGGGGATGCATTCTACAATGCTGCATGGAGTTCACTGCATGCAATCACAATGCATGTAATCCACTGCATTCCATCGGGATGCTTTGGGCCATGCTGCATAAAATCCACTGCATTCACCCATGCTGCATGGAATCCACTGCATTCAATCATGCTGCATAAAATCCACTGCATTCAATCGGGATGCATTGGGCCTCGCTGCATGGAATACACTGCATTCAATCAGGCTGCATGGAATCCACTGCATTCAATGGGGATGCATTCTACAATGCTGCATGGAGTTCACTGCATTCAATCACAATGCATGGAATCCACTGCATTCCATCGGGATGCTTTGGGCCATGCTGCATACAATCCACTGCATTCAATCGGGATGCATTGGGCCTCGCTGCATGGACTCCACTGCATACAATCGGGATCCATTGCGCCAAAATGCATGGAATACTCTGCATTCATTGACGCTGCATGGACTCCACTGCATTCAATCGGGATGCTTTGGGCCATGCTGCATAAAATCCACTGCATTCAATCATGCTGAATAAAATCCACTGCATTCAATAGGGTTCCATTTCTTCACGCTGCATGGAATACACTGCATTCAATCAGGCTCCATGAAATCCACTGCATTCAATGGGGATGCATTCTACAATGCTGCATGGAGTTCACTGCATGCAATCACAATGCATGTAATCCACTGCATTCCATCGGGATGCTTTGGGCCATGCTGCATAAAATCCACGGCATTCACCCATGCTGCATGGAATCCACTGCATTCAATCATGCTGCATAAAATCCACTGCATTCAATCGGGATGCATTGGGCCTCGCTGCATGGAATACACTGCATTCAATCAGGCTGTATGGAATCCACTGCATTAAATGGGGATGCATTCTACCATGCTGCATGGAGTTCACTGCATTCAATCACAATGCATGGAATCCACTGCATTCCATCGGGATGCTTTGGGCCATGCTGCATACAATCCACTGCATTCAATCGGGATGCATTGGGCCTCGCTGCATGGACTCCACTGCATACAATCGGGATCCATTGCGCCAAAATGCATGGAATACTCTGCATTCATTGACGCTGCATGGACTCCACTGCATTCAATCGGGATGCTTTGGGCCATGCTGCATAAAATCCACTGCATTCAACCATGCTGCATGGAATCAACTGCATTCAATCATGCTGCATAAAATACACTGCATTCCATCGGGATGCATTGGGCCTCGCTGCATGGAATACACTGCATTCAATCACGCTGCATGGAATCCACTACATTCAATGGGGGTGCATTCTACAATGCTGCATGGAGTTCACTGAATTCAATCACAATGCATGGAATCCACTGCATTCCATCGGGATGCTTTGGGCCATGCTGCATAAAATCCACTGCATTCAATCGGGATGCATTGCACCAAAATGCATGGAATCCTCCGCATGCAACGAAGCTGCATGGACTCCACTGCATTCAATCGGGATGCTTTGGGCCATGCTGCATAAAATCCATTGAATTCAATCATGCTGCATGGAATCCACTGCATTCAATCATGCTGTATAAAATCCACTGCATTCAATAGGGTTCCATTTCTTCACGTGGCATCGAATCCACTGCATTCAATCACGCTGCATGGAATCCACTGCATTCAATCGGGATGCATTTTTCCTCGCTGCATGGAATACACTGCATTCAATCATGCTGCATAAAATCCACTGCATTCCATCGGGATGCTTTGGGCCATGCTGCATAAAATCCACTGCTTTCAACCATGCTGCCTGGAATCCACTGCATTCAATCATGCTGCATAATATCCACTGCATTCAATCGGGATGCATTGGGCCTCGCTGCATGGAATAAACTGCATTCAACCATGCTGCCTGGAATCCACTGCATTCAATGGGGATGCATTCTACCATGCTGCATGGAGTTCACTGCATTCAATCACAATGCATGGAATCCACTGCATTCCATCGGGATGCTTTGGGCCATGCTGCATACAATCCACTGCATTCAATCGGGATGCATTGGGCCTCGCTGCATGGACTCCACTGCATACAATCGGGATCCATTGCGCCACAATGCATGGAATACTCTGCATTCAATCACGCTGCATGGAATCCACTGCATTCAATCGGGATGCTTTGGGCCATGCTGCATAAAATCCACTGCATGCAATCATGCTGCATGGAATCCACAGCATTCAATCATGCTGCATAAAATCCACTGCATTCAATAGGGTTCCATTTCTTCTTCACGCTGCCTGGAATCCACTGCATTTAATCACGGTGCATGGAATCCACTGCATTCAATCGGGATGCATTTTACCACACTGCTTGGATTACACTGCATTCAATCGCAATGCATAGAATCCACTGCATTCAATATGGATGCATTTTACCACTCTGCATGGAATCCACTGCATTTAATCACGCTGCATGTAATCCATGGAATTTAATCGGGATTCATTTTACTAAGCTGTATGGAATCGACTGCATTTAATCACGCTGCATGGAATCCACTGCATTCAATCGGGATTCATTTTACAAGGCTGCATGGAGTACACTGCATTCAATCACAATGCATGGAATCCACTGCATTCAAACGGGATGCTTTGGGCCATGCTGCATAAAATCCACTGCATTCAATCATGCTGCATGGAATCCACTGCATTCAATCATGCAGCATAAAATCCGCTGCATTCCATAGGGTTCCATTTCATTATGCTGCATGGAATACACTGCATTCAATCAGGCTGCATGGAATCCACTGCATTCAATCGGGATGCATTTTTCCTCGTTGCATGGACTACACTGCATTCCATCACAATGCATGGAATCCACTGCATTCAATCGGGAAGCTTTGGGCCATGCTGCATACACTCCACTGCATTCAATCGGGATGCACTGGGCCTCGCTGCATGGACTCCACTGCATATAATCGGGATCCATTGCGCCACAATGCATGGAATACTCTGCATTCAATGACGCTGAATGGAATACACGGCATTGAATCGTGAAGCTATGGGCCATGCTGCATAAAATCCACTGCATGCAATCATGCTGCATTGAATCCACTGCATTCAATCATGCTGCATAAAATCCACTGCATTCAATAGGGTTCCATTACTGCACCCTGCATGGAATCCACTGCATTCAACCACGCTGCATGGAATCCACTGCATTCAATCGGGATGCAATTTACCACTCTGCATGGATTACACTGCATTTAATCACGCTGCATGTAATCCATGGAATTTAATCGGGATTCATTTTACTAAGCTGTATGGAATCGACTGCACTTAATCACGCTGCATGGAATCCACTGCATTCAATCGGGATGCATTTTACCACACTGCTTGGATTACACTGCATTCAATCGCAATGCATAGAATCCACTGCATTCAATATGGATGCATTTTACCACTCTGCATGGAATCCACTGCATTTAATCACGCTGCATGTAATCCATGGAATTTAATCGGGATTCATTTTACTAAGCTGTATGGAATCGACTGCATTTAATCACGCTGTATGGAATCCACTGCATTCAATCGGGATTCATTTTACAAGGCTGCATGGAGTACACTGCATTCAATCACAATGCATGGAATCCACTGCATTCAAACGGGATGCTTTGGGCCATGCTGCATAAAATCCACTGCATTCAATCATGCTGCATGGAATCCACTGCATTCAATCGGGATGCATTTTACAAGGCTGCATGGATTACATTTCATACACTCAAAATGCATGGAATCCACTGCGTTCTATAGGGATGCTTTGGGCCATACTGCATAAAATACACTGCATTCAATTTGCTGCATGGAATCCACTGCATTCAATCATGCTGAATAAAATCCACTGCATTCAATAGGGTTCCATTTCTTCACGCTGCATGGAATACACTGCATTCAATCAGGCTCCATGAAATCCACTGCATTCAATGGGGATGCATTCTACAATGCTGCATGGAGTTCACTGCATGCAATCACAATGCATGTAATCCACTGCATTCCATCGGGATGCTTTGGGCCATGCTGCATAAAATCCACTGCATTCACCCATGCTGCATGGAATCCACTGCATTCAATCATGCTGCATAAAATCCACTGCATTCAATCGGGATGCATTGGGCCTCGCTGCATGGAATACACTGCATTCAATCAGGCTGCATGGAATCCACTGCATTCAATGGGGATGCATTCTACAATGCTGCATGGAGTTCACTGCATTCAATCACAACGCATGTAATCCACTGCATTCCATCGGCATGCTTTGGGCCATGCTGCATACAATCCACTGCATTCAATCGGGATGCATTGGGCCTCGCTGCATGGACTCCACTGCATACAATCGGGATCCATTGCGCCAAAATGCATGGAATACTCTGCATTCATTGACGCTGCATGGACTCCACTGCATTCAATCGGGATGCTTTGGGCCATGCTGCATAAAATCCACTGCATTCAACCATGCTGCATGGAATCAACTGCATTCAATCATGCTGCATAAAATTCACTGCATTCCATCGGGATGCATTGGGCCTCGCTGCATGGAATACACTGCATTCAATCACGCTGCATGGAATCCACTGCATTCAATGGGGGTGCATTCTACAATGCTGCATGGAGTTCACTGCATTCAATCACAATGCATGGAATCCACTGCATTCCATCGGGATGCTTTGGGCCATGCTGCATACAATCCACTGCATTCAATCGGGATGCATTGGGCCTCGCTGCATGGACTCCACTGCATACAATCGGGATCCATTGCGCCAAAATGCATGGAATACTCTGCATTCATTGACGCTGCATGGACTCCACTGCATTCAATCGGGATGCTTTGGGCCATGCTGCATAAAATCCACTGCATTCAACCATGCTGCATGGAATCAACTGCATTCAATCATGCTGCATAAAATTCACTGCATTCCATCGGGATGCATTGGGCCTCGCTGCATGGAATACACTGCATTCAATCACGCTGCATGGAATCCACTGCATTCAATGGGGGTGCATTCTACAATGCTGCATGGAGTTCACTGCATTCAATCACAATGCATGGAATCCACTGCATTCCATCGGGATGCTTTGGGCCATGCTGCATACAATCCACTGCATTCAATCGGGATGCATTGGGCCTCGCTGCATGGACTCCACTGCATACAATCGGGATCCATTGCGCCAAAATGCATGGAATCGACTGCATTTAATCACGGTGCATGGAATCCACTGCATTCAATCGGGATGCATTTTACCACACTGCTTGGATTACACTGCATTCAATCGCAATGCATAGAATCCACTGCATTCAATATGGATGCATTTTACCACTCTGCATGGAATCCACTGCATTTAATCACGCTGCATGTAATCCATGGAATTTAATCGGGATTCATTTTACTAAGCTGTATGGAATCGACTGCATTTAATCACGCTGCATGGAATCCACTGCATTCAATCGGGATTCATTTTACAAGGCTGCATGGAGTACACTGCATTCAATCACAATGCATGGAATCCACTGCATTCAAACGGGATGCTTTGGGCCATGCTGCATAAAATCCACTGCATTCAATCATGCTGCATGGAATCCACTGCATTCAATCGGGATGCATTTTACAAGGCTGCATGGATTACATTTCATACACTCAAAATGCATGGAATCCACTGCGTTCTATAGGGATGCTTTGGGCCATACTGCATAAAATACACTGCATTCAATTTGCTGCATGGAATCCACTGCATTCAATCATGCTGAATAAAATCCACTGCATTCAATAGGGTTCCATTTCTTCACGCTGCATGGAATACACTGCATTCAATCAGGCTCCATGAAATCCACTGCATTCAATGGGGATGCATTCTACAATGCTGCATGGAGTTCACTGCATGCAATCACAAGGCATGTAATCCACTGCATTCCATCGGGATGCTTTGGGCCATGCTGCATAAAATCCACTGCATTCACCCATGCTGCATGGAATCCACTGCATTCAATCATGCTGCATAAAATCCACTGCATTCAATCGGGATGCATTGGGCCTCGCTGCATGGAATACACTGCATTCAATCAGGCTGCATGGAATCCACTGCATTCAATGGGGATGCATTCTACAATGCTGCATGGAGTTCACTGCATTCAATCACAATGCATGGAATCCACTGCATTCCATCGGGATGCTTTGGGCCATGCTGCATACAATCCACTGCATTCAATCGGGATGCATTGGGCCTCGCTGCATGGACTCCACTGCATACAATCGGGATCCATTGCGCCAAAATGCATGGAATACTCTGCATTCATTGACGCTGCATGGACTCCACTGCATTCAATCGGGATGCTTTGGGCCATGCTGCATAAAATCCACTGCATTCAATCATGCTGAATAAAATCCACTGCATTCAATAGGGTTCCATTTCTTCACGCTGCATGGAATACACTGCATTCAATCAGGCTCCATGAAATCCACTGCATTCAATGGGGATGCATTCTACAATGCTGCATGGAGTTCACTGCATGCAATCACAATGCATGTAATCCACTGCATTCCATCGGGATGCTTTGGGCCATGCTGCATAAAATCCACGGCATTCACCCATGCTGCATGGAATCCACTGCATTCAATCATGCTGCATAAAATCCACTGCATTCAATCGGGATGCATTGGGCCTCGCTGCATGGAATACACTGCATTCAATCAGGCTGTATGGAATCCACTGCATTAAATGGGGATGCATTCTACCATGCTGCATGGAGTTCACTGCATTCAATCACAATGCATGGAATCCACTGCATTCCATCGGGATGCTTTGGGCCATGCTGCATACAATCCACTGCATTCAATCGGGATGCATTGGGCCTCGCTGCATGGACTCCACTGCATACAATCGGGATCCATTGCGCCAAAATGCATGGAATACTCTGCATTCATTGACGCTGCATGGACTCCACTGCATTCAATCGGGATGCTTTGGGCCATGCTGCATAAAATCCACTGCATTCAACCATGCTGCATGGAATCAACTGCATTCAATCATGCTGCATAAAATACACTGCATTCCATCGGGATGCATTGGGCCTCGCTGCATGGAATACACTGCATTCAATCACGCTGCATGGAATCCACTACATTCAATGGGGGTGCATTCTACAATGCTGCATGGAGTTCACTGAATTCAATCACAATGCATGGAATCCACTGCATTCCATCGGGATGCTTTGGGCCATGCTGCATAAAATCCACTGCATTCAATCGGGATGCATTGCACCAAAATGCATGGAATCCTCCGCATGCAACGAAGCTGCATGGACTCCACTGCATTCAATCGGGATGCTTTGGGCCATGCTGCATAAAATCCATTGAATTCAATCATGCTGCATGGAATCCACTGCATTCAATCATGCTGTATAAAATCCACTGCATTCAATAGGGTTCCATTTCTTCACGTGGCATCGAATCCACTGCATTCAATCACGCTGCATGGAATCCACTGCATTCAATCGGGATGCATTTTTCCTCGCTGCATGGAATACACTGCATTCAATCATGCTGCATAAAATCCACTGCATTCCATCGGGATGCTTTGGGCCATGCTGCATAAAATCCACTGCTTTCAACCATGCTGCCTGGAATCCACTGCATTCAATCATGCTGCATAATATCCACTGCATTCAATCGGGATGCATTGGGCCTCGCTGCATGGAATAAACTGCATTCAACCATGCTGCCTGGAATCCACTGCATTCAATGGGGATGCATTCTACCATGCTGCATGGAGTTCACTGCATTCAATCACAATGCATGGAATCCACTGCATTCCATCGGGATGCTTTGGGCCATGCTGCATACAATCCACTGCATTCAATCGGGATGCATTGGGCCTCGCTGCATGGACTCCACTGCATACAATCGGGATCCATTGCGCCACAATGCATGGAATACTCTGCATTCAATCACGCTGCATGGAATCCACTGCATTCAATCGGGATGCTTTGGGCCATGCTGCATAAAATCCACTGCATGCAATCATGCTGCATGGAATCCACAGCATTCAATCATGCTGCATAAAATCCACTGCATTCAATAGGGTTCCATTTCTTCTTCACGCTGCCTGGAATCCACTGCATTTAATCACGGTGCATGGAATCCACTGCATTCAATCGGGATGCATTTTACCACACTGCTTGGATTACACTGCATTCAATCGCAATGCATAGAATCCACTGCATTCAATATGGATGCATTTTACCACTCTGCATGGAATCCACTGCATTTAATCACGCTGCATGTAATCCATGGAATTTAATCGGGATTCATTTTACTAAGCTGTATGGAATCGACTGCATTTAATCACGCTGCATGGAATCCACTGCATTCAATCGGGATTCATTTTACAAGGCTGCATGGAGTACACTGCATTCAATCACAATGCATGGAATCCACTGCATTCAAACGGGATGCTTTGGGCCATGCTGCATAAAATCCACTGCATTCAATCATGCTGCATGGAATCCACTGCATTCAATCATGCAGCATAAAATCCGCTGCATTCCATAGGGTTCCATTTCATTATGCTGCATGGAATACACTGCATTCAATCAGGCTGCATGGAATCCACTGCATTCAATCGGGATGCATTTTTCCTCGTTGCATGGACTACACTGCATTCCATCACAATGCATGGAATCCACTGCATTCAATCGGGAAGCTTTGGGCCATGCTGCATACAATCCACTGCATTCAATCGGGATGCACTGGGCCTCGCTGCATGGACTCCACTGCATATAATCGGGATCCATTGCGCCACAATGCATGGAATACTCTGCATTCAATGACGCTGAATGGAATACACGGCATTGAATCGTGAAGCTATGGGCCATGCTGCATAAAATCCACTGCATGCAATCATGCTGCATTGAATCCACTGCATTCAATCATGCTGCATAAAATCCACTGCATTCAATAGGGTTCCATTACTGCACCCTGCATGGAATCCACTGCATTCAACCACGCTGCATGGAATCCACTGCATTCAATCGGGATGCAATTTACCACTCTGCATGGATTACACTGCATTTAATCACGCTGCATGTAATCCATGGAATTTAATCGGGATTCATTTTACTAAGCTGTATGGAATCGACTGCACTTAATCACGCTGCATGGAATCCACTGCATTCAATCGGGATGCATTTTACCACGTTGCATGCAGTTCACTGCATTCAATCACAATGCATGGAATCCACTGCATTCAATCGGGATGCTTTGGGCCATGCTGCATAAAATCCACTGCATTCAATCTTGCTTTTTGAATCCACTGCATTCAGTAATGCTGCATAAAATCCTTGCATTCAATTGGGTTCCATTTCTTCACGCTGCATGGAATACACTGCATTCAATCACGCTGCATGGAAACCACTGCATTCAATGGGGATGCATTTTTCCTCGCTGCATGGAGTACACTGCATTCAATCATGCTGCATATAATCCACTGCATTCCATCGGGATGCTTTGGGCCATGCTGCATAAAATCCACTGCATTCAACCATGCTGCATGGAATCCACTGCATTCAATCATGCTGCATAAAATCCACTGCATTCCATCGGGATGCATTGGGCCTCGCTGCACGGAATAAACTGCATTCAATCAGGCTCCATGGAATCCACTGCATTCAATGGGGATGCATTCTACCATGCTGCATGGAGTTCACTGCATTCAACCACAATGCATGGAATCCACTGCATTCCATCGGGATGCTTTGGGCCATGCTGCATACAATCCACTGCATTCAATCGGGATGCATTGGGCCTCGCTGCATGGACTCCACTGCATACAATCGGGATCCATTGCGCCAAAATGCATGGAATCGACTGCATTTAATCACGGTGCATGGAATCCACTGCATTCAATCGGGATGCATTTTACCACACTGCTTGGATTACACTGCATTCAATCGCAATGCATAGATTCCACTGCATTCAATATGGATGCATTTTACCACTCTGCATGGAATCCACTGCATTTAATCACGCTGCATGTAATCCATGGAATTTAATCGGGATTCATTTTACTAAGCTGTATGGAATCGACTGCATTTAATCACGCTGCATGGAATCCACTGCATTCAATCGGGATTCATTTTACAAGGCTGCATGGAGTACACTGCATTCAATCACAATGCATGGAATCCACTGCATTCAAACGGGATGCTTTGGGCCATGCTGCATAAAATCCACTGCATTCACCCATGCTGCATGGAATCCACTGCATTCAATCATGCTGCATAAAATCCACTGCATTCAATCGGGATGCATTGGGCCTCGCTGCATGGAATACACTGCATTCAATCAGGCTGCATGGAATCCACTGCATTCAATGGGGATGCATTCTACAATGCTGCATGGAGTTCACTGCATTCAATCACAACGCATGTAATCCACTGCATTCCATCGGCATGCTTTGGGCCATGCTGCATACAATCCACTGCATTCAATCGGGATGCATTGGGCCTCGCTGCATGGACTCCACTGCATACAATCGGGATCCATTGCGCCAAAATGCATGGAATACTCTGCATTCATTGACGCTGCATGGACTCCACTGCATTCAATCGGGATGCTTTGGGCCATGCTGCATAAAATCCACTGCATTCAACCATGCTGCATGGAATCAACTGCATTCAATCATGCTGCATAAAATTCACTGCATTCCATCGGGATGCATTGGGCCTCGCTGCATGGAATACACTGCATTCAATCACGCTGCATGGAATCCACTGCATTCAATGGGGGTGCATTCTACAATGCTGCATGGAGTTCACTGCATTCAATCACAATGCATGGAATCCACTGCATTCCATCGGGATGCTTTGGGCCATGCTGCATACAATCCACTGCATTCAATCGGGATGCATTGGGCCTCGCTGCATGGACTCCACTGCATACAATCGGGATCCATTGCGCCAAAATGCATGGAATCGACTGCATTTAATCACGGTGCATGGAATCCACTGCATTCAATCGGGATGCATTTTACCACACTGCTTGGATTACACTGCATTCAATCGCAATGCATAGAATCCACTGCATTCAATATGGATGCATTTTACCACTCTGCATGGAATCCACTGCATTTAATCACGCTGCATGTAATCCATGGAATTTAATCGGGATTCATTTTACTAAGCTGTATGGAATCGACTGCATTTAATCACGCTGCATGGAATCCACTGCATTCAATCGGGATTCATTTTACAAGGCTGCATGGAGTACACTGCATTCAATCACAATGCATGGAATCCACTGCATTCAAACGGGATGCTTTGGGCCATGCTGCATAAAATCCACTGCATTCAATCATGCTGCATGGAATCCACTGCATTCAATCGGGATGCATTTTACAAGGCTGCATGGATTACATTTCATACACTCAAAATGCATGGAATCCACTGCGTTCTATAGGGATGCTTTGGGCCATACTGCATAAAATACACTGCATTCAATTTGCTGCATGGAATCCACTGCATTCAATCATGCTGAATAAAATCCACTGCATTCAATAGGGTTCCATTTCTTCACGCTGCATGGAATACACTGCATTCAATCAGGCTCCATGAAATCCACTGCATTCAATGGGGATGCATTCTACAATGCTGCATGGAGTTCACTGCATGCAATCACAAGGCATGTAATCCACTGCATTCCATCGGGATGCTTTGGGCCATGCTGCATAAAATCCACTGCATTCACCCATGCTGCATGGAATCCACTGCATTCAATCATGCTGCATAAAATCCACTGCATTCAATCGGGATGCATTGGGCCTCGCTGCATGGAATACACTGCATTCAATCAGGCTGCATGGAATCCACTGCATTCAATGGGGATGCATTCTACAATGCTGCATGGAGTTCACTGCATTCAATCACAATGCATGGAATCCACTGCATTCCATCGGGATGCTTTGGGCCATGCTGCATACAATCCACTGCATTCAATCGGGATGCATTGGGCCTCGCTGCATGGACTCCACTGCATACAATCGGGATCCATTGCGCCAAAATGCATGGAATACTCTGCATTCATTGACGCTGCATGGACTCCACTGCATTCAATCGGGATGCTTTGGGCCATGCTGCATAAAATCCACTGCATTCAATCATGCTGAATAAAATCCACTGCATTCAATAGGGTTCCATTTCTTCACGCTGCATGGAATACACTGCATTCAATCAGGCTCCATGAAATCCACTGCATTCAATGGGGATGCATTCTACAATGCTGCATGGAGTTCACTGCATGCAATCACAATGCATGTAATCCACTGCATTCCATCGGGATGCTTTGGGCCATGCTGCATAAAATCCACGGCATTCACCCATGCTGCATGGAATCCACTGCATTCAATCATGCTGCATAAAATCCACTGCATTCAATCGGGATGCATTGGGCCTCGCTGCATGGAATACACTGCATTCAATCAGGCTGTATGGAATCCACTGCATTAAATGGGGATGCATTCTACCATGCTGCATGGAGTTCACTGCATTCAATCACAATGCATGGAATCCACTGCATTCCATCGGGATGCTTTGGGCCATGCTGCATACAATCCACTGCATTCAATCGGGATGCATTGGGCCTCGCTGCATGGACTCCACTGCATACAATCGGGATCCATTGCGCCAAAATGCATGGAATACTCTGCATTCATTGACGCTGCATGGACTCCACTGCATTCAATCGGGATGCTTTGGGCCATGCTGCATAAAATCCACTGCATTCAACCATGCTGCATGGAATCAACTGCATTCAATCATGCTGCATAAAATACACTGCATTCCATCGGGATGCATTGGGCCTCGCTGCATGGAATACACTGCATTCAATCACGCTGCATGGAATCCACTACATTCAATGGGGGTGCATTCTACAATGCTGCATGGAGTTCACTGAATTCAATCACAATGCATGGAATCCACTGCATTCCATCGGGATGCTTTGGGCCATGCTGCATAAAATCCACTGCATTCAATCGGGATGCATTGCACCAAAATGCATGGAATCCTCCGCATGCAACGAAGCTGCATGGACTCCACTGCATTCAATCGGGATGCTTTGGGCCATGCTGCATAAAATCCATTGAATTCAATCATGCTGCATGGAATCCACTGCATTCAATCATGCTGTATAAAATCCACTGCATTCAATAGGGTTCCATTTCTTCACGTGGCATCGAATCCACTGCATTCAATCACGCTGCATGGAATCCACTGCATTCAATCGGGATGCATTTTTCCTCGCTGCATGGAATACACTGCATTCAATCATGCTGCATAAAATCCACTGCATTCCATCGGGATGCTTTGGGCCATGCTGCATAAAATCCACTGCTTTCAACCATGCTGCCTGGAATCCACTGCATTCAATCATGCTGCATAATATCCACTGCATTCAATCGGGATGCATTGGGCCTCGCTGCATGGAATAAACTGCATTCAACCATGCTGCCTGGAATCCACTGCATTCAATGGGGATGCATTCTACCATGCTGCATGGAGTTCACTGCATTCAATCACAATGCATGGAATCCACTGCATTCCATCGGGATGCTTTGGGCCATGCTGCATACAATCCACTGCATTCAATCGGGATGCATTGGGCCTCGCTGCATGGACTCCACTGCATACAATCGGGATCCATTGCGCCACAATGCATGGAATACTCTGCATTCAATCACGCTGCATGGAATCCACTGCATTCAATCGGGATGCTTTGGGCCATGCTGCATAAAATCCACTGCATGCAATCATGCTGCATGGAATCCACAGCATTCAATCATGCTGCATAAAATCCACTGCATTCAATAGGGTTCCATTTCTTCTTCACGCTGCCTGGAATCCACTGCATTTAATCACGGTGCATGGAATCCACTGCATTCAATCGGGATGCATTTTACCACACTGCTTGGATTACACTGCATTCAATCGCAATGCATAGAATCCACTGCATTCAATATGGATGCATTTTACCACTCTGCATGGAATCCACTGCATTTAATCACGCTGCATGTAATCCATGGAATTTAATCGGGATTCATTTTACTAAGCTGTATGGAATCGACTGCATTTAATCACGCTGCATGGAATCCACTGCATTCAATCGGGATTCATTTTACAAGGCTGCATGGAGTACACTGCATTCAATCACAATGCATGGAATCCACTGCATTCAAACGGGATGCTTTGGGCCATGCTGCATAAAATCCACTGCATTCAATCATGCTGCATGGAATCCACTGCATTCAATCATGCAGCATAAAATCCGCTGCATTCCATAGGGTTCCATTTCATTATGCTGCATGGAATACACTGCATTCAATCAGGCTGCATGGAATCCACTGCATTCAATCGGGATGCATTTTTCCTCGTTGCATGGACTACACTGCATTCCATCACAATGCATGGAATCCACTGCATTCAATCGGGAAGCTTTGGGCCATGCTGCATACAATCCACTGCATTCAATCGGGATGCACTGGGCCTCGCTGCATGGACTCCACTGCATATAATCGGGATCCATTGCGCCACAATGCATGGAATACTCTGCATTCAATGACGCTGAATGGAATACACGGCATTGAATCGTGAAGCTATGGGCCATGCTGCATAAAATCCACTGCATGCAATCATGCTGCATTGAATCCACTGCATTCAATCATGCTGCATAAAATCCACTGCATTCAATAGGGTTCCATTACTGCACCCTGCATGGAATCCACTGCATTCAACCACGCTGCATGGAATCCACTGCATTCAATCGGGATGCAATTTACCACTCTGCATGGATTACACTGCATTTAATCACGCTGCATGTAATCCATGGAATTTAATCGGGATTCATTTTACTAAGCTGTATGGAATCGACTGCACTTAATCACGCTGCATGGAATCCACTGCATTCAATCGGGATGCATTTTACCACGTTGCATGCAGTTCACTGCATTCAATCACAATGCATGGAATCCACTGCATTCAATCGGGATGCTTTGGGCCATGCTGCATAAAATCCACTGCATTCAATCTTGCTTTTTGAATCCACTGCATTCAGTAATGCTGCATAAAATCCTTGCATTCAATTGGGTTCCATTTCTTCACGCTGCATGGAATACACTGCATTCAATCACGCTGCATGGAAACCACTGCATTCAATGGGGATGCATTTTTCCTCGCTGCATGGAGTACACTGCATTCAATCATGCTGCATATAATCCACTGCATTCCATCGGGATGCTTTGGGCCATGCTGCATAAAATCCACTGCATTCAACC
The DNA here is from genome assembly GCF_054392235.1 of Sus scrofa. Classification (NCBI taxonomy): domain Eukaryota; kingdom Metazoa; phylum Chordata; class Mammalia; order Artiodactyla; family Suidae; genus Sus; species Sus scrofa. Next base: position 3,783,736 of record NC_139397.1, read on the forward strand.
ATGCTGCATGGAATCCACTGCATTCAATCATGCTGCATAAAATCCACTGCATTCCATCGGGATGCATTGGGCCTCGCTGCACGGAATAAACTGCATTCAATCAGGCTCCATGGAATCCACTGCATTCAATGGGGATGCATTCTACCATGCTGCATGGAGTTCACTGCATTCAACCACAATGCATGGAATCCACTGCATTCCATCGGGATGCTTTGGGCCATGCTGCATACAATCCACTGCATTCAATCGGGATGCATTGGGCCTCGCTGCATGGACTCCACTGCATACAATCGGGATCCATTGCGCCAAAATGCATGGAATCGACTGCATTTAATCACGGTGCATGGAATCCACTGCATTCAATCGGGATGCATTTTACCACACTGCTTGGATTACACTGCATTCAATCGCAATGCATAGATTCCACTGCATTCAATATGGATGCATTTTACCACTCTGCATGGAATCCACTGCATTTAATCACGCTGCATGTAATCCATGGAATTTAATCGGGATTCATTTTACTAAGCTGTATGGAATCGACTGCATTTAATCACGCTGCATGGAATCCACTGCATTCAATCGGGATTCATTTTACAAGGCTGCATGGAGTACACTGCATTCAATCACAATGCATGGAATCCACTGCATTCAAACGGGATGCTTTGGGCCATGCTGCATAAAATCCACTGCATTCAATCATGCTGCATGGAATCCACTGCATTCAATCGGGATGCATTTTACAAGGCTGCATGGATTACATTTCATACACTCAAAATGCATGGAATCCACTGCGTTCTATAGGGATGCTTTGGGCCATACTGCATAAAATCCACTGCATTCAACCATGCTGCATGGAATCCACTGCATTCAATCATGCGGAATAAAATCCACTGCATTCAATAGGGTTCCATTTCTTCACGCTGCATGGAATACACTGCATTCAATCAGGCTCCATGAAATCCACTGCATTCAATGGGGATGCATTCTACAATGCTGCATGGAGTTCACTGCATGCAATCACAATGCATGTAATCCACTGCATTCCATCGGGATGCTTTGGGCCATGCTTCATAAAATCCACTGCATTCACCCATGCTGCATGGAATCCACTGCATTCAATCATGCTGCATAAAATCCACTGCATTCAATCGGGATGCATTGGGCCTCGCTGCATGGAATACACTGCATTCAATCAGGCTGCATGGAATCCACTGCATTCAATGGGGATGCATTCTACAATGCTGCATGGAGTTCACTGCATTCAATCACAATGCATGGAATCCACTGCATTCCATCGGGATGCTTTGGGCGATGCTGCATACAATCCACTGCATTCAATCGGGATGCATTGGGCCTCGCTGCATGGTCTCCACTGCATACAATCGGGATCCATTGCGCCACAATGCATGGAATCCTCCGCATGCAACAACGCTGCATGGACTCCACTGCATTCAATCGGGATGCTTTGGGCCATGCTGCATAAAATCCACTGCATTCAACCATGCTGCATGGAATCAACTGCATTCAATCATGCTGCATAAAATTCACTGCATTCCATCGGGATGCATTGGGCCTCGCTGCATGGAATACACTGCATTCAATCACGCTGCATGGAATCCACTGCATTCAATGGGGGTTTATTCTACAATGCTGCATGGAGTTCACTGCATTCAATCACAATGCATGGAATCCACTGCATTCCATCGGGATGCTTTGGGCCATGCTGCATAAAATCCACTGCATTCAATCGGGATGCATTGGGCCTCGCTGCATGGACTCCACTGCATACAATCGGGATCCATTGCACCAAAATGCATGGAATCCTCCGCATGCAACGACGCTGCATGGACTCCACTGCATTCAATCGGGATGCTTTGGGCCATGCTGCATAAAATCCATTGAATTCAATCATGCTGCATGGAATCCACTGCATTCAATCATGCTGTATAAAATCCACTGCATTCAATAGGGTTCCATTTCTTCACGTGGCATCGAATCCACTGCATTCAATCACGCTGCATGGAATCCACTGCATTCAATCGGGATGCATTTTTCCTCGCTGCATGGAGTACACTGCATTCAATCATGCTGCATAAAATCCACTGAATTCCATCGGGATGCTTTGGGCCATGCTGCATAAAATCCACTGCATTCAACCATGCTGCCTGGAATCCACTGCATTCAATCATGCTGCATAATATCCACTGCATTCAATCGGGATGCATTGGGCCTCGCTGCATGGAATAAACTGCATTCAATCAGGCTCCATGGAATCCACTGCATTCAATGGGGATGCATTCTACCATGCTGCATGGAGTTCACTGCATTCAATCACAATGCATGGAATCCACTGCATTCCAACGGGATGCTTTGGGCCATGCTGCATAAAATCCACTGCATTCAATCGGGATGCATTGGGCCTCGCTGCATGGACTCCACTGCATACAATCGGGATCCATTGCGCCACAATGCATGGAATACTCTGCATTCCATCACGCTGCATGGAATCCACTGCATTCAATCGGGATGCTTTGGGCCATGCTGCATAAAATCCACTGCATGCAATCATGCTGCATGGAATCCACTGCATTCAATCATGCTGCATAAAATCCACTGCATTCAATAGGGTTCCATTTCTTCTTCACGCTGCCTGGAATCCACTGCATTCAATCACACTGCATGGAATCCACTGCATTCAATCGGGATGCATTTTACCACACTGCTTGGATTACACTGCATTCAATCGCAATGCATAGAATCCACTGCATTCAATATGGATGCATTTTACCACTCTGCATGGAATCCACTGCATTTAATCACGCTGCATGTAATCCATGGAATTTAATCGGGATTCATTTTACTAAGCTGTATGGAATCGACTGCATTTAATCACGCTGCATGGAATCCACTGCATTCAATCGGGATTCATTTTACAAAGCTGCATGGAGTACACTGCATTCAATCACAATGCATGGAATCCACTGCATTCAAACGGGATGCTTTGGGCCATGCTGCATAAAAGACACTGCATTCAATCATGCTGCATAAAATCCACTGCATTCAATCATGCTGCATGGAATCCACTGCATTCAATCATGCAGCATAAAATCCGCTGCATTCCATAGGGTTCCATTTCTTCATGCTGCATGGAATACACTGCATTCAATCAGGCTGCATGGAATCCACTGCATTCAATCGGGATGCATTTTTCCTCGTTGCATGGACTACACTGCATTCCATCACAATGCATGGAATCCACTGCATTCAATCGGGAAGCTTTGGGCCATGCTGCATACAATCCACTGCATTCAATCGGGATGCACTGGGCCTCGCTGCATGGACTCCACTGCATATAATCGGGATCCATTGCGCCACAATGCATGGAATACTCTGCATTCAATGACGCTGAATGGAATCCACTGCATTGAATCGTGAAGATATGGGCCATGCTGCATAAAATCCACTGCATGCAATCATGCTGCATTGAATCCACTGCATTCAATCATGCTGCATAAAATCCACTGCATTCAATAGGGTTCCATTACTGCGCCCTGCACGGAATCCACTGCATTCAACCACGCTGCATGGAATCCACTGCATTCAATCGGGATGCATTTTACCACTCTGCATGGATTACACTGCATTTAATCACGCTGCATGTAATCCATGGAATTTAATCGGGATTCATTTTACTAAGCTGTATGGAATCGACTGCACTTAATCACGCTGCATGGAATCCACTGCATTCAATCGGGATGCATTTTACCACGTTGCATGCAGTTCACTGCATTCAATCACAATGCATGGAATCCACTGCATTCAATCGGGATGCTTTGGGCCATGCTGCATAAACTCCACTGCATTCAATCTTGCTTTTTGAATCCACTGCATTCAGTAATGCTGCATAAAATCCTTGCATTCAATTGGGTTCCATTTCTTCACGCTGCATGGAATACACTGCATTCAATCACGCTGCATGGAAACCACTGCATTCAATCGGGATGCATTTTTCCTCGCTGCATGGAGTACACTGCATTCAATCATGCTGCATAAAATCCACTGCATTCCATCTGGATGCTTTGGGCCATGCTGCATAAAATCCACTGCATTCAACCATGCTGCATGGAATCCACTGCATTCAATCATGCTGCATAAAATCCACTGCATTCAATCGGGATGCATTGGGCCTCGCTGCACGGAATAAACTGCATTCAATCAGGCTCCATGGAATCCACTGCATTCAATGGGGATGCATTCTACCATGCTGCATGGAGTTCACTGCATTCAATCACAATGCATGGAATCCACTGCATTCAATCGGGATGCTTTGGGCCATGCTGCATAAAATCCATTGAATTCAATCATGCTGCATGGAATCCACTGCATTCAATCATGCTGTATAAAATCCACTGCATTCAATAGGGTTCCATTTCTTCACGTGGCATCGAATCCACTGCATTCAATCACGCTGCATGGAATCCACTGCATGCAATCGGGATGCATTTTTCCTCGCTGCATGGAGTACACTGCATTCAATCATGCTGCATAAAATCCACTGCATTCCATCGGGATGCTTTGGGCCATGCTGCATAAAATCCACTGCATTCAACCATGCTGCATGGAATCCACTGCATTCAATCATGCTGCATAAAATCCACTGCATTCAATCGGGATGCATTGGGCCTCGCTGCATGGAATACACTGCATTCAATCAGGCTGCATGGAATCCACTGCATTCAATGGGGATGCATTCTACAATGCTGCATGGAGTTCACTGAATTCAATCACATCGCATGTAATCCACTGCATTCCATCGGGATGCTTTGGGCCATGCTGCATACAATCCACTGCATTCAATCGGGATGCATTGGGCCTCGCTGCATGGACTCCACTGCATACAATCGGGATCCATTGCGCCACAATGCATGGAATCGACTGCATTTAATCACGGTGCATGGAATCCACTGCATTCAATCGGGATGCATTTTACCACACTGCTTGGATTACACTGCATTCAATCGCAATGCATAGAATCCACTGCATTCAATATGGATGCATTTTACCACTCTGCATGGAATCCACTGCATTTAATCACGCTGCATGTAATCCATGGAATTTAATCGGGATTCATTTTACTAAGCTGTATGGAATCGACTGCATTTAATCACGCTGCATGGAATCCACTGCATTCAATCGGGATTCATTTTACAAGGCTGCATGGAGTACACTGCATTCAATCACAATGCATGGAATCCACTGCATTCAAACGGGATGCTTTGGGCCATGCTGCATAAAATCCACTGCATTCAATCATGCTGCATGGAATCCACTGCATTCAATCGGGATGCATTTTACAAGGCTGCATGGATTACATTTCATACACTCAAAATGCATGGAATCCACTGCGTTCTATAGGGATGCTTTGGGCCATACTGCATAAAATACACTGCATTCAATTTGCTGCATGGAATCCACTGCATTCAATCATGCTGAATAAAATCCACTGCATTCAATAGGGTTCCATTTCTTCACGCTGCATGGAATACACTGCATTCAATCAGGCTCCATGAAATCCACTGCATTCAATGGGGATGCATTCTACAATGCTGCATGGAGTTCACTGCATGCAATCACAATGCATGTAATCCACTGCATTCCATCGGGATGCTTTGGGCCATGCTGCATAAAATCCACTGCATTCACCCATGCTGCATGGAATCCACTGCATTCAATCATGCTGCATAAAATCCACTGCATTCAATCGGGATGCATTGGGCCTCGCTGCATGGAATACACTGCATTCAATCAGGCTGCATGGAATCCACTGCATTCAATGGGGATGCATTCTACAATGCTGCATGGAGTTCACTGCATTCAATCACAATGCATGGAATCCACTGCATTCCATCGGGATGCTTTGGGCCATGCTGCATACAATCCACTGCATTCAATCGGGATGCATTGGGCCTCGCTGCATGGACTCCACTGCATACAATCGGGATCCATTGCGCCAAAATGCATGGAATACTCTGCATTCATTGACGCTGCATGGACTCCACTGCATTCAATCGGGATGCTTTGGGCCATGCTGCATAAAATCCACTGCATTCAATCATGCTGAATAAAATCCACTGCATTCAATAGGGTTCCATTTCTTCACGCTGCATGGAATACACTGCATTCAATCAGGCTCCATGAAATCCACTGCATTCAATGGGGATGCAATCTACAATGCTGCATGGAGTTCACTGCATGCAATCACAATGCATGTAATCCACTGCATTCCATCGGGATGCTTTGGGCCATGCTGCATAAAATCCACGGCATTCACCCATGCTGCATGGAATCCACTGCATTCAATCATGCTGCATAAAATCCACTGCATTCAATCGGGATGCATTGGGCCTCGCTGCATGGAATACACTGCATTCAATCAGGCTGTATGGAATCCACTGCATTCAATGGGGATGCATTCTACCATGCTGCATGGAGTTCACTGCATTCAATCACAATGCATGGAATCCACTGCATTCCATCGGGATGCTTTGGGCCATGCTGCATACAATCCACTGCATTCAATCGGGATGCATTGGGCCTCGCTGCATGGACTCCACTGCATACAATCGGGATCCATTGCGCCAAAATGCATGGAATACTCTGCATTCATTGACGCTGCATGGACTCCACTGCATTCAATCGGGATGCTTTGGGCCATGCTGCATAAAATCCACTGCATTCAACCATGCTGCATGGAATCAACTGCATTCAATCATGCTGCATAAAATACACTGCATTCCATCGGGATGCATTGGGCCTCGCTGCATGGAATACACTGCATTCAATCACGCTGCATGGAATCCACTACATTCAATGGGGGTGCATTCTACAATGCTGCATGGAGTTCACTGAATTCAATCACAATGCATGGAATCCACTGCATTCCATCGGGATGCTTTGGGCCATGCTGCATAAAATCCACTGCATTCAATCGGGATGCATTGCACCAAAATGCATGGAATCCTCCGCATGCAACGAAGCTGCATGGACTCCACTGCATTCAATCGGGATGCTTTGGGCCATGCTGCATAAAATCCATTGAATTCAATCATGCTGCATGGAATCCACTGCATTCAATCATGCTGTATAAAATCCACTGCATTCAATAGGGTTCCATTTCTTCACGTGGCATCGAATCCACTGCATTCAATCACGCTGCATGGAATCCACTGCATTCAATCGGGATGCATTTTTCCTCGCTGCATGGAATACACTGCATTCAATCATGCTGCATAAAATCCACTGCATTCCATCGGGATGCTTTGGGCCATGCTGCATAAAATCCACTGCTTTCAACCATGCTGCCTGGAATCCACTGCATTCAATCATGCTGCATAATATCCACTGCATTCAATCGGGATGCATTGGGCCTCGCTGCATGGAATAAACTGCATTCAACCATGCTGCCTGGAATCCACTGCATTCAATGGGGATGCATTCTACCATGCTGCATGGAGTTCACTGCATTCAATCACAATGCATGGAATCCACTGCATTCCATCGGGATGCTTTGGGCCATGCTGCATACAATCCACTGCATTCAATCGGGATGCATTGGGCCTCGCTGCATGGACTCCACTGCATACAATCGGGATCCATTGCGCCACAATGCATGGAATACTCTGCATTCAATCACGCTGCATGGAATCCACTGCATTCAATCGGGATGCTTTGGGCCATGCTGCATAAAATCCACTGCATGCAATCATGCTGCATGGAATCCACTGCATTCAATCATGCTGCATAAAATCCACTGCATTCAATAGGGTTCCATTTCTTCTTCACGCTGCCTGGAATCCACTGCATTTAATCACGGTGCATGGAATCCACTGCATTCAATCGGGATGCATTTTACCACACTGCTTGGATTACACTGCATTCAATCGCAATGCATAGAATCCACTGCATTCAATATGGATGCATTTTACCACTCTGCATGGAATCCACTGCATTTAATCACGCTGCATGTAATCCATGGAATTTAATCGGGATTCATTTTACTAAGCTGTATGGAATCGACTGCATTTAATCACGCTGCATGGAATCCACTGCATTCAATCGGGATTCATTTTACAAGGCTGCATGGAGTACACTGCATTCAATCACAATGCATGGAATCCACTGCATTCAAACGGGATGCTTTGGGCCATGCTGCATAAAATCCACTGCATTCAATCATGCTGCATGGAATCCACTGCATTCAATCATGCAGCATAAAATCCGCTGCATTCCATAGGGTTCCATTTCATTATGCTGCATGGAATACACTGCATTCAATCAGGCTGCATGGAATCCACTGCATTCAATCGGGATGCATTTTTCCTCGTTGCATGGACTACACTGCATTCCATCACAATGCATGGAATCCACTGCATTCAATCGGGAAGCTTTGGGCCATGCTGCATACAATCCACTGCATTCAATCGGGATGCACTGGGCCTCGCTGCATGGACTCCACTGCATATAATCGGGATCCATTGCGCCACAATGCATGGAATACTCTGCATTCAATGACGCTGAATGGAATACACGGCATTGAATCGTGAAGCTATGGGCCATGCTGCATAAAATCCACTGCATGCAATCATGCTGCATTGAATCCACTGCATTCAATCATGCTGCATAAAATCCACTGCATTCAATAGGGTTCCATTACTGCACTCTGCATGGAATCCACTGCATTCAACCACGCTGCATGGAATCCACTGCATTCAATCGGGATGCAATTTACCACTCTGCATGGATTACACTGCATTTAATCACGCTGCATGTAATCCATGGAATTTAATCGGGATTCATTTTACTAAGCTGTATGGAATTGACTGCACTTAATCACGCTGCATGGAATCCACTGCATTCAATCGGGATGCATTTTACCACGTTGCATGCAGTTCACTGCATTCAATCACAATGCATGGAATCCACTGCATTCAATCGGGATGCTTTGGGCCATGCTGCATAAAATCCACTGCATTCAATCTTGCTTTTTGAATCCACTGCATTCAGTAATGCTGCATAAAATCCTTGCATTCAATTGGGTTCCATTTCTTCACGCTGCATGGAATACACTGCATTCAATCACGCTGCATGGAAACCACTGCATTCAATGGGGATGCATTTTTCCTCGCTGCATGGAGTACACTGCATTCAATCATGCTGCATATAATCCACTGCATTCCATCGGGATGCTTTGGGCCATGCTGCATAAAATCCACTGCATTCAACCATGCTGCATGGAATCCACTGCATTCAATCATGCTGCATAAAATCCACTGCATTCCATCGGGATGAATTGGGCCTCGCTGCACGGAATAAACTGCATTCAATCAGGCTCCATGGAATCCACTGCATTCAATGGGGATGCATTCTACCATGCTGCATGGAGTTCACTGCATTCAACCACAATGCATGGAATCCACTGCATTCCATCGGGATGCTTTGGGCCATGCTGCATACAATCCACTGCATTCAATCGGGATGCATTGGGCCTCGCTGCATGGACTCCACTGCATACAATCGGGATCCATTGCGCCAAAATGCATGGAATCGACTGCATTTAATCACGGTGCATGGAATCCACTGCATTCAATCGGGATGCATTTTACCACACTGCTTGGATTACACTGCATTCAATCGCAATGCATAGAATCCACTGCATTCAATATGGATGCATTTTACCACTCTGCATGGAATCCACTGCATTTAATCACGCTGCATGTAATCCATGGAATTTAATCGGGATTCATTTTACTAAGCTGTATGGAATCGACTGCATTTAATCACGCTGCATGGAATCCACTGCATTCAATCGGGATTCATTTTACAAGGCTGCATGGAGTACACTGCATTCAATCACAATGCATGGAATCCACTGCATTCAAACGGGATGCTTTGGGCCATGCTGCATAAAATCCACTGCATTCAATCATGCTGCATGGAATCCACTGCATTCAATCGGGATGCATTTTACAAGGCTGCATGGATTACATTTCATACACTCAAAATGCATGGAATCCACTGCGTTCTATAGGGATGCTTTGGGCCATACTGCATAAAATCCACTGCATTCAACCATGCTGCATGGAATCCACTGCATTCAATCATGCGGAATAAAATCCACTGCATTCAATAGGGTTCCATTTCTTCACGCTGCATGGAATACACTGCATTCAATCAGGCTCCATGAAATCCACTGCATTCAATGGGGATGCATTCTACAATGCTGCATGGAGTTCACTGCATGCAATCACAATGCATGTAATCCACTGCATTCCATCGGGATGCTTTGGGCCATGCTTCATAAAATCCACTGCATTCACCCATGCTGCATGGAATCCACTGCATTCAATCATGCTGCATAAAATCCACTGCATTCAATCGGGATGCATTGGGCCTCGCTGCATGGAATACACTGCATTCAATCAGGCTGCATGGAATCCACTGCATTCAATGGGGATGCATTCTACAATGCTGCATGGAGTTCACTGCATTCAATCACAATGCATGGAATCCACTGCATTCCATCGGGATGCTTTGGGCGATGCTGCATACAATCCACTGCATTCAATCGGGATGCATTGGGCCTCGCTGCATGGACTCCACTGCATACAATCGGGATCCATTGCGCCACAATGCATGGAATCCTCCGCATGCAACAACGCTGCATGGACTCCACTGCATTCAATCGGGATGCTTTGGGCCATGCTGCATAAAATCCACTGCATTCAACCATGCTGCATGGAATCAACTGCATTCAATCATGCTGCATAAAATTCACTGCATTCCATCGGGATGCATTGGGCCTCGCTGCATGGAATACACTGCATTCAATCACGCTGCATGGAATCCACTGCATTCAATGGGGGTTTATTCTACAATGCTGCATGGAGTTCACTGCATTCAATCACAATGCATGGAATCCACTGCATTCCATCGGGATGCTTTGGGCCATGCTGCATAAAATCCACTGCATTCAATCGGGATGCATTGGGCCTCGCTGCATGGACTCCACTGCATACAATCGGGATCCATTGCACCAAAATGCATGGAATCCTCCGCATGCAACGACGCTGCATGGACTCCACTGCATTCAATCGGGATGCTTTGGGCCATGCTGCATAAAATCCATTGAATTCAATCATGCTGCATGGAATCCACTGCATTCAATCATGCTGTATAAAATCCCCTGCATTCAATAGGGTTCCATTTCTTCACGTGGCATCGAATCCACTGCATTCAATCACGCTGCATGGAATCCACTGCATTCAATCGGGATGCATTTTTCCTCACTGCATGGAGTACACTGCATTCACTCATGCTGCATAAAATCCACTGAATTCCATCGGGATGCTTTGGGCCATGCTGCATAAAATCCACTGCATTCAACCATGCTGCCTGGAATCCACTGCATTCAATCATGCTGCATAATATCCACTGCATTCAATCGGGATGCATTGGGCCTCGCTGCATGGAATAAACTGCATTCAATCAGGCTCCATGGAATCCACTGCATTCAATGGGGATGCATTCTACCATGCTGCATGGAGTTCACTGCATTCAATCACAATGCATGGAATCCACTGCATTCCAACGGGATGCTTTGGGCCATGCTGCATAAAATCCACTGCATTCAATCGGGATGCATTGGGCCTCGCTGCATGGACTCCACTGCATACAATCGGGATCCATTGCGCCACAATGCATGGAATACTCTGCATTCCATCACGCTGCATGGAATCCACTGCATTCAATCGGGATGCTTTGGGCCATGCTGCATAAAATCCACTGCATGCAATCATGCTGCATGGAATCCACTGCATTCAATCATGCTGCATAAAATCCACTGCATTCAATAGGGTTCCATTTCTTCTTCACGCTGCCTGGAATCCACTGCATTCAATCACACTGCATGGAATCCACTGCATTCAATTGGGATGCATTTTACCACACTGCTTGGATTACACTGCATTCAATCGCAATGCATAGAATCCACTGCATTCAATATGGATGCATTTTACCACTCTGCATGCAATCCACTGCATTTAATCACGCTGCATGTAATCCATGGAATTTAATCGGGATTCATTTTACTAAGCTGTATGGAATCGACTGCATTTAATCACGCTGCATGGAATCCACTGCATTCAATCGGGATTCATTTTACAAAGCTGCATGGAGTACACTGCATTCAATCACAATGCATGGAATCCACTGCATTCAAACGGGATGCTTTGGGCCATGCTGCATAAAAGACACTGCATTCAATCATGCTGCATAAAATCCACTGCATTCAATCATGCTGCATGGAATCCACTGCATTCAATCATGCAGCATAAAATCCGCTGCATTCCATAGGGTTCCATTTCTTCATGCTGCATGGAATACACTGCATTCAATCAGGCTGCATGGAATCCACTGCATTCAATCGGGATGCATTTTTCCTCGTTGCATGGACTACACTGCATTCCATCACAATGCATGGAATCCACTGCATTCAATCGGGAAGCTTTGGGCCATGCTGCATACAATCCACTGCATTCAATCGGGATGCACTGGGCCTCGCTGCATGGACTCCACTGCATATAATCGGGATCCATTGCGCCACAATGCATGGAATACTCTGCATTCAATGACGCTGAATGGAATCCACTGCATTGAATCGTGAAGATATGGGCCATGCTGCATAAAATCCACTGCATGCAATCATGCTGCATTGAATCCACTGCATTCAATCATGCTGCATAAAATCCACTGCATTCAATAGGGTTCCATTACTGCGCCCTGCACGGAATCCACTGCATTCAACCACGCTGCATGGAATCCACTGCATTCAATCGGGATGCATTTTACCACTCTGCATGGATTACACTGCATTTAATCACGCTGCATGTAATCCATGGAATTTAATCGGGATTCATTTTACTAAGCTGTATGGAATCGACTGCACTTAATCACGCTGCATGGAATCCACTGCATTCAATCGGGATGCATTTTACCACGTTGCATGCAGTTCACTGCATTCAATCACAATGCATGGAATCCACTGCATTCAATCGGGATGCTTTGGGCCATGCTGCATAAACTCCACTGCATTCAATCTTGCTTTTTGAATCCACTGCATTCAGTAATGCTGCATAAAATCCTTGCATTCAATTGGGTTCCATTTCTTCACGCTGCATGGAATACACTGCATTCAATCACGCTGCATGGAAACCACTGCATTCAATCGGGATGCATTTTTCCTCGCTGCATGGAGTACACTGCATTCAATCATGCTGCATAAAATCCACTGCATTCCATCTGGATGCTTTGGGCCATGCTGCATAAAATCCACTGCATTCAACCATGCTGCATGGAATCCACTGCATTCAATCATGCTGCATAAAATCCACTGCATTCAATCGGGATGCATTGGGCCTCGCTGCACGGAATAAACTGCATTCAATCAGGCTCCATGGAATCCACTGCATTCAATGGGGATGCATTCTACCATGCTGCATGGAGTTCACTGCATTCAATCACAATGCATGGAATCCACTGCATTCCATCGGGATGCTTTGGGCCATGCTGCATACAATCCACTGCATTCAATCGGGATGCATTGGGCCTCGCTGCATGGACTCCACTGCATACAATCGGGATCCATTGCGCCAAAATGCATGGAATCGACTGCATTTAATCACGGTGCATGGAATCCACTGCATTCAATCGGGATGCATTTTACCACACTGCTTGGATTACACTGCATTCAATCGCAATGCATAGAATCCACTGCATTCAATATGGATGCATTTTACCACTCTGCATGGAATCCACTGCATTTAATCACGCTGCATGTAATCCATGGAATTTAATCGGGATTCATTTTACTAAGCTGTATGGAATCGACTGCATTTAATCACGCTGTATGGAATCCACTGCATTCAATCGGGATTCATTTTACAAGGCTGCATGGAGTACACTGCATTCAATCACAATGCATGGAATCCACTGCATTCAAACGGGATGCTTTGGGCCATGCTGCATAAAATCCACTGCATTCAATCATGCTGCATGGAATCCACTGCATTCAATCGGGATGCATTTTACAAGGCTGCATGGATTACATTTCATACACTCAAAATGCATGGAATCCACTGCGTTCTATAGGGATGCTTTGGGCCATACTGCATAAAATACACTGCATTCAATTTGCTGCATGGAATCCACTGCATTCAATCATGCTGAATAAAATCCACTGCATTCAATAGGGTTCCATTTCTTCACGCTGCATGGAATACACTGCATTCAATCAGGCTCCATGAAATCCACTGCATTCAATGGGGATGCATTCTACAATGCTGCATGGAGTTCACTGCATGCAATCACAATGCATGTAATCCACTGCATTCCATCGGGATGCTTTGGGCCATGCTGCATAAAATCCACTGCATTCACCCATGCTGCATGGAATCCACTGCATTCAATCATGCTGCATAAAATCCACTGCATTCAATCGGGATGCATTGGGCCTCGCTGCATGGAATACACTGCATTCAATCAGGCTGCATGGAATCCACTGCATTCAATGGGGATGCATTCTACAATGCTGCATGGAGTTCACTGCATTCAATCACAACGCATGTAATCCACTGCATTCCATCGGCATGCTTTGGGCCATGCTGCATACAATCCACTGCATTCAATCGGGATGCATTGGGCCTCGCTGCATGGACTCCACTGCATACAATCGGGATCCATTGCGCCAAAATGCATGGAATACTCTGCATTCATTGACGCTGCATGGACTCCACTGCATTCAATCGGGATGCTTTGGGCCATGCTGCATAAAATCCACTGCATTCAACCATGCTGCATGGAATCAACTGCATTCAATCATGCTGCATAAAATTCACGGCATTCCATCGGGATGCATTGGGCCTCGCTGTATGGAATACACTGCATTCAATCACGCTGCATGGAATCCACTGCATTCAATGGGGGTGCATTCTACAATGCTGCATGGAGTTCACTGCATTCAATCACAATGCATGGAATCCACTGCATTCCATCGGGATGCTTTGGGCCATGCTGCATACAATCCACTGCATTCAATCGGGATGCATTGGGCCTCGCTGCATGGACTCCACTGCATACAATCGGGATCCATTGCGCCAAAATGCATGGAATCGACTGCATTTAATCACGGTGCATGGAATCCACTGCATTCAATCGGGATGCATTTTACCACACTGCTTGGATTACACTGCATTCAGTCGCAATGCATAGAATCCACTGCATTCAATATGGATGCATTTTACCACTCTGCATGGAATCCACTGCATTTAATCACGCTGCATGTAATCCATGGAATTTAATCGGGATTCATTTTACTAAGCTGTATGGAATCGACTGCATTTAATCACGCTGCTTGGAATCCACTGCATTCAATCGGGATTCATTTTACAAGGCTGCATGGAGTACACTGCATTCAATCACAATGCATGGAATCCACTGCATTCAAACGGGATGCTTTGGGCCATGCTGCATAAAATCCACTGCATTCAATCATGCTGCATGGAATCCACTGCATTCAATCGGGATGCATTTTACAAGGCTGCATGGATTACATTTCATACACTCAAAATGCATGGAATCCACTGCGTTCTATAGGGATGCTTTGGGCCATACTGCATAAAATACACTGCATTCAATTTGCTGCATGGAATCCACTGCATTCAATCATGCTGAATAAAATCCACTGCATTCAATAGGGTTCCATTTCTTCACGCTGCATGGAATACACTGCATTCAATCAGGCTCCATGAAATCCACTGCATTCAATGGGGATGCATTCTACAATGCTGCATGGAGTTCACTGCATGCAATCACAATGCATGTAATCCACTGCATTCCATCGGGATGCTTTGGGCCATGCTGCATAAAATCCACTGCATTCACCCATGCTGCATGGAATCCACTGCATTCAATCATGCTGCATAAAATCCACTGCATTCAATCGGGATGCATTGGGCCTCGCTGCATGGAATACACTGCATTCAATCAGGCTGCATGGAATCCACTGCATTCAATGGGGATGCATTCTACAATGCTGCATGGAGTTCACTGCATTCAATCACAATGCATGGAATCCACTGCATTCCATCGGGATGCTTTGGGCCATGCTGCATACAATCCACTGCATTCAATCGGGATGCATTGGGCCTCGCTGCATGGACTCCACTGCATACAATCGGGATCCATTGCGCCAAAATGCATGGAATACTCTGCATTCATTGACGCTGCATGGACTCCACTGCATTCAATCGGGATGCTTTGGGCCATGCTGCATAAAATCCACTGCATTCAATCATGCTGAATAAAATCCACTGCATTCAATAGGGTTCCATTTCTTCACGCTGCATGGAATACACTGCATTCAATCAGGCTCCATGAAATCCACTGCATTCAATGGGGATGCATTCTACAATGCTGCATGGAGTTCACTGCATGCAATCACAATGCATGTAATCCACTGCATTCCATCGGGATGCTTTGGGCCATGCTGCATAAAATCCACGGCATTCACCCATGCTGCATGGAATCCACTGCATTCAATCATGCTGCATAAAATCCACTGCATTCAATCGGGATGCATTGGGCCTCGCTGCATGGAATACACTGCATTCAATCAGGCTGTATGGAATCCACTGCATTCAATGGGGATGCATTCTACCATGCTGCATGGAGTTCACTGCATTCAATCACAATGCATGGAATCCACTGCATTCCATCGGGATGCTTTGGGCCATGCTGCATACAATCCACTGCATTCAATCGGGATGCATTGGGCCTCGCTGCATGGACTCCACTGCATACAATCGGGATCCATTGCGCCACAATGCATGGAATACTCTGCATTCAATCACGCTGCATGGAATCCACTGCATTCAATCGGGATGCTTTGGGCCATGCTGCATAAGATCCACTGCATGCAATCATGCTGCATGGAATCCACAGCATTCAATCATGCTGCATAAAATCCACTGCATTCAATAGGGTTCCATTTCTTCTTCACGCTGCCTGGAATCCACTGCATTCAATCACACTGCATGGAATCCACTGCATTCAATCGGGATGCATTTTACCACACTGCTTGGATTACACTGCATTCAATCGCAATGCATAGAATCCACTGCATTCAATATGGATGCATTTTACCACTCTGCATGGAATCCACTGCATTTAATCACGCTGCATGTAATCCATGGAATTTAATCGGGATTCATTTTACTAAGCTGTATGGAATCGACTGCATTTAATCACGCTGCATGGAATCCACTGCATTCAATCGGGATTCATTTTACAAAGCTGCATGGAGTACACTGCATTCAATCACAATGCATGGAATCCACTGCATTCAAACGGGATGCTTTGGGCCATGCTGCATAAAATCCACTGCATTCAATCATGCTGCATGGAATCCACTGCATTCAATCATGCAGCATAAAATCCGCTGCATTCCATAGGGTTCCATTTCATTATGCTGCATGGAATACACTGCATTCAATCAGGCTGCATGGAATCCACTGCATTCAATCGGGATGCATTTTTCCTCGTTGCATGGACTACACTGCATTCCATCACAATGCATGGAATCCACTGCATTCAATCGGGAAGCTTTGGGCCATGCTGCATACAATCCACTGCATTCAATCGGGATGCACTGGGCCTCGCTGCATGGACTCCACTGCATATAATCGGGATCCATTGCGCCACAATGCATGGAATACTCTGCATTCAATGACGCTGAATGGAATACACGGCATTGAATCGTGAAGCTATGGGCCATGCTGCATAAAATCCACTGCATGCAATCATGCTGCATTGAATCCACTGCATTCAATCATGCTGCATAAAATCCACTGAATTCAATAGGGTTCCATTACTGCACCCTGCATGGAATCCACTGCATTCAACCACGCTGCATGGAATCCACTGCATTCAATCGGGATGCAATTTACCACTCTGCATGGATTACACTGCATTTAATCACGCTGCATGTAATCCATGGAATTTAATCGGGATTCATTTTACTAAGCTGTATGGAATCGACTGCACTTAATCACGCTGCATGGAATCCACTGCATTCAATCGGGATGCATTTTACCACGTTGCATGCAGTTCACTGCATTCAATCACAATGCATGGAATCCACTGCATTCAATCGGGATGCTTTGGGCCATGCTGCATAAAATCCACTGCATTCAATCTTGCTTTTTGAATCCACTGCATTCAGTAATGCTGCATAAATCCTTGCATTCAATTGGGTTCCATTTCTTCACGCTGCATGGAATACACTGCATTCAATCACGCTGCATGGAAACCACTGCATTCAATGGGGATGCATTTTTCCTCGCTGCATGGAGTACACTGCATTCAATCATGCTGCATATAATCCACTGCATTCCATCGGGATGCTTTGGGCCATGCTGCATAAAATCCACTGCATTCAACCATGCTGCATGGAATCCACTGCATTCAATCATGCTGCATAAAATCCACTGCATTCCATCGGGATGAATTGGGCCTCGCTGCACGGAATAAACTGCATTCAATCAGGCTCCATGGAATCCACTGCATTCAATGGGGATGCATTCTACCATGCTGCATGGAGTTCACTGCATTCAATCACAATGCATGGAATCCACTGCATTCCATCGGGATGCTTTGGGCCATGCTGCATACAATCCACTGCATTCAATCGGGATGCATTGGGCCTCGCTGCATGGACTCCACTGCATACAATCGGGATCCATTGCGCCAAAATGCATGGAATCGACTGCATTTAATCACGGTGCATGGAATCCACTGCATTCAATCGGGATGCATTTTACCACACTGCTTGGATTACACTGCATTCAATCGCAATGCATAGAATCCACTGCATTCAATATGGATGCATTTTACCACTCTGCATGGAATCCACTGCATTTAATCACGCTGCATGTAATCCATGGAATTTAATCGGGATTCATTTTACTAAGCTGTATGGAATCGACTGCATTTAATCACGCTGCATGGAATCCACTGCATTCAATCGGGATTCATTTTACAAGGCTGCATGGAGTACACTGCATTCAATCACAATGCATGGAATCCACTGCATTCAAACGGGATGCTTTGGGCCATGCTGCATAAAATCCACTGCATTCAATCATGCTGCATGGAATCCACTGCTTTCAATCGGGATGCATTTTACAAGGCTGCATGGATTACATTTCATACACTCAAAATGCATGGAATCCACTGCGTTCTATAGGGATGCTTTGGGCCATACTGCATAAAATCCACTGCATTCAACCATGCTGCATGGAATCCACTGCATTCAATCATGCGGAATAAAATCCACTGCATTCAATAGGGTTCCATTTCTTCACGCTGCATGGAATACACTGCATTCAATCAGGCTCCATGAAATCCACTGCATTCAATGGGGATGCATTCTACAATGCTGCATGGAGTTCACTGCATGCAATCACAATGCATGTAATCCACTGCATTCCATCGGGATGCTTTGGGCCATGCTTCATAAAATCCACTGCATTCACCCATGCTGCATGGAATCCACTGCATTCAATCATGCTGCATAAAATCCACTGCATTCAATCGGGATGCATTGGGCCTCGCTGCATGGAATACACTGCATTCAATCAGGCTGCATGGAATCCACTGCATTCAATGGGGATGCATTCTACAATGCTGCATGGAGTTCACTGCATTCAATCACAATGCATGGAATCCACTGCATTCCATCGGGATGCTTTGGGCGATGCTGCATACAATCCACTGCATTCAATCGGGATGCATTGGGCCTCGCTGCATGGACTCCACTGCATACAATCGGGATCCATTGCGCCAAAATGCATGGAATCCTCCGCATGCAACAACGCTGCATGGACTCCACTGCATTCAATCGGGATGCTTTGGGCCATGCTGCATAAAATCCACTGCATTCAACCATGCTGCATGGAATCAACTGCATTCAATCATGCTGCATAAAATTCACTGCATTCCATCGGGATGCATTGGGCCTCGCTGCATGGAATACACTGCATTCAATCACGCTGCATGGAATCCACTGCATTCAATGGGGGTGCATTCTACAATGCTGCATGGAGTTCACTGCATTCAATCACAATGCATGGAATCCACTGCATTCCATCGGGATGCTTTGGGCCATGCTGCATAAAATCCACTGCATTCAATCGGGATGCATTGGGCCTCGCTGCATGGACTCCACTGCATACAATCGGGATCCATTGCACCAAAATGCATGGAATCCTCCGCATGCAACGACGCTGCATGGACTCCACTGCATTCAATCGGGATGCTTTGGGCCATGCTGCATAAAATCCATTGAATTCAATCATGCTGCATGGAATCCACTGCATTCAATCATGCTGTATAAAATCCACTGCATTCAATAGGGTTCCATTTCTTCACGTGGCATCGAATCCACTGCATTCAATCACGCTGCATGGAATCCACTGCATTCAATCGGGATGCATTTTTCCTCGCTGCATGGAGTACACTGCATTCAATCATGCTGCATAAAATCCACTGAATTCCATCGGGATGCTTTGGGCCATGCTGCATAAAATCCACTGCATTCAACCATGCTGCCTGGAATCCACTGCATTCAATCATGCTGCATAATATCCACTGCATTCAATCGGGATGCATTGGGCCTCGCTGCATGGAATAAACTGCATTCAATCAGGCTCCATGGAATCCACTGCATTCAATGGGGATGCATTCTACCATGCTGCATGGAGTTCACTGCATTCAATCACAATGCATGGAATCCACTGCATTCCAACGGGATGCTTTGGGCCATGCTGCATAAAATCCACTGCATTCAATCGGGATGCATTGGGCCTCGCTGCATGGACTCCACTGCATACAATCGGGATCCATTGCGCCACAATGCATGGAATACTCTGCATTCAATCATGCTGCATGGAATCCACTGCATTCAATCGGGATGCTTTGGGCCATGCTGCATAAAATCCACTGCATTCAACCATGCTGCATGGAATCCACTGCATTCAATCATGCTGCATAAAATCCACTGCATTCAATAGGGTTCCATTTCTTCTTCACGCTGCCTGGAATCCACTGCATTCAATCACACTGCATGGAATCCACTGCATTCAATCGGGATGCATTTTACCACACTGCTTGGATTACACTGCATTCAATCGCAATGCATAGAATCCACTGCATTCAATATGGATGCATTTTACCACTCTGCATGGAATCCACTGCATTTAATCACGCTGCATGTAATCCATGGAATTTAATCGGGATTCATTTTACTATGCTGTATGGAATCGACTGCATTTAATCACGCTGCATGGAATCCACTGCATTCAATCGGGATTCATTTTACAAGGCTGCATGGAGTACACTGCATTCAATCACAATGCATGGAATCCACTGCATTCAAACGGGATGCTTTGGGCCATGCTGCATAAAATCCACTGCATTCAATCATGCTGCATGGAATCCACTGCATTCAATCGGGATGCATTTTACAAGGCTGCATGGATTACATTTCATACACTCAAAATGCATGGAATCCACTGCGTTCTATAGGGATGCTTTGGGCCATACTGCATAAAATACACTGCATTCAATTTGCTGCATGGAATCCACTGCATTCAATCATGCTGAATAAAATCCACTGCATTCAATAGGGTTCCATTTCTTCACGCTGCATGGAATACACTGCATTCAATCAGGCTCCATGAAATCCACTGCATTCAATGGGGATGCATTCTACAATGCTGCATGGAGTTCACTGCATGCAATCACAATGCATGTAATCCACTGCATTCCATCGGGATGCTTTGGGCCATGCTGCATAAAATCCACTGCATTCACCCATGCTGCATGGAATCCACTGCATTCAATCATGCTGCATAAAATCCACTGCATTCAATCGGGATGCATTGGGCCTCGCTGCATGGAATACACTGCATTCAATCAGGCTGCATGGAATCCACTGCATTCAATGGGGATGCATTCTACAATGCTGCATGGAGTTCACTGAATTCAATCACATCGCATGTAATCCACTGCATTCCATCGGCATGCTTTGGGCCATGCTGCATAAAATCCACTGCATTCAATCGGGATGCATTGGGCCTCGCTGCATGGACTCCACTGCATACAATCGAGATCCATTGCACCAAAATGCATGGAATACTCTGCATTCATTGATGCTGCATGGACTCCACTGCATTCAATCGGGATGCTTTGGGCCATGCTGCATAAAATCCACTGCATTCAATCATGCTGCATGGAATCCACTGCATTCAATCATGCAGCATAAAATCCGCTGCATTCCATAGGGTTCCATTTCATTATGCTGCATGGAATACACTGCATTCAATCAGGCTGCATGGAATCCATTGCATTCAATCGGGATGCATTTTTCCTCGTTGCATGGACTACACTGCATTCCATCACAATGCATGGAATCCACTGCATTCAATCGGTAAGCTTTGGGCCATGCTGCATACAATCCACTGCATTCAATCGGGATGCACTGGGCCTCGCTGCATGGACTCCACTGCATATAATCGGGATCCATTGCGCCACAATGCATGGAATACTCTGCATTCAATGACGCTGAATGGAATACACTGCATTGAATCGTGAAGCTATGGGCCATGCTGCATAAAATCCACTGCATGCAATCATGCTGCATTGAATCCACTGCATTCAATCATGCTGCATAAAATCCACTGCATTCAATAGGGTTCCATTACTGCACCCTGCATGGAATCCACTGCATTCAACCACGCTGCATGGAATCCACTGCATTCAATCGGGATGCAATTTACCACTCTGCATGGATTACACTGCATTTAATCACGCTGCATGTAATCCATGGAATTTAATCGGGATTCATTTTACTAAGCTGTATGGAATCGACTGAACTTAATCACGCTGCATGGAATCCACTGCATTCAATCGGGATGCATTTTACCACGTTGCATGCAGTTCACTGCATTCAATCACAATGCATGGAATCCACTGCATTCAATCGGGATGCTTTGGGCCATGCTGCATAAAATCCACTGCATTCAATCTTGCTTTTTGAATCCACTGCATTCAGTAATGCTGCATAAAATCCTTGCATTCAATTGGGTTCCATTTCTTCACGCTGCATGGAATACACTGCATTCAATCACGCTGCATGGAAACCACTGCATTCAATGGGGATGCATTTTTCCTCGCTGCATGGAGTACACTGCATTCAATCATGCTGCATAAAATCCACTGCATTCCATCGGGATGCTTTGGGCCATGCTGCATAAAATCCACTGCATTCAACCATGCTGCATGGAATCCACTGCATTCAATCATGCTGCATAAAATCCACTGCATTCCATCGGGATGCATTGGGCCTCGCTGCACGGAATAAACTGCATTCAATCAGGCTCCATGGAATCCACTGCATTCAATGGGGATGCATTCTACCATGCTGCATGGAGTTCACTGCATTCAATCACAATGCATGGAATCCACTGCATTCCATCGGGATGCTTTGGGCCATGCTGCATACAATCCACTGCATTCAATCGGGATGCATTGGGCCTCGCTGCATGGACTCCACTGCATACAATCGGGATCCATTGCGCCAAAATGCATGGAATCGACTGCATTTAATCACGGTGCATGGAATCCACTGCATTCAATCGGGATGCATTTTACCACACTGCTTGGATTACACTGCATTCAATCGCAATGCATAGAATCCACTGCATTCAATATGGATGTATTTTACCACTCTGCATGGAATCCACTGCATTTAATCACGCTGCATGTAATCCATGGAATTTAATCGGGATTCATTTTACTATGCTGTATGGAATCGACTGCATTTAATCACGCTGCATGGAATCCACTGCATTCAATCGGGATTCATTTTACAAGGCTGCATGGAGTACACTGCATTCAATCACAATGCATGGAATCCACTGCATTCAAACGGGATGCTTTGGGCCATGCTGCATAAAATCCACTGCATTCAATCATGCTGCATGGAATCCACTGCATTCAATCGGGATGCATTTTACAAGGCTGCATGGATTACATTTCATACACTCAAAATGCATGGAATCCACTGCGTTCTATAGGGATGCTTTGGGCCATACTGCATAAAATACACTGCATTCAATTTGCTGCATGGAATCCACTGCATTCAATCATGCTGAATAAAATCCACTGCATTCAATAGGGTTCCATTTCTTCACGCTGCATGGAATACACTGCATTCAATCAGGCTCCATGAAATCCACTGCATTCAATGGGGATGCATTCTACAATGCTGCATGGAGTTCACTGCATGCAATCACAATGCATGTAATCCACTGCATTCCATCGGGATGCTTTGGGCCATGCTTCATAAAATCCACTGCATTCACCCATGCTGCATGGAATCCACTGCATTCAATCATGCTGCATAAAATCCACTGCATTCAATCGGGATGCATTGGGCCTCGCTGCATGGAATACACTGCATTCAATCAGGCTGCATGGAATCCACTGCATTCAATGGGGATGCATTCTACAATGCTGCATGGAGTTCACTGCATTCAATCACAATGCATGGAATCCACTGCATTCCATCGGGATGCTTTGGGCCATGCTGCATACAATCCACTGCATTCAATCGGGATGCATTGGGCCTCGCTGCATGGACTCCACTGCATACAATCGGGATCCATTGCGCCAAAATGCATGGAATCCTCCGCATGCAACAACGCTGCATGGACTCCACTGCATTCAATCGGGATGCTTTGGGCCATGCTGCATAAAATCCACTGCATTCAACCATGCTGCATGGAATCAACTGCATTCAATCATGCTGCATAAAATTCACTGCATTCCATCGGGATGCATTGGGCCTCGCTGCATGGAATACACTGCATTCAATCACGCTGCATGGAATCCACTGCATTCAATGGGGGTGCATTCTACAATGCTGCATGGAGTTCACTGCATTCAATCACAATGCATGGAATCCACTGCATTCCATCGGGATGCTTTGGGCCATGCTGCATAAAATCCACTGCATTCAATCGGGATGCATTGGGCCTCGCTGCATGGACTCCACTGCATACAATCGGGATCCATTGCACCAAAATGCATGGAATCCTCCGCATGCAACGACGCTGCATGGACTCCACTGCATTCAATCGGGATGCTTTGGGCCATGCTGCATAAAATCCATTGAATTCAATCATGCTGCATGGAATCCACTGCATTCAATCATGCTGTATAAAATCCACTGCATTCAATAGGGTTCCATTTCTTCACGTGGCATCGAATCCACTGCATTCAATCACGCTGCATGGAATCCACTGCATTCAATCGGGATGCATTTTTCCTCGCTGCATGGAGTACACTGCATTCAATCATGCTGCATAAAATCCACTGCATTCCATCGGGATGCTTTGGGCCATGCTGCATAAAATCCACTGCATTCAACCATGCTGCCTGGAATCCACTGCATTCAATCATGCTGCATAATATCCACTGCATTCAATCGGGATGCATTGGGCCTCGCTGCATGGAATAAACTGCATTCAATCAGGCTCCATGGAATCCACTGCATTCAATGGGGATGCATTCTACCATGCTGCATGGAGTTCACTGCATTCAATCACAATGCATGGAATCCACTGCATTCCAACGGGATGCTTTGGGCCATGCTGCATAAAATCCACTGCATTCAATCGGGATGCATTGGGCCTCGCTGCATGGACTACACTGCATACAATCGGGATCCATTGCGCCACAATGCATGGAATACTCTGCATTCAATCACGCTGCATGGAATCCACTGCATTCAATCGGGATGCTTTGGGCCATGCTGCATAAAATCCATTGCATTCAATCATGCTGCATGGAATCCACTGCATTCAATCATGCTGTATAAAATCCACTGCATTCAATAGGGTTCCATTTCTTCTTCACGCTGCCTGGAATCCACTGCATTCAATCACACTGCATGGAATCCACTGCATTCAATCGGGATGCATTTTACCACACTGCTTGGATTACACTGCATTCAATCGCAATGCATAGAATCCACTGCATTCAATATGGATGCATTTTACCACTCTGCATGGAATCCACTGCATTTAATCACGCTGCATGTAATCCATGGAATTTAATCGGGATTCATTTTACTAAGCTGTATGGAATCGACTGCATTTAATCACGCTGCATGGAATCCACTGCATTCAATCGGGATTCATTTTACAAGGCTGCATGGAGTACACTGCATTCAATCACAATGCATGGAATCCACTGCATTCAAACGGGATGCTTTGGGCCATGCTGCATAAAATCCACTGCATTCAATCATGCTGCATGGAATCCACTGCATTCAATCGGGATGCATTTTACAAGGCTGCATGGATTACATTTCATACACTCAAAATGCATGGAATCCACTGCGTTCTATAGGGATGCTTTGGGCCATACTGCATAAAATACACTGCATTCAACCATGCTGCATGGAATCCACTGCATTCAATCATGCGGAATAAAATCCACTGCATTCAATAGGGTTCCATTTCTTCACGCTGCATGGAATACACTGCATTCAATCAGGCTCCATGAAATCCACTGCATTCAATGGGGATGCATTCTACAATGCTGCATGGAGTTCACTGCATGCAATCACAATGCATGTAATCCACTGCATTCCATCGGGATGCTTTGGGCCATGCTGCATAAAATCCACTGCATTCACCCATGCTGCATGGAATCCACTGAATTCAATCATGCTGCATAAAATCCACTGCATTCAATCGGGATGCATTGGGCCTCGCTGCATGGAATACACTGCATTCAATCAGGCTGCATGGAATCCACTGCATTCAATGGGGATGCATTCTACAATGCTGCATGGAGTTCACTGAATTCAATCACATCGCATGTAATCCACTGCATTCCATCGGCATGCTTTGGGCCATGCTGCATAAAATCCACTGCATTCAATCGGGATGCATTGGGCCTCGCTGCATGGACTCCACTGCATACAATCGGGATCCATTGCACCAAAATGCATGGAATACTCTGCATTCATTGACGCTGCATGGACTCCACTGCATTCAATCGGGATGCTTTGGGCCATGCTGCATAAAATCCACTGCATTCAACCATGCTGCATGGAATCAACTGCATTCAATCATGCTGCATAAAATCCACTGCATTCCATCGGGATGCATTGGGCCTCGCTGCATGGAATACACTGCATTCAATCACGCTGCATGGAATCCACTGCATTCAATGGGGGTGCATTCTACAATGCTGCATGGAGTTCACTGCATTCAATCACAATGCATGGAATCCACTGCATTCCATCGGGATGCTTTGGGCCATGCTGCATAAAATCCACTGCATTCCATCGGGATGCATTGGGCCTCGCTGCATGGACTCCACTGCATACAATCGGGATCCATTGCACCAAAATGCATGGAATCCTCCGCATGCAATGACGCTGCATGTACTCCACTGCATTACATCGGGATGCTTTGGGCCATGCTGCATAAAATCCATTGAATTCAATCATGCTGCATGGAATCCACTGCATTCAATCATGCTGTATAAAATCCACTGCATTCAATAGGGTTCCATTTCTTCACGTGGCATCGAATCCACTGCATTCAATCACGCTGCATGGAATCCACTGCATTCAATCGGGATGCATTTTCCCTCGCTGCATGGAGTACACTGCATTCAATCATGCTGCATAAAATCCACTGCATTCCATCGGGATGCTTTGGGCCATGCTGCATAAAATCCACTGCATTCAACCATGCTGCCTGGAATCCACTGCATTCAATCATGCTGCATAATATCCACTGCATTTAATCGGGATGCATTGGGCCTCGCTGCATGGAATAAACTGCATTCAATCAGGCTCCATGGAATCCACTGCATTCAATCGGGATGCTTTGGGCCATGCTGCATAAAATCCACTGCATGCAATCATGCTGCATGGAATCCACTGCATTCAATCATGCTGCATAAAATCCACTGCATTCAATAGGGTTCCATTTCTTCTTCACGCTGCCTGGAATCCACTGCATTCAATCAGGCTCCATGGAATCCACTGCATTCAATCGGGATGCATTTTACCACACTGCTTGGATTACACTGCATTCAATCGCAATGCATAGAATCCACTGCATTCAATATGGATGCATTTTACCACTCTGCATGGAATCCACTGCATTTAATCACGCTGCATGTAATCCATGGAATTTAATCGGGATTCATTTTACTAAGCTGTATGGAATCGACTGCATTTAATCACGCTGCATGGAATCCACTGCATTCAATCGGGATTCATTTTACAAAGCTGCATGGAGTACACTGCATTCAATCACAATGCATGGAATCCACTGCATTCAAACGGGATGCTTTGGGCCATGCTGCATAAAATCCACTGCATTCAATCATGCTGCATGGAATCCACTGCATTCAATCGGGATGCATTTTACAAGGCTGCATGGATTACATTTCATACACTCAAAATGCATGGAATCCACTGCGTTCTATAGGGATGCTTTGGGCCATACTGCATAAAATACACTGCATTCAATTTGCTGCATGGAATCCACTGCATTCAATCATGCTGAATAAAATCCACTGCATTCAATAGGGTTCCATTTCTTCACGCTGAATGGAATACACTGCATTCAATCAGGCTCCATGAAATCCACTGCATTCAATGGGGATGCATTCTACAATGCTGCATGGAGTTCACTGCATGCAATCACAATGCATGTAATCCACTGCATTCCATCGGGATGCTTTGGGCCATGCTGCATAAAATCCACTGCATTCACCCATGCTGCATGGAATCCACTGCATTCAATCATGCTGCATAAAATCCACTGCATTCAATCGGGATGCATTGGGCCTCGCTGCATGGAATACACTGCATTCAATCACGCTGCATGGAATCCACTGCATTCAATGGGGGTGCATTCTACAATGCTGCATTGGGTTCACTGCATTCAATCACAACGCATGTAATCCACTGCATTCCATCGGCATGCTTTGGGCCATGCTGCATACAATCCACTGCATTCAATCGGGATGCATTGGGCCTCGCTGCATGGACTCCACTGCATACAATCGGGATCCATTGCGCCAAAATGCATGGAATACTCTGCATTCATTGACGCTGCATGGACTCCACTGCATTCAATCGGGATGCTTTGGGCCATGCTGCATAAAATCCACTGCATTCAACCATGCTGCATGGAATCCACTGCATTCAGTAATGCTGCATAAAATCCTTGCATTCAATTGGGTTCCATTTCTTCACGCTGCATGGAAACCACTGCATTCAATCGGGATGCATTTTACCTCGCTGCATGGATTACACTGCATTCAATCACAATGCATGGAATCCACAGCATTCCATCGGGATTCTTTGGGCCATGCTGCATAAACTCTACTGCATTCAATCGGGATGCATTGGGCCTCGCTGCATGGACTCCACTGTATAAAATCTGGATCCATTGCGCCACAATGCATGGAATCATCTGCATTCAATGACGCTGCATGGAATCCACTGCATTCAATTGGGATGCTTTGGGCCATGCTGCATAAAATCCATTGCATTCAATCATGCTGCATGGAATCCACTGCATTCAATCATGCTGCATAAAATCCACTGCATTCAATAGGGTTCCATTTCTTCACGCTGCATGGAATCCACTACATTCAATCACGCTGCATACAATCCACTGCATTCAATCGGGATGCATTGGGCCTCGCTGCATGGACTCCACTGCATACAATCGGGATCCATTGCGCCAAAATGCATGGAATACTCTGCATTCATTGACGCTGCATGGACTCCACTGCATTCAATCGGGATGCATTGGGCCTCGCTGCATGGAATACACTGCATTCAATTAGGCTGCATGGAATCCACTGCATTCAATGGGGATGCATTCTACAATGCTGCATGGAGTTCACTGCATTCAATCACAACGCATGTAATCCACTGCATTCCATCGGCATGCTTTGGGCCATGCTGCATAAAATCCACTGCATTCAATCGGGATGCATTGGGCCTCGCTGCATGGACTCCACTGCATACAATCGGGATCCATTGCGCCAAAATGCATGGAATACTCTGCATTCATTGACGCTGCATGGACTCCACTGCATTCAATCGGGATGCTTTGGGCCATGCTGCATAAAATCCACTGCATTCAACCATGCTGCATGGAATCCACTGCATTCAGTAATGCTGCATAAAATCCTTGCATTCAATTGGGTTCCATTTCTTCACGCTGCATGGAAACCACTGCATTCAATCGGGATGCATTTTACCTCGCTGCATGGATTACACTGCATTCAATCACAATGCATGGAATCCACTGCATTCCATCGGGATTCTTTGGGCCATGCTGCATAAACTCTACTGCATTCAATCGGGATGCATTGGGCCTCGCTGCATGGACTCCACTGTATAAAATCTGGATCCATTGCGCCACAATGCATGGAATCATCTGCATTCAATGACGCTGCATGGAATCCACTGCATTCAATTGGGATGCTTTGGGCCATGCTGCATAAAATCCATTGCATTCAATCATGCTGCATGGAATCCACTGCATTCAATCATGCTG
This sequence comes from Sus scrofa, assembly GCF_054392235.1. Classification (NCBI taxonomy): domain Eukaryota; kingdom Metazoa; phylum Chordata; class Mammalia; order Artiodactyla; family Suidae; genus Sus; species Sus scrofa. The sequence goes on from NC_139397.1 coordinate 3,814,521, forward strand.
CATAAAATCCACTGCATTCAATAGGGTTCCATTTCTTCACGCTGCATGGAATCCACTACATTCAATCACGCTGCATGGAATCCACTGCATTCTATCGGGATGCATTTTACCACGCTGCATAGATTACACCGCATTCAATCACAATGCATGGAATCCACTGCATTCAATCGGGATGCTTTGGGCCATGCTGCATAAAATCCACTGCATTCAATCGGGATGCATTGGGCCTCGCTGCATGGACTCCACTGCATTTAATCGGGATCCATTGTGCCACAATGCATGGAATTCTCTTCATTCAATGACGCTGCATCGAATCCACTGCATTCAATCGGAATCCATTGTGCCACAATGCATGGAATCCTCTGCATTCAATGACGCTGCATGGAATCCACTGCATTCCATCAGGATGGTTTGGGCCATGCTGCATAAAATCCACTGCATGCAATCATGCTGCATGGACTCCACTGCATTCAATCACGCTGCATAAAATCCACTGCATTTTATAGGGTTCCATTTCTTCATGCTGCATGGAATCCACTGCATTCAATCACGCTGCATGGAATCCACTGCATTCAACATGAATGAATTTTACCACGCTGCATTTAGTACAGTGTATTCAATCACAATTCATGGAATCCATTGCATTCAATCGGGATGCTTTGGGCCATGCTGCATAAAATCCACTGCATTCAATCGGGATGCACTGGGCATCGCTGCATGGACTCCACGGAATACAATCGGGATCCATTGCGCCACAATGCATGGAATCCTATGCATTCAATGACGCTGCATGGAATCCACTGCATTCAATCGGGATGCTTTGGGCCATGCTGCATAAAATCCATTGCATTCAATCATGCTGCATGGAATCCACTGCATTCAATCATGCTGTATAAAATCCACTGCATTCAATGGGGTTCCATTTTTTCACGCTGCATGTTATACACTGCAATCATTCACGCTGCATGGAATCCACTGCATTCAATCAGGATGCATTTTACCTCGCTGCATGGATTACACTGCATTCAATCACAATGCATGGAATCCACTGCATTCCATCGTGATGCTTTGGGCGATGCTGCATAAAATCCACTGCATTCAATCGGGATGCATTGGGCCTCGCTGCATGGACTCCACTGCATACAATCGGGATCCATTGCGCCACAATGCATGGAATCCTCTGCATTCAACGACGCTGCATGGAATCCACTGCATTCAATCGGGAGGCTTTGGGCCATGCTGCATAAAATCCACTGCATTCAATCATGCTGCATAAAATCCACTGCATTCAATATGGTTCCATTTCTTCACGCTGCATGGAATCCAATGCATTCAATCAGGATGCATTTTACCACTCTGCATGGATTACACTTCATTCAATCACAATGCATGGAATCCACTGCATTCCATCGGGATGCTTTGGGCCATGCTGCATAAAATCCACTGCATTCTATCAGAGGCATTTTGCCTCGCTGCATAGACTCCACTGCATACAATCGGGATCCATTGCGCCAAAATGCATTGAATCTTCTGCATTCAATTACGCTGCATGGAATCCACTGCATTCAATCGGGATGCTTTGGGCCATGCTGCATAAAATCCATTGCATTCAATCATGCTGCATGGAATCCTTTGCATTCAATCATGCTGCATAAAATCCACTGCATTCAATAGGGTTCCATTTCTTCACGCTGCATGGAATCCACTACATTCAATCACGCTGCATGGAATCCACTGCATTCTATCGGGATGCATTTTACCACGCTGCATAGATTACACCGCATTCAATCACAATGCATGGAATCCACTGCATTCTATCGGGATGCATTTTACCACACTGCTTGGATTACACTGCATTCAATCTCAATGCATAGAATCCACTGCATTCAATATGGATGCATTTTACCACTCTGCATGGAATGCACTGCATTTAATCACGCTGCATGTAATCCATGGAATTTAATCGGGATTCATTTTACTAAGCTGTATTGAATCGACTGCATTTAATCACGCTGCATGGAATCCACTGCATTCAATCGGGATTCATTTTACAAGGCTGCATGGAGTACACTGCATTCAATCACAATGCATGGAATCCACTGCATTCAAACGGGATGCTTTGGGCCATGCTGCATAAAATCCACTGCATTCAATAATGCTGCAAGGAATCCACTGCATTCAATCGGGATGCATTTTTCCTCGTTGCATGGATTACACTGCATTCCATCACAATGCATGGAATCCACTGCATTCAATCGGGATGCTTTGGGCCATGCTGCATACAATCCACTGCATTCAATCGGGATGCACTGGGCCTCGCTGCATGGACTCCACTGCATATAATCGGGATCTATTGCGCCACAATGCATGGAATACTCTGCATTCAATGACGCTGAATGGAATCCACTGCATTGAATCGTGAAGCTATGGGCCATGCTGCATAAAATCCACTGCATGCAATCATGCTGCATTGAATCCACTGCATTAAATCATGTTGCATAAAATCCACTGCATTCAATAGGGTTCCATTTCTTGACCCTGCATGGAATCCACTGCATTCAACCACGCTGCATGGAATCCACTGCATTCAATCGGGAAGCATTTTACCACTCTGCATGGATTACACTGCATTTAATCATGCTGCATGTAATCCATGGAATTTAATCGGGATTCATTTTACTAAGCTGTATGGAATCGACTGCACTTAATCACGCTGGATGGAATCCACTGCATTCAATCGGGATGCATTTTACCACGTTGCATGCTGTTCACTGCATTCAATCACAATGCATGGAACCCACTGCATTCAATCGGGATGCTTTGGGCCATGCTGCATAAAATCCACTGCATTCAATCTTGCTTTTTGAATCCACTGCATTCAGTAATGCTGCATAAATCCTTGCATTCAATTGGGTTCCATTTCTTCACGCTGCATGGAATACACTGCATTCAATCACGCTGCATGGAATCCACTGCATTCAATCGGGATGCATTTTACCATGCTGCGTGGTTTTCACTGCATTCAATCACAATGCATGGAATCCACTGCATTCCATCGGGATGCTTTGGGCCATGCTGCATAAAATCCACTGCATTCAATCATGCTGCATGGAATCCACTGCATTCAATCATGCTGCATAAAATCCACTGCATTCAATAGGGTTCCATTTCTTCACGCTGCATGGAATACACTGCATTCAATCACACTGAATGGAATCCACTGCATTCAATCGGGATGCATTTTACCTCGCTGCATGGATTACACTGCATTCAATCACAATGCTTGGAATCCACTGCATTCAATCGGGATGCATTGGGCCATGCTGCATAAAATCCACTGCATTCAATCGGGATGCATTGGGCCTCGCTGCATAGACTCCACTGCATATAATCGGGATCCATTGCGCCACAATGCATGGAATACTCTGCATTCAATGACGCTGCATGGAATCCACTGCATTCCATCGGGATGCTTTGGGCCATGCTGCATAAAATCCACTGCATTCAATCATGCTGCATGGAATCCACTGCATTCAATCGGGATGCATTTTACAAGGCTGCATGGATTACATTTCATACACTCAAAATGCATGGAATCGACTGCGTTCTATAGGGATGCTTTGGGCCATACTGCATAAAATACACTGCACTCAATTTGCTGCATGGAATCCACTGCATTCAATCATGCTGAATAAAATCCACTGCATTCAATAGGGTTCCATTTCTTCACGCTGCATGGAATCCAATGCATTCAATCAGGCTCCATGGAATCCACTGCATTCAAAGGGGATGCATTCTACAATGCTGCATGGAGTTCACTGCATTGAATCACAACGCATGTAATCCACTGCATTCCATCGGGATGCTTTGGGCCATGCTGCATAAAATCCACTGCATTCAACCATGCTGCATGGAATCCACTGCATTCAATCATGCTGCATAAAATCCACTGCATTCCATCGGGATGCATTGGGCCTCGCTGCATGGAATACACTGCATTCAATCACGCTGCATGAATTCCACTGCATTCAATGGGGATGCATTCTACAATGCTGCATGGAGTTCACTGCATTCAATCACAATGCATGGAATCCACTGCATTCCATCGGGATGCTTTGGGCCATGCTGCATAAAATCCACTGCATTCAATCGGGATGCATTGGGCCTCGCTGCATGGACTCCACTGCATACAATCGGGATCAATTGCACCAAAATGCATGGAATCCTCTGCATGCAACGACGCTGCATGGACTCCACTGCATTCAATCGGGATGCTTTGGGCCATGCTGCATAAAATCCATTGAATTCAATCATGCTGCATGGAATCCACTGCATTCAATCATGCTGTATAAAATCCACTGCATTCAATAGGGTTCCATTTCTTCACGTGGCATCGAATCCACTGCATTCAATCACGCTGCATGGAATCCACTGCATTCAATCGGGATGCATTTTTCCTCGCTGCATGGAGTACACTGCATTCAATCATGCTGCATAAAATCCACTGCATTCCATCGGGATGCTTTGGGCCATGCTGCATAAAATCCACTGCATTCAACCATGCTGCCTGGAATCCACTGCATTCAATCATGCTGCATAATATCCACTGCATTCCATCGGGATGCATTGGGTCTCGCTGCATGGAATAAACTGCATTCAATCAGGCTCCATGGAATCCACTTCATTCCATCGGGATGCTTTGGGCCATGCTGCATACAATCCACTGCATTCAATCGGGATGCATTGGGCCTCGCTGCATGGACTCCACTGCATACAATCGGGATCCATTGCGCCAAAATGCATGGAATCGACTGCATTTAATCACGGTGCATGGAATCCACTGCATTCAATCGGGATGCATTTTACCACACTGCTTGGATTACACTGCATTCAATCGCAATGCATAGAATCCACTGCATTCAATATGGATGCATTTTACCACTCTGCATGGAATCCACTGCATTTAATCACGCTGCATGTACTCCATGGAATTTAATCGGGATTCATTTTACTAAGCTGTATGGAATCGACTGCATTTAATCACGCTGCATGGAATCCACTGCATTCAATCGGGATTCATTTTACAAGGCTGCATGGAGTACACTGCATTCAATCACAATGCATGGAATCCACTGCATTCAAACGGGATGCTTTGGGCCGTGCTGCATATAATCCACTGCATTCAATCATGCTGCATGGAATCCACTGCATTCAATCATGCAGCATAAAATCCGCTGCATTCCATAGGGTTCCATTTCTTCATGCTGCATGGAATACACTGCATTCAATCAGGCTGCATAAAATCCGCTGCATTCCATAGGGTTCCATTTCTTCATGCTGCATGGAATACACTGCATTCAATCAGGCTGCATGGACTCCACTGCATTCAATCGGGATGCATTTTTCCTCGTTGCATGGATTACACTGCATTCCATCACAATGCATGGAATCCACTGCATTCAATCGGGAAGCTTTGGGCCATGCTGCATACAATCCATTGCATTCAATCGGGATTCACTGGGCCTCGCTGCATGGACTCCACTGCATATAATCGGGATCCATTGCGCCACAATGCATGGAATAATCTGCATTCAATGACACTGAATGGAATCCACTGCATTGAATCGTGAAGCTATGGGCCATGCTGCATAAACTCCACTGCATGCAATCATGCTGCATTGAAACCACTGCATTCAATCATGCTGCATAAAATCCACTGCATTCAATAGGGTTCCATTACTGCACCCTGCATGGAATCCACTGCATTCAACCACGCTGCATGGAATCCACTGCATTCAATCGGGATGCATTTTACCACTCTGCATGGATTACACTGCATTTAATCACGCTGCATGTAATCCATGGAATTTAATCGGGATTCATTTTACTAAGCTGTATGGAATTGACTGCACTTAATCACGCTGCATGGAATCCACTGCATTCAATCGGGATGCATTTTACCATGTTGCATGCAGTTCAGTGCATTCAATCACGCTGCATGGAATCCACTGCATTCAATCGGGATGCTTTGGGCCATGCTGCATAAAATCCACTGCATTCAATCTTGCTTTTTGAATCCACTGCATTCAGTAATGCTGCATAAAATCCTTGCATTCAATTGGGTTCCATTTCTTCACGCTGCATGGAATACACTGCACTCAATCACGCTGCATGGAATCCACTGCATTCAACATGGATGAATTTTACCACGCTGCATTTAGTACACTGTATTCAATCACAATTCATTGAATCCATTGCATTCAATCGGGATGCTTTGGGCCATGCTGCATAAAATCCACTGCATTCAATCGGGATGCACTGGGCATTGCTGCATGGACTCCACTGCATACAATCGGGATCCATTGCGCCACAATGCATGGAATCCTCTTCATTCAACGACGATGCATGGAATCCACTGCATTCCATCGGGATGCTTTGGGCCATGCTGCATAAAATCCACTGCATTCAACCATGCTGCATGGAATTCACTGCATTCAATCATGCTGCATAAAATCCACTGCATTCAATAGGGTTCCATTTCTTCACGCTGCATGGAATCCACTGCATTCAATCAGGATGCATTTTAACACACTGCATGGATTACTCTTCATTCAATCACAATGCATGGAATCCACTGCATTCCATAGGGATGCTTTGGGCCATGCTGCATAAACTCCACTGCATTCAATCAGATGCATTTTGCCTCGCTGCATAGACTCCAATGCATACAATCGGGATCCATTACGCCAAAATGCATTGAATCTTCTGCATTCAATGAAGCTGCATGGAATCCACTGCATTCAATCGGGATGCTTTGGGCCATGCTGCATAAAATCCATTGCATTCAATCATGCTGCATGGAATCCACTGCATTCAATCATGCTGCATAAAATCCACTGCATTCAATAGGGTTCCATTTCTTCACGCTGCATGGAATCCACTACATTCAATCACGCTGCATGGAATCCACTGCATTCTATCGGGATGCATTTTACCACGCTGCATAGATTACACCGCATTCAATCACAATGCATGGAATCCACTGCATTCAATCGGGATGCTTTGGGCCATGCTGCATAAAATCCACCGCATTCAATCGGGATGCATTGGGCCTCGCTGCATGGACTCCACGGCATTCAATCGGGATCCATTGTGCCACAATGCATGGAATTCTCTTCATTCAATGATGCTGCATCGAATCCACTGCATTCAATCGGAATCCATTGCGCCACAAAGCATGGAATCCTCTGCATTCAATGACGCTGCATGGAATCCACTGCATTCCATCAGGATGCTTTGGGCCATGCTGCATAAAATCCACTGCATGCAATCATGCTGCATGGAATCCACTGCAATCAATCATGCTGCATAAAATCCACTGCATTCAATAGGGTTCCATTTCTTCACGCTGCATGGAATCCACTGCATTCAATCACGCTGCATGGAATCCACTGCCTTCAACATGGATGAATTTTACCACGCTGCATTTAGTACACTGTATTCAATCACAATTCATGGAATCCATTGCATTCAATCGGGATGCTTTGGGCCATGGTGCATAAAATCCACTGCATTCAATCGGGATGCACTGGGCATCGCTGCATGGACTCCACTGCATACAATCGGGATCCATTGCGCCACAATGCATGGAATCCTCTGCATTCAATGACGCTGCATGGAATCCACTGCATTCAATCGGGATGCTTTGGGCCATGCTGCATAAAATCCATTGCATTCAATCATGCTGCATGGAATCCACTGCATTCAATCGGGATGCATTTTACCATGCTGCATTGATTACCCTTCATTCAATCATGCTGCATGGAAATCACTGCATTCAATCATGCTGCATAAAATCCACTGCATTCAATAGGGTTCCATTTCTTCACGCTGCATGGAATCCACTACATTCAATCACGCTGCATGGAATCCACTGCATTCTATCGGGATGCATTTTACCACGCTGCATAGATTACACCGCATTCAATCATAATGCATGGAATCCACTGCATTCAATCGGGATGATTTGGGACATGCTGCATAAAATCCACTGCATTCAATCGGGATGCATTGGGCCTCGCTGCATGGACTCCACTGCATACAATCTGGATCCATTGCACCAAAATGCATGGAATCCTCTGCATGCAACGACGCTGCATGGACTCCACTGCATTCAATCGGGATGCTTTGGGCCATGCTGCATAAAATCCATTGAATTCAATCATGCTGCATGGAATCCACTGCATTCAATCAGGCTGCATAAAATCCGCTGCATTCCATAGGGTTCCATTTCTTCATGCTGCATGGAATACACTGCATTCAATCAGGCTGCATAAAATCCGCTGCATTCCATAGGGTTCCATTTCTTCATGCTGCATGGAATACACTGCATTCATTCAGGCTGCATGGACTCCACTGCATTCAATCGGGATGCATTTTTCCTCGTTGCATGGAATTCACTGCATTCCATCACAATGCATGGAATCCACTGCATTCAATCGGGAAGCTTTGGGCCATGCTGCATACAATCCACTGCATTCAATCATGCTGCATGGAATCCACTGCATTCAATAGGGTTCCATTACTGCACCCTGCATGGAATCCACTGCATTCAACCACGCTGCATGGAATCCACTGCATTCAATCGGGATGCATTTTACCACTCTGCATGGATTACACTGCATTTAATCACGCTGCATGTAATCCATGGAATTTAATCGGGATTCATTTTACTAAGCTGTATGGAATTGACTGCACTTAATCACGCTGCATGGAATCCACTGCATTCAATCGGGATGCATTTTACCACGTTGCATGCAGTTCAGTGCATTCAATCACGCTGCATGGAATCTACTGCATTCAATCGGGATGCTTTGGGCCATGCTGCATAAAATCCACTGCATTCAATCTCGCTTTTTGAATCCACTGCATTCAGTAATGCTGCATAAAATCCTTGCATTCAATTGGGTTCCATTTCTTCACGCTGCATGGAATACACTGCACTCAATCACGCTGCATGAAATCCACTGCATTCAACATGGATGAATTTTACCACGCTGCATTTAGTACACTGTATTCAATCACAATTCATGGAATCCATTGTATTCAATCGGGATGCTTTGGGCCATGCTGCATAAAATCCACTGCATTCAATCGGGATGCACTGGGCATTGCTGCATGGACTCCACTGCATACAATCGGGATCCATTGCACCACAATGCATGGAATCCTCTTCATTCAACGACGATGCATGGAATCCACTGCATTCCATCGGGATGCTTTGGGCCATGCTGCATACAATCCACTGCATTCAATCGGGATGCATTGGGCCTCGCTGCATGGACTCCACTGCATACAATCGGGATCCATTTGGCCACAATGCATGGAATCCTCTGCATTCAATGACGCTGCATGGACTCCACTGCATTCAATCGGGATGCTTTGGGCCATGCTGCATAAAATCCACTGCATTCAATCATGCTGCATGGAATCCACTGCATTCAATCATGCTGCATAAAATCCACTGCATTCAATAGGGATCCATTTCTTCACGCTGCATGGAATCCACTGCATTCAATCAGGATGCATTTTAACACACTGCATGGATTACTCTTCATTCAATCACAATGCATGGAATCCACTGCATTACATAGGGATGCTTTGGGCCATGCTGCATAAACTCCACTGCATTCAATCAGATGCATTTTGCCTCGCTGCATAGACTCCAATGCATACAATCGGGATCCATTGCACCAAAATGCATTGAATCTTCTGCATTCCATGACACTACATGGAATCCACTGCATTCAATCGGGATGCATTGGGCCATGCTGCATAAAATCCATTGCATTCAATCATGCTGCATGGAATCCACTGCATTCAATCATGCTGCATAAAATCCACTGCATTCAATAGGGTTCCATTTCTTCACGCTGCATGGAATACACTACATTCAATCACGCTGCATGGAATCCACTGCATTCTATCGGGATGCATTTTACCACGCTGCATAGATTACACCGCATTCAATCACAATGCATGGAATCCACTGCATTCAATCGGGATGCTTTGGGCCATGCTGCATAAAATCCACTGCATTCAATCGGGATGCATTGGGCCTCGCTGCATGGACTCCACTGCATTCAATCGGGATCCATTGTGCCACAATGCATGGAATTCTCTTCATTCAATGACGCTGCATCGAATCCACTGCATTCAATCGGAATCCATTGCGCCACAATGCATGGAATCCTCTGCATTCAATGACGCTGCATGTAATCCACTGCATTCCATCAGGATGCTTTGGGCCATGCTGCATAAAATCCACTGTATGCAATCATGCTGCATGGAATCCACTGCATTCAATCATGCTGCATAAAATCCACTGCATTCAATAGGGTTCCATTTCTTCACGCTGCATGGAATCCACTGCATTCAATCACGCTGCATGGAATCCACTGCATTCAACATGGATGAATTTTACCACGCTGCATTTAGTACACTGTATTCAATCACAATTCATGGAATCCATTGCATTCAATCGGGATGCTTTGGGCCATGCTGCATAAAATCCACTGCATTGAATCGGGATGCACTGGGCATCGCTGCATGGACTCCACTGCATACAATCGGGATCCACGCGTCACAATGCATGGAATCCTCTGCATTCAATGACGCTGCATGGAATCCACTGCATTCCATCGGGATGATTTGTGCCATGCTGCATAAAATCCATTGCATTCAATCATGCTGCATGGAATCCACTGCATTCAATCGGGATGCATTTTACCATGCTGCATTGATTACCCTTCATTCAATCAGGCTGCATGGAATCCACTGCATTCAATATGGATGCATTTTACCACTCTGCATGGATTACACTGCATTTAATCACGCTGCATGTAATCCATGGAATTTTAATCGGGATTCATTTTACTAAGCTGTATGGAATCGACTGCACTTAATCACGCTCGATGGAATCCACTGCATTCAATCGGGATGCATTTTACCACGTTGCATGCAGTTCACTGCATTCAATCACAATGCATGGAATCCACTGCATTCAATCGGGATGCATTTTACCATGCTGCGTGGTTTTCACTGCATTCAATCACAATGCATGGAATCCACTGCATTCCATCGGAATGCTTTGGGCCATGCTGCATAAAATCCACTGCATTCAATCATGCTGCATGGAATCCACTGCATTCCATCATGCTGCATAAAATCCACTGCATTCAATATGGTTACATTTCTTCACACTGCATGTAATACACTGCATTCAATCACACTGAATGGAATCCACTGCATTCAATCGGGATGCATTTTACCTCGCTGCATGGATTACACTGCATTCAATCACAATGCTTGGAATCCACTGCATTCAATCGGGATGCTTTGGGCCATGCTGCATAAAATCCACTGCATTCAATCTTGCTTTTTGAATCCACTGCATTCAGTAATGCTGCATAAAATCCTTGCATTCAATTGGGTTCCATTTCTTCACGCTGCATGGAATACACTGCACTCAATCACGCTGAATGGAATCCACTGCATTCTATCGGGATGCATTTTACCTCGCTGCATGGATTACACTGCATTCAATCACAATGCATGGAATCCACTGCATTCCATCGGGATGCTTTGGGCCATGCTGCATAAACTCCACTGCATTCAATCGGGAGGCATTGGGCCTCGCTGCATGGACTCCACTGCATAAAATCTGGATCCATTGTGCCACAATGCATGGAATCCTCTGCATTCAACGACACTGCATGGACTCCACTGCATTCCATCGGGATGTTTTGGGCCATGCTGCATAAAATCTACTGCATTCAATCGGGATGCATTGGGCCTCGCTGCATGAACTCCACTGCATACAATCTGGAACCATTGCGCCAAAATGCATGGAATACTCTGCATTCAACGACGCTGCATGGAATCCACTGCATTCAATCGGGATGCTTTGGGCCATGCTGCATAAATCCATTGCATTCAATCATGCTGCATGGAATCCAGTGCATTCAATCATGCTGCATATAATCCACTGCATTCAATAGAGTTCCATTTCTTCACGCTGCATGGAATCCACTACATTCAATCACGCTGCATGGAATCCACTGCATTCTATCGGGATGCATTTTACCACGCTGCATAGATTACACCGCATTCAATCACAATGCATGGAATCCACTGCATTCAATCGGGATGATTTGGGCCATGCTGCATAAAATCCACTGCATTCAATCGGGATGCATTGGGCCTCGCTGCATGGACTCCACTGCATTCAATCGGGATCCATTGTGCCACAATGCATGGAATTCTCTTCATTCAATAACGCTGCATCGAATCCACTGCATTCAATCGGAATCCATTGTGCCACAATGCATGGAATCCTCTGCATTCAATGACACTGCATGGAATCCACTGCATTCCATCAGGATGCTTTGGGCCATGCTGCATAAAATCCACTGTATGCAATCATGCTGCATGGACTCCACTGCATTCAATCATGCTGCATAAAATCCACTGCATTCAATAGGGTTCCATTTCTTCACGCTGCATGGAATCCACTGCATTCAATCACGCTGCATGGAATCCACTGCATTCAACATGGATGAATTTTACCACGCTGCATTTAGTACATTGTATTCAATCACAATTCATGGAATCCATTGCATTCAATCGGGATGCTTTGGGCCATACTGCATAAAATCCACTGCATTCAATCGGGATGCACTGGGCATCGCTGCATGGACTCCACTGCATACAATCGGGATCCATTGTGCCACAATGCATGGAATCCTCTGCATTCAATGACGCTGCATGGAATCCACTGCATTCAATCGGGATGCCTTGGGCCATGCTGCATAAAATCCATTGCATTCAATCATGCTGCATGGAATCCACTGCATTCAATCGGGATGCATTTTACCATGCTGCATTGATTACCCTTCATTCAATCAGGCTGCATGGAATCCACTGCATTCTATCGGGATGCTTTGGGCCATGCTGCATAAAATCCACTGCATTTAATCGAGATGCATTTGGCCACGCTGCATGGACTCCACTGCATAAAATCGGGATCCATTGCCCCAAAATGCAAGGAATCATCTGCATTCAATGACGCTGCATGGAATCCACTGCATTCCATCGGGATGCTTTGGGCCATGCTTCATAAAATCCACTGCATTCAACCATGCTGCATGGAATCCACTGCATTCAATCATGCTGCATAAAATCCACTGCATTCAATCGGGATGCATTGGGCCTCGCTACACGGAATAAACTGCATTCAATCAGGCTCCATGGAATCCACTGCATTCAATGGGGATGCATTCTACCATGCTGCATGGAGTTCACTGCATTCAATCACAATGCATGGAATCCACTGCATTCCATCGGGATGTTTTGGGCCATGCTGCATACAATCCACTGCATTCAATCGGGATGCATTGGGCCTCGCTGCATGGACTCCACTGCATACAATCGGGATCCATTGCGCCACAATGCATGGAATCGACTGCATTTAATCACGGTGCATGGAATCCACTGCATTCAATCGGGATGCATTTTACCACACTGCTTGGATTACACTGCATTCAATCGCAATGCATAGAATCCACTGCATTCAATATGGATGCATTTTACCACTCTGCATGGAATCCACTGCATTTAATCACGCTGCATGTAATCCATGGAATTTAATCGGGATTCATTTTACTAAGCTGTATGGAATCGACTGCATTTAATCACGCTGCATGGAATCCACTGCATTCAATCGGGATTCATTTTACAAGGCTGCATGGAGTACACTGCATTCAATCACAATGCATGGAATCCACTGCATTCAAACGGGATGCTTTGGGCCATGCTGCATAAAATCCACTGCATTCAATCATGCTGCATGGAATCCACTGCATTCAATCGGGATGCATTTTACAAGGCTGCATGGATTACATTTCATACACTCAAAATGCATGGAATCCACTGCGTTCTATAGGGATGCTTTGGGCCATACTGCATAAAATACACTGCATTCAATTTGCTGCATGGAATCCACTGCATTCAATCATGCTGAATAAAATCCACTGCATTCAATAGGGTTCCATTTCTTCACGCTGCATGGAATACACTGCATTCAATCAGGCTCCATGAAATCCACTGCATTCAATGGGGATGCATTCTACAATGCTGCATGGAGTTCACTGCATGCAATCACAATGCATGTAATCCACTGCATTCCATCGGGATGCTTTGGGCCATGCTGCATAAAATCCACTGCATTCACCCATGCTGCATGGAATCCACTGCATTCAATCATGCTGCATAAAATCCACTGCATTCAATCGGGATGCATTGGGCCTCGCTGCATGGAATACACTGCATTCAATCAGGCTGCATGGAATCCACTGCATTCAATGGGGATGCATTCTACAATGCTGCATGGAGTTCACTGCATTCAATCACAATGCATGGAATCCACTGCATTCCATCGGGATGCTTTGGGCCATGCTGCATAAAATCCACTGCATTCACCATGCTGCATGGAATCCACTGCATTCAGTAATGCTGCATAAAATCCTTGCATTCAATTGGGTTCCATTTCTTCACGCTGCATGGAATACACTGCATTCAATCACGCTGCATGGAAACCACTGCATTCAATCGGTATGCATTTTACCTCGCTGCATGGATTACACTGCATTCAATCACAATGCATGGAATCCACTGCATTCCATCGGGATGCTTTGGGCCATGCTGCATAAACTCTACTGCATTCAATCGGGATGCATTGGGCCTCGCTGCATGGACTCCACTGCATAAAATCTGGATCCATTGCGCCACAATGCATGGAATCATCTGCATTCAATGACGCTGCATGGAATCCACTGCATTCAATTGGGATGCTTTGGGCCATGCTGCATAAAATCCATTGCATTCAATCATGCTTCATGGAATCCACTGCATTCAATCATGCTGCATAAAATCCACTGCATTCAATAGGGTCCCATTTCTTCACACTGCATGGAATCCACTACATTCAATCACGCTGCATGGAATCCACTGCATTCTATCGGGATGCATTTTACCACGCTGCATAGATTACACCGCATTCAATCACAATGCATGGAATCCACTGCATTCAATCGGGATGCTTTGGGCCATGCTGCATAAAATCCACTGCATTCAATCGGGATGCATTGGGCCTCGCTGCATGGACTCCACTGCATTCAATCGGGATCCATTGTGCCACAATGCATGGAATCCTCTGCATTCAATGACGCTGCATGGAATCCACTGCATTCCATCAGGATGCTTTGGGCCATGCTGCATAAAATCCACTGCATGCAATCATGCTGCATGGAATCCACTGCATTCAATCACGCTGCATAAAATCCACTGCATTCAATAGGGTTCCATTTCTTCATGCTGCATGGAATCCACTGCATTCAATCACGCTGCATGGAATCCACTGCATTCAACATGGATGAATTTTACCACGCTGCATTTAGTACAGTGTATTCAATCACAATTCATGGAATCCATTGCATTCAATCGGGATGCTTTGGGCAATGCTGCATAAAATCCACTGCATTCAATCGGGATGCACTGGGCATCGCTGCATGGACTCCACTGCATACAATCGGGATACATTGCGCCACAATGCATGGAATCCGATGCATTCAATGACGCTGCATGGAATCCACTGCATTCAATCGGGATGCTTTGGGCCATGCTGCATAAAATCCATTGCATTCAATCATGCTGCATGGAATCCACTGCATTCAATCATGCTGTATAAAATCCACTGCATTCAATGGGGTTCCATTTTTTCACGCTGCATGTTATACACTGCAATCATTCACGCTGCATGGAATCCACTGCATTCAATCAGGATGCATTTTACCTCGCTGCATGGATTACACTGCATTCAATCACAATGCATGGAATCCACTGCATTCCATCGTGATGCTTTGGGCCATGCTGCATAAAATCCACTGCATTCAATCGGGATGCATTGGGCCTCGCTGCATGGACTCCACTGCATACAATCGGTATCCATTGCGCCACAATGCATGGAATCCTCTGCATTCAACGACGCCGCATGGAATCCACTGCATTCAATCGGGAGGCTTTGGGCCATGCTGCATAAAATCCACTGCATTCAATCATGCTGCATAAAATCCACTGCATTCAATATGGTTCCATTTCTTCACGCTGCATGGAATCCAATGCATTCAATCAGGATGCATTTTACCACTCTGCATGGATTACACTTCATTCAATCACAATGCATGGAATCCACTGCATTCCATCCGGATGCTTTGGGCCATGCTGCATAAAATCCACTGCATTCTATCAGAGGCATTTTGCCTCGCTGCATAGACTCCACTGCATACAATCGGGATCCATTGCGCCAAAATGCATTGAATCTTCTGCATTCAATGACGCTGCATGGAATCCACTGCATTCAATCGGGATGCTTTGGGCCATGCTGCATAAAATCCATTGCATTCAATCATGCTGCATGGAATCCTTTGCATTCAATCATGCTGCATAAAATCCACTGCATTCAATAGGGTTCCATTTCTTCGCGCTGCATGGAATCCACTATATTCAATCACGCTGCATGGAATCCACTGCATTCTATCGGGATGCATTTTACCACGCTGCATAGATTACACCGCATTCAATCACAATGCATGGAATCCACTGCATTCTATCGGGATGCATTTTACCACACTGCTTGGATTACACTGCATTCAATCTCAATGCATAGAATCCACTGCATTCAATATGGATGCATTTTACCACTCTGCATGGAATGCACTGCATGTAATCACGCTGCATGTAATCCATGGAATTTAATCGGGATTCATTTTACTAAGCTGTATTGAATCGACTGCATTTAATCACGCTGCATGGAATCCACTGCATTCAATCGGGATTCATTTTACAAGGCTGCATGGAGTACACTGCATTCAATCACAATGCATGGAATCCACTGCATTCAAACGGGATGCTTTGGGCCATGCTGCATAAAATCCACTGCATTCAATAATGCTGCATGGAATCCACTGCATTCAATCGGGATGCATTTTTCCTCGTTGCATGGATTACACTGCATTCCATCACAATGCATGTAATCCACTGCATTCAATCGGGAAGCTTTGGGCCATGCTGCATACAATCCACTGCAGTCAATCGGGATGCACTGGGCCTCGCTGCATGGACTCCACTGCATATAATCGGGATCTATTGCGCCACAATGCATGGAATACTCTGCATTCAATGACGCTGAATGGAATCCACTGCATTGAATCGTGAAGCTATGGGCCATGCTGCATAAAATCCACTGCATGCAATCATGCTGCATTGAATCCACTGCATTCAATCATGTTGCATAAAATCCACTGCATTCAATAGGGTTCCATTTCTTGACCCTGCATGGAATCCACTGCATTCAACCACGCTGCATGGAATCCACTGCATTCAATCGGGAAGCATTTTACCACTCTGCATGGATTACACTGCATTTATTCATGCTGCATGTAATCCATGGAATTTAATCGGGATTCATTTTACTATGCTGTATGGAATCGACTGCACTTAATCACGCTGGATGGAATCCACTGCATTCAATCGGGATGCATTTTACCACGTTGCATGCTGTTCACTGCATTCAATCACAATGCATGGAACCCACTGCATTCAATCGGGATGCTTTGGGCCATGCTGCATAAAATCCACTGCATTCAATCTTGCTTTTTGAATCCACTGCATTCAGTAATGCTGCATAAATCCTTGCATTCAATTGGGTTCCATTTCTTCACGCTGCATGGAATACACTGCATTCAATCACGCTGCATGGAATCCACTGCATTCAATCGGGATGCATTTTACCATGCTGCGTGGTTTTCACTGCATTCAATCACAATGCATGGAATCCACTGCATTCCATCGGGATGCTTTGGGCCATGCTGCATAAAATCCACTGCATTCAATCATGCTGCATGGAATCCACTGCATTCAATCATGCTGCATAAAATCCACTGCATTCAATAGGGTTCCATTTCTTCACGCTGCATGGAATAAACTGCATTCAATCACACTGAATGGAATCCACTGCATTCAATCGGGATGCATTTTACCTCGCTGCATGGATTACACTGCATTCAATCACAATGCTTGGAATCCACTGCATTCAATCGGGATGCTTTGGGCCATGCTGCATAAAATCCACTGCATTCAATCGGGATGCATTGGGCCACGCTGCATCGACTCCACTGCATTCAATCGGTATCCATTGCTCCACAATGCAAGGAATCCTCTGCATTTATTGACGCTGCATGGACTCCACTGCATTCAATCGGGATGCTTTGGGCCATGCTGCATAAAATCCACTGCATTCAACCATGCTGCATGGAATCCATTTCATTCAATCATGCTCTATAAAATCCAATGCATTCAATAGGGTTCCATTACTTCACGCTGCATGGAATACACTACATTAAATCAGGATGCATGGAATCGACTGCATTCAATCAGGATGCATTATACCACGTTGCATGGATTACCCTACATTCAATCACAATGCATGGAATCCACTGCATTCAATCGGGATGCATTGGGCCATGCTGCATAAAATCCACTGCATTCAATCGGGATGCATTGGGCCTCGCTGCATAGACTCCACTGCATATAATCGGGATCCATTGCGCCACAATGCATGGAATACTCTGCATTCAATGACGCTGCATGGAATCCACTGCATTCCATCGGGAAGCTTTGGGCCATGCTGCATAAAATCCACTGCATTCAATCATGCTGCATGGAATCCACTGCATTCAATCGGGATGCATTTTACAAGGCTGCATGGATTACATTTCATACACTCAAAATGCATGGAATCCACTGCGTTCTATAGGTATGCTTTGGGCCATACTGTATAAAATACACTGCACTCAATTTGCTGCATGGAATCCACTGCATTCAATCATGCTGAATAAAATCCACTGCATTCAATAGGGTTCCATTTCTTCACGCTGCATGGAATCCAATGCATTCAATCAGGCTCCATGGAATCCACTGCATTCAATGGGGATGCATTCTACAATGCTGCATGGAGTTCACTGCATTCAATCACAATGCATGGAATCCACTGCATTCCATCGGGATGCATTTAACCTCGCTGCATGGATTACACTGCATTCAATCACAATGCTTGGAATCCACTGCATTCCATCGGGATGCTTTGGGCCATGCTGCATAAAATCCACTGCATTCAATCGGGATGCATTGGGCCACGCTGCATCGACTCCACTGCATTCAATCGGTATCCATTGCGCCACAATGCAAGGAATCCTCTGCATTCATTGACGCTGTATGGACTCCACTGCATTCAATCGGGATGCTTTGGGCCATGCTGCATAAAATCCACTGCATTCAACCATGCTGCATGGAATCCACTGCATTCAATCATGCTGCATAAAATCCACTGCATTCCATCGGGATGCATTGGGCCTCGCTGCATGGAATACACTGCATTCAATCACGCTGCATGAATTCCACTGCATTCAATGGGGATGCATTCTACAATGCTGCATGGAGTTCACTGCATTCAATCACAATGCATGGAATCCACTGCATTCCATCGGGATGCTTTGGGCCATGCTGAATAAAATCCATTGCATTCAATCATGCTGCATGGAATCCACTGCATTCAATCATGCTGCATAAAATCCACTGCATTCAATAGGGTTCCATTTCTTCACGCTGCATGGAATCCACTACATTCAATCACGCTGCATGGAATCCACTGCATTCAACATGGATGCATTTTACCACGCTGCATATATTACACCGCATTCAATCACAATGCATGGAATCCACTGCATTCCATCGGGATGCTTTGGGCCATGCTGCATAAAATCCACTGCATTCAATCGGGATGCATTGGGCCTCGCTGCATGGACTCCACTGCATACAATCGGGATCCATTGCGCCACAATGCATGGAATCCTCTGCATTCAACGACGCTGCATGGAATCCACTGCATTCAATCGGGAGGCTTTGGGCCATGCTGCATAAAATCCACTGCATTCAATCATGCTGCATAAAATCCACTGCATTCAATATGGTTCCATTTCTTCACGCTGCATGGAATCCAATGCATTCAATCAGGATGCATTTTACCACTCTGCATGGATTACACTTCATTCAATCACAATGCATGGAATCCACTGCATTCCATCGAGATGCTTTGGGCCATGCTGCATAAAATCCACTGCATTCAATCAGATGCATTTTGCCTCGCTGCATAGACTCCACTGCATTCAATCGGGATCCATTATGCCACAATGCATGGAATCCTCTGCATTCAATGACGCTGCATGGAATCCACTGCATTCCATCAGGATGCTTTGGGCCATGCTGCATAAAATCCACTGCATGCAATCATGCTGCATGGAATCCACTGCATTCAATCACGCTGCATAAAATCCACTGCATTCAATAGGGTTCCATTTCTTCATGCTGCATGGAATCCACTGCATTCAATCACGCTGCATGGAATCCACTGCATTCAACATGGATGAATTTTACCACGCTGCATTTAGTACAGTGTATTCAATCACAATTCATGGAATCCATTGCATTCAATCGGGATGCTTTGGGCCATGCTGCATAAAATCCACTGCATTCAATCGGGATGCACTGGGCATCGCTGCATGGACTCCACTGCATACAATCGGGATACATTGCGCCACAATGCATGGAATCCGATGCATTCAATGACGCTGCATGGAATCCACTGCATTCAATCGGGATGCTTTGGGCCATGCTGAATAAAATCCATTGCATTCAATCATGCTGCATGGAATCCACTGCATTCAATCATGCTGTATAAAATCCACTGCATTCAATGGGGTTCCATTTTTTCACGCTGCATGTTATACACTGCAATCATTCACGCTGCATGGAATCCACTGCATTCAATCAGGATGCATTTTACCTCGCTGCATGGATTACACTGCATTCAATCACAATGCATGGAATCCACTGCATTCCATCGTGATGCTTTGGGCCATGCTGCATAAAATCCACTGCATTCAATCGGGATGCATTGGGCCTCGCTGCATGGACTCCACTGCATACAATCGGTATCCATTGCGCCACAATGCATGGAATCCTCTGCATTCAACGACGCTGCATGGAATCCACTGCATTCAATCGGGAGGCTTTGGGCCATGCTGCATAAAATCCACTGCATTCAATCATGCTGCATAAAATCCACTGCATTCAATATGGTTCCATTTCTTCACGCTGCATGGAATCCAATGCATTCAATCAGGATGCATTTTACCACTCTGCATGGATTACACTTCATTCAATCACAATGCATGGAATCCACTGCATTCCATCGGGATGCTTTGGGCCATGCTGCATAAAATCCACTGCATTCTATCAGAGGCATTTTGCCTCGCTGCATAGACTCCACTGCATACAATCGGGATCCATTGCGCCAAAATGCATTGAATCTTCTGCATTCAATGACGCTGCATGGAATCCACTGCATTCAATCGGGATGCTTTGGGCCATGCTGCATAAAATCCATTGCATTCAATCATGCTGCATGGAATCCTTTGCATTCAATCATGCTGCATAAAATCCACTACATTCAATAGGGTTCCATTTCTTCGCGCTGCATGGAATCCACTATATTCAATCACGCTGCATGGAATCCACTGCATTCTATCGGGATGCATTTTACCACGCTGCATAGATTACACCGCATTCAATCACAATGCATGGTATCCACTGCATTCTATCGGGATGCATTTTACCACACTGCTTGGATTACACTGCATTCAATCTCAATGCATAGAATCCACTGCATTCAATATGGATGCATTTTACCACTCTGCATGGAATGCACTGCATGTAATCACGCTGCATGTAATCCATGGAATTTAATCGGGATTCATTTTACTAAGCTGTATTGAATCGACTGCATTTAATCACGCTGCATGGAATCCACTGCATTCAATCGGGATTCATTTTACAAGGCTGCATGGAGTACACTGCATTCAATCACAATGCATGGAATCCACTGCATTCAAACGGGATGCTTTGGGCCATGCTGCATAAAATCCACTGCATTCACCCATTCTGCATGGAATCCACTGCATTCAATCATGCTGCATAAAATCCACTGCATTCAATCGGGATGCATTGGGCCTCGCTGCATGGAATACACTGCATTCAATCAGGCTGCATGGAATCCACTGCATTCAATGGGGATGCATTCTACAATGCTGCATGGAGTTCACTGCATTCAATCACAACGCATGTAATCCACTGCATTCCATCGGCATGCTTTGGGCCATGCTGCATAAAATCCACTGCATTCAATCGGGAGGCATTGGGCCTCGCTGCATGGACTCAACTGCATACAATCGGGATCCATTGCGCCACAATGCATGGAATCCTCTGCATTCAACGACGCTGCATGTAATCCACTGCATTCAATCGGGATGCTTTGGGCCATGCTGCATAAAATCCACTGCATTCAACCATGCTGCATGGAATCCACTGCATTCAATCGTGCTGCATAAAATCCACTGCATTCAATTGGGTTCCATTTCTTCACGCTGCATGGAATACACTGCATTCAATCACGCTGCATGGAAACCACTGCATTCAATCGGTATGCATTTTACCTCGCTGCATGGATTACACTGCATTCAATCACAATGCATGGAATCCACTGCATTCCATCGGGATGCTTTGGGCCATGCTGCATAAAATCCACTGCATTCAACCATGCTGCATGGAATCCACTGCATTCAGTAATGCTGCATAAAATCCTTGCATTCAATTGGGTTCCATTTCTTCACGCTGCATGGAATACACTGCATTCAATCACGCTGCATGGAAACCACTGCATTCAATCGGTATGCATTTTACCTCGCTGCATGGATTACACTGCATTCAATCACAATGCATGGAATCCACTGCATTCCATCGGGATGCTTTGGGCCATGCTGCATAAACTCTACTGCATTCAATCGGGATGCATTGGGCCTCGCTGCATGGACTCCACTGCATAAAATCTGGATCCATTGCGCCACAATGCATGGAATCATCTGCATTCAATGACGCTGCATGGAATCCACTGCATTCAATTGGGATGCTTTGGGCCATGCTGCATAAAATCCATTGCATTCAATCATGCTTCATGGAATCCACTGCATTCAATCATGCTGCATAAAATCCACTGCATTCAATAGGGTCCCATTTCTTCACACTGCATGGAATCCACTACATTCAATCACGCTGCATGGAATCCACTGCATTCTATCGGGATGCATTTTACCACGCTGCATAGATTACACCGCATTCAATCACAATGCATGGAATCCACTGCATTCAATCGGGATGCTTTGGGCCATGCTGCATAAAATCCACTGCATTCAATCGGGATGCATTGGGCCTCGCTGCATGGACTCCACTGCATTCAATCGGGATCCATTGTGCCACAATGCATGGAATCCTCTGCATTCAATGACGCTGCATGGAATCCACTGCATTCCATCAGGATGCTTTGGGCCATGCTGCATAAAATCCACTGCATGCAATCATGCTGCATGGAATCCACTGCATTCAATCACGCTGCATAAAATCCACTGCATTCAATAGGGTTCCATTTCTTCATGCTGCATGGAATCCACTGCATTCAATCACGCTGCATGGAATCCACTGCATTCAACATGGATGAATTTTACCACGCTGCATTTAGTACAGTGTATTCAATCACAATTCATGGAATCCATTGCATTCAATCGGGATGCTTTGGGCCATGCTGCATAAAATCCACTGCATTCAATCGGGATGCACTGGGCATCGCTGCATGGACTCCACTGCATACAATCGGGATACATTGCGCCACAATGCATGGAATCCGATGCATTCAATGACGCTGCATGGAATCCACTGCATTCAATCGGGATGCTTTGGGCCATGCTGAATAAAATCCATTGCATTCAATCATGCTGCATGGAATCCACTGCATTCAATCATGCTGTATAAAATCCACTGCATTCAATGGGGTTCCATTTTTTCACGCTGCATGTTATACACTGCAATCATTCACGCTGCATGGAATCCACTGCATTCAATCAGGATGCATTTTACCTCGCTGCATGGATTACACTGCATTCAATCACAATGCATGGAATCCACTGCATTCCATCGTGATGCTTTGGGCCATGCTGCATAAAATCCACTGCATTCAATCGGGATGCATTGGGCCTCGCTGCATGGACTCCACTGCATACAATCGGTATCCATTGCGCCACAATGCATGGAATCCTCTGCATTCAACAACGCTGCATGGAATCCACTGCATTCAATCGGGAGGCTTTGGGCCATGCTGCATAAAATCCACTGCATTCAATCATGCTGCATAAAATCCACTGCATTCAATATGGTTCCATTTCTTCACGCTGCATGGAATCCAATGCATTCAATCAGGATGCATTTTACCACTCTGCATGGATTACACTTCATTCAATCACAATGCATGGAATCCACTGCATTCCATCGGGATGCTTTGGGCCATGCTGCATAAAATCCACTGCATTCTATCAGAGGCATTTTGCCTCGCTGCATAGACTCCACTGCATACAATCGGGATCCATTGCGCCAAAATGCATTGAATCTTCTGCATTCAATGACGCTGCATGGAATCCACTGCATTCAATCGGGATGCTTTGGGCCATGCTGCATAAAATCCATTGCATTCAATCATGCTGCATGGAATCCTTTGCATTCAATCATGCTGCATAAAATCCACTGCATTCAATAGGGTTCCATTTCTTCGCGCTGCATGGAATCCACTATATTCAATCACGCTGCATGGAATCCACTGCATTCTATCGGGATGCATTTTACCACGCTGCATAGATTACACCGCATTCAATCACAATGCATGGAATCCACTGCATTCTATCGGGATGCATTTTACCACACTGCTTGGATTACACTGCATTCAATCTCAATGCATAGAATCCACTGCATTCAATATGGATGCATTTTACCACTCTGCATGGAATGCACTGCATGTAATCACGCTGCATGTAATCCATGGAATTTAATCGGGATTCATTTTACTAAGCTGTATTGAATCGACTGCATTTAATCACGCTGCATGGAATCCACTGCATTCAATCGGGATTCATTTTACAAGGCTGCATGGAGTACACTGCATTCAATCACAATGCATGGAATCCACTGCATTCAAACGGGATGCTTTGGGCCATGCTGCATAAAATCCACTGCATTCAATAATGCTGCATGGAATCCACTGCATTCAATCGGGATGCATTTTTCCTCGTTGCATGGATTACACTGCATTCCATCACAATGCATGTAATCCACTGCATTCAATCGGGAAGCTTTGGGCCATGCTGCATACAATCCACTGCATTCAATCGGGATGCACTGGGCCTCGCTGCATGGACTCCACTGCATATAATCGGGATCTATTGCGCCACAATGCATGGAATACTCTGCATTCAATGACGCTGAATGGAATCCACTGCATTGAATCGTGAAGCTATGGGCCATGCTGCATAAAATCCACTGCATGCAATCATGCTGCATTGAATCCACTGCATTCAATCATGTTGCATAAAATCCACTGCATTCAATAGGGTTCCATTTCTTGACCCTGCATGGAATCCACTGCATTCAACCACGCTGCATGGAATCCACTGCATTCAATCGGGAAGCATTTTACCACTCTGCATGGATTACACTGCATTTATTCATGCTGCATGTAATCCATGGAATTTAATCGGGATTCATTTTACTATGCTGTATGGAATCGACTGCACTTAATCACGCTGGATGGAATCCACTGCATTCAATCGGGATGCATTTTACCACGTTGCATGCTGTTCACTGCATTCAATCACAATGCATGGAACCCACTGCATTCAATCGGGATGCTTTGGGCCATGCTGCATAAAATCCACTGCATTCAATCTTGCTTTTTGAATCCACTGCATTCAGTAATGCTGCATAAATCCTTGCATTCAATTGGGTTCCATTTCTTCACGCTGCATGGAATACACTGCATTCAATCACGCTGCATGGAATCCACTGCATTCAATCGGGATGCATTTTACCATGCTGCGTGGTTTTCACTGCATTCAATCACAATGCATGGAATCCACTGCATTCCATCGGGATGCTTTGGGCCATGCTGCATAAAATCCACTGCATTCAATCATGCTGCATGGAATCCACTGCATTCAATCATGCTGCATAAAATCCACTGCATTCAATAGGGTTCCATTTCTTCACGCTGCATGGAATAAACTGCATTCAATCAGGCTCCATGGAATCCACTGCATTCAATGGGGATGCATTCTACCTCGCTGCATGGATTACACTGCATTCAATCACAATGCTTGGAATCCACTGCATTCAATCGGGATGCTTTGGGCCATGCTGCATAAAATCCACTGCATTCAATCGGGATGCATTGGGCCACGCTGCATCGACTCCACTGCATTCAATCGGTATCCATTGCTCCACAATGCAAGGAATCCTCTGCATTCATTGACGCTGCATGGACTCCACTGCATTCAATCGGGATGCTTTGGGCCATGCTGCATAAAATCCACTGCATTCAACCATGCTGCATGGAATCCATTTCATTCAATCATGCTCTATAAAATCCAATGCATTCAATAGGGTTCCATTACTTCACGCTGCATGGAATACACTACATTAAATCAGGATGCATGGAATCGACTGCATTCAATCAGGATGCATTATACCACGTTGCATGGATTACCCTACATTCAATCACAATGCATGGAATCCACTGCATTCAATCGGGATGCATTGGGCCATGCTGCATAAAATCCACTGCATTCAATCGGGATGCATTGGGCCTCGCTGCATAGACTCCACTGCATATAATCGGGATCCATTGCGCCACAATGCATGGAATACTCTGCATTCAATGACGCTGCATGGAATCCACTGCATTCCATCGGGAAGCTTTGGGCCATGCTGCATAAAATCCACTGCATTCAATCATGCTGCATGGAATCCACTGCATTCAATCGGGATGCATTTTACAAGGCTGCATGGATTACATTTCATACACTCAAAATGCATGGAATCCACTGCGTTCTATAGGTATGCTTTGGGCCATACTGTATAAAATACACTGCACTCAATTTGCTGCATGGAATCCACTGCATTCAATCATGCTGAATAAAATCCACTGCATTCAATAGGGTTCCATTTCTTCACGCTGCATGGAATCCAATGCATTCAATCAGGCTCCATGGAATCCACTGCATTCAATGGGGATGCATTCTACAATGCTGCATGGAGTTCACTGCATTCAATCACAATGCATGGAATCCACTGCATTCCATCGGGATGCATTTAACCTCGCTGCATGGATTACACTGCATTCAATCACAATGCTTGGAATCCACTGCATTCCATCGGGATGCTTTGGGCCATGCTGCATAAAATCCACTGCATTCAATCGGGATGCATTGGGCCACGCTGCATCGACTCCACTGCATTCAATCGGTATCCATTGCGCCACAATGCAAGGAATCCTCTGCATTCATTGACGCTGTATGGACTCCACTGCATTCAATCGGGATGCTTTGGGCCATGCTGCATAAAATCCACTGCATTCAACCATGCTGCATGGAATCCACTGCATTCAATCATGCTGCATAAAATCCACTGCATTCCATCGGGATGCATTGGGCCTCGCTGCATGGAATACACTGCATTCAATCACGCTGCATGAATTCCACTGCATTCAATGGGGATGCATTCTACAATGCTGCATGGAGTTCACTGCATTCAATCACAATGCATGGAATCCACTGCATTCCATCGGGATGCTTTGGGCCATGCTGCATAAAATCCATTGCATTCAATCATGCTGCATGGAATCCACTGCATTCAATCATGCTGCATAAAATCCACTGCATTCAATAGGGTTCCATTTCTTCACGCTGCATGGAATCCACTACATTCAATCACGCTGCATGGAATCCACTGCATTCAACATGGATGCATTTTACCACGCTGCATATATTACACCGCATTCAATCACAATGCATGGAATCCACTGCATTCCATCGGGATGCTTTGGGCCATGCTGCATAAAATCCACTGCATTCAATCGGGATGCATTGGGCCTCGCTGCATGGACTCCACTGCATACAATCGGGATCCATTGCGCCACAATGCATGGAATCCTCTGCATTCAACGACGCTGCATGGAATCCACTGCATTCAATCGGGAGGCTTTGGGCCATGCTGCATAAAATCCACTGCATTCAATCATGCTGCATAAAATCCACTGCATTCAATATGGTTCCATTTCTTCACGCTGCATGGAATCCAATGCATTCAATCAGGATGCATTTTACCACTCTGCATGGATTACACTTCATTCAATCACAATGCATGGAATCCACTGCATTCCATCGAGATGCTTTGGGCCATGCTGCATAAAATCCACTGCATTCAATCAGATGCATTTTGCCTCGCTGCATAGACTCCACTGCATTCAATCGGGATCCATTATGCCACAATGCATGGAATCCTCTGCATTCAATGACGCTGCATGGAATCCACTGCATTCCATCAGGATGCTTTGGGCCATGCTGCATAAAATCCACTGCATGCAATCATGCTGCATGGAATCCACTGCATTCAATCACGCTGCATAAAATCCACTGCATTCAATAGGGTTCCATTTCTTCATGCTGCATGGAATCCACTGCATTCAATCACGCTGCATGGAATCCACTGCATTCAACATGGATGAATTTTACCACGCTGCATTTAGTACAGTGTATTCAATCACAATTCATGGAATCCATTGCATTCAATCGGGATGCTTTGGGCCATGCTGCATAAAATCCACTGCATTCAATCGGGATGCACTGGGCATCGCTGCATGGACTCCACTGCATACAATCGGGATACATTGCGCCACAATGCATGGAATCCGATGCATTCAATGACGCTGCATGGAATCCACTGCATTCAATCGGGATGCTTTGGGCCATGCTGAATAAAATCCATTGCATTCAATCATGCTGCATGGAATCCACTGCATTCAATCATGCTGTATAAAATCCACTGCATTCAATGGGGTTCCATTTTTTCACGCTGCATGTTATACACTGCAATCATTCACGCTGCATGGAATCCACTGCATTCAATCAGGATGAATTTTACCTCGCTGCATGGATTACACTGCATTCAATCACAATGCATGGAATCCACTGCATTCCATCGTGATGCTTTGGGCCATGCTGCATAAAATCCACTGCATTCAATCGGGATGCATTGGGCCTCACTGCATGGACTCCACTGCATACAATCGGTATCCATTGCGCCACAATGCATGGACTCCTCTGCATTCAACGACGCTGCATGGAATCCACTGCATTCAATCGGGAGGCTTTGGGCCATGCTGCATAAAATCCACTGCATTCAATCATGCTGCATAAAATCCACTGCATTCAATATGGTTCCATTTCTTCACGCTGCATGGAATCCAATGCATTCAATCAGGATGCATTTTACCACTCTGCATGGATTACACTTCATTCAATCACAATGCATGGAATCCACTGCATTCCATCGGGATGCTTTGGGCCATGCTGCATAAAATCCACTGCATTCTATCAGAGGCATTTTGCCTCGCTGCATAGACTCCACTGCATACAATCGGGATCCATTGCGCCAAAATGCATTGAATCTTCTGCATTCAATGACGCTGCATGGAATCCACTGCATTCAATCGGGATGCTTTGGGCCATGCTGCATAAAATCCATTGCATTCAATCATGCTGCATGGAATCCTTTGCATTCAATCATGCTGCATAAAATCCACTACATTCAATAGGGTTCCATTTCTTCGCGCTGCATGGAATCCACTATATTCAATCACGCTGCATGGAATCCACTGCATTCTATCGGGATGCATTTTACCACGCTGCATAGATTACACCGCATTCAATCACAATGCATGGTATCCACTGCATTCTATCGGGATGCATTTTACCACACTGCTTGGATTACACTGCATTCAATCTCAATGCATAGAATCCACTGCATTCAATATGGATGCATTTTACCACTCTGCATGGAATGCACTGCATGTAATCACGCTGCATGTAATCCATGGAATTTAATCGGGATTCATTTTACTAAGCTGTATTGAATCGACTGCATTTAATCACGCTGCATGGAATCCACTGCATTCAATCGGGATTCATTTTACAAGGCTGCATGGAGTACACTGCATTCAATCACAATGCATGGAATCCACTGCATTCAAACGGGATGCTTTGGGCCATGCTGCATAAAATCCACTGCATTCAATAATGCTGCATGGAATCCACTGCATTCAATCGGGATGCATTTTTCCTCGTTGCATGGATTACACTGCATTCCATCACAATGCATGGAATCCACTGCATTCAATCGGGAAGCTTTGGGCCATGCTGCATACAATCCACTGCATTCAATCGGGATGCACTGGGCCTCGCTGCATGGACTCCACTGCATATAATCGGGATCTATTGCGCCACAATGCATGGAATACTCTGCATTCAATGACGCTGAATGGAATCCACTGCATTGAATCGTGAAGCTATGGGCCATGCTGCATAAAATCCACTGCATGCAATCATGCTGCATTGAATCCACTGCATTCAATCATGTTGCATAAAATCCACTGCATTCAATAGGGTTCCATTTCTTGACCCTGCATGGAATCCACTGCATTCAACCACGCTGCATGGAATCCACTGCATTCAATCGGGAAGCATTTTACCACTCTGCATGGATTACACTGCATTTATTCATGCTGCATGTAATCCATGGAATTTAATCGGGATTCATTTTACTATGCTGTATGGAATCGACTGCACTTAATCACGCTGGATGGAATCCACTGCATTCAATCGGGATGCATTTTACCACGTTGCATGCTGTTCACTGCATTCAATCACAATGCATGGAACCCACTGCATTCAATCGGGATGCTTTGGGCCATGCTGCATAAAATCCACTGCATTCAATCTTGCTTTTTGAATCCACTGCATTCAGTAATGCTGCATAAATCCTTGCATTCAATTGGGTTCCATTTCTTCACGCTGCATGGAATACACTGCATTCAATCACGCTGCATGGAATCCACTGCATTCAATCGGGATGCATTTTACCATGCTGCGTGGTTTTCACTGCATTCAATCACAATGCATGGAATCCACTGCATTCCATCGGGATGCTTTGGGCCATGCTGCATAAAATCCACTGCATTCAATCATGCTGCATGGAATCCACTGCATTCAATCATGCTGCATAAAATCCACTGCATTCAATAGGGTTCCATTTCTTCACGCTGCATGGAATAAACTGCATTCAATCACACTGAATGGAATCCACTGCATTCAATCGGGATGCATTTTACCTCGTTGCATGGATTACACTGCATTCAATCACAATGCTTGGAATCCACTGCATTCAATCGGGATGCTTTGGGCCATGCTGCATAAAATCCACTGAATTCACTCGGGATGCATTGGGCCACGCTGCATCGACTCCACTGCATTCAATCGGTATCCATTGCGCCACAATGCAAGGAATCCTCTGCATTCATTGACGCTGCATGGACTCCACTGCATTCAATCGGGATGCTTTGGGCCATGCTGCATAAAATCCACTGCATTCAACCATGCTGCATGGAATCCATTTCATTCAATCATGCTCTATAAAATCCAATGCATTCAATAGGGTTCCATTACTTCACGCTGCATGGAATACACTACATTAAATCAGGATGCATGGAATCGACTGCATTCAATCAGGATGCATTATACCACGTTGCATGGATTACCCTACATTCAATCACAATGCATGGAATCCACTGCATTCAATCGGGATGCATTGGGCCATGCTGCATAAAATCCACTGCATTCAATCGGGATGCATTGGGCCTCGCTGCATAGACTCCACTGCATATAATCGGGATCCATTGCGCCACAATGCATGGAATACTCTGCATTCAATGACGCTGCATGGAATCCACTGCATTCCATCGGGAAGCTTTGGGCCATGCTGCATAAAATCCACTGCATTCAATCATGCTGCATGGAATCCACTGCATTCAATCGGGATGCATTTTACAAGGCTGCATGGATTACATTTCATACACTCAAAATGCATGGAATCCACTGCGTTCTATAGGTATGCTTTGGGCCATACTGTATAAAATACACTGCACTCAATTTGCTGCATGGAATCCACTGCATTCAATCATGCTGAATAAAATCCACTGCATTCAATAGGGTTCCATTTCTTCACGCTGCATGGAATCCAATGCATTCAATCAGGCTCCATGGAATCCACTGCATTCAATGGGGATGCATTCTACAATGCTGCATGGAGTTCACTGCATTCAATCACAATGCATGGAATCCACTGCATTCCATCGGGATGCATTTAACCTCGCTGCATGGATTACACTGCATTCAATCACAATGCTTGGAATCCACTGCATTCCATCGGGATGCTTTGGGCCATGCTGCATAAAATCCACTGCATTCAATCGGGATGCATTGGGCCACGCTGCATCGACTCCACTGCATTCAATCGGTATCCATTGCGCCACAATGCAAGGAATCCTCTGCATTCATTGACGCTGCATGGACTCCACTGCATTCAATCGGGATGCTTTGGGCCATGCTGCATAAAATCCACTGCATTCAACCATGCTGCATGGAATCCACTGCATTCAATCATGCTGCATAAAATCCACTGCATTCAATATGGTTCCATTTCTTCACGCTGCATGGAATCCACAACATTCAATCACGCTGCATGGAATCCACTGCATTCTATCGGGATGCATTTTACCACGCTGCATAGATTACACCGCATTCAATCACAATGCATGGAATCCACTGCATTCTATCGGGATGCATTTTACCACACTGCTTGGATTACACTGCATTCAATCTCAATGCATAGAATCCACTGCATTCAATATGGATGCATTTTACCACTCTGCATGGAATGCACTGCATTTAATCACGCTGCATGTAATCCATGGAATTTAATCGGGATTCATTTTACTAAGCTGTATTGAATCGACTGCATTTAATCACGCTGCATGGAATCCACTGCATTCAATCGGGATTCATTTTACAAGGCTGCATGGAGTACACTGCATTCAATCACAATGCATGGAATCCACTGCATTCAAACGGGATGTTTTGGGCCATGCTGCATAAAATCCACTGCATTCAATAATGCTGCATGGACTCCACTGCATTCAATCGGGATGCATTTTTCCTCGTTGCATGGATTACACTGCATTCCATCACAATGCATGGAATCCACTGCATTCAATCGGGAAGCTTTGGGCCATGCTGCATACAATCCACTGCATTCAATCGGGATGCACTGGGCCTCGCTGCATGGACTCCACTGCATATAATCGGGATCTATTGCGCCACAATGCATGGAATACTCTGCATTCAATGACGCTGAATGGAATCCACTGCATTCCATCGGGAAGCTATGGGCCATGCTGCATAAAATCCACTGCATGCAATCATGCTGCATTGAATCCACTGCATTCAATCATGTTGCATAAAATCCACTGCATTCAATAGGGTTCCATTTCTTGACCCTGCATGGAATCAACTGCATTCAACCACGCTGCATGGAATCCACTGCATTCAATTGGGAAGCATTTTACCACTCTGCATGGATTACACTGCATTTAATCATGCTGCATGTAATCCATGGAATTTAATCGGGATTCATTTTACTAAGCTGTATGGAATCGACTGCACTTAATCACGCTGGATGGAATCCACTGCATTCAATCGGGATGCATTTTACCACGTTGCATGCTGTTCACTGCATTCAATCACAATGCATGGAACCCACTGCATTCAATCGGGATGCTTTGGGCCATGCTGCATAAAATCCACTGCATTCAATCTTGCTTTTTGAATCCACTGCATTCAGTAATGCTGCATAAATCCTTGCATTCAATTGGGTTCCATTTCTTCACGCTGCATGGAATACACTGCATTCAATCACGCTGCATGGAATCCACTGCATTCAATCGGGATGCATTTTACCATGCTGCGTGGTTTTCACTGCATTCAATCACAATGCATGGAATCCACTGCATTCCATCGGGATGCTTTGGGCCATGCTGCATAAAATCCACTGCATTCAATCATGCTGCATGGAATCCACTGCATTCAATCATGCTGCATAAAATCCACTGCATTCAATAGGGTTCCATTTCTTCACGCTGCATGGAATAAACTGCATTCAATCACACTGAATGGAATCCACTGCATTCAATCGGGATGCATTTTACCTCGTTGCATGGATTACACTGCATTCAATCACAATGCTTGGAATCCACTGCATTCAATCGGGATGCTTTGGGCCATGCTGCATAAAATCCACTGCATTCAATCGGGATGCATTGGGCCACGCTGCATCGACTCCACTGCATTCAATCGGTATCCATTGCGCCACAATGCAAGGAATCCTCTGCATTCATTGACGCTGCATGGACTCCACTGCATTCAATCGGGATGCTTTGGGCCATGCTGCATAAAATCCACTGCATTCAACCATGCTGCATGGAATCCATTTCATTCAATCATGCTCTATAAAATCCAATGCATTCAATAGGGTTCCATTACTTCACGCTGCATGGAATACACTACATTAAATCAGGATGCATGGAATCGACTGCATTCAATCAGGATGCATTATACCACGTTGCATGGATTACCCTACATTCAATCACAATGCATGGAATCCACTGCATTCAATCGGGATGCATTGGGCCATGCTGCATAAAATCCACTGCATTCAATCGGGATGCATTGGGCCTCGCTGCATAGACTCCACTGCATATAATCGGGATCCATTGCGCCACAATGCATGGAATACTCTGCATTCAATGACGCTGCATGGAATCCACTGCATTCCATCGGGAAGCTTTGGGCCATGCTGCATAAAATCCACTGCATTCAATCATGCTGCATGGAATCCACTGCATTCAATCGGGATGCATTTTACAAGGCTGCATGGATTACATTTCATACACTCAAAATGCATGGAATCCACTGCGTTCTATAGGTATGCTTTGGGTCATACTGTATAAAATACACTGCACTCAATTTGCTGCATGGAATCCACTGCATTCAATCATGCTGAATAAAATCCACTGCATTCAATAGGGTTCCATTTCTTCACGCTGCATGGAATCCAATGCATTCAATCAGGCTCCATGGAATCCACTGCATTCAATGGGGATGCATTCTACAATGCTGCATGGAGTTCACTGCATTCAATCACAATGCATGGAATCCACTGCATTCCATCGGGATGCATTTAACCTCGCTGCATGGATTACACTGCATTCAATCACAATGCTTGGAATCCACTGCATTCCATCGGGATGCTTTGGGCCATGCTGCATAAAATCCACTGCATTCAATCGGGATGCATTGGGCCACGCTGCATCGACTCCACTGCATTCAATCGGTATCCATTGCGCCACAATGCAAGGAATCCTCTGCATTCATTGACGCTGCATGGACTCCACTGCATTCAATCGGGATGCTTTGGGCCATGCTGCATAAAATCCACTGCATTCAACCATGCTGCATGGAATCCACTGCATTCAATCATGCTGCATAAAATCCACTGCATTCAATATGGTTCCATTTCTTCACGCTGCATGGAATCCACAACATTCAATCACGCTGCATGGAATCCACTGCATTCTATCGGGATGCATTTTACCACGCTGCATAGATTACACCGCATTCAATCACAATGCATGGAATCCACTGCATTCTATCGGGATGCATTTTACCACACTGCTTGGATTACACTGCATTCAATCTCAATGCATAGAATCCACTGCATTCAATATGGATGCATTTTACCACTCTGCATGGAATGCACTGCATTTAATCACGCTGCATGTAATCCATGGAATTTAATCGGGATTCATTTTACTAAGCTGTATTGAATCGACTGCATTTAATCACGCTGCATGGAATCCACTGCATTCAATCGGGATTCATTTTACAAGGCTGCATGGAGTACACTGCATTCAATCACAATGCATGGAATCCACTGCATTCAAACGGGATGTTTTGGGCCATGCTGCATAAAATCCACTGCATTCAATAATGCTGCATGGACTCCACTGCATTCAATCGGGATGCATTTTTCCTCGTTGCATGGATTACACTGCATTCCATCACAATGCATGTAATCCACTGCATTCAATCGGGAAGCTTTGGGCCATGCTGCATACAATCCACTGCATTCAATCGGGATGCACTGGGCCTCGCTGCATGGACTCCACTGCATATAATCGGGATCTATTGCGCCACAATGCATGGAATACTCTGCATTCAATGACGCTGAATGGAATCCACTGCATTCCATCGGGAAGCTATGGGCCATGCTGCATAAAATCCACTGCATGCAATCATGCTGCATTGAATCCACTGCATTCAATCATGTTGCATAAAATCCACTGCATTCAATAGGGTTCCATTTCTTGACCCTGCATGGAATCAACTGCATTCAACCACGCTGCATGGAATCCACTGCATTCAATTGGGAAGCATTTTACCACTCTGCATGGATTACACTGCATTTAATCATGCTGCATGTAATCCATGGAATTTAATCGGGATTCATTTTACTAAGCTGTATGGAATCGACTGCACTTAATCACGCTGCATGGAATCCACTGCATTCAATCGGGATGCATTTTACCACGTTGCATGCTGTTCACTGCATTCAATCACAATGCATGGAACCCACTGCATTCAATCGGGATGCTTTGGGCCATGCTGCATAAAATCCACTGCATTCAATCTTGCTTTTTGTATCCACTGCATTCAGTAATGCTGCATAAATCCTTGCATTCAATTGGGTTCCATTTCTTCACGCTGCATGGAATACACTGCATTCAATCACGCTGCATGGAATCCACTGCATTCAATCGGGATGCATTTTACCATGCTGCGTGGTTTTCACTGCATTCAATCACAATGCATGGAATCCACTGCATTCCATCGGGATGCTTTGGGCCATGCTGCATAAAATCCACTGCATTCAATCATGCTGCATGGAATCCACTGCATTCAATCATGCTGCATAAAATCCACTGCATTCAATAGGGTTCCATTTCTTCACGCTGCATGGAATACACTGCATTCAATCACACTGAATGGAATCCACTGCATTCAATCGGGATGCATTTTACCTCGCTGCATGGATTACACTGCATTCAATCACAATGCTTGGAATCCACTGCATTCAATCGGGATGCTTTGGGCCATGCTGCATAAAATCCACTGCATTCAATCATGCTGCATGGAATCCACTGCATTCAATCATGCTCTATAAAATCCAATGCATTCAATAGGGTTCCATTACTTCACGCTGCATGGAATACACTACATTAAATCAGGATGCATGGAATCGACTGCATTCAATCAGGATGCATTATACCGGTTGCATGGATTACCCTACATTCAATCACAATGCATGGAATCCACTGCATTCAATCGGGATGCATTGGGCCATGCTGCATAAAATCCACTGCATTCAATCGGGATGCATTGGGCCTCGCTGCATAGACTCCACTGCATATAATCGGGATCCATTGCGCCACAATGCATGGAATATTCTGCATTCAATGACGCTGCATGGAATCCACTGCATTCCATCGGGAAGCTTTGGGCCATGCTGCATAAAATCCACTGCATTCAATCATGCTGCATGGAATCCACTGCATTTAATCGGGATGCATTTTACAAGGCTGCATGGATTACATTTCATACACTCAAAATGCATGGAATCCACTGCGTTCTATAGGTATGCTTTGGGCCATACTGCATAAAATACACTGCACTCAATTTGCTGCATGGAATCCACTGCATTCAATCATGCTGAATAAAATCCACTGCATTCAATAGGGTTCCATTTCTTCACGCTGCATGGAATCCAATGCATTCAATCAGGCTCCATGGAATCCACTGCATTCAATCGGGATGAATTCTACAATGCTGCATGGAGTTCACTGCATTCAATCACAACGCATGGAATCCACTGCATTCCATCGGGATGCTTTGGGCCATGCTGCATAAAATCCACTGCATTCAACCATGCTGAATGGAATCCACTGCATTCAATCATGCTGCATAAAATCCACTGCATTCCATCGGGATGCATTGGGCCTCGCTGCATGGAATACACTGCATTCAATCACGCTGCATGAATTCCACTGCATTCAATGGGGATGCATTCTACAATGCTGCATGGAGTTCACTGCATTCAATCACAATGCATGGAATCCACTGCATTCCATCGGGATGCTTTGGGCCATGCTGCATAAAATCCATTGCATTCAATCATGCTGCATGGAATCCACTGCATTCAATCATGCTGCATAAAATCCACTGCATTCAATAGGGTTCCATTTCTTCACGTGGCATCGAATCCACTACATTCAATCACGCTGCATGGAATCCACTGCATTCTATCGGGATGCATTTTACCACGCTGCATATATTACACCGCATTCAATCACAATGCATGGAATCCACTGCATTCAATCGGGATGCTTTGGGCCATGCTGCATAAAATCCACTGCATTCAATCGGGATGCACTGGGCATCGCTGCATGGACTCCACTGCATACAATCGGGATCCATTGCGCCACAATGCATGGAATCCTCTGCATTCAATGATGCTGCATCGAATCCACTGCATTCAATCGGAATCCATTCGCCACAATGCATGGAATCCTCTGCATTCAATGACGCTGCATGGAATCCACTGCATTCCATCAGGATGCTTTGGGCCATGCTGCATAAAATCCACTGTATGCAATCATGCTGCATGGAATCCACTGCATTCAATCATGCTGCATAAAATCCACTGCATTCAATAGGGTTCCATTTCTTCACGCTGCATTGAATCCACTGCATTCAATCACGCTGCATGGAATCCACTGCATTCAACATGGATGAATTTTACCACGCTGCATTTAGTACACTGTATTCAATCACAATTCATGGAATCCATTGCATTCAATCGGGATGCTTTGGGCCATGCTGCATAAAATCCACTGCATTCAATCGGGATGCACTGGGCATCGCTGCATGGACTCCACTGCATACAATCGGGATCCATTGCGCCACAATGCATGGAATCCTCTGCATTCAATGACGCTGCATGTAATCCACTGCATTCCATCGGGATGCATTTTACCATGCTGCGTGGTTTTCACTGCATTCAATCACAATGCATGGAATCCACTGCATTCCATCGGGATGCTTTGGGCCATGCTGCATAAACTCCACTGCATTCAATCATGCTGCATGGAATCCACTGCATTCAATCATGCTGCATAAAATCCACTGCATTCAATAGGGTTCCATTTCTTCACGCTGCATGGAATCCACTGCACTCAATCACGCTGCATGGAATCCACTGCATTCTATCGGGATGCATTTTACCACGCTGCATAGATTACACCGCATTCAATCACAATGCATGGAATCCACTGCATTCCATCGGGATGCTTTGGGCCATGCTGCATAAAATCCACTGCATTCAATCGGGATGCATTGGGCCTCGCTGCATGGACTCCACTGCATTCAATCGGGATCCATTGTGCCACAATGCATGGAATTCTCTTCATTCAATGAAGCTGCATCGAATCCACTGCATTCAATCGGAATCCATTGCGCCACAATGCATGGAATCCTCTGCATTCAATGACGCTGCATGGAATCCACTGCATTCCATCAGGATGCTTTGGGCCATGCTGCATAAAATCCACTGTATGCAATCATGCTGCATGGAATCCACTGCATTCAATCATGCTGCATAAAATCCACTGCATTCAATAGGGTTCCATTTCTTCACGCTGCATTGAATCCACTGCATTCAATCACGCTGCATGGAATCCACTGCATTCAACATGGATGAATTTTACCACGCTGCATTTAGTACACTGTATTCAATCACAATTCATGGAATCCATTGCATTCAATCGGGATGCTTTGGGCCATGGTGCATAAAATCCACTGCATTCAATCGGGATGCACTGGGCATCGCTGCATGGACTCCACTGCATACAATCGGGATCCATTGCGCCACAATGCATGGAATCCTCTGCATTCAATGATGCTGCATGGAATCCACTGCATTCCATCGGGATGCATTTTACCATGCTGCGTGGTTTTCACTGCATTCAATCACAATGCATGGAATCCACTGCATTCCATCGGGATGCTTTGGGCCATGCTGCATAAAATCCACTGCTTTCAATCATGCTGCATGGAATCCACTGCATTCAATCATGCTGCATATAATCCACTGCATTCAATATGGTTCCATTTCTTCACGCTGCATGTAATACACTGCATTCAATCACACTGAATGGAATCCACTTCATTCAATCGGGATGCATTTTACCTCGCTGCATGGATTACACTGCATTCAATCACAATGCTTGGAATCCACTGCATTCAATCGGGATGCTTTGGGCCATGCTGCATAAAATCCACTGCATTCAACCATGCTGCATGGAATCCATTTCATTCAATCATGCTCTATAAAATCCAATGCATTCAATAGGGTTCCATTACTTCACGCTGCATGGAATACACTGCATTAAATCAGGATGCATGGAATCGACTGCATTCAATCAGGATGCATTATACCACGTTGCATGGATTACCCTACATTCAATCACAATGCATGGAATCCACTGCATTCAATCGGGATGCTTTGGGCCATGCTGCATAAAATCCACTGCATTCAATCGGGATGCATTGGGCCTCGCTGCATAGACTCCACTGCATATAATCGGGATCCATTGCGCCACAATGCATGGAATATTCTGCATTCAACGTCGCTGCATGGAATCCACTGCATTCCATCGGGAAGCTTTGGGCCATGCTGCATAAAATCCACTGCATTCAATCATGCTGCATGGAATCCACTGCATTCAATCGGGATGCATTTTACAAGGCTGCATGGATTACATTTCATACGCTCAAAATGCATGGAATCCACTGCGTTCTATAGGTATGCTTTGGGCCATACTGCATAAAATACACTGCATTCAATTTGCTGCATGGAATCCACTGCATTCAATCATGCTGAATAAAATCCACTGCATTCAATAGGGTTCCATTTCTTCACTCTGCATGGAATACACTGCATTCAATCAGGCTGCATGAAATCCACTGCATTCAATCAGGATGCTTTGGGCCATGCTGCTTAAAATCCACTGCATTCAACTATGCTGCATGGAATCCATTTCATTCAATCATGCTCTATAAAATCCAATGCATTCAATAGGGTTCCATTACTTCACGCTGCATGGAATACACTGCATTAAATCAGGATGCATGGAATCGACTGCATTCAATCAGGATGCATTATACCACGTTGCATGGATTACCCTACATTCAATCACAATGCATGGAATCCACTGCATTCAATCGGGATGCTTTGGGCCATGCTGCATAAAATCCACTGCATTCAATCGGGATGCATTGGGCCTCGCTGCATAGACTCCACTGCATATAATCGGGATCCA
The DNA here is from genome assembly GCF_054392235.1 of Sus scrofa. Classification (NCBI taxonomy): domain Eukaryota; kingdom Metazoa; phylum Chordata; class Mammalia; order Artiodactyla; family Suidae; genus Sus; species Sus scrofa. Next base: position 3,856,288 of record NC_139397.1, read on the forward strand.
TTGCGCCACAATGCATGGAATATTCTGCATTCAACGACGCTGCATGGAATCCACTGCATTCCATCGGGAAGCTTTGGGCCATGCTGCATAAAATCCACTGCATTCAATCATGCTGCATGGAATCCACTGCATTCAATCGGGATGCATTTTACAAGGCTGCATGGATTACATTTCATACGCTCAAAATGCATGGAATCCACTGCGTTCTATAGGAATGCTTTGGACCATACTGCATAAAATACACTGCATTCAATTTGCTGCATGGGATCCACTGCATTCAATCATGCTGAATAAAATCCACTGCATTCAATAGGGTTCCATTTCTTCACGCTGCATGGAATACACTGCATTCAATCAGGCTCCATGGAATCCACTGCATTCAATGGGGATGCATTCTACAATGCTGCATGGAGTTCACTGCATTCAACCACAACGCATGTAATCCACTGCATTCCATCGGGATGCTTTGGGCCATGCTGCATAAAATCCACTGCATTCAATCGGGATGCATTGGGCTTCGCTGCATGGACTCCACTGCATACAATCGGGATCCATTGCGCCAAAATGCATGGAATACTCTGCATTCATTGACGCTGCATGGACTCCACTGCATTCAATCGGGATGCTTTGGGCCATGCTGCATAAAATCCACTGCATTCAACCATGCTGCATGGAATCAACTGCATTCAATCATGCTGCATAATATCCACTGCATTCCATCCGGATGCATTGGGCCTCGCTGCATGGAATACACTGCATTCAATCACGCTGCATGAATTCCACTGCATTCAATGGGGGTGCATTCTACAATGCTGCATGGAGTTCACTGCATTCAATCACAATGCATGGAATCCACTGCATTCCATCGGGATGCTTTGGGCCATGCTGCATAAAATCCACTGCATTCAATCGGGATGCATTGGGCCTCGCTGCATGGACTCCACTGCATACAATCGGGATCCATTGCACCAAAATGCATGGAATCCTCCGCATGCAACGACGCTGCATGGACTCCACTGCATTCAATCGGGATGCTTTGGGCCATGCTGCATAAAATCCATTGAATTCAATCATGCTGCATGGAATCCACTGCATTCAATCATGCTGTATAAAATCCACTGCATTCAATAGGGTTCCATTTCTTCACGTGGCATCGAATCCACTGCATTCAATCACGCTGCATGGAATCCACTGCATGCAATCGGGATGCATTTTTCCTCGCTGCATGGAGTACACTGCATTCAATCATGCTGCATAAAATCCACTGCATTCCATCGGGATGCTTTGGGCCATGCTGCATAAAATCCACTGCATTCAACCATGCTGCATGGAATCCACTGCATTCAATCATGCTGCATAAAATCCACTGCATTCCATCCGGATGCATTGGGCCTCGCTGCATGGAATAAACTGCATTCAATCAGGCTCCATGGAATCCACTGCATTCAATGGGGATGCATTCTACCATGCTGCATGGAGTTCACTGCATTCAATCACAATGCATGGAATCCACTGCATTCCATCGGGATGCTTTGGGCCATGCTGCATACAATCCACTGCATTCAATCGGGATGCATTGGGCCTCGCTGCATGGACTCCACTGCATACAATCGGGATCCATTGCGCCAAAATGCATGGAATCGACTGCATTTAATCACGGTGCATGGAATCCACTGCATTCAATCGGGATGCATTTTACCACACTGCTTGGATTACACTGCATTCAATCGCAATGCATAGAATCCACTGCATTCAATATGGATGCATTTTACCACTCTGCATGGAATCCACTGCATTTAATCACGCTGCATGTAATCCATGGAATTTAATCGGGATTCATTTTACTAAGCTGTATGGAATCGACTGCATTTAATCACGCTGCATGGAATCCACTGCATTCAATCGGGATTCATTTTACAAGGCTGCATGGAGTACACTGCATGCAATCACAATGCATGGAATCCACTGCATTCAAACGGGATGCTTTGGGCCATGCTGCATAAAATCCACTGCATTCAATCATGCTGCATGGAATCCACTGCATTCAATCATGCAGCATAAAATCCGCTGCATTCCATAGGGTTCCATTTCTTCATGCTGCATGGAATACACTGCATTCAATCAGGCTGCATAAAATCCGCTGCATTCCATAGGGTTCCATTTCTTCATGCTGCATGGAATACACTGCATTCAATCAGGCTGCATGGAATCCACTGCATTCAATCGGGATGCATTTTTCCTCCTTGCATGGATTACACTGCATTCCATCACAATGCATGGAATCCACTGCATTCAATCGGGAAGCTTTGGGCCATGCTGCATACAATCCACTGCATTCAATCGGGATGCACTGGGCCTCGCTGCATGGACTCCACTGCATATAATCGGGATCCATTGCGCCACAATGCATGGAATAATCTGCATTCAATGACGCTGAATGGAATCAACTGTATTGAATCGTGAAGCTATGGGCCATGCTGCATAAAATCCACTGCATGCAATCATGCTGCATTGAAACCACTGCATTCAATCATGCTGCATAAAATCCACTGCATTCAATAGGGTTCCATTACTGCACCCTGCATGGAATCCACTGCATTCAACCACGCTGCATGGAATCCACTGCATTCAATCGGGATGCATTTTACCACTCTGCATGGATTACACTGCATTTAATCACGCTGCATGTAATCCATGGAATTTAATCGGGATTCATTTTACTAAGCTGTATGGAATCGACTGCACTTAATCACGCTGGATGGAATCCACTGCATTCAATCGGGATGCATTTTACCACGTTGCATGCAGTTCAGTGCATTCAATCACAATGCATGGAATCCACTGCATTCAATCGGGATGCTTTGGGCCATGCTGCATAAAATCCACTGCATTCAATCTTGCTTTTTGAATCCACTGCATTCAGTAATGCTGCATAAAATCCTTGCATTCAATCGGGATGCATTTTACCACGCTGCATGGATTACACTGCATTCAATCACAATGCATGGAATCCACTGCATTCCATCGGGATGCTTTGGGCCATGCTGCATAAACTCCACTGCATTCAATCGGGAGGCATTGGGCCTCGCTGCATGGACTCCACTGCATACAATCGGGATCCATTGCGCCACAATGCATGGAATCCTCTGCATTCAACGACGCTGCATGGAATCCACTGCATTCCATCGGGATGTTTTGGGCCATGCTGCATAAAATCTACTGCATTCAATCGGGATGCATTGGGCCTCGCTGCATGAACTCCACTGCATACAATATGGAACCATTGCGCCAAAATGCATGGAATACTCTGCACTCAACGACGCTGCATGGAATCCACTGCATTCAATCGGGATGCTTTGGGCCATGCTGCATAAATCCATTGCATTCAATCATGCTTCATGGAATCCACTGCATTCAATCGTGCTGCATAAAATCCACTGCATTCAATAGGGTTCCATTTCTTCACGCTGCATGGAATCCACTACATTCAATCACGCTGCATGGAATCCACTGCATTCTATCGGGATGCATTTTACCACGCTGCATAGATTACACCGCATTCAATCACAATGCATGGAATCCACTGCATTCAATCGGGATGCTTTGGGCCATGCTGCATAAACTCCACTGCATTCAATCGGGATGCATTGGGCCTCGCTGCATGGACTCCACTGCATTCAATCGGGATCCATTGTGCCACAATGCATGGAATTCTGTTCATTCAATGACGCTGCATCGAATCCACTGCATTCAATCGGAATCCATTGTGCCACAATGCATGGAATCCTCTGCATTCAATGACGCTGCATGGAATCCACTGCATTCCATCAGGATGCTTTGGGCCATGCTGCATAAAATCCACTGCATGCAATCATGCTGCATGGAATCCACTGCATTCAATCATGCTGCATAAAATCCACTGCATTCAATAGGGTTCCATTTCTTCACGCTGCATGGAATCCACTGCATTCAATCACGCTGCATGGAATCCACTGCATTCAACATGGATGAATTTTACCACGCTGCATTTAGTACACTGTATTCAATCACAATTCATGGAATCCATTGCATTCAATCGGGATGCTTTGGGCCATGGTGCATAAAATCCACTGCATTCAATCGGGATGCACTGGGCATTGCTGCATGGACTCCACTGCATACAATCGGGATCCATTGCGCCACAATGCATGGAATCCTCTGCATTCAATGACGCTGCATGGAATCCACTGCATTCAATCGGGATGCTTTGGGCCATGCTGCATAAAATCCATTGCATTCAATCATGCTGCATGGAATCCACTGCATTCAATCGGGATGCATTTTACCATGCTGCATTGATTACCCTTCATTCAATCAGGCTGCATGGAATCCACTGCATTCTATCGGGATGCTTTGGGCCATGCTGCATAAAATACACTGCATTTAATCGGGATGCATTTGGCCACGCTGCATGGACTCCACTGCATAAAATCGGGATCCATTGCCCCAAAATGAAAGGAATCATCTGCATTCAATGACGCTGCATGGAATCCACTGCATTCCATCAGGATGCTTTGGGCCATGCTGCATAAAATCCACTGCATTCAACCATGCTGCATGGAATCCACTGCATTCAATCATGCTGCATAAAATCCACTGCATTCAATCAGGATGCATTGGGCCTCGCTGCATGGACTCCACTGCATTCAATCGGGATCCATTTTGCCACAATGCATGGAATCCTCTGTATTCAATGACGCTGCATGGAATCCACTGCATTCCATCAGGATGCTTTGGGCCATGCTGCATAAAATCCACTGCATGCAATCATGCTGCATGGAATCCACTGCATTCAATCATGCTGCATAAAATCCACTGCATTCAATAGGGTTCCATTTCTTCACGATGCATGGAATCCTCTGTATTCAATGACGCTGCATGGAATCCACTGCATTCCATCAGGATGCTTTGGGCCATGCTGCATAAAATCCACTGCATGCAATCATGCTGCATGGAATCCACTGCATTCAATCATGCTGCATAAAATCCACTGCATTCAATAGGGTTCCATTTCTTCACGATGCATGGAATCCACTGCATTCAATCACGCTGCATGGAATCCACTGCATTCAACATGGATGAATTTTACCACGCTGCATTTAGTACACTGTATTCAATCACAATTCATGGAATCCATTGCATTCAATCGGGATGCTTTGGGCCATGGTGCATAAAATCCACTGCATTCAATCGGGATGCACTGGGCATCGCTGCATGGACTCCACTGCATACAATCGGGATCCATTGCGCCACAATGCATGGAATCCTCTGCATTCAATGACGCTGCATGGAATCCACTGCATTCCATCGGGATGCATTTTACCATGCTGCGTGGTTTTCACTGCATTCAATCACAATGCATGGAATCCACTGCATTCCATCGGGATGCTTTGGGCCATGCTGCATAAAATCCACTGCATTCAATCATGCTGCATGGAATCCACTCCATTCAATCATGCTGCATAAAATCCACTGCATTCAATAGGGTTCCATTTCTTCACGCTGCATGGAATCCACTGCACTCAATCACGCTGCATGGAATCCACTGCATTCTATCGGGATGCATTTTACCACGCTGCATAGATTACACCGCATTCAATCACAATGCATGGAATCCACTGCATTCCATCGGGATGCTTTGGGCCATGCTGCATAAAATCCACTGCATTCAATCGGGATGCATTGGGCCTCGCTGCATGGACTCCACTGCATTCAATCGGGATCCATTGTGCCACAATGCATGGAATTATCTTCATTCAATGAAGCTGCATCGAATCCACTGCATTCAATCGGAATCCATTGCGCCACAATGCATGGAATCCTCTGCATTCAATGACACTGCATGGAATCCACTGCATTCCATCAGGATGCTTTGGGCCATGCTGCATAAAATCCACTGTATGCAATCATGCTGCATGGAATCCACTGCATTCAATCATGCTGCATAAAATCCACTGCATTCAATAGGGTTCCATTTCTTCACGCTGCATGGAATCCACTGCATTCAATCACGCTGCATGGAATCCACTGCATTCAACATGGATGAATTTTACCACGCTGCATTTAGTACACTGTATTCAATCACAATTCATGGAATCCATTGCATTCAATCGGGATGCTTTGGGCCATGGTGCATAAAATCCACTGCATTCAATCGGGATGCACTGGGCATCGCTGCATGGACTCCACTGCATACAATCGGGATCCATTGCGCCACAATGCATGGAATCCTCTGCATTCAATGATGCTGCATGGAATCCACTGCATTCCATCGGGATGCATTTTACCATGCTGCGTGGTTTTCACTGCATTCAATCACAATGCATGGAATCCACTGCATTCCATCGGGATGCTTTGGGCCATGCTGCATAAAATCCACTGCTTTCAATCATGCTGCATGGAATCCACTGCATTCAATCATGCTGCATAAAATCCACTGCATTCAATATGGTTCCATTTCTTCACGCTGCATGTAATACACTGCATTCAATCACACTGAATGGAATCCACTTCATTCAATCGGGATGCATTTTACCTCGCTGCATGGATTACACTGCATTCAATCACAATGCTTGGAATCCACTGCATTCAATCGGGATGCTTTGGGCCATGCTGCATAAAATCCACTGCATTCAACCATGCTGCATGGAATCCATTTCATTCAATCATGCTCTATAAAATCCAATGCATTCAATAGGGTTCCATTACTCACGCTGCATGGAATACACTGCATTAAATCAGGATGCATGGAATCGACTGCATTCAATCAGGATGCATTATACCACGTTGCATGGATTACCCTACATTCAATCACAATGCATGGAATCCACTGCATTCAATCGGGATGCTTTGGGCCATGGTGCATAAAATCCACTGCATTCAATCGGGATGCATTGGGCCTCGCTGCATAGACTCCACTGCATATAATCGGGATCCATTGCGCCACAATGCATGGAATATTCTGCATTCAACGTCGCTGCATGGAATCCACTGCATTCCATCGGGAAGCTTTGGGCCATGCTGCATAAAATCCACTGCATTCAATCATGCTGCATGGAATCCACTGCATTCAATCGGGATGCATTTAACAAGGCTGCATGGATTACATTTCATACGCTCAAAATGCATGGAATCCACTGCGTTCTATAGGGATGCTTTGGGCCATACTGCATAAAATACACTGCATTCAATTTGCTGCATGGAATCCACTGCATTCAATCATGCTGAATAAAATCCACTGCATTCAATAGGGTTCCATTTCTTCACGCTGCATGGAATACACTGCATTCAATCAGGCTCCATGGAATCCACTGCATTCAATGGGGATGCATTCTACAATGCTGCATGGAGTTCACTGCATTCAATCACAACGCATGTAATCCACTGCATTCCATCGGGATGCTTTGGGCCATGCTGCATAAAATCCACTGCATTCAATCGGGATGCATTGGGCTTCGCTGCATGGACTCCACTGCATACAATCGGGATCCATTGCGCCAAAATGCATGGAATACTCTGCATTCATTGACGCTGCATGGACTCCACTGCATTCAATCGGGATGCTTTGGGCCATGCTGCATAAAATCCACTGCATTCAACCATGCTGCATGGAATCAACTGCATTCAATCATGCTGCATAATATCCACTGCATTCCATCCGGATGCATTGGGCCTCGCTGCATGGAATACACTGCATTCAATCACGCTGCATGAATTCCACTGCATTCAATGGGGGTGCATTCTACAATGCTGCATGGAGTTCACTGCATTCAATCACAATGCATGGAATCCACTGCATTCCATCGGGATGCTTTGGGCCATGCTGCATAAAATCCACTGCATTCAATCGGGATGCATTGGGCCTCGCTGCATGGACTCCACTGCATACAATCGGGATCCATTGCACCAAAATGCATGGAATCCTCCGCATGCAACGACGCTGCATGGACTCCACTGCATTCAATCGGGATGCTTTGGGCCATGCTGCATAAAATCCATTGAATTCAATCATGCTGCATGGAATCCACTGCATTCAATCATGCTGTATAAAATCCACTGCATTCAATAGGGTTCCATTTCTTCACGTGGCATCGAATCCACTGCATTCAATCACGCTGCATGGAATCCACTGCATGCAATCGGGATGCATTTTTCCTCGCTGCATGGAGTACACTGCATTCAATCATGCTGCATAAAATCCACTGCATTCCATCGGGATGCTTTGGGCCATGCTGCATAAAATCCACTGCATTCAACCATGCTGCATGGAATCCACTGCATTCAATCATGCTGCATAAAATCCACTGCATTTCATCCGGATGCATTGGGCCTCGCTGCATGGAATAAACTGCATTCAATCAGGCTCCATGGAATCCACTGCATTCAATGGGGATGCATTCTACCATGCTGCATGGAGTTCACTGCATTCAATCACAATGCATGGAATCCACTGCATTCCATCAGGATGCTTTGGGCCATGCTGCATACAATCCACTGCATTCAATCGGGATGCATTGGGCCTCGCTGCATGGACACCACTGCATACAATCGGGATCCATTGCGCCAAAATGCATGGAATCGACTGCATTTAATCACGGTGCATGGAATCCACTGCATTCAATCGGGATGCATTTTACCACACTGCTTGGATTACACTGCATTCAATCGCAATGCATAGAATCCACTGCATTCAATATGGATGCATTTTACCACTCTGCATGGAATCCACTGCATTTAATCACGCTGCATGTAATCCATGGAATTTAATCGGGATTCATTTTACTAAGCTGTATGGAATCGACTGCATTTAATCACGCTGCATGGAATCCACTGCATTCAATCGGGATTCATTTTACAAGGCTGCATGGAGTACACTGCATGCAATCACAATGCATGGAATCCACTGCATTCAAACGGGATGCTTTGGGCCATGCTGCATAAAATCCACTGCATTCAATCATGCTGCATGGAATCCACTGCATTCAATCATGCAGCATAAAATCCGCTGCATTCCATAGGGTTCCATTTCTTCATGCTGCATGGAATACACTGCATTCAATCAGGCTGCATAAAATCCGCTGCATTCCATAGGGTTCCATTTCTTCATGCTGCATGGAATACACTGCATTCAATCAGGCTGCATGGAATCCACTGCATTCAATCGGGATGCATTTTTCCTCCTTGCAAGGATTACACTGCATTCCATCACAATGCATGGAATCCACTGCATTCAATCGGGAAGCTTTGGGCCATGCTGCATACAATCCACTGCATTCAATCGGGATGCACTGGGCCTCGCTGCATGGACTCCACTGCATATAATCGGGATCCATTGCGCCACAATGCATGGAATACTCTGCATTCAATGACGCTGAATGGAATCAACTGTATTGAATCGTGAAGCTATGGGCCATGCTGCATAAAATCCACTGCATGCAATCATGCTGCATTCAATCATTCTGCATTCAATCATGCGCCAAACCATTGCGCCAAAATGCATGGAATCCTCTGCATTCATTGACGCTGCATGGAATCCACTGCATTCCATCGGGATGCTTTGGGCCATACTGCATAAAATCCACTGCATGCAATCATGCTGCATGGAATCCACTGCATTCAATCATGCTGCATAAAATCCACTGCATTCAATAGGGTTCCATTACTGCACCCTGCATGGAATCCACTGCATTCAACCACGCTGCATGGAATCCACTGCATTCAATCGGGATGCATTTTACCACTCTGCATGGATTACACTGCATTTAATCACGCTGCATGTAATCCATGGAATTTAATCGGGATTCATTTTACTAAGCTGTATGGAATCGACTGCACTTAATCACGCTGGATGGAATCCACTGCATTCAATCGGGATGCATTTTACCACGTTGCATGCAGTTCAGTGCATTCAATCACAATGCATGGAATCCACTGCATTCAATCGGGATGCTTTGGGCCATGCTGCATAAAATCCACTGCATTCAATCTTGCTTTTTGAATCCACTGCATTCAGTAATGCTGCATAAAATCCTTGCATTCAATTGGGTTCCATTTCTTCACGCTGCATGGAATCCACTGCATTCAATCACGCTGCATGGAATCCACTGCATTCTATCGGGATGCATTTTACCTCGCCGCATGGATTACACTGCATTCAATCACAATGCATGGAATCCACTGCATTCCATCGGGATGCTTTGGGCCATGCTGCATAAACTCCACTGCATTCAATCGGGAGGCATTGGGCCTCGCTGCATGGACTCCACTGCATACAATCGGGATCCATTGCGCCACAATGCATGGAATCCTCTGCATTCAACGACGCTGCATGGAATCCACTGCATTCCATCGGGATGTTTTGGGCCATGCTGCATAAAATCTACTGCATTCAATCGGGATGCATTGGGCCTCGCTGCATGAACTCCACTGCATACAATCTGGAACCATTGCGCCAAAATGCATGGAATACTCTGCATTCAACGACGCTGCATGGAATCCACTGCATTCAATCGGGATGCTTTGGGCCATGCTGCATAAATCCATTGCATTCAATCATGCTTCATGGAATCCACTGCATTCAATCGTGCTGCATAAAATCCACTGCATTCAATAGGGTTCCATTTCTTCACGCTGCATGGAATCCACTACATTCAATCACGCTGCATGGAATCCACTGCATTCTATCGGGATGCATTTTACCACGCTGCATAGATTACACCGCATTCAATCACAATGCATGGAATCCACTGCATTCAATCGGGATGCTTTGTGCCATGCTGCATAAAATCCACTGCATTCAATCGGGATGCATTGGGCCTCGCTGCATGGACTCCACTGCATTCAATCGGGATCCATTGTGCCACAATTCATGGAATTCTCTTCATTCAATGACGCTGCATCGAATCCACTGCATTCAATCGGAATCCATTGTGCCACAATGCATGGAATACTCTGCATTCAATGACGCTGCATGGAATCCACTGCATTCCATCAGGATACTTTGGGCCATGCTGCATAAAATCCACTGCATGCAATCATGCTGCATGGAATCCACTGCATTCAATCATGCTGCATAAAATCCACTGCATTCAATAGGGTTCCATTTCTTCACACTGCATGGAATCCACTGCATTCAATCACGCTGCATGGAATCCACTGCATTCAACATGGATGAATTTTACCACGCTGCATTTAGTACACTGTATTCAATCACAATTCATGGAATCCATTGCATTCAATCGGGATGCTTTGGGCCATGGTGCATAAAATCCACTGCATTCAATCGGGATGCACTGGGCATTGCTGCATGGACTCCACTGCATACAATCGGGATCCATTGCGCCACAATGCATGGAATCCTCTGCATTCAATGACGCTGCATGGAATCCACTCCATTCAATCGGGATGCTTTGGGCCATGCTGCATAAAATCCATTGCATTCAATCATGCTGCATGGAATCCACTGCATTCAATCGGGATGCATTTTACCATGCTGCATTGATTACCCTTCATTCAATCAGGCTGCATGGAATCCACTGCATTCTATCGGGATGCTTTGGGCCATGCTGCATAAAATACACTGCATTTAATCGGGATGCATTTGGCCACGCTGCATGGACTCCACTGCATAAAATCGGGATCCATTGCCCCAAAATGAAAGGAATCATCTGCATTCAATGACGCTGCATGGAATCCACTGCATTCCATCAGGATGCTTTGGGCCATGCTGCATAAAATCCACAGCATTCAACCATGCTGCATGGAATCCACTGCATTCAATCATGCTGCATAAAATCCACTGCATTCAATCGGGATGCATTGGGCCTCGCTGCATGGACTCCACTGCATTCAATCGGGATCCATTGTGCCACAATGCATGGAATCCTCTGTATTCAATGACGCTGCATGGAATCCACTGCATTCCATCAGGATGCTTTGGGCCATGCTGCATAAAATCCACTGCATGCAATCATGCTGCATGGAATCCACTGCATTCAATCATGCTGCATAAAATCCACTGCATTCAATAGGGTTCCATTTCTTCACGATGCATGGAATCCTCTGTATTCAATGACGCTGCATGGAATCCACTGCATTCCATCAGGATGCTTTGGGCCATGCTGCATAAAATCCACTGCATGCAATCATGCTGCATGGAATCCACTGCATTCAATCATGCTGCATAAAATCCACTGCATTCAATAGGGTTCCATTTCTTCACGATGCATGGAATCCACTGCATTCAATCACGCTGCATGGAATCCACTGCATTCAACATGGATGAATTTTACCACGCTGCATTTAGTACACTGTATTCAATCACAATTCATGGAATCCATTGCATTCAATCGGGATGCTTTGGGCCATGGTGCATAAAATCCACTGCATTCAATCGGGAGGCATTGGGCATCGCTGCATGGACTCCACTGCATACAATCGGGATCCATTGCGCCACAATGCATGGAATCCTCTGCATTCAATGACGCTGCATGGAATCCACTGCATTCCATCGGGATGCATTTTACCATGCTGCGTGGTTTTCACTGCATTCAATCACAATGCATGGAATCCACTGCATTCCATCGGGATGCTTTGGGCCATGCTGCATAAAATCCACTGCATTCAATCATGCTGCATGGAATCCACTCCATTCAATCATGCTGCATAAAATCCACTGCATTCAATAGGGTTCCATTTCTTCACGCTGCATGGAATCCACTGCACTCAATCACGCTGCATGGAATCCACTGCATTCTATCGGGATGCATTTTACCACGCTGCATAGATTACACCGCATTCAATCACAATGCATGGAATCCACTGCATTCCATCGGGATGCTTTGGGCCATGCTGCATAAAATCCACTGCATTCAATCGGGATGCATTGGGCCTCGCTGCATGGACTCCACTGCATTCAATCGGGATCCATTGTGCCACAATGCATGGAATTCTCTTCATTCAATGAAGCTGCATCGAATCCACTGCATTCAATCGGAATCCATTGCGCCACAATGCATGGAATCCTCTGCATTCAATGACACTGCATGGAATCCACTGCATTCCATCAGGATGCTTTGGGCCATGCTGCATAAAATCCACTGTATGCAATCATGCTGCATGGAATCCACTGCATTCAATCATGCTGCATAAAATCCACTGCATTCAATAGGGTTCCATTTCTTCACGCTGCATGGAATCCACTGCATTCAATCACGCTGCATGGAATCCACTGCATTCAACATGGATGAATTTTACCACGCTGCATTTAGTACACTGTATTCAATCACAATTCATGGAATCCATTGCATTCAATCGGGATGCTTTGGGCCATGGTGCATAAAATCCACTGCATTCAATCGGGATGCACTGGGCATCGCTGCATGGACTCCACTGCATACAATCTGGATCCATTGCGCCACAATGCATGGAATCCTCTGCATTCAATGATGCTGCATGGAATCCACTGCATTCCATCGGGATGCATTTTACCATGCTGCGTGGTTTTCACTGCATTCAATCACAATGCATGGAATCCACTGCATTCCATCGGGATGCTTTGGGCCATGCTGCATAAAATCCACTGCTTTCAATCATGCTGCATGGAATCCACTGCATTCAATCATGCTGCATAAAATCCACTGCATTCAATATGGTTCCATTTCTTCACGCTGCATGTAATACACTGCATTCAATCACACTGAATGGAATCCACTTCATTCAACCGGGATGCATTTTACCTCGCTGCATGGATTACACTGCATTCAATCACAATGCTTGGAATCCACTGCATTCAATCGGGATGCTTTGGGCCATGCTGCATAAAATCCACTGCATTCAACCATGCTGCATGGAATCCATTTCATTCAATCATGCTCTATAAAATCCAATGCATTCAATAGGGTTCCATTACTTCACGCTGCATGGAATACACTGCATTAAATCAGGATGCATGGAATCGACTGCATTCAATCAGGATGCATTATACCACGTTGCATGGATTACCCTACATTCAATCACAATGCATGGAATCCACTGCATTCAATCGGGATGCTTTGGGCCATGCTGCATAAAATCCACTGCATTCAATCGGGATGCATTGGGCCTCGCTGCATAGACTCCACTGCATATAATCGGGATCCATTGCGCCACAATGCATGGAATATTCTGCATTCAACGTCGCTGCATGGAATCCACTGCATTCCATCGGGAAGCTTTGGGCCATGCTGCATAAAATCCACTGCATTCAATCATGCTGCATGGAATCCACTGCATTCAATCGGGATGCATTTAACAAGGCTGCATGGATTACATTTCATACGCTCAAAATGCATGGAATCCACTGCGTTCTATAGGTATGCTTTGGGCCATACTGCATAAAATACACTGCATTCAATTTGCTGCATGGAATCCACTGCATTCAATCATGCTGAATAAAATCCACTGCATTCAATAGGGTTCCATTTCTTCACGCTGCATGGAATACACTGCATTCAATCAGGCTCCATGAAATCCACTGCATTCAATCGGGATGCTTTGGGCCATGCTGCTTAAAATCCACTGCATTCAACTATGCTGCATGGAATCCATTTCATTCAATCATGCTCTATAAAATCCAATGCATTCAATAGGGTTCCATTACTTCACGCTGCATGGAATACACTGCATTAAATCAGGATGCATGGAATCGACTGCATTCAATCAGGATGCATTATACCACGTTGCATGGATTACCCTACATTCAATCACAATGCATGGAATCCACTGCATTCAATCGGGATGCTTTGGGCCATGCTGCATAAAATCCACTGCATTCAATCGGGATGCATTGGGCCTCGCTGCATAGACTCCACTGCATATAATCGGGATCCATTGCGCCACAATGCATGGAATATTCTGCATTCAACGACGCTGCATGGAATCCACTGCATTCCATCGGGAAGCTTTGGGCCATGCTGCATAAAATCCACTGCATTCAATCATGCTGCATGGAATCCACTGCATTCAATCGGGATGCATTTTACAAGGCTGCATGGATTACATTTCATACGCTCAAAATGCATGGAATCCACTGCGTTCTATAGGAATGCTTTGGACCATACTGCATAAAATACACTGCATTCAATTTGCTGCATGGGATCCACTGCATTCAATCATGCTGAATAAAATCCACTGCATTCAATAGGGTTCCATTTCTTCACGCTGCATGGAATACACTGCATTCAATCAGGCTCCATGGAATCCACTGCATTCAATGGGGATGCATTCTACAATGCTGCATGGAGTTCACTGCATTCAATCACAACGCATGTAATCCACTGCATTCCATCGGGATGCTTTGGGCCATGCTGCATAAAATCCACTGCATTCAATCGGGATGCATTGGGCTTCGCTGCATGGACTCCACTGCATACAATCGGGATCCATTGCGCCAAAATGCATGGAATACTCTGCATTCATTGACGCTGCATGGACTCCACTGCATTCAATCGGGATGCTTTGGGCCATGCTGCATAAAATCCACTGCATTCAACCATGCTGCATGGAATCAACTGCATTCAATCATGCTGCATAATATCCACTGCATTCCATCCGGATGCATTGGGCCTCGCTGCATGGAATACACTGCATTCAATCACGCTGCATGAATTCCACTGCATTCAATGGGGGTGCATTCTACAATGCTGCATGGAGTTCACTGCATTCAATCACAATGCATGGAATCCACTGCATTCCATCGGGATGCTTTGGGCCATGCTGCATAAAATCCACTGCATTCAATCGGGATGCATTGGGCCTCGCTGCATGGACTCCACTGCATACAATCGGGATCCATTGCACCAAAATGCATGGAATCCTCCGCATGCAACGACGCTGCATGGACTCCACTGCATTCAATCGGGATGCTTTGGGCCATGCTGCATAAAATCCATTGAATTCAATCATGCTGCATGGAATCCACTGCATTCAATCATGCTGTATAAAATCCACTGCATTCAATAGGGTTCCATTTCTTCACGTGGCATCGAATCCACTGCATTCAATCACGCTGCATGGAATCCACTGCATGCAATCGGGATGCATTTTTCCTCGCTGCATGGAGTACACTGCATTCAATCATGCTGCATAAAATCCACTGCATTCCATCGGGATGCTTTGGGCCATGCTGCATAAAATCCACTGCATTCAACCATGCTGCATGGAATCCACTGCATTCAATCATGCTGCATAAAATCCACTGCATTCCATCGGGATGCTTTGGGCCTCGCTGCATGGAATAAACTGCATTCAATCAGGCTCCATGGAATCCACTGCATTCAATGGGGATGCATTCTACCATGCTGCATGGAGTTCACTGCATTCAATCACAATGCATGGAATCCACTGCATTCCATCAGGATGCTTTGGGCCATGCTGCATACAATCCACTGCATTCAATCGGGATGCATTGGGCCTCGCTGCATGGACTCCACTGCATACAATCGGGATCCATTGCGCCAAAATGCATGGAATCGACTGCATTTAATCACGGTGCATGGAATCCACTGCATTCAATCGGGATGCATTTTACCACACTGCTTGGATTACACTGCATTCAATCGCAATGCATAGAATCCACTGCATTCAATATGGATGCATTTTACCACTCTGCATGGAATCCACTGCATTTAATCACGCTGCATGTAATCCATGGAATTTAATCGGGATTCATTTTACTAAGCTGTATGGAATCGACTGCATTTAATCACGCTGCATGGAATCCACTGCATTCAATCGGGATTCATTTTACAAGGCTGCATGGAGTACACTGCATGCAATCACAATGCATGGAATCCACTGCATTCAAACGGGATGCTTTGGGCCATGCTGCATAAAATCCACTGCATTCAATCATGCTGCATGGAATCCACTGCATTCAATCATGCAGCATAAAATCCGCTGCATTCCATAGGGTTCCATTTCTTCATGCTGCATGGAATACACTGCATTCAATCAGGCTGCATAAAATCCGCTGCATTCCATAGGGTTCCATTACTTCATGCTGCATGGAATACACTGCATTCAATCAGGCTGCATGGAATCCACTGCATTCAATCGGGATGCATTTTTCCTCCTTGCATGGATTACACTGCATTCCATCACAATGCATGGAATCCACTGCATTCAATCGGGAAGCTTTGGGCCATGCTGCATACAATCCACTGCATTCAATCGGGATGCACTGGGCCTCGCTGCATGGACTCCACTGCATATAATCGGGATCCATTGCGCCACAATGCATGGAATACTCTGCATTCAATGACGCTGAATGGAATCAACTGTATTGAATCGTGAAGCTATGGGCCATGCTGCATAAAATCCACTGCATGCAATCATGCTGCATTGAAACCACTGCATTCAATCATGCTGCATAAAATCCACTGCATTCAATAGGGTTCCATTACTGCACCCTGCATGGAATCCACTGCATTCAACCACGCTGCATGGAATCCACTGCATTCAATCGGGATGCATTTTACCACTCTGCATGGATTACACTGCATTTAATCACGCTGCATGTAATCCATGGAATTTAATCGGGATTCATTTTACTAAGCTGTATGGAATCGACTGCACTTAATCACGCTGGATGGAATCCACTGCATTCAATCGGGATGCATTTTACCACGTTGCATGCAGTTCACTGCATTCAATCACAATGCATGGAATCCACTGCATTCAATCGGGATGCTTTGGGCCATGCTGCATAAAATCCACTGCATTCAATCTTGCTTTTTGAATCCACTGCATTCAGTAATGATGCATAAAATCCTTGCATTCAATTGGGTTCCATTTCTTCACGCTGCATGGAATACACTGCATTCAATCACGCTGCATGGAATCCACTGCATTCTATCGGGATGCATTTTACCTCGCCGCATGGATTACACTGCATTCAATCACAATGCATGGAATCCACTGCATTCCATCGGGATGCTTTGGGCCATGCTGCATAAACTCCACTGCATTCAATCGGGATGCATTGGGCCTCGCTGCATGGACTCCACTGCATACAATCGGGATCCATTGCGCCACAATGCATGGAATCCTCTGCATTCAACGACGCTGCATGGAATCCACTGCATTCCATCGGGATGTTTTGGGCCATGCTGCATAAAATCTACTGCATTCAATCGGGATGCATTGGGCCTCGCTGCATGAACTCCACTGCATACAATCTGGAACCATTGCGCCAAAATGCATGGAATACTCTGCATTCAACGACGCTGCATGGAATCCACTGCATTCAATCGGGATGCTTTGGGCCATGCTGCATAAATCCATTGCATTCAATCATGCTTCATGGAATCCACTGCATTCAATCGTGCTGCATAAAATCCACTGCATTCAATAGGGTTCCATTTCTTCACGCTGCATGGAATCCACTACATTCAATCACGCTGCATGGAATCCACTGCATTCTATCGGGATGCATTTTACCACGCTGCATAGATTACACCGCATTCAATCACAATGCATGGAATCCACTGCATTCAATCGGGATGGTTTGGGCCATGCTGCATAAAATCCACTGCATTCAATCGGGATGCATTGGGCCTCGCTGCATGGACTCCACTGCATTCAATCGGGATCCATTGTGCCACAATGCATGGAATTCTCTTCATTCAATGACGCTGCATCGAATCCACTGCATTCAATCGGAATCCATTGTGCCACAATGCATGGAATACTCTGCATTCAATGACGCTGCATGGAATCCACTGCATTCCATCAGGATGCTTTGGGCCATGCTGCATAAAATCCACTGCATGCAATCATGCTGCATGGAATCCACTGCATTCAATCATGCTGCATAAAATCCACTGCATTCAATAGGGTTCCATTTCTTCACGCTGCATGGAATCCACTGCATTCAATCACGCTGCATGGAATCCACTGCATTCAACATGGATGAATTTTACCACGCTGCATTTAGTACACTGTATTCAATCACAATTCATGGAATCCATTGCATTCAATCGGGATGCTTTGGGCCATGGTGCATAAAATCCACTGCATTCAATCGGGATGCACTGGGCATTGCTGCATGGACTCCACTGCATACAATCGGGATCCATTGCGCCACAATGCATGGAATCCTCTGCATTCAATGACGCTGCATGGAATCCACTCCATTCAATCGGGATGCTTTGGGCCATGCTGCATAAAATCCATTGCATTCAATCATGCTGCATGGAATCCACTGCATTCAATCGGGATGCATTTTACCATGCTGCATTGATTACCCTTCATTCAATCAGGCTGCATGGAATCCACTGCATTCTATCGGGATGCTTTGGGCCATGCTGCATAAAATACACTGCATTTAATCGGGATGCATTTGGCCACGCTGCATGGACTCCACTGCATAAAATCGGGATCCATTGCCCCAAAATGAAAGGAATCATCTGCATTCAATGACGCTGCATGGAATCCACTGCATTCCATCAGGATGCTTTGGGCCATGCTGCATAAAATCCACTGCATTCAACCATGCTGCATGGAATCCACTGCATTCAATCATGCTGCATAAAATCCACTGCATTCAATCAGGATGCATTGGGCCTCGCTGCATGGACTCCACTGCATTCAATCGGGATCCATTGTGCCACAATGCATGGAATTCTGTTCATTCAATGACGCTGCATCGAATCCACTGCATTCAATCGGAATCCATTGTGCCACAATGCATGGAATCCTCTGTATTCAATGACGCTGCATGGAATCCACTGCATTCCATCAGGATGCTTTGGGCCATGCTGCATAAAATCCACTGCATGCAATCATGCTGCATGGAATCCACTGCATTCAATCATGCTGCATAAAATCCACTGCATTCAATAGGGTTCCATTTCTTCACGATGCATGGAATCCACTGCATTCAATCACGCTGCATGGAATCCACTGCATTCAACATGGATGAATTTTACCACGCTGCATTTAGTACACTGTATTCAATCACAATTCATGGAATCCATTGCATTCAATCGGGATGCTTTGAGCCATGGTGCATAAAATACACTGCATTCAATTTGCTGCATGGAATCCACTGCATTCAATCATGCTGAATAAAATCCACTGCATTCAATAGGGTTCCATTTCTTCACGCTGCATGGAATCCACTGCATTCAATCAGGCTCCATGGAATCCACTGCATTCAATGGGGATGCATTCTACAATGCTGCATGGAGTTCACTGCATTCAACCACAACGCATGTAATCCACTGCATTCCATCGGGATGCTTTGGGCCATGCTGCATAAAGTCCACTGCATTCAATCGGGATGCATTGGGCTTCGCTGCATGGACTCCACTGCATCCAATCGGGATCCATTGCGCCAAAATGCATGGAATACTCTGCATTCATTGACGCTGCATGGACTCCACTGCATTCAATCGGGATGCTTTGGGCCATGCTGCATAAAATCCACTGCATTCAACCATGCTGCATTGAATCAACTGCATTCAATCATTCTGCATAATATCCACTGCATTCCATCGGGATGCATTGGGCCTCGCTGCATGGAATACACTGCATTCAATCATGCTGCATGAATTCCACTGCATTCAATGGGGATGCATTCTACAATGCTGCATGGAGTTCACTGCATTCAATCACAATGCATGGAATCCACTGCATTCCATCGGGATGCTTTGGGCCATGCTGCATAAAATCCACTGCATTCAATCGGGATGCATTGGGCCTCGCTGCATAGATTCCACTGCATATAATCGGGATCCATTGCGCCACAATGCATGGAATATTCTGCATTCAACGTCGCTGCATGGAATCCACTGCATTCAATCGGGATGCTTTGGGCCATGCTGCATAAAATCCATTGAATTCAATCATGCTGCATGGAATCCACTGCATTCAATCATGCTGCATAAAATCCACTGCATTCCATCGGGATGCTTTGGGCCATGCTGCATAAAATCCACTGCATTCAACCATGCTGCATGGAATCCACTGCATTCAATCATGCTGCATAAAATCCACTGCATTCCATCGGGATGCATTGGGCCTCGCTGCATGGAATAAACTGCATTCAATTAGGCTCCATGGAATCCACTGCATTCAATGGGGATGCATTCTACCATGCTGCATGGAGTTCACTGCATTCAATCACAATGCATGGAATCCACTGCATTCCATCGGGATGCTTTGGGCCATGCTGCATACAATCCACTGCATTCAATCGGGATGCATTGGGCCTCGCTGCATGGACTCCACTGCATACAATCGGGATCCATTGCGCCAAAATGCATGGAATCGACTGCATTTAATCACGGTGCATGGAATCCACTGCATTCAATCGGGATGCATTTTACCACACTGCTTGGATTACACTGCATTCAATCGCAATGCATAGAATCCACTGCATTCAATATGGATGCATTTTACCACTCTGCATGGAATCCACTGCATTTAATCACGCTGCATGTACTCCATGGAATTTAATCGGGATTCATTTTACTAAGCTGTATGGAATCGACTGCATTTAATCACGCTGCATGGAATCCACTGCATTCAATCGGGATTCATTTTACAAGGCTGCATGGAGTACACAGCATTCACTCAAAATGCATGGAATCCACTGCATTCAAACGGGATGCTTTGGGCCATGCTGCATAAAATCCACTGCATTCAATCATGCTGCATGGAATCCACTGCATTCAATCATGCAGCATAAAATCCGCTGCATTCCATAGGGTTCCATTTCTTCATGCTGCATGGATTACACTGCATTCAATCAGGCTGCATAAAATCCGCTGCATTCCATAGGGTTCCATTTCTTCATGCTGCATGGAATACACTGCATTAAATCAGGATGCATGGAATCCACTGCATTCAATCGGGATGCATTTTTCCTCGTTGCATGGATTACACTGCATTCCATCACAATGCATGGAATCCACTGCATTCAATCGGGAAGCTTTGGGCCATGCTGCATACAATCCACTGCATTCAATCGGGATGCACTGGGCCTCGCTGCATGGACTCCACTGCATACAATCGGGATCCATTGCGCCACAATGCATGGAATATTCTGCATTCAACGTCGCTGCATGGAATCCACTGCATTCCATCGGGAAGCTTTGGGCCATGCTGCATAAAATCCACTGCATTCAATCATGCTGCATGGAATCCACTGCATTCAATCGGGATGCATTTAACAAGGCTGCATGGATTACATTTCATACGCTCAAAATGCATGGAATCCACTGCGTTCTATAGGTATGCTTTGGGCCATACTGCATAAAATACACTGCATTCAATTTGCTGCATGGAATCCACTGCATTCAATCATGCTGAATAAAATCCACTGCATTCAATAGGGTTCCATTTCTTCACGCTGCATGGAATACACTGCATTCAATCAGGCTCCATGAAATCCACTGCATTCAATCGGGATGCTTTGGGCCATGCTGCTTAAAATCCACTGCATTCAACTATGCTGCATGGAATCCATTTCATTCAATCATGCTCTATAAAATCCAATGCATTCAATAGGGTTCCATTACTTCACGCTGCATGGAATACACTGCATTAAATCAGGATGCATGGAATCGACTGCATTCAATCAGGATGCATTATACCACGTTGCATGGATTACCCTACATTCAATCACAATGCATGGAATCCACTGCATTCAATCGGGATGCTTTGGGCCATGCTGCATACAATCCACTGCATTCAATCGGGATGCACTGGGCCTCGCTGCATGGACTCCACTGCATACAATCGGGATCCATTGCGCCACAATGCATGGAATATTCTGCATTCAACGTCGCTGCATGGAATCCACTGCATTCCATCGGGAAGCTTTGGGCCATGCTGCATAAAATCCACTGCATTCAATCATGCTGCATGGAATCCACTGCATTCAATCGGGATGCATTTAACAAGGCTGCATGGATTACATTTCATACGCTCAAAATGCATGGAATCCACTGCGTTCTATAGGTATGCTTTGGGCCATACTGCATAAAATACACTGCATTCAATTTGCTGCATGGAATCCACTGCATTCAATCATGCTGAATAAAATCCACTGCATTCAATAGGGTTCCATTTCTTCACGCTGCATGGAATACACTGCATTCAATCAGGCTCCATGAAATCCACTGCATTCAATCGGGATGCTTTGGGCCATGCTGCTTAAAATCCACTGCATTCAACTATGCTGCATGGAATCCATTTCATTCAATCATGCTCTATAAAATCCAATGCATTCAATAGGGTTCCATTACTTCACGCTGCATGGAATACACTGCATTAAATCAGGATGCATGGAATCGACTGCATTCAATCAGGATGCATTATACCACGTTGCATGGATTACCCTACATTCAATCACAATGCATGGAATCCACTGCATTCAATCGGGATGCTTTGGGCCATGCTGCATAAAATCCACTGCATTCAATCGGGATGCATTGGGCCTCGCTGCATAGACTCCACTGCATATAATCGGGATCCATTGCGCCACAATGCATGGAATATTCTGCATTCAACGACGCTGCATGGAATCCACTGCATTCCATCGGGAAGCTTTGGGCCATGCTGCATAAAATCCACTGCATTCAATCATGCTGCATGGAATCCACTGCATTCAATCGGGATGCATTTTACAAGGCTGCATGGATTACATTTCATACGCTCAAAATGCATGGAATCCACTGCGTTCTATAGGAATGCTTTGGACCATACTGCATAAAATACACTGCATTCAATTTGCTGCATGGGATCCACTGCATTCAATCATGCTGAATAAAATCCACTGCATTCAATAGGGTTCCATTTCTTCACGCTGCATGGAATACACTGCATTCAATCAGGCTCCATGGAATCCACTGCATTCAATGGGGATGCATTCTACAATGCTGCATGGAGTTCACTGCATTCAATCACAACGCATGTAATCCACTGCATTCCATCGGGATGCTTTGGGCCATGCTGCATAAAATCCACTGCATTCAATCGGGATGCATTGGGCTTCGCTGCATGGACTCCACTGCATACAATCGGGATCCATTGCGCCAAAATGCATGGAATACTCTGCATTCATTGACGCTGCATGGACTCCACTGCATTCAATCGGGATGCTTTGGGCCATGCTGCATAAAATCCACTGCATTCAACCATGCTGCATGGAATCAACTGCATTCAATCATGCTGCATAATATCCACTGCATTCCATCCGGATGCATTGGGCCTCGCTGCATGGAATACACTGCATTCAATCACGCTGCATGAATTCCACTGCATTCAATGGGGGTGCATTCTACAATGCTGCATGGAGTTCACTGCATTCAATCACAATGCATGGAATCCACTGCATTCCATCGGGATGCTTTGGGCCATGCTGCATAAAATCCACTGCATTCAATCGGGATGCATTGGGCCTCGCTGCATGGACTCCACTGCATACAATCGGGATCCATTGCACCAAAATGCATGGAATCCTCCGCATGCAACGACGCTGCATGGACTCCACTGCATTCAATCGGGATGCTTTGGGCCATGCTGCATAAAATCCATTGAATTCAATCATGCTGCATGGAATCCACTGCATTCAATCATGCTGTATAAAATCCACTGCATTCAATAGGGTTCCATTTCTTCACGTGGCATCGAATCCACTGCATTCAATCACGCTGCATGGAATCCACTGCATGCAATCGGGATGCATTTTTCCTCGCTGCATGGAGTACACTGCATTCAATCATGCTGCATAAAATCCACTGCATTCCATCGGGATGCTTTGGGCCATGCTGCATAAAATCCACTGCATTCAACCATGCTGCATGGAATCCACTGCATTCAATCATGCTGCATAAAATCCACTGCATTCCATCGGGATGCTTTGGGCCTCGCTGCATGGAATAAACTGCATTCAATCAGGCTCCATGGAATCCACTGCATTCAATGGGGATGCATTCTACCATGCTGCATGGAGTTCACTGCATTCAATCACAATGCATGGAATCCACTGCATTCCATCAGGATGCTTTGGGCCATGCTGCATACAATCCACTGCATTCAATCGGGATGCATTGGGCCTCGCTGCATGGACTCCACTGCATACAATCGGGATCCATTGCGCCAAAATGCATGGAATCGACTGCATTTAATCACGGTGCATGGAATCCACTGCATTCAATCGGGATGCATTTTACCACACTGCTTGGATTACACTGCATTCAATCGCAATGCATAGAATCCACTGCATTCAATATGGATGCATTTTACCACTCTGCATGGAATCCACTGCATTTAATCACGCTGCATGTAATCCATGGAATTTAATCGGGATTCATTTTACTAAGCTGTATGGAATCGACTGCATTTAATCACGCTGCATGGAATCCACTGCATTCAATCGGGATTCATTTTACAAGGCTGCATGGAGTACACTGCATGCAATCACAATGCATGGAATCCACTGCATTCAAACGGGATGCTTTGGGCCATGCTGCATAAAATCCACTGCATTCAATCATGCTGCATGGAATCCACTGCATTCAATCATGCAGCATAAAATCCGCTGCATTCCATAGGGTTCCA
This sequence comes from Sus scrofa, assembly GCF_054392235.1. Lineage (NCBI taxonomy): Eukaryota > Metazoa > Chordata > Mammalia > Artiodactyla > Suidae > Sus > Sus scrofa. Next base: position 3,881,935 of record NC_139397.1, read on the forward strand.
TTTCTTCATGCTGCATGGAATACACTGCATTCAATCAGGCTGCATAAAATCCGCTGCATTCCATAGGGTTCCATTACTTCATGCTGCATGGAATGCACTGCATTCAATCAGGCTGCATGGAATCCACTGCATTCAATCGGGATGCATTTTTCCTCCTTGCATGGATTACACTGCATTCCATCACAATGCATGGAATCCACTGCATTCAATCGGGAAGCTTTGGGCCATGCTGCATACAATCCACTGCATTCAATCGGGATGCACTGGGCCTCGCTGCATGGACTCCACTGCATATAATCGGGATCCATTGCGCCACAATGCATGGAATACTCTGCATTCAATGACGCTGAATGGAATCAACTGTATTGAATCGTGAAGCTATGGGCCATGCTGCATAAAATCCACTGCATGCAATCATGCTGCATTGAAACCACTGCATTCAATCATGCTGCATAAAATCCACTGCATTCAATAGGGTTCCATTACTGCACCCTGCATGGAATCCACTGCATTCAACCACGCTGCATGGAATCCACTGCATTCAATCGGGATGCATTTTACCACTCTGCATGGATTACACTGCATTTAATCACGCTGCATGTAATCCATGGAATTTAATCGGGATTCATTTTACTAAGCTGTATGGAATCGACTGCACTTAATCACGCTGGATGGAATCCACTGCATTCAATCGGGATGCATTTTACCACGTTGCATGCAGTTCACTGCATTCAATCACAATGCATGGAATCCACTGCATTCAATCGGGATGCTTTGGGCCATGCTGCATAAAATCCACTGCATTCAATCTTGCTTTTTGAATCCACTGCATTCAGTAATGATGCATAAAATCCTTGCATTCAATTGGGTTCCATTTCTTCACGCTGCATGGAATACACTGCATTCAATCACGCTGCATGGAATCCACTGCATTCTATCGGGATGCATTTTACCTCGCCGCATGGATTACACTGCATTCAATCACAATGCATGGAATCCACTGCATTCCATCGGGATGCTTTGGGCCATGCTGCATAAACTCCACTGCATTCAATCGGGATGCATTGGGCCTCGCTGCATGGACTCCACTGCATACAATCGGGATCCATTGCGCCACAATGCATGGAATCCTCTGCATTCAACGACGCTGCATGGAATCCACTGCATTCCATCGGGATGTTTTGGGCCATGCTGCATAAAATCTACTGCATTCAATCGGGATGCATTGGGCCTCGCTGCATGAACTCCACTGCATACAATCTGGAACCATTGCGCCAAAATGCATGGAATACTCTGCATTCAACGACGCTGCATGGAATCCACTGCATTCAATCGGGATGCTTTGGGCCATGCTGCATAAATCCATTGCATTCAATCATGCTTCATGGAATCCACTGCATTCAATCGTGCTGCATAAAATCCACTGCATTCAATAGGGTTCCATTTCTTCACGCTGCATGGAATCCACTACATTCAATCACGCTGCATGGAATCCACTGCATTCTATCGGGATGCATTTTACCACGCTGCATAGATTACACCGCATTCAATCACAATGCATGGAATCCACTGCATTCAATCGGGATGGTTTGGGCCATGCTGCATAAAATCCACTGCATTCAATCGGGATGCATTGGGCCTCGCTGCATGGACTCCACTGCATTCAATCGGGATCCATTGTGCCACAATGCATGGAATTCTCTTCATTCAATGACGCTGCATCGAATCCACTGCATTCAATCGGAATCCATTGTGCCACAATGCATGGAATACTCTGCATTCAATGACGCTGCATGGAATCCACTGCATTCCATCAGGATGCTTTGGGCCATGCTGCATAAAATCCACTGCATGCAATCATGCTGCATGGAATCCACTGCATTCAATCATGCTGCATAAAATCCACTGCATTCAATAGGGTTCCATTTCTTCACGCTGCATGGAATCCACTGCATTCAATCACGCTGCATGGAATCCACTGCATTCAACATGGATGAATTTTACCACGCTGCATTTAGTACACTGTATTCAATCACAATTCATGGAATCCATTGCATTCAATCGGGATGCTTTGGGCCATGGTGCATAAAATCCACTGCATTCAATCGGGATGCACTGGGCATTGCTGCATGGACTCCACTGCATACAATCGGGATCCATTGCGCCACAATGCATGGAATCCTCTGCATTCAATGACGCTGCATGGAATCCACTCCATTCAATCGGGATGCTTTGGGCCATGCTGCATAAAATCCATTGCATTCAATCATGCTGCATGGAATCCACTGCATTCAATCGGGATGCATTTTACCATGCTGCATTGATTACCCTTCATTCAATCAGGCTGCATGGAATCCACTGCATTCTATCGGGATGCTTTGGGCCATGCTGCATAAAATACACTGCATTTAATCGGGATGCATTTGGCCACGCTGCATGGACTCCACTGCATAAAATCGGGATCCATTGCCCCAAAATGAAAGGAATCATCTGCATTCAATGACGCTGCATGGAATCCACTGCATTCCATCAGGATGCTTTGGGCCATGCTGCATAAAATCCACTGCATTCAACCATGCTGCATGGAATCCACTGCATTCAATCATGCTGCATAAAATCCACTGCATTCAATCAGGATGCATTGGGCCTCGCTGCATGGACTCCACTGCATTCAATCGGGATCCATTGTGCCACAATGCATGGAATTCTGTTCATTCAATGACGCTGCATCGAATCCACTGCATTCAATCGGAATCCATTGTGCCACAATGCATGGAATCCTCTGTATTCAATGACGCTGCATGGAATCCACTGCATTCCATCAGGATGCTTTGGGCCATGCTGCATAAAATCCACTGCATGCAATCATGCTGCATGGAATCCACTGCATTCAATCATGCTGCATAAAATCCACTGCATTCAATAGGGTTCCATTTCTTCACGATGCATGGAATCCACTGCATTCAATCACGCTGCATGGAATCCACTGCATTCAACATGGATGAATTTTACCACGCTGCATTTAGTACACTGTATTCAATCACAATTCATGGAATCCATTGCATTCAATCGGGATGCTTTGAGCCATGGTGCATAAAATACACTGCATTCAATTTGCTGCATGGAATCCACTGCATTCAATCATGCTGAATAAAATCCACTGCATTCAATAGGGTTCCATTTCTTCACGCTGCATGGAATCCACTGCATTCAATCAGGCTCCATGGAATCCACTGCATTCAATGGGGATGCATTCTACAATGCTGCATGGAGTTCACTGCATTCAACCACAACGCATGTAATCCACTGCATTCCATCGGGATGCTTTGGGCCATGCTGCATAAAGTCCACTGCATTCAATCGGGATGCATTGGGCTTCGCTGCATGGACTCCACTGCATCCAATCGGGATCCATTGCGCCAAAATGCATGGAATACTCTGCATTCATTGACGCTGCATGGACTCCACTGCATTCAATCGGGATGCTTTGGGCCATGCTGCATAAAATCCACTGCATTCAACCATGCTGCATTGAATCAACTGCATTCAATCATTCTGCATAATATCCACTGCATTCCATCGGGATGCATTGGGCCTCGCTGCATGGAATACACTGCATTCAATCATGCTGCATGAATTCCACTGCATTCAATGGGGATGCATTCTACAATGCTGCATGGAGTTCACTGCATTCAATCACAATGCATGGAATCCACTGCATTCCATCGGGATGCTTTGGGCCATGCTGCATAAAATCCACTGCATTCAATCGGGATGCATTGGGCCTCGCTGCATAGATTCCACTGCATATAATCGGGATCCATTGCGCCACAATGCATGGAATATTCTGCATTCAACGTCGCTGCATGGAATCCACTGCATTCAATCGGGATGCTTTGGGCCATGCTGCATAAAATCCATTGAATTCAATCATGCTGCATGGAATCCACTGCATTCAATCATGCTGCATAAAATCCACTGCATTCAATCGGGATGCTTTGGGCCATGCTGCATAAAATCCACTGCATTCAACCATGCTGCATGGAATCCACTGCATTCAATCATGCTGCATAAAATCCACTGCATTCCATCGGGATGCATTGGGCCTCGCTGCATGGAATAAACTGCATTCAATTAGGCTCCATGGAATCCACTGCATTCAATGGGGATGCATTCTACCATGCTGCATGGAGTTCACTGCATTCAATCACAATGCATGGAATCCACTGCATTCCATCGGGATGCTTTGGGCCATGCTGCATACAATCCACTGCATTCAATCGGGATGCATTGGGCCTCGCTGCATGGACTCCACTGCATACAATCGGGATCCATTGCGCCAAAATGCATGGAATCGACTGCATTTAATCACGGTGCATGGAATCCACTGCATTCAATCGGGATGCATTTTACCACACTGCTTGGATTACACTGCATTCAATCGCAATGCATAGAATCCACTGCATTCAATATGGATGCATTTTACCACTCTGCATGGAATCCACTGCATTTAATCACGCTGCATGTACTCCATGGAATTTAATCGGGATTCATTTTACTAAGCTGTATGGAATCGACTGCATTTAATCACGCTGCATGGAATCCACTGCATTCAATCGGGATTCATTTTACAAGGCTGCATGGAGTACACAGCATTCACTCAAAATGCATGGAATCCACTGCATTCAAACGGGATGCTTTGGGCCATGCTGCATAAAATCCACTGCATTCAATCATGCTGCATGGAATCCACTGCATTCAATCATGCAGCATAAAATCCGCTGCATTCCATAGGGTTCCATTTCTTCATGCTGCATGGATTACACTGCATTCAATCAGGCTGCATAAAATCCGCTGCATTCCATAGGGTTCCATTTCTTCATGCTGCATGGAATACACTGCATTCAATCAGGCTGCATGGAATCCACTGCATTCAATCGGGATGCATTTTTCCTCGTTGCATGGATTACACTGCATTCCATCACAATGCATGGAATCCACTGCATTCAATCGGGAAGCTTTGGGCCATGCTGCATACAATCCACTGCATTCAATCGGGATGCACTGGGCCTCGCTGCATGGACTCCACTGCATACAATCGGGATCCATTGCGCCACAATGCATGGAATACTCTGCATTCAATGACGCTGAATGGAATCCACTGCATTGAATCGTGAAGCTAAGGGCCATGCTGCATAAAATCCACTGCATGCAATCATGCTGCATTGAAACCACTGCATTCAATCATGCTGCATAAAATCCACTGCATTCAATAGGGTTCCATTACTGCACCCTGCATGGAATCCACTGCATTCAACCACGCTGCATGGAATCCACTGCATTCAATCGGGATGCATTTTACCACTCTGCATGGATTACACTGCATTTAATCACGCTGCATGTAATCCATGGAATTTAATCGGGATTCATTTTACTAAGCTGTATGGAATCGACTGCACTTAATCACGCTGCATGGAATCCACTGCATTCAATCGGGATGCATTTTACCACATTGCATGCAGTTCACTGCATTCAATCACAATGCATGGAATCCACTGCATTCAATCGGGATGCTTTGGGCCATGCTGCATAAAATCCACTGCATTCAATCTTGCTTTTTGAATCCACTGCATTCAGTAATGCTGCATAAAATCCTTGCATTCAATTGGGTTCCATTTCTTCACGCTGCATGGAATACACTGCACTCAATCACGCTGCATGGAATCCACTGCATTCTATCGGGATGCATTTTACCTCGCTGCGTGGTTTTCACTGCATTCAATCACAATGCATGGAATCCACTGCATTCCATCGGGATGCTTTGGGCCATGCTGCATAAACTCCACTGCATTCAATCGGGAGGCATTGGGCCTCGCTGCATGGACTCCACTGCATACAATCGGGATCCATTGCGCCACAATGCATGGAATCCTCTGCATTCAACGACGCTGCATGGAATCCACTGCATTCCTTCGGGATGTTTTGGGCCATGCTCCATAAAATCCACTGCATTCAATCGGGATGCATTGGGCCTCGCTGCATGGACTCCACTGCATACAATCTGGAACCATTGCGCCAAAATGCATGGAATACTCTGCATTCAACGACGCTGCATGGAATCCACTCCATTCAATCGGGATGCTTTGGGCCATGCTGCATAAATCCATTGCATTCAATCATGCTTCATGGAATCCACTGCATTCAATCGTGCTGCATAAAATCCACTGCATTCAATAGGGTTCCATTTCTTCACGCTGCATGGAATCCACTACATTCAATCACGCTGCATGGAATCCACTGCATTCTATCGGGATGCATTTTACCACGCTGCATAGATTACACCGCATTCAATCACAATGCATGGAATCCACTGCATTCAATCGGGATGATTTGGGCCATGCTGCATAAAATCCACTGCATTCAATCGGGATGCATTGGGCCTCGCTGCATGGACTCCACTGCATTCAATCGGGATCCATTGTGCCACAATGCATGGAATTCTCTTCATTCAATGACGCTGCATCGAATCCACTGCATTCAATCGGAATCCATTGTGCCACAATGCATGGAATCCTCTGCATTCAATGACGCTGCATGGAATCCACTGCATTCAATCGGGATGCATTTTACCACGTTGCATGCAGTTCACTGCATTCAATCACGCTGCATGGAATCCACTGCATTCCATCGGGATGCTTTGGGCCATGCTGCATAAAATCCACTGCATTCAATCTTGCTTTTTGAATCCACTGCATTCAGTAATGCTGCATAAATCCTTGCATTCAATTGGGTTCCATTTCTTCACGCTGCATTGAATACACTGCATTCAATCACGCTGCATGGAATCCACTGCATTCAATCGGGATGCATTTTACCATGCTGCGTGGTTTTCACTGCATTCAATCACAATGCATGGAATCCACTGCATTCCATCGGGATGCTTTGGGCCATGCTGCATAAAATCCACTGCATTCAATCATGCTGCATGGAATCCACTGCATTCAATCATGCTGCATAAAATCCATTGAATTCAATAGGGTTCCATTTCTTCACGCTGCATGTAATACACTGCATTCAATCACACTGAATGGAATCCACTGCATTCAATCGGGATGCATTTTACCTCGCTGCATGGATTACACTGCATTCAATCACAAAGCTTGGAATCCACTGCATTCCATCGGGATGCTTTGGGCCATGCTGCATAAAATCCACTGCATTCAATCGGGATGCATTGGGCCACGCTGCATCGACTGCACTGCATTCAATCGGTATCCATTGCGCCACAATGCAAGGAATCCTCTGCATTCATTGACGCTGCATGGACTCCACTGCATTCAATCGGGATGCTTTGGGCCATGCTGCATAAATACCACTGCATTCAACCATGCTGCATGGAATCCATTTCATTCAATCATGCTCTATAAAATCCAATGCATTCAATAGGGTTCCATTACTTCACGCTGCATGGAATACACTACATTAAATCAGGATGCATGGAATCGACTGCATTCAATCAGGATGCATTATACCACGTTACATGGATTACCCTACATTCAATCACAATGCATGGAATCCACTGCATTCAATCGGGATGCTTTGGGCCATGCTGCATAAAATCCACTGCATTCAATCGGGATGCATTGAGCCTCGCTGCATAGACTCCACTGCATATAATCGGGATCCATTGCGCCACAATGCATGGAATATTCTGCATTCAACGACGCTGCATGGAATCCACTGCATTCCATCGGGAAGCTTTGGGCCATGCTGCATAAAATCCACTGCATTCAATCATGCTGCATGGAATCCACTGCATTCAATCGGGATGCATTTTACAAGGCTGCATGGATTATATTTCATACACTCAAAATGCATGGAATCCACTGCGTTCTATAGGGATGCTTTGGGCCATACTGCATAAAATACACTGCATTCAATTTGCTGCATGGAATCCACTGCATTCAATCATGCTGAATAAAATCCACTGCATTCAATAGGGTTCCATTTCTTCACGCTGCATGGAATACACTGCATTCAATCAGGCTCCATGAAATCCACTGCATTCAATGGGGATGCATTCTACAATGCTGCATGGAGTTCACTGCATTCAATCACAACGCATGTAATCCACTGCATTCCATCGGGATGCTTTGGGCCATGCTGCATAAAATCCACTGCATTCAATCGGGATGCATTGGGCTTCGCTGCATGGACTCCACTGCATTCAATCGGGATACATTGCGCCAAAATGCATGGAATACTCTGCATTCATTGACGCTGCATGGACTCCACTGCATTCAATCGGGATGCTTTGGGCCATGCTGCATAAAATCCACTGCATTCAACCATGCTGCATGGAATCCATTTCATTCAATCATGCTCTATAAAATCCAATGCATTCAATAGGGTTCCTTTACTTCACGCTGCATGGAATACACTGCATTAAATCAGGATGCATGGAATCGACTGCATTCAATCAGGATGCATTATACCACGTTGCATGGATTACCCTACATTCAATCACAATGCATGGAATCCACTGCATTCAATCGGGATGCTTTGGGCCATGCTGCATAAAATCCACTGCATTCAATCGGTATGCATTGGGCCTCGCTGCATAGACTCCACTGCATATAATCGGGATCCATTGCGCCACAATGCATGGAATATTCTGCATTCAACGACGCTGCATGGAATCCACTGCATTCCATCGGGAAGCTTTGGGCCATGCTGCATAAAATCCACTGCATTCAGTCATGCTGCATGGAATCCACTGCATTCAATCGGGATGCATTTTACAAGGCTGCATGGATTACATTTCATACACTCAAAATGCATGGAATCCACTGCGTTCTATAGGGATGCTTTGGGCCATACTGCATAAAATACACTGCATTCAATTTGCTGCATGGAATCCACTGCATTCAATCATGCTGAATAAAATCCACTGCATTCAATAGGGTTCCATTCCTTCACGCTGCATGGAATCCACTGCATTCAATCAGGCTCCATGGAATTCACTGCATTCAATGGGGATGCATTCTACAATGCTGCATGGAGTTCACTGCATTCAATCACAACGCATGTAATCCACTGCATTCCATCGGGATGCTTTGGGCCATGCTGCATAAAGTCCACTGCATTCAATCGGGATGCATTGGGCCTCGCTGCATGGACTCCACTGCATACAATCGGGATCCATTGCGCCAAAATGCATGGAATACTCTGCATTCATTGACGCTGCATGGACTCCACTGCATTCAATCGGGATGCTTTGGGCCATGCTGCATAAAATCCACTGCATTCAACCATGCTGCATGGAATCAACTGCATTCAATCATGCTGCATAATATCCACTGCATTCCATCGGGATGCATTGGGCCTCGCTGCATGGAATACGCTGCATTCAATCACTCTGCATGAATTCCACTGCATTCAATGGTGATGCATTCTACAATGCTGCATGGAGTTCACTGCATTCAATCACAATGCATGGAATCCACTGCATTCAATCGGGATGCTTTGGGCCATGCTGCATAAAATCCACTGCATTCAATCGGGATGCATTGGGCCTCGCTGCATGGACTCCACTGCATACAATCGGGATCCATTGCGCCCAAATGCATGGAATCCTCTGCATTCATTGACGCTGCATGGAATCCACTGCATTCCATCGGGATGCTTTGGGCCATACTGCATAAAATCCACTGCATGCAATCATGCTGCATGGAATCCACTGCATTCAATCATGCTGCATAAAATCCACTGCATTCAATAGGGTTCCATTTCTTCTTCACGCTGCCTGGAATCCACTGCATTCAATCACGCTGCATGGAATCCACTGCCTTCAATATGGATGCATTTTACCACTCTGCATGGAATCCAATGCATTTAATCACGCTGCATGTAATCCATGGAATTTTAATCGGGATTCATTTTACTAAGCTGTATGGAATCGACTGCACTTAATCACGCTGGATGGAATCCACTGCATTCAATCGGGATGCATTTTACCACGTTGCATGCAGTTCACTGCATTCAATCATGCTGCATGGAATCCACTGCATTCAATCGGGATGCTTTGGGCCATGCTGCATAAAATCCACTGCATTCAATCTTGCTTTTTGAATCCACTGCATTCAGTAATGCTGCATAAATCCTTGCATTCAATTGGGTTCCATTTCTTCACGCTGCATTGAATACACTGCATTCAATCACGCTGCATGGAATCCACTGCATTCCATCGGGATGCATTTTACCATGCTGCGTGGTTTTCACTGCATTCAATCACAATGCATGGAATCCACTGCATTCCATCGGGATGCTTTGGGCCATGCTGCATAAAATCCACTGCATGCAATCATGCTGCATGGAATCCACTGCATTCAATCATGCTGCCTATAATCCATTGAATTAAATAGGGTTCCATTTCTTCACGCTGCATGTAATACACTGCATTCAATCACACTGAATGGAATCCACTGCATTCAATCGGGATGCATTTTACCTCGCTGCATGGATTACACTGCATTCAATCACAAAGCTTGGAATCCACTGCATTCCATCGGGATGCTTTGGGCCATGCTGCATAAAATCCACTGCATTCAATCGGGATGCATTGGGCCACACTGCATCGACTGCACTGCATTCAATCGGTACCCATTGCGCCACAATGCAAGGAATCCTCTGCATTCATTGACGCTGCATGGACTCCACTGCATTCAATCGGGATGCTTTGGGCCATGCTGCATAAAATCCACTGCATTCAACCATGCTGCATGGAATCCATTTCATTCAATCATGCTCTATAAAATCCAATGCATTCAATAGGGTTCCATTACTTCACGCTGCATGGAATACACTGCATTAAATCAGGATGCATGGAATAGACTGCATTCAATCAGGATGCATTATACCACGTTGCATGAATTACCCTACATTCAATCACAATGCATGGAATCCACTGCATTCAATCGGGATGCTTTGGGCCATGCTGCATAAAATCCACTGCATTCAATCGGGATGCATTGGGCCTCGCTGCATAGACTCCACTGCATATAATCGGGATCCATTGCGCCACAATGCATGGAATATTCTGCATTCAACGACGCTGCATGGAATCCACTGCATTCCATCGGGAAGCTTTGGGCCATGCTGCATAAAATCCACTGCATTCAATCATGCTGCATGGAATCCACTGCATTCAATCGGGATGCATTTTACAAGGCTGCATGGATTACATTTCATACACTCAAAATGCATGGAATCCACTGCGTTCTATAGGTATGCTTTGGGCCATACTGCATAAAATACACTGCATTCAATTTGCTGCATGGAATCCACTGCATTCAATCATGCGGAATAAAATCCACTGCATTCAATAGGGTTCCATTTCTTCACGCTGCATGGAATACACTGCATTCAATCAGGCTCCATGAAATCCACTGCATTCAATGGGGATGCATTCTACAATGCTGCATGGAGTTCACTGCATTCAATCACAACGCATGTAATCCACTGCATTCCATCGGGATGCTTTGGGCCATGCTGCATAAAATCCACTGCATTCAACCATGCTGCATGGAATCAACTGCATTCAATCATGCTGCATAAAATCCACTGCATTCCATCGGGATGCATTGGGCCTCGCTGCATGGAATACACTGCATTCAATCACGCTGCATGAATTCCACTGCATTCAATGGGGATGCATTCTACAATGCTGCATGGAGTTCACTGCATTCAATCACAATGCATGGAATCCACTGCATTCCATCGGGATGCTTTGGGCGATGCTGCATACAATCCACTGCATTCAATCGGGATGCATTGGGCCTCGCTGCATGGACTCCACTGCATACAATCGGGATCCATTGCACCAAAATGCATGGAATCCTCTGCATGCAACGACGCTGCATGGACTCCACTGCATTCAATCGGGATGCTTTGGGCCATGCTGCATAAAATCCATTGAATTCCATCATGCTGCATGGAATCCACTGCATTCAATCATGCTGTATAAAATCCACTGCATTCAATAGGGTTCCATTTCTTCACGTGGCATCGAATCCACTGCATTCAATCACGCTGCATGGAATCCACTGCATTCAATCGGGATGCATTTTTCCTCGCTGCATGGAGTACACTGCATTCAATCATGCTGCATAAAATCCACTGCATTCCATCGGGATGCTTTGGGCCATGCTGCATAAAATCCACTGCATTCAACCATGCTGCATGGAATCCACTGCATTCAATCATGCTGCATAAAATCCACTGCATTCCATCGGGATGCATTGGGCCTCGCTGCATGGAATAAACTGCATTCAATCAGGCTCCATGGAATCCACTGCATTCAATGGGGATGCATTCTACCATGCTGCATGGAGTTCACTGCATTCAATCACAATGCATGGAATCCACTGCATTCCATCGGGATGCTTGGGCCATGCTGCATACAATCCACTGCATTCAATCGGGATGCATTGGGCCTCGCTGCATGGACTCCACTGCATACAATCGGGATCCATTGCGCCAAAATGAATGGAATCGACTGCATTTAATCACGGTGCATGGAATCCACTGCATTCAATCGGGATGCATTTTACCACACTGCTTGGATTACACTGCATTCAATCGCAATGCATAGAATCCACTGCATTCAATCATGCTGCATAAAATCCACTGCATTCAATAGGGTTCCATTTCTTCACGCTGCATGGAATCCACTGCATTCAATCACGCTGCATGGAATCCACTGCATTCAACATGGATGAATTTTACCACGCTGCATTTAGTACACTGTATTCAATCACAATTCATGGAATCCATTGCATTCAATCGGGATGCTTTGGGCCATGGTGCATAAAATCCACTGCATTCAATCGGGATGCACTGGGCATTGCTGCATGGACTCCACTGCATACAATCGGGATCCATTGCGCCACAATGCATGGAATCCTCTGCATTCAATGACGCTGCATGGAATCCACTCCATTCAATCGGGATGCTTTGGGCCATGCTGCATAAAATCCATTGCATTCAATCATGCTGCATGGAATCCACTGCATTCAATCGGGATGCATTTTACCATGCTGCATTGATTACCCTTCATTCAATCAGGCTGCATGGAATCCACTGCATTCTATCGGGATGCTTTGGGCCATGGTGCATAAAATACACTGCATTTAATCGGGATGCATTTGGCCACGCTGCATGGACTCCACTGCATAAAATCGGGATCCATTGCCCCAAAATGAAAGGAATCATCTGCATTCAATGACGCTGCATGGAATCCACTGCATTCCATCAGGATGCTTTGGGCCATGCTGCATAAAATCCACTGCATTCAACCATGCTGCATGGAATCCACTGCATTCAATCATGCTGCATAAAATCCACTGCATTCAATCAGGATGCATTGGGCCTCGCTGCATGGACTCCACTGCATTCAATCGGGATCCATTGTGCCACAATGCATGGAATACTCTGTATTCAATGACGCTGCATGGAATCCACTGCATTCCATCAGGATGCTTTGGGCCATGCTGCATAAAATCCACTGCATGCAATCATGCTGCATGGAATCCACTGCATTCAATCATGCTGCATAAAATCCACTGCATTCAATAGGGTTCCATTTCTTCACGATGCATGGAATCCTCTGTATTCAATGACGCTGCATGGAATCCACTGCATTCCATCAGGATGCTTTGGGCCATGCTGCATAAAATCCACTGCATGCAATCATGCTGCATGGAATCCACTGCATTCAATCATGCTGCATAAAATCCACTGCATTCAATAGGGTTCCATTTCTTCACGATGCATGGAATCCACTGCATTCAATCACGCTGAATGGAATCCACTGCATTCAACATGGATGAATTTTACCACGCTGCATTTAGTACACTGTATTCAATCACAATTCATGGAATCCATTGCATTCAATCGGGATGCTTTGGGCCATGGTGCATAAAATCCACTGCATTCAATCGGGATGCACTGGGCATCGCTGCATGGACTCCACTGCATACAATCGGGATCCATTGCGCCACAATGCATGGAATCCTCTGCATTCAATGACGCTGCATGGAATCCACTGCATTCCATCGGGATGCATTTTACCATGCTGCGTGGTTTTCACTGCATTCAATCACAATGCATGGAATCCACTGCATTCCATCGGGATGCTTTGGGCCATGCTGCATAAAATCCACTGCATTCAATCATGCTGCATGGAATCCACTCCATTCAATCATGCTGCATAAAATCCACTGCATTCAATAGGGTTCCATTTCTTCACGCTGCATGGAATCCACTGCACTCAATCACGCTGCATGGAATCCACTGCATTCTATCGGGATGCATTTTACCACGCTGCATAGATTACACCGCATTCAATCACAATGCATGGAATCCACTGCATTCCATCGGGATGCTTTGGGCCATGCTGCATAAAATCCACTGCATTCAATCGGGATGCATTGGGCCTCGCTGCATGGACTCCACTGCATTCAATCGGGATCCATTGTGCCACAATGCATGGAATTCTCTTCATTTAATGAAGCTGCATCGAATCCACTGCATTCAATCGGAATCCATTGCGTCACAATGCATGGAATCCTCTGCATTCAATGACACTGCATGGAATCCACTGCATTCCATCAGGATGCTTTGGGCCATGCTGCATAAAATCCACTGTATGCAATCATGCTGCATGGAATCCACTGCATTCAATCATGCTGCATAAAATCCACTGCATTCAATAGGGTTCCATTTCTTCACGCTGCATGGAATCCACTGCATTCAATCACGCTGCATGGAATCCACTGCATTCAACATGGATGAATTTTACCACGCTGCATTTAGTACACTGTATTCAATCACAATTCATGGAATCCATTGCATTCAATCGGGATGCTTTGGGCCATGGTGCATAAAATCCACTGCATTCAATCGGGATGCACTGGGCATCGCTGCATGGACTCCACTGCATACAATCGGGATCCATTGCGCCACAATGCATGGAATCCTCTGCATTCAATGATGCTGCATGGAATCCACTGCATTCCATCGGGATGCATTTTACCATGCTGCGTGGTTTTCACTGCATTCAATCACAATGCATGGAATCCACTGCATTCCATCGGGATGCTTTGGGCCATGCTGCATAAAATCCACTGCTTTCAATCATGCTGCATGGAATCCACTGCATTCAATCATGCTGCATAAAATCCACTGCATTCAATATGGTTCCATTTCTTCACGCTGCATGTAATACACTGCATTCAATCACACTGAATGGACTCCACTGCATTCAATCGGGATGCTTTGGGCCATGCTGCATAAAATCCACTGCATTCAACCATGCTGCATGGAATCCATTTCATTCAATCATGCTCTATAAAATCCAATGCATTCAATAGGGTTCCATTACTCACGCTGCATGGAATACACTGCATTAAATCAGGATGCATGGAATCGACTGCATTCAATCAGGATGCATTATACCACGTTGCATGGATTACCCTACATTCAATCACAATGCATGGAATCCACTGCATTCAATCGGGATGCTTTGGGCCATGCTGCATAAAATCCACTGCATTCAATCGGGATGCATTGGGCCTCGCTGCATAGACTCCACTGCATATAATCGGGATCCATTGCGCCACAATGCATGGAATATTCTGCATTCAACGTCGCTGCATGGAATCCACTGCATTCCATCGGGAAGCTTTGGGCCATGCTGCATAAAATCCACTGCATTCAATCATGCTGCATGGAATCCACTGCATTCAATCGGGATGCATTTAACAAGGCTGCATGGATTACATTTCATACGCTCAAAATGCATGGAATCCACTGCGTTCTATAGGTATGCTTTGGGCCATACTGCATAAAATACACTGCATTCAATTTGCTGCATGGAATCCACTGCATTCAATCATGCTGAATAAAATCCACTGCATTCAATAGGGTTCCATTTCTTCACGCTGCATGGAATACACTGCATTCAATCAGGCTCCATGAAATCCACTGCATTCAATCGGGATGCTTTGGGCCATGCTGCTTAAAATCCACTGCATTCAACTATGCTGCATGGAATCCATTTCATTCAATCATGCTCTATAAAATCCAATGCATTCAATAGGGTTCCATTACTTCACGCTGCATGGAATACACTGCATTAAATCAGGATGCATGGAATCGACTGCATTCAATCAGGATGCATTATACCACGTTGCATGGATTACCCTACATTCAATCACAATGCATGGAATCCACTGCATTCAATCGGGATGCTTTGGGCCATGCTGCATAAAATCCACTGCATTCAATCGGGATGCATTGGGCCTCGCTGCATAGACTCCACTGCATATAATCGGGATCCATTGCGCCACAATGCATGGAATATTCTGCATTCAACGACGCTGCATGGAATCCACTGCATTCCATCGGGAAGCTTTGGGCCATGCTGCATAAAATCCACTGCATTCAATCATGCTGCATGGAATCCACTGCATTCAATCGGGATGCATTTTACAAGGCTGCATGGATTACATTTCATACGCTCAAAATGCATGGAATCCACTGCGTTCTATAGGAATGCTTTGGACCATACTGCATAAAATACACTGCATTCAAATTGCTGCATGGGATCCACTGCATTCAATCATGCTGAATAAAATCCACTGCATTCAATAGGGTTCCATTTCTTCACGCTGCATGGAATACACTGCATTCAATCAGGCTCCATGGAATCCACTGCATTCAATGGGGATGCATTCTACAATGCTGCATGGAGTTCACTGCATTCAATCACAACGCATGTAATCCACTGCATTCCATCGGGATGCTTTGGGCCATGCTGCATAAAATCCACTGCATTCAATCGGGATGCATTGGGCTTCGCTGCATGGACTCCACTGCATACAATCGGGATCCATTGCGCCAAAATGCATGGAATACTCTGCATTCATTGACGCTGCATGGACTCCACTGCATTCAATCGGGATGCTTTGGGCCATGCTGCATAAAATCCACTGCATTCAACCATGCTGCATGGAATCAACTGCATTCAATCATGCTGCATAATATCCACTGCATTCCATCCGGATGCATTGGGCCTCGCTGCATGGAATACACTGCATTCAATCACGCTGCATGAATTCCACTGCATTCAATGGGGGTGCATTCTACAATGCTGCATGGAGTTCACTGCATTCAATCACAATGCATGGAATCCACTGCATTCCATCGGGATGCTTTGGGCCATGCTGCATAAAATCCACTGCATTCAATCGGGATGCATTGGGCCTCGCTGCATGGACTCCACTGCATACAATCGGGATCCATTGCACCAAAATGCATGGAATCCTCCGCATGCAACGACGCTGCATGGACTCCACTGCATTCAATCGGGATGCTTTGGGCCATGCTGCATAAAATCCATTGAATTCAATCATGCTGCATGGAATCCACTGCATTCAATCATGCTGTATAAAATCCACTGCATTCAATAGGGTTCCATTTCTTCACGTGGCATCGAATCCACTGCATTCAATCACGCTGCATGGAATCCACTGCATGCAATCGGGATGCATTTTTCCTCGCTGCATGGATTACACTGCATTTAATCACGCTGCATGTAATCCATGGAATTTAATCGGGATTCATTTTACTAAGCTGTATGGAATCGACTGCACTTAATCACGCTGGATGGAATCCACTGCATTCAATCGGGATGCATTTTACCACGTTGCATGCAGTTCACTGCATTCAATCACAATGCATGGAATCCACTGCATTCAATCGGGATGCTTTGGGCCATGCTGCATAAAATCCACTGCATTCAATCTTGCTTTTTGAATCCACTGCATTCAGTAATGCTGCATAAAATCCTTGCATTCAATTGGGTTCCATTTCTTCACGCTGCATGGAATACACTGCATTCAATCACGCTGCATGGAATCCACTGCATTCTATCGGGATGCATTTTACCTCGCCTCATGGATTACACTGCATTCAATCACAATGCATGGAATCCACTGCATTCCATCGGGATGCTTTGGGCCATGCTGCATAAACTCCACTGCATTCAATCGGGATGCATTGGGCCTCGCTGCATGGACTCCACTGCATACAATCGGGATCCATTGCGCCACAATGCATGGAATCCTCTGCATTCAACGACGCTGCATGGAATCCACTGCATTCCATCGGGATGTTTTGGGCCATGCTGCATAAAATCTACTGCATTCAATCGGGATGCATTGGGCCTCGCTGCATGAACTCCACTGCATACAATCTGGAACCATTGCGCCAAAATGCATGGAATACTCTGCATTCAACGACGCTGCATGGAATCCACTGCATTCAATCGGGATGCTTTGGGCCATGCTGCATAAATCCATTGCATTCAATCATGCTTCATGGAATCCACTGCATTCAATCGTGCTGCATAAAATCCACTGCATTCAATAGGGTTCCATTTCTTCACGCTGCATGGAATCCACTACATTCAATCACGCTGCATGGAATCCACTGCATTCTATCGGGATGCATTTTACCACGCTGCATAGATTACACCGCATTCAATCACAATGCATGGAATCCACTGCATTCAATCGGGATGCTTTGGGCCATGCTGCATAAAATACACTGCATTCAATCGGGATGCATTGGGCCTCGCTGCATGGACTCCACTGCATTCAATCGGGATCCATTGTGCCACAATGCATGGAATTCTCTTCATTCAATGACGCTGCATCGAATCCACTGCATTCAATCGGAATCCATTGTGCCACAATGCATGGAATACTCTGCATTCAATGACGCTGCATGGAATCCACTGCATTCCATCAGGATGCTTTGGGCCATGCTGCATAAAATCCACTGCATGCAATCATGCTGCATGGAATCCACTGCATTCAATCATGCTGCATAAAATCCACTGCATTCAATAGGGTTCCATTTCTTCACGCTGCATGGAATCCACTGCATTCAATCACGCTGCATGGAATCCACTGCATTCAACATGGATGAATTTTACCACGCTGCATTTAGTACACTGTATTCAATCACAATTCATGGAATCCATTGCATTCAATCGGGATGCTTTGGGCCATGCTGCATAAAATCCATTGCATTCAATCATGCTGCATGTAATCCACTGCATTCAATCGGGATGCATTTTACCATGCTGCATTGATTACCCTTCATTCAATCAGGCTGCATGGAATCCACTGCATTCTATCGGGATGCTTTGGGCCATGCTGCATAAAATACACTGCATTTAATCGGGATGCATTTGGCCACGCTGCATGGACTCCACTGCATAAAATCGGGATCCATTGCCCCAAAATGAAAGGAATCATCTGCATTCAA
The DNA here is from genome assembly GCF_054392235.1 of Sus scrofa. Taxonomy (NCBI): domain Eukaryota; kingdom Metazoa; phylum Chordata; class Mammalia; order Artiodactyla; family Suidae; genus Sus; species Sus scrofa. The sequence continues at coordinate 3,901,330 of NC_139397.1, forward strand.
TGACGCTGCATGGAATCCACTGCATTCCATCAGGATGCTTTAGGCCATGCTGCATAAAATCCACTGCATTCAACCATGCTGCATGGAATCCACTGCATTCAATCATGCTGCATAAAATCCACTGCATTCAATCAGGATGCATTGGGCCTCGCTGCATGGACTCCACTGCATTCAATCGGGATCCATTGTGCCACAATGCATGGAATTCTGTTCATTCAATGACGCTGCATCGAATCCACTGCATTCAATCGGAATCCATTGTGCCACAATGCATGGAATCCTCTGCATTCAATGACGCTGCATGGAATCCACTGCATTCCATCAGGATGCTTTGGGCCATGCTGCATAAAATCCACTGCATGCAATCATGCTGCATGGAATCCACTGCATTCAATCATGCTGCATAAAATCCACTGCATTCAATAGGGTTCCATTTCTTCACGATGCATGGAATCCACTGCATTCAATCACGCTGCATGGAATCCACTGCATTCAACATGGATGAATTTTACCACGCTGCATTTAGTACACTGTATTCAATCACAATTCATGGAATCCATTGCATTCAATCGGGATGCTTTGGGCCATGGTGCATAAAATACACTGCATTCAATTTGCTGCATGGAATCCACTGCATTCAATCATGCTGAATAAAATCCACTGCATTCAATAGGGTTCCATTACTTCACGCTGCATGGAATCCACTGCATTCAATCAGGCTCCATGGAATCCACTGCATTCAATGGGGATGCATTCTACAATGCTGCATGGAGTTCACTGCATTCAACCACAACGCATGTAATCCACTGCATTCCATCGGGATGCTTTGGGCCATGCTGCATAAAGTCCACTGCATTCAATCGGGATGCATTGGGCTTCGCTGCATGGACTCCACTGCATCCAATCGGGATCCATTGCGCCAAAATGCATGGAATACTCTGCATTCATTGACGCTGCATGGACTCCACTGCATTCAATCGGGATGCTTTGGGCCATGCTGCATAAAATCCACTGCATTCAACCATGCTGCATTGAATCAACTGCATTCAATCATTCTGCATAATATCCACTGCATTCCATCGGGATGCATTGGGCCTCGCTGCATGGAATACACTGCATTCAATCATGCTGCATGAATTCCACTGCATTCAATGGGGATGCATTCTACAATGCTGCATGGAGTTCACTGCATTCAATCACAATGCATGGAATCCACTGCATTCCATCGGGATGCTTTGGGCCATGCTGCATAAAATCCACTGCATTCAATCGGGATGCATTGGGCCTCGCTGCATAGATTCCACTGCATATAATCGGGATCCATTGCGCCACAATGCATGGAATATTCTGCATTCAACGTCGCTGCATGGAATCCACTGCATTCAATCGGGATGCTTTGGGCCATGCTGCATAAAATCCATTGAATTCAATCATGCTGCATGGAATCCACTGCATTCAATCATGCTGTATAAAATCCACTGCATTCAATAGGGTTCCATTTCTTCACGTGGCATCGAATCCACTGCATTCAATCACGCTGCATGGAAACCACTGCATTCAATCGGGATGCATTTTTCCTCGCTGCATGGAGTACACTGCATTCAATCATGCTGCATAAAATCCACTGCATTCCATCGGGATGCTTTGGGCCATGCTGCATAAAATCCACTGCATTCAACCATGCTGCATGGAATCCACTGCATTCAATCATGCTGCATAAAATCCACTGCATTCCATCGGGATGCATTGGGCCTCGCTGCATGGAATAAACTGCATTCAATCAGGCTCCATGGAATCCACTGCATTCAATGGGGATGCATTCTACCATGCTGCATGGAGTTCACTGCATTCAATCACAATGCATGGAATCCACTGCATTCCATCGGGATGCTTTGGGCCATGCTGCATACAATCCACTGCATTCAATCGGGATGCATTGGGCCTCGCTGCATGGACTCCACTGCATACAATCGGGATCCATTGCGCCAAAATGCATGGAATCGACTGCATTTAATCACGGTGCATGGAATCCACTGCATTCAATCGGGATGCATTTTACCACACTGCTTGGATTACACTGCATTCAATCGCAATGCATAGAATCCACTGCATTCAATATGGATGCATTTTACCACTCTGCATGGAATCCACTGCATTTAATCACGCTGCATGTACTCCATGGAATTTAATCGGGATTCATTTTACTAAGCTGTATGGAATCGACTGCATTTAATCACGCTGCATGGAATCCACTGCATTCAATCGGGATTCATTTTACAAGGCTGCATGGAGTACACTGCATTCACTCAAAATGCATGGAATCCACTGCATTCAAACGGGATGCTTTGGGCCATGCTGCATAAAATCCACTGCATTCAATCATGCTGCATGGAATCCACTGCATTCAATCATGCAGCATAAAATCCGCTGCATTCCATAGGGTTCCATTTCTTCATGCTGCATGGATTACACTGCATTCAATCAGGCTGCATAAAATCCGCTGCATTCCATAGGGTTCCATTTCTTCATGCTGCATGGAATACACTGCATTCAATCAGGCTGCATGGAATCCACTGCATTCAATCGGGATGCATTTTTCCTCGTTGCATGGATTACACTGCATTCCATCACAATGCATGGAATCCACTGCATTCAATCGGGAAGCTTTGGGCCATGCTGCATACAATCCACTGCATTCAATCGGGATGCACTGGGCCTCGCTGCATGGACTCCACTGCATACAATCGGGATCCATTGCGCCACAATGCATGGAATACTCTGCATTCAATGACGCTGAATGGAATCCACTGCATTGAATCGTGAAGCTAAGGGCCATGCTGCATAAAATCCACTGCATGCAATCATGCTGCATTGAAACCACTGCATTCAATCATGCTGCATAAAATCCACTGCATTCAATAGGGTTCCATTACTGCACCCTGCATGGAATCCACTGCATTCAACCACGCTGCATGGAATCCACTGCATTCAATCGGGATGCATTTTACCACTCTGCATGGATTACACTGCATTTAATCACGCTGCATGTAATCCATGGAATTTAATCGGGATTCATTTTACTAAGCTGTATGGAATCGACTGCACTTAATCACGCTGCATGGAATCCACTGCATTCAATCGGGATGCATTTTACCACATTGCATGCAGTTCACTGCATTCAATCACAATGCATGGAATCCACTGCATTCAATCGGGATGCTTTGGGCCATGCTGCATAAAATCCACTGCATTCAATCTTGCTTTTTGAATCCACTGCATTCAGTAATGCTGCATAAAATCCTTGCATTCAATTGGGTTCCATTTCTTCATGCTGCATGGAATACACTGCACTCAATCACGCTGCATGGAATCCACTGCATTCTATCGGGATGCATTTTACCTCGCTGCGTGGTTTTCACTGCATTCAATCACAATGCATGGAATCCACTGCATTCCATCGGGATGCTTTGGGCCATGCTGCATAAACTCCACTGCATTCAATCGGGAGGCATTGGGCCTCGCTGCATGGACTCCACTGCATACAATCGGGATCCATTGCGCCACAATGCATGGAATCCTCTGCATTCAACGACGCTGCATGGAATCCACTGCATTCCATCGGGATGTTTTGGGCCATGCTGCATAAAATCCACTGCATTCAATCGGGATGCATTGGGCCTCGCTGCATGGACTCCACTGCATACAATCTGGAACCATTGCGCCAAAATGCATGGAATACTCTGCATTCAACGACGCTGCATGGAATCCACTCCATTCAATCGGGATGCTTTGGGCCATGCTGCATAAATCCATTGCATTCAATCATGCTTCATGGAATCCACTGCATTCAATCGTGCTGCATAAAATCCACTGCATTCAATAGGGTTCCATTTCTTCACGCTGCATGGAATCCACTACATTCAATCACGCTGCATGGAATCCACTGCATTCTATCGGGATGCATTTTACCACGCTGCATAGATTACACCGCATTCAATCACAATGCATGGAATCCACTGCATTCAATCGGGATGATTTGGGCCATGCTGCATAAAATCCACTGCATTCAATCGGGATGCATTGGGCCTCGCTGCATGGACTCCACTGCATTCAATCGGGATCCATTGTGCCACAATGCATGGAATTCTCTTCATTCAATGACGCTGCATCGAATCCACTGCATTCAATCGGAATCCATTGTGCCACAATGCATGGAATCCTCTGCATTCAATGACGCTGCATGGAATCCACTGCATTCAATCGGGATGCATTTTACCACGTTGCATGCAGTTCACTGCATTCAATCACGCTGCATGGAATCCACTGCATTCCATCGGGATGCTTTGGGCCATGCTGCATAAAATCCACTGCATTCAATCTTGCTTTTTGAATCCACTGCATTCAGTAATGCTGCATAAATCCTTGCATTCAATTGGGTTCCATTTCTTCACGCTGCATTGAATACACTGCATTCAATCACGCTGCATGGAATCCACTGCATTCAATCGGGATGCATTATACCATGCTGCGTGGTTTTCACTGCATTCAATCACAATGCATGGAATCCACTGCATTCCATCGGGATGCTTTGGGCCATGCTGCATAAAATCCACTGCATTCAATCATGCTGCATGGAATCCACTGCATTCAATCATGCTGCATAAAATCCATTGAATTCAATAGGGTTCCATTTCTTCACGCTGCATGTAATACACTGCATTCAATCACACTGAATGGAATCCACTGCATTCAATCGGGATGCATTTTACCTCGCTGCATGGATTACACTGCATTCAATCACAAAGCTTGGAATCCACTGCATTCAATCGGGATGTTTTGGGCCATGCTGCATAAAATCCACTGCATTCAATCGGGATGCATTGGGCCACGCTGCATCGACTGCACTGCATTCAATCGGTATCCATTGCGCCACAATGCAAGGAATCCTCTGCATTCATTGACGCTGCATGGACTCCACTGCATTCAATCGGGATGCTTTGGGCCATGCTGCATAAATACCACTGCATTCAACCATGCTGCATGGAATCCATTTCATTCAATCATGCAGCATAAAATCCAATGCATTCAATAGGGTTCCATTACTTCACGCTGCATGGAATACACTACATTAAATCAGGATGCATGGAATCGACTGCATTCAATCAGGATGCATTATACCACGTTACATGGATTACCCTACATTCAATCACAATGCATGGAATCCACTGCATTCAATCGGGATGCTTTGGGCCATGCTGCATAAAATCCACTGCATTCAATCGGGATGCATTGAGCCTCGCTGCATAGACTCCACTGCATATAATCGGGATCCATTGCGCCACAATGCATGGAATATTCTGCATTCAACGACGCTGCATGGAATCCACTGCATTCCATCGGGAAGCTTTGGGCCATGCTGCATAAAATCCACTGCATTCAATCATGCTGCATGGAATCCACTGCATTCAATCGGGATGCATTTTACAAGGCTGCATGGATTATATTTCATACACTCAAAATGCATGGAATCCACTGCGTTCTATAGGGATGCTTTGGGCCATACTGCATAAAATACACTGCATTCAATTTGCTGCATGGAATCCACTGCATTCAATCATGCTGCATAAAATCCACTGCATTCAATAGGGTTCCATTTCTTCACGCTGCATGGAATACACTGCATTCAATCAGGCTCCATGGAATCCACTGCATTCAATGGGGATGCATTCTACAATGCTGCATGGAGTTCACTGCATTCAATCACAACGCATGTAATCCACTGCATTCCATCGGGATGCTTTGGGCCATGCTGCATAAAATCCACTGCATTCAATCGGGATGCATTGGGCTTCGCTGCATGGACTCCACTGCATTCAATCGGTATCCATTGCGCCAAAATGCATGGAATACTCTGCATTCATTGACGCTGCATGGACTCCACTGCATTCAATCGGGATGCTTTGGGCCATGCTGCATAAAATCCGCTGCATTCAACCATGCTGCATGGAATCCATTTCATTCAATCATGCTCTATAAAATCCAATGCATTCAATAGGGTTCCATTACTTCACGCTGCATGGAATACACTGCATTAAATCAGGATGCATGGAATCGACTGCATTCAATCAGGATGCATTATACCACGTTGCATGGATTACCCTACATTCAATCACAATGCATGGAATCCACTGCATTCAATCGGGATGCTTTGGGCCATGCTGCATAAAATCCACTGCATTCAATCGGGATGCATTGGGCCTCGCTGCATAGACTCCACTGCATATAATCGGGATCCATTGCGCCACAATGCATGGAATATTCTGCATTCAACGACGCTGCATGGAATCCACTGCATTCCATCGGGAAGCTTTGGGCCATGCTGCATAAAATCCACTGCATTCAGTCATGCTGCATGGAATCCACTGCATTCAATCGGGATGCATTTTACAAGGCTGCATGGATTACATTTCATACACTCAAAATGCATGGAATCCACTGCGTTCTATAGGGATGCTTTGGGCCATACTGCATAAAATACACTGCATTCAATTTGCTGCATGGAATCCACTGCATTCAATCATGCTGAATAAAATCCACTGCATTCAATAGGGTTCCATTCCTTCACGCTGCATGGAATCCACTGCATTCAATCAGGCTCCATGGAATTCACTGCATTCAATGGGGATGCATTCTACAATGCTGCATGGAGTTCACTGCATTCAATCACAACGCATGTAATCCACTGCATTCCATCGGGATGCTTTGGGCCATGCTGCATAAAGTCCACTGCATTCAATCGGGATGCATTGGGCCTCGCTGCATGGACTCCACTGCATACAATCGGGATCCATTGCGCCAAAATTCATGGAATACTCTGCATTCATTGACGCTGCATGGACTCCACTGCATTCAATCGGGATGCTTTGGGCCATGCTGCATAAAATCCACTGCATTCAACCATGCTGCATGGAATCAACTGCATTCAATCATGCTGCATAATATCCACTGCATTCCATCGGGATGCATTGGGCCTCGCTGCATGGAATACGCTGCATTCAATCACGCTGCATGAATTCCACTGCATTCAATGGGGATGCATTCTACAATGCTGCATGTAGTTCACTGCATTCAATCACAATGCATGGAATCCACTGCATTCAATCGGGATGCTTTGGGCCATGCTGCATAAAATCCACTGCATTCAATCGGGATGCATTGGGCCTCGCTGCATGGACTCCACTGCATACAATCAGGATCCATTGCGCCAAAATGCATGGAATCCTCTGCATTCATTGACGCTGCATGGAATCCACTGCATTCCATCGGGATGCGTTGGGCCATACTGCATAAAATCCACTGCATGCAATCATGCTGCATGGAATTCACTGCATTCAATCATGCTGCATAACATCCACTGCATTCAATAGGGTTCCATTTCTTCTTCACGCTGCCTGGAATCCACTGCATTCAATCACGCTGCATGGAATCCACTGCATTCAATATGGATGCATTTTACCACTCTGCATGGAATCCAATGCATTTAATCACGCTGCATGTAATCCATGGAATTTTAATCGGGATTCATTTTACTAAGCTGTATGGAATCGACTGCACTTAATCACGCTGGATGGAATCCACTGCATTCAATCGGGATGCATTTTACCACGTTGCATGCAGTTCACTGCATTCAATCATGCTGCATGGAATCCACTGCATTCAATCGGGATGCTTTGGGCCATGCTGCATAAAATCCACTGCATTCAATCTTGCTTTTTGAATCCACTGCATTCAGTAATGCTGCATAAATCCTTGCATTCAATTGGGTTCCATTTCTTCACGCTGCATTGAATACACTGCATTCAATCACGCTGCATGGAATCCACTGCATTCCATCGGGATGCATTTTACCATGCTGCGTGGTTTTCACTGCATTCAATCACAATGCATGGAATCCACTGCATTCCATCGGGATGCTTTGGGCCATGCTGCATAAAATCCACTGCATGCAATCATGCTGCATGGAATCCACTGCATTCAATCATGCTGCCTAAAATCCATTGAATTCAATAGGGTTCCATTTCTTCACGCTGCATGTAATACACTGCATTCAATCACACTGAATGGAATCCACTGCATTCAATCGGGATGCATTTTACCTCGCTGCATGGATTACACTGCATTCAATCACAAAGCTTGGAATCCACTGCATTCCATCGGGATGCTTTGGGCCATGCTGCATAAAATCCACTGCATTCAATCGGGATGCATTGGGCCACACTGCATCGACTGCACTGCATTCAATCGGTACCCATTGCGCCACAATGCAAGGAATCCTCTGCATTCATTGACGCTGCATGGACTCCACTGCATTCAATCGGGATGCTTTGGGCCATGCTGCATAAAATCCACTGCATTCAACCATGCTGCATGGAATCCATTTCATTCAATCATGCTCTATAAAATCCAATGCATTCAATAGGGTTCCATTACTTCACGCTGCATGGAATACACTGCATTAAATCAGGATGCATGGAATCGACTGCATTCAATCAGGATGCATTATACCACGTTGCATGAATTACCCTACATTCAATCACAATGCATGGAATCCACTGCATTCAATCGGGATGGTTTGGGCCATGCTGCATAAAATCCACTGCATTCAATCGGGATGCATTGGGCCTCGCTGCATGGACTCCACTGCATTCAATCGGGATCCATTGTGCCACAATGCATGGAATTCTCTTCATTCAATGACGCTGCATCGAATCCACTGCATTCAATCGGAATCCATTGTGCCACAATGCATGGAATACTCTGCATTCAATGACGCTGCATGGAATCCACTGCATTCCATCAGGATGCTTTGGGCCATGCTGCATAAAATCCACTGCATGCAATCATGCTGCATGGAATCCACTGCATTCAATCATGCTGCATAAAATCCACTGCATTCAATAGGGTTCCATTTCTTCACGCTGCATGGAATCCACTGCATTCAATCACGCTGCATGGAATCCACTGCATTCAACATGGATGAATTTTACCACGCTGCATTTAGTACACTGTATTCAATCACAATTCATGGAATCCATTGCATTCAATCGGGATGCTTTGGGCCATGGTGCATAAAATCCACTGCATTCAATCGGGATGCACTGGGCATTGCTGCATGGACTCCACTGCATACAATCGGGATCCATTGCGCCACAATGCATGGAATCCTCTGCATTCAATGACGCTGCATGGAATCCACTCCATTCAATCGGGATGCTTTGGGCCATGCTGCATAAAATCCATTGCATTCAATCATGCTGCATGGAATCCACTGCATTCAATCGGGATGCATTTTACCATGCTGCATTGATTACCCTTCATTCAATCAGGCTGCATGGAATCCACTGCATTCTATCGGGATGCTTTGGGCCATGCTGCATAAAATACACTGCATTTAATCGGGATGCATTTGGCCACGCTGCATGGACTCCACTGCATAAAATCGGGATCCATTGCCCCAAAATGAAAGGAATCATCTGCATTCAATGACGCTGCATGGAATCCACTGCATTCCATCAGGATGCTTTGGGCCATGCTGCATAAAATCCACTGCATTCAACCATGCTGCATGGAATCCACTGCATTCAATCATGCTGCATAAAATCCACTGCATTCAATCAGGATGCATTGGGCCTCGCTGCATGGACTCCACTGCATTCAATCGGGATCCATTGTGCCACAATGCATGGAATTCTGTTCATTCAATGACGCTGCATCGAATCCACTGCATTCAATCGGAATCCATTGTGCCACAATGCATGGAATCCTCTGTATTCAATGACGCTGCATGGAATCCACTGCATTCCATCAGGATGCTTTGGGCCATGCTGCATAAAATCCACTGCATGCAATCATGCTGCATGGAATCCACTGCATTCAATCATGCTGCATAAAATCCACTGCATTCAATAGGGTTCCATTTCTTCACGATGCATGGAATCCACTGCATTCAATCACGCTGCATGGAATCCACTGCATTCAACATGGATGAATTTTACCACGCTGCATTTAGTACACTGTATTCAATCACAATTCATGGAATCCATTGCATTCAATCGGGATGCTTTGAGCCATGGTGCATAAAATACACTGCATTCAATTTGCTGCATGGAATCCACTGCATTCAATCATGCTGAATAAAATCCACTGCATTCAATAGGGTTCCATTTCTTCACGCTGCATGGAATCCACTGCATTCAATCAGGCTCCATGGAATCCACTGCATTCAATGGGGATGCATTCTACAATGCTGCATGGAGTTCACTGCATTCAACCACAACGCATGTAATCCACTGCATTCCATCGGGATGCTTTGGGCCATGCTGCATAAAGTCCACTGCATTCAATCGGGATGCATTGGGCTTCGCTGCATGGACTCCACTGCATCCAATCGGGATCCATTGCGCCAAAATGCATGGAATACTCTGCATTCATTGACGCTGCATGGACTCCACTGCATTCAATCGGGATGCTTTGGGCCATGCTGCATAAAATCCACTGCATTCAACCATGCTGCATTGAATCAACTGCATTCAATCATTCTGCATAATATCCACTGCATTCCATCGGGATGCATTGGGCCTCGCTGCATGGAATACACTGCATTCAATCATGCTGCATGAATTCCACTGCATTCAATGGGGATGCATTCTACAATGCTGCATGGAGTTCACTGCATTCAATCACAATGCATGGAATCCACTGCATTCCATCGGGATGCTTTGGGCCATGCTGCATAAAATCCACTGCATTCAATCGGGATGCATTGGGCCTCGCTGCATAGATTCCACTGCATATAATCGGGATCCATTGCGCCACAATGCATGGAATATTCTGCATTCAACGTCGCTGCATGGAATCCACTGCATTCAATCGGGATGCTTTGGGCCATGCTGCATAAAATCCATTGAATTCAATCATGCTGCATGGAATCCACTGCATTCAATCATGCTGCATAAAATCCACTGCATTCCATCGGGATGCTTTGGGCCATGCTGCATAAAATCCACTGCATTCAACCATGCTGCATGGAATCCACTGCATTCAATCATGCTGCATAAAATCCACTGCATTCCATCGGGATGCATTGGGCCTCGCTGCATGGAATAAACTGCATTCAATTAGGCTCCATGGAATCCACTGCATTCAATGGGGATGCATTCTACCATGCTGCATGGAGTTCACTGCATTCAATCACAATGCATGGAATCCACTGCATTCCATCGGGATGCTTTGGGCCATGCTGCATACAATCCACTGCATTCAATCGGGATGCATTGGGCCTCGCTGCATGGACTCCACTGCATACAATCGGGATCCATTGCGCCAAAATGCATGGAATCGACTGCATTTAATCACGGTGCATGGAATCCACTGCATTCAATCGGGATGCATTTTACCACACTGCTTGGATTACACTGCATTCAATCGCAATGCATAGAATCCACTGCATTCAATATGGATGCATTTTACCACTCTGCATGGAATCCACTGCATTTAATCACGCTGCATGTACTCCATGGAATTTAATCGGGATTCATTTTACTAAGCTGTATGGAATCGACTGCATTTAATCACGCTGCATGGAATCCACTGCATTCAATCGGGATTCATTTTACAAGGCTGCATGGAGTACACAGCATTCACTCAAAATGCATGGAATCCACTGCATTCAAACGGGATGCTTTGGGCCATGCTGCATAAAATCCACTGCATTCAATCATGCTGCATGGAATCCACTGCATTCAATCATGCAGCATAAAATCCGCTGCATTCCATAGGGTTCCATTTCTTCATGCTGCATGGATTACACTGCATTCAATCAGGCTGCATAAAATCCGCTGCATTCCATAGGGTTCCATTTCTTCATGCTGCATGGAATACACTGCATTAAATCAGGATGCATGGAATCCACTGCATTCAATCGGGATGCATTTTTCCTCGTTGCATGGATTACACTGCATTCCATCACAATGCATGGAATCCACTGCATTCAATCGGGAAGCTTTGGGCCATGCTGCATACAATCCACTGCATTCAATCGGGATGCACTGGGCCTCGCTGCATGGACTCCACTGCATACAATCGGGATCCATTGCGCCACAATGCATGGAATATTCTGCATTCAACGTCGCTGCATGGAATCCACTGCATTCCATCGGGAAGCTTTGGGCCATGCTGCATAAAATCCACTGCATTCAATCATGCTGCATGGAATCCACTGCATTCAATCGGGATGCATTTAACAAGGCTGCATGGATTACATTTCATACGCTCAAAATGCATGGAATCCACTGCGTTCTATAGGTATGCTTTGGGCCATACTGCATAAAATACACTGCATTCAATTTGCTGCATGGAATCCACTGCATTCAATCATGCTGAATAAAATCCACTGCATTCAATAGGGTTCCATTTCTTCACGCTGCATGGAATACACTGCATTCAATCAGGCTCCATGAAATCCACTGCATTCAATCGGGATGCTTTGGGCCATGCTGCTTAAAATCCACTGCATTCAACTATGCTGCATGGAATCCATTTCATTCAATCATGCTCTATAAAATCCAATGCATTCAATAGGGTTCCATTACTTCACGCTGCATGGAATACACTGCATTAAATCAGGATGCATGGAATCGACTGCATTCAATCAGGATGCATTATACCACGTTGCATGGATTACCCTACATTCAATCACAATGCATGGAATCCACTGCATTCAATCGGGATGCTTTGGGCCATGCTGCATACAATCCACTGCATTCAATCGGGATGCACTGGGCCTCGCTGCATGGACTCCACTGCATACAATCGGGATCCATTGCGCCACAATGCATGGAATATTCTGCATTCAACGTCGCTGCATGGAATCCACTGCATTCCATCGGGAAGCTTTGGGCCATGCTGCATAAAATCCACTGCATTCAATCATGCTGCATGGAATCCACTGCATTCAATCGGGATGCATTTAACAAGGCTGCATGGATTACATTTCATACGCTCAAAATGCATGGAATCCACTGCGTTCTATAGGTATGCTTTGGGCCATACTGCATAAAATACACTGCATTCAATTTGCTGCATGGAATCCACTGCATTCAATCATGCTGAATAAAATCCACTGCATTCAATAGGGTTCCATTTCTTCACGCTGCATGGAATACACTGCATTCAATCAGGCTCCATGAAATCCACTGCATTCAATCGGGATGCTTTGGGCCATGCTGCTTAAAATCCACTGCATTCAACTATGCTGCATGGAATCCATTTCATTCAATCATGCTCTATAAAATCCAATGCATTCAATAGGGTTCCATTACTTCACGCTGCATGGAATACACTGCATTAAATCAGGATGCATGGAATCGACTGCATTCAATCAGGATGCATTATACCACGTTGCATGGATTACCCTACATTCAATCACAATGCATGGAATCCACTGCATTCAATCGGGATGCTTTGGGCCATGCTGCATAAAATCCACTGCATTCAATCGGGATGCATTGGGCCTCGCTGCATAGACTCCACTGCATATAATCGGGATCCATTGCGCCACAATGCATGGAATATTCTGCATTCAACGACGCTGCATGGAATCCACTGCATTCCATCGGGAAGCTTTGGGCCATGCTGCATAAAATCCACTGCATTCAATCATGCTGCATGGAATCCACTGCATTCAATCGGGATGCATTTTACAAGGCTGCATGGATTACATTTCATACGCTCAAAATGCATGGAATCCACTGCGTTCTATAGGAATGCTTTGGACCATACTGCATAAAATACACTGCATTCAATTTGCTGCATGGGATCCACTGCATTCAATCATGCTGAATAAAATCCACTGCATTCAATAGGGTTCCATTTCTTCACGCTGCATGGAATACACTGCATTCAATCAGGCTCCATGGAATCCACTGCATTCAATGGGGATGCATTCTACAATGCTGCATGGAGTTCACTGCATTCAATCACAACGCATGTAATCCACTGCATTCCATCGGGATGCTTTGGGCCATGCTGCATAAAATCCACTGCATTCAATCGGGATGCATTGGGCTTCGCTGCATGGACTCCACTGCATACAATCGGGATCCATTGCGCCAAAATGCATGGAATACTCTGCATTCATTGACGCTGCATGGACTCCACTGCATTCAATCGGGATGCTTTGGGCCATGCTGCATAAAATCCACTGCATTCAACCATGCTGCATGGAATCAACTGCATTCAATCATGCTGCATAATATCCACTGCATTCCATCCGGATGCATTGGGCCTCGCTGCATGGAATACACTGCATTCAATCACGCTGCATGAATTCCACTGCATTCAATGGGGGTGCATTCTACAATGCTGCATGGAGTTCACTGCATTCAATCACAATGCATGGAATCCACTGCATTCCATCGGGATGCTTTGGGCCATGCTGCATAAAATCCACTGCATTCAATCGGGATGCATTGGGCCTCGCTGCATGGACTCCACTGCATACAATCGGGATCCATTGCACCAAAATGCATGGAATCCTCCGCATGCAACGACGCTGCATGGACTCCACTGCATTCAATCGGGATGCTTTGGGCCATGCTGCATAAAATCCATTGAATTCAATCATGCTGCATGGAATCCACTGCATTCAATCATGCTGTATAAAATCCACTGCATTCAATAGGGTTCCATTTCTTCACGTGGCATCGAATCCACTGCATTCAATCACGCTGCATGGAATCCACTGCATGCAATCGGGATGCATTTTTCCTCGCTGCATGGAGTACACTGCATTCAATCATGCTGCATAAAATCCACTGCATTCCATCGGGATGCTTTGGGCCATGCTGCATAAAATCCACTGCATTCAACCATGCTGCATGGAATCCACTGCATTCAATCATGCTGCATAAAATCCACTGCATTCCATCGGGATGCTTTGGGCCTCGCTGCATGGAATAAACTGCATTCAATCAGGCTCCATGGAATCCACTGCATTCAATGGGGATGCATTCTACCATGCTGCATGGAGTTCACTGCATTCAATCACAATGCATGGAATCCACTGCATTCCATCAGGATGCTTTGGGCCATGCTGCATACAATCCACTGCATTCAATCGGGATGCATTGGGCCTCGCTGCATGGACTCCACTGCATACAATCGGGATCCATTGCGCCAAAATGCATGGAATCGACTGCATTTAATCACGGTGCATGGAATCCACTGCATTCAATCGGGATGCATTTTACCACACTGCTTGGATTACACTGCATTCAATCGCAATGCATAGAATCCACTGCATTCAATATGGATGCATTTTACCACTCTGCATGGAATCCACTGCATTTAATCACGCTGCATGTAATCCATGGAATTTAATCGGGATTCATTTTACTAAGCTGTATGGAATCGACTGCATTTAATCACGCTGCATGGAATCCACTGCATTCAATCGGGATTCATTTTACAAGGCTGCATGGAGTACACTGCATGCAATCACAATGCATGGAATCCACTGCATTCAAACGGGATGCTTTGGGCCATGCTGCATAAAATCCACTGCATTCAATCATGCTGCATGGAATCCACTGCATTCAATCATGCAGCATAAAATCCGCTGCATTCCATAGGGTTCCATTTCTTCATGCTGCATGGAATACACTGCATTCAATCAGGCTGCATAAAATCCGCTGCATTCCATAGGGTTCCATTACTTCATGCTGCATGGAATGCACTGCATTCAATCAGGCTGCATGGAATCCACTGCATTCAATCGGGATGCATTTTTCCTCCTTGCATGGATTACACTGCATTCCATCACAATGCATGGAATCCACTGCATTCAATCGGGAAGCTTTGGGCCATGCTGCATACAATCCACTGCATTCAATCGGGATGCACTGGGCCTCGCTGCATGGACTCCACTGCATATAATCGGGATCCATTGCGCCACAATGCATGGAATACTCTGCATTCAATGACGCTGAATGGAATCAACTGTATTGAATCGTGAAGCTATGGGCCATGCTGCATAAAATCCACTGCATGCAATCATGCTGCATTGAAACCACTGCATTCAATCATGCTGCATAAAATCCACTGCATTCAATAGGGTTCCATTACTGCACCCTGCATGGAATCCACTGCATTCAACCACGCTGCATGGAATCCACTGCATTCAATCGGGATGCATTTTACCACTCTGCATGGATTACACTGCATTTAATCACGCTGCATGTAATCCATGGAATTTAATCGGGATTCATTTTACTAAGCTGTATGGAATCGACTGCACTTAATCACGCTGGATGGAATCCACTGCATTCAATCGGGATGCATTTTACCACGTTGCATGCAGTTCACTGCATTCAATCACAATGCATGGAATCCACTGCATTCAATCGGGATGCTTTGGGCCATGCTGCATAAAATCCACTGCATTCAATCTTGCTTTTTGAATCCACTGCATTCAGTAATGATGCATAAAATCCTTGCATTCAATTGGGTTCCATTTCTTCACGCTGCATGGAATACACTGCATTCAATCACGCTGCATGGAATCCACTGCATTCTATCGGGATGCATTTTACCTCGCCGCATGGATTACACTGCATTCAATCACAATGCATGGAATCCACTGCATTCCATCGGGATGCTTTGGGCCATGCTGCATAAACTCCACTGCATTCAATCGGGATGCATTGGGCCTCGCTGCATGGACTCCACTGCATACAATCGGGATCCATTGCGCCACAATGCATGGAATCCTCTGCATTCAACGACGCTGCATGGAATCCACTGCATTCCATCGGGATGTTTTGGGCCATGCTGCATAAAATCTACTGCATTCAATCGGGATGCATTGGGCCTCGCTGCATGAACTCCACTGCATACAATCTGGAACCATTGCGCCAAAATGCATGGAATACTCTGCATTCAACGACGCTGCATGGAATCCACTGCATTCAATCGGGATGCTTTGGGCCATGCTGCATAAATCCATTGCATTCAATCATGCTTCATGGAATCCACTGCATTCAATCGTGCTGCATAAAATCCACTGCATTCAATAGGGTTCCATTTCTTCACGCTGCATGGAATCCACTACATTCAATCACGCTGCATGGAATCCACTGCATTCTATCGGGATGCATTTTACCACGCTGCATAGATTACACCGCATTCAATCACAATGCATGGAATCCACTGCATTCAATCGGGATGGTTTGGGCCATGCTGCATAAAATCCACTGCATTCAATCGGGATGCATTGGGCCTCGCTGCATGGACTCCACTGCATTCAATCGGGATCCATTGTGCCACAATGCATGGAATTCTCTTCATTCAATGACGCTGCATCGAATCCACTGCATTCAATCGGAATCCATTGTGCCACAATGCATGGAATACTCTGCATTCAATGACGCTGCATGGAATCCACTGCATTCCATCAGGATGCTTTGGGCCATGCTGCATAAAATCCACTGCATGCAATCATGCTGCATGGAATCCACTGCATTCAATCATGCTGCATAAAATCCACTGCATTCAATAGGGTTCCATTTCTTCACGCTGCATGGAATCCACTGCATTCAATCACGCTGCATGGAATCCACTGCATTCAACATGGATGAATTTTACCACGCTGCATTTAGTACACTGTATTCAATCACAATTCATGGAATCCATTGCATTCAATCGGGATGCTTTGGGCCATGGTGCATAAAATCCACTGCATTCAATCGGGATGCACTGGGCATTGCTGCATGGACTCCACTGCATACAATCGGGATCCATTGCGCCACAATGCATGGAATCCTCTGCATTCAATGACGCTGCATGGAATCCACTCCATTCAATCGGGATGCTTTGGGCCATGCTGCATAAAATCCATTGCATTCAATCATGCTGCATGGAATCCACTGCATTCAATCGGGATGCATTTTACCATGCTGCATTGATTACCCTTCATTCAATCAGGCTGCATGGAATCCACTGCATTCTATCGGGATGCTTTGGGCCATGCTGCATAAAATACACTGCATTTAATCGGGATGCATTTGGCCACGCTGCATGGACTCCACTGCATAAAATCGGGATCCATTGCCCCAAAATGAAAGGAATCATCTGCATTCAATGACGCTGCATGGAATCCACTGCATTCCATCAGGATGCTTTGGGCCATGCTGCATAAAATCCACTGCATTCAACCATGCTGCATGGAATCCACTGCATTCAATCATGCTGCATAAAATCCACTGCATTCAATCAGGATGCATTGGGCCTCGCTGCATGGACTCCACTGCATTCAATCGGGATCCATTGTGCCACAATGCATGGAATTCTGTTCATTCAATGACGCTGCATCGAATCCACTGCATTCAATCGGAATCCATTGTGCCACAATGCATGGAATCCTCTGTATTCAATGACGCTGCATGGAATCCACTGCATTCCATCAGGATGCTTTGGGCCATGCTGCATAAAATCCACTGCATGCAATCATGCTGCATGGAATCCACTGCATTCAATCATGCTGCATAAAATCCACTGCATTCAATAGGGTTCCATTTCTTCACGATGCATGGAATCCACTGCATTCAATCACGCTGCATGGAATCCACTGCATTCAACATGGATGAATTTTACCACGCTGCATTTAGTACACTGTATTCAATCACAATTCATGGAATCCATTGCATTCAATCGGGATGCTTTGAGCCATGGTGCATAAAATACACTGCATTCAATTTGCTGCATGGAATCCACTGCATTCAATCATGCTGAATAAAATCCACTGCATTCAATAGGGTTCCATTTCTTCACGCTGCATGGAATCCACTGCATTCAATCAGGCTCCATGGAATCCACTGCATTCAATGGGGATGCATTCTACAATGCTGCATGGAGTTCACTGCATTCAACCACAACGCATGTAATCCACTGCATTCCATCGGGATGCTTTGGGCCATGCTGCATAAAGTCCACTGCATTCAATCGGGATGCATTGGGCTTCGCTGCATGGACTCCACTGCATCCAATCGGGATCCATTGCGCCAAAATGCATGGAATACTCTGCATTCATTGACGCTGCATGGACTCCACTGCATTCAATCGGGATGCTTTGGGCCATGCTGCATAAAATCCACTGCATTCAACCATGCTGCATTGAATCAACTGCATTCAATCATTCTGCATAATATCCACTGCATTCCATCGGGATGCATTGGGCCTCGCTGCATGGAATACACTGCATTCAATCATGCTGCATGAATTCCACTGCATTCAATGGGGATGCATTCTACAATGCTGCATGGAGTTCACTGCATTCAATCACAATGCATGGAATCCACTGCATTCCATCGGGATGCTTTGGGCCATGCTGCATAAAATCCACTGCATTCAATCGGGATGCATTGGGCCTCGCTGCATAGATTCCACTGCATATAATCGGGATCCATTGCGCCACAATGCATGGAATATTCTGCATTCAACGTCGCTGCATGGAATCCACTGCATTCAATCGGGATGCTTTGGGCCATGCTGCATAAAATCCATTGAATTCAATCATGCTGCATGGAATCCACTGCATTCAATCATGCTGCATAAAATCCACTGCATTCAATCGGGATGCTTTGGGCCATGCTGCATAAAATCCACTGCATTCAACCATGCTGCATGGAATCCACTGCATTCAATCATGCTGCATAAAATCCACTGCATTCCATCGGGATGCATTGGGCCTCGCTGCATGGAATAAACTGCATTCAATTAGGCTCCATGGAATCCACTGCATTCAATGGGGATGCATTCTACCATGCTGCATGGAGTTCACTGCATTCAATCACAATGCATGGAATCCACTGCATTCCATCGGGATGCTTTGGGCCATGCTGCATACAATCCACTGCATTCAATCGGGATGCATTGGGCCTCGCTGCATGGACTCCACTGCATACAATCGGGATCCATTGCGCCAAAATGCATGGAATCGACTGCATTTAATCACGGTGCATGGAATCCACTGCATTCAATCGGGATGCATTTTACCACACTGCTTGGATTACACTGCATTCAATCGCAATGCATAGAATCCACTGCATTCAATATGGATGCATTTTACCACTCTGCATGGAATCCACTGCATTTAATCACGCTGCATGTACTCCATGGAATTTAATCGGGATTCATTTTACTAAGCTGTATGGAATCGACTGCATTTAATCACGCTGCATGGAATCCACTGCATTCAATCGGGATTCATTTTACAAGGCTGCATGGAGTACACAGCATTCACTCAAAATGCATGGAATCCACTGCATTCAAACGGGATGCTTTGGGCCATGCTGCATAAAATCCACTGCATTCAATCATGCTGCATGGAATCCACTGCATTCAATCATGCAGCATAAAATCCGCTGCATTCCATAGGGTTCCATTTCTTCATGCTGCATGGATTACACTGCATTCAATCAGGCTGCATAAAATCCGCTGCATTCCATAGGGTTCCATTTCTTCATGCTGCATGGAATACACTGCATTCAATCAGGCTGCATGGAATCCACTGCATTCAATCGGGATGCATTTTTCCTCGTTGCATGGATTACACTGCATTCCATCACAATGCATGGAATCCACTGCATTCAATCGGGAAGCTTTGGGCCATGCTGCATACAATCCACTGCATTCAATCGGGATGCACTGGGCCTCGCTGCATGGACTCCACTGCATACAATCGGGATCCATTGCGCCACAATGCATGGAATACTCTGCATTCAATGACGCTGAATGGAATCCACTGCATTGAATCGTGAAGCTAAGGGCCATGCTGCATAAAATCCACTGCATGCAATCATGCTGCATTGAAACCACTGCATTCAATCATGCTGCATAAAATCCACTGCATTCAATAGGGTTCCATTACTGCACCCTGCATGGAATCCACTGCATTCAACCACGCTGCATGGAATCCACTGCATTCAATCGGGATGCATTTTACCACTCTGCATGGATTACACTGCATTTAATCACGCTGCATGTAATCCATGGAATTTAATCGGGATTCATTTTACTAAGCTGTATGGAATCGACTGCACTTAATCACGCTGCATGGAATCCACTGCATTCAATCGGGATGCATTTTACCACATTGCATGCAGTTCACTGCATTCAATCACAATGCATGGAATCCACTGCATTCAATCGGGATGCTTTGGGCCATGCTGCATAAAATCCACTGCATTCAATCTTGCTTTTTGAATCCACTGCATTCAGTAATGCTGCATAAAATCCTTGCATTCAATTGGGTTCCATTTCTTCACGCTGCATGGAATACACTGCACTCAATCACGCTGCATGGAATCCACTGCATTCTATCGGGATGCATTTTACCTCGCTGCGTGGTTTTCACTGCATTCAATCACAATGCATGGAATCCACTGCATTCCATCGGGATGCTTTGGGCCATGCTGCATAAACTCCACTGCATTCAATCGGGAGGCATTGGGCCTCGCTGCATGGACTCCACTGCATACAATCGGGATCCATTGCGCCACAATGCATGGAATCCTCTGCATTCAACGACGCTGCATGGAATCCACTGCATTCCTTCGGGATGTTTTGGGCCATGCTCCATAAAATCCACTGCATTCAATCGGGATGCATTGGGCCTCGCTGCATGGACTCCACTGCATACAATCTGGAACCATTGCGCCAAAATGCATGGAATACTCTGCATTCAACGACGCTGCATGGAATCCACTCCATTCAATCGGGATGCTTTGGGCCATGCTGCATAAATCCATTGCATTCAATCATGCTTCATGGAATCCACTGCATTCAATCGTGCTGCATAAAATCCACTGCATTCAATAGGGTTCCATTTCTTCACGCTGCATGGAATCCACTACATTCAATCACGCTGCATGGAATCCACTGCATTCTATCGGGATGCATTTTACCACGCTGCATAGATTACACCGCATTCAATCACAATGCATGGAATCCACTGCATTCAATCGGGATGATTTGGGCCATGCTGCATAAAATCCACTGCATTCAATCGGGATGCATTGGGCCTCGCTGCATGGACTCCACTGCATTCAATCGGGATCCATTGTGCCACAATGCATGGAATTCTCTTCATTCAATGACGCTGCATCGAATCCACTGCATTCAATCGGAATCCATTGTGCCACAATGCATGGAATCCTCTGCATTCAATGACGCTGCATGGAATCCACTGCATTCAATCGGGATGCATTTTACCACGTTGCATGCAGTTCACTGCATTCAATCACGCTGCATGGAATCCACTGCATTCCATCGGGATGCTTTGGGCCATGCTGCATAAAATCCACTGCATTCAATCTTGCTTTTTGAATCCACTGCATTCAGTAATGCTGCATAAATCCTTGCATTCAATTGGGTTCCATTTCTTCACGCTGCATTGAATACACTGCATTCAATCACGCTGCATGGAATCCACTGCATTCAATCGGGATGCATTTTACCATGCTGCGTGGTTTTCACTGCATTCAATCACAATGCATGGAATCCACTGCATTCCATCGGGATGCTTTGGGCCATGCTGCATAAAATCCACTGCATTCAATCATGCTGCATGGAATCCACTGCATTCAATCATGCTGCATAAAATCCATTGAATTCAATAGGGTTCCATTTCTTCACGCTGCATGTAATACACTGCATTCAATCACACTGAATGGAATCCACTGCATTCAATCGGGATGCATTTTACCTCGCTGCATGGATTACACTGCATTCAATCACAAAGCTTGGAATCCACTGCATTCCATCGGGATGCTTTGGGCCATGCTGCATAAAATCCACTGCATTCAATCGGGATGCATTGGGCCACGCTGCATCGACTGCACTGCATTCAATCGGTATCCATTGCGCCACAATGCAAGGAATCCTCTGCATTCATTGACGCTGCATGGACTCCACTGCATTCAATCGGGATGCTTTGGGCCATGCTGCATAAATACCACTGCATTCAACCATGCTGCATGGAATCCATTTCATTCAATCATGCTCTATAAAATCCAATGCATTCAATAGGGTTCCATTACTTCACGCTGCATGGAATACACTACATTAAATCAGGATGCATGGAATCGACTGCATTCAATCAGGATGCATTATACCACGTTACATGGATTACCCTACATTCAATCACAATGCATGGAATCCACTGCATTCAATCGGGATGCTTTGGGCCATGCTGCATAAAATCCACTGCATTCAATCGGGATGCATTGAGCCTCGCTGCATAGACTCCACTGCATATAATCGGGATCCATTGCGCCACAATGCATGGAATATTCTGCATTCAACGACGCTGCATGGAATCCACTGCATTCCATCGGGAAGCTTTGGGCCATGCTGCATAAAATCCACTGCATTCAATCATGCTGCATGGAATCCACTGCATTCAATCGGGATGCATTTTACAAGGCTGCATGGATTATATTTCATACACTCAAAATGCATGGAATCCACTGCGTTCTATAGGGATGCTTTGGGCCATACTGCATAAAATACACTGCATTCAATTTGCTGCATGGAATCCACTGCATTCAATCATGCTGAATAAAATCCACTGCATTCAATAGGGTTCCATTTCTTCACGCTGCATGGAATACACTGCATTCAATCAGGCTCCATGAAATCCACTGCATTCAATGGGGATGCATTCTACAATGCTGCATGGAGTTCACTGCATTCAATCACAACGCATGTAATCCACTGCATTCCATCGGGATGCTTTGGGCCATGCTGCATAAAATCCACTGCATTCAATCGGGATGCATTGGGCTTCGCTGCATGGACTCCACTGCATTCAATCGGGATACATTGCGCCAAAATGCATGGAATACTCTGCATTCATTGACGCTGCATGGACTCCACTGCATTCAATCGGGATGCTTTGGGCCATGCTGCATAAAATCCACTGCATTCAACCATGCTGCATGGAATCCATTTCATTCAATCATGCTCTATAAAATCCAATGCATTCAATAGGGTTCCTTTACTTCACGCTGCATGGAATACACTGCATTAAATCAGGATGCATGGAATCGACTGCATTCAATCAGGATGCATTATACCACGTTGCATGGATTACCCTACATTCAATCACAATGCATGGAATCCACTGCATTCAATCGGGATGCTTTGGGCCATGCTGCATAAAATCCACTGCATTCAATCGGTATGCATTGGGCCTCGCTGCATAGACTCCACTGCATATAATCGGGATCCATTGCGCCACAATGCATGGAATATTCTGCATTCAACGACGCTGCATGGAATCCACTGCATTCCATCGGGAAGCTTTGGGCCATGCTGCATAAAATCCACTGCATTCAGTCATGCTGCATGGAATCCACTGCATTCAATCGGGATGCATTTTACAAGGCTGCATGGATTACATTTCATACACTCAAAATGCATGGAATCCACTGCGTTCTATAGGGATGCTTTGGGCCATACTGCATAAAATACACTGCATTCAATTTGCTGCATGGAATCCACTGCATTCAATCATGCTGAATAAAATCCACTGCATTCAATAGGGTTCCATTCCTTCACGCTGCATGGAATCCACTGCATTCAATCAGGCTCCATGGAATTCACTGCATTCAATGGGGATGCATTCTACAATGCTGCATGGAGTTCACTGCATTCAATCACAACGCATGTAATCCACTGCATTCCATCGGGATGCTTTGGGCCATGCTGCATAAAGTCCACTGCATTCAATCGGGATGCATTGGGCCTCGCTGCATGGACTCCACTGCATACAATCGGGATCCATTGCGCCAAAATGCATGGAATACTCTGCATTCATTGACGCTGCATGGACTCCACTGCATTCAATCGGGATGCTTTGGGCCATGCTGCATAAAATCCACTGCATTCAACCATGCTGCATGGAATCAACTGCATTCAATCATGCTGCATAATATCCACTGCATTCCATCGGGATGCATTGGGCCTCGCTGCATGGAATACGCTGCATTCAATCACTCTGCATGAATTCCACTGCATTCAATGGTGATGCATTCTACAATGCTGCATGGAGTTCACTGCATTCAATCACAATGCATGGAATCCACTGCATTCAATCGGGATGCTTTGGGCCATGCTGCATAAAATCCACTGCATTCAATCGGGATGCATTGGGCCTCGCTGCATGGACTCCACTGCATACAATCGGGATCCATTGCGCCCAAATGCATGGAATCCTCTGCATTCATTGACGCTGCATGGAATCCACTGCATTCCATCGGGATGCTTTGGGCCATACTGCATAAAATCCACTGCATGCAATCATGCTGCATGGAATCCACTGCATTCAATCATGCTGCATAAAATCCACTGCATTCAATAGGGTTCCATTTCTTCTTCACGCTGCCTGGAATCCACTGCATTCAATCACGCTGCATGGAATCCACTGCCTTCAATATGGATGCATTTTACCACTCTGCATGGAATCCAATGCATTTAATCACGCTGCATGTAATCCATGGAATTTTAATCGGGATTCATTTTACTAAGCTGTATGGAATCGACTGCACTTAATCACGCTGGATGGAATACACTGCATTCAATCGGGATGCATTTTACCACGTTGCATGCAGTTCACTGCATTCAATCATGCTGCATGGAATCCACTGCATTCAATCGGGATGCTTTGGGCCATGCTGCATAAAATCCACTGCATTCAATCTTGCTTTTTGAATCCACTGCATTCAGTAATGCTGCATAAATCCTTGCATTCAATTGGGTTCCATTTCTTCACGCTGCATTGAATACACTGCATTCAATCACGCTGCATGGAATCCACTGCATTCCATCGGGATGCATTTTACCATGCTGCGTGGTTTTCACTGCATTCAATCACAATGCATGGAATCCACTGCATTCCATCGGGATGCTTTGGGCCATGCTGCATAAAATCCACTGCATGCAATCATGCTGCATGGAATCCACTGCATTCAATCATGCTGCCTATAATCCATTGAATTAAATAGGGTTCCATTTCTTCACGCTGCATGTAATACACTGCATTCAATCACACTGAATGGAATCCACTGCATTCAATCGGGATGCATTTTACCTCGCTGCATGGATTACACTGCATTCAATCACAAAGCTTGGAATCCACTGCATTCCATCGGGATGCTTTGGGCCATGCTGCATAAAATCCACTGCATTCAATCGGGATGCATTGGGCCACACTGCATCGACTGCACTGCATTCAATCGGTACCCATTGCGCCACAATGCAAGGAATCCTCTGCATTCATTGACGCTGCATGGACTCCACTGCATTCAATCGGGATGCTTTGGGCCATGCTGCATAAAATCCACTGCATTCAACCATGCTGCATGGAATCCATTTCATTCAATCATGCTCTATAAAATCCAATGCATTCAATAGGGTTCCATTACTTCACGCTGCATGGAATACACTGCATTAAATCAGGATGCATGGAATAGACTGCATTCAATCAGGATGCATTATACCACGTTGCATGAATTACCCTACATTCAATCACAATGCATGGAATCCACTGCATTCAATCGGGATGCTTTGGGCCATGCTGCATAAAATCCACTGCATTCAATCGGGATGCATTGGGCCTCGCTGCATAGACTCCACTGCATATAATCGGGATCCATTGCGCCACAATGCATGGAATATTCTGCATTCAACGACGCTGCATGGAATCCACTGCATTCCATCGGGAAGCTTTGGGCCATGCTGCATAAAATCCACTGCATTCAATCATGCTGCATGGAATCCACTGCATTCAATCGGGATGCATTTTACAAGGCTGCATGGATTACATTTCATACACTCAAAATGCATGGAATCCACTGCGTTCTATAGGTATGCTTTGGGCCATACTGCATAAAATACACTGCATTCAATTTGCTGCATGGAATCCACTGCATTCAATCATGCGGAATAAAATCCACTGCATTCAATAGGGTTCCATTTCTTCACGCTGCATGGAATACACTGCATTCAATCAGGCTCCATGAAATCCACTGCATTCAATGGGGATGCATTCTACAATGCTGCATGGAGTTCACTGCATTCAATCACAACGCATGTAATCCACTGCATTCCATCGGGATGCTTTGGGCCATGCTGCATAAAATCCACTGCATTCAACCATGCTGCATGGAATCAACTGCATTCAATCATGCTGCATAAAATCCACTGCATTCCATCGGGATGCATTGGGCCTCGCTGCATGGAATACACTGCATTCAATCACGCTGCATGAATTCCACTGCATTCAATGGGGATGCATTCTACAATGCTGCATGGAGTTCACTGCATTCAATCACAATGCATGGAATCCACTGCATTCCATCGGGATGCTTTGGGCGATGCTGCATACAATCCACTGCATTCAATCGGGATGCATTGGGCCTCGCTGCATGGACTCCACTGCATACAATCGGGATCCATTGCACCAAAATGCATGGAATCCTCTGCATGCAACGACGCTGCATGGACTCCACTGCATTCAATCGGGATGCTTTGGGCCATGCTGCATAAAATCCATTGAATTCCATCATGCTGCATGGAATCCACTGCATTCAATCATGCTGTATAAAATCCACTGCATTCAATAGGGTTCCATTTCTTCACGTGGCATCGAATCCACTGCATTCAATCACGCTGCATGGAATCCACTGCATTCAATCGGGATGCATTTTTCCTCGCTGCATGGAGTACACTGCATTCAATCATGCTGCATAAAATCCACTGCATTCCATCGGGATGCTTTGGGCCATGCTGCATAAAATCCACTGCATTCAACCATGCTGCATGGAATCCACTGCATTCAATCATGCTGCATAAAATCCACTGCATTCCATCGGGATGCATTGGGCCTCGCTGCATGGAATAAACTGCATTCAATCAGGCTCCATGGAATCCACTGCATTCAATGGGGATGCATTCTACCATGCTGCATGGAGTTCACTGCATTCAATCACAATGCATGGAATCCACTGCATTCCATCGGGATGCTTGGGCCATGCTGCATACAATCCACTGCATTCAATCGGGATGCATTGGGCCTCGCTGCATGGACTCCACTGCATACAATCGGGATCCATTGCGCCAAAATGAATGGAATCGACTGCATTTAATCACGGTGCATGGAATCCACTGCATTCAATCGGGATGCATTTTACCACACTGCTTGGATTACACTGCATTCAATCGCAATGCATAGAATCCACTGCATTCAATCATGCTGCATAAAATCCACTGCATTCAATAGGGTTCCATTTCTTCACGCTGCATGGAATCCACTGCATTCAATCACGCTGCATGGAATCCACTGCATTCAACATGGATGAATTTTACCACGCTGCATTTAGTACACTGTATTCAATCACAATTCATGGAATCCATTGCATTCAATCGGGATGCTTTGGGCCATGGTGCATAAAATCCACTGCATTCAATCGGGATGCACTGGGCATTGCTGCATGGACTCCACTGCATACAATCGGGATCCATTGCGCCACAATGCATGGAATCCTCTGCATTCAATGACGCTGCATGGAATCCACTCCATTCAATCGGGATGCTTTGGGCCATGCTGCATAAAATCCATTGCATTCAATCATGCTGCATGGAATCCACTGCATTCAATCGGGATGCATTTTACCATGCTGCATTGATTACCCTTCATTCAATCAGGCTGCATGGAATCCACTGCATTCTATCGGGATGCTTTGGGCCATGGTGCATAAAATACACTGCATTTAATCGGGATGCATTTGGCCACGCTGCATGGACTCCACTGCATAAAATCGGGATCCATTGCCCCAAAATGAAAGGAATCATCTGCATTCAATGACGCTGCATGGAATCCACTGCATTCCATCAGGATGCTTTGGGCCATGCTGCATAAAATCCACTGCATTCAACCATGCTGCATGGAATCCACTGCATTCAATCATGCTGCATAAAATCCACTGCATTCAATCGGGATGCTTTGGGCCTCGCTGCATGGACTCCACTGCATTCAATCGGGATCCATTGTGCCACAATGCATGGAATACTCTGTATTCAATGACGCTGCATGGAATCCACTGCATTCCATCAGGATGCTTTGGGCCATGCTGCATAAAATCCACTGCATGCAATCATGCTGCATGGAATCCACTGCATTCAATCATGCTGCATAAAATCCACTGCATTCAATAGGGTTCCATTTCTTCACGATGCATGGAATCCTCTGTATTCAATGACGCTGCATGGAATCCACTGCATTCCATCAGGATGCTTTGGGCCATGCTGCATAAAATCCACTGCATGCAATCATGCTGCATGGAATCCACTGCATTCAATCATGCTGCATAAAATCCACTGCATTCAATAGGGTTCCATTTCTTCACGATGCATGGAATCCACTGCATTCAATCACGCTGAATGGAATCCACTGCATTCAACATGGATGAATTTTACCACGCTGCATTTAGTACACTGTATTCAATCACAATTCATGGAATCCATTGCATTCAATCGGGATGCTTTGGGCCATGGTGCATAAAATCCACTGCATTCAATCGGGATGCACTGGGCATCGCTGCATGGACTCCACTGCATACAATCGGGATCCATTGCGCCACAATGCATGGAATCCTCTGCATTCAATGACGCTGCATGGAATCCACTGCATTCCATCGGGATGCATTTTACCATGCTGCGTGGTTTTCACTGCATTCAATCACAATGCATGGAATCCACTGCATTCCATCGGGATGCTTTGGGCCATGCTGCATAAAATCCACTGCATTCAATCATGCTGCATGGAATCCACTCCATTCAATCATGCTGCATAAAATCCACTGCATTCAATAGGGTTCCATTTCTTCACGCTGCATGGAATCCACTGCACTCAATCACGCTGCATGGAATCCACTGCATTCTATCGGGATGCATTTTACCACGCTGCATAGATTACACCGCATTCAATCACAATGCATGGAATCCACTGCATTCCATCGGGATGCTTTGGGCCATGCTGCATAAAATCCACTGCATTCAATCGGGATGCATTGGGCCTCGCTGCATGGACTCCACTGCATTCAATCGGGATCCATTGTGCCACAATGCATGGAATTCTCTTCATTTAATGAAGCTGCATCGAATCCACTGCATTCAATCGGAATCCATTGCGTCACAATGCATGGAATCCTCTGCATTCAATGACACTGCATGGAATCCACTGCATTCCATCAGGATGCTTTGGGCCATGCTGCATAAAATCCACTGTATGCAATCATGCTGCATGGAATCCACTGCATTCAATCATGCTGCATAAAATCCACTGCATTCAATAGGGTTCCATTTCTTCACGCTGCATGGAATCCACTGCATTCAATCACGCTGCATGGAATCCACTGCATTCAACATGGATGAATTTTACCACGCTGCATTTAGTACACTGTATTCAATCACAATTCATGGAATCCATTGCATTCAATCGGGATGCTTTGGGCCATGGTGCATAAAATCCACTGCATTCAATCGGGATGCACTGGGCATCGCTGCATGGACTCCACTGCATACAATCGGGATCCATTGCGCCACAATGCATGGAATCCTCTGCATTCAATGATGCTGCATGGAATCCACTGCATTCCATCGGGATGCATTTTACCATGCTGCGTGGTTTTCACTGCATTCAATCACAATGCATGGAATCCACTGCATTCCATCGGGATGCTTTGGGCCATGCTGCATAAAATCCACTGCTTTCAATCATGCTGCATGGAATCCACTGCATTCAATCATGCTGCATAAAATCCACTGCATTCAATATGGTTCCATTTCTTCACGCTGCATGTAATACACTGCATTCAATCACACTGAATGGACTCCACTGCATTCAATCGGGATGCTTTGGGCCATGCTGCATAAAATCCACTGCATTCAACCATGCTGCATGGAATCCATTTCATTCAATCATGCTCTATAAAATCCAATGCATTCAATAGGGTTCCATTACTCACGCTGCATGGAATACACTGCATTAAATCAGGATGCATGGAATCGACTGCATTCAATCAGGATGCATTATACCACGTTGCATGGATTACCCTACATTCAATCACAATGCATGGAATCCACTGCATTCAATCGGGATGCTTTGGGCCATGCTGCATAAAATCCACTGCATTCAATCGGGATGCATTGGGCCTCGCTGCATAGACTCCACTGCATATAATCGGGATCCATTGCGCCACAATGCATGGAATATTCTGCATTCAACGTCGCTGCATGGAATCCACTGCATTCCATCGGGAAGCTTTGGGCCATGCTGCATAAAATCCACTGCATTCAATCATGCTGCATGGAATCCACTGCATTCAATCGGGATGCATTTAACAAGGCTGCATGGATTACATTTCATACGCTCAAAATGCATGGAATCCACTGCGTTCTATAGGTATGCTTTGGGCCATACTGCATAAAATACACTGCATTCAATTTGCTGCATGGAATCCACTGCATTCAATCATGCTGAATAAAATCCACTGCATTCAATAGGGTTCCATTTCTTCACGCTGCATGGAATACACTGCATTCAATCAGGCTCCATGAAATCCACTGCATTCAATCGGGATGCTTTGGGCCATGCTGCTTAAAATCCACTGCATTCAACTATGCTGCATGGAATCCATTTCATTCAATCATGCTCTATAAAATCCAATGCATTCAATAGGGTTCCATTACTTCACGCTGCATGGAATACACTGCATTAAATCAGGATGCATGGAATCGACTGCATTCAATCAGGATGCATTATACCACGTTGCATGGATTACCCTACATTCAATCACAATGCATGGAATCCACTGCATTCAATCGGGATGCTTTGGGCCATGCTGCATAAAATCCACTGCATTCAATCGGGATGCATTGGGCCTCGCTGCATAGACTCCACTGCATATAATCGGGATCCATTGCGCCACAATGCATGGAATATTCTGCATTCAACGACGCTGCATGGAATCCACTGCATTCCATCGGGAAGCTTTGGGCCATGCTGCATAAAATCCACTGCATTCAATCATGCTGCATGGAATCCACTGCATTCAATCGGGATGCATTTTACAAGGCTGCATGGATTACATTTCATACGCTCAAAATGCATGGAATCCACTGCGTTCTATAGGAATGCTTTGGACCATACTGCATAAAATACACTGCATTCAAATTGCTGCATGGGATCCACTGCATTCAATCATGCTGAATAAAATCCACTGCATTCAATAGGGTTCCATTTCTTCACGCTGCATGGAATACACTGCATTCAATCAGGCTCCATGGAATCCACTGCATTCAATGGGGATGCATTCTACAATGCTGCATGGAGTTCACTGCATTCAATCACAACGCATGTAATCCACTGCATTCCATCGGGATGCTTTGGGCCATGCTGCATAAAATCCACTGCATTCAATCGGGATGCATTGGGCTTCGCTGCATGGACTCCACTGCATACAATCGGGATCCATTGCGCCAAAATGCATGGAATACTCTGCATTCATTGACGCTGCATGGACTCCACTGCATTCAATCGGGATGCTTTGGGCCATGCTGCATAAAATCCACTGCATTCAACCATGCTGCATGGAATCAACTGCATTCAATCATGCTGCATAATATCCACTGCATTCCATCCGGATGCATTGGGCCTCGCTGCATGGAATACACTGCATTCAATCACGCTGCATGAATTCCACTGCATTCAATGGGGGTGCATTCTACAATGCTGCATGGAGTTCACTGCATTCAATCACAATGCATGGAATCCACTGCATTCCATCGGGATGCTTTGGGCCATGCTGCATAAAATCCACTGCATTCAATCGGGATGCATTGGGCCTCGCTGCATGGACTCCACTGCATACAATCGGGATCCATTGCACCAAAATGCATGGAATCCTCCGCATGCAACGACGCTGCATGGACTCCACTGCATTCAATCGGGATGCTTTGGGCCATGCTGCATAAAATCCATTGAATTCAATCATGCTGCATGGAATCCACTGCATTCAATCATGCTGTATAAAATCCACTGCATTCAATAGGGTTCCATTTCTTCACGTGGCATCGAATCCACTGCATTCAATCACGCTGCATGGAATCCACTGCATGCAATCGGGATGCATTTTTCCTCGCTGCATGGATTACACTGCATTTAATCACGCTGCATGTAATCCATGGAATTTAATCGGGATTCATTTTACTAAGCTGTATGGAATCGACTGCACTTAATCACGCTGGATGGAATCCACTGCATTCAATCGGGATGCATTTTACCACGTTGCATGCAGTTCACTGCATTCAATCACAATGCATGGAATCCACTGCATTCAATCGGGATGCTTTGGGCCATGCTGCATAAAATCCACTGCATTCAATCTTGCTTTTTGAATCCACTGCATTCAGTAATGCTGCATAAAATCCTTGCATTCAATTGGGTTCCATTTCTTCACGCTGCATGGAATACACTGCATTCAATCACGCTGCATGGAATCCACTGCATTCTATCGGGATGCATTTTACCTCGCCTCATGGATTACACTGCATTCAATCACAATGCATGGAATCCACTGCATTCCATCGGGATGCTTTGGGCCATGCTGCATAAACTCCACTGCATTCAATCGGGATGCATTGGGCCTCGCTGCATGGACTCCACTGCATACAATCGGGATCCATTGCGCCACAATGCATGGAATCCTCTGCATTCAACGACGCTGCATGGAATCCACTGCATTCCATCGGGATGTTTTGGGCCATGCTGCATAAAATCTACTGCA
This sequence comes from Sus scrofa, assembly GCF_054392235.1. Lineage (NCBI taxonomy): Eukaryota > Metazoa > Chordata > Mammalia > Artiodactyla > Suidae > Sus > Sus scrofa. The sequence continues at coordinate 3,935,292 of NC_139397.1, forward strand.
TTCAATCGGGATGCATTGGGCCTCGCTGCATGAACTCCACTGCATACAATCTGGAACCATTGCGCCAAAATGCATGGAATACTCTGCATTCAACGACGCTGCATGGAATCCACTGCATTCAATCGGGATGCTTTGGGCCATGCTGCATAAATCCATTGCATTCAATCATGCTTCATGGAATCCACTGCATTCAATCGTGCTGCATAAAATCCACTGCATTCAATAGGGTTCCATTTCTTCACGCTGCATGGAATCCACTACATTCAATCACGCTGCATGGAATCCACTGCATTCTATCGGGATGCATTTTACCACGCTGCATAGATTACACCGCATTCAATCACAATGCATGGAATCCACTGCATTCAATCGGGATGCTTTGGGCCATGCTGCATAAAATACACTGCATTCAATCGGGATGCATTGGGCCTCGCTGCATGGACTCCACTGCATTCAATCGGGATCCATTGTGCCACAATGCATGGAATTCTCTTCATTCAATGACGCTGCATCGAATCCACTGCATTCAATCGGAATCCATTGTGCCACAATGCATGGAATACTCTGCATTCAATGACGCTGCATGGAATCCACTGCATTCCATCAGGATGCTTTGGGCCATGCTGCATAAAATCCACTGCATGCAATCATGCTGCATGGAATCCACTGCATTCAATCATGCTGCATAAAATCCACTGCATTCAATAGGGTTCCATTTCTTCACGCTGCATGGAATCCACTGCATTCAATCACGCTGCATGGAATCCACTGCATTCAACATGGATGAATTTTACCACGCTGCATTTAGTACACTGTATTCAATCACAATTCATGGAATCCATTGCATTCAATCGGGATGCTTTGGGCCATGCTGCATAAAATCCATTGCATTCAATCATGCTGCATGTAATCCACTGCATTCAATCGGGATGCATTTTACCATGCTGCATTGATTACCCTTCATTCAATCAGGCTGCATGGAATCCACTGCATTCTATCGGGATGCTTTGGGCCATGCTGCATAAAATACACTGCATTTAATCGGGATGCATTTGGCCACGCTGCATGGACTCCACTGCATAAAATCGGGATCCATTGCCCCAAAATGAAAGGAATCATCTGCATTCAATGACGCTGCATGGAATCCACTGCATTCCATCAGGATGCTTTAGGCCATGCTGCATAAAATCCACTGCATTCAACCATGCTGCATGGAATCCACTGCATTCAATCATGCTGCATAAAATCCACTGCATTCAATCAGGATGCATTGGGCCTCGCTGCATGGACTCCACTGCATTCAATCGGGATCCATTGTGCCACAATGCATGGAATTCTGTTCATTCAATGACGCTGCATCGAATCCACTGCATTCAATCGGAATCCATTGTGCCACAATGCATGGAATCCTCTGCATTCAATGACGCTGCATGGAATCCACTGCATTCCATCAGGATGCTTTGGGCCATGCTGCATAAAATCCACTGCATGCAATCATGCTGCATGGAATCCACTGCATTCAATCATGCTGCATAAAATCCACTGCATTCAATAGGGTTCCATTTCTTCACGATGCATGGAATCCACTGCATTCAATCACGCTGCATGGAATCCACTGCATTCAACATGGATGAATTTTACCACGCTGCATTTAGTACACTGTATTCAATCACAATTCATGGAATCCATTGCATTCAATCGGGATGCTTTGGGCCATGCTGCATAAAATACACTGCATTCAATTTGCTGCATGGAATCCACTGCATTCAATCATGCTGAATAAAATCCACTGCATTCAATAGGGTTCCATTACTTCACGCTGCATGGAATCCACTGCATTCAATCAGGCTCCATGGAATCCACTGCATTCAATGGGGATGCATTCTACAATGCTGCATGGAGTTCACTGCATTCAACCACAACGCATGTAATCCACTGCATTCCATCGGGATGCTTTGGGCCATGCTGCATAAAGTCCACTGCATTCAATCGGGATGCATTGGGCTTCGCTGCATGGACTCCACTGCATCCAATCGGGATCCATTGCGCCAAAATGCATGGAATACTCTGCATTCATTGACGCTGCATGGACTCCACTGCATTCAATCGGGATGCTTTGGGCCATGCTGCATAAAATCCACTGCATTCAACCATGCTGCATTGAATCAACTGCATTCAATCATTCTGCATAATATCCACTGCATTCCATCGGGATGCATTGGGCCTCGCTGCATGGAATACACTGCATTCAATCATGCTGCATGAATTCCACTGCATTCAATGGGGATGCATTCTACAATGCTGCATGGAGTTCACTGCATTCAATCACAATGCATGGAATCCACTGCATTCCATCGGGATGCTTTGGGCCATGCTGCATAAAATCCACTGCATTCAATCGGGATGCATTGGGCCTCGCTGCATAGATTCCACTGCATATAATCGGGATCCATTGCGCCACAATGCATGGAATATTCTGCATTCAACGTCGCTGCATGGAATCCACTGCATTCAATCGGGATGCTTTGGGCCATGCTGCATAAAATCCATTGAATTCAATCATGCTGCATGGAATCCACTGCATTCAATCATGCTGTATAAAATCCACTGCATTCAATAGGGTTCCATTTCTTCACGTGGCATCGAATCCACTGCATTCAATCACGCTGCATGGAAACCACTGCATTCAATCGGGATGCATTTTTCCTCGCTGCATGGAGTACACTGCATTCAATCATGCTGCATAAAATCCACTGCATTCCATCGGGATGCTTTGGGCCATGCTGCATAAAATCCACTGCATTCAACCATGCTGCATGGAATCCACTGCATTCAATCATGCTGCATAAAATCCACTGCATTCCATCGGGATGCATTGGGCCTCGCTGCATGGAATAAACTGCATTCAATCAGGCTCCATGGAATCCACTGCATTCAATGGGGATGCATTCTACCATGCTGCATGGAGTTCACTGCATTCAATCACAATGCATGGAATCCACTGCATTCCATCGGGATGCTTTGGGCCATGCTGCATACAATCCACTGCATTCAATCGGGATGCATTGGGCCTCGCTGCATGGACTCCACTGCATACAATCGGGATCCATTGCGCCAAAATGCATGGAATCGACTGCATTTAATCACGGTGCATGGAATCCACTGCATTCAATCGGGATGCATTTTACCACACTGCTTGGATTACACTGCATTCAATCGCAATGCATAGAATCCACTGCATTCAATATGGATGCATTTTACCACTCTGCATGGAATCCACTGCATTTAATCACGCTGCATGTACTCCATGGAATTTAATCGGGATTCATTTTACTAAGCTGTATGGAATCGACTGCATTTAATCACGCTGCATGGAATCCACTGCATTCAATCGGGATTCATTTTACAAGGCTGCATGGAGTACACTGCATTCACTCAAAATGCATGGAATCCACTGCATTCAAACGGGATGCTTTGGGCCATGCTGCATAAAATCCACTGCATTCAATCATGCTGCATGGAATCCACTGCATTCAATCATGCAGCATAAAATCCGCTGCATTCCATAGGGTTCCATTTCTTCATGCTGCATGGATTACACTGCATTCAATCAGGCTGCATAAAATCCGCTGCATTCCATAGGGTTCCATTTCTTCATGCTGCATGGAATACACTGCATTCAATCAGGCTGCATGGAATCCACTGCATTCAATCGGGATGCATTTTTCCTCGTTGCATGGATTACACTGCATTCCATCACAATGCATGGAATCCACTGCATTCAATCGGGAAGCTTTGGGCCATGCTGCATACAATCCACTGCATTCAATCGGGATGCACTGGGCCTCGCTGCATGGACTCCACTGCATACAATCGGGATCCATTGCGCCACAATGCATGGAATACTCTGCATTCAATGACGCTGAATGGAATCCACTGCATTGAATCGTGAAGCTAAGGGCCATGCTGCATAAAATCCACTGCATGCAATCATGCTGCATTGAAACCACTGCATTCAATCATGCTGCATAAAATCCACTGCATTCAATAGGGTTCCATTACTGCACCCTGCATGGAATCCACTGCATTCAACCACGCTGCATGGAATCCACTGCATTCAATCGGGATGCATTTTACCACTCTGCATGGATTACACTGCATTTAATCACGCTGCATGTAATCCATGGAATTTAATCGGGATTCATTTTACTAAGCTGTATGGAATCGACTGCACTTAATCACGCTGCATGGAATCCACTGCATTCAATCGGGATGCATTTTACCACATTGCATGCAGTTCACTGCATTCAATCACAATGCATGGAATCCACTGCATTCAATCGGGATGCTTTGGGCCATGCTGCATAAAATCCACTGCATTCAATCTTGCTTTTTGAATCCACTGCATTCAGTAATGCTGCATAAAATCCTTGCATTCAATTGGGTTCCATTTCTTCATGCTGCATGGAATACACTGCACTCAATCACGCTGCATGGAATCCACTGCATTCTATCGGGATGCATTTTACCTCGCTGCGTGGTTTTCACTGCATTCAATCACAATGCATGGAATCCACTGCATTCCATCGGGATGCTTTGGGCCATGCTGCATAAACTCCACTGCATTCAATCGGGAGGCATTGGGCCTCGCTGCATGGACTCCACTGCATACAATCGGGATCCATTGCGCCACAATGCATGGAATCCTCTGCATTCAACGACGCTGCATGGAATCCACTGCATTCCATCGGGATGTTTTGGGCCATGCTGCATAAAATCCACTGCATTCAATCGGGATGCATTGGGCCTCGCTGCATGGACTCCACTGCATACAATCTGGAACCATTGCGCCAAAATGCATGGAATACTCTGCATTCAACGACGCTGCATGGAATCCACTCCATTCAATCGGGATGCTTTGGGCCATGCTGCATAAATCCATTGCATTCAATCATGCTTCATGGAATCCACTGCATTCAATCGTGCTGCATAAAATCCACTGCATTCAATAGGGTTCCATTTCTTCACGCTGCATGGAATCCACTACATTCAATCACGCTGCATGGAATCCACTGCATTCTATCGGGATGCATTTTACCACGCTGCATAGATTACACCGCATTCAATCACAATGCATGGAATCCACTGCATTCAATCGGGATGATTTGGGCCATGCTGCATAAAATCCACTGCATTCAATCGGGATGCATTGGGCCTCGCTGCATGGACTCCACTGCATTCAATCGGGATCCATTGTGCCACAATGCATGGAATTCTCTTCATTCAATGACGCTGCATCGAATCCACTGCATTCAATCGGAATCCATTGTGCCACAATGCATGGAATCCTCTGCATTCAATGACGCTGCATGGAATCCACTGCATTCAATCGGGATGCATTTTACCACGTTGCATGCAGTTCACTGCATTCAATCACGCTGCATGGAATCCACTGCATTCCATCGGGATGCTTTGGGCCATGCTGCATAAAATCCACTGCATTCAATCTTGCTTTTTGAATCCACTGCATTCAGTAATGCTGCATAAATCCTTGCATTCAATTGGGTTCCATTTCTTCACGCTGCATTGAATACACTGCATTCAATCACGCTGCATGGAATCCACTGCATTCAATCGGGATGCATTTTACCATGCTGCGTGGTTTTCACTGCATTCAATCACAATGCATGGAATCCACTGCATTCCATCGGGATGCTTTGGGCCATGCTGCATAAAATCCACTGCATTCAATCATGCTGCATGGAATCCACTGCATTCAATCATGCTGCATAAAATCCATTGAATTCAATAGGGTTCCATTTCTTCACGCTGCATGTAATACACTGCATTCAATCACACTGAATGGAATCCACTGCATTCAATCGGGATGCATTTTACCTCGCTGCATGGATTACACTGCATTCAATCACAAAGCTTGGAATCCACTGCATTCAATCGGGATGTTTTGGGCCATGCTGCATAAAATCCACTGCATTCAATCGGGATGCATTGGGCCACGCTGCATCGACTGCACTGCATTCAATCGGTATCCATTGCGCCACAATGCAAGGAATCCTCTGCATTCATTGACGCTGCATGGACTCCACTGCATTCAATCGGGATGCTTTGGGCCATGCTGCATAAATACCACTGCATTCAACCATGCTGCATGGAATCCATTTCATTCAATCATGCAGCATAAAATCCAATGCATTCAATAGGGTTCCATTACTTCACGCTGCATGGAATACACTACATTAAATCAGGATGCATGGAATCGACTGCATTCAATCAGGATGCATTATACCACGTTACATGGATTACCCTACATTCAATCACAATGCATGGAATCCACTGCATTCAATCGGGATGCTTTGGGCCATGCTGCATAAAATCCACTGCATTCAATCGGGATGCATTGAGCCTCGCTGCATAGACTCCACTGCATATAATCGGGATCCATTGCGCCACAATGCATGGAATATTCTGCATTCAACGACGCTGCATGGAATCCACTGCATTCCATCGGGAAGCTTTGGGCCATGCTGCATAAAATCCACTGCATTCAATCATGCTGCATGGAATCCACTGCATTCAATCGGGATGCATTTTACAAGGCTGCATGGATTATATTTCATACACTCAAAATGCATGGAATCCACTGCGTTCTATAGGGATGCTTTGGGCCATACTGCATAAAATACACTGCATTCAATTTGCTGCATGGAATCCACTGCATTCAATCATGCTGCATAAAATCCACTGCATTCAATAGGGTTCCATTTCTTCACGCTGCATGGAATACACTGCATTCAATCAGGCTCCATGGAATCCACTGCATTCAATGGGGATGCATTCTACAATGCTGCATGGAGTTCACTGCATTCAATCACAACGCATGTAATCCACTGCATTCCATCGGGATGCTTTGGGCCATGCTGCATAAAATCCACTGCATTCAATCGGGATGCATTGGGCTTCGCTGCATGGACTCCACTGCATTCAATCGGTATCCATTGCGCCAAAATGCATGGAATACTCTGCATTCATTGACGCTGCATGGACTCCACTGCATTCAATCGGGATGCTTTGGGCCATGCTGCATAAAATCCGCTGCATTCAACCATGCTGCATGGAATCCATTTCATTCAATCATGCTCTATAAAATCCAATGCATTCAATAGGGTTCCATTACTTCACGCTGCATGGAATACACTGCATTAAATCAGGATGCATGGAATCGACTGCATTCAATCAGGATGCATTATACCACGTTGCATGGATTACCCTACATTCAATCACAATGCATGGAATCCACTGCATTCAATCGGGATGCTTTGGGCCATGCTGCATAAAATCCACTGCATTCAATCGGGATGCATTGGGCCTCGCTGCATAGACTCCACTGCATATAATCGGGATCCATTGCGCCACAATGCATGGAATATTCTGCATTCAACGACGCTGCATGGAATCCACTGCATTCCATCGGGAAGCTTTGGGCCATGCTGCATAAAATCCACTGCATTCAGTCATGCTGCATGGAATCCACTGCATTCAATCGGGATGCATTTTACAAGGCTGCATGGATTACATTTCATACACTCAAAATGCATGGAATCCACTGCGTTCTATAGGGATGCTTTGGGCCATACTGCATAAAATACACTGCATTCAATTTGCTGCATGGAATCCACTGCATTCAATCATGCTGAATAAAATCCACTGCATTCAATAGGGTTCCATTCCTTCACGCTGCATGGAATCCACTGCATTCAATCAGGCTCCATGGAATTCACTGCATTCAATGGGGATGCATTCTACAATGCTGCATGGAGTTCACTGCATTCAATCACAACGCATGTAATCCACTGCATTCCATCGGGATGCTTTGGGCCATGCTGCATAAAGTCCACTGCATTCAATCGGGATGCATTGGGCCTCGCTGCATGGACTCCACTGCATACAATCGGGATCCATTGCGCCAAAATTCATGGAATACTCTGCATTCATTGACGCTGCATGGACTCCACTGCATTCAATCGGGATGCTTTGGGCCATGCTGCATAAAATCCACTGCATTCAACCATGCTGCATGGAATCAACTGCATTCAATCATGCTGCATAATATCCACTGCATTCCATCGGGATGCATTGGGCCTCGCTGCATGGAATACGCTGCATTCAATCACGCTGCATGAATTCCACTGCATTCAATGGGGATGCATTCTACAATGCTGCATGTAGTTCACTGCATTCAATCACAATGCATGGAATCCACTGCATTCAATCGGGATGCTTTGGGCCATGCTGCATAAAATCCACTGCATTCAATCGGGATGCATTGGGCCTCGCTGCATGGACTCCACTGCATACAATCAGGATCCATTGCGCCAAAATGCATGGAATCCTCTGCATTCATTGACGCTGCATGGAATCCACTGCATTCCATCGGGATGCGTTGGGCCATACTGCATAAAATCCACTGCATGCAATCATGCTGCATGGAATTCACTGCATTCAATCATGCTGCATAACATCCACTGCATTCAATAGGGTTCCATTTCTTCTTCACGCTGCCTGGAATCCACTGCATTCAATCACGCTGCATGGAATCCACTGCATTCAATATGGATGCATTTTACCACTCTGCATGGAATCCAATGCATTTAATCACGCTGCATGTAATCCATGGAATTTTAATCGGGATTCATTTTACTAAGCTGTATGGAATCGACTGCACTTAATCACGCTGGATGGAATCCACTGCATTCAATCGGGATGCATTTTACCACGTTGCATGCAGTTCACTGCATTCAATCATGCTGCATGGAATCCACTGCATTCAATCGGGATGCTTTGGGCCATGCTGCATAAAATCCACTGCATTCAATCTTGCTTTTTGAATCCACTGCATTCAGTAATGCTGCATAAATCCTTGCATTCAATTGGGTTCCATTTCTTCACGCTGCATTGAATACACTGCATTCAATCACGCTGCATGGAATCCACTGCATTCCATCGGGATGCATTTTACCATGCTGCGTGGTTTTCACTGCATTCAATCACAATGCATGGAATCCACTGCATTCCATCGGGATGCTTTGGGCCATGCTGCATAAAATCCACTGCATGCAATCATGCTGCATGGAATCCACTGCATTCAATCATGCTGCCTAAAATCCATTGAATTCAATAGGGTTCCATTTCTTCACGCTGCATGTAATACACTGCATTCAATCACACTGAATGGAATCCACTGCATTCAATCGGGATGCATTTTACCTCGCTGCATGGATTACACTGCATTCAATCACAAAGCTTGGAATCCACTGCATTCCATCGGGATGCTTTGGGCCATGCTGCATAAAATCCACTGCATTCAATCGGGATGCATTGGGCCACACTGCATCGACTGCACTGCATTCAATCGGTACCCATTGCGCCACAATGCAAGGAATCCTCTGCATTCATTGACGCTGCATGGACTCCACTGCATTCAATCGGGATGCTTTGGGCCATGCTGCATAAAATCCACTGCATTCAACCATGCTGCATGGAATCCATTTCATTCAATCATGCTCTATAAAATCCAATGCATTCAATAGGGTTCCATTACTTCACGCTGCATGGAATACACTGCATTAAATCAGGATGCATGGAATCGACTGCATTCAATCAGGATGCATTATACCACGTTGCATGAATTACCCTACATTCAATCACAATGCATGGAATCCACTGCATTCAATCGGGATGCTTTGGGCCATGCTGCATAAAATCCACTGCATTCAATCGGGATGCATTGGGCCTTGCTGCATAGACTCCACTGCATATAATCGGGATCCATTGCGCCACAATGCATGGAATATTCTGCATTCAACGACGCTGCATGGAATCCACTGCATTCCATCGGGAAGCTTTGGGCCATGCTGCATAAAATCCACTGCATTCAATCATGCTGCATGGAATCCACTGCATTCAATCGGGATGCATTTTACAAGGCTGCATGGATTACATTTCATACACTCAAAATGCATGGAATCCACTGCGTTCTATAGGTATGCTTTGGGCCATACTGCATAAAATACACTGCATTCAATTTGCTGCATGGAATCCACTGCATTCAATCATGCGGAATAAAATCCACTGCATTCAATAGGGTTCCATTTCTTCACGCTGCATGGAATACACTGCATTCAATCAGGCTCCATGAAATCCACTGCATTCAATGGGGATGCATTCTACAATGCTGCATGGAGTTCACTGCATTCAATCACAACGCATGTAATCCACTGCATTCCATCGGGATGCTTTGGGCCATGCTGCATAAAATCCACTGCATTCAACCATGCTGCATGGAATCAACTGCATTCAATCATGCTGCATAAAATCCACTGCATTCCATCGGGATGCATTGGGCCTCGCTGCATGGAATACACTGCATTCAATCACGCTGCATGAATTCCACTGCATTCAATGGGGATGCATTCTACAATGCTGCATGGAGTTCACTGCATTCAATCACAATGCATGGAATCCACTGCATTCCATCGGGATGCTTTGGGCGATGTTGCATAAAATCCACTGCATTCAATCGGGATGCATTGGGCCTCGCTGCATGGACTCCACTGCATACAATCGGGATCCATTGCACCAAAATGCATGGAATCCTCTGCATGCAACGACGCTGCATGGACTCCACTGCATTCAATCGGGATGCTTTGGGCCATGCTGCATAAAATCCATTGAATTCCATCATGCTGCATGGAATCCACTGCATTCAATCATGCTGTATAAAATCCACTGCATTCAATAGGGTTCCATTTCTTCACGTGGCATCGAATCCACTGCATTCAAGCACGCTGCATGGAATCCACTGCATTCAATCGGGATGCATTTTTCCTCGCTGCATGGAGTACACTGCATTCAATCATGCTGCATAAAATCCACTGCATTCCATCGGGATGCTTTGGGCCATGCTGCATAAAATCCACTGCATTCAACCATGCTGCATGGAATCCACTGCATTCAATCATGCTGCATAAAATCCACTGCATTCCATCGGGATGCATTGGGCCTCGCTGCATGGAATAAACTGCATTCAATCAGGCTCCATGGAATCCACTGCATTCAATGGGGATGCATTCTACCATGCTGCATGGAGTTCACTGCATTCAATCACAATGCATGGAATCCACTGCATTCCATCGGGATGCTTGGGACATGCTGCATAAAATCCACTGCATTCAATCGGGATGCATTGGGCCTCGCTGCATGGACTCCACTGCATACAATCGGGATCCATTGCGCCAAAATGAATGGAATCGACTGCATTTAATCACGGTGCATGGAATCCACTGCATTCAATCGGGATGCATTTTACCACACTGCTTGGATTACACTGCATCCAATCGCAATGCATAGAATCCACTGCATTCAATATGGATGCATTTTACCACTCTGCATGGAATCCACTGCATTTAATCACGCTGCATGTAATCCATGGAATTTAATCGGGATTCATTTTACTAAGCTGTATGGAATCGACTGCATTTAATCACGCTGCATGGAATCCACTGCATTCAATCGGGATTCATTTTACAAGGCTGCATGGAGTACACTGCATTCAATCACAATGCATGGAATCCACTGCATTCAAACGGGATGCTTTGGGCCATGCTGCATATAATCCACTGCATTCAATCATGCTGCATGGAATCCACTGCATTCAATCATGCAGCATATAACCCGCTGCATTCCATAGGGTTCCATTTCTTCATGCTGCATGGAATACACTGCATTCAATCAGGCTGCATAAAATCCGCTGCATTCCATAGGGTTCCATTTCTTCATGCTGCATGGAATACACTGCATTCAATCAGGCTGCATGGAATCCACTGCATTCAATCGGGATGCATTTTTCCTCGTTGCATGGATTACACTGCATTCCATCACAATGCATGGAATCCACTGCATTCAATCGGTAAGCTTTGGGCCATGCTGCATACAATCCACTGCATTCAATCGGGATGCACTGGGCCTCGCTGCATGGACTCCACTGCATACAATCGGGATCCATTGCGCCACAATGCATGGAATACTCTGCATTCAATGACGCTGAATGGAATCCACTGCATTGAATCGTGAAGCTATGGGCCATGCTGCATAAAATCCACTGCATGCAATCATGCTGTATTGAAACCACTGCATTCAATCATGCTGCATAAAATCCACTGCATTCAATAGGGTTCCATTACTGCACCCTGCATGGAATCCACTGCATTCAACCACGCTGCATGGAATCCACTGCATTCAATCGGGAAGCATTTTACCACTCTGCATGGATTACACTGCATTTAATCACGCTGCATGTAATCCATGGAATTTAATCGGGATTCATTTTACTAAGCTGTATGGAATTGACTGCACTTAATCACGCTGCATGGAATCCACTGCATTCAATCGAGATGCATTTTACCACGTTGCATGCAGTTCACTGCATTCAATCACAATGCATGGAATCCACTGCATTCAATCGGGATGCTTTGGGCCATGCTGCATAAAATCCACTGCATTCAATCTTGCTTTTTGAATCCACTGCATTCAGTAATGCTGCATAAAATCCTTGCATTCAATTGGGTTCCATTTCTTCACGCTGCATGGAATACACTGCACTCAATCACGCTGCATGGAATCCACTGCATTCTATCGGGATGCATTTTACCACGCTGCATAGATTACACCGCATTCAATCACAATGCATGGAATCCACTGCATTCAATCGGGATGCTTTGTGCCATGCTGCATAAAATCCACTGCATTCAATCGGGATGCATTGGGCCTCGCTGCATGGACTCCACTGCATTCAATCGGGATCCATTGTGCCACAATGCATGGAATTCTCTTCATTCAATGTCGCTGCATCGAATCCACTGCATTCAATCGGAATCCATTGTGCCACAATGCATGGAATCCTCTGCATTCAATGACGCTGCATGGAATCCACTGCATTCCATCGGGATGTTTTGGGCCATGCTGCATAAAATCTACTGCATTCAATCGGGATGCATTGGGCCTCGCTGCATGAACTCCACTGCATACAATCTGGAACCATTGTGCCAAAATGCATGGAATACTCTGCATTCAACGACGCTGCATGGAATCCACTGCATTCAATCGGGATGCTTTGGGCCATGCTGCATAAATCCATTGCATTCAATCATGCTTCATGGAATCCACTGCATTCAATCGTGCTGCATAAAATCCACTGCATTCAATAGGGTTCCATTTCTTCACGCTGCATGGAATCCACTACATTCAATCGCGCTGCATGGAATCCACTGCATTCTATCGGGATGCATTTTACCACGCTGCATAGATTACACCGCATTCAATCACAATGCATGGAATCCACTGCATTCCATCGGGATGCTTTGGGCCATGCTGCATGGACTCCACTGCATTCAATCGGGAAGCATTGGGCCTCGCTGCATGGACTCCACTGCATTCAATCGGGATCCATTGTGCCACAATGCATGGAATTCTCTTCATTCAATGTCGCTGCATCGAAGCCACTGCATTCAATCGGAATCCATTGTGCCACAATGCATGGAATCCTCTGCATTCAATGATGCTGCATGGAATCCACTTCATTCCATCAGGATGCTTTGGGCCATGCTGCATAAAATCCACTGCATGCAATCATGCTGCATGGAATCCACTGCATTCAATCATGCTGCATAAAATCCACTGCATTCAATAGGGTTCCATTTCTTCACGCTGCATGGAATCCACTGCATTCAATCACGCTGCATGGAATCCACTGCATTCAACATGGATGAATTTTACCACGCTGCATTTAGTACACTGTATTCAATCACAATTCATGGAATCCATTGCATTCAATCGGGATGCTTTGGGCCATGCTGCATAAAATCCACTGCATTCAATCGGGATGCACTGGGCATTGCTGCATGGACTCCACTGCATACAATCGGGATCCATTGCGCCACAATGCATGGAATACTCTTCATTCAACGACGCTGCATGGAATCCACTGCATTCCATCGGGATGCTTTGGGCCATGCTGCATACAATCCACTGCATTCAATCGGGATGCATTGGGCCTCGCTGCATGGACTCCACTGCATACAATCGGGATCCATTGGGCCACAATGCATGGAATCCTCTGCATTCAATGACGCTGCATGGAATCCACTGCATTCCATCGGGATGCTTTGGGCCATGCTGCATAAAATCCACTGCATTCAATAGGGTTCCATTTCTTCACGCTGCATGGAATCCACTGCATTCAATCAGGATGCATTTTAACACACTGCATGGATTACTCTTCATTCAATCACAATGCATGGAATCCACTGCATTCCATAGGGATGCTTTGGGCCATGCTGCATAAACTCCACTGCATTCAATCAGATGCATTTTGCCTCGCTGCATAGACTCCAATGCATACAATCGGGATCCATTGCGCCAAAATGCATTGAATCTTCTGTATTCAATTACGCTGCATGGAATCCACTGCATTCAATCAGGATGCTTTGTGCCATGCTGCATAAAATCCATTGCATTCAGTCATGCTGCATGGAATCCACTGCATTCAATCATGCTGCATAAAATCCACTGCATTCAATAGGGTTCCATTTCTTCACGCTGCATGGAATCCACTACATTCAATCACGCTGCATGGAATCCACTGCATTCTATCGGGATGCATTTTAAAACGCTGCATAGATTACACCGCATTCAATCACAATGCATGGAATCCACTGCATTCCATCGGGATGCTTTGGGCCATGCTGCATAAAATCCACTGCATTCAATCGGGATGCATTGGGCCTCGCTGCATGGACTCCACTGCATTCAATGGGGATCCATTGTGCCACAATGCATGGAATTCTCTTCATTCAATGATGCTGCATCGAATCCACTGCATTCAATCGGAATCCATTGCACCACAATGCATGGAATCCTCTGCATTCAATGACGCTGCATGGAATCCACTGCATTCAATCATGCTGCATAAAATCCACTGCATTCAATAGGGTTCCATTTCTTCACGCTGCATGGAATCCACTGCATTCAATCACGCTGCATGGAATCCACTGCATTCAACATGGATGAATGTTACCACGCTGCACTTAGTACACTGTATTCAATCACAATTCATGGAATCCATTGCATTCAATCGGGATGCTTTGGGCCATGGTGCATAAAATCCACTGCATTGAATCGGGATGCACTGGGCATCGCTGCATGGACTCCACTGCATACAATCGGGATCCATTGCGCCACAATGCATGGAATCCTCTGCATTCAATGACGCTGCATGGAATCCACTGCATTCCATCGGGATGCATTTTACCATGCTGCGTGGTTTTCACTGCATTCAATCACAATGGATGGAATCCACTGCATTCCATCGGGATGCTTTGGGCCATGCTGCATACAATCCACTGCATTCAATCGGGATGCATTGGGCCTCGCTGCATGGACTCCACTGCATACAATCGGGATCCATTGCGCCAAAATGCATGGAATCGACTGCATTTAATCACGGTGCATGGAATCCACTGCATTCAATCGGGATGCATTTTACCACACTGCTTGGATTACACTGCATTCAATCGCAATGCATAGAATCCACTGCATTCAATATGGATGCATTTTACCACTCTGCATGGAATCCACTGCATTTAATCACGCTGCATGTACTCCATGGAATTTAATCGGGATTCATTTTACTAAGCTGTATGGAATCGACTGCATTTAATCACGCTGCATGGAATCCACTGCATTCAATCGGGATTCATTTTACAAGGCTGCATGGAGTACACTGCATTCACTCAAAATGCATGGAATCCACTGCATTCAAACGGGATGCTTTGGGCCATGCTGCATAAAATCCACTGCATTCAATCATGCTGCATGGAATCCACTGCATTCAATCATGCAGCATAAAATCCGCTGCATTCCATAGGGTTCCATTTCTTCATGCTGCATGGATTACACTGCATTCAATCAGGCTGCATAAAATCCGCTGCATTCCATAGGGTTCCATTTCTTCATGCTGCATGGAATACACTGCATTCAATCAGGCTGCATGGAATCCACTGCATTCAATCGGGATGCATTTTTCCTCGTTGCATGGATTACACTGCATTCCATCACAATGCATGGAATCCACTGCATTCAATCGGGAAGCTTTGGGCCATGCTGCATACAATCCACTGCATTCAATCGGGATGCACTGGGCCTCGCTGCATGGACTCCACTGCATACAATCGGGATCCATTGCGCCACAATGCATGGAATACTCTGCATTCAATGACGCTGAATGGAATCCACTGCATTGAATCGTGAAGCTAAGGGCCATGCTGCATAAAATCCACTGCATGCAATCATGCTGCATTGAAACCACTGCATTCAATCATGCTGCATAAAATCCACTGCATTCAATAGGGTTCCATTACTGCACCCTGCATGGAATCCACTGCATTCAACCACGCTGCATGGAATCCACTGCATTCAATCGGGATGCATTTTACCACTCTGCATGGATTACACTGCATTTAATCACGCTGCATGTAATCCATGGAATTTAATCGGGATTCATTTTACTAAGCTGTATGGAATCGACTGCACTTAATCACGCTGCACGGAATCCACTGCATTCAATCGGGATGCATTTTACCACGTTGCATGCAGTTCACTGCATTCAATCACAATGCATGGAATCCACTGCATTCAATCGGGATGCTTTGGGCCATGCTGCATAAAATCCACTGCATTCAATCTTGCTTTTTGAATCCACTGCATTCAGTAATGCTGCATAAAATCCTTGCATTCAATTGGGTTCCATTTCTTCATGCTGCATGGAATACACTGCACTCAATCACGCTGCATGGAATCCACTGCATTCTATCGGGATGCATTTTACCTCGCTGCGTGGTTTTCACTGCATTCAATCACAATGCATGGAATCCACTGCATTCCATCGGGATGCTTTGGGCCATGCTGCATAAACTCCACTGCATTCAATCGGGAGGCATTGGGCCTCGCTGCATGGACTCCACTGCATACAATCGGGATCCATTGCGCCACAATGCATGGAATCCTCTGCATTCAACGACGCTGCATGGAATCCACTGTATTCCATCGGGATGTTTTGGGCCATGCTGCATAAAATCCACTGCATTCAATCGGGATGCATTGGGCCTCGCTGCATGGACTCCACTGCATACAATCTGGAACCATTGCGCCAAAATACATGGAATACTCTGCATTCAACGACGCTGCATGGAATCCACTGCATTCAATCGGGATGCTTTGGGCCATGCTGCATAAATCCATTGCATTCAATCATGCTTCATGGAATCCACTGCATTCAATCGTGCTGCATAAAATCCACTGCATTCAATAGGGTTCCATTTCTTCACGCTGCATGGAATCCACTACATTCAATCACGCTGCATGGAATCCACTGCATTATCGGGATGCATTTTACCACGCTGCATAGATTACACCGCATTCAATCACAATGCATGGAATCCACTGCATTCAATCGGGATGATTTGGGCCATGCTGCATAAAATCCACTGCATTCAATCGGGATGCATTGGGCCTCGCTGCATGGACTCCACTGCATTCAATCGGGATCCATTGTGCCACAATGCATGGAATTCTCTTCATTCAATGACGCTGCATCGAATCCACTGCATTCAATCGGAATCCATTGTGCCACAATGCATGGAATCCTCTGCATTCAATGACGCTGCATGGAATCCACTGCATTCCATCAGGATGCTTTGGGCCATGCTGCATAAAATCCACTGCATGCAATCATGCTGCATGGAATCCACTGCATTCAATCATGCTGCATAAAATCCACTGCATTCAATAGGGTTCCATTTCTTCACGCTGCATGGAATCCACTGCATTCAATCACGCTGCATGGAATCCACTGCATTCAACATGGATGAATTTTACCACGCTGCATTTAGTACACTGTATTCAATCACAATTCATGGAATCCATTGCATTCCATCGGGATGCTTTGGGCCATGCTGCATAAAATCCACTGCATTCAATCGGGATGCACTGGGCATCGCTGCATGGACTCCACTGCATACAATCGGGATCCATTGCGCCACAATGCATGGAATCCTCTGCATTCAATGACGCTGCATGGAATCCACTCCATTCAATCGGGATGCTATGGGCAATGCTGCATAAAATCCATTGCATTCAATCATGCTGCATGGAATCCACTGCATTCAATCGGGATGCATTTTACCATGCTGCATTGATTACCCTTCATTCAATCAGGCTGCATGGAATCCACTGCATTCTATCGGGATGCTTTGGGCCATGCTGCATAAAATCCACTGCATTTAATCGGGATGCATTTGGCCACGCTGCATGGACTCCACTGCATAAAATCGGGATCCATTGCCCCAAAATGCAAGGAATCATCTGCATTCAATGACGCTGCATGGAATCCACTGCATTCCATCAGGATGCTTTGGGCCATGCTGCATAAAATCCACTGCATTCAACCATGCTGCATGGAATCCACTGCATTCAATCATGCTGCATAAAATCCACTGCATTCAATCGGGATGCATTGGGCCTCGCTGCATGGAGTACACTGCATTCAATCATGCTGCATAAAATCCACTGCATTCCATCGGGATGCTTTGGGCCATGCTGCATAAAATCCACTGCATTCAACCATGCTGCATCGAATCCACTGCATTCAATCATGCTGCATAAAATCCACTGCATTCCATCGGGATGCATTGGGCCTCGCTGCATGGAATAAACTGCATTCAATCAGGCTCCATGGAATCCACTGCATTCAATGGGGATGCATTCTACAATGCTGCATGGAGTTCACTGCATTCAATCACAACGCATGTAATCCACTGCATTCCATCGGGATGCTTTGGGCCATGCTGCATAAAATCCACTGCATTCAATCGGGATGCATTGGGCTTCGCTGCATGGACTCCACTGCATACAATCGGGATCCATTGCGCCAAAATGCATGGAATACTCTGCATTCATTGACGCTGCATGGACTCCACTGCATTCAATCGGGATGCTTTGGGCCATGCTGCATAAAATCCACTGCATTCAACCATGCTGCATGGAATCCATTTCATTCAATCATGCTCTATAAAATCCAATGCATTCAATAGGGTTCCATTACTTCACGCTGCATGGAATACACTGCATTAAATCAGGATGCATGGAATCGACTGCATTCAATCAGGATGCATTATACCACGTTGCATGGATTACCCTACATTCAATCACAATGCATGGAATCCACTGCATTCAATCGGGATGCTTTGGGCCATGCTGCATAAAATCCACTGCATTCAATCGGGATGCATTGGGCCTCGCTGCATAGACTCCACTGCATATAATCGGGATCCATTGCGCCACAATGCATGGAATATTCTGCATTCAACGACGCTGCATGGAATCCACTGCATTCCATCGGGAAGCTTTGGGCCATGCTGCATAAAATCCACTGCATTCAGTCATGCTGCATGGAATCCACTGCATTCAATCGGGATGCATTTTACAAGGCTGCATGGATTACATTTCATACACTCAAAATGCATGGAATCCACTGCGTTCTATAGGGATGCTTTGGGCCATACTGCATAAAATACACTGCATTCAATTTGCTGCATGGAATCCACTGCATTCAATCATGCTGAATAAAATCCACTGCATTCAATAGGGTTCCATTCCTTCACGCTGCATGGAATCCACTGCATTCAATCAGGCTCCATGGAATTCACTGCATTCAATGGGGATGCATTCTACAATGCTGCATGGAGTTCACTGCATTCAATCACAACGCATGTAATCCACTGCATTCCATCGGGATGCTTTGGGCCATGCTGCATAAAGTCCACTGCATTCAATCGGGATGCATTGGGCCTCGCTGCATGGACTCCACTGCATACAATCGGGATCCATTGCGCCAAAATGCATGGAATACTCTGCATTCATTGACGCTGCATGGACTCCACTGCATTCAATCGGGATGCTTTGGGCCATGCTGCATAAAATCCACTGCATTCAACCATGCTGCATGGAATCAACTGCATTCAATCATGCTGCATAATATCCACTGCATTACATCGGGATGCATTGGGCCTCGCTGCATGGAATACGCTGCATTCAATCACGCTGCATGAATTCCACTGCATTCAATGGGGATGCATTCTACAATGCTGCATGGAGTTCACTGCATTCAATCACAATGCATGGAATCCACTGCATTCCATCGGGATGCTTTGGGCCATGCTGCATACAATCCACTGCATTCAATCGGGATGCATTGGGCCTCGCTGCATGGACTCCACTGCATACAATCGGGATCCATTGCACCAAAATGCATGGAATCCTCCGCATGCAACGACGCTGCATGGACTCCACTGCATTCAATCGGGATGCTTTGGGCCATGCTGCATAAAATCCATTGAATTCCATCATGCTGCATGGAATCCACTGCATTCAATCATGCTGTATAAAATCCACTGCATTCAATAGGGTTCCATTTCTTCACGTGGCATCGAATCCACTGCATTCAATCACGCTGCATGGAATCCACTGCATTCAATCGGGATGCATTTTTCCTCGCTGCATGGAGTACACTGCATTCAATCATGCTGCATAAAATCCACTGCATTCCATCGGGATGCTTTGGGCCATGCTGCATAAAATCCACTGCATTCAACCATGCTGCATCGAATCCACTGCATTCAATCATGCTGCATAAAATCCACTGCATTCCATCGGGATGCATTGGGCCTCGCTGCATGGAATAAACTGCATTCAATCAGGCTCCATGGAATCCACTGCATTCAATGGGGATGCATTCTACCATGCTGCATGGAGTTCACTGCATTCAATCACAATGCATGGAATCCACTGCATTCCATCAGGATGCTTTGGGCCATGCTGCATACAATCCACTGCATTCAATCGGGATGCATTGGGCCTCGCTGCATGGACTCCACTGCATACAATCGGGATCCATTGCGCCAAAATGCATGGAATCGACTGCATTTAATCACGGTGCATGGAATCCACTGCTTTCAATCGGGATGCATTTTACCACACTGCTTGGATTACACTGCATTCAATCGCAATGCATAGAATCCACTGCATTCAATATGGATGCATTTTACCACTCTGCATGGAATCCACTGCATTTAATCACGCTGCATGTAATCCATGGAATTTAATCGGGATTCATTTTACTAAGCTGTATGGAATCGACTGCATTTAATCACGCTGCATGGAATCCACTGCATTCAATCGGGATTCCTTTTACAAGGCTGCATGGAGTACACTGCATTCAATCACAATGCATGGAATCCACTGCATTTAAACGGGATGCGTTGGGCCATGCTGCATAACATCCACTGCATTCAATCATGCTGCATGGAATCCACTGCATTCAATCATGCAGCATAAAATCCGCTGCATTACATAGGGTTCCATTTCTTCATGCTGCATGGAATAGACTGCATTCAATCAGGCTGCATAAAATCCGCTGCATTCCATAGGGTTCCATTTCTTCATGCTGCATGGAATACACTGCATTCAATCAGGCTGCATGGAATCCACTGCATTCAATCGGGATGCATTTTTCCTCGTTGCATGGACTACACTGCATTCCATCACAATGCATGGAATCCACTGCATTCAATCGGGAAGCTTTGGGCCATGCTGCATACAATCCACTGCATTCAATCGGGATGCACTGGGCCTCGCTGCATGGACTCCACTGCATATAATCGGGATCCATTGCGCCACAATGCATGGAATACTCTGCATTCAATGACGCTGAATGGAATCCACTGCATTGAATCGTGAAGCTATGGGCCATGCTGCATAAAATCCACTGCATGCAATCATGCTGCATTGAAACCACTGCATTCAATCATGCTGCATAAAATCCACTGCATTCAATAGGGTTCCATTACTGCACCCTGCATGGAATTCACTGCATTCAACCACGCTGCATGGAATCCACTGCATTCAATCGGGATGCATTTTACCACTCTGCATGGATTACACTGCATTTAACCACGCTGCATGTAATCCATGGAATTTAACTGGGATTCATTTTACTAAGCTGTATGGAATCGACTGCACTTAATCACGCTGGATGGAATCCACTGCATTCAATCGGGATGCATTTTACCACGTTGCATGCAGTTCACTGCATTTCAATCACAATGCATGGAATCCACTGCATTCAATCGGGATGCTTTGGGCCATGCTGCATAAAATCCACTGCATTCAATCTTGCTTTTTGAATCCACTGCATTCAGTAATGCTGCATAAAATCCTTGCATTCAATTGGGTTCCATTTCTTCACGCTGCATGGAATACACTGCATTCAATCACGCTGCATGGAATCCACTGCATTCTATCGGGATGCATTTTACCTCGCTGCGTGGTTTTCACTGCATTCAATCACAATGCATGGAATCCACTGCATTCCATCGGGATGCTTTGGGCCATGCTGCATAAACTCCACTGCATTCAATCGGGAGGCATTGGGCCTCGCTGCATGGACTCCACTGCATACAATCTGGATCCATTGCGCCACAATGCATGGAATCCTCTGCATTCAACGACGCTGCATGGAATCCACTGCATTCCATCGGGATGTTTTGGGCCATGCTGCATAAAATCTACTGCATTCAATCGGGATGCATTGGGCCTTGCTGCATGAACTCCACTGCATACAATCTGGAACAATTGCACCAAAATGCATGGAATACTCTGCATTCAACGACGCTGCATGGAATCCACTGCATTCAATCGGGATGCTTTGGGCCATGCTGCATAAATCCATTGCATTCAATCATGCTTCATGGAATCCACTGCATTCAATCGTGCTGCATAAAATCCACTGCATTCAATAGGGTTCCATTTCTTCACGCTGCATGGAATCCACTACATTCAATCACGCTGCATGTAATCCAATGCATTCTATCGGGATGCATTTTACCACGCTGCATAGATTACACCGCATTCAATCACAATGCATGGAATCCACTGCATTCAATCGGGATGATTTGGGCCATGCTGCATAAAATCCACTGCATTCAATCGGGATGCATTGGGCCTCGCTGCATGGACTCCACAGCATTCAATCGGGATCCATTGTGCCACAATGCATGGAATTCTCTTCATTCAATGACGCTGCATCGAATCCACTGCATTCAATCGGAATCCATTGTGCCACAATGCATGGAATACTCTGCATTCAATGACGCTGCATGGAATCCACTGCATTCCATCAGGATGCTTTCGGCCATGCTGCATAAAATCCACTGCATGCAATCATGCTGCATGGAATCCACTGCATTCAATCATGCTGCATAAAATCCACTGCATTCAATAGGGTTCCATTTCTTCACGCTGCATGGAATCCACTGCATTCAATCACGCTGCATGGAATCCACTGCATTCAACATGGATGAATTTTACCACGCTGCATTTAGTACACTGTATTCAATCACAATTCATGGATTCCATTGCATTCCATCGGGATGCTTTGGGCCATGCTGCATAAAATCCACTGCATTCAATCGGGATGCACTGGGCATCGCTGCATGGACTCCACTGCATACAATCGGGATCCATTGCGCCACAATGCATGGAATCCTCTGCATTCAATGACGCTGCATGGAATCCACTCCATTCAATCGGGATGCTTTGGGCCATGCTGCATAAAATCCATTGCATTCAATCATGCTGCATGGAATCCACTGCATTCAATCGGGATGCATTTTACCATGCTGCATTGATTACCCTTCATTCAATCAGGCTGCATGGAATCCACTGCATTCTATCGGGATGCTTTGGGCCATGCTGCATAAAATCCACTGCATTTAATCGGGATGCATTTGGCCACGCTGCATGGACTCCACTGCATAAAATCGGGATCCATTGCCCCAAAATGCAAGGAATCATCTGCATTCAATGACGCTGCATGGAATCCACTGCATTTCATCAGGATGCTTTGGGCCATGCTGCATAAAATCCACAGCATTCAACCATGCTGCATGGAATCCACTGCATTCAATCATGCTGCATAAAATCCACTGCATTCAATTGGGATGCATTGGGCCTCGCTGCATGGAATAAACTGCATTCAATCAGGCTCCATGGAATCCACTGCATTCAATGGGGATGCATTCAACCATGCTGCATGGAGTTCACTGCATTCAATCACAATGCATGGAATCCACTGCATTCCATCGGGATGCTTTGGGCCATGCTGCATAAAATCCACTGCATTCAATCGGGATGCATTGGGCCTCGCTGCATGGACTCCACTGCATACAATCGGGATCCATTGCGCCAAAATGCATGGAATCCTCTGCATTCATTGACGCTGCATGGAATCCACTGCATTCCATCGGGATGCTTTGGGCCATACTGCATAAAATCCACTGCATGCAATCATGCTGCATGGAATCCACTGCATTCAATCATGCTGCATAAAATCCACTGCATTCAATAGGGTTCCATTTCTTCTTCACGCTGCCTGGAATCCACTGCATTCAATCACGCTGCATGGAATCCACTGCATTCAATATGGATGCATTTTACCACTCTGCATGGATTACACTGCATTTAATCACGCTGCATGTAAACCATGGAATTTTAATCGGGATTCATTTTACTAAGCTGTATGGAATCGACTGCACTTAATCACGCTGGATGGAATCCACTCCATTCAATCGGGATGCATTTTACCACGTTGCATGCAGTTCACTGCATTCAATCACAATGCATGGAATCCACTGCATTCAATCGGGATGCTTTGGGCCATGCTGCATAAAATCCACTGCATTCAATCTTGCTTTTTGAATCCACTGCATTCAGTAATGCTGCATAAATCCTTGCATTCAATTGGGTTCCATTTCTTCACGCTGCATGGAATACACTGCATTCAATCACGCTGCATGGAATCCACTGAATTCAATCGGGATGCATTTTACCATGCTGCGTGGAGTACACTGCATTCAATCACAATGCATGGAATCCACTGCATTCCATCGGGACGCTTTGGGCCATGCTGCATAAAATCCACTGCATTCAATCATGCTGCATGGAATCCACTGCATTCAATCATGCTGCATAATCCACTGCATTCAATAGGGTTCCATTTCTTCACGCTGCATGTAATACACTGCATTCAATCAGGCTGCATGGAATCCACTGCATTCAATCGGGATGCATTTTTCCTCGTTGCATGGATTACACTGCATTCAATCACAATGCATGGAATCCACTGCATTCAATCGGTAAGCTTTGGGCCATGCTGCATACAATCCACTGCATTCAATCGGGATGCACTGGGCCTCGCTGCATGGACTCCACTGCATACAATCGGGATCCATTGCGCCACAATGCATGGAATACTCTGCATTCAATGACGCTGAATGGAATCCACTGCATTGAATCGTGAAGCTATGGGCCATGCTGCATAAAATCCACTGCATGCAATCATGCTGTATTGAAACCACTGCATTCAATCATGCTGCATAAAATCCACTGCATTCAATAGGGTTCCATTACTGCACCCTGCATGGAATCCACTGCATTCAACCACGCTGCATGGAATCCACTGCATTCAATCGGGAAGCATTTTACCACTCTGCATGGATTACACTGCATTTAATCACGCTGCATGTAATCCATGGAATTTAATCGGGATTCATTTTACTAAGCTGTATGGAATTGACTGCACTTAATCACGCTGCATGGAATCCACTGCATTCAATCGAGATGCATTTTACCACGTTGCATGCAGTTCACTGCATTCAATCACAATGCATGGAATCCACTGCATTCAATCGGGATGCTTTGGGCCATGCTGCATAAAATCCACTGCATTCAATCTTGCTTTTTGAATCCACTGCATTCAGTAATGCTGCATAAAATCCTTGCATTCAATTGGGTTCCATTTCTTCACGCTGCATGGAATACACTGCACTCAATCACGCTGCATGGAATCCACTGCATTCTATCGGGATGCATTTTACCACGCTGCATAGATTACACCGCATTCAATCACAATGCATGGAATCCACTGCATTCCATCGGGATGCTTTGGGCCATGCTGCATAAAATCCACTGCATTCAATCGGGATGCATTGGGCCTCGCTGCATGGACTCCACTGCATTCAATCGGGATCCATTGTGCCACAATGCATGGAATTCTCTTCATTCAATGTCGCTGCATCGAATCCACTGCATTCAATCGGAATCCATTGTGCCACAATGCATGGAATCCTCTGCAATCAATGACGCTGCATGGAATCCACTGCATTCCATCGGGATGTTTTGGGCCATGCTGCATAAAATCTACTGCATTCAATCGGGATGCATTGGGCCTCGCTGCATGAACTCCACTGCATACAATCTGGAACCA
This sequence comes from Sus scrofa, assembly GCF_054392235.1. Classification (NCBI taxonomy): domain Eukaryota; kingdom Metazoa; phylum Chordata; class Mammalia; order Artiodactyla; family Suidae; genus Sus; species Sus scrofa. The sequence goes on from NC_139397.1 coordinate 3,961,804, forward strand.
TTGTGCCAAAATGCATGGAATACTCTGCATTCAACGACGCTGCATGGAATCCACTGCATTCAATCGGGATGCTTTGGGCCATGCTGCATAAATCCATTGCATTCAATCATGCTTCATGGAATCCACTGCATTCAATCGTGCTGCATAAAATCCACTGCATTCAATAGGGTTCCATTTCTTCACGCTGCATGGAATCCACTACATTCAATCGCGCTGCATGGAATCCACCTCATTCTATCGGGATGCATTTCACCACGCTGCATAGATTACACCGCATTCAATCACAATGCATGGAATCCACTGCATTCCATCGGGATGCTTTGGGCCATGCTGCATGGACTCCACTGCATTCAATCGGGAAGCATTGGGCCTCGCTGCATGGACTCCACTGCATTCAATCGGGATCCATTGTGCCACAATGCATGGAATTCTCTTCATTCAATGTCGCTGCATCGAAGCCACTGCATTCAATCGGAATCCATTGTGCCACAATGCATGGAATCCTCTGCATTCAATGATGCTGCATGGAATCCACTTCATTCCATCAGGATGCTTTGGGCCATGCTGCATAAAATCCACTGCATGCAATCATGCTGCATGGAATCCACTGCATTCAATCATGCTGCATAAAATCCACTGCATTCAATAGGGTTCCATTTCTTCACGCTGCATGGAATCCACTGCATTCAATCACGCTGCATGGAATCCACTGCATTCAACATGGATGAATTTTACCACGCTGCATTTAGTACACTGTATTCAATCACAATTCATGGAATCCATTGCATTCAATCGGGATGCTTTGGGCCATGCTGCATAAAATCCACTGCATTCAATCGGGATGCACTGGGCATTGCTGCATGGACTCCACTGCATACAATCGGGATCCATTGCGCCACAATGCATGGAATACTCTTCATTCAACGACGCTGCATGGAATCCACTGCATTCCATCGGGATGCTTTGGGCCATGCTGCATACAATCCACTGCATTCAATCGGGATGCATTGGGCCTCGCTGCATGGACTCCACTGCATACAATCGGGATCCATTGGGCCACAATGCATGGAATCCTCTGCATTCAATGACGCTGCATGGAATCCACTGCATTCCATCGGGATGCTTTGGGCCATGCTGCATAAAATCCACTGCATTCAATAGGGTTCCATTTCTTCACGCTGCATGGAATCCACTGCATTCAATCAGGATGCATTTTAACACACTGCATGGATTACTCTTCATTCAATCACAATGCATGGAATCCACTGCATTCCATAGGGATGCTTTGGGCCATGCTGCATAAACTCCACTGCATTCAATCAGATGCATTTTGCCTCGCTGCATAGACTCCAATGCATACAATCGGGATCCATTGCGCCAAAATGCATTGAATCTTCTGTATTCAATTACGCTGCATGGAATCCACTGCATTCAATCAGGATGCTTTGTGCCATGCTGCATAAAATCCATTGCATTCAGTCATGCTGCATGGAATCCACTGCATTCAATCATGCTGCATAAAATCCACTGTATTCAATAGGGTTCCATTTCTTCACGCTGCATGGAATCCACTACATTCAATCACGCTGCATGGAATCCACTGCATTCTATCGGGATGCATTTTAAAACGCTGCATATATTACACCGCATTCAATCACAATGCATGGAATCCACTGCATTCCATCGGGATGCTTTGGGCCATGCTGCATAAAATCCACTGCATTCAATCGGGATGCATTGGGCCTCGCTGCATGGACTCCACTGCATTCAATGGGGATCCATTGTGCCACAATGCATGGAATTCTCTTCATTCAATGATGCTGCATCGAATCCACTGCATTCAATCGGAATCCATTGCACCACAATGCATGGAATCCTCTGCATTCAATGACGCTGCATGGAATCCACTGCATTCAATCATGCTGCATAAAATCCACTGCATTCAATAGGGTTCCATTTCTTCACGCTGCATGGAATCCACTGCATTCAATCACGCTGCATGGAATCCACTGCATTCAACATGGATGAATGTTACCACGCTGCACTTAGTACACTGTATTCAATCACAATTCATGGAATCCATTGCATTCAATCGGGATGCTTTGGGCCATGGTGCATAAAATCCACTGCATTGAATCGGGATGCACTGGGCATCGCTGCATGGACTCCACTGCATACAATCGGGATCCATTGCGCCACAATGCATGGAATCCTCTGCATTCAATGACGCTGCATGGAATCCACTGCATTCCATCGGGATGCATTTTACCATGCTGCGTGGTTTTCACTGCATTCAATCACAATGGATGGAATCCACTGCATTCCATCGGGATGCTTTGGGCCATGCTGCATACAATCCACTGCATTCAATCGGGATGCATTGGGCCTCGCTGCATGGACTCCACTGCATACAATCGGGATCCATTGCGCCAAAATGCATGGAATCGACTGCATTTAATCACGGTGCATGGAATCCACTGCATTCAATCGGGATGCATTTTACCACACTGCTTGGATTACACTGCATTCAATCGCAATGCATAGAATCCACTGCATTCAATATGGATGCATTTTACCACTCTGCATGGAATCCACTGCATTTAATCACGCTGCATGTACTCCATGGAATTTAATCGGGATTCATTTTACTAAGCTGTATGGAATCGACTGCATTTAATCACGCTGCATGGAATCCACTGCATTCAATCGGGATTCATTTTACAAGGCTGCATGGAGTACACTGCATTCACTCAAAATGCATGGAATCCACTGCATTCAAACGGGATGCTTTGGGCCATGCTGCATAAAATCCACTGCATTCAATCATGCTGCATGGAATCCACTGCATTCAATCATGCAGCATAAAATCCGCTGCATTCCATAGGGTTCCATTTCTTCATGCTGCATGGATTACACTGCATTCAATCAGGCTGCATAAAATCCGCTGCATTCCATAGGGTTCCATTTCTTCATGCTGCATGGAATACACTGCATTCAATCAGGCTGCATGGAATCCACTGCATTCAATCGGGATGCATTTTTCCTCGTTGCATGGATTACACTGCATTCCATCACAATGCATGGAATCCACTGCATTCAATCGGGAAGCTTTGGGCCATGCTGCATACAATCCACTGCATTCAATCGGGATGCACTGGGCCTCGCTGCATGGACTCCACTGCATACAATCGGGATCCATTGCGCCACAATGCATGGAATACTCTGCATTCAATGACGCTGAATGGAATCCACTGCATTGAATCGTGAAGCTAAGGGCCATGCTGCATAAAATCCACTGCATGCAATCATGCTGCATTGAAACCACTGCATTCAATCATGCTGCATAAAATCCACTGCATTCAATAGGGTTCCATTACTGCACCCTGCATGGAATCCACTGCATTCAACCACGCTGCATGGAATCCACTGCATTCAATCGGGATGCATTTTACCACTCTGCATGGATTACACTGCATTTAATCACGCTGCATGTAATCCATGGAATTTAATCGGGATTCATTTTACTAAGCTGTATGGAATCGACTGCACTTAATCACGCTGCACGGAATCCACTGCATTCAATCGGGATGCATTTTACCACGTTGCATGCAGTTCACTGCATTCAATCACAATGCATGGAATCCACTGCATTCAATCGGGATGCTTTGGGCCATGCTGCATAAAATCCACTGCATTCAATCTTGCTTTTTGAATCCACTGCATTCAGTAATGCTGCATAAAATCCTTGCATTCAATTGGGTTCCATTTCTTCATGCTGCATGGAATACACTGCACTCAATCACGCTGCATGGAATCCACTGCATTCTATCGGGATGCATTTTACCTCGCTGCGTGGTTTTCACTGCATTCAATCACAATGCATGGAATCCACTGCATTCCATCGGGATGCTTTGGGCCATGCTGCATAAACTCCACTGCATTCAATCGGGAGGCATTGGGCCTCGCTGCATGGACTCCACTGCATACAATCGGGATCCATTGCGCCACAATGCATGGAATCCTCTGCATTCAACGACGCTGCATGGAATCCACTGTATTCCATCGGGATGTTTTGGGCCATGCTGCATAAAATCCACTGCATTCAATCGGGATGCATTGGGCCTCGCTGCATGGACTCCACTGCATACAATCTGGAACCATTGCGCCAAAATACATGGAATACTCTGCATTCAACGACGCTGCATGGAATCCACTGCATTCAATCGGGATGCTTTGGGCCATGCTGCATATATCCATTGCATTCAATCATGCTTCATGGAATCCACTGCATTCAATCGTGCTGCATAAAATCCACTGCATTCAATAGGGTTCCATTTCTTCACGCTGCATGGAATCCACTACATTCAATCACGCTGCATGGAATCCACTGCATTATCGGGATGCATTTTACCACGCTGCATAGATTACACCGCATTCAATCACAATGCATGGAATCCACTGCATTCAATCGGGATGATTTGGGCCATGCTGCATAAAATCCACTGCATTCAATCGGGATGCATTGGGCCTCGCTGCATGGACTCCACTGCATTCAATCGGGATCCATTGTGCCACAATGCATGGAATTCTCTTCATTCAATGACGCTGCATCGAATCCACTGCATTCAATCGGAATCCATTGTGCCACAATGCATGGAATCCTCTGAATTCAATGACGCTGCATGGAATCCACTGCATTCCATCAGGATGCTTTGGGCCATGCTGCATAAAATCCACTGCATGCAATCATGCTGCATGGAATCCACTGCATTCAATCATGCTGCATAAAATCCACTGCATTCAATAGGGTTCCATTTCTTCACGCTGCATGGAATCCACTGCATTCAATCACGCTGCATGGAATCCACTGCATTCAACATGGATGAATTTTACCACGCTGCATTTAGTACACTGTATTCAATCACAATTCATGGAATCCATTGCATTCCATCGGGATGCTTTGGGCCATGCTGCATAAAATCCACTGCATTCAATCGGGATGCACTGGGCATCGCTGCATGGACTCCACTGCATACAATCGGGATCCATTGCGCCACAATGCATGGAATCCTCTGCATTCAATGACGCTGCATGGAATCCACTCCATTCAATCGGGATGCTATGGGCAATGCTGCATAAAATCCATTGCATTCAATCATGCTGCATGGAATCCACTGCATTCAATCGGGATGCATTTTACCATGCTGCATTGATTACCCTTCATTCAATCAGGCTGCATGGAATCCACTGCATTCTATCGGGATGCTTTGGGCCATGCTGCATAAAATCCACTGCATTTAATCGGGATGCATTTGGCCACGCTGCATGGACTCCACTGCATCAAATCGGGATCCATTGCCCCAAAATGCAAGGAATCATCTGCATTCAATGACGCTGCATGGAATCCACTGCATTCCATCAGGATGCTTTGGGCCATGCTGCATAAAATCCACTGCATTCAACCATGCTGCATGGAATCCACTGCATTCAATCATGCTGCATAAAATCCACTGCATTCAATCGGGATGCATTGGGCCTCGCTGCATGGAGTACACTGCATTCAATCATGCTGCATAAAATCCACTGCATTCCATCGGGATGCTTTGGGCCATGCTGCATAAAATCCACTGCATTCAACCATGCTGCATCGAATCCACTGCATTCAATCATGCTGCATAAAATCCACTGCATTCCATCGGGATGCATTGGGCCTCGCTGCATGGAATAAACTGCATTCAATCAGGCTCCATGGAATCCACTGCATTCAATGGGGATGCATTCTACAATGCTGCATGGAGTTCACTGCATTCAATCACAACGCATGTAATCCACTGCATTCCATCGGGATGCTTTGGGCCATGCTGCATAAAATCCACTGCATTCAATCGGGATGCATTGGGCTTCGCTGCATGGACTCCACTGCATACAATCGGGATCCATTGCGCCAAAATGCATGGAATACTCTGCATTCATTGACGCTGCATGGACTCCACTGCATTCAATCGGGATGCTTTGGGCCATGCTGCATAAAATCCACTGCATTCAACCATGCTGCATGGAATCCATTTCATTCAATCATGCTCTATAAAATCCAATGCATTCAATAGGGTTCCATTACTTCACGCTGCATGGAATACACTGCATTAAATCAGGATGCATGGAATCGACTGCATTCAATCAGGATGCATTATACCACGTTGCATGGATTACCCTACATTCAATCACAATGCATGGAATCCACTGCATTCAATCGGGATGCTTTGGGCCATGCTGCATAAAATCCACTGCATTCAATCGGGATGCATTGGGCCTCGCTGCATAGACTCCACTGCATATAATCGGGATCCATTGCGCCACAATGCATGGAATATTCTGCATTCAACGACGCTGCATGGAATCCACTGCATTCCATCGGGAAGCTTTGGGCCATGCTGCATAAAATCCACTGCATTCAGTCATGCTGCATGGAATCCACTGCATTCAATCGGGATGCATTTTACAAGGCTGCATGGATTACATTTCATACACTCAAAATGCATGGAATCCACTGCGTTCTATAGGGATGCTTTGGGCCATACTGCATAAAATACACTGCATTCAATTTGCTGCATGGAATCCACTGCATTCAATCATGCTGAATAAAATCCACTGCATTCAATAGGGTTCCATTCCTTCACGCTGCATGGAATCCACTGCATTCAATCAGGCTCCATGGAATTCACTGCATTCAATGGGGATGCATTCTACAATGCTGCATGGAGTTCACTGCATTCAATCACAACGCATGTAATCCACTGCATTCCATCGGGATGCTTTGGGCCATGCTGCATAAAGTCCACTGCATTCAATCGGGATGCATTGGGCCTCGCTGCATGGACTCCACTGCATACAATCGGGATCCATTGCGCCAAAATGCATGGAATACTCTGCATTCATTGACGCTGCATGGACTCCACTGCATTCAATCGGGATGCTTTGGGCCATGCTGCATAAAATCCACTGCATTCAACCATGCTGCATGGAATCAACTGCATTCAATCATGCTGCATAATATCCACTGCATTACATCGGGATGCATTGGGCCTCGCTGCATGGAATACGCTGCATTCAATCACGCTGCATGAATTCCACTGCATTCAATGGGGATGCATTCTACAATGCTGCATGGAGTTCACTGCATTCAATCACAATGCATGGAATCCACTGCATTCAATCGGGATGCTTTGGGCCATGCTGCATAAAATCCACTGCATTCAATCGGGATGCATTGGGCCTCGCTGCATGGACTCCACTGCATACAATCGGGATCCATTGCACCAAAATGCATGGAATCCTCCGCATGCAACGACGCTGCATGGACTCCACTGCATTCAATCGGGATGCTTTGGGCCATGCTGCATAAAATCCATTGAATTCCATCATGCTGCATGGAATCCACTGCATTCAATCATGCTGTATAAAATCCACTGCATTCAATAGGGTTCCATTTCTTCACGTGGCATCGAATCCACTGCATTCAATCACGCTGCATGGAAACCACTGCATTCAATCGGGATGCATTTTTCCTCGCTGCATGGAGTACACTGCATTCAATCATGCTGCATAAAATCCACTGCATTCCATCGGGATGCTTTGGGCCATGCTGCATAAAATCCACTGCATTCAACCATGCTGCATCGAATCCACTGCATTCAATCATGCTGCATAAAATCCACTGCATTCCATCGGGATGCATTGGGCCTCGCTGCATGGAATAAACTGCATTCAATCAGGCTCCATGGAATCCACTGCATTCAATGGGGATGCATTCTACCATGCTGCATGGAGTTCACTGCATTCAATCACAATGCATGGAATCCACTGCATTCCATCAGGATGCTTTGGGCCATGCTGCATACAATCCACTGCATTCAATCGGGATGCATTGGGCCTCGCTGCATGGACTCCACTGCATACAATCGGGATCCATTGCGCCAAAATGCATGGAATCGACTGCATTTAATCACGGTGCATGGAATCCACTGCTTTCAATCGGGATGCATTTTACCACACTGCTTGGATTACACTGCATTCAATCGCAATGCATAGAATCCACTGCATTCAATATGGATGCATTTTACCACTCTGCATGGAATCCACTGCATTTAATCACGCTGCATGTAATCCATGGAATTTAATCGGGATTCATTTTACTAAGCTGTATGGAATCGACTGCATTTAATCACGCTGCATGGAATCCACTGCATTCAATCGGGATTCCTTTTACAAGGCTGCATGGAGTACACTGCATTCAATCACAATGCATGGAATCCACTGCATTTAAACGGGATGCGTTGGGCCATGCTGCATAACATCCACTGCATTCAATCATGCTGCATGGAATCCACTGCATTCAATCATGCAGCATAAAATCCGCTGCATTACATAGGGTTCCATTTCTTCATGCTGCATGGAATAGACTGCATTCAATCAGGCTGCATAAAATCCGCTGCATTCCATAGGGTTCCATTTCTTCATGCTGCATGGAATACACTGCATTCAATCAGGCTGCATGGAATCCACTGCATTCAATCGGGATGCATTTTTCCTCGTTGCATGGACTACACTGCATTCCATCACAATGCATGGAATCCACTGCATTCAATCGGGAAGCTTTGGGCCATGCTGCATACAATCCACTGCATTCAATCGGGATGCACTGGGCCTCGCTGCATGGACTCCACTGCATATAATCGGGATCCATTGCGCCACAATGCATGGAATACTCTGCATTCAATGACGCTGAATGGAATCCACTGCATTGAATCGTGAAGCTATGGGCCATGCTGCATAAAATCCACTGCATGCAATCATGCTGCATTGAAACCACTGCATTCAATCATGCTGCATAAAATCCACTGCATTCAATAGGGTTCCATTACTGCACCCTGCATGGAATTCACTGCATTCAACCACGCTGCATGGAATCCACTGCATTCAATCGGGATGCATTTTACCACTCTGCATGGATTACACTGCATTTAACCACGCTGCATGTAATCCATGGAATTTAACTGGGATTCATTTTACTAAGCTGTATGGAATCGACTGCACTTAATCACGCTGGATGGAATCCACTGCATTCAATCGGGATGCATTTTACCACGTTGCATGCAGTTCACTGCATTTCAATCACAATGCATGGAATCCACTGCATTCAATCGGGATGCTTTGGGCCATGCTGCATAAAATCCACTGCATTCAATCTTGCTTTTTGAATCCACTGCATTCAGTAATGCTGCATAAAATCCTTGCATTCAATTGGGTTCCATTTCTTCACGCTGCATGGAATACACTGCATTCAATCACGCTGCATGGAATCCACTGCATTCTATCGGGATGCATTTTACCTCGCTGCGTGGTTTTCACTGCATTCAATCACAATGCATGGAATCCACTGCATTCCATCGGGATGCTTTGGGCCATGCTGCATAAACTCCACTGCATTCAATCGGGAGGCATTGGGCCTCGCTGCATGGACTCCACTGCATACAATCTGGATCCATTGCGCCACAATGCATGGAATCCTCTGCATTCAACGACGCTGCATGGAATCCACTGCATTCCATCGGGATGTTTTGGGCCATGCTGCATAAAATCTACTGCATTCAATCGGGATGCATTGGGCCTCGCTGCATGAACTCCACTGCATACAATCTGGAACCATTGCGCCAAAATGCATGGAATACTCTGCATTCAACAACGCTGCATGGAATCCACTGCATTCAATCGGGATGCTTTGGGCCATGCTGCATAAATCCATTGCATTCAATCATGCTGCATGGAATCCACTGCATTCAATCGTGCTGCATAAAATCCACTGCATTCAATAGGGTTCCATTTCTTCACGCTGCATGGAATCCACTACATTCAATCACGCTGCATGTAATCCAATGCATTCTATCGGGATGCATTTTACCACGCTGCATAGATTACACCGCATTCAATCACAATGCATGGAATCCACTGCATTCAATCGGGATGATTTGGGCCATGCTGCATAAAATCCACTGCATTCAATCGGGATGCATTGGGCCTCGCTGCATGGACTCCACAGCATTCAATCGGGATCCATTGTGCCACAATGCATGGAATTCTCTTCATTCAATGACGCTGCATCGAATCCACTGCATTCAATCGGAATCCATTGTGCCACAATGCATGGAATACTCTGCATTCAATGACGCTGCATGGAATCCACTGCATTCCATCAGGATGCTTTCGGCCATGCTGCATAAAATCCACTGCATGCAATCATGCTGCATGGAATCCACTGCATTCAATCATGCTGCATAAAATCCACTGCATTCAATAGGGTTCCATTTCTTCACGCTGCATGGAATCCACTGCATTCAATCACGCTGCATGGAATCCACTGCATTCAACATGGATGAATTTTACCACGCTGCATTTAGTACACTGTATTCAATCACAATTCATGGATTCCATTGCATTCAATCGGGATGCTTTGGGCCATGCTGCATAAAATCCACTGCATTCAATCGGGATGCACTGGGCATCGCTGCATGGACTCCACTGCATACAATCGGGATCCATTGCGCCACAATGCATGGAATCCTCTGCATTCAATGACGCTGCATGGAATCCACTCCATTCAATCGGGATGCTTTGGGCCATGCTGCATAAAATCCATTGCATTCAATCATGCTGCATGGAATCCACTGCATTCAATCGGGATGCATTTTACCATGCTGCATTGATTACCCTTCATTCAATCAGGCTGCATGGAATCCACTGCATTCTATCGGGATGCTTTGGGCCATGCTGCATAAAATCCACTGCATTTAATCGGGATGCATTTGGCCACGCTGCATGGACTCCACTGCATAAAATCGGGATCCATTGCCCCAAAATGCAAGGAATCATCTGCATTCAATGACGCTGCATGGAATCCACTGCATTTCATCAGGATGCTTTGGGCCATGCTGCATAAAATCCACAGCATTCAACCATGCTGCATGGAATCCACTGCATTCAATCATGCTGCATAAAATCCACTGCATTCAATCGGGATGCATTGGGCCTCGCTGCATGGAATAAACTGCATTCAATCAGGCTCCATGGAATCCACTGCATTCAATGGGGATGCATTCAACCATGCTGCATGGAGTTCACTGCATTCAATCACAATGCATGGAATCCACTGCATTCCATCGGGATGCTTTGGGCCATGCTGCATAAAATCCACTGCATTCAATCGGGATGCATTGGGCCTCGCTGCATGGACTCCACTGCATACAATCGGGATCCATTGCGCCAAAATGCATGGAATCCTCTGCATTCATTGACGCTGCATGGAATCCACTGCATTCCATCGGGATGCTTTGGGCCATACTGCATAAAATCCACTGCATGCAATCATGCTGCATGGAATCCACTGCATTCAATCATGCTGCATAAAATCCACTGCATTCAATACGGTTCCATTTCTTCTTCACGCTGCCTGGAATCCACTGCATTCAATCACGCTGCATGGAATCCACTGCATTCAATATGGATGCATTTTACCACTCTGCATGGATTACACTGCATTTAATCACGCTGCATGTAAACCATGGAATTTTAATCGGGATTCATTTTACTAAGCTGTATGGAATCGACTGCACTTAATCACGCTGGATGGAATCCACTCCATTCAATCGGGATGCATTTTACCACGTTGCATGCAGTTCACTGCATTCAATCACAATGCATGGAATCCACTGCATTCAATCGGGATGCTTTGGGCCATGCTGCATAAAATCCACTGCATTCAATCTTGCTTTTTGAATCCACTGCATTCAGTAATGCTGCATAAATCCTTGCATTCAATTGGGTTCCATTTCTTCACGCTGCATGGAATACACTGCATTCAATCACGCTGCATGGAATCCACTGAATTCAATCGGGATGCATTTTACCATGCTGCGTGGAGTACACTGCATTCAATCACAATGCATGGAATCCACTGCATTCCATCGGGACGCTTTGGGCCATGCTGCATAAAATCCACTGCATTCAATCATGCTGCATGGAATCCACTGCATTCAATCATGCTGCATAATCCACTGCATTCAATAGGGTTCCATTTCTTCACGCTGCATGTAATACACTGCATTCAATCACACTGAATGGAATCCACTGCATTCAATCGGGATGCATTTTACCTCGCTGCATGGATTACACTGCATTCAATCACAATGCTTGGAATCCACTGCATTCAATCGGGATGCTTTGGGCCATGCTGCATAAAATCCACTGCATTCAATCGGGATGCATTGGGCCACGCTGCATCGACTCCACTGCATGCAATCGGAATCCATTGCGCCACAATGCAAGGAATCCTCTGCATTCATTGACGCTGCATGGACTCCACTGCATTCAATCGGGATGCTTTGGGCCATGCTGCATAAAATCCACTGCATTCAACCATGCTGCATGGAATCCATTTCATTCAATCATGCTCTATAAAATCCAATGCATTCAATAGGGTTCCATTACTTCACGCTGCATGGAATACACTACATTAAATCAGGATGCATGGAATCGACTGCATTCAATCAGGATGCATTATACCACGTTGCATGGATTACCCTACATTCAATCACAATGCATGGAATCCACTGCATTCCATCGGGATGCTTTGGGCCATGCTGCATAAAATCCACTGCATTCAATCGGGATGCATTGGGCCTCGCTGCATAGACTCCACTGCATAAAATCGGGATCCATTGCGCCACAATCCATGGAATACTCTGCATTCAATGACGCTGCATGGAATCCACTGCATTCCATCGGGAAGCTTTGGGCCATGCTGCACAAAATCCACTGCATTCAATCATGCTGCATGGAATCCACTGCATTCAATCGGGATGCATTTTACAAGGCTGCATGGATTACATTTCATACACTCAAAATGCATGGAATCCACTGCGTTCTATAGGGATGCTTTGGGCCATACTGCATAAAATACACTGCATTCAATTTGCTGCATGGAATCCACTGCATTCAATCATGCTGCATAAAATCCACTGCATTCAATAGGGTTCCATTTCTTCACGCTGCATGGAATACACTGCATTCAATCAGGCTCCATGGAATCCACTGCATTCAATGGGGATGCATTCTACAATGCTGCATGGAGTTCACTGCATTCAATCACACCGCATGAAATCCACTGCATTCCATCGGGATGCTTTGGGCCATGCTGCATAAAATCCACTGCATTCAATCGGGATGCATTGGGCTTCGCTGCATGGACTCCACTGCATACAATCGGGATCCATTGCGCCAAAAATCATGGAGTACTCTGCATTCTTTGACGCTGCATGGACTCCACTGCATTCAATCGGGATGCTTTGGGCCATGCTGCATAAAATCCACTGCATTCAACCATGCTGCATGGAATCAACTGCATTCAATCATGCTGCATAATATCCACTGCATTCCTTCGGGATGCATTGGGCCTCGCTGCATGGAATACACTACATTCAATCACGCTGCATGAATTCCACTGCATTCAATGGGGATGCATTCTACAATGCTGCATGGAGTTCACTGCATTCAATCACAATGCATGGAATCCACTGCATTCCATCGGGATGCTTTGGGCCATGCTGCATAAAATCCACTGCATTCAATCGGGATGCATTGGGCATCGCTGCATGGACTCCACTGCATACAATCGGGATCCATTGCACCAAAATGCATGGAATCCTCCGCATGCAACGACGCTGCATGGACTCCACTGCATTCAATCGGGATGCTTTGGGCCATGCTGCATAAAATCCATTGAATTCAATCATGCTGCATGGAATCCACTGCATTCAATCATGCTGTATAAAATCCACTGCATTCAATAGGGTTCCATTTCTTCACGTGGCATCGAATCCACTGCATTCAATCACGCTGCATGGAATCCACTGCATTCAATCGGGATGCATTTTTCCTCGCTGCATGGAGTACACTGCATTCAATCACAATGCTTGGAATCCACTGCATTAAATCGGGATGCTTTGGGCCATGCTGCATAAAATCCACTGCATTCAACCATGCTGCATGGAATCCACTGCATTCAATCATGCTGCATAAAATCCACTGCATTCCATCGGGATGCACTGGGCCTCGCTGCACGGAATAAACTGCATTCAATCAGGCTCCATGGAATCCACTGCATTCAATGGGGATGCATTCTACCATGCTGCATGGAGTTCACTGCATTCAATCACAATGCATGGAATCCACTGCATTCCATCAGGATGCTTTGGGCCATGCTGCATACAATCCACTGCATTCAATCGGGATGCATTGGGCCTCGCTGCATGGACTCCACTGCATACAATCGGGATCCATTGCGCCAAAATGCATGGAATCGACTGCATTTAATCACGGTGCATGGAATCCACTGCATTCAATCGGGATGCATTTTACCACACTGCTTGGATTACACTGCATTCAATCGCAATGCATAGAATCCACTGCATTCAATATGGATGCATTTTACCACTCTGCATGGAATCCACTGCATTTAATCACGCTGCATGTAATCCATGGAATTTAATCGGGATTCATTTTACTAAGCTGTATGGAATCGACTGCATTTAATCACGCTGCATGGAATCCACTGCATTCAATCGGGATTCATTTTACAAGGCTGCATGGAGTACACTGCATTCAATCACAATGCATGGAATCCACTGCATTCAAACGGGATGCTTTGGGCCATGCTGCATAAAATCCACTGCATTCAATCATGCTGCATGGAATCCACTGCATTCAATCAGGCTGCATAAAATCCGCTGCATTCCATAGGGTTCCATTTCTTCATGCTGCATGGAATACACTGCATTCAATCAGGCTGCATGGAATCCACTGCATTCAATCGGGATGCATTTTTCCTCGTTGCATGGATTACACTGCATTCCATCACAATGCATGGAATCCACTGCATTCAATCGGGAAGCTTTGGGCCATGCTGCATACAATCCACTGCATTCAATCGGGATGCACTGGGCCTCGCTGCATGGACTCCACTGCATATAATCGGGATCCATTGCGCCACAATGCATGGAATACTCTGCATTCAATGACGCTGAATGGACTCCACTGCATTGAATCGTGAAGCTATGGGCCATGCTGCATAAAATCCACTGCATGCAATCATGCTGCATTGAAACCACTGCATTCAATCATGCTGCATAAAATCCACTGCATTCAATAGGGTTCCATTACTGCACCCTGCATGGAATCCACTGCATTCAACCACGCTGCATGGAATCCACTGCATTCAATCGGGATGCATTTTACCACTCTGCATGGATTACACTGCATTTAATCACGCTGCATGTAATCCATGGAATTTAATCGGGATTCATTTTACTAAGCTGTATGGAATCGACTGCACTTAATCACGCTGGATGGAATCCACTGCATTCAATCGGGATGCATTTTAACACGTTGCATGCAGTCCACTGCATTCAATCACAATGCATGGAATCCACTGCATTCAATCGTGATGCTTTGGGCCATGCTGCATAAAATCCACTGCATTCAATCTTGCTTTTTGAATCCACTGCATTCAGTAATGCTGCATAAAATCCTTGCATTCAATTGGGTTCCATTTCTTCACACTGCATGGAATCCTCTACATTCAATCACGCTGCATGGAATCCACTGCATTCTATCGGGATGCATTTTACCACGCTGCATGGATTACACTGCATTCAATCACAATGCATGGAATCCACTGCATTCAATCGGGATGCTTTGGGCCATGCTGCATAAACTCCACTGCATTCAATCGGGATGCATTGGGCCTCGCTGCATGGACTCCACTGCATTCAATCGGGATCCATTGTGCCACAATGCATGGAATTCTCTTCATTCAATGACGCTGCATCTAATCCACTGCATTCAATCGGAATCCATTGTGCCACAATGCATGGAATCCTCTGCATTCAATGACGCTGCATGGAATCCACTGCATTCCATCAGGATGCTTTGGGCCATGCTGCATAAAATCCACTGCATGCAATCATGCTGCATGGAATCCACTGCATTCAATCATGCTGCATAAAATCCACTGCATTCAATAGGGTTCCATTTCTTCACGCTGCATGGAATCCACTGCATTCAATCACGCTGCATGGAATCCACTGCATTCAACATGGATGAATTTTACCACGCTGCATTTAGTACACTGTATTCAATCACAATTCGTGGAATCCATTGCATTCAATTGGGATGCTTTGGGCCATGCTGCATAAAATCCACTGCATTCAATCGGGATGCACTGGGCATTGCTGCATGGACTCCACTGCATACAATCTGGATCCATTGCGCCAAAATGCATGGAATACTCTGCATTCATTGACGCTGCATGGACTCCACTGCATTCAATCGGGATGCTTTGGGCCATGCTGCATAAAATCCACTGCATTCAACCATGCTGCATGGAATCCATTTCATTCAATCATGCTCTATAAAATCCAATGCATTCAATAGGGTTCCATTACTTCACGCTGCATGGAATACACTGCATTAAATCAGGATGCATGGAATCGACTGCATTCAATCAGGATGCATTATACCACGTTGCATGGATTACCCTACATTCAATCACAATGCATGGAATCCACTGCATTCAATCGGGATGCTTTGGGCCATGCTGCATAAAATCCACTGCATTCAATCGGGATGCATTGGGCCTCGCTGCATAGACTCCACTGCATATAATCGGGATCCATTGCGCCACAATGCATGGAATATTCTGCATTCAACGACGCTGCATGGAATCCACTGCATTCCATCGGGAAGCTTTGGGCCATGCTGCATAAAATCCACTGCATTCAGTCATGCTGCATGGAATCCACTGCATTCAATCGGGATGCATTTTACAAGGCTGCATGGATTACATTTCATACACTCAAAATGCATGGAATCCACTGCGTTCTATAGGGATGCTTTGGGCCATACTGCATAAAATACACTGCATTCAATTTGCTGCATGGAATCCACTGCATTCAATCATGCTGAATAAAATCCACTGCATTCAATAGGGTTCCATTCCTTCACGCTGCATGGAATCCACTGCATTCAATCAGGCTCCATGGAATTCACTGCATTCAATGGGGATGCATTCTACAATGCTGCATGGAGTTCACTGCATTCAATCACAACGCATGTAATCCACTGCATTCCATCGGGATGCTTTGGGCCATGCTGCATAAAGTCCACTGCATTCAATCGGGATGCATTGGGCCTCGCTGCATGGACTCCACTGCATACAATCGGGATCCATTGCGCCAAAATGCATGGAATACTCTGCATTCATTGACGCTGCATGGACTCCACTGCATTCAATCGGGATGCTTTGGGCCATGCTGCATAAAATCCACTGCATTCAACCATGCTGCATGGAATCAACTGCATTCAATCATGCTGCATAATATCCACTGCATTACATCGGGATGCATTGGGCCTCGCTGCATGGAATACGCTGCATTCAATCACGCTGCATGAATTCCACTGCATTCAATGGGGATGCATTCTACAATGCTGCATGGAGTTCACTGCATTCAATCACAATGCATGGAATCCACTGCATTCAATCGGGATGCTTTGGGCCATGCTGCATAAAATCCACTGCATTCAATCGGGATGCATTGGGCCTCGCTGCATGGACTCCACTGCATACAATCGGGATCCATTGCACCAAAATGCATGGAATCCTCCGCATGCAACGACGCTGCATGGACTCCACTGCATTCAATCGGGATGCTTTGGGCCATGCTGCATAAAATCCATTGAATTCCATCATGCTGCATGGAATCCACTGCATTCAATCATGCTGTATAAAATCCACTGCATTCAATAGGGTTCCATTTCTTCACGTGGCATCGAATCCACTGCATTCAATCACGCTGCATGGAAACCACTGCATTCAATCGGGATGCATTTTTCCTCGCTGCATGGAGTACACTGCATTCAATCATGCTGCATAAAATCCACTGCATTCCATCGGGATGCTTTGGGCCATGCTGCATAAAATCCACTGCATTCAACCATGCTGCATCGAATCCACTGCATTCAATCATGCTGCATAAAATCCACTGCATTCCATCGGGATGCATTGGGCCTCGCTGCATGGAATAAACTGCATTCAATCAGGCTCCATGGAATCCACTGCATTCAATGGGGATGCATTCTACCATGCTGCATGGAGTTCACTGCATTCAATCACAATGCATGGAATCCACTGCATTCCATCAGGATGCTTTGGGCCATGCTGCATACAATCCACTGCATTCAATCGGGATGCATTGGGCCTCGCTGCATGGACTCCACTGCATACAATCGGGATCCATTGCGCCAAAATGCATGGAATCGACTGCATTTAATCACGGTGCATGGAATCCACTGCTTTCAATCGGGATGCATTTTACCACACTGCTTGGATTACACTGCATTCAATCGCAATGCATAGAATCCACTGCATTCAATATGGATGCATTTTACCACTCTGCATGGAATCCACTGCATTTAATCACGCTGCATGTAATCCATGGAATTTAATCGGGATTCATTTTACTAAGCTGTATGGAATCGACTGCATTTAATCACGCTGCATGGAATCCACTGCATTCAATCGGGATTCCTTTTACAAGGCTGCATGGAGTACACTGCATTCAATCACAATGCATGGAATCCACTGCATTTAAACGGGATGCGTTGGGCCATGCTGCATAACATCCACTGCATTCAATCATGCTGCATGGAATCCACTGCATTCAATCATGCAGCATAAAATCCGCTGCATTACATAGGGTTCCATTTCTTCATGCTGCATGGAATAGACTGCATTCAATCAGGCTGCATAAAATCCGCTGCATTCCATAGGGTTCCATTTCTTCATGCTGCATGGAATACACTGCATTCAATCAGGCTGCATGGAATCCACTGCATTCAATCGGGATGCATTTTTCCTCGTTGCATGGACTACACTGCATTCCATCACAATGCATGGAATCCACTGCATTCAATCGGGAAGCTTTGGGCCATGCTGCATACAATCCACTGCATTCAATCGGGATGCACTGGGCCTCGCTGCATGGACTCCACTGCATATAATCGGGATCCATTGCGCCACAATGCATGGAATACTCTGCATTCAATGACGCTGAATGGAATCCACTGCATTGAATCGTGAAGCTATGGGCCATGCTGCATAAAATCCACTGCATGCAATCATGCTGCATTGAAACCACTGCATTCAATCATGCTGCATAAAATCCACTGCATTCAATAGGGTTCCATTACTGCACCCTGCATGGAATTCACTGCATTCAACCACGCTGCATGGAATCCACTGCATTCAATCGGGATGCATTTTACCACTCTGCATGGATTACACTGCATTTAACCACGCTGCATGTAATCCATGGAATTTAACTGGGATTCATTTTACTAAGCTGTATGGAATCGACTGCACTTAATCACGCTGGATGGAATCCACTGCATTCAATCGGGATGCATTTTACCACGTTGCATGCAGTTCACTGCATTTCAATCACAATGCATGGAATCCACTGCATTCAATCGGGATGCTTTGGGCCATGCTGCATAAAATCCACTGCATTCAATCTTGCTTTTTGAATCCACTGCATTCAGTAATGCTGCATAAAATCCTTGCATTCAATTGGGTTCCATTTCTTCACGCTGCATGGAATACACTGCATTCAATCACGCTGCATGGAATCCACTGCATTCTATCGGGATGCATTTTACCTCGCTGCGTGGTTTTCACTGCATTCAATCACAATGCATGGAATCCACTGCATTCCATCGGGATGCTTTGGGCCATGCTGCATAAACTCCACTGCATTCAATCGGGAGGCATTGGGCCTCGCTGCATGGACTCCACTGCATACAATCTGGATCCATTGCGCCACAATGCATGGAATCCTCTGCATTCAACGACGCTGCATGGAATCCACTGCATTCCATCGGGATGTTTTGGGCCATGCTGCATAAAATCTACTGCATTCAATCGGGATGCATTGGGCCTCGCTGCATGAACTCCACTGCATACAATCTGGAACCATTGCGCCAAAATGCATGGAATACTCTGCATTCAACAACGCTGCATGGAATCCACTGCATTCAATCGGGATGCTTTGGGCCATGCTGCATAAATCCATTGCATTCAATCATGCTGCATGGAATCCACTGCATTCAATCGTGCTGCATAAAATCCACTGCATTCAATAGGGTTCCATTTCTTCACGCTGCATGGAATCCACTACATTCAATCACGCTGCATGTAATCCAATGCATTATCGGGATGCATTTTACCACGCTGCATAGATTACACCGCATTCAATCACAATGCATGGAATCCACTGCATTCAATCGGGATGATTTGGGCCATGCTGCATAAAATCCACTGCATTCAATCGGGATGCATTGGGCCTCGCTGCATGGACTCCACAGCATTCAATCGGGATCCATTGTGCCACAATGCATGGAATTCTCTTCATTCAATGACGCTGCATCGAATCCACTGCATTCAATCGGAATCCATTGTGCCACAATGCATGGAATACTCTGCATTCAATGACGCTGCATGGAATCCACTGCATTCCATCAGGATGCTTTCGGCCATGCTGCATAAAATCCACTGCATGCAATCATGCTGCATGGAATCCACTGCATTCAATCATGCTGCATAAAATCCACTGCATTCAATAGGGTTCCATTTCTTCACGCTGCATGGAATCCACTGCATTCAATCACGCTGCATGGAATCCACTGCATTCAACATGGATGAATTTTACCACGCTGCATTTAGTACACTGTATTCAATCACAATTCATGGATTCCATTGCATTCAATCGGGATGCTTTGGGCCATGCTGCATAAAATCCACTGCATTCAATCGGGATGCACTGGGCATCGCTGCATGGACTCCACTGCATACAATCGGGATCCATTGCGCCACAATGCATGGAATCCTCTGCATTCAATGACGCTGCATGGAATCCACTCCATTCAATCGGGATGCTTTGGGCCATGCTGCATAAAATCCATTGCATTCAATCATGCTGCATGGAATCCACTGCATTCAATCGGGATGCATTTTACCATGCTGCATTGATTACCCTTCATTCAATCAGGCTGCATGGAATCCACTGCATTCTATCGGGATGCTTTGGGCCATGCTGCATAAAATCCACTGCATTTAATCGGGATGCATTTGGCCACGCTGCATGGACTCCACTGCATAAAATCGGGATCCATTGCCCCAAAATGCAAGGAATCATCTGCATTCAATGACGCTGCATGGAATCCACTGCATTTCATCAGGATGCTTTGGGCCATGCTGCATAAAATCCACAGCATTCAACCATGCTGCATGGAATCCACTGCATTCAATCATGCTGCATAAAATCCACTGCATTCAATCGGGATGCATTGGGCCTCGCTGCATGGAATAAACTGCATTCAATCAGGCTCCATGGAATCCACTGCATTCAATGGGGATGCATTCAACCATGCTGCATGGAGTTCACTGCATTCAATCACAATGCATGGAATCCACTGCATTCCATCGGGATGCTTTGGGCCATGCTGCATAAAATCCACTGCATTCAATCGGGATGCATTGGGCCTCGCTGCATGGACTCCACTGCATACAATCGGGATCCATTGCGCCAAAATGCATGGAATCCTCTGCATTCATTGACGCTGCATGGAATCCACTGCATTCCATCGGGATGCTTTGGGCCATACTGCATAAAATCCACTGCATGCAATCATGCTGCATGGAATCCACTGCATTCAATCATGCTGCATAAAATCCACTGCATTCAATACGGTTCCATTTCTTCTTCACGCTGCCTGGAATCCACTGCATTCAATCACGCTGCATGGAATCCACTGCATTCAATATGGATGCATTTTACCACTCTGCATGGATTACACTGCATTTAATCACGCTGCATGTAAACCATGGAATTTTAATCGGGATTCATTTTACTAAGCTGTATGGAATCGACTGCACTTAATCACGCTGGATGGAATCCACTCCATTCAATCGGGATGCATTTTACCACGTTGCATGCAGTTCACTGCATTCAATCACAATGCATGGAATCCACTGCATTCAATCGGGATGCTTTGGGCCATGCTGCATAAAATCCACTGCATTCAATCTTGCTTTTTGAATCCACTGCATTCAGTAATGCTGCATAAATCCTTGCATTCAATTGGGTTCCATTTCTTCACGCTGCATGGAATACACTGCATTCAATCACGCTGCATGGAATCCACTGAATTCAATCGGGATGCATTTTACCATGCTGCGTGGAGTACACTGCATTCAATCACAATGCATGGAATCCACTGCATTCCATCGGGACGCTTTGGGCCATGCTGCATAAAATCCACTGCATTCAATCATGCTGCATGGAATCCACTGCATTCAATCATGCTGCATAATCCACTGCATTCAATAGGGTTCCATTTCTTCACGCTGCATGTAATACACTGCATTCAATCACACTGAATGGAATCCACTGCATTCAATCGGGATGCATTTTACCTCGCTGCATGGATTACACTGCATTCAATCACAATGCTTGGAATCCACTGCATTCAATCGGGATGCTTTGGGCCATGCTGCATAAAATCCACTGCATTCAATCGGGATGCATTGGGCCACGCTGCATCGACTCCACTGCATGCAATCGGAATCCATTGCGCCACAATGCAAGGAATCCTCTGCATTCATTGACGCTGCATGGACTCCACTGCATTCAATCGGGATGCTTTGGGCCATGCTGCATAAAATCCACTGCATTCAACCATGCTGCATGGAATCCATTTCATTCAATCATGCTCTATAAAATCCAATGCATTCAATAGGGTTCCATTACTTCACGCTGCATGGAATACACTACATTAAATCAGGATGCATGGAATCGACTGCATTCAATCAGGATGCATTATACCACGTTGCATGGATTACCCTACATTCAATCACAATGCATGGAATCCACTGCATTCCATCGGGATGCTTTGGGCCATGCTGCATAAAATCCACTGCATTCAATCGGGATGCATTGGGCCTCGCTGCATAGACTCCACTGCATAAAATCGGGATCCATTGCGCCACAATCCATGGAATACTCTGCATTCAATGACGCTGCATGGAATCCACTGCATTCCATCGGGAAGCTTTGGGCCATGCTGCACAAAATCCACTGCATTCAATCATGCTGCATGGAATCCACTGCATTCAATCGGGATGCATTTTACAAGGCTGCATGGATTACATTTCATACACTCAAAATGCATGGAATCCACTGCGTTCTATAGGGATGCTTTGGGCCATACTGCATAAAATACACTGCATTCAATTTGCTGCATGGAATCCACTGCATTCAATCATGCTGCATAAAATCCACTGCATTCAATAGGGTTCCATTTCTTCACGCTGCATGGAATACACTGCATTCAATCAGGCTCCATGGAATCCACTGCATTCAATGGGGATGCATTCTACAATGCTGCATGGAGTTCACTGCATTCAATCACACCGCATGAAATCCACTGCATTCCATCGGGAT
Organism: Sus scrofa; assembly: GCF_054392235.1. NCBI lineage: Eukaryota > Metazoa > Chordata > Mammalia > Artiodactyla > Suidae > Sus > Sus scrofa. Next base: position 3,985,470 of record NC_139397.1, read on the forward strand.
GCTTTGGGCCATGCTGCATAAAATCCACTGCATTCAATCGGGATGCATTGGGCTTCGCTGCATGGACTCCACTGCATACAATCGGGATCCATTGCGCCAAAAATCATGGAGTACTCTGCATTCTTTGACGCTGCATGGACTCCACTGCATTCAATCGGGATGCTTTGGGCCATGCTGCATAAAATCCACTGCATTCAACCATGCTGCATGGAATCAACTGCATTCAATCATGCTGCATAATATCCACTGCATTCCTTCGGGATGCATTGGGCCTCGCTGCATGGAATACACTACATTCAATCACGCTGCATGAATTCCACTGCATTCAATGGGGATGCATTCTACAATGCTGCATGGAGTTCACTGCATTCAATCACAATGCATGGAATCCACTGCATTCCATCGGGATGCTTTGGGCCATGCTGCATAAAATCCACTGCATTCAATCGGGATGCATTGGGCATCGCTGCATGGACTCCACTGCATACAATCGGGATCCATTGCACCAAAATGCATGGAATCCTCCGCATGCAACGACGCTGCATGGACTCCACTGCATTCAATCGGGATGCTTTGGGCCATGCTGCATAAAATCCATTGAATTCAATCATGCTGCATGGAATCCACTGCATTCAATCATGCTGTATAAAATCCACTGCATTCAATAGGGTTCCATTTCTTCACGTGGCATCGAATCCACTGCATTCAATCACGCTGCATGGAATCCACTGCATTCAATCGGGATGCATTTTTCCTCGCTGCATGGAGTACACTGCATTCAATCACAATGCTTGGAATCCACTGCATTAAATCGGGATGCTTTGGGCCATGCTGCATAAAATCCACTGCATTCAACCATGCTGCATGGAATCCACTGCATTCAATCATGCTGCATAAAATCCACTGCATTCCATCGGGATGCACTGGGCCTCGCTGCACGGAATAAACTGCATTCAATCAGGCTCCATGGAATCCACTGCATTCAATGGGGATGCATTCTACCATGCTGCATGGAGTTCACTGCATTCAATCACAATGCATGGAATCCACTGCATTCCATCAGGATGCTTTGGGCCATGCTGCATACAATCCACTGCATTCAATCGGGATGCATTGGGCCTCGCTGCATGGACTCCACTGCATACAATCGGGATCCATTGCGCCAAAATGCATGGAATCGACTGCATTTAATCACGGTGCATGGAATCCACTGCATTCAATCGGGATGCATTTTACCACACTGCTTGGATTACACTGCATTCAATCGCAATGCATAGAATCCACTGCATTCAATATGGATGCATTTTACCACTCTGCATGGAATCCACTGCATTTAATCACGCTGCATGTAATCCATGGAATTTAATCGGGATTCATTTTACTAAGCTGTATGGAATCGACTGCATTTAATCACGCTGCATGGAATCCACTGCATTCAATCGGGATTCATTTTACAAGGCTGCATGGAGTACACTGCATTCAATCACAATGCATGGAATCCACTGCATTCAAACGGGATGCTTTGGGCCATGCTGCATAAAATCCACTGCATTCAATCATGCTGCATGGAATCCACTGCATTCAATCAGGCTGCATAAAATCCGCTGCATTCCATAGGGTTCCATTTCTTCATGCTGCATGGAATACACTGCATTCAATCAGGCTGCATGGAATCCACTGCATTCAATCGGGATGCATTTTTCCTCGTTGCATGGATTACACTGCATTCCATCACAATGCATGGAATCCACTGCATTCAATCGGGAAGCTTTGGGCCATGCTGCATACAATCCACTGCATTCAATCGGGATGCACTGGGCCTCGCTGCATGGACTCCACTGCATATAATCGGGATCCATTGCGCCACAATGCATGGAATACTCTGCATTCAATGACGCTGAATGGACTCCACTGCATTGAATCGTGAAGCTATGGGCCATGCTGCATAAAATCCACTGCATGCAATCATGCTGCATTGAAACCACTGCATTCAATCATGCTGCATAAAATCCACTGCATTCAATAGGGTTCCATTACTGCACCCTGCATGGAATCCACTGCATTCAACCACGCTGCATGGAATCCACTGCATTCAATCGGGATGCATTTTACCACTCTGCATGGATTACACTGCATTTAATCACGCTGCATGTAATCCATGGAATTTAATCGGGATTCATTTTACTAAGCTGTATGGAATCGACTGCACTTAATCACGCTGGATGGAATCCACTGCATTCAATCGGGATGCATTTTAACACGTTGCATGCAGTCCACTGCATTCAATCACAATGCATGGAATCCACTGCATTCAATCGTGATGCTTTGGGCCATGCTGCATAAAATCCACTGCATTCAATCTTGCTTTTTGAATCCACTGCATTCAGTAATGCTGCATAAAATCCTTGCATTCAATTGGGTTCCATTTCTTCACACTGCATGGAATCCTCTACATTCAATCACGCTGCATGGAATCCACTGCATTCTATCGGGATGCATTTTACCACGCTGCATGGATTACACTGCATTCAATCACAATGCATGGAATCCACTGCATTCAATCGGGATGCTTTGGGCCATGCTGCATAAACTCCACTGCATTCAATCGGGATGCATTGGGCCTCGCTGCATGGACTCCACTGCATTCAATCGGGATCCATTGTGCCACAATGCATGGAATTCTCTTCATTCAATGACGCTGCATCTAATCCACTGCATTCAATCGGAATCCATTGTGCCACAATGCATGGAATCCTCTGCATTCAATGACGCTGCATGGAATCCACTGCATTCCATCAGGATGCTTTGGGCCATGCTGCATAAAATCCACTGCATGCAATCATGCTGCATGGAATCCACTGCATTCAATCATGCTGCATAAAATCCACTGCATTCAATAGGGTTCCATTTCTTCACGCTGCATGGAATCCACTGCATTCAATCACGCTGCATGGAATCCACTGCATTCAACATGGATGAATTTTACCACGCTGCATTTAGTACACTGTATTCAATCACAATTCGTGGAATCCATTGCATTCAATTGGGATGCTTTGGGCCATGCTGCATAAAATCCACTGCATTCAATCGGGATGCACTGGGCATTGCTGCATGGACTCCACTGCATACAATCTGGATCCATTGCGCCACAATGCATGGAATCCTCTTCATTCAACGACACTGCATGGAATCCACTGAATTCCATCGGGATGCTTTGGGCCATGCTGCATAAAATCCACTGCATGCAATCATGCTGCATGGAATCCACTGCATTCAATCGGGATGCATTTTACAAGGCTGCATGGATTACATTTCATACACTCAAAATGCATGGAATCCACTGCGTTCTATAGGGATGCTTTGTGCCATACTGCATAAAATACACTGCATTCAATTTGCTGCATGGAATCCACTGCATTCAATCATGCTGAATAAAATCCACTGCATTCAATAGGGTTCCATTTCTTCACGTTGCATGGAATACACTGCATTCAATCAGGCTCCATGGAATCCACTGCATTCAATGGGGATGCATTCTACAATGCTGCATGGAATTCACTTCATTCAATCACAACGCATGAAATCCACTGCCTTCCATCGGGATGCCTTGGGCCATGCTGCATAAAATCCACTGCATTCAATCGGGATGCATTGGGCTTCGCTGCATGGACTCCACTGCATACAATCGGGATCCATTGCGCCAAAATGAATGGAATACTCTGCATTCATTGACGCTGCATAGACTCCACTGCATTCAATCGGGATGCTTTGGGCCATGCTGCATAAAATCCACTGCATTCAACCATGCTGCATGGAATCCATTTCATTCAATCATGCTCTATAAAATCCAATGCATTCAATAGGGTTCCATTACTTCACGCTGCATGGAATACACTGCATTAAATCAGGATGCATGGAATCGACTGCATTCAATCAGGATGCATTATACCACGTTGCATGGATTACCCTACATTCAATCACAATGCATGGAATCCACTGCATTCAATCGGGATGTTTTGGGCCATGCTGCATAAAATCCACTGCATTCAATCGGGATGCATTGGGCCTCGCTGCATGGACTCCACTGCATACAATCGGGATCCATTGCGCCAAAATGCATGGAATTCTCTGCATTCATTGACGCTGCATGGACTCCACTGCATTCAATCGGGATGCTTTGGGCCATGCTGCATAAAATCCACTGCGTTCAACCATGCTGCATGGAATCAACTGCATTCAATCATGCTGCATAATATCCACTGCATTCCATCGGGATGCATTGGGCCTCGCTGCATGGAATACACTACATTCAATCACGCTGCATGAATTCCACTGCATTCAATGGGGATGCATTCTACAATGCTGCATGGAGTTCACTGCATTCAATCACAATGCATGGAATCCACTGCATTCCATCGGGATGCTTTGGGCCATGCTGCATAAAATCCACTGCATTCAATCGGGATGCATTGGGCCTCGCTGCATGGACTCCACTCCATACAATCGGGATCCATTGCACCAAAATGCATGGAATCATCCGCATGCAACGACGCTGCATGGACTCCACTGCATTCAATCGGGATGCTTTGGGCCATGCTGCATAAAATCCATTGAATTCAATCATGCTGCATGGAATCCACTGCATTCAATCATGCTGTATAAAATCCACTGCATTCAATAGGGTTCCATTTCTTCACGCGGCATCGAATCCACTGCATTCAATCACGCTGCATGGAATCCACTGCATTCAATCGGGATGCATTTTTCCTCGCTGCATGGAGTACACTGCATTCAATCATGCTGCATAAAATCCACTGCATTCCATCGGGATGCTTTGGGCCATGCTGTATAAAATCCACTGCATTCAACCATGCTGCATGGAATCCACTGCATTCAATCATGCTGCATAAAATCCACTGCATTCCATCGGGATGCATTGGGCCTCACTGCATGGAATAAACTGCATTCAATCAGGCTCCATGGAATCCACTGCATTCAATGGGGATGCATTCTACCATGCTGCATGGAGTTCACTGCATTCAATCACAATGCATGGAATCCACTGCATTCAATCGGGATGCTTTGGGCCATGCTGCATAAACTCCACTGCATTCAATCGGGATGCATTGGGCCTCGCTGCATGGACTCCACTGCATTCAATCGGGATCCATTGTGCCACAATGCATGGAATTCTCTTCATTCAATGACGCTGCATCTAATCCACTGCATTCAATCGGAATCCACTGTGCCACAATGCATGGAATCCTCTGCATTCAATGACGCTGCATGGAATCCACTGCATTCCATCAGGATGCTTTGGGCCATGCTGCATAAAATCCACTGCATGCAATCATGCTGCATGGAATCCACTGCATTCAATCATGCTGCATAAAATCCACTGCATTCAATAGGGTTCCATTTCTTCACGCTGCATGGAATCCACTGCATTCAATCACGCTGCATGGAATCCACTGCATTCAACATGGATGAATTTTACCACGCTGCATTTAGTACACTGTATTCAATCACAATTCGTGGAATCCATTGCATTCAATCGGGATGCTTTGGGCCATGCTGCATACAATCCACTGCATTCAATCGGGATGCACTGGGCATTGCTGCATGGACTCCACTGCATACAATCGGGATCCATTGCGCCACAATGCATGGAATCCTCTTCATTCAACGACACTGCATGGAATCCACTGCATTCCATCGGGATGCTTTGGGCCATGCTGCATAAAATCCACTGCATTCAATCGGGATGCATTGGGCCTCGCTGCATGGACTCCACTGCATACAATCGGGATCCATTGGGCCACAATGCATGGAATAATCTGCATTCAATGACGCTACATGGAATCCACTGCATTCAATCGGGATGCTTTGGGCCATGCTGCATAAAATCCACTGCATTCAATCATGCTGCATGGAATCCACTGCATTCAATCATGCTGCATAAAATCCACTGCATTCAATAGGGTTCCATTTCTTCACGCTGCATGGAATCCACTGCATTCAATCAGGATGCATTTTAACACACTGAATGGATTACTCTTCATTCAATCACAATGCATGGAATCCACTGCATTCCATAGGGATGCTTTGGGCCATGCTGCATAAAATCCATTGCATTCAATCATGCTGCATGGAATCCACTGCATTCAATCATGCTGCATAAAATCCATTGCATTCAACAGGGTTCCATTTCTTCACGCTGCATGTAATACACTGCATTCAATCACACTGAATTGAATCCACTGCATTCAATCGGGATGCATTTTACCTCGCTGCATGGATTACACTGCATTCAATCACAATGCTTGGAATCCACTGCATTCAATCGGGATGCTTTGGGCCATGCTGCATAAAATCCACTGCATTCAATCGGGATGCATTGGGCCACGCTGCATCGACTCCACTGCATTCAATCGGTATCCATTGCGCCACATTGCAAGGAATCCTCTGAATTCATTGACGCTGCATGGACTCCACTGCATTCAATCGGGATGCTTTGGTCCATGCTGCATAAAATCCACTGCATTCAACCATGCTGCATGGAATCCATTTCATTCAATCATGCTCTATAAAATCCAATGCATTCAATAGGGTTCCATTACTTCACGCTTCATGGAATACACTGCATTAAATCAGGATGCATGGAATCGACTGCATTCAATCAGGATGCATTATACCACGTTGCATGGATTACCCTACATTCAATCACAATGCATGGAATCCACTGCATTCCATCGGGATGCTTTGGGCCATGCTGCATAAAATCCACTGCATTCAATCGGGATGCATTGGGCCTCGCTGCATAGACTCCACTGCATATAATCGGGATCCATTGCGCCACAATGCATGGAATACTCTGCATTCAATGACTCTGCATGGAATCCACTGCATTCCATCGGGAAGCTTTGGGCCATGCTGCATAAAATCCACTGCATTCAATCATGCTGCATGGAATCCACTGCATTCAATCGGGATGCATTTTACAAGGCTGCATGGATTACATTTCATACACTCAAAATGCATGGAATCCACTGCGTTCTATAGGGATGCTTTGGGCCATACTGCATAAAATACACTGCATTCAATTTGCTGCATGGAATCCACTGCATTCAATCATGCTGAATAAAATCCACTGCATTCAATAGGGTTCCATTTCTTCACGCTGCATGGAATCCACTGCATTCAATCAGGCTCCATGGAATCCACTGCATTCAATGGGGATGCATTCTACAATGCTGCATGGAGTTCACTGCATTCAATCACAACGCATGTAATCCACTGCATTCCATCGGGATGCTTTGGGCCATGCTGCATAAAATCCACTGCATTCAATCGGGATGCATTGGGCTTCGCTGCATGGACTCCACTGCATAAAATCGGGATCCATTGCGCCAAAATGCATGGAATACTCTGCATTCATTGACGCTGCATGGACTCCACTGCATTCAATCGGGATGCTTTGGGCCATGCTGCATAAAATCCACTGCATTCAACCATGCTGCATGGAATCCATTTCATTCAATCATGCTCTAAAAATCCAATGCATTCAATAGGGTTCCATTACTTCACGCTGCATGGAATACACTGCATTAAATCAGGATGCATGGAATCAACTGCATTCAATCAGGATGCATTATACCACGTTGCATGGATTACCCTACATTCAATCACAATGCATCGAATCCACTGCATTCAATCGGGATGCTTTGGGCCATGCTGCATAAAATCCACTGCATTCAATCGGGATGCATTGGGCCTCGCTGCATAGACTCCACTGCATATAATCGGGATCCATTGCGCCACAATGCATGGAATATTCTGCATTCAACGACGCTGCATGGAATCCACTGCATTCCATTGGGAAGCTTTGGGCCATGCTGCATAAAATCCACTGCATTCAATCATGCTGCATGGAATCCACTGCATTCAATCGGGATACATTTTACAAGGCTGCATGGATTACATTTCATACACTCAAAATGCATGGAATCCACTGCGTTCTATAGGGATGCTTTGGGCCATACTGCATAAAATACACTGCATTCAATTTGCTGCATGGAATCCACTGCATTCAATCATGCGGAATAAAATCCACTGCATTCAATAGGGTTCCATTTCTTCACGCTGCATGGAATACACTGCATTCAATCAGGCTCCATGAAATCCACTGCATTCAATGGGGATGCATTCTACAATGCTGCATGGAGTTCACTGCATTCAATCACAACGCATGAAATCCACTGCATTCCATCGGGATGCTTTGGGCCATGCTGCATAAAATCCACTGCATTCAATCGGGATGCATTGGGCCTCGCTGCATGGACTCCACTGCATACAATCGGGATCCATTGCGCCAAAATGCATGGAATCGACTGCATTTAATCACGGTGCATAGAATCCACTGCATTCAATCGGGATGCAATTTACCACACTGCTTGGATTACACTGCATTCAATCGCAATGCATAGAATCCACTGCATTCAATATGGATGCATTTTACCACTCTGCATGGAATCCACTGCATTTAATCACGCTGCATGTAATCCATGGAATTTAATCGGGATTCATTTTACTAAGCTGTATGGAATCGACTGCATTTAATCACGCTGCATGGAATCCACTGCATTCAATCGGGATTCATTTTACAAGGCTGCATGGAGTACACTGCATTCAATCACAATGCATGGAATCCACTGCATTCAAACGGGATGCTTTGGGCCATGCTGCATAAAATCCACTGCATTCAATCATGCTGCATGGAATCCACTGCATTCAATCGGGATGCATTTTACAAGGCTGCATGGATTACATTTCATACACTCAAAATGCATGGAATCCACTGCGTTCTATAGGGATGCTTTGGGCCATACTGCATAAAATACACTGCATTCAATTTGCTGCATGGAATCCACTGCATTCAATCATGCTGCATAAAATCCACTGCATTCAATAGGGTTCCATTTCTTCACGCTGCATGGAATCCACTGCATTCAATCAGGATGCATTTTAACACACTGCATGGAGTTCACCGCATTCAATCACAATGCATGGAATCCACTGCATTCCATAGGGATGCTTTCGGCCATGCTGCATAAACTCCACTGCATTCAATCAGATGCATTTTGCCTCACTGCATAGACATCAATGCATACAATCGGGATCCATTGCGCCAAAATGTATTGAATCTTCTGCATTCAATTACGCTGCATGGAATCCACTGCATTCAATCAGGATGCTTTGGGCCATGCTGCATAAAATCCATTGCATTCAATCATGCGGCATGGAATCCACTGCATTCAATCATGCTGCATAAAATCCACTGCATTCAATAGGGTTCCATTTCTTCACGCTGCATGGAATTGACTACATTCAATCATGCTGCATGGAATCCACTGCATTCAATCATGCTGCATAAAATCCTCTGCATTCAATAGGGTTCCATTCCTTCACGCTGCATGGAATCCACTACATTCAATCACGCTGCATGGAATCCACTGCATTCAATCGGGATGCTTTGGGCCATGCTGCATAAAATCCACTGCATTCAATCGGGATGCATTGGGCCTCGCTGCATGGACTCCACTGCATTCAATCGGGATCCATTGTGCCACAATGCATGGAATTCTCTTCATTCAATGATGCTGCATCGAATCCACTGCATTCAATCGGAATCCATTGCGCCACAATGCATGGAATCCTCTGCATTCAATGACGCTGCATGGAATCCACTGCATTCCATCAGGATGCTTTGGGCCATGCTGCATAAAATCCACTGCATGCAATCATGCTGCATGGAATCCACTGCATTCAATCATGCTGCATAAAATCCACTGCATTCAATAGGGTTCCATTTCTTCACGCTGCATGGAATCCACTGCATTCAATCACGCTGCATGGAATCCACTGCATTCAACATGGATGAATTTTACCACGCTGCATTTAGTACACTGTATTCAATCACAATTCATGAAATCCATTGCATTCAATCGGGATGCTTTGTGCCATGCTGCATAAAATCCACTGCATTCAATCGGGATGCACTGGGCATTGCTGCATGGACCCCACTGCATACAATCGGGATCCATTGCGCCACAATGCATGGAATCCTCTGCATTCAATGACGATGCATGGAATCCACTGCATTCAATCGGGATGCTTTGGGCCATGCTGCATAAAATCCATTGAATTCAATCATGCTGCATGGAATCCACTGCATTCAATCATGCTGTATAAAATCCACTGCATTCAATAGGGTTCCATTTCTTCACGTGGCATCGAATCCACTGCATTCAATCACGCTGCATGGGATCCACTGCATTAAATCGGGATGCATTTTTCCTCGCTGCATGGAGTACACTGCATTCAATCATGCTGCATAAAATCCACTGCATTCCATCGGGATGCTTTGGGCCATGCTGCATAAAATCCACTGCATTCAACCATGCTGCATGGAATCCACTGCATTCAATCATGCTGCATAAAATCCACTGCATTCCATCGGGATGCTTTGGGCCTCGCTGCATGGAATAAACTGCATTCAATCAGGCTCCATGGAATCCACTGCATTCAATGGGGATGCATTCTACCATGCTGCATGGAGTTCACTGCATTCAATCACAATGCATGGAATCCACTGCATTCCATCAGGATGCTTTGGGCCATGCTGCATACAATCCACTGCATTCAATCGGGATGCATTGGGCCTCGCTGCATGGACTCCACTGCATACAATCGGGATCCATTGCGCCAAAATGCATGGAATCGACTGCATTTAATCACGGTGCATGGAATCCACTGCATTCAATCGGGATGCATTTTACCACACTGCTTGGATTACACTGCATTCAATCGCAATGCATAGAATCCACTGCATTCAATATGGATGCATTTTACCACTCTGCATGGAATCCACTGCATTTAATCACGCTGCATGTAATCCATGGAATTTAATCGGGATTCATTTTACTAAGCTGTATGGAATCGACTGCATTTAATCACGCTGCATGGAATCCACTGCATTCAATCGGGATTCATTTTACAAGGCTGCATGGAGTACACTGCATTCAATCACAATGCATGGAATCCACTGCATTCAAACGGGATGCTTTGGGCCATGCTGCATAAAATCCACTGCATTCAATCATGCTGCATGGAATCCACTGCATTCAATCGGGATGCATTTTACAAGGCTGCATGGATTACATTTCATACACTCAAAATGCATGGAATCCACTGCGTTCTATAGGGATGCTTTGGGCCATACTGCATAAAATACACTGCATTCAATTTGCTGCATGGAATCCACTGCATTCAATCATGCTGAATAAAATCCACTGCATTCAATAGGGTTCCATTTCTTCACGCTGCATGGAATCCACTGCATTCAATCAGGCTCCATGGAATCCACTGCATTCAATGGGGATGCATTCTACAATGCTGCATGGAGTTCACTGCATTCAATCACAACGCATGTAATCCACTGCATTCCATCGGGATGCTTTGGGCCATGCTGCATAAAATCCACTGCATTCAATCGGGATGCATTGGGCTTCGCTGCATGGACTCCACTGCATAAAATCGGGATCCATTGCGCCAAAATGCATGGAATACTCTGCATTCATTGACGCTGCATGGACTCCACTGCATTCAATCGGGATGCTTTGGGCCATGCTGCATAAAATCCACTGCATTCAACCATGCTGCATGGAATCCATTTCATTCAATCATGCTCTAAAAATCCAATGCATTCAATAGGGTTCCATTACTTCACGCTGCATGGAATACACTGCATTAAATCAGGATGCATGGAATCAACTGCATTCAATCAGGATGCATTATACCACGTTGCATGGATTACCCTACATTCAATCACAATGCATCGAATCCACTGCATTCAATCGGGATGCTTTGGGCCATGCTGCATAAAATCCACTGCATTCAATCGGGATGCATTGGGCCTCGCTGCATAGACTCCACTGCATATAATCGGGATCCATTGCGCCACAATGCATGGAATATTCTGCATTCAACGACGCTGCATGGAATCCACTGCATTCCATTGGGAAGCTTTGGGCCATGCTGCATAAAATCCACTGCATTCAATCATGCTGCATGGAATCCACTGCATTCAATCGGGATACATTTTACAAGGCTGCATGGATTACATTTCATACACTCAAAATGCATGGAATCCACTGCGTTCTATAGGGATGCTTTGGGCCATACTGCATAAAATACACTGCATTCAATTTGCTGCATGGAATCCACTGCATTCAATCATGCGGAATAAAATCCACTGCATTCAATAGGGTTCCATTTCTTCACGCTGCATGGAATACACTGCATTCAATCAGGCTCCATGAAATCCACTGCATTCAATGGGGATGCATTCTACAATGCTGCATGGAGTTCACTGCATTCAATCACAACGCATGAAATCCACTGCATTCCATCGGGATGCTTTGGGCCATGCTGCATAAAATCCACTGCATTCAATCGGGATGCATTGGGCCTCGCTGCATGGACTCCACTGCATACAATCGGGATCCATTGCGCCAAAATGCATGGAATCCTCTGCATTCATTGACGCTGCATGGACTCCACTGCATTCCATCGGGATGCTTTGGGCCATGCTGCATAAAATCCATTGAATTCAATCATGCTGCATGGAATCCACTGCATTCAATCATGCTGTATAAAATCCACTGCATTCAATAGGGTTCCATTTCTTCACGTGGCATCGAATCCACTGCATTCAATCACGCTGCATGGAATCCACTGCATTCAATCGGGATGCATTTTTCCTCGCTGCATGGAGTACACTGCATTCAATCATGCTGCATAAAATCCACTGCATTCCATCGGGATGCTTTGGGCCATGCTGCATAAAATCCACTGCATTCAACCATGCTGCATGGAATCCACTGCATTCAATCATGCTGCATAAAATCCACTGCATTCCATCGGGATGCATTGGGCCTCGCTGCATGGAATAAACTGCATTCAATCAGGCTCCATGGAATCCACTGCATTCAATGGGGATGCATTCTACCATGCTGCATGGAGTTCACTGCATTCAATCACAATGCATGGAATCCACTGCATTCCATCAGGATGCTTTGGGCCATGCTGCATACAATCCACTGCATTCAATCGGGATGCATTGGGCCTCGCTGCATGGACTCCACTGCATACAATCGGGATCCATTGCGCCAAAATGCATGGAATCGACTGCATTTAATCACGGTGCATAGAATCCACTGCATTCAATCGGGATGCAATTTACCACACTGCTTGGATTACACTGCATTCAATCGCAATGCATAGAATCCACTGCATTCAATATGGATGCATTTTACCACTCTGCATGGAATCCACTGCATTTAATCACGCTGCATGTAATCCATGGAATTTAATCGGGATTCATTTTACTAAGCTGTATGGAATCGACTGCATTTAATCACGCTGCATGGAATCCACTGCATTCAATCGGGATTCATTTTACAAGGCTGCATGGAGTACACTGCATTCAATCACAATGCATGGAATCCACTGCATTCAAACGGGATGCTTTGGGCCATGCTGCATAAAATCCACTGCATTCAATCATGCTGCATGGAATCCACTGCATTCAATCGGGATGCATTTTACAAGGCTGCATGGATTACATTTCATACACTCAAAATGCATGGAATCCACTGCGTTCTATAGGGATGCTTTGGGCCATACTGCATAAAATACACTGCATTCAATTTGCTGCATGGAATCCACTGCATTCAATCATGCTGCATAAAATCCACTGCATTCAATAGGGTTCCATTTCTTCACGCTGCATGGAATCCACTGCATTCAATCAGGATGCATTTTAACACACTGCATGGAGTTCACTGCATTCAATCACAATGCATGGAATCCACTGCATTCCATAGGGATGCTTTCGGCCATGCTGCATAAACTCCACTGCATTCAATCAGATGCATTTTGCCTCACTGCATAGACTTCAATGCATACAATCGGGATCCATTGCGCCAAAATGTATTGAATCTTCTGCATTCAATTACGCTGCATGGAATCCACTGCATTCAATCAGGATGCTTTGGGCCATGCTGCATAAAATCCATTGCATTCAATCATGCTGCATGGAATCCACTGCATTCAATCATGCTGCATAAAATCCACTGCATTCAATAGGGTTCCATTTCTTCACGCTGCATGGAATTGACTACATTCAATCATGCTGCATGGAATCCACTGCATTCAATCATGCTGCATAAAATCCTCTGCATTCAATAGGGTTCCATTCCTTCACGCTGCATGGAATCCACTACATTCAATCACGCTGCATGGAATCCACTGCATTCAATCGGGATGCTTTGGGCCATGCTGCATAAAATCCACTGCATTCAATCGGGATGCATTGGGCCTCGCTGCATGGACTCCACTGCATTCAATCGGGATCCATTGTGCCACAATGCATGGAATTCTCTTCATTCAATGATGCTGCATCGAATCCACTGCATTCAATCGGAATCCATTGCGCCACAATGCATGGAATCCTCTGCATTCAATGACGCTGCATGGAATCCACTGCATTCCATCAGGATGCTTTGGGCCATGCTGCATAAAATCCACTGCATGCAATCATGCTGCATGGAATCCACTGCATTCAATCATGCTGCATAAAATCCACTGCATTCAATAGGGTTCCATTTCTTCACGCTGCATGGAATCCACTGCATTCAATCACGCTGCATGGAATCCACTGCATTCAACATGGATGAATTTTACCACGCTGCATTTAGTACACTGTATTCAATCACAATTCATGAAATCCATTGCATTCAATCGGGATGCTTTGTGCCATGCTGCATAAAATCCACTGCATTCAATCGGGATGCACTGGGCCTCGCTGCATGGAATAAACTGCATTCAATCAGGCTCCATGGAATCCACTGCATTCAATGGGGATGCATTCTACCATGCTGCATGGAGTTCACTGCATTCAATCACAATGCATGGAATCCACTGCATTCCATCAGGATGCTTTGGGCCATGCTGCATACAATCCACTGCATTCAATCGGGATGCATTGGGCCTCGCTGCATGGACTCCACTGCATACAATCGGGATCCATTGCGCCAAAATGCATGGAATCGACTGCATTTAATCACGGTGCATGGAATCCACTGCATTCAATCGGGATGCATTTTACCACACTGCTTGGATTACACTGCATTCAATCGCAATGCATAGAATCCACTGCATTCAATATGGATGCATTTTACCACTCTGCATGGAATCCACTGCATTTAATCACGCTGCATGTAATCCATGGAATTTAATCGGGATTCATTTTACTAAGCTGTATGGAATTGACTGCATTTAATCACGCTGCATGGAATCCACTGCATTCAATCGGGATTCATTTTACAAGGCTGCATGGAGTACACAGCATTCAATCACAATGCATGGAATCCACTGCATTCAAACGGGATGCTTTGGGCCATGCTGCATAAAATCCACTGCATTCAATCATGCTGCATGGAATCCACTGCATTCAATCGGGATGCATTTTACAAGGCTGCATGGATTACATTTCATACACTCAAAATGCATGGAATCCACTGCGTTCTATAGGGATGCTTTGGGCCATACTGCATAAAATACACTGCATTCAATTTGCTGCATGGAATCCACTGCATTCAATCATGCTGAATAAAATGCACTGCATTCAATAGGGTTCCATTTCTTCACGCTGCATGGAATACACTGCATTTAATCAGGCTCCATGAAATCCACTGCATTCAATGGGGATGCATTCTACAATGCTGCATGGAGTTCACTGCATGCAATCACAATGCATGTAATCCACTGCATTCCATCGGGATGGTTTGGGCCATGCTGCATAAAATCCACTGCATTCACCCATGCTGCATGGAATCCACTGCATTCAATCATGCTGAATAAAATCCACTGCATTCAATCGGGATGCATTGGGCCTCGCTGCATGGACTCCACTGCATACCATCGGGATCCATTGCGCCAAAATGCATGGAATACTCTGCATTCATTGACGCTGCATGGACTCCACTGCATTCCATCGGGATGCTTTGGGCCATGCTGCATAAAATCCATTGAATTCAATCATGCTGCATGGAATCCACTGCATTCAATCATGCTGTATAAAATCCACTGCATTCAATAGGGTTCCATTTCTTCACGTGGCATCGAATCCACTGCATTCATTCACGCTGCATGGAATCCACTGCATTCAATCGGGATGCATTTTTCCTCGCTGCATGGAGTACACTGCATTCAATCATGCTGCATAAAATCCACTGCATTCCATCGGGATGCATTGGGCCTCGCTACATGGAATAATCTGCATTCAATCAGGCTCCATGGAATCCACTGCATTCAATGGGGATGCATTCTACCATGCTGCATGGAGTTCACTGCATTCAATCACAATGCATGGAATCCACTGCATTCCATCAGGATGCTTTGGGCCATGCTGCATACAATCCACTGCATTCAATCGGGATGCATTGGGCCTCGCTGCATGGACTCCACTGCATACAATCGGGATCCATTGCGCCAAAATGCATGGAATCGACTGCATTTAATCACGGTGCATGGAATCCACTGCATTCAATCGGGATGCATTTTACCACACTGCTTGGATTACACTGCATTCAATCGCAATGCATAGAATCCACTGCATTCAATATGGATGCATTTTACCACTCTGCATGGAATCCACTGCATTTAATCACGCTGCATGTAATCCATGGAATTTAATCGGGATTCATTTTACTAAGCTGTATGGAATCGACTGCATTTAATCACGCTGCATGGAATCCACTGCATTCAATCGGGATTCATTTTACAAGGCTGCATGGAGTACACTGCATTCAATCACAATGCATGGAATCCACTGCATTCAAACGGGATGCTTTGGGCCATGCTGCATAAAATCCACTGCATTCAATCATGCTGCATGGAATCCACTGCATTCAATCGGGATGCATTTTACAAGGCTCATGGATTACATTTCATACACTCAAAATGCATGGAATCCACTGCGTTCTATAGGGATGCTTTGGGCCATACTGCATAAAATACACTGCATTCAATTTGCTGCATGGAATCCACTGCATTCAATCATGCTGAATAAAATCCACTGCATTCAATAGGGTTCCATTTCTTCACGCTGCATGGAATACACTGCATTCAATCAGGCTCCATGAAATCCACTGCATTCAATGGGGATGCATTCTACAATGCTGCATGGAGTTCACTGCATGCAATCACAATGCATGTAATCCACTGCATTCCATCGGGATGCTTTGGGCCATGCTGCATAAAATCCACTGCATTCACCCATGCTGCATGGAATCCACTGCATTCAATCATGCTGCATAAAATACACTGCATTCCATCGGGATGCATTGGGCCTCGCTGCATGGAATACACTGCATTCAATCAGGCTGCATGGAATCCACTGCATTCAATGGGGATGCATTCTACAATTCTGCATGGAGTTCACTGCATTCAATCACAACGCATGTAATCCACTGCATTCCATCGGGATGCTTTGGGCCATGCTGCATAAAATCCACTGCATTCAATCGGGATGCATTGGGCTTCGCTGCATGGACTCCACTGCATACAATCGGGATCCATTGCGCCAAAATGCATGGAATACTCTGCATTCATTGACGCTGCATGGACTCCACTGCATTCAATCGGGATGCTTTGGGCCATGCTGCATAAAATCCACTGCATTCAACCATGCTGCATGGAATCCATTTCATTCAATCATGCTCTATAAAATCCAATGCATTCAATAGAGTTCCATTACTTCACGCTGCATGGAATACACTGCATTAAATCAGGATGCATGGAATCAACTGCATTCAATCAGGATGCATTATACCACGTTGCATGGATTACCCTACATTCAATCACAATGCATCGAATCCACTGCATTCAATCGGGATGCTTTGGGCCATGCTGCATAAAATCCACTGCATTCAATCGGGATGCATTGGGCCTCGCTGCATAGACTCCACTGCATATAATCGGGATCCATTGCGCCAAAATGCATGGAATATTCTGCATTCAACGACGCTACATGGAATCCACTGCATTCCATCGGGAAGCTTTGGGCCATGCTGCATAAAATCCACTGCATTCAATCATGCTGCATGGAATCCACTGCATTCAATCGGGATGCATTTTACAAGGCTGCATGGATTACATTTCATACACTCAAAATGCATGGAATCCACTGCGTTCTATAGGTATGCTTTGGGCCATACTGCATAAAATACACTGCATTCAATTTGCTGCATGGAATCCACTGCATTCAATCATGCGGAATAAAATCCACTGCATTCAATAGGGTTCCATTTCTTCACGCTGCATGGAATACACTGCATTCAATCAGGCTCCATGAAATCCACTGCATTCAATGGGGATGCATTCTACAATGCTGCATGGAGTTCACTGCATTCAATCACAACGCATGTAATCCACTGCATTCCATCGGGATGCTTTGGGCCATGCTGCATAAAATCCACTGCATTCAATCGGGATGCATTGGGCCTCGCTGCATGGACTCCACTGCATACAATCGGGATCCATTGCACCAAAATGCATGGAATACTCTGCATTCATTGACGCTGCATGGACTCCACTGCATTCAATCGGGATGCTTTGGGCCATGCTGCATAAAATCCACTGCATTCAACCATGCTGCATGGAATCAACTGCATTCAATCATGCTGCATAAAATCCACTGCATTCCATCGGGATGCATTGGGCCTCGCAGCATGGAATACACTGCATTCAATCACACTGCATGAATTCCACTGCATTCAATGGGGATGCATTCTACAATGCTGCATGGAGTTAACTGCATTCAATCACAATGCATGGAATCCACTGCATTCCATCGGGATGCTTTGGGCCATGCTGCATAAAATCCACTGCATTCAATCGGGATGCATTGGGCCTCGCTGCATGGACTCCACTGCATACCATCGGGATCCATTGCGCCAAAATGCATGGAATACTCTGCATTCATTGACGCTGCATGGACTCCACTGCATTCCATCGGGATGCTTTGGGCCATGCTGCATAAAATCCATTGAATTCAATCATGCTGCATGGAATCCACTGCATTCAATCATGCTGTATAAAATCCACTGCATTCAATAGGGTTCCATTTCTTCACGTGGCATCGAATCCACTGCATTCATTCACGCTGCATGGAATCCACTGCATTCAATCGGGATGCATTTTTCCTCGCTGCATGGAGTACACTGCATTCAATCATGCTGCATAAAATCCACTGCATTCCATCGGGATGCATTGGGCCTCGCTACATGGAATAAACTGCATTCAATCAGGCTCCATGGAACCCACTGCATTCAATGGGGATGCATTCTACCATGCTTCATGGAGTTCACTGCATTCAATCACAATGCATGGAATCCACTGCATTCCATCAGGATGCTTTGGGCCATGCTGCATACAATCCACTGCATTCAATCGGGATGCATTGGGCCTCGCTGCATGGACTCCACTGCATACAATCGGGATCCATTGCGCCAAAATGCATGGAATCGACTGCATTTAATCACGGTGCATGGAATCCACTGCATTCAATCGGGATGCATTTTACCACACTGCTTGGATTACACTGCATTCAATCGCAATGCATAGAATCCACTGCATTCAATATGGATGCATTTTACCACTCTGCATGGAATCCACTGCATTTAATCACGCTGCATGTAATCCATGGAATTTAATCGGGATTCATTTTACTAAGCTGTATGGAATCGACTGCATTTAATCACGCTGCATGGAATCCACTGCATTCAATCGGGATTCATTTTACAAGGCTGCATGGAGTACACTGCATTCAATCACAATGCATGGAATCCACTGCATTCAAACGGGATGCTTTGGGCCATGCTGCATAAAATCCACTGCATTCAATCATGCTGCATGGAATCCACTGCATTCAATCGGGATGCATTTTACAAGGCTCATGGATTACATTTCATACACTCAAAATGCATGGAATCCACTGCGTTCTATAGGGATGCTTTGGGCCATACTGCATAAAATACACTGCATTCAATTTGCTGCATGGAATCCACTGCATTCAATCATGCTGAATAAAATCCACTGCATTCAATAGGGTTCCATTTCTTCACGCTGCATGGAATACACTGCATTCAATCAGGCTCCATGAAATCCACTGCATTCAATGGGGATGCATTCTACAATGCTGCATGGAGTTCACTGCATGCAATCACAATGCATGTAATCCACTGCATTCCATCGGGATGCTTTGGGCCATGCTGCATAAAATCCACTGCATTCACCCATGCTGCATGGAATCCACTGCATTCAATCATGCTGCATAAAATACACTGCATTCCATCGGGATGCATTGGGCCTCGCTGCATGGAATACACTGCATTCAATCAGGCTGCATGGAATCCACTGCATTCAATGGGGATGCATTCTACAATTCTGCTTGGAGTTCACTGCATTCAATCACAACGCATGTAATCCACTGCATTCCATCGGGATGCTTTGGGCCATGCTGCATAAAATCCACTGCATTCAATCGGGATGCATTGGGCTTCGCTGCATGGACTCCACTGCATAAAATCGGGATCCATTGCGCCAAAATGCATGGAATACTCTGCATTCATTGACGCTGCATGGACTCCACTGCATTCAATCGGGATGCTTTGGGCCATGCTGCATAAAATCCACTGCATTCAACCATGCTGCATGGAATCCATTTCATTCAATCATGCTCTATAAAATCCAATGCATTCAATAGGGTTCCATTACTTCACGCTGCATGGAATACACTGCATTCAATCACGCTGCATGGAATCCACTGCATTCAATCAGGATGCATTATACCACGTTGCATGGATTACCCTACATTCAATCACAATGCATCGAATCCACTGCATTCAATCGGGATGCTTTGGGCCATGCTGCATAAAATCCACTGCATTCAATCGGGATGCATTGGGCCTCGCTGCATAGACTCCACTGCATATAATCGGGATCCATTGCGCCAAAATGCATGGAATATTCTGCATTCAACGACGCTGCATGGAATCCACTGCATTCCATCGGGAAGCTTTGGGCCATGCTGCATAAAATCCACTGCATTCAATCATGCTGCATGGAATCCACTGCATTCAATCGGGATGCATTTTACAAGGCTGCATGGATTACATTTCATACACTCAAAATGCATGGAATCCACTGCGTTCTATAGGTATGCTTTGGGCCATACTGCATAAAATACACTGCATTCAATTTGCTGCATGGAATCCACTGCATTCAATCATGCGGAATAAAATCCACTGCATTCAATAGGGTTCCATTTCTTCACGCTGCATGGAATACACTGCATTCAATCAGGCTCCATGAAATCCACTGCATTCAATGGGGATGCATTCTACAATGCTGCATGGAGTTCACTGCATTCAATCACAACGCATGTAATCCACTGCATTCCATCGGGATGCTTTGGGCCATGCTGCATAAAATCCACTGCATTCAATCGGGATGCATTGGGCCTCGCTGCATGGACTCCACTGCATACAATCGGGATCCATTGCACCAAAATGCATGGAATACTCTGCATTCATTGACGCTGCATGGACTCCACTGCATTCAATCGGGATGCTTTGGGCCATGCTGCATAAAATCCACTGCATTCAACCATGCTGCATGGAATCAACTGCATTCAATCATGCTGCATAAAATCCACTGCATTCCATCGGGATGCATTGGGCCTCGCTGCATGGAATACACTGCATTCAATCACACTGCATGAATTCCACTGCATTCAATGGGGATGCATTCTACAATGCTGCATGGAGTTAACTGCATTCAATCACAATGCATGGAATCCACTGCATTCCATCGGGATGCTTTGGGCCATGCTGCATAAAATCCACTGCATTCAATCGGGATGCATTGGGCCTCGCTGCATGGACTCCACTGCATACAATCGGGATCCATTGCACCAAAATGCATGGAATCCTCCGCATGCAACGACGCTGCATGGACTCCACTGCATTCAATCGGGATGCTTTGGGCCATGCTGCATAAAATCCATTGAATTCAATCATGCTGCATGGAATCCACTGCATTCAATCATGCTGTATAAAATCCACTGCATTCAATAGGGTTCCATTTCTTCACGTGGCATCGAATCCACTGCATTCAATCACGCTGCATGGGATCCACTGCATTCAATCGGGATGCATTTTTCCTCGCTGCATGGAGTACACTGCATTCAATCATGCTGCCGAAAATCCACTGCATTCCATCGGGATGCTTTGGGCCATGCTGCATAAAATCCACTGCATTCAACCATGCTGCATGGAATCCACTGCATTCAATCATGCTGCATAAACTCCACTGCATTCCATCGGGATGCATTGGGCCTCGCTACATGGAATAAACTGCATTCAATCAGGCTCCATGGAATCCACTGCATTCAATGGGGATGCATCCTACCATGCTGCATGGAGTTCACTGCATTCAATCACAATGCATGGAATCCACTGCATTCCATCGGGATGCTTTGGGCCATGCTGCATAAACTCCACTGCATTCAATCGGGATGCATTGGGCCTCGCTGCATGGACTCCACTGCATACAATCGGGATCCATTGCGCCAAAATGCATGGAATCCTCTGCATTCATTGACGCTGCATGGACTCCACTGCATTCCATCGGGATGCTTTGGGCCATGCTGCATAAAATCCATTGCATTCAATCATGCTGCATGGAATCCACTGCATTCAATCATGCTGTATAAAATCCACTGCATTCAATAGGGTTCCATTTCTTCACGTGGCATCGAATCCACTGCATTCATTCACGCTGCATGGAATCCACTGCATTCAATCGGGATGCATTTTTCCTCGCTGCATGGAGTACACTGCATTCAATCATGCTGCATAAAATCCACTGCATTCCATCGGGATGCTTTGGGCCATGCTGCATAAAATCCACTGCATTCAACCATGCTGCATGGAATCCACTGCATTCAATCATGCTGCATAAAATCCACTGCATTCCATCGGGATGCATTGGGCCTCGCTACATGGAATAAACTGCATTCAATCAGGCTCCATGGAATCCACTGCATTCAATGGGGATGCATTCTACCATGCTGCATGGAGTTCACTGCATTCAATCACAATGCATGGAATCCACTGCATTCCATCAGGATGCTTTGGGCCATGCTGCATACAATCCACTGCATTCAATCGGGATGCATTGGGCCTCGCTGCATGGACTCCACTGCATACAATCGGGATCCATTGCGCCAAAATGCATGGAATCGACTGCATTTAATCACGGTGCATGGAATCCACTGCATTCAATCGGGATGCATTTTACCACACTGCTTGGATTACACTGCATTCAATCGCAATGCATAGAATCCACTGCATTCAATATGGATGCATTTTACCACTCTGCATGGAATCCACTGCATTTAATCACGCTGCATGTAATCCATGGAATTTAATCGGGATTCATTTTACTAAGCTGTATGGAATCGACTGCATTTAATCACGCTGCATGGAATCCACTGCATTCAATCGGGATTCATTTTACAAGGCTGCATGGAGTACACTGCATTCAATCACAATGCATGGAATCCACTGCATTCAAACGGGATGCTTTGGGCCATGCTGCATAAAATCCACTGCATTCAATCATGCTGCATGGAATCCACTGCATTCAATCGGGATGCATTTTACAAGGCTCATGGATTACATTTCATACACTCAAAATGCATGGAATCCACTGCGTTCTATAGGGATGCTTTGGGCCATACTGCATAAAATACACTGCATTCAATTTGCTGCATGGAATCCACTGCATTCAATCATGCTGCATAAAATCCACTGCATTCAATAGGGTTCCATTTCTTCACGCTGCATGGAATACACTGCATTCAATCAGGCTCCATGACATCCACTGCATTCAATGGGGATGCATTCTACAATGCTGCATGGAGTTCACTGCATGCAATCACAATGCATGTAATCCACTGCATTCCATCGGGATGCTTTGGGCCATGCTGCATAAAATCCACTGCATTCACCCATGCTGCATGGAATCCACTGCATTCAATCATGCTGCATAAAATACACTGCATTCCATCGGGATGCATTGGGCCTCGCTGCATGGAATACACTGCATTCAATCAGGCTGCATGGAATCCACTGCATTCAATGGGGATGCATTCTACAATTCTGCATGGAGTTCACTGCATTCAATCACAACGCATGTAATCCACTGCATTCCATCGGGATGCTTTGGGCCATGCTGCATAAAATCCACTGCATTCAATCGGGATGCATTGGGCTTCGCTGCATGGACTCCACTGCATACAATCGGGATCCATTGCGCCAAAATGCATGGAATACTCTGCATTCATTGACGCTGCATGGACTCCACTGCATTCAATCGGGATGCTTTGGGCCATGCTGCATAAAATCCACTGCATTCAACCATGCTGCATGGAATCCATTTCATTCAATCATGCTCTATAAAATCCAATGCATTCAATAGGGTTCCATTACTTCACGCTGCATGGAATACACTGCATTAAATCAGGATGCATGGAATCAACTGCATTCAATCAGGATGCATTATACCACGTTGCATGGATTACCCTACATTCAATCACAATGCATCGAATCCACTGCATTCAATCGGGATGCTTTGGGCCATGCTGCATAAAATCCACTGCATTCAATCGGGATGCATTGGGCCTCGCTGCATAGACTCCACTGCATATAATCGGGATCCATTGCGCCAAAATGCATGGAATATTCTGCATTCAACGACGCTGCATGGAATCCACTGCATTCCATCGGGAAGCTTTGGGCCATGCTGCATAAAATCCACTGCATTCAATCATGCTGCATGGAATCCACTGCATTCAATCGGGATGGATTTTACAAGGCTGCATGGATTACATTTCATACACTCAAAATGCATGGAATCCACTGCGTTCTATAGGTATGCTTTGGGCCATACTGCATAAAATACACTGCATTCAATTTGCTGCATGGAATCCACTGCATTCAATCATGCCGAATAAAATCCACTGCATTCAATAGGGTTCCATTTCTTCACGCTGCATGGAATACACTGCATTCAATCAGGCTCCATGAAATCCACTGCATTCAATGGGGATGCATTCTACAATGCTGCATGGAGTTCACTGCATTCAATCACAACGCATGTAATCCACTGCATTCCATCGGGATGCTTTGGGCCATGCTGCATAAAATCCACTGCATTCAATCGGGATGCATTGGGCCTCGCTGCATGGAATACACTGCATTCAATCACACTGCATGAATTCCACTGCATTCAATGGGGATGCATTCTACAATGCTGCATGGAGTTCACTGCCTTCAATCACAATGCATGGAATCCACTGCATTCCATCGGGATGCTTTGGGCCATGCTGCATAAAATCCACTGCATTCAATCGGGATGCATTGGGCCTCGCTGCATGGACTCCACTGCATACAATCGGGATCCATTGCGCCAAAATGCATGGAATCGACTGCATTTAATCACGGTGCATGGAATCCACTGCATTCAATCGGGATGCATTTTACCACACTGCTTGGATTACACTGCATTCAATCGCAATGCATAGAATCCACTGCATTCAATATGGATGCATTTTACCACTCTGCATGGAATCCACTGCATTTAATCACGCTGCATGTAATCCATGGAATTTAATCGGGATTCATTTTACTAAGCTGTATGGAATTGACTGCATTTAATCACGCTGCATGGAATCCACTGCATTCAATCGGGATTCATTTTACAAGGCTGCATGGAGTACACTGCATTCAATCACAATGCATGGAATCCACTGCATTCAAACGGGATGCTTTGGGCCATGCTGCATAAAATCCACTGCATTCAATCATGCTGCATGGAATCCACTGCATTCAATCGGGATGCATTTTACAAGGCTGCATGGATTACATTTCATACACTCAAAATGCATGGAATCCACTGCGTTCTATAGGGATGCTTTGGGCCATACTGCATAAAATACACTGCATTCAATTTGCTGCATGGAATCCACTGCATTCAATCATGCTGCATAAAATCCACGGCATTCAATAGGGTTCCATTTCTTCACGCTGCATGGAATACACTGCATTCAATCAGGCTCCATGAAATCCACTGCATTCAATGGGGATGCATTCTACAATGCTGCATGGAGTTCACTGCATGCAATCACAATGCATGTAATCCACTGCATTCCATCGGGATGGTTTGGGCCATGCTGCATAAAATCCACTGCATTCACCCATGCTGCATGGAATCCACTGCATTCAATCATGCTGAATAAAATACACTGCATTCAATCGGGATGCATTGGGCCTCGCTGCATGGAATACACTGCATTCAATCAGGCTGCATGGAATCCACTGCATTCAATGGGGATGCATTCTACAATTCTGCTTGGAGTTCACTGCATTCAATCACAACGCATGTAATCCACTGCATTCCATCGGGATGCTTTGGGCCATGCTGCATAAAATCCACTGCATTCAATCGGGATGCATTGGGCCTCGCTGCATGGACTCCACTGCATACAATCGGGATCCATTGCGCCAAAATGCATGGAATACTCTGCATTCATTGACGCTGCATGGACTCCACTGCATTCAATCGGGATGCTTTGGGCCATGCTGCATAAAATCCACTGCATTCAACCATGCTGCATGGAATCTACTGCATTCAATCATGCTGCATAAAATTCACTGCATTCCATCGGGATGCATTGGGCCTCGCTGCATGGAATACACTGCATTCAATCACGCTGCATGGAATCCACTGCATTCAATGGGGGTGCATTCTACAATGCTGCATGGAGTTCACTGCATTCAATCACAATGCATGGAATCCACTGCATTCCATCGGGATGCTTTGGGCCATGCTGCATACAATCCACTGCATTCAATCGGGATGCATTGGGCCTCGCTGCATGGACTCCACTGCATACAATCGGGATCCATTGCACCAAAATGCATGGAATCCTCCGCATGCAACGACGCTGCATGGACTCCACTGCATTCAATCGGGATGCTTTGGGCCATGCTGCATAAAATCCATTGAATTCAATCATGCTGCATGGAATCCACTGCATTCAATCATGCTGTATAAAATCCACTGCATTCAATAGGGTTCCATTTCTTCACGTGGCATCGAATCCACTGCATTCAATCACGCTGCATGGAATCCACTGCATTCAATCGGGATGCATTTTTCCTGGCTGCATGGAGTACACTGCATTCAATCATGCTGCATAAAATCCACTGCATTCCATCGGGATGCTTTGGGCCATGCTGCATAAAATCCACTGCATTCAACCATGCTGCATGGAATCCACTGCATTCAATCATGCTGCATAATATCCACTGCATTCAATCGGGATGCATTGGGCCTCGCTGCATGGAATAAACTGCATTCAATCAGGCTCCATGGAATCCACTGCATTCAATGGGGATGCATTCTACCATGCTGCATGGAGTTCACTGCATTCAATCACAATGCATGGAATCCACTGCATTCCATCGGGATGCTTTGGGCCATGCTGCATAAAATCCACTGCATTCAATCGGGATGCATTGGGCCTCGCTGCATGGACTCCACTGCTTACAATCGGGATCCATTGCGCCACAATGCATGGAATACTCTGCATTCAATCACTCTGCATGGAATCCACTGCATTCAATCGGGATGCTTTGGGCCATGCTGCATAAAATCCACTGCATGCAATCATGCTGCATGGAATCCACTGCATTCAATCATGCTGCATAAAATCCACTGCATTCAATAGGGTTCCATTTCTTCTTCACGCTGCCTGGAATCCACTGCATTCAATCACACTGCATGGAATCCACTGCATTCAATATGGATGCATTTTACCACTCTGCATGGAATCCACTGCATTTAATCACGCTGCATGTAATCCATGGAATTTAATCGGGATTCATTTTACTAAGCTGTATGGAATCGACTGCATTTTATCACGCTGCATGGAATCCACTGCATTCAATCGGGATTCATTTTACAAAGCTGCATGGAGTACACTGCATTCAATCACAATGCATGGAATCCACTGCATTCAAACGGGATGCTTTGGGCCATGCTGCATAAAATCCACTGCATTCAATCATGCTGCATGGAATCCACTGCATTCAATCATGCAGCATAAAATCCGCTGCATTCCATAGGGTTCCATTTCTTCATGCTGCATGGAATACACTGCATTCAATCAGGCTGCATGGAATCCACTGCATTCAATCGGGATGCATTTTTCCTCGTTGCATGGACTACACTGCATTCCATCACAATGCATGGAATCCACTGCATTCAATCGGGAAGCTTTGGGCCATGCTGCATACAATCCACTGCATTCAATCGGGATGCACTGGGCCTCGCTGCATGGACTCCACTGCATATAATCGGGATCCATTGCGCCACAATGCATGGAATACTCTGCATTCAATGACGCTGAATGGAATCCACTGCATTGAATCGTGAAGCTATGGGCCATGCTGCATAAAATCCACTGCATGCAATCATGCTGCATTGAATCCACTGCATTCAATCATGCTGCATAAAATACACTGCATTCAATTTGCTGCATGGAATCCACTGCATTCAATCATGCTGCATAAAATCCACTGCATTCAATAGGGTTCCATTTCTTCACGCTGCATGGAATCCACTGCATTCAATCAGGCTCCATGGAATCCACTGCATTCAATGGGGATGCATTCTACAATGCTGCATGGAGTTCACTGCATTCAATCACAACGCATGTAATCCACTGCATTCCATCGGGATGCTTTGGGCCATGCTGCATAAAATCCACTGCATTCAATCGGGATGCATTGGGCTTCGCTGCATGGACTCCACTGCATACAATCGGGATCCATTGCGCCAAAATGCATGGAATACTCTGCATTCATTGACGCTGCATGGACTCCACTGCATTCAATCGGGATGCTTTGGGCCATGCTGCATAAAATCCACTGCATTCAACCATGCTGCATGGAATCCATTTCATTCAATCATGCTCTATAAAATCCAATGCATTCAATAGGGTTCCACTACTTCACGCTGCATGGAATACACTGCATTAAATCAGGATGCATGGAATCGACTGCATTCAATCAGGATGCATTATACCACGTTGCATGGATTACCCTACATTCAATCACAATGCATGGAATCCACTGCATTCCATCGGGATGCTTTGGGCCATGCTGCATAAAATCCACTGCATTCAATCGGGATGCATTGGGCCTCGCTGCATAGACTCCACTGCATATAATCGGGATCCATTGCGCCACAATCCATGGAATACTCTGCATTCAACGACGCTGCATGGAATCCACTGCATTCCATCGGGAAGCTTTGGGCCATGCTGCATAAAATCCACTGCATTCAATCATGCTGCATGGAATCCACTGCATTCAATCGGGATGCATTTTACAAGGCTGCATGGAGTACACTGCATTCAATCATGCTGCATAAAATCCACTGCATTCCATCGGGATGCTTTGGGCCATGCTGCATAAAATCCACTGCATTCAACCATGCTGCATGGAATCCACTGCATTCAATCATGCTGCATAATATCCACTGCATTCAATCGGGATGCATTGGGCCTCGCTGCATGGAATAAACTGCATTCAATCAGGCTCCATGGAATCCACTGCATTCAATGGGGATGCATTCTACCATGCTGCATGGAGTTCACTGCATTCAATCACAATGCATGGAATCCACTGCATTCCATCGGGATGCTTTGGGCCATGCTGCATAAAATCCACTGCATTCAATCGGGATGCATTGGGCCTCGCTGCATGGACTCCACTGCTTACAATCGGGATCCATTGCCCCACAATGCATGGAATACTCTGCATTCAATCACGCTGCATGGAATCCACTGCATTCAATCGGGATGCTTTGGGCCATGCTGCATAAAATCCACTGCATGCAATCATGCTGCATGGAATCCACTGCATTCAATCATGCTGCATAAAATCCACTGCATTCAATAGGGTTCCATTTCTTCTTCACGCTGCCTGGAATCCACTGCATTCAATCACACTGCATGGAATCCACTGCATTCAATCGGGATGCATTTTACCACACTGCTTGTATTACACTGCATTCAATCGCAATGCATAGAATCCACTGCATTCAATATGGATGCATTTTACCACTCTGCATGGAATCCACTGCATTTAATCACGCTGCATGTAATCCATGGAATTTAATCGGGATTCATTTTACTAAGCTGTATGGAATCGACTGCATTTTATCATGCTGCATGGAATCCACTGCATTCAATCGGGATTCATTTTACAAAGCTGCATGGAGTACACTGCATTCAATCACAATGCATGGAATCCACTGCATTCAAACGGGATGCTTTGGGCCATGCTGCATAAAATCCACTGCATTCAATCATGCTGCATGGAATCCACTGCATTCAATCATGCAGCATAAAATCCGCTGCATTCCATAGGGTTCCATTTCTTCATGCTGCATGGAATACACTGCATTCAATCAGGCTGCATGGAATCCACTGCATTCAATCGGGATGCATTTTTCCTCGTTGCATGGACTACACTGCATTCCATCACAATGCATGGAATCCACTGCATTCCATCGGGATGCTTTGGGCCATGCTGCATACAATCCACTGCATTCAATCGGGATGCACTGGGCCTCGCTGCATGGACTCCACTGCATATAATCGGGATTCATTGCGCCACAATGCATGGAATACTCTGCATTCAATGACGCTGAATGGAATCCACTGCATTGAATCGTGAAGCTATGGGCCATGCTGCATAAAATCCACTGCATGCAATCATGCTGCATTGAATCCACTGCATTCAATCATGCTGCATAAAATACACTGCATTCAATTTGCTGCATGGAATCCACTGCATTCAATCATGCTGAATAAAATCCACTGCATTCAATAGGGTTCCATTTCTTCACGCTGCATGGAATCCACTGCATTCAATCAGGCTCCATGGAATCCACTGCATTCAATGGGGATGCATTCTACAATGCTGCATGGAGTTCACTGCATTCAATCACAACGCATGTAATCCACTGCATTCCATCGGGATGCTTTGGGCCATGCTGCATAAAATCCACTGCATTCAATCGGGATGCATTGGGCTTCGCTGCATGGACTCCACTGCATACAATCGGGATCCATTGCGCCAAAATGCATGGAATACTCTGCATTCATTGACGCTGCATGGACTCCACTGCATTCAATCGGGATGCTTTGGGCCATGCTGCATAAAATCCACTGCATTCAACCATGCTGCATGGAATCCATTTCATTCAATCATGCTCTATAAAATCCAATGCATTCAATAGGGTTCCATTACTTCACGCTGCATGGAATACACTGCATTAAATCAGGATGCATGGAATCAACTGCATTCAATCAGGATGCATTATACCACGTTGCATGGATTACCCTACATTCAATCACAATGCATGGAATCCACTGCATTCCATCGGGATGCTTTGGGCCATGCTGCATAAAATCCACTGCATTCAATCGGGATGCATTGGGCCTCGCTGCATAGACTCCACTGCATATAATCGGGATCCATTGCGCCACAATCCATGGAAAACTCTGCATTCAACGACGCTGCATGGAATCCACTGCATTCCATCGGGAAGCTTTGGGCCATGCTGCATAAAATCCACTGCATTCAATCATGCTGCATGGAATCCACTGCATTCAATCGGGATGCATTTTACAAGGCTGCATGGATTACATTTCATACACTCAAAATGCATGGAATCCACTGCGTTCTATAGGTATGCTTTGGGCCATACTGCATAAAATACACTGCATTCAATTTGCTGCATGGAATCCACTGCATTCAATCATGCGGAATAAAATCCACTGCATTCAATAGGGTTCCATTTCTTCACGCTGCATGGAATAAACTGCATTCAATCAGGCTCCATGAAATCCACTGCATTCAATGGGGATGCATTCTACAATGCTGCATGGAGTTCACTGCATTCAATCACAACGCATGTAATCCACTGCATTCCATCGGGATGCTTTGGGCCATGCTGCATAAAATCCACTGCATTCAATCGGGATGCATTGGGCCTCGCTGCATGGACTCCACTGCATACAATCGGGATCCATTGCGCCAAAATGCATGGAATACTCTGCATTCATTGACGCTGCATGGACTCCACTGCATTCAATCGGGATGCTTTGGGCCATGCTGCATAACATCCACTGCATTCAATCGGGATGCATTGGGCCTCGCTGCATGGACTCCACTGCATACAATCGGGATCCATTGCACCAAAATGCATGGAATCCTCCGCATGCAACGACGCTGCATGGACTCCACTGCATTCAATCGGGATGCTTTGGGCCATGCTGCATAAAATCCATTGAATTCAATCATGCTGCATGGAATCCACTGCATTCAATCATGCTGAATAAAATCCACTGCATTCAATAGGGTTCCATTTCTTCACGCTGCATGGAATCCACTGCATTCAATCAGGCTCCATGGAATCCACTGCATTCCATCGGGATGCTTTGGGCCATGCTGCATAAAATCCACTGCATTCAATCGGGATGCATTGGGCTTCGCTGCATGGACTCCACTGCATAAAATCGGGATCCATTGCGCCAAAATGCATGGAATACTCTGCATTCATTGACGCTGCATGGACTCCACTGCATTCAATCGGGATGCTTTGGGCCATGCTGCATAAAATCCACTGCATTCAACCATGCTGCATGGAATCCATTTCATTCAATCATGCTCTATAAAATCCAATGCATTCAATAGGGTTCCATTACTTCACGCTGCATGGAATACACTGCATTAAATCAGGATGCATGGAATCAACTGCATTCAATCAGGATGCATTATACCACGTTGCATGGATTACCCTACATTCAATCACAATGCATCGAATCCACTGCATTCAATCGGGATGCTTTGGGCCATGCTGCATAAAATCCACTGCATTCAATCGGGATGCATTGGGCCTCGCTGCATAGACTCCACTGCATATAATCGGGATCCATTGCGCCAAAATGCATGGAATATTCTGCATTCAACGACGCTGCATGGAATCCACTGCATTCCATCGGGAAGCTTTGGGCCATGCTGCATAAAATCCACTGCATTCAATCATGCTGCATGGAATCCACTGCATTCAATCGGGATGCATTTTACAAGGCTGCATGGATTACATTTCATACACTCAAAATGCATGGAATCCACTGCGTTCTATAGGTATGCTTTGGGCCATACTGCATAAAATACACTGCATTCAATTTGCTGCATGGAATCCACTGCATTCAATCATGCGGAATAAAATCCACTGCATTCAATAGGGTTCCATTTCTTCACGCTGCATGGAATACACTGCATTCAATCAGGCTCCATGAAATCCACTGCATTCAATGGGGATGCATTCTACAATGCTGCATGGAGTTCACTGCATTCAATCACAACGCATGTAATCCACTGCATTCCATCGGGATGCTTTGGGCCATGCTGCATAAAATCCACTGCATTCAATCGGGATGCATTGGGCCTCGCTGCATGGACTCCACTGCATACAATCGGGATCCATTGCGCCAAAATGCATGGAATACTCTGCATTCATTGACGCTGCATGGACTCCACTGCATTCCATCGGGATGCTTTGGGCCATGCTGCATAAAATCCACTGCATTCAACCATGCTGCATGGAATCAACTGCATTCAATCATGCTGCATAAAATCCACTGCATTCCATCGGGATGCATTGGGCCTCGCTGCATGGAATACACTGCATTCAATCACACTGCATGAATTCCACTGCATTCAATGGGGATGCATTCTACAATGCTGCATGGAGTTCACTGCCTTCAATCACAATGCATGGAATCCACTGCATTCCATCGGGATGCTTTGGGCCATGCTGCATAAAATCCACTGCATTCAATCGGGATGCATTGGGCCTCGCTGCATGGACTCCACTGCCTACAATCGGGATCCATTGCACCAAAATGCATGGAATCCTCCGCATGCAACGACGCTGCATGGACTCCACTGCATTCAATCGGGATGCTTTGGGCCATGCTGCATAAAATCCATTGCATTCAATCATGCTGCATGGAATCCACTGCATTCAATCATGCTGTATAAAATCCACTGCATTCAATAGGGTTCCATTTCTTCACGTGGCATCGAATCCACTGCATTCAATCACGCTGCATGGAATCCACTGCATGCAATCGGGATGCATTTTTCCTCGCTGCATGGAGTACACTGCATTCAATCATGCTGCATAAAATCCACTGCATTCCATCGGGATGCTTTGGGCCATGCTGCATAAAATCCACTGCATTCAACCATGCTGCATGGAATCCACTGCATTCAATCATGCTGCATAAAATCCACTGCATTCCATCGGGATGCTTTGGGCCTCGCTGCATGGAATAAACTGCATTCAATCAGGCTCCATGGAATCCACTGCATTCAATGGGGATGCATTCTACCATGCTGCATGGAGTTCACTGCATTCAATCACAATGCATGGAATCCACTGCATTCCATCAGGATGCTTTGGGCCATGCTGCATACAATCCACTGCATTCAATCGGGATGCATTGGGCCTCGCTGCATGGTCTCCACTGCATACAATCGGGATCCATTGCGCCAAAATGCATGGAATCGACTGCATTTAATCACAGTGCATGGAATCCACTGCATTCAATCGGGATGCATTTTACCACACTGCTTGGATTACACTGCATTCAATCGCAATGCATAGAATCCACTGCATTCAATATGGATGCATTTTACCACTCTGCATGGAATCCACTGCATTTAATCACGCTGCATGTAATCCATGGAATTTAATCGGGATTCATTTTACTAAGCTGTATGGAATTGACTGCATTTAATCACGCTGCATGGAATCCACTGCATTCAATCGGGATTCATTTTACAAGGCTGCATGGAGTACACTGCATTCAATCACAATGCATGGAATCCACTGCATTCAAACGGGATGCTTTGGGCCATGCTGCATAAAATCCACTGCATTCAATCATGCTGCATGGAATCCACTGCATTCAATCGGGATGCATTTTACAAGGCTGCATGGATTACATTTCATACACTCAAAATGCATGGAATCCACTGCGTTCTATAGGGATGCTTTGGGCCATACTGCATAAAATACACTGCATTCAATTTGCTGCATGGAATCCACTGCATTCAATCATGCTGCATAAAATCCACGGCATTCAATAGGGTTCCATTTCTTCACGCTGCATGGAATACACTGCATTCAATCAGGCTCCATGAAATCCACTGCATTCAATGGGGATGCATTCTACAATGCTGCATGGGGTTCACTGCATGCAATCACAATGCATGTAATCCACTGCATTCCATCGGGATGGTTTGGGCCATGCTGCATAAAATCCACTGCATTCACCCATGCTGCATGGAATCCACTGCATTCAATCATGCTGAATAAAATACACTGCATTCAATCGGGATGCATTGGGCCTCGCTGCATGGAATACACTGCATTCAATCAGGCTGCATGGAATCCACTGCATTCAATGGGGATGCATTCTACAATTCTGCTTGGAGTTCACTGCATTCAATCACAACGCATGTAATCCACTGCATTCCATCGGGATGCTTTGGGCCATGCTGCATAAAATCCACTGCATTCAATCGGGATGCATTGGGCCTCGCTGCATGGACTCCACTGCTTACAATCGGGATCCATTGCGCCACAATGCATGGAATACTCTGCATTCATTGACGCTGCATGGACTCCACTGCATTCAATCGGGATGCTTTGGGCCATGCTGCATAAAATCCACTGCATTCAACCATGCTGCATGGAATCTACTGCATTCAATCATGCTGCATAAAATTCACTGCATTCCATCGGGATGCATTGGGCCTCGCTGCATGGAATACACTGCATTCAATCACGCTGCATGGAATCCACTGCATTCAATGGGGGTGCATTCTACAATGCTGCATGGAGTTCACTGCATTCAATCACAATGCATGGAATCCACTGCATTCCATCGGGATGCTTTGGGCCATGCTGCATACAATCCACTGCATTCAATCGGGATGCATTGGGCCTCGCTGCATGGACTCCACTGCATACAATCGGGATCCATTGCACCAAAATGCATGGAATCCTCCGCATGCAACGACGCTGCATGGACTCCACTGCATTCAATCGGGATGCTTTGGGCCATGCTGCATAAAATCCATTGAATTCAATCATGCTGCATGGAATCCACTGCATTCAATCATGCTGTATAAAATCCACTGCATTCAATAGGGTTCCATTTCTTCACGTGGCATCGAATCCACTGCATTCAATCACGCTGCATGGAATCCACTGCATTCAATCGGGATGCATTTTTCCTGGCTGCATGGAGTACACTGCATTCAATCATGCTGCATAAAATCCACTGCATTCCATCGGGATGCTTTGGGCCATGCTGCATAAAATCCACTGCATTCAACCATGCTGCATGGAATCCACTGCATTCAATCATGCTGCATAATATCCACTGCATTCAATCGGGATGCATTGGGCCTCGCTGCATGGAATAAACTGCATTCAATCAGGCTCCATGGAATCCACTGCATTCAATGGGGATGCATTCTACCATGCTGCATGGAGTTCACTGCATTCAATCACAATGCATGGAATCCACTGCATTCCATCGGGATGCTTTGGGCCATGCTGCATAAAATCCACTGCATTCAATCGGGATGCATTGGGCCTCGCTGCATGGACTCCACTGCTTACAATCGGGATCCATTGCGCCACAATGCATGGAATACTCTGCATTCAATCACTCTGCATGGAATCCACTGCATTCAATCGGGATGTTTTGGGCCATGCTGCATAAAATCCACTGCATGCAATCATGCTGCATGGAATCCACTGCATTCAATCATGCTGCATAAAATCCACTGCATTCAATAGGGTTCCATTTCTTCTTCACGATGCCTGGAATCCACTGCATTCAATCACACTGCATGGAATCCACTGCATTCAATCGGGATGCATTTTACCACACTGCTTGGATTACACTGCATTCAATCGCAATGCATAGAATCCACTGCATTCAATATGGATGCATTTTACCACTCTGCATGGAATCCACTGCATTTAATCACGCTGCATGTAATCCATGGAATTTAATCGGGATTCATTTTACTAAGCTGTATGGAATCGACTGCATTTTATCACGCTGCATGGAATCCACTGCATTCAATCGGGATTCATTTTACAAAGCTGCATGGAGTACACTGCATTCAATCACAATGCATGGAATCCACTGCATTCAAACGGGATGCTTTGGGCCATGCTGCATAAAATCCACTGCATTCAATCATGCTGCATGGAATCCACTGCATTCAATCATGCAGCATAAAATCCGCTGCATTCCATAGGGTTCCATTTCTTCATGCTGCATGGAATACACTGCATTCAATCAGGCTGCATGGAATCCACTGCATTCAATCGGGATGCATTTTTCCTCGTTGCATGGACTACACTGCATTCCATCACAATGCATGGAATCCACTGCATTCAATCGGGAAGCTTTGGGCCATGCTGCATACAATCCACTGCATTCAATCGGGATGCACTGGGCCTCGCTGCATGGACTCCACTGCATATAATCGGGATCCATTGCGCCACAATGCATGGAATACTCTGCATTCAATGACGCTGAATGGAATCCACTGCATTGAATCGTGAAGCTATGGGCCATGCTGCATAAAATCCACTGCATGCAATCATGCTGCATTGAATCCACTGCATTCAATCATGCTGCATAAAATACACTGCATTCAATTTGCTGCATGGAATCCACTGCATTCAATCATGCTGAATAAAATCCACTGCATTCAATAGGGTTCCATTTCTTCACGCTGCATGGAATCCACTGCATTCAATCAGGCTCCATGGAATCCACTGCATTCAATGGGGATGCATTCTACAATGCTGCATGGAGTTCACTGCATTCAATCACAACGCATGTAATCCACTGCATTCCATCGGGATGCTTTGGGCCATGCTGCATAAAATCCACTGCATTCAATCGGGATGCATTGGGCTTCGCTGCATGGACTCCACTGCATACAATCGGGATCCATTGCGCCAAAATGCATGGAATACTCTGCATTCATTGACGCTGCATGGACTCCACTGCATTCAATCGGGATGCTTTGGGCCATGCTGCATAAAATCCACTGCATTCAACCATGCTGCATGGAATCCATTTCATTCAATCATGCTCTATAAAATCCAATGCATTCAATAGGGTTCCACTACTTCACGCTGCATGGAATACACTGCATTAAATCAGGATGCATGGAATCGACTGCATTCAATCAGGATGCATTATACCACGTTGCAAGGATTACCCTACATTCAATCACAATGCATCGAATCCACTGCATTCCATCGGGATGCTTTGGGCCATGCTGCATAAAATCCACTGCATTCAATCGGGATGCATTGGGCCTCGCTGCATAGACTCCACTGCATATAATCGGGATCCATTGCGCCACAATCCATGGAATACTCTGCATTCAACGACGCTGCATGGAATCCACTGCATTCCATCGGGAAGCTTTGGGCCATGCTGCATAAAATCCACTGCATTCAACCATGCTGCATGGAATCCACTGCATTCAATCATGCTGCATAATATCCACTGCATTCAATCGGGATGCATTGGGCCTCGCTGCATGGAATAAACTGCATTCAATCAGGCTCCATGGAATCCACTGCATTCAATGGGGATGCATTCTACCATGCTGCATGGAGTTCACTGCATTCAATCACAATGCATGGAATCCACTGCATTCCATCGGGATGCTTTGGGCCATGCTGCATAAAATCCACTGCATTCAATCGGGATGCATTGGGCCTCGCTGCATGGACTCCACTGCTTACAATCGGGATCCATTGCGCCACAATGCATGGAATACTCTGCATTCAATCACGCTGCATGGAATCCACTGCATTCAATCGGGATGTTTTGGGCCATGCTGCATAAAATCCACTGCATGCAATCATGCTGCATGGAATCCACTGCATTCAATCATGCTGCATAAAATCCACTGCATTCAATAGGGTTCCATTTCTTCTTCACGATGCCTGGAATCCACTGCATTCAATCACACTGCATGGAATCCACTGCATTCAATCGGGATGCATTTTACCACACTGCTTGGATTACACTGCATTCAATCGCAATGCATAGAATCCACTGCATTCAATATGGATGCATTTTACCACTCTGCATGGAATCCACTGCATTTAATCACGCTGCATGTAATCCATGGAATTTAATCGGGATTCATTTTACTAAGCTGTATGGAATCGACTGCATTTTATCACGCTGCATGGAATCCACTGCATTCAATCGGGATTCATTTTACAAAGCTGCATGGAGTACACTGCATTCAATCACAATGCATGGAATCCACTGCATTCAAACGGGATGCTTTGGG
Organism: Sus scrofa; assembly: GCF_054392235.1. Lineage (NCBI taxonomy): Eukaryota > Metazoa > Chordata > Mammalia > Artiodactyla > Suidae > Sus > Sus scrofa. The sequence continues at coordinate 4,025,225 of NC_139397.1, forward strand.
CCATGCTGCATAAAATCCACTGCATTCAATCATGCTGCATGGAATCCACTGCATTCAATCATGCAGCATAAAATCCGCTGCATTCCATAGGGTTCCATTTCTTCATGCTGCATGGAATACACTGCATTCAATCAGGCTGCATGGAATCCACTGCATTCAATCGGGATGCATTTTTCCTCGTTGCATGGACTACACTGCATTCCATCACAATGCATGGAATCCACTGCATTCAATCGGGAAGCTTTGGGCCATGCTGCATACAATCCACTGCATTCAATCGGGATGCACTGGGCCTCGCTGCATGGACTCCACTGCATATAATCGGGATCCATTGCGCCACAATGCATGGAATACTCTGCATTCAATGACGCTGAATGGAATCCACTGCATTGAATCGTGAAGCTATGGGCCATGCTGCATAAAATCCACTGCATGCAATCATGCTGCATTGAATCCACTGCATTCAATCATGCTGCATAAAATACACTGCATTCAATTTGCTGCATGGAATCCACTGCATTCAATCATGCTGAATAAAATCCACTGCATTCAATAGGGTTCCATTTCTTCACGCTGCATGGAATCCACTGCATTCAATCAGGCTCCATGGAATCCACTGCATTCAATGGGGATGCATTCTACAATGCTGCATGGAGTTCACTGCATTCAATCACAACGCATGTAATCCACTGCATTCCATCGGGATGCTTTGGGCCATGCTGCATAAAATCCACTGCATTCAATCGGGATGCATTGGGCTTCGCTGCATGGACTCCACTGCATACAATCGGGATCCATTGCGCCAAAATGCATGGAATACTCTGCATTCATTGACGCTGCATGGACTCCACTGCATTCAATCGGGATGCTTTGGGCCATGCTGCATAAAATCCACTGCATTCAACCATGCTGCATGGAATCCATTTCATTCAATCATGCTCTATAAAATCCAATGCATTCAATAGGGTTCCACTACTTCACGCTGCATGGAATACACTGCATTAAATCAGGATGCATGGAATCGACTGCATTCAATCAGGATGCATTATACCACGTTGCATGGATTACCCTACATTCAATCACAATGCATCGAATCCACTGCATTCCATCGGGATGCTTTGGGCCATGCTGCATAAAATCCACTGCATTCAATCGGGATGCATTGGGCCTCGCTGCATAGACTCCACTGCATATAATCGGGATCCATTGCGCCACAATCCATGGAAAACTCTGCATTCAACGACGCTGCATGGAATCCACTGCATTCCATCGGGATGCTTTGGGCCATGCTGCATAAAATCCACTGCATTCAATCATGCTGCATGGAATCCACTGCATTCAATCGGGATGCATTTTACAAGGCTGCATGGATTACATTTCATACACTCAAAATGCATGGAATCCACTGCGTTATATAGGTATGCTTTGGGCCATACTGCATAAAATACACTGCATTCAATTTGCTGCATGGAATCCACTGCATTCAATCATGCGGAATAAAATCCACTGCATTCAATAGGGTTCCATTTCTTCACGCTGCATGGAATAAACTGCATTCAATCAGGCTCCATGAAATCCACTGCATTCAATGGGGATGCATTCTACAATGCTGCATGGAGTTCACTGCATTCAATCACAACGCATGTAATCCACTGCATTCCATCGGGATGCTTTGGGCCATGCTGCATAAAATCCACTGCATTCAATCGGGATGCATTGGGCTTCACTGCATGGACTCCACTGCATACAATCGGGATCCATTGCGCCAAAATGCATGGAATACTCTGCATTCATTGACGCTGCATGGACTCCACTGCATTCAATCGGGATGCTTTGGGCCATGCTGCATAACATCCACTGCATTCAATCGGGATGCATTGGGCCTCGCTGCATGGACTCCACTGCATACAATCGGGATCCATTGCACCAAAATGCATGGAATCCTCCGCATGCAACGACGCTGCATGGACTCCACTGCATTCAATCGGGATGCTTTGGGCCATGCTGCATAAAATCCATTGAATTCAATCATGCTGCATGGAATCCACTGCATTCAATCATGCTGAATAAAATCCACTGCATTCAATAGGGTTCCATTTCTTCACGCTGCATGGAATCCACTGCATTCAATCAGGCTCCATGGAATCCACTGCATTCAATGGGGATGCATTCTACAATGCTGCATGGAGTTCACTGCATTCAATCACAACGCATGTAATCCACTGCATTCCATCGGGATGCTTTGGGCCATGCTGCATAAACTCCACTGCATTCAATCGGGATGCATTGGGCTTCGCTGCATGGACTCCACTGCATACAATCGGGATCCATTGCGCCAAAATGCATGGAATACTCTGCATTCATTGACGCTGCATGGACTCCACTGCATTCAATCGGGATGCTTTGGGCCATGCTGCATAAAATCCACTGCATTCAACCATGCTGCATGGAATCCATTTCATTCAATCATGCTCTATAAAATCCAATGCATTCAATAGGGTTCCACTATTTCACGCTGCATGGAATACACTGCATTCAATCAGGCTGCATGGAATCGACTGCATTCAATCAGGATGCATTATACCACGTTGCATGGATTACCCTACATTCAATCACAATGCATGGAATCCACTGCATTCCATCGGGATGCTTTGGGCCATGCTGCATAAAATCCACTGCATTCAATCGGGATGCATTGGGCCTCGCTGCATAGACTCCACTGCATATAATCGGGATCCATTGCGCCACAATCCATGGAATACTCTGCATTCAACGACGCTGCATGGAATCCACTGCATTCCATCGGGAAGCTTTGGGCCATGCTGCATAAAATCCACTGCATTCAATCATGCTGCATGGAATCCACTGCATTCAATCGGGATGCATTTTACAAGGCTGCATGGAGTACACTGCATTCAATCATGCTGCATAAAATCCACTGCATTCCATCGGGATGCTTTGGGCCATGCTGCATAAAATCCACTGCATTCAACCATGCTGCATGGAATCAACTGCATTCAATCATGCTGCATAATATCCACTGCATTCAATCGGGATGCATTGGGCCTCGCTGCATGGAATAAACTGCATTCAATCAGGCTCCATGGAATCCACTGCATTCAATGGGGATGCATTCTACCATGCTGCATGGAGTTCACTGCATTCAATCACAATGCATGGAATCCACTGCATTCCATCGGGATGCTTTGGGCCATGCTGCATAAAATCCACTGCATTCAATCGGGATGCATTGGGCCTCGCTGCATGGACTCCACTGCTTACAATCGGGATTCATTGCGCCACAATGCATGGAATACTCTGCATTCAATCACGCTGCATGGAATCCACTGCATTCAATCGGGATGCTTTGGGCCATGCTGCATAAAATCCACTGCATGCAATCATGCTGCATGGAATCCACTGCATTCAATCATGCTGCATAAAATCCACTGCATTCAATAGGGTTCCATTTCTTCTTCACGCTGCCTGGAATCCACTGCATTCAATCACACTGCATGGAATCCACTGCATTCAATCGGGATGCATTTTACCACACTGCTTGGATTACACTGCATTCAATCGCAATGCATAGAATCCACTGCATTCAATATGGATGCATTTTACCACTCTGCATGGAATCCACTGCATTTAATCACGCTGCATGTAATCCATGGAATTTAATCGGGATTCATTTTACTAAGCTGTATGGAATCGACTGCATTTTATCACGCTGCATGGAATCCACTGCATTCAATCGGGATTCATTTTACAAAGCTGCATGGAGTACACTGCATTCAATCACAATGCATGGAATCCACTGCATTCAAACGGGATGCTTTGGGCCATGCTGCATAAAATCCACTGCATTCAATCATGCTGCATGGAATCCACTGCATTCAATCATGCAGCATAAAATCCGCTGCATTCCATAGGGTTCCATTTCTTCATGCTGCATGGAATACACTGCATTCAATCAGGCTGCATGGAATCCACTGCATTCAATCGGGATGCATTTTTCCTCGTTGCATGGACTACACTGCATTCCATCACAATGCATGGAATCCACTGCATTCAATCGGGAAGCTTTGGGCCATGCTGCATACAATCCACTGCATTCAATCGGGATGCACTGGGCCTCGCTGCATGGACTCCACTGCATATAATCGGGATCCATTGCGCCACAATGCATGGAAAACTCTGCATTCAATGACGCTGAATGGAATCCACTGCATTGAATCGTGAAGCTATGGGCCATGCTGCATAAAATCCACTGCATGCAATCATGCTGCATTGAATCCACTGCATTCAATCATGCTGCATAAAATACACTGCATTCAATTTGCTGCATGGAATCCACTGCATTCAATCATGCTGAATAAAATCCACTGCATTCAATAGGGTTCCATTTCTTCACGCTGCATGGAATCCACTGCATTCAATCAGGCTCCATGGAATCCACTGCATTCAATGGGGATGCATTCTACAATGCTGCATGGAGTTCACTGCATTCAATCACAACGCATGTAATCCACTGCATTCCATCGGGATGCTTTGGGCCATGCTGCATAAAATCCACTGCATTCAATCGGGATGCATTGGGCTTCGCTGCATGGACTCCACTGCATACAATCGGGATCCATTGCGCCAAAATGCATGGAATACTCTGAATTCATTGACGCTGCATGGACTCCACTGCATTCAATCGGGATGCTTTGGGCCATGCTGCATAAAATCCACTGCATTCAACCATGCTGCATGGAATCCATTTCATTCAATCATGCTCTATAAAATCCAATGCATTCAATAGGGTTCCATTACTTCACGCTGCATGGAATACACTGCATTAAATCAGGATGCATGGAATCGACTGCATTCAATCAGGATGCATTATACCACGTTGCATGGATTACCCTACATTCAATCACAATGCATGGAATCCACTGCATTCCATCGGGATGCTTTGGGCCATGCTGCATAAAATCCACTGCATTCAATCGGGATGCATTGGGCCTCGCTGCATAGACTCCACTGCATATAATCGGGATCCATTGCGCCACAATCCATGGAAAACTCTGCATTCAACGACGCTGCATGGAATCCACTGCATTCCATCGGGAAGCTTTGGGCCATGCTGCATAAAATCCACTGCATTCAATCATGCTGCATGGAATCCACTGCATTCAATCGGGATGCATTTTACAAGGCTGCATGGATTACATTTCATACACTCAAAATGCATGGAATCCACTGCGTTCTATAGGGATGCTTTGGGCCATACTGCATAAAATACACTGCATTCAATTTGCTGCATGGAATCCACTGCATTCAATCATGCGGAATAAAATCCACTGCATTCAATAGGGTTCCATTTCTTCACGCTGCATGGAATCCACTGCATTCAATCAGGCTCCATGGAATCCACTGCATTCAATGGGGATGCATTCTACAATGCTGCATGGAGTTCACTGCATTCAATCACAACGCATGTAATCCACTGCATTCCATCGGGATGCTTTGGGCCATGCTGCATAAAATCCACTGCATTCAATCGGGATGCATTGGGCTTCACTGCATGGACTCCACTGCATACAATCGGGATCCATTGCGCCAAAATGCATGGAATACTCTGCATTCATTGACGCTGCATGGACTCCACTGCATTCAATCGGGATGCTTTGGGCCATGCTGCATAACATCCACTGCATTCAATCGGGATGCATTGGGCCTCGCTGCATGGACTCCACTGCATACAATCGGGATCCATTGCACCAAAATGCATGGAATCATCCGCATGCAACGACGCTGCATGGACTCCACTGCATTCAATCGGGATGCTTTGGGCCATGCTGCATAAAATCCATTGAATTCAATCATGCTGCATGGAATCCCCTGCATTCAATCATGCTGTATAAAATCCACTGCATTCAATAGGGTTCCATTTCTTCACGTGGCATCGAATCCACTGCATTCATTCACGCTGCATGGAATCCACTGCATTCAATGGGGATGCATTCTACAATGCTGCATGGAGTTCACTGCATTCAATCACAATGCATGGAATCCACTGCATTCCATCAGGATGCTTTGGGCCATGCTGCATACAATCCACTGCATTCAATCGGGATGCATTGGGCCTCGCTGCATGGACTCCACTGCATACAATCGGGATCCATTGCGCCAAAATGCATGGAATCGACTGCATTTAATCACGGTGCATTGAATCCACTGCATTCAATCGGGATGCATTTTACCACACTGCTTGGATTACACTGCATTCAATCGCAATGCATAGAATCCACTGCATTCAATATGGATGCATTTTACCACTCTGCATGGAATCCACTGCATTTAATCACGCTGCATGTAATCCATGGAATTTAATCGGGATTCATTTTACTAAGCTGTATGGAATCGACTGCATTTAATTACGCTGCATGGTATCCACTGCATTCAATCGTGATTCATTTTACAAGGCTGCATGGAGTACACTGCATTCAATCACAATGCATGGAATCCACTGCATTCAAACGGGATGCTTTGGGCCATGCTGCATAAAATCCACTGCATTCAATCAAGCTGCATGGAATCCACTGCATTCAATCATGCAGCATAAAATCCGCTGCATTCCATAGGGTTCCATTTCTTCATGCTGCATGGAATACACTGCATTCAATCAGGCTGCATGGAATCCACTGCATTCAATCAGGCTCCATGGAATCCACTGCATTCAATGGGGATGCATTCTACAATGCTGCATGGAGTTCACTGCATTCAATCACAACGCATGTAATCCACTGCATTCCATCGGGATGCTTTGGGCCATGCTGCATAAAATCCACTGCATTCAATCGGGATGCATTGGGCTTCGCTGCATGGACTCCACTGCATACAATCGGGATCCATTGCGCCAAAATGCATGGAATACTCTGAATTCATTGACGCTGCATGGACTCCACTGCATTCAATCGGGATGCTTTGGGCCATGCTGCATAAAATCCACTGCATTCAACCATGCTGCATGGAATCCATTTCATTCAATCATGCTCTATAAAATCCAATGCATTCAATAGGGTTCCATTACTTCACGCTGCATGGAATACACTGCATTAAATCAGGATGCATGGAATCGACTGCATTCAATCAGGATGCATTATACCACGTTGCATGGATTACCCTACATTCAATCACAATGCATGGAATCCACTGCATTCCATCGGGATGCTTTGGGCCATGCTGCATAAAATCCACTGCATTCAATCGGGATGCATTGGGCCTCGCTGCATAGACTCCACTGCATATAATCGGGATCCATTGCGCCACAATCCATGGAAAACTCTGCATTCAACGACGCTGCATGGAATCCACTGCATTCCATCGGGAAGCTTTGGGCCATGCTGCATAAAATCCACTGCATTCAATCATGCTGCATGGAATCCACTGCATTCAATCGGGATGCATTTTACAAGGCTGCATGGATTACATTTCATACACTCAAAATGCATGGAATCCACTGCGTTCTATAGGTATGCTTTGGGCCATACTGCATAAAATACACTGCATTCAATTTGCTGCATGGAATCCACTGCATTCAATCATGCGGAATAAAATCCACTGCATTCAATAGGGTTCCATTTCTTCACGCTGCATGGAATAAACTGCATTCAATCAGGCTCCATGAAATCCACTGCATTCAATGGGGATGCATTCTACAATGCTGCATGGAGTTCACTGCATTCAATCACAACGCATGAAATCCACTGCATTCCATCGGGATGCTTTGGGCCATGCTGCATAAAATCCACTGCATTCAATCGGGATGCATTGGGCTTCACTGCATGGACTCCACTGCATACAATCGGGATCCATTGCGCCAAAATGCATGGAATACTCTGCATTCATTGACGCTGCATGGACTCCACTGCATTCAATCGGGATGCTTTGGGCCATGCTGCATAACATCCACTGCATTCAATCGGGATGCTTTGGGCCTCGCTGCATGGACTCCACTGCATACAATCGGGATCCATTGCACCAAAATGCATGGAATCCTCCGCATGCAACGACGCTGCATGGACTCCACTGCATTCAATCGGGATGCTTTGGGCCATGCTGCATAAAATCCATTGAATTCAATCATGCTGCATGGAATCCACTGCATTCAATCATGCTGTATAAAATCCACTGCATTCAATAGGGTTCCATTTCTTCACGTGGCATCGAATCCACTGCATTCATTCACGCTGCATGGAATCCACTGCATTCTATCGGGATGCATTTTTCCTCGCTGCATGGAGTACACTGCATTCAATCATGCTGCATAAAATCCACTGCATTCCATCGGGATGCTTTGGGCCATGCTGCATAAAATCCACTGCATTCAACCATGCTGCATGGAATCCACTGCATTCAATCATGCTGCATAAAATCCACTGCATTCCATCGGGATGCATTGGGCCTCGCTGCATGGAATAAACTGCATTCAATCAGGCTCCATGGAATCCACTGCATTCAATGGGGATGCATTCTACAATGCTGCATGGAGTTCACTGCATTCAATCACAATGCATGGAATCCACTGCATTCCATCAGGATGCTTTGGGCCATGCTGCATACAATCCACTGCATTCAATCGGGATGCATTGGGCCTCGCTGCATGGACTCCACTGCATACAATCGGGATCCATTGCGCCAAAATGCATGGAATCGACTGCATTTAATCACGGTGCATGGAATCCACTGCATTCAATCGGGATGCATTTTACCACACTGCTTGGATTACACTGCATTCAATCGCAATGCATAGAATCCACTGCATTCAATATGGATGCATTTTACCACTCTGCATGGAATCCACTGCATTTAATCACGCTGCATGTAATCCATGGAATTTAATCGGGATTCATTTTACTAAGCTGTATGGAATCGACTGCATTTAATTACGCTGCATGGTATCCACTGCATTCAATCGTGATTCAATTTACAAGGATGCATGGAGTACACTGCATTCAATCACAATGCATGGAATCCACTGCATTCAAACGGGATGCTTTGGGCCATGCTGCATAAAATCCACTGCATTCAATCAAGCTGCATGGAATCCACTGCATTCAATCATGCAGCATAAAATCCGCTGCATTCCATAGGGTTCCATTTCTTCATGCTGCATGGAATACACTGCATTCAATCAGGCTGCATGGAATCCACTGCATTCAATCGGGATGCATTTTTCCTCGTTGCATGGATTACACTGCATTCCATCACAATGCATGGAATCCACGGCATTCAATCGGGAAGCTTTGGGCCATGCTGCATACAATCCACTGCATTCAATCGGGATGCACTGGGCCTCGCTGCATGGACTCCACTGCATATAATCGGGATCCATTGCGCCACAATGCATGGAATACTCTGCATTCAATGACGCTGAATGGAATCCACTGCATTGAATCGTGAAGCTATGGGCCATGCTGCATAAAATCCACTGCATGCAATCATGCTGCATTGAAACCACTGCATTCAATCATGCTGCATAAAATCCACTGCATTCAATAGGGTTCCATTACTGCACCCTGCATGGAATCCACTGCATTCAACCACGCTGCATGGAATCCACTGCATTCAATCGGGATGCATTTTACCACTCTGCATGGATTACACTGCATTTAATCACGCTGCATGTAATCCATGGAATTTAATCGGGATTCATTTTACTAAGATGTATGGAATCGACTGCACTTAATCACGCTGCATGGAATCCACTGCATTCAATCGGGATGCATTTTACCACGTTGCATGCAGTTCAGTGCATTCAATCACAATGCATGGAATTCACTGCATTCAATCGGGATGCTTTGGGCCATGCTGCATAAAATCCACTGCATTCAATTTTGCTTTTTGAATCCACTGCATTCAGTAATGCTGCATAAAATTCTTGCATTCAATTGGGTTCCATTTCTTCACGCTCCATGGAATACACTGCATTCAATCACGCTGCATGGAATCCACTGCATTCTATCGGGATGCATTTTACCTCGCTGCATGGATTACACTGCATTCAATCACAATGCATGGAATCCACTGCATTCCATCGGGATGCTTTGGGCCATGCTTCATAAACTCCACTGCATTCAATCGGGATGCATTGGGCCTCGCTGCATGGACTCCACTGCATACAATCGGGATCCATTGTGCCACAATGCATGGAATCCTCTGCATTCAACAACGCTGCATGGAATCCACTGCATTCCATCGGGATGTTTTGGGCCATGCTGCATAAAATCTACTGCATTCAATCGGGATGCATTGGGCCTCGCTGCATGAACTCCACTGCATACAATCTGGAACCATTGCACCAAAATGCATGGAATACTCTGCATTCAACGACACTGCATGGAATCCACTGCATTCATTAGGGATGCTTTGGGCCATGCTGCATAAATCCATTGCATTCAATCATGCTTCATGGAATCCACTGCATTCAATCGTGCTGCATAAAATCCACTGCATTCAATAGGGTTCCATTTCTTCACACTGCATGGAATCCACTACATTCAATCACGCTGCATGGAATCCACTGCATTCTATCGGGATGCATTTTACCACGCTGCATAGATTACACCGCATTCAATCACAATGCATGGAATCCACTGCATTCCATCGGGATGATTTGGGCCATGCTGCATAAAATCCACTGCATTCAATCGGGATGCATTGGGCCTCGCTGCATGGACTCCACTGCATTCAATCGGGATCCATTGTGCCACAATGCATGGAATCCTCTGCATTCAATGACGCTGCATGGAATCCACTGCATTCCATCAGGATGCTTTGGGCCATGCTGCATAAAATCCACTGCATGCAATCATGCTGCATGGAATCCACTGCATTCAATCATGCTGCATAAAATCCACTGCATTCAATAGTGTTCCATTTCTTCACGCTGCATGGATTCTACTGCATTCAATCACGCTGCATGGAATTCACTGCATTCAACATGGATGAATTTTACCACGCTGCATTTAGTACACTGTATTCAATCACAATTCATGGAATCCATTGCATTCAATCGGGATGCTTTGGGCCATGCTGCATAAAATCCACTGCATTCAATCGGGATGCACTGGGCATCGCTGCATGGACTCCACTGCATACAATCGGGATCCATTGCGCCATAATGCATGGAATCCTCTGCATTCAATGACGCTGCATGGAATCCACTGCATTCAATCGGGATGCTTTGGGCCATGCTGCATAAAATCCATTGCATTCAATCATGCTGCATGGAATCCACTGCATTCAATCGGGATGCATTTTACCATGCTGCATTGATTACCCTTCATTCAATCAGGCTGCATGGAATCCACTGCATTCAATCATGCTGCATAAAATCCACTGCATTCCATCGGGATGCATTGGGCCTCGCTGCATGGAATAAACTGCATTCAATCAGGCTCCATGGAATCCACTGCATTCAATGGGGATGCATTCTACCATGCTGCATGGAGTTCACTGCATTCAATCACAATGCATGGAATCCACTGCATTCCATCGGGATGCTTTGGGCCATGCTGCATAAAATCCACTGCATTCAATCGGGATGCATTGGGCCTCGCTGCATGGACTCCACTGCATACAATCGGGATCCATTGCGCCAAAATGCATGGAATCCTCTGCATTCATTGACGCTGCATGGAATCCACTGCATTCCATCGGGATGCTTTGGGCCATACTGCATAAAATCCACTGCATGCAATCATGCTGCATGGAATCCACTGCATTCAATCATGCTGCATAAAATCCACTGCATTCAATAGGGTTCCATTTCTTCTTCACGCTGCCTGGAATCCACTGCATTCAATCACGCTGCATGGAATCCACTGCCTTCAATATGGATGCATTTTACCACTCTGCATGGATTACACTGCATTTAATCACGCTGCATGTAATCCATGGAATTTTAATCGGGATTCATTTTACTAAGCTGTATGGAATCGACTGCACTTAATCACGCTGGATGGAATCCACTGCATTCAATCGGGATGCATTTTACCACGTTGCATGCAGTTCACTGCATTCAATCACAATGCATGGAATCCACTGCATTCAATCGGGATGCTTTGGGCCATGCTGCATAAAATCCACTGCATTCAATCTTGCTTTTTGAATCCACTGCATTCAGTAATGCTGCATAAATCCTTGCATTCAATTGGGTTCCATTTCTTCACGCTGCATGGAATACACTGCATTAAATCAGGATTCATGGAATCGACTGCATTCAATCAGGACGCATTATACCACGTTGCATGGATTACCCTACATTCAATCACAATGCATGGAATCCACTGCATTCAATCGGGATGCTTTGGGCCATGCTGCATAAAATCCACTGCATTCAATCGGGATGCATTGGGCCTCGCTGCATAGACTCCACTGCATATAATCGGGATCCATTGCGCCACAATGCATGGAATATTCTGCATTCAACGACGCTGCATGGAATCCACTGCATTCCATCGGGAAGCTTTGGGCCATGCTGCATAAAATCCACTGCATTCAATCATGCTGCATGGAATCCACTGCATTCAATCGGGATGCATTTTACAAGGCTGCATGGATTACATTTCATACACTCAAAATGCATGGAATCCACTGCGTTCTATAGGGATGCTTTGGGCCATACTGCATAAAATACACTGCATTCAATTTGCTGCATGGACTCCACTGCATTCAATCATGCTGAATAAAATCCACTGCATTCAATAGGGTTCCATTTCTTCATGCTGCATGGAGTCCACTGCATTCAATCAGGCTCCATGGAATCCACTGCATTCAATGGGGATGCATTCTACAATGCTGCATGGAGTTCACTGCATTCAATCACAACACATGTAATCCACTGCATTCCATCGGGATGTTTTGGGCCATGCTGCATAAAATCCACTGCATTCAATCGGGATGCATTGGGCTTCGCTGCATGGACTCCACTGCATACAATCGGGATCCATTGCGCCAAAATGCATGGAATACTCTGCATTCATTGACGCTGCATGGACTCCAATGCATTCAATCGGGATGCTTTGGGCCATGCTGCATAAAATCCACTGCATTCAACCATGCTGCATGGAATCAACTGCATTCAATCATGCTGCATAAAATCCACTGCATTCCATCGGGATGCATTGGGCCTCGCTACATGGAATAAACTGCATTCAATCAGGCTCCATGGAATCCACTGCATTCAATGGGGATGCATTCTACAATGCTGCATGGAGTTCACTGCCTTCAATCACAATGCATGGAATCCACTGCATTCCATCGGGATGCTTTGGGCCATGCTGCATAAAATCCACTGCATTCAATCGGGATGCATTGGGCCTCGCTGCATGGACTCCACTGCATACAATCGGGATCCATTGCACCAAAATGCATGGAATCCTCCGCATGCAACGTCGCTGCATGGACTCCACGCATTCAATCTGGATGCTTTGGGCCATGCTGCATAAAATCCATTGCATTCAATCATGCTGCATGGAATCCACTGCATTCAATCATGCTGTATAAAATCCACTGCATTCAATAGGGTTCCATTTCTTAACGTGGCATCGAATCCACTGCATTCATTCACGCTGCATGGAATCCACTGCATTAAATCGGGATGCATTTTACCAGGCTGCATGGAGTACACTGCATTCAATCATGCTGCATAAAATCCACTGCATTCCATCGGGATGCTTTGGGCCATGCTGCATAAAATCCACTGCATTCAACCATGCTGCATGGAATCCACTGCATTCAATCATGCTGCATAAATCCACTGCATTCCATCGGGATGCATTGGGCCTCGCTGCATGGAATAAACTGCATTCAATCAGGCTCCATGGAATCCACTGCATTCAATGGGGATGCATTCTACCATGCTGCATGGAGTTCACTGCATTCAATCACAATGCATGGAATCCACTGCATTCCATCGGGATGCTTTGGGCCATGCTGCATAAAATCCACTGCATTCAATCGGAATGCATTGGGCCTTGCTGCATGGACTCCACTGCATACAATCGGGATCCATTGCGCCAAAATGCATGGAATCGACTGCATTTAATCACGCTGCATGGAATCCACCGCATTCAATCGGGATGCATTTTACCACACTGCTTGGATTACACTGCATTCAATCGCAATGCATAGAATCCACTGCATTCAATATGGATGCATTTTACCACTCTGCATGGAATCCACTGCATTTAATCACGCTGCATGTAATCCATGGAATTTAATCGGGATTCATTTTACTAAGCTGTATGGAATCGACTGCATTTAATCACGCTGCATGGAATCCACTGCATTCAATCGGGATTCATTTTACAAGGCTGCATGGAGTACACTGCATGCAATCACAATGCATGGAATCCACTGCATTCAAACGGGATGCTTTGGGCCATGCTGCATAAAATCCACTGCATTCAATCAAGCTGCATGGAATCCACTGCATTCAATCATGCAGCATAAAATCCGCTGCATTCCATAGGGTTCCATTTCTTCATGCTGCATGGAATACACTGCATTCAATCAGGCTGCATAAAATCCGCTGCATTCCATAGGGTTCCATTTCTTCATGCTGCATGGAATACACTGCATTCAATCAGGCTGCATGGAATCCACTGCATTCAATCGGGATGCATTTTTCCTCGTTGCATGGATTACACTGCATTCCATCACAATGCATGGAATCCACGGCATTCAATCGGGAAGCTTTGGGCCGTGCTGCATACAATCCACTGCATTCAATCGGGATGCACTGGGCCTCGCTGCATGGACTCCACTGCATATAATCGGGATCCATTGCGCCACAATGCATGGAATACTCTGCATTCAATGACGCTGAATGGAATCCACTGCATTGAATCGTGAAGCTATGGGCCATGCTGCATAAAATCCACTGCATGCAATCATGCTGCATTGAAACCACTGCATTCAATCATGCTGCATAAAATCCACTGCATTCAATAGGGTTCCATTACTGCACCCTGCATGGAATCCACTGCATTCAACCACGCTGCATGGAATCCACTGCATTCAATCGGGATGCATTTTACCACTCTGCATGGATTACACTGCATTTAATCACGCTGCATGTAATCCATGGAATTTAATCGGGATTCATTTTACTAAGCTGTATGGAATCGACTGCACTTAATCACGCTGCATGGAATCCACTGCATTCAATCGGGATGCATTTTACCACGTTGCATGCAGTTCACTGCATACAATCACAATGCATGGAATCCACTGCATTCAATCGGGATGCTTTGGGCCATGCTGCATAAAATCCACTGCATTCAATCTTGCTTTTGAATCCACTGCATTCAGTAATGCTGCATAAAATCCTTGCATTCAATTGGGTTCCATTTCTTCACGCTCCATGGAATACACTGCACTCAATCACGCTGCATGGAATCCACTGCATTCTATCGGGATGCATTTTACCTCGCTGCATGGATTACACTGCATTCATTCACAATGCATGGAATCCACTGCATTCCATCGGGATGCTTTGTGCCATGCTGCATAAACTCCACTGCATTCAAACGGGACGCATTGGGCCTCGCTGCATGGACTCCACTGCATACAATCGGGATCCATTGCGCCACAATGCATGGAATCCTCTACATTCAACGACGCTGCATGGAATCCACTGCATTCCATCGGGATGTTTTGGGCCATGCTGCATAAAATCTACTGCATTCAATCGGGATGCATTGGGCCTCGCTGCATGGACTCCACTGCATACAATCGGGATCCATTTCGCCACAATGCATTGAATCTTCTGCATTCAATTACGCTGCATGGATTCCACTGCATTCAATTGGGATGCTTTGGGCCATGCTGCATAATATCCATTGCATTCAATCATGCTGCACGGAATCCACTGCATTCAATCATGCTGCATAAAATCCACTGCATTCAATAGGGTTCCATTTCTTCACGCTGCATGGAATCCACTACATTCAATCACGCTGCATGGAATCCACTGCATTCTATCGGGATGCATTTTACCACGCTGCATAGATTACACCGCATTCAATCACAATGCATGGAATCCACTGCATTCAATCGGGATGCTTTGGGCCATGCTGCATAAAATCCACTGCATTCAATCGGGATGCATTGGGCCTCGCTGCATGGACTCCACTGCATTCAATCGGGATCCATTGTGTCACAATGCATGGAATTCTCTTCATTCAATGATGCTGCATCGAATCCACTGCATTCAATCGGAATCCATTGCGCCACAATGCATGGAATACTCTGCATTCAATGACGCTGCATGGAATCCACTGCATTCCATCAGGATGCTTTGGGCCATGCTGCATAAAATCCACTGCATGCAATCATGCTGCATGGAATCCACTGCATTCAATCATGCTGCATAAAATCCACTGCATTCAATAGGGTTCCATTTCTTCACGCTGCATGGAATCCACTGCATTCAATCACGCTGCATGGAATCCACTGCATTCAACATGGATGAATTTTACCACGCTGCATTTAGTACACTGTATTCAATCACAATTCATGGAATCCACTGCATTCCATCGGGATGATTTGGGCCATGCTGCATAAAATCCACTGCATTCAATCGGGATGCATTGGGCCTCGCTGCATGGACTCCACTGCATACAATCGGGATCCATTGCGCCACAATGCATGGAATCCTCTGCATTCAATGACGCTGCATGGAATCCACTGCATTCAATCGGGATGCTTTGGGCCATGCTGCATAAAATCCATTGCATTCAATCATGCTGCATGGAATCCACTGCATTCAATCGGGATGCATTTTACCATGCTGCATTGATTACCCTTCATTCAATCAGGCTGCATGGAATCCACTGCATTCTATCGGGATGCTTTGGGCCATGCTGCATAAAATCCACTGCATTTAATCGGGATGCATTTGTCCACGCTGCATGGACTCCACTGCATAAAATCGGGATCCATTGCCCCAAAATGCAAGGAATCATCTGCATTCAATGACGCTGCATGGAATCCACTGCATTCCATCGGGATGCTTTGGGCCATGCTGCATAAAATCCACTGCATTCAACCATGCTGCATGGAATCCACTGCATTCAATCATGCTGCATAAAATCCACTGCGTTCCATCGGGATGCATTGGGCCTCGCTGCATGGATTAAACTGCATTCAATCAGGCTCCATGGAAACCACTGCATTCAATGGGGATGCATCCTACCATGCTGCATGGAGTTCACTGCATTCAATCACAATGCATGGAATCCACTGCATTCCATCGGGATGCTTTGGGCCATGCTGCATAAAATCCACTGCATTCAATCGGGATGCATTGGGCCTCGCTGCATGGACTCCACTGCATACAATCGGGATCCATTGCGCCAAAATGCATGGAATCCTCTGCATTCCATCGGGATGCTTTGGGCCATACTGCATAAAATCCACTGCATTCAATCGGGATGCATTGGGCCTCGCTGCATGGACTCCACTGCATACAATCGAGATCCATTGCGCCAAAATGCATGGAATCCACTGCATTCCATCGGGATGCTTTGGGCCATACTGCATAAAATCCACTGCATGCAATCATGCTGCATGGAATCCACTGCATTCAATCATGCTGCATAAAATCCACTGCATTCAATAGGGTTCCATTTCTTCTTCACGCTGCCTGGAATCCACTGCATTCAATCACGCTGCATGGAATCCACTGCATTCAATATGGATGCATTTTACCACTCTGCATGGATTACACTGCATTTATTCACGCTGCATGTAATCCATGGAATTTTAATCGGGATTCATTTTACTAAGCTGTATGGAATCGACTGCACTTAATCACGCTGGATGGAATCCACTCCATTCAATCGGGATGCATTTTACCACGTTGCATGCAGTTCACTGCATTCAATCACAATGCATGGAATCCACTGCATTCAATCGGGATGCTTTGGGCCATGCTGCATAAAATCCACTGCATTCAATCTTGCTTTTTGAATCCACTGCATTCAGTAATGCTGCATAAATCCTTGCATTCAATTGGGTTCCATTTCTTCACGCTGCATGGAATACACTGCATTCAATCACGCTGCATGGAATCCACTGAATTCAATCGGGATGCATTTTACCATGCTGCGTGGTTTCCACTGCATTCAATCACAATGCATGGAATCCACTGCATTCCATCGGGACGCTTTGGGCCATGCTGCA
Organism: Sus scrofa; assembly: GCF_054392235.1. Taxonomy (NCBI): domain Eukaryota; kingdom Metazoa; phylum Chordata; class Mammalia; order Artiodactyla; family Suidae; genus Sus; species Sus scrofa. The sequence continues at coordinate 4,043,468 of NC_139397.1, forward strand.
TAAACTCCACTGCATTCAATCATGCTGCATGGAATCCACTGCATTCAATCATGCTGCATAATCCACTGCATTCAATAGGGTTCCATTTCTTCACGCTGCATGTAATACACTGCATTCAATCACACTGAATGGAATCCACTGCATTCAATCGGGATGCATTTTACCTCGCTGCATGGATTACACTGCATTCAATCACAATGCTTGGAATCCACTGCATTCAATCGGGATGCTTTGGGCCATGCTGCATAAAATCCACTGCATTCAATCGGGATGCATTGGGCCACGCTGCATCGACTCCACTGCATGCAATCGGTATCCATTGCGCCACAATGCAAGGAATCCTCTGCATTCATTGACGCTGCATGGACTCCACTGCATTCAATCGGGATGCTTTGGGCCATGCTGCATAAAATCCACTGCATTCAACCATGCTGCATGGAATCCATTTCATTCAATCATGCTCTATAAAATCCAATGCATTCAATAGGGTTCCATTACTTCACGCTGCATGGAATACACTACATTAAATCAGGATGCATGGAATCGACTGCATTCAATCAGGATGCATTATACCACGTTGCATGGATTACCCTACATTCAATCACAATGCATGGAATCCACTGCATTCCATCGGGATGCTTTGGGCCATGCTGCATAAAATCCACTGCATTCAATCGGGATGCATTGGGCCTCGCTGCATAGACTCCACTGCATATAATCGGGATCCATTGCGCCACAATGCATGGAATACTCTGCATTCAATGACGCTGCATGGAATCCACTGCATTCCATCGGGAAGCTTTGGGCCATGCTGCATAAAATCCACTGCATTCAATCATGCTGCATGGAATCCACTGCATTCAATCGGGATGCATTTTACAAGGCTGCATGGATTACATTTCATACACTCAAAATGCATGGAATCCACTGCGTTCTATAGGGATGCTTTGGGCCATACTGCATAAAATACACTGCATTCAATTTGCTGCATGGAATCCACTGCATTCAATCATGCTGCATAAAATCCACTGCATTCAATAGGGTTCCATTTCTTCACGCTGCATGGAATACACTGCATTCAATCAGGCTCCATGGAATCCACTGCATTCAATGGGGATGCATTCTACAATGCTGCATGGAGTTCACTGCATTCAATCACAACGCATGAAATCCACTGCATTCCATCGGGATGCTTTGGGCCATGCTGCATAAAATCCACTGCATTCAATCGGGATGCATTGCGCTTCGCTGCATGGACTCCACTGCATACAATCGGGATCCATTGCGCCAAAATGAATGGAATACTCTGCATTCATTGACGCTGCATGGACTCCACTGCATTCAATCGGGATGCTTTGGGCCATGCTGCATAAAATCCACTGCATTCAACCATGCTGCATGGAATCCATTTCATTCAATCATGCTCTATAAAATCCAATGCATTCAATAGGGTTCCATTACTTCACGCTGCATGGAATACACTGCATTAAATCAGGATGCATGGAATCGACTGCATTCAATCAGGATGCATTATACCACGTTGCATGGATTACCCTACATTCAATCACAATGCATGGAATCCACTGCATTCAATCGGGATGCTTTGGGCCATGCTGCATAAAATCCACTGCATTCAATCGGGATGCATTGGGCCTCGCTGCATGGACTCCACTGCATACAATCGGGATCCATTGCGCCAAAATTCATGGAGTACTCTGCATTCTTTGACGCTGCATGGACTCCACTGCATTCAATCGGGATGCTTTGGGCCATGCTGCATAAAATCCACTGCATTCAACCATGCTGCATGGAATCAACTGCATTCAATCATGCTGCATAATATCCACTGCATTCCTTCGGGATGCATTGGGCCTCGCTGCATGGAATACACTACATTCAATCACGCTGCATGAATTCCACTGCATTCAATGGGGATGCATTCTACAATGCTGCATGGAGTTCACTGCATTCAATCACAATGCATGGAATCCACTGCATTCCATCGGGATGCTTTGGGCCATGCTGCATAAAATCCACTGCATTCAATCGGGATGCATTGGGCCTCGCTGCATGGACTCCACTGCATACAATCGGGATCCATTGCACCAAAATGCATGGAATCATCCTCATGCAACGACGCTGCATGGACTCCACTGCATTCAATCGGGATGCTTTGGGCCATGCTGCATAAAATCCATTGAATTCAATCATGCTGCATGGAATCCACTGCATTCAATCATGCTGTATAAAATCCACTGCATTCAATAGGGTTCCATTTCTTCACGCGGCATCGAATCCACTGCATTCAATCACGCTGCATGGAATCCACTGCATTCAATCGGGATGCATTTTTCCTCGCTGCATGGAGTACACTGCATTCAATCATGCTGCATAAAATCCACTGCATTCCATCGGGATGCTTTGGGCCATGCTGTATAAAATCCACTGCATTCAACCATGCTGCATGGAATCCACTGCATTCAATCATGCTGCATAAAATCCACTGCATTCCATCGGGATGCATTGGGCCTCACTGCATGGAATAAACTGCATTCAATCAGGCTCCATGGAATCCACTGCATTCAATGGGGATGCATTCTACCATGCTGCATGGAGTTCACTGCATTCAATCACAATGCATGGAATCCACTGCATTCCATCAGGATGCTTTGGGCCATGCTGCATACAATCCACTGCATTCAATCGGGATGCATTGGGCCTCGCTGCATGGACTCCACTGCATACAATCGGGATCCATTGCGCCAAAATGCATGGAATCGACTGCATTTAATCACGGTGCATGGAATCCACTGCATTCAATCGGGATGCATTTTACCACACTGCTTGGATTACACTGCATTCAATCGCAATGCATAGAATCCACTGCATTCAATATGGATGCATTTTACCACTCTGCATGGAATCCACTGCATTTAATCACGCTGCATGTAATCCATGGAATTTAATCGGGATTCATTTTACTAAGCTGTATGGAATCGACTGCATTTAATCACGCTGCATGGAATCCACTGCATTCAATCGGGATTCATTTTACAAGGCTGCATGGAGTACACTGCATTCAATCACAATGCATGGAATCCACTGCATTCAAACGGGATGCTTTGGGCCATGCTGCATAAAATCCACTGCATTCAATCATGCTGCATGGAATCCACTGCATTCAATCAGGCTGCATAAAATCCGCTGCATTCCATAGGGTTCCATTTCTTCATGCTGCATGGAATACACTGCATTCAATCAGGCTGCATGGAATCCACTGCATTCAATCGGGATGCATTTTTCCTCGTTGCATGGATTACACTGCATTCCATCACAATGCATGGAATCCACTGCATTCAATCGGGAAGCTTTGGGCCATGCTGCATACAATCCACTGCATTCAATCGGGATGCACTGGGCCTCGCTGCATGGACTCCACTGCATATAATCGGGATCCATTGCGCCACAATGCATGGAATACTCTGCATTCAATGACGCTGAATGGACTCCACTGCATTGAATCGTGAAGCTATGGGCCATGTTGCATAAAATCCACTGCATGCAATCATGCTGCATTGAAACCACTGCATTCAATCATGCTGCATAAAATCCACTGCATTCAATAGGGTTCCATTACTGCACCCTGCATGGAATCCACTGCATTAAACCACGCTGCATGGAATCCACTGCATTCAATCGGGATGCATTTTACCACTCTGCATGGATTACACTGCATTTAATCACGCTGCATGTAATCCATGGAATTTAATCAGGATTCATTTTACTAAGCTGTATGGAATCGACTGCACTTAATCACGCTGGATGGAATCCACTGCATTCAATCGGGATGCATTTTACCACGTTGCATGCAGTTCACTGCATTCAATCACAATGCATGGAATCCACTGCATCAATCGGGATGCTTTGGGCCATGCTGCATAAAATCCACTGCATTCAATCTTGCTTTTTGAATCCACTGCATTCAGTAATGCTGCATAAAATCCTTGCTTTCAATTGGGTTCCATTTCTTCACGCTGCATGGAATACACTGCATTCAATCACGCTGCATGGAATCCACTGCATTCTATCGGGATGCATTTTACCTCGCTGCATGTATTACACTGCATTCAATCACAATGCATGGAATCCACTGCATTCAATCGGGATGCTTTGGGCCATGCTTCATAAACTCCACTGCATTCAATCGGGATGCATTGGGCCTCGCTGCATGGACTCCACTGCATTCAATCGGGATCCATTGTGCCACAATGCATGGAATTCTCTTCATTCAATGACGCTGCATCTAATCCACTGCATTCAATCGGAATCCACTGTGCCACAATGCATGGAATCCTCTGCATTCAATGACGCTGCATGGAATCCACTGCATTCCATCAGGATGCTTTGGGCCATGCTGCATAAAATCCACTGCATGCAATCATGCTGCATGGAATCCACTGCATTCAATCATGCTGCATAAAATCCACTGCATTCAATAGGGTTCCATTTCTTCACGCTGCATGGAATCCACTGCATTCAATCACGCTGCATGGAATCCACTGCATTCAACATGGATGAATTTTAACACGCTGCATTTAGTACACTGTATTCAATCACAATTCGTGGAATCCATTGCATTCAATCGGGATGCTTTGGGCCATGCTGCATAAAATCCACTGCATTCAATCGGGATGCACTGGGCATTGCTGCATGGACTCCACTGCATACAATCGGGATCCATTGCGCCACAATGCATGGAATCCTCTTCATTCAACGACACTGCATGGAATCCACTGCATTCCATCGGGATGCTTTGGGCCATGCTGCATAAAATCCACTGCATTCAATCGGGATGCATTGGGCCTCGCTGCATGGACTCCACTGCATACAATCGGGATCCATTGGGCCACAATGCATGGAATAATCTGCATTCAATGACGCTGCATGGAATCCACTGCATTCAATCGGGATGCTTTGGGCCATGCTGCATAAAATCCACTGCATTCAATCATGCTGCATGGAATCCACTGCATTCAATCATGCTGCATAAAATCCACTGCATTCAATAGGGTTCCATTTCTTCACGCTGCATGGAATCCACTGCATTCAATCAGGATGCATTTTAACACACTGCATGGATTACTCTTCATTCAATCACAATGCATGGAATCCACTGCATTCCATAGGGATGCTTTGGGCCATGCTGCATAAAATCCATTGCATTCAATCATGCTGCATGGAATCCACTGCATTCAATCATGCTGCATAAAATCCACTGCATTCAATAGGGTTCCATTTCTTCACGCTGCATGGAATCCACTACATTCAATCACGCTGCATGGAATCCACTGCATTCTATCGGGATGCATTTTACCACGCTGCATAGATTACACCGCATTCAATCACAATGCATGGAATCCACTGCATTCAATCGGGATGCTTTGGGCCATGCTGCATAAAATCCACTGCATTCAAACGGGATGCATTGGGCCTCGCTGCATGGACTCCACTGCATTCAATCGGGATCCATTGTACAACAATGCATGGAATTCACTTCATTCAATGATGCTGCATCGAATCCACTGCATTCAATCGGAATCCATTGCGCCACAATGCATGGAATCCGCTGCATTCAATGTCGCTGCATGGAATCCACTGCATTCCATCAGGATGCTTTGGGCCATGCTGCATAAAATCCACTGTATGCAATCATGCTGCATGGAATCCACTGCATTCAATCATGCTGCATAAAATCCACTGCATTCAATAGGGTTCCATTTCTTCACGCTGCATGGAATCCACTGCATTCAATCACGCTGCATGGAATCCACTGCATTCAACATGGATGAATTTTACCACGCTGCATTTAGTACACTGTATTCAATCACAATTCATGGAATCCATTGCATTCAATCGGGATGCTTTGGGCCATGCTGCATAAAATCCACTGCATTCAATCGGGATGCACTGGGCATCGCTGCATGGACTCCACTGCATACAATCGGGATCCATTGCACCACAATGCATGGAATCCTCTGCATTCAATGACGCTGCATGGAATCCACTGCATTCAATCGGGATGCTTTGGGCCATGCTGCATAAAATCCATTGCATTCAATCATGCTGCATGGAATCCACTGCATTCAATCGGGATGCATTTTACCATGCTGCATTGATTACCCTTCATTCAATCAGGCTGCATGGAATCCACTGCATTCTATCGGGATGCTTTGGGCCATGCTGCATAAAATCCACTGCATTTAATCGGGATGCATTTGGCCACGCTGCATGGACTCCACTGCATAAAATCGGGATCCATTGCCCCAAAATGCAAGGAATCATCTGCATTCAATGACGCTGCATGGAATCCACTGCATTCCATCAGGATGCTTTGGGCCATGCTGCATAAAATACACTGCATTCAACCATGCTGCATGGAATCCACTGCATTCAATCATGCTGCATAAAATCCACTGCATTCCATCGGGATGCATTGGGCCTCGCTGCATGGAATAAACTGCATTCAATCAGGCTCCATGGAATCCACTGCATTCAATGGGGATGCATTCTACCATGCTGCATGGAGTTCACTGCATTCAATCACAATGCATGGAATCCACTGCATTCCATCGGGATGCTTTGGGCCATGCTGCATAAAATCCACTGCATTCAATCGGGATGCATTGGGCCTCGCTGCATGGACTCCACTGCATACAATCGGGATCCATTGCGCCAAAATGCATGGAATCCTCTGCATTCATTGACGCTGCATGGAATACACTGCATTCCATCGGGATGCTTTGGGCCATACTGCATAAAATCCACTGTATGCAATCATGCTGCATGGAATCCACTGCATTCAATCATGCTGCATAAAATCCACTGCATTCAATAGGGTTCCATTTCTTCACGCTGCATGGAATCCACTGCATTCAATCACGCTGCATGGAATCCACTGCATTCAACATGGATGAATTTTACCACGCTGCATTTAGTACACTGTATTCAATCACAATTCATGGAATCCATTGCATTCAATCGGGATGCTTTGGGCCATGCTGCATAAAATCCACTGCATTCAATCGGGATGCACTGGGCATCGCTGCATGGACTCCACTGCATACAATCGGGATCCATTGCACCACAATGCATGGAATCCTCTGCATTCAATGACGCTGCATGGAATCCACTGCATTCAATCGGGATGCTTTGGGCCATGCTGCATAAAATCCATTGCATTCAATCATGCTGCATGGAATCCACTGCATTCAATCGAGATGCATTTTACCATGCTGCATTGATTACCCTTCATTCAATCAGGCTGCATGGAATCCACTGCATTCTATCGGGATGCTTTGGGCCATGCTGCATAAAATCCACTGCATTTAATCGGGATGCATTTGGCCACGCTGCATGGACTCCACTGCATAAAATCGGGATCCATTGCCCCAAAATGCAAGGAATCATCTGCATTCAATGACGCTGCATGGAATCCACTGCATTCCATCTGGATGCTTTGGGCCATGCTGCATAAAATCCACTGCATTCAACCATGCTGCATGGAATCAACTGCATTCAATCATGCTGCATAAAATCCACTGCATTCAATCGGGATGCATTGGGCCTCGCTGCATGGAATAAACTGCATTCAATCAGGCTCCATGGAATCCACTGCATTCAATGGGGATGCATTCTACCATGCTGCATGGAGTTCACTGCATTCAATCACAATGCATGGAATCCACTGCATTCCATCGGGATGCTTTGGGCCATGCTGCATAAAATCCACTGCATTCAATCGGGATGCATTGGGCCTTGCTGCATGGACTCCACTGCATACAATCGGGATCCATTGCGCCAAAATGCATGGAATCCTCTGCATTCATTGACGCTGCATGGAATACACTGCATTCCATCGGGATGCTTTGGGCCATACTGCATAAAATCCACTGCAGGCAATCATGCTGCATGGAATCCACTGCATTCAATCATGCTGCATAAAATCCACTGCATTCAATAGGGTTCCATTTCTTCTTCACGCTGCCTGGAATCCACTGCATTCAATCACGCTGCATGGAATCCACTGCATTCAATCGGGATGCATTTTACCACACTGCTTGGATTACACTGCATTCAATCGCAATGCATAGAATCCACTGCATTCAATATGGATGCATTTTACCACTCTGCATGGAATCCACTGCATTTAATCACGCTGCATGTAATCCATGGTATTTAATCGGGATTCATTTTACTAAGCTGTATGGAATCGACTGCATTTAATCACGCTGCATGGAATCCACTGCATTCAATCGGGATTCATTTTACAAGGCTGCATGGTGTACACTGCATTCAATCACAATGCATGGAATCCACTGCATTCAAACGGGATGCTTTGGGCCATGCTGCATAAAATCCACTGCATTCAATCATGCTGCATGGAATCCACTGCATTCAATCATGCAGCATAAAATCGCTGCATTCCATAGGGTTCCATTTCTTCATGCTGCATGGAATACACTGCATTCAATCAGGCTGCATAAAATCCGCTGCATTCCATAGGGTTCCATTTCTTCATGCTGCATGGAATACACTGCATTCAATCAGGCTGCATGGAATCCACTGCATTCAATCGGGATGCATTTTACCTCGCTGCATGGATTACACTGCATTCCATCACAATGCATGGAATCCACTGCATTCAATCGGGATGCTTTGGGCCATGCTGCATAAAATCCACTGCATTCAATCGGGATGCATTGGGCCACGCTGCATCGACTCCACTGCATGCAATCGGTATCCATTGCGCCACAATGCAAGGAATCCTCTGCATTCATTGACGCTGCATGGACTCCACTGCATTCAATCGGGATGCTTTGGGCCATGCTGCATAAAATCCACTGCATTCAACCATGCTGCATGGAATCCATTTCATTCAGTCATGCTCTATAAAATCCAATGCATTCAATAGGGTTCCATTACTTCACGCTTCATGGAATACACTGCATTAAATCAGGATGCATGGAATCGACTGCATTCAATCAGGATGCATTATACCACGTTGCATGGATTACCCTACATTCAATCACAATGCATGGAATCCACTGCATTCCATCGGGATGCTTTGGGCCTCGCTGCATGGAATAAACTGCATTCAATCAGGCTCCATGGAATCCACTGCATTCAATGGGGATGCATTCTACCATGCTGCATGGAGTTCACTGCATTCAATCACAATGCATGGAATCCACTGCATTCCATCGGGATGCTTTGGGCCATGCTGCATAAAATCCACTGCATTCAATCGGGATGCATTGGGCCTCGCTGCATGGACTCCACTGCATACAATCGGGATCCATTGCGCCAAAATGCATGGAATCCTCTGCATTCATTGACGCTGCATGGAATACACTGCATTCCATCGGGATGCTTTGGGCCATACTGCATAAAATCCACTGTATGCAATCATGCTGCATGGAATCCACTGCATTCAATCATGCTGCATAAAATCCACTGCATTCAATAGGGTTCCATTTCTTCACGCTGCATGGAATCCACTGCATTCAATCACGCTGCATGGAATCCACTGCATTCAACATGGATGAATTTTACCACGCTGCATTTAGTACACTGTATTCAATCACAATTCATGGAATCCATTGCATTCAATCGGGATGCTTTGGGCCATGCTGCATAAAATCCACTGCATTCAATCGGGATGCACTGGGCATCGCTGCATGGACTCCACTGCATACAATCGGGATCCATTGCACCACAATGCATGGAATCCTCTGCATTCAATGACGCTGCATGGAATCCACTGCATTCAATCGGGATGCTTTGGGCCATGCTGCATAAAATCCATTGCATTCAATCATGCTGCATGGAATCCACTGCATTCAATCGGGATGCATTTTACCATGCTGCATTGATTACCCTTCATTCAATCAGGCTGCATGGAATCCACTGCATTCTATCGGGATGCTTTGGGCCATGCTGCATAAAATCCACTGCATTTAATCGGGATGCATTTGGCCACGCTGCATGGACTCCACTGCATAAAATCGGGATCCATTGCCCCAAAATGCAAGGAATCATCTGCATTCAATGACGCTGCATGGACTCCACTGCATTCAATCGGGATGCTTTGGGCCATGCTGCATAAAATCCACTGCATTCAACCATGCTGCATGGAATCCATTTCATTCAATCATGCTCTATAAAATCCAATGCATTCAATAGGGTTCCATTACTTCACGCTTCATGGAATACACTGCATTAAATCAGGATGCATGGAATCGACTGCATTCAATCAGGATGCATTATACCACGTTGCATGGATTACCCTACATTCAATCACAATGCATGGAATCCACTGCATTCCATCGGGATGCTTTGGGCCTCGCTGCATGGAATAAACTGCATTCAATCAGGCTCCATGGAATCCACTGCATTCAATGGGGATGCATTCTACCATGCTGCATGGAGTTCACTGCATTCAATCACAATGCATGGAATCCACTGCATTCCATCGGGATGCTTTGGGCCATGCTGCATAAAATCCACTGCATTCAATCGGGATGCATTGGGCCTCGCTGCATGGACTCCACTGCATACAATCGGGATCCATTGCGCCAAAATGCATGGAATCCTCTGCATTCATTGACGCTGCATGGAATACACTGCATTCCATCGGGATGCTTTGGGCCATACTGCATAAAATCCACTGTATGCAATCATGCTGCATGGAATCCACTGCATTCAATCATGCTGCATAAAATCCACTGCATTCAATAGGGTTCCATTTCTTCACGCTGCATGGAATCCACTGCATTCAATCACGCTGCATGGAATCCACTGCATTCAACATGGATGAATTTTACCACGCTGCATTTAGTACACTGTATTCAATCACAATTCATGGAATCCATTGCATTCAATCGGGATGCTTTGGGCCATGCTGCATAAAATCCACTGCATTCAATCGGGATGCACTGGGCATCGCTGCATGGACTCCACTGCATACAATCGGGATCCATTGCACCACAATGCATGGAATCCTCTGCATTCAATGACGCTGCATGGAATCCACTGCATTCAATCGGGATGCTTTGGGCCATGCTGCATAAAGTCCATTGCATTCAATCATGCTGCATGGAATCCACTGCATTCAATCGGGATGCATTTTACCATGCTGCATTGATTACCCTTCATTCAATCAGGCTGCATGGAATCCACTGCATTCTATCGGGATGCTTTGGGCCATGCTGCATAAAATCCACTGCATTTAATCGGGATGCATTTGGCCACGCTGCATGGACTCCACTGCATAAAATCGGGATCCATTGCCCCAAAATGCAAGGAATCATCTGCATTCAATGACGCTGCATGGACTCCACTGCATTCAATCGGGATGCTTTGGGCCATGCTGCATAAAATCCACTGCATTCAACCATGCTGCATGGAATCCATTTCATTCAATCATGCTCTATAAAATCCAATGCATTCAATAGGGTTCCATTACTTCACGCTTCATGGAATACACTGCATTAAATCAGGATGCATGGAATCGACTGCATTCAATCAGGATGCATTATACCACGTTGCATGGATTACCCTACATTCAATCACAATGCATGGAATCCACTGCATTCCATCGGGATGCTTTGGGCCTCGCTGCATGGAATAAACTGCATTCAATCAGGCTCCATGGAATCCACTGCATTCAATGGGGATGCATTCTACCATGCTGCATGGAGTTCACTGCATTCAATCACAATGCATGGAATCCACTGCATTCCATCGGGATGCTTTGGGCCATGCTGCATAAAATCCACTGCATTCAATCGGGATGCATTGGGCCTCGCTGCATGGACTCCACTGCATACAATCGGGATCCATTGCGCCAAAATGCATGGAATCCTCTGCATTCATTGACGCTGCATGGAATACACTGCATTCCATCGGGATGCTTTGGGCCATACTGCATAAAATCCACTGTATGCAATCATGCTGCATGGAATCCACTGCATTCAATCATGCTGCATAAAATCCACTGCATTCAATAGGGTTCCATTTCTTCACGCTGCATGGAATCCACTGCATTCAATCACGCTGCATGGAATCCACTGCATTCAACATGGATGAATTTTACCACGCTGCATTTAGTACACTGTATTCAATCACAATTCATGGAATCCATTGCATTCAATCGGGATGCTTTGGCCCATGCTGCATAAAATCCACTGCATTCAATCGGGATGCACTGGGCATTGCTGCATGGACTCCACTGCATACAATCGGGATCCATTGCACCACAATGCATGGAATCCTCTGCATTGAATGACGCTGCATGGAATCCTCTGCATTCAATCGGGATGCTTTGGGCCATGCTGCATAAAATCCATTGCATTCAATCATGCTGCATGGAATCCACTGCATTCAATCGGGATGCATTTTACCATGCTGCATTGATTACCCTTCATTCAATCAGGCTGCATGGAATCCACTGCATTCTATCGGGATGCTTTGGGCCATGCTGCATAAAATCCACTGCATTTAATCGGGATGCATTTGGCCACGCTGCATGGACTCCACTGCATAAAATCGGGATCCATTGCCCCAAAATGCAAGGAATCATCTGCATTCAATGACGCTGCATGGAATCCACTGCATTCCATCGGGATGCTTTGGGCCATGCTGCATAAAATCCACTGCATTCAACCATGCTGCATGGAATCCACTGCATTCAATCATGCTGCATAAAATCCACTGCATTCAATCGGGATGCATTGGGCCTCGCTGCATGGAATAAACTGCATTCAATCAGGCTCCATGGAATCCACTGCATTCAATGGGGATGCATTCTACCATGCTGCATGGAGTTCACTGAATTCAATCACAATGCATGGAATCCACTGCATTCCATCGGGATGCTTTGGGCCATGCTGCATACAATCCACTGCATTCAATCGGGATGCATTGGGCCTCGCTGCATGGACTCCACTGCATACAATCGGGATCCATTGCGCCAAAATGCATGGAATCCTCTGCATTCATTGACGCTGCATGGAATACACTGCATTCCTTCGGGATGCTTTGGGCCATACTGCATAAAATCCACTGCATGCAATCATGCTGCATGGAATCCACTGCATTCAATCATGCTGCATAAAATCCACTGCATTCAATAGGGTTCCATTTCTTCTTCACGCTGCCTGGAATCCACTGCATTTAATCACGCTGCATGGAATCCACTGCATTCAATCGGGATGCATTTTACCACACTGCTTGGATTACACTGCATTCAATCGCAATGCATAGAATCCACTGCATTCAATATGGATGAATTTTACCACTCTGCATGGAATCCACTGCATTTAATCACGCTGCATGTAATCCATGGTATTTAATCGGGATTCATTTTACGAAGCTGTATGGAATCGACTGCATTTAATCACGCTGCATGGAATCCACTGCATTCAATCGGGATGCATTTTACAAGGCTGCATGGAGTACACTGCATTCAATCACAATGCATGGAATCCACTGCATTCAAACGGGATGCTTTGGGCCATGCTGCATAAAATCCACTGCATTCAATCATGCTGCATGGAATCCACTGCATTCAATCATGCAGCATAAAATCCGCTGCATTCCATAGGGTTCCATTTCTTCATGCTGCATGGAATACACTGCATTCAATCAGGCTGCATGGAATCCACTGCATTCAATCGGGATGCATTTTTCCTCGTTGCATGGACTACACTGCATTCCATCACAATGCATGGAATCCACTGCATTCAATCGGGAAGCTTTGGGCCATGCTGCATACAATCCACTGCATTCAATTGGGATGCACTGGGCCTCGCTGCATGGACTCCACTGCATATAATCGGGATCCATTGCGCCACAATGCATGGAATACTCTGCATTCAATGACGCTGAATGGAATCCACTGCATTGAATCGTGAAGCTATGGCCCATGCTGCAAAAAATCCACTGCATGCACTCATGCTGCATAAAATCCACTGCATTCAATAGGGTTCCATTACTGCACCCTGCATGGAATCCACTGCATTCAACCACGCTGCATGGAATCCACTGCATTCAATCGGGATGCATTTTACCACTCTGCATGGATTACACTGCATTTAATCACGCTGCATGTAATCCGTGGAATTTAATCGGGATTCATTTTACTAAGATGTATGGAATCGACTGCACTTAATCATGCTGCATGGAATCCACTGCATTCAATCGAGATGCATTTTACCATGCTGTATTTATTACCTTTCATTCAATCAGGCTGCATGGAATCCACTGCATTCTATCGGGATGCTTTGGGCCATGCTGCATAAAATCCACTGCATTTAATCGGGATGCATTTGGCCACGCTGCATGGACTCCACTGCATAAAATCGGGATCCATTGCCCCAAAATGCAAGGAATCATCTGCATTCAATGACGCTGCATGGAATCCACTGCATTCCATCAGGATGCTTTGGGCCATGCTGCATAAAATCCACTGCATTCAACCATGCTGCATGGAATCCACTGCATTCAATCATGCTGCATAAAATCCACTGCATTCAATCGGGATGCACTGGGCCTCGCTGCATGGAATGAACTGCATTCAATCAGGGTCCATGGAATCCACTGCATTCAATGGGGATGCATTCTACCATGCTGCATGGAGTTCACTGCATTCAATCACAATGCATGGAATCCACTGCATTCCATCGGGATGCTTTGGGCCATGCTGCATACAATCCACTGCATTCAATCAGGATGCATTGGGCCTTGGTGCATGGACTCCACTGCATACAATCGGGATCCATTGCGCCAAAATGCATGGAATCCTCTGCATTCATTGACGCTGCATGGAATCCACTGCATTCCATCGGGATGCTTTGGGCCATGCTGCATAAAATCCACTGCATTCAATCATGCTGCATGGAATCCACTGCATTCAATCGGGATGCATTTTACCATGCTGCGTTGTTTTCACTGCATTCAATCACAATGCATGGAATCCACTGCATTCCATCGGGATGCTTTGGGCCATGCTGCATAAAATCCACTGCATTCAATCATGCTGCATGGAATCCACTGCATTCAATCATGCTGCATAAAATCCACTGCATTCAATAGGGTTCCATTTCTTCACGCTGCATGTAATACACTGTATTCAATCACACTGAATGGAATCCACTGCATTCAATCGGGATGCATTTTACCTCGCTGCATGGATTACACTGCATTCAATCACAATGCTTGGAATCCACTGCATTAAATCGGGATGCTTTGGGCCATGCTGCATAAAATCCACTGCATTCAATCGGTATCCATTGCGCCACAATGCAAGGAATCCTCTGCATTCATTGACGCTGCATGGACTCCACTGCATTCAATCGGGATGCTTTGGGCCATGCTGCATAAAATCCACTGCATTCAACCATGCTGCATGGAATCCATTTCATTCAATCATGCTCTATAAAATCCAATGCATTCAATAGGGTTCCATTACTTCACGCTGCATGGAATACACTGCATTAAATCAGGATGCATGGAATCGACTGCATTCAATCAGGATGCATTATACCACGTTGCATGGATTACCCTACATTCAATCACAATGCATGGAATCCACTGCATTCCATCGGGATGCTTTGGGCCATGCTGCATAAAATCCACTGCATTCAATGGTGATGCATTGGGCCTCGCTGCATAGACTCCACTGCATATAATCGGGATCCATTGCGCCACAATGCATGGAATACTCTGCATTCAATGACGCTGCATGGAATACACTGCATTCCATCGGGAAGCTTTGGGCCATGCTGCATCAAATCCACTGCATTCAATCATGCTGCATGGAATCCACTGCATTCAATCGGGATGCATTTTACAAGGCTGGATGGATTACATTTCATACACTCAAAATGCATGGAATCCACTATGTTCTATAGGGATGCTTTGGGCCATACTGCATAAAATCCACTGCATGCAATCATGCTGCATGGAATCCACTGCATTCAATCATGCTGCATAAAATCCACTGCATTCAATAGGGTTCCATTTCTTCTTCACGCTGCCTGGAATCCACTGCATTCAATATGGATGCATTTTACCACTCTGCATGGATTACACTGCATTTAATCACGCTGCATGTAATCCATGGAATTTTAATCGGGATTCATTTTACTAAGCTGTATGGAATCGACTGCACTTAATCACGCTGGATGGAATCCACTGCATTCAATCGGGATGCATTTTACCACGTTCCATGCAGTTCACTGCATTCAATCACAATGCATGGAATCCACTGCATTCAAACGGGATGCTTTGGGCCATGCTGCATAAAATCCACTGCATTCAATCATGCTGCATGGAATCCACTGCATTCAATCGGGATGCATTTTACAAGGCTGCATGGATTACATTTCATACACTCAAAATGCATGGAATCCACTTTGTTCTATAGGGATGCTTTGGGCCATACTGCATAAACTCCACTGCATGCAATCATGCTGCATGGAATCCACTGCATTCAATCATGCTGCATAAAATCCACTGCATTCAATAGGGTTCCATTTCTTCTTCACGCTGCATGGAATCCACTGCATTCAATATGGATGCATTTAACCACTCTGCATGGATTACACTGCATTTAATCACGCTGCATGTAATCCATGGAATTTTAATCGGGATTCATTTTACTAAGCTGTATGGAATCGACTGCACTTAATCACGCTGGATGGAATCCACTGCATTCAATCGGGATGCATTTTACCACGTTGCATGCAGTTCACTGCATTCAATCACAATGCATGGAATCCACTGCATTCCATCGGGATGCTTTGGGCCATGCTGCATAAAATCCACTGCATTCAATCATGCTGCATGGAATCCACTGCATTCAATCGGGATGCATTTTACCATGCTGCGTGGTTTTCACTGCATTCAATCACAATGCATGGAATCCACTGCATTCCATCGGGATGCTTTGGGCCATGCTGCATAAAATCCACTGCATTCAATCATGCTGCATGGAATCCACTGCATTCAATCATGCTGCATAAAATCCACTGCATTCAATAGGGTTCCATTTCTTCACGCTGCATGTAATACACTGTATTCAATCACACTGAATGGAATCCACTGCATTCAATCGGGATGCATTTTACCTCGCTGCATGGATTACACTGCATTCAATCACAATGCTTGGAATCCACTGCATTAAATCGGGATGCTTTGGGCCATGCTGCATAAAATCCACTGCATTCAATCGGTATCCATTGCGCCACAATGCAAGGAATCCTCTGCATTCATTGACGCTGCATGGACTCCACTGCATTCAATCGGGATGCTTTGGGCCATGCTGCATAAAATCCACTGCATTCAACCATGCTGCATGGAATCCATTTCATTCAATCATGCTCTATAAACTCCAATGCATTCAATAGGGTTCCATTACTTCACGCTGCATGGAATACACTGCATTAAATCAGGATGCATGGAATCGACTGCATTCAATCAGGATGCATTATACCACGTTGCATGGATTACCCTACATTCAATCACAATGCATGGAATCCACTGCATTCCATCGGGATGCTTTGGGCCATGCTGCATAAAATCCACTGCATTCAATGGTGATGCATTGGGCCTCGCTGCATAGACTCCACTGCATATAATCGGGATCCATTGCGCCACAATGCATGGAATACTCTGCATTCAATGACGCTGCATGGAATCCACTGCATTCCATCGGGAAGCTTTGGGCCATGCTGCATAAAATCCACTGCATTCAATCATGCTGCATGGAATCCACTGCATTCAATCGGGATGCATTTTACAAGGCTGCATGGATTACAATTCATACACTCAAAATGCATGGAATCCACTTTGTTCTATAGGGATGCTTTGGGCCATACTGCATAAAATACACTGCATTCAATTTTCTGCATGGAATCCACTGCATTCAATCATGCGGAATAAAATCCACTGCATTCAATAGGGTTCCATTTCTTCACGCTGCATGGAATACACTGCATTCAATCAGGCTCCATGAAATCCACTGCATTCAATGGGGATGCATTCTACAATGCTGCATGGAGTTCACTGCATTCAATCACAACGCATGTAATCCACTGCATTCCATCGGGATGCTTTGGGCCATGCTGCATAAAATCCACTGCATTCAATCGGGATGCATTGGGCCTCGCTGCATGGACTCCACTGCATACAATCGGGATCCATTGCACCAAAATGCATGGAATCCTCCGCATGCAACGACGCTGCATGGACTCCACTGCATTCAATCGGGATGCTTTGGGCCATGCTGCATAAAATCCATTGAATTCAATCATGCTGCATGGAATCCACTGCATTCAATCATGCTGTATAAAATCCACTGCATTCAATAGGGTTCCATTTCTTCACGTGGCATCGAATCCACTGCATTCAATCACGCTGCATGGAATCCACTGCATTCAATCGGGATGCATTTTTCCTCGCTGCATGGAGTACACTGCATTCAATCATGCTGCATAAAATCCACTGCATTCCATCGGGATGCTTTGGGCCATGCTGCATAAAATCCACTGCATTCAACCATGCTGCATGGAATCCACTGCATTCAATCATGCTGCATAAAATCCACTGCATTCCATCGGGATGCATTGGGCCTCGCTGCATGGAATAAACTGCATTCAATCAGTCTCCATGGAATCCACTGCATTCAATGGGGATGCATTCTACCATGCTGCATGGAGTTCACTGCATTCAATCACAATGCATGGAATCCACTGCATTCCATCAGGATGCTTTGGGCCATGCTGCATACAATCCACTGCATTCAATCGGGATGCATTGGGCCTCGCTGCATGGACTCCACTGCATACAATCGGGATCCATTGCGCCAAAATGCATGGAATCCTCTGCATTCATTGACGCTGCATGGACTCCACTGCATTCAATCGGGATGCATTTTACCACACTGCTTGGATTACACTGCATTCAATCGCAATGCATAGAATCCACTGCATTCAATATGGATGCATTTTACCACTCTGCATGGAATCCACTGCATTTAATCACGCTGCATGTAATCCATGGAATTTAATCGGGATTCATTTTACTAAGCTGTATGGAATCGACTGCATTTAATCACGCTGCATGGAATCCACTGCATTCAATCGGGATTCATTTTACAAGGCTGCATGGAGTACACTGCATTCAATCACAATGCATGGAATCCACTGCATTCAAACGGGATGCTTTGGGCCATGCTGCATAAAATCCACTGCATTCAATCATGCTGCATGGAATCCACTGCATTCAATCGGGATGCATTTTACAAGGCTGCATGGATTACATTTCATACACTCAAAATGCATGGAATCCACTGCGTTCTATAGGGATGCTTTGGGCCATACTGCATAAAATACACTGCATTCAATTTGCTGCATGGAATCCACTGCATTCAATCATGCGGAATAAAATCCACTGCATTCAATAGGGTTCCATTTCTTCACGCTGCATGGAATACACTGCATTCAATCAGGCTCCATGAAATCCACTGCATTCAATGGGGATGCATTCTACAATGCTGCATGGAGTTCACTGCATTCAATCACAATGCGTGGAATCCACTGCATTCCACCGGGATGCTTTGGGCCATGCTGCATACAATCCACTGCATTCAATCGGGATGCACTGGGCCTCGCTGCATGGACTCCACTGCATATAATCGGGATCCATTGCGCCACAATGCATGGAATACTCTGCATTCAATGACGCTGAATGGAATCCACTGCATTGAATCGTGAAGCTATGGGCCATGCTGCATAAAATCCACTGCATGCAATCATGCTGCATTGAATCCACTGCATTCAATCATGCTGCATAAAATCCACTGCATTCAATAGGGTTCCATTACTGCACCCTGCATGGAATCCACTGCATTCAACCACGCTGCATGGAATCCACTGCATTCAATCGGGATGCATTTTACCACTCTGCATGGATTACACTGCATTTAATCACGCTGCATGTAATCCATGGAATTTAATCGGGATTCATTTTACTAAGCTGTATGGAATCGACTGCACTTAATCACGCTGCATGGAATCCACTGCATTCAATCGGGATGCATTTTACCACGTTGCATGCAGTTCACTGCATTCAATCACAATGCATGGAATCCACTGCATTCAATCGGGATGCTTTGGGCCATGCTGCATAAAATCCACTGCATTCAATCTTGCTTTTTGAATCCACTGCATTCAGTAATGCTGCATAAAATCCTTGCATTCAATTGGGTTCCATTTCTTCACGCTGCATGCAATACACTGCATTCAATCACGCTGCATGGAAACCACTGCATTCAATCGGGATGCATTTTACCTCGCTGCATGGATTACACTGCATTCAATCACAATGCATGGAATCCACTGCATTCCATCGGGATGCTTTGGGCCATGCTGCATAAAATCCATTGCATTCAATCATGCTTCATGGAATCCACTGCATTCAATCATGCTGCATAAAATCCACTGCATTCAATAGGGTTCCATTTCTTCACGCTGCATGGAATCCACTACATTCAATCACGCTGCATGGAATCCACTGCATTCTATCGGGATGCATTTTACCACGCTGCATAGATTACAACGCATTCAATCACAATTCATGAAATCCATTGCATTCAATCGGGATGCTTAGGGCCATGCTGCATAAAATCCACTGCATTCAATCGGGATGCATTGGGCCTCGCTGCATGGACTCCACTGCATTCAATCGGGATCCATTGTGCCACAATGCATGGAATTCTCTTCATTCAATGACGCTGCATCGAGTCCACAGCATTCAATCGGAATCCATTGTGCCACAATGCATGGAATCCTCTGCATTCAATGACGCTGCATGGAATCCACTGCATTCCATCAGGATGCTTTGGGCCATGCTGCATAAAATCCACTGCATGCCATCATGCTGCATGGAATCCACTGCATTCAATCACGCTGCATAAAATCCACTGCATTCAATAGGGTTCCATTTCTTCATGCTGCATGGAATCCACTGCATTCAATCACGCTGCATGGAATCCACTGCATTCAACAGGGATGAATTTTACCACGCTGCATTTAGTACAGTGTATTCAATCACAATGCATGGAATCCACTGCATTCCATCGGGATGCTTTGGGCCATGCTGCATAAAATCCACTGCATTCAATCATGCTGCATGGAATCCACTGCATTCAATCATGCTGCATAAAATCCACTGCATTCAATAGGGTTCCATTTATTCACGCTGCATGTAATACACTGCATTCAATCACACTGAATGGAATCCACTGCATTCAATTGGGATGCATTTTACCTCGCTGCATGTATTACACTGCATTCAATCACAATGCTTGGAATCCACTGCATTCAATCGGGATGCTTTGGGCCATGCTGCATAAAATCCACTGCATTCAACCATGCTGCATGGAATCCATTTCATTCAATCATGCAGCATAAAATCCGCTGCATTCCATAGGGTTCCATTACTTCACGCTGCATGGAATACACTGCATTCAATCAGGCTGCATGAAATCCACTGCATTCAATCGGGATGCATTTTTCCTCGTTGCATGGACTACACTGCATTCCATCACAATGCATGGAATCCACTGCATTCAATCGGGAAGCTTTGGGCCATGCTGCATACAATCCACTGCATTCCATCGGGATGCACTGGGCCTCGCTGCATGGACTCCACTGCATATAATCGGGATCCATTGCGCCAAAATGCATGGAATACTCTGCATTCAATGACGCTGAATGGAATCCACTGCATTGAATCGTGAAGCTATGGCCCATGCTGCATAAAATCCACTGCATGCAATCATGCTGCATTGAATCCACTGCATTCAATCATGCTGCATAAAATCCACTGCATTTAATAGGGTTCCATTTCTTCACGCTGCATGGAATCCACTGCATTCAACCACGCTGCATGGAATCCACTGCATTCAATCGGGATGCATTTTACCACTCTGCATGGATTACACTGCATTTAATCACGCTGCATGTAATCCATGGAATTTAATCGGGATTCATTTTACTAAGATGTATGGAATCGACTGCACTTAATCACGCTGCATGGAATCCACTGCATTCAATCGGGATGCATTTTACCACGTTGCATGCAGTTCACTGCATTCAATCACAATGCATGGAATCCACTGCATTCAATCGGGATGCTTTGGGCCATGCTGCATAAAATCCACTGCATTCAATCTTGCTTTTTGAATCCACTGCATTCAGTAATGCTGCATAAAATCCTTGCATTCAATTGGGTTCCATTTCTTCACGCTGCATGGAATACACTGCATTCAATCACGCTGCATGGAAACCACTGCATTCTATCGGGATGCATTTTACCTCGCTGCATGGATTACACTGCATTCAATCACAATGCATGGACTCCACTGCATTCCATCGGGATGTTTTGGGCCATGCTGCATAAACTCCACTGCATTCAATCGGGATGCATTGGGCCTCGCTGCATGGACTCCACTGCATAAAATCTGGATCCATTGCGCCACAATGCATGGAATCATCTGCATTCAACGACGCCTCATGGAATCCACTGCATTCCATCGGGATGTTTTGGGCCATGCTGCATAAAATCCACTGCATTCAATCGGGATGCATTGGGCCTCGCTGCATGAACTCCACTGCATACAATATGGATCCATTGTGCCAAAATGCATGGAATCCTCTGCATTCAATCGAGATGCTTTGGGCCATGCTGCATAAAATCCATTGCATTCAATCATGCTTCATGGAATCCACTGCATTCAATCATGCTGCATAAAATCCACTGCATTCAATAGGGTTCCATTTCTTCACCCTGCATGGAATACACTACATTCAATCACGCTGCATGGAATCCACTGCATTCTATTGGGATGCATTTTACCACGCTGCATAGATTACACCGCATTCAATCACAATGCATGGAATCCACTGCATTCAATCGGGATGCTTAGGGCCATGCTGCATAAAATCCACTGCATTCAATCGGGATGCATTGGGCCTCTCTGCATGGACTCCACTGCATTCAATCGGGATCCATTGTGCCACAATGCATGGAATTCTCTTCATTCAATGACGCTGCATCGAGTCCACAGCATTCAATCGGAATCCATTGTGCCACAATGCATGGAATCCTCTGCATTCAATGACGCTGCATGGAATCCACTGCATTCCATCAGGATGCTTTGGGCCATGCTGCATAAAATCCACTGCATGCCATCATGCTGCATGGAATCCACTGCATTCAATCACGCTGCATAAAATCCACTGCATTCAATAGGGTTCCATTCCTTCATGCTGCATGGAATCCACTGCATTCAATCACGCTGCATGGAATCCACTGCATTCAACATGGATGAATTTTACCACGCTGCATTTAGTACAGTGTATTCAATCACAATTCATGGAATCCATTGCATTCAATCGGGATGCTTTGGGCCATGCTGCATAAAATCCACTGCATTCAATCGGGATGCACTGGGCATCGTTGCATGGACTCCACTGCATACAATCGGGATCCATTGCGCCACAATGCATGGAATCCACTGCATTCAATCGGGATGCTTTGGGCCATGCTGCATAAAATCCACTGCATTCAATCATGCTGCATGGAATCCACTGCATTCAATCATGCTGCAATAAATCCCCTGCATTCAATAGGGTTCCATTTCTTCACGCTGCATGTTATACACTGCAATCATTCACGCTGCATGGAATCCACTGCATTCAATCAGGATGCATTTTACCCCGCTGCATGGATTACACTGCATTCAATCACAATGCATGGAATCCACTGCATTCCATCGGGATGCTTTGGGCCATGCTGCATAAACTCCACTGCATTCAATCGGGATGCATTGGGCCTCGCTGCATGGACTCCACTGCATACAATCGGGATCCATTGCGCCACAATGCATGGAATCCTCTGCATTCAACGACGCTGCATGGAATCCACTGCATTCAATCGGGAGGCTTTGGGCCATGCTGCATAAAATCCACTGCATTCAATCATGCTGCATAAAATCCACTGCATTCAATATGGTTCCATTTCTTCACACTGCATGGAATCCAATGCATTCAATCAGGATGCATTTTACCACACTGCATGGATTACACTTCATTCAATCACAATGCATGGAATCCACTGCATTCCATCGGGATGCTTTGGGCCATGCTGCATAAAATCCACTGCATTCAATCAGATGCATTTTGCCTCGCTGCATAGACTCCAATGCATACAATCGGGATCCATTTCGCCAAAATGCATTGAATCTTCTGCATTCAATACCGCTGCATGGAATCCACTGCATTCAATCGGGATGCTTTGGGCCATGCTGCATAAAATCCACTGCATTCAATCGGGATGCATTGGGCCACGCTGCATCGACTCCACTGCATGCAATCGGTATCCATTGCGCCACAATGCAAGGAATCCTCTGCATTCATTGACGCTGCATGGACTCCACTGCATTCAATCGGGATGCTTTGGGCCATGCTGCATAAAATCCACTGCATTCAACCATGCTGCATGGAATCCATTTCATTCAATCATGCAGCATAAAATCCGCTGCATTCCATAGGGTTCCATTTCTTCATGCTGCATGGAATACACTGCATTCAATCAGGCAGCATGGAATCCACTGCATTCAATCGGGATGCATTTTTCCTCGTTGCATGGACTACACTGCATTCCATCACAATGCATGGAATCCACTGCATTCAATCGGGAAGCTTTGGGCCATGCTGCATACAATCCACTGCATTCAATCGGGATGCACTGGGCCTCGCTGCATGGACTCCACTGCATATAATCGGGATCCATTGCGCCACAATGCATGGAATACTCTGCATTCAATGACGCTGAATGGAATCCACTGCATTGAATCGTGAAGCTATGGCCCATGCTGCATAAAATCCACTGCATGCAATCATGCTGCATTGAATCCACTGCATTCAATCATGCTGCATAAAATTCACTGCATTCAATAGGCTTCCATTACTGCACCCTGCATGGAATCCACTGCATTCAACCACGCTGCATGGAATCCACTGCATTCAATCGGGATGCATTTTACAAGGCTGCATGGAGTACACTGCATTCAATCACAATGCATGGAATCCACTGCATTCCATCGGGATGCTTTGGGCCATGCTGCATGGAATCCACTGCATTCAATCAGATGCATTTTGCCTCGCTGCATAGACTCCAATGCATACAATCGGGATCCATTTCGCCAAAATGCATTGAATCTTCTGCATTCAATACCGCTGCATGGAATCCACTGCATTCAATCGGGATGCTTTGGGCCATGCTGCATAAAATCCATTGCATTCAATCATGCTGCATGGAATCCACTGCATTCAATCATGCTGCATAAAATCCACTGCATTCAATAGGGTTCCATTTCTTCACGCTGCATGGAATCCACTACATTCAATCACAATGCATGGAATCCACTGCATTCTATCGGGATGCATTTTACCACACTTCTTGGATTACACTGCATTCAATCGCAATGCATAGAATCCACTGCATTCAATATGGATGCATTTTACCACTCTGCATGGAATGCACTGCATTTAATCACGCTGCATGTAATCCATGGAATTTAATCGGGATTCATTTTACTAAGCTGTATGGAATCGACTGCATTTAATCACGCTGCATGGAATCCACTGCATTCAATCGGGATTCATTTTACAAGGCTGCATGGAGTACACTGCATTCAATCACAATGCATGGAATCCACTGCATTCAAACGGGATGCTTTGGGCCATGCTGCATAAAATCCACTGCATTCAATCATGCTGCATGGAATCCACTGCATTCAATCGGGATGCATTTTACCATGCTGCGTGGTTTTCACTGCATTCAATCACAATGCATGTAATCCACTGCATTCCATCGGGATGCTTTGGGCCATGCTGCATAAAATCCACTGCATTCAATCATGCTGCATGGAATCCACTGCATTCAATCATGCTGCATAAAATCCACTGCATTCAATAGGGTTCCATTTCTTCACGCTGCATGTAATACACTGCATTCAATCACACTGAATGGAATCCACTGCATTCAATCGGGATGCATTTTACCTCGCTGCATGGATTACACTGCATTCAATCACAATGCTTGGAATCCACTGCATTCAATCGGGATGCTTTGGGCCATGCTGCATAAAATCCACTGCATTCAATCGGGATGCATTGGGCCACGCTGCATCGACTCCACTGCATGCAATCGGTATCCATTGCGCCACAATGCAAGGAATCCTCTGCATTCATTGACGCTGCATGGACTCCACTGCATTCAATCGGGATGCTTTGGGCCATGCTGCATAAAATCCACTGCATTCAACCATGCTGCATGGAATCCACTGCATTCAATCATGCAGCATAAAATCCGCTGCATTCCATAGGGTTCCATTTCTTCATGCTGCATGGAATACACTGCATTTAATCAGGCTGCATGGAATCCACTGCATTCAATCGGGATGCATTTTTCCTCGTTGCATGGACTACACTGCATTCCATCACAATGCATGTAATCCACTGCATTCAATCGGGAAGCTTTGGGCCATGCTGCATACACTCCACTGCATTCAATCGGGATGCACTGGGCCTCGCTGCATGGACTCCACTGCATATAATCGGGATCCATTGCGCCACAATGCATGGAATACTCTGCATTCAATGACGCTGAATGGAATCCACTGCATTGAATCGTGAAGCTATGGCCCATGCTGCATAAAATCCACTGCATGCAATCATGCTGCATTGAATCCACTGCATTCAATCATGCTGCATAAAATCCACTGCATTCAATAGGCTTCCATTACTGCACCCTGCATGGAATCCACTGCATTCAACCACGCTGCATGGAATCCACTGCATTCAATCGGGATGCATTTTACCACTCTGCATGGATTACACTGCATTTAATCACGCTGCATGTAATCCATGGAATTTAATCGGGATTCATTTTACTAAGATGTATGGAATCGACTGCACTTAATCATGCTGCATGGAATCCACTGCATTCAATCGGGATGCATTTTACCACGTTGCATGCAGTTCACTGCATTCAATCACAATGCATGGAATCCACTGCATTCAATCGCGATGCTTTGGGCCATGCTGCATAAAATCCACTGCATTCAATCTTGCTTTTTGAATCCACTGCATTCAGTAATGCTGCATAAAATCCTTGCATTCAATTGGGTTCCATTTCTTCACGCTGCATGGAATACACTGCATTCAATCACGCTGCATGGAAACCACTGCATTCAATCGGGATGCATTTTACCTCGCTGCATGGATTACACTGCATTCAATCACAATGCATGGAATCCACTGCATTCCATCGGGATGCTTTGGGCCATGCTGCATAAACTCCACTGCATTCAATCGGGATGCATTGGGCCTCGCTGCATGGACTCCACTGCATAAAATCTGGATCCATTGCGCCACAATGCATGGAATCATCTGCATTCAACGACGCTGCATGGAATCCACTGCATTCCATTGGGATGTTTTGGGCCATGCTGCATAAAATCCACTGCATTCAATCGGGATGCATTGGGCCTCGCTGCATGACTTCCACTGCATACAATATGGATCCATTGTGCCAAAATGCATGGAATCCTCTGCATTCAATGACGCTGCATGCAATCCACTGCATTCAATTGGGATGCTTTGGGCCATGCTGCATAATATCCACTGCATTCAATAGGGTTCCATTTCTTCACGCTGCATGGAATCCACTACATTCAATCACGCTGCATGGAATCCACTGCATTCTATCGGGATGCATTTTACCACGCTGCATAGATTACACCGCATTCAATCACAATGCATGGAATCCCCTGCATTCAATCGGGATGCTTTGGGCCATGCTGTATAAAATCCACTGCATTCAATCGGGATGCATTGGGCCTCGCTGCATGGACTCCACTGCATTCAATCGGGATCCATTGTGCCACAATGCATGGAGTTCTCTTCATTCAATGACGCTGCATCGAGTCCACAGCATTCAATCGGAATCCATTGTGCCACAATGCATGGAATTCTCTGCATTCAATGACGCTGCATGGAATCCACTGCATTCCATCAGGATGCTTTGGGCCATGCTGCATAAAATCCACTGCATGCAATCATGCTGCATGGAATCCACTGCATTCAATCACGCTGCATAAAATCCACTGCATTCAATAGGGTTCCATTTCTTCATGCTGCATGGAATCCACTGCATTCAATCACGCTGCATGGAATCCACTGCTTTCAACATGGATGAATTTTACCACGCTGCATTTAGTACAGTGTATTCAATCACAATGCATGGAATCCACTGCATTCCATCGGGATGCTTTGGGCCATGCTGCATAAACTCCACTGCATTCAATCGGGATGCATTGGGCCTCGCTGCATGGACTCCACTGCATACAATCGGGATCCATTGCGCCACAATGCATGGAATCATCTGCATTCAACGACGCTGCATGGAATCCACTGCAATCAATCGGGAGGCTTTGGGCCATGCTGCATAAAATCCACTGCATTCAATCATGCTGCATGGAATCCACTGCATTCAATCGGGATGCATTTTACCATGCTGCGTGGTTTTCAGTGCATTCAATCACAATGCATGTAATCCACTGCATTCCATCGGGATGCTTTGGGCCATGCTGCATAAAATCCACTGCATTCAATCATGCTGCTTGGTATCCACTGCATTCAATCATGCTGCATAAAATCCACTGCATTCAATAGGGTTCCATTTCTTCACGCTGCATGTAATACACTGCATTCAATCACACTGAATGGAATCCACTGCATTCAATCGGGATGCATTTTACCTCGCTGCATGGATTACACTGCATTCAATCACAATGCTTGGAATCCACTGCATTCAATCGGGATGCTTTGGGCCATGCTGCATAAAATCCACTGCATTCAATCGGGATGCATTGGGCCACGCTGCATCGACTCCACTGCATATAATCTGGATACATTGCGCCACAATGCATGGAATATTCTGCATTCAACGACGCTGCATGGAATCCACTGCATTCCATTGGGAAGCTTTGGGCCATGCTGCATAAAATCCACTGCATTCAATCATGCTGCATGGAATCCACTGCATTCAATCGGGATACATTTTACAAGGCTGCATGGAGTACACTGCATGCAATCAAAATGCATGGACTCCACTGCATTCAATCGGGATGCTTTGGGCCATGCTGCATAAAATCCACTGCATTCAACCATGCTGCATGGAATCCATTTCATTCAATCATGCTCTATAAAATCCGCTGCATTCCATAGGGTTCCATTTCTTCATGCTGCATGGAATACACTGCATTCAATCAGGCTGCATGGAATCCACTGCATTCAATCGGGATGCATTTTTCCTCCTTGCATGGATTACACTGCATTCCATCACAATGCATGGAATCCACTGCATTCAATCGGGAAGCTTTGGGCCATGCTGCATACAATCCACTGCATTCAATCGGGATGCACTGGGCCTCGCTGCATGGACTCCACTGCATATAATCTGGATCCATTGCGCCACAATGCATGGAATACTCTGCATTCAATGACGCTGAATGGAATCCACTGCATTGAATCGTGAAGCTATGGCCCATGCTGCATAAAATCCACTGCATGCAATCATGCTGCATTGAAACCACTGCATTCAATCATGCTGCATAAAATCCACTGCATTCAAAAGGCTTCCATTACTGCACCCTGCATGGAATCCACTGCATTCAACCACGCTGCATGGAATCCACTGCATTCAATCGGGATGCATTTTACCACTCTGCATGGATTACACTGCATTTAATCACGCTGCATGTAATCCATGGAATTTAATCGGGATTCATTTTACTAAGCTGTATGGAATCGACTGCACTTAATCACGCTGCATGGAATCCACTGCATTCAATCGGGATGCATTTTACCACGTTGCATGCAGTTCACTGCATTCAATCACAATGCATGGAATCCACTGCATTCCATCGGGATGCTTTGGGCCATGCTGCATAAAATCCACTGCATTCAATCTTGCTTTTTGAATCCACTGCATTCAGTAATGCTGCATAAAATCCTTGCATTCAATTGGGTTCCATTTCTTCACGCTGCATGGAATACACTGCATTCAATCACGCTGCATGGAAACCACTGCATTCAATCGGGATGCATTTTACCTCGCTGCATGGATTACACTGCATTCAATCACAATGCATGGAATCCACTGCATTCCATCGGGATGCTTTGGGCCATGCTGCATAAACTCCACTGCATTCAATCGGGATGCATTGGGCCTCGCTGCATGGACTCCACTGCATAAAATCTGGATCCATTGCGCCACAATGCATGGAATCATCTGCATTCAACGACGCTGCATGGAATCCACTGCATTCCATCGGGATGTTTTGGGCCATGCTGCATAAAATCCACTGCATTCAATCGGGATGCATTGGGCCTCGCTGCATGACCTCCACTGCATACAATATGGATCCATTGTGCCAAAATGCATGGAATCCTCTGCATTCAATGACGCTGCATGGAATCCACTGCATTCAATTGGGATGCCTTGGGCCATGCTGCATAAAATCCACTGCATTCAATAGGGTTCCATTTCTTCACGCTGCATGGAATCCACTACATTCAATCACGCTGCATGGAATCCACTGCATTCTATCGGGATGCATTTTACCACGCTGCATAGATTACACCGCATTCAATCACAATGCATGGAATCCACTGCATTCAATCGGGATGCTTTGGGCCATGCTGTATAAAATCCACTGCATTCAATCGGGATGCATTGGGCCTCGCTGCATGGACTCCACTGCATTCAATCGGGATCCATTGTGCCACAATGCATGGAGTTCTCTTCATTCAATGACGCTGCATCGAGTCCACAGCATTCAATCGGAATCCATTGTGCCAAAATGCATGGAATCCTCTGCATTCAATGACGCTGCATGGAATCCACTGCATTCCATCAGGATGCTTTGGGCCATGCTGCATAAAATCCACTGCATGCAATCATGCTGCATGGAATCCACTGCATTCAATCACGCTGCATAAAATCCACTGCATTCAATAGGGTTCCATTTCTTCATGCTGCATGGAATCCACTGCATTCAATCACGCTGCATGGAATCCACTGCATTCAACATGGATGAATTTTACCACGCTGCATGCAGTTCACTGCATTCAATCACAATGCATGGAATCCACTGCATTCAATCGGGATGCTTTGGGCCATGCTGCATAAACTCCACTGCATTCAATCGGGATGCATTGGGCCTCGCTGCATGGACTCCACTGCATACAATCGGGATCCATTGCGCCACAATGCATGGAATCATCTGCATTCAACGACGCTGCATGGAATCCACTGCATTCAATCGGGAGGCTTTGGGCCATGCTGCATAAAATCCACTGCATTCAATCATGCTGCATAAAATCCACTGCATTCAATATGGTTCCATTTCTTCACACTGCATGGAATCCAATGCATTCAATCAGGATGCATTTTACCACACTGCATGGATTACACTTCATTCAATCACAATGCATGGAATCCACTGCATTCAATCGGGATGCTTTGGGCCGTGCTGCATAAAATGCATTGCATTCAATCATGCTGCATGGGATCCACTGCATTCAATCATGCTGCATAAAATCCACTGCATTCAATAGGGTTCCATTCCTTCACGCTGCATGGAATCCACTACATTCAATCACAATGCATGGAATCCACTGCATTCTATCGGGATGCATTTTACCACACTGCTTGGATTACACTGCATTCAATCGCAATGCATAGAATCCACTGCATTCAATATGGATGCATTTTACCACTCTGCATGGAATGCACTGCATTTAATCACGCTGCATGTAATCCATGGAATTTAATCGGGATTCATTTTACTAAGCTGTATGGAATCGACTGCATTTAATCACGCTGCATGGAATCCACTGCATTCAATCGGGATTCATTTTAAAAGGCTGCATGGAGTACACTGCATTCAATCACAATGCATGGAATCCACTGCATTCAAACGGGATGCTTTGGGCCATGCTGCATAAAATCCACTGCATTCAATCATGCTGCATGGAATCCACTGCATTCAATCGGGATGCATTTTACCATGCTGCGTGGTTTTCACTGCATTCAATCACAATGCATGTAATCCACTGCATTCCATCGGGATGCTTTGGGCCATGCTGCATAAAATCCACTGCATTCAATCATGCTGCATGGAATCCACTGCATTCAATCATGCTGCATAAAATCCACTGCATTCAATAGGGTTCCATTTCTTCACGCTGCATGTAATACACTGCATTCAATCACACTGAATGGAATCCACTGCATTCAATCGGGATGCATTTTACCTCGCTGCATGGATTACACTGCATTCAATCACAATGCTTGTAATCCACTGCATTCAATCGGGATGCTTTGGGCCATGCTGCATAAAATCCACTGCATTCAATCGGGATGCATTGGGCCACGCTGCATCGACTCCACCGCATGCAATCGGTATCCATTGCGCCACAATGCAAGGAATCCTCTGCATTCATTGACGCTGCATGGACTCCACTGCATTCAATCGGGATGCTTTGGGCCATGCTGCATAAAATCCACTGCATTCAATCATGCTGCATGGAATCCACTGCATTCAATCATGCAGCATAAAATCCGCTGCATTCCATAGGGTTCCATTTATTCATGCTGCATGGAATACACTGCATTCAATCAGGCTGCATGGAATCCACTGCATTCAATCGGGATGCATTTTTCCTCGTTGCATGGACTACACTGCATTCCATCACAATGCATGGAATCCACTGCATTCAATCGGGAAGCTTTGGGCCATGCTGCATACAATCCACTGCATTCAATCGGGATGCACTGGGCCTCGCTGCATGGACTCCACTGCATATAATCGGGATCCATTGCGCCAAAATGCATGGAATACTCTGCATTCAATGACGCTGAATGGAATCCACTGCATTGAATCGTGAAGCTATGGCCCATGCTGCATAAAATCCACTGCATGCAATCATGCTGCATTGAATCCACTGCATTCAATCATGCTGCATAAAATCCACTACATTCAATAGGGTTCCATTACTGCACCCTGCATGGAATCCACTGCATTCAACCACGCTGCATGGAATCCACTGCATTCAATCGGGATGCATTTTACCACTCTGCATGGATTACACTGCATTTAATCACGCTGCATGTAATCCATGGAATTTAATCGGGATTCATTTTACTAAGATGTATGGAATCGACTGCACTTAATCACGCTGCATGGAATCCACTGCATTCAATCGGGATGCATTTTACCACGTTGCATGCAGTTCACTGCATTCAATCACAATGCATGGAATCCACTGCATTCAATCGGGATGCTTTGGGCCATGCTGCATAAAATCCACTGCATTCAATCTTGCTTTTTGAATCCACTGCATTCAGTAATGCTGCATAAAATCCTTGCATTCAATTGGGTTCCATTTCTTCACGCTGCATGGAATACACTGCATTCAATCAAGCTGCATGGAAACCACTGCATTCAATCGGGATGCATTTTACCTCGCTGCATGGATTACACTGCATTCAATCACAATGCATGGAATCCACTGCATTCCATCGGGATGCTTTGGGCCATGCTGCATAAACTCCACTGCATTCAATCGGGATGCATTGGGCCTCGCTGCATGGACTCCACTGCATAAAATCTGGATCCATTGCGCTACAATGCATGGAATCATCTGCATTCAACGACGCTGCATGGAATCCACTGCATTCCATCGGGATGTTTTGGGCCATGCTGCATAAAATCCACTGCATTCAATCGGGATGCATTGGGCCTCGCTGCATGAACTCCACTGCATACAATATGGATCCATTGTGCCAAAATGCATGGAATCCTCTGCATTCAATGACGCTGCATGGAATCCACTGCATTCAATCGGGATGCTTTGGGCCATGCTGCATAAAATCCATTGCATTCAATCATGCTTCATGGAATCCACTGCATTCAATCATGCTGCATAAAATCCACTGCATTCAATAGGGTTCCATTTCTTCACGCTGCATGGAATCCACTACATTCAATCACGCTGCATGGAATCCACTGCATTCTATTGGGATGCATTTTACCACGCTGCATATATTACACCGCATTCAATCACAATGCATGGAATCCACTGCATTCAATCGGGATGCTTTGGGCCATGCTGCATAAAATCCAATGCATTCAATCGGGATGCATTGGGCCTCGCTGCATGGACTCCACTGCGTTCAATCGGGATCCATTGTGCCACAATGCATGGAATTCTCTTCATTCAATTACGCTGCATCGAGTCCACAGCATTCAATCGGAATCCATTGCGCCACAATGCATGGAATCCTCTGCATTCAATGACGCTGCATGGAATCCACTGCATTCCATCAGGATGCTTTGGGCCATGCTGCATAAAATCCACTGCATGCCATCATGCTGCATGGAATCCACTGCATTCAATCACGCTGCATAAAATCCACTGCATTCAATAGGGTTCCATTTCTTCATGCTGCATGGAATCCACTGCATTCAATCACGCTGCATGGAATCCACTGCATTCAACATGGATGACTTTTACCACGCTGCATTTAGTACAGTGTATTCAATCACAATTCATGGAATCCATTGCATTCAATCGGGATGCTTTGGGCCATGCTGCATAAAATCCACTGCATTCAATCGGGATGCACTGGGCATCGTTGCATGGACTCCACTGCATACAATCGGGATCCATTGCGCCACAATGCATGGAATCCTATGCATTCATTGACGCTGCATGGAATCCACTGCATTCAATCGGGATGCTTTGGGCCATGCTGCATAAAATCCACTGCATTCAATCATGCTGCATGGAATCCACTGCATTCAATCATGCTGCAATAAATCCACTGCATTCAATAGGGTTCCATTTCTTCACGCTGCATGTTATACACTGCAATCATTCACGCTGCATGGAATCCACTGCATTCAATCAGGATGCATTTTACCCCGCTGCATGGATTACACTGCATTCAATCACAATGCATGGAATCCACTGCATTCCATCGGGATGCTTTGGGCCATGCTGCATAAACTCCACTGCATTCAATCGGGATGCATTGGGCCTCGCTGCATGGACTCCACTGCATACAATCGGGATCCATTGTGCCACAATGCATGGAATCCTCTGCATTCAACGACGCTGCATGGAATCCACTGCATTCAATCGGGAGGCTTTGGGCCATGCTGCATAAAATCCACTGCATTCAATCATGCTGCATAAAATCCACTGCATTCAATATGGTTCCATTTCTTCACACTGCATGGAATCCAATGCATTCAATCAGGATGCATTTTACCACACTGCATGGATTACACTTCATTCAATCACAATGCATGGAATCCACTGCATTCCATCGGGATGCTTTGGGCCATGCTGCATAAAATCCACTGCATTCAATCATGCTGCATGGAATCCACTGCATTCAATCATGCTGCATAAAATCCACTGCATTCAATAGGGTTCCATTTCTTCACGCTGCATGTAATTCACTGCATTCAATCACACTGAATGGAATCCACTGCATTCAATCGGGATGCATTTTACCTCGCTGCATGGATTACACTGCATTCAATCACAATGCTTGTAATCCACTGCATTCAATCGGGATGCTTTGGGCCATGCTGCATAAAATCCACTGCATTCAATCGGGATGCATTGGGCCACGCTGCATCGACTCCACTGCATGCAATCGGTATCCATTGCGCCACAATGCAAGGAATCCTCTGCATTCATTGACGCTGCATGGACTCCACTGCATTCAATCGGGATGCTTTGGGCCATGCTGCATAAAATCCACTGCATTCAACCATGCTGCATGGAATACATTTCATTCAATCATGCAGCATAAAATCCGCTGCATTCCATAGGGTTCCATTTCTTCATGCTGCATGGAATCCACTGCATTCAATCGGGATGCATTTTTCCTCGTTGCATGGACTACACTGCATTCCATCACAATGCATGGAATCCACTGCATTCAATCGGGATGCTTTGGGCCATGCTGCATAAAATCCACTGCATTCAATCGGGATGCACTGGGCCTGGCTGCATGGACTCCACTGCATATAATCGGGATCCATTGCGCCACAATGCATGGAATACTCTGCATTCAATGACGCTGAATGGAATCCACTGCATTGAATCGTGAAGCTATGGCCCATGCTGCATAAAATCCACTGCATGCAATCATGCTGCATTGAATCCACTGCATTCAATCATGCTGCATAAAATCCACTACATTCAATAGGCTTCCATTACTGCACCCTGCATGGAATCCACTGCATTCAACCACGCTGCATGGAATCCACTGCATTCAATAGGGATGCATTTTACCACTCTGCATGGATTACACTGCATTCAATCACAATGCATGGAATCCACTGCATTCCATCGGGATGCTTTGGGCCATGCTGCATGTAATCCACTGCATTCAATCTTGCTTTTTGAATCCACTGCATTCAGTAATGCTGCATAAAATCCTTGCATTCAATTGGGTTCCATTTCTTCACGCTGCATGGAATACACTGCATTCAATCACGCTGCATGGAAACCACTGCATTCAATCGGGATGCATTTTACCTCGCTGCATGGATTACACTGCATTCAATCACAATGCATGGAATCCACTGCATTCCATCGGGATGCTTTGGGCCATGCTGCATAAACTCCACTGCATTCAATCGGGATGCATTGGGCCTCGCTGCATGGACTCCACTGCATAAAATCTGGATCCATTGCGCCACAATGCATGGAATCATCTGCATTCAACGACGCTGCATGGAATCCACTGCATTCCATCGGGATGTTTTGGGCCATGCTGCATAAAATCCACTGCATTCAATCGGGATGCATTGGGCCTCGCTGCATGACCTCCACTGCATACAATATGGATCCATTGTGCCAAAATGCATGGAATCCTCTGCATTCAATGACGCTGCATGGAATCCACTGCATTCAATTGGGATGCTTTGGGCCATGCTGCATAAAATCCACTGCATTCAATAGGGTTCCATTTCTTCACGCTGCATGGAATCCACTACATTCAATCACGCTGCATGGAATCCACTGCATTCTATCGGGATGCATTTTACCACGCTGCATAGATTACACCGCATTCAATCACAATGCATGGAATCCACTGCATTCAATCGGGATGCTTTGGGCCATGCTGTATAAAATCCACTGCATTCAATCGGGATGCATTGGGCCTCGCTGCATGGACTCCACTGCATTCAATCGGGATCCATTGTGCCACAATGCATGGAGTTCTCTTCATTCAATGACGCTGCATCGAGTCCACAGCATTCAATCGGAATCCATTGTGCCACAATGCATGGAATCCTCTGCATTCAATGACGCTGCATGGAATCCACTGCATTCCATCAGGATGCTTTGGGCCATGCTGCATAAAATCCACTGCATGCAATCATGCTGCATGGAATCCACTGCATTCAATCACGCTGCATAAAATCCACTGCATTCAATAGGGTTCCATTTCTTCATGCTGCATGGAATCCACTGCATTCAATCACGCTGCATGGAATCCACTGCATTCAACATGGATGAATTTTACCACGCTGCATTTAGTACAGTGTATTCAATCACAATGCATGGAATCCACTGCATTCCATCGGGATGCTTTGGGCCATGCTGCATAAACTCCACTGCATTCAATCGGGATGCATTGGGCCTCGCTGCATGGACTCCACTGCATACAATCGGGATCCATTGCGCCACAATGCATGGAATCATCTGCATTCAACGACGCTGCATGGAATCCACTGCATTCAATCGGGAGGCTTTGGGCCATGCTGCATAAAATCCACTGCATTCAATCATGCTGCATAAAATCCACTGCATTCAATATGGTTCCATTTCTTCACACTGCATGGAATCCAATGCATTCAATCAGGATGCATTTTACCACACTGCATGGATTACACTTCATTCAATCACAATGCATGGAATCCACTGCATTCAATCGGGATGCTTTGGGCCGTGCTGCATAAAATCCATTGCATTCAATCATGCTGCATGGGATCCACTGCATTCAATCATGCTGCATATAATCCACTGCATTCAATAGGGTTCCATTTCTTCACGCTGCATGGAATCCACTACATTCAATCACAATGCATGGAATCCACTGCATTCTATCGGGATGCATTTTACCACACTGCTTGGATTACACTGCATTCAATCGCAATGCATAGAATCCACTGCATTCAATATGGATGCATTTTACCACTCTGCATGGAATGCACTGCATTTAATCACGCTGCATGTAATCCATGGAATTTAATCGGGATTCATTTTACTAAGCTGTATGGAATCGACTGCATTTAATCACGCTGCATGGAATCCACTGCATTCAATCGGGATTCATTTTACAAGGCTGCATGGAGTACACTGCATTCAATCACAATGCATGGAATCCACTGCATTCAAACGGGATGCTTTGGGCCATGCTGCATAAAATCCACTGCATTCAATCATGCTGCATGGAATCCACTGCATTCAATCGGGATGCATTTTACCATGCTGCGTGGTTTTCACTGCATTCAATCACAATGCATGTAATCCACTGCATTCCATCGGGATGCTTTGGGCCATGCTGCATAAAATCCACTGCATTCAATCATGCTGCATGGAATCCACTGCATTCAATCATGCTGCATAAAATCCACTGCATTCAATAGGGTTCCATTTCTTCACGCTGCATGTAATACACTGCATTCAATCACACTGAATGGAATCCACTGCATTCAATCGGGATGCATTTTACCTCGCTGCATGGATTACACTGCATTCAATCACAATGCTTGTAATCCACTGCATTCAATCGGGATGCTTTGGGCCATGCTGCATAAAATCCACTGCATTCAATCGGGATGCATTGGGCCACGCTGCATCGACTCCACTGCATGCAATCGGTATCCATTGCGCCACAATGCAAGGAATCCTCTGCATTCATTGACGCTGCATGGACTCCACTGCATTCAATCGGGATGCTTTGGGCCATGCTGCATAAAATCCACTGCATTCAATCATGCTGCATGGAATCCACTGCATTCAATCATGCAGCATAAAATCCGCTGCATTCCATAGGGTTCCATTTATTCATGCTGCATGGAATACACTGCATTCAATCAGGCTGCATGGAATCCACTGCATTCAATCGGGATGCATTTTTCCTCGTTGCATGGACTACACTGCATTCCATCACAATGCATGGAATCCACTGCATTCAATCGGGAAGCTTTGGGACATGCTGCATACACTCCACTGCATTCAATCGGGATGCACTGGGCCTCGCTGCATGGACTCCACTGCATATAATCGGGATCCATTGCGCCACAATGCATGGAATACTCTGCATTCAATGACGCTGAATGGAATCCACTGCATTGAATCGTGAAGCTATGGCCCATGCTGCATAAAATCCACTGCATGCAATCATGCTGCATTGAATCCACTGCATTCAATCATGCTGCATAAAATCCACTGCATTCAATAGGCTTCCATTACTGCACCCTGCATGGAATCCACTGCATTCAACCACGCTGCATGGAATCCACTGCATTCAATCGGGATGCATTTTACCACTCTGCATGGATTACACTGCATTTAATCACGCTGCATGTAATCCATGGAATTTAATCGGGATTCATTTTACTAAGATGTATGGAATCGACTGCACTTAATCACGCTGCATGGAATCCACTGCATTCAATCGGGATGCATTTTACCACGTTGCATGCAGTTCACTGCATTCAATCACAATGCATGGAATCCACTGCATTCAATCGGGATGCTTTGGGCCATGCTGCATAAAATCCACTGCATTCAATCTTGCTTTTTGAATCCACTGCATTCAGTAATGCTGCATAAAATCCTTGCATTCAATTGGGTTCCATTTCTTCACGCTGCATGGAATACACTGCATTCAATCACGCTGCATGGAAACCACTGCATTCAATCGGGATGCATTTTACCTCGCTGCATGGATTACACTGCATTCAATCACAATGCATGGAATCCACTGCATTCCATCGGGATGCTTTGGGCCATGCTGCATAAACTCCACTGCATTCAATCGGGATGCATTGGGCCTCGCTGCATGGACTCCACTGCATAAAATCTGGATCCATTGCGCCACAATGCATGGAATCATCTGCATTCAACGACGCTGCATGGAATCCACTGCATTCCATCGGGATGTTTTGGGCCATGCTGCATAAAATCCACTGCATTCAATCGGGATGCATTGGGCCTCGCTGCATGAACTCCACTGCATACAATCTGGATCCATTGTGCCAAAATGCATGGAATCCTCTGCATTCAATGACGCTGCATGGAATCCACTGCATTCAATTGGGATGCTTTGGGCCATGCTGCATAAAATCCACTGCATTCAATAGGGTTCCATTTCTTCACGCTGCATGGAATCCACTACATTCAATCACGCTGCATGGAATCCACTGCATTCTATCGGGATGCATTTTACCACGCTGCATAGATTACACCGCATTCAATCACAATGCATGGAATCCACTGCATTCAATCGGGATGCTTTGGGCCATGCTGTATAAAATCCACTGCATTCAATCGGGATGCATTGGGCCTCGCTGCATGGACTCCACTGCATTCAATCGGGATCCATTGTGCCACAATGCATGGAGTTCTCTTCATTCAATGACGCTGCATCGAGTCCACAGCATTAAATCGGAATCCATTGTGCCACAATGCATGGAATCCTCTGCATTCAATGACGCTGCATGGAATCCACTGCATTCCATCAGGATGCTTTGGGCCATGCTGCATAAAATCCACTGCATGCAATCATGCTGCATGGAATCCACTGCATTCAATCACGCTGCATAAAATCCACTGCATTCAATAGGGTTCCATTTCTTCATGCTGCATGGAATCCACTGCATTCAATCACGCTGCATGGAATCCACTGCATTCAACATGGATGAATTTTACCACGCTGCATTTAGTACAGTGTATTCAATCACAATGCATGGAATCCACTGCATTCCATCGGGATGCTTTGTGCCATGCTGCATAAACTCCACTGCATTCAATCGGGATGCATTGGGCCTCGCTGCATGGACTCCACTGCATACAATCGGGATCCATTGCGCCACAATGCATGGAATCATCTGCATTCAACGACGCTGCATGGAATCCACTGCATTCAATCGGGAGGCTTTGGGCCATGCTGCATAAAATCCACTGCATTCAATCATGCTGCATAAAATCCACTGCATTCAATATGGTTCCATTTCTTCACATTGCATGGAATCCAATGCATTCAATCAGGATGCATTTTACCACACTGCATGGATTACACTTCATTCAATCACAATGCATGGAATCCACTGCATTCAATCGGGATGCTTTGGGCCGTGCTGCATAAAATCCATTGCATTCAATCATGCTGCATGGGATCCACTGCATTCAATCATGCTGCATAAAATCCACTGCATTCAATAGGCTTCCATTTCTTCACGCTGCATGGAATCCACTACATTCAATCACAATGCATGGAATCCACTGCATTCTATCGGGATGCATTTTACCACACTGCTTGGATTACACTGCATTCAATCGCAATGCATAGAATCCACTGCATTCAATATGGATGCATTTTACCACTCTGCATGGAATGCACTGCATTTAATCACGCTGCATGTAATCCATGGAATTTAATCGGGATTCATTTTACTAAGCTGTATG
Organism: Sus scrofa; assembly: GCF_054392235.1. Taxonomy (NCBI): domain Eukaryota; kingdom Metazoa; phylum Chordata; class Mammalia; order Artiodactyla; family Suidae; genus Sus; species Sus scrofa. Next base: position 4,085,452 of record NC_139397.1, read on the forward strand.
GAATCGACTGCATTTAATCACGCTGCATGGAATCCACTGCATTCAATCGGGATTCATTTTAAAAGGCTGCATGGAGTACACTGCATTCAATCACAATGCATGGAATCCACTGCATTCAAACGGGATGCTTTGGGCCAAGCTGCATAAAATCCACTGCATTCAATCATGCTGCATGGAATCCACTGCATTCAATCGGGATGCATTTTACCATGCTGCGTGGTTTTCACTGCATTCAATCACAATGCATGTAATCCACTGCATTCCATCGGGATGCTTTGGGCCATGCTGCATAAAATCCACTGCATTCAATCATGCTGCATGGAATCCACTGCATTCAATCATGCTGCATAAAATCCACTGCATTCAATAGGGTTCCATTTCTTCACGCTGCATGTAATACACTGCATTCAATCACACTGAATGGAATCCACTGCATTCAATCGGGATGCATTTTACCTCGCTGCATGGATTACACTGCATTCAATCACAATGCTTGGAATCCACTGCATTCAATCGGGATGCTTTGGGCCATGCTGCATAAAATCCACTGCATTCAATCGGGATGCATTGGGCCACGCTGCATCGACTCCACTGCATGCAATCGGTATCCATTGCGCCACAATGCAAGGAATCCTCTGCATTCATTGACGCTGCATGGACTCCACTGCATTCAATCGGGATGCTTTGGGCCATGCTGCATAAAATCCACTGCATTCAATCATGCTGCATGGAATCCACTGCATTCAATCATGCAGCATAAAATCCGCTGCATTCCATAGGGTTCCATTTATTCATGCTGCATGGAATACACTGCATTCAATCAGGCTGCATGGAATCCACTGCATTCAATCGGGATGCATTTTTCCTCGTTGCATGGACTACACTGCATTCCATCACAATGCATGGAATCCACTGCATTCAATCGGGAAGCTTTGGGCCATGCTGCATACACTCCACTGCATTCAATCGGGATGCACTGGGCCTCGCTGCATGGACTCCACTGCATATAATCGGGATCCATTGCGCCACAATGCATGGAATACTCTGCATTCAATGACGCTGAATGGAATCCACTGCATTGAATCGTGAAGCTATGGCCCATGCTGCATAAAATCCACTGCATGCAATCATGCTGCATTGAATCCACTGCATTCAATCATGCTGCATAAAATCCACTGCATTCAATAGGCTTCCATTACTGCACCCTGCATGGAATCCACTGCATTCAACCACGCTGCATGGAATCCACTGCATTCAATCGGGATGCATTTTACCACTCTGCATGGATTACACTGCATTTAATCACGCTGCATGTAATCCATGGAATTTAATCGGGATTCATTTTACTAAGATGTATGGAATCGACTGCACTTAATCACGCTGCATGGAATCCACTGCATTCAATCGGGATGCATTTTACCACGTTGCATGCAGTTCACTGCATTCAATCACAATGCATGGAATCCACTGCATTCAATCGGGATGCTTTGGGCCATGCTGCATAAAATCCACTGCATTCAATCTTGCTTTTTGAATCCACTGCATTCAGTAATGCTGCATAAAATCCTTGCATTCAATTGGGTTCCATTTCTTCACGCTGCATGGAATACACTGCATTCAATCACGCTGCATGGAAACCACTGCATTCAATCGGGATGCATTTTACCTCGCTGCATGGATTACACTGCATTCAATCACAATGCATGGAATCCACTGCATTCCATCGGGATGCTTTGGGCCATGCTGCATAAACTCCACTGCATTCAATCGGGATGCATTGGGCCTCGCTGCATGGACTCCACTGCATAAAATCTGGATCCATTGCGCCACAATGCATGGAATCATCTGCATTCAACGACGCTGCATGGAATCCACTGCATTCCATCGGGATGTTTTGGGCCATGCTGCATAAAATCCACTGCATTCAATCGGGATGCATTGGGCCTCGCTGCATGAACTCCACTGCATACAATCTGGATCCATTGTGCCAAAATGCATGGAATCCTCTGCATTCAATGACGCTGCATGGAATCCACTGCATTCAATTGGGATGCTTTGGGCCATGCTGCATAAAATCCACTGCATTCAATAGGGTTCCATTTCTTCACGCTGCATGGAATCCACTACATTCAATCACGCTGCATGGAATCCACTGCATTCTATCGGGATGCATTTTACCACGCTGCATAGATTACACCGCATTCAATCACAATGCATGGAATCCACTGCATTCAATCGGGATGCTTTGGGCCATGCTGTATAAAATCCACTGCATTCAATCGGGATGCATTGGGCCTCGCTGCATGGACTCCACTGCATTCAATCGGGATCCATTGTGCCACAATGCATGGAGTTCTCTTCATTCAATGACGCTGCATCGAGTCCACAGCATTCAATCGGAATCCATTGTGCCACAATGCATGGAATCCTCTGCATTCAATGACGCTGCATGGAATCCACTGCATTCCATCAGGATGCTTTGGGCCATGCTGCATAAAATCCACTGCATGCAATCATGCTGCATGGAATCCACTGCATTCAATCACGCTGCATAAAATCCACTGCATTCAATAGGGTTCCATTTCTTCATGCTGCATGGAATCCACTGCATTCAATCACGCTGCATGGAATCCACTGCATTCAACATGGATGAATTTTACCACGCTGCATTTAGTACAGTGTATTCAATCACAATGCATGGAATCCACTGCATTCCATCGGGATGCTTTGGGCCATGCTGCATAAACTCCACTGCATTCAATCGGGATGCATTGGGCCTCGCTGCATGGACTCCACTGCATACAATCGGGATCCATTGCGCCACAATGCATGGAATCATCTGCATTCAACGACGCTGCATGGAATCCACTGCATTCAATCGGGAGGCTTTGGGCCATGCTGCATAAAATCCACTGCATTCAATCATGCTGCATAAAATCCACTGCATTCAATATGGTTCCATTTCTTCACATTGCATGGAATCCAATGCATTCAATCAGGATGCATTTTACCACACTGCATGGATTACACTTCATTCAATCACAATGCATGGAATCCACTGCATTCAATCGGGATGCTTTGGGCCGTGCTGCATAAAATCCATTGCATTCAATCATGCTGCATGGGATCCACTGCATTCAATCATGCTGCATAAAATCCACTGCATTCAATAGGGTTCCATTTCTTCACGCTGCATGGAATCCACTACATTCAATCACAATGCATGGAATCCACTGCATTCTATCGGGATGCATTTTACCACACTGCTTGGATTACACTGCATTCAATCGCAATGCATAGAATCCACTGCATTCAATATGGATGCATTTTACCACTCTGCATGGAATGCACTGCATTTAATCACGCTGCATGTAATCCATGGAATTTAATCGGGATTCATTTTACTAAGCTGTATGGAATCGACTGCATTTAATCACACTGCATGGAATCCACTGCATTCAATCGGGATTCATTTTAAAAGGCTGCATGGAGTACACTGCATTCAATCACAATGCATGGAATCCACTGCATTCAAACGGGATGCTTTGGGCCAAGCTGCATAAAATCCACTGCATTCAATCATGCTGCATGGAATCCACTGCATTCAATCGGGATGCATTTTACCATGCTGCGTGGTTTTCACTGCATTCAATCACAATGCATGTAATCCACTGCATTCCATCGGGATGCTTTGGGCCATGCTGCATAAAATCCACTGCATTCAATCATGCTGCATGGAATCCACTGCATTCAATCATGCTGCATAAAATCCACTGCATTCAATAGGGTTCCATTTCTTCACGCTGCATGTAATACACTGCATTCAATCACACTGAATGGAATCCACTGCATTCAATCGGGATGCATTTTACCTCGCTGCATGGATTACACTGCATTCAATCACAATGCTTGGAATCCACTGCATTCAATCGGGATGCTTTGGGCCATGCTGCATAAAATCCACTGCATTCAATCGGGATGCATTGGGCCACGCTGCATCGACTCCACTGCATGCAATCGGTATCCATTGCGCCACAATGCAAGGAATCCTCTGCATTCATTGACGCTGCATGGACTCCACTGCATTCAATCGGGATGCTTTGGGCCATGCTGCATAAAATCCACTGCATTCAATCATGCTGCATGGAATCCACTGCATTCAATCATGCAGCATAAAATCCGCTGCATTCCATAGGGTTCCATTTATTCATGCTGCATGGAATACACTGCATTCAATCAGGCTGCATGGAATCCACTGCATTCAATCGGGATGCATTTTTCCTCGTTGCATGGACTACACTGCATTCCATCACAATGCATGGAATCCACTGCATTCAATCGGGAAGCTTTGGGCCATGCTGCATACACTCCACTGCATTCAATCGGGATGCACTGGGCCTCGCTGCATGGACTCCACTGCATATAATCGGGATCCATTGCGCCAAAATGCATGGAATACTCTGCATTCAATGACGCTGAATGGAATCCACTGCATTGAATCGTGAAGCTATGGCCCATGCTGCATAAAATCCACTGCATGCAATCATGCTGCATTGAATCCACTGCATTCAATCATGCTGCATAAAATCCACTACATTCAATAGGGTTCCATTACTGCACCCTGCATGGAATCCACTGCATTCAACCACGCTGCATGGAATCCACTGCATTCAATCGGGATGCATTTTACCACTCTGCATGGATTACACTGCATTTAATCACGCTGCATGTAATCCATGGAATTTAATCGGGATTCATTTTACTAAGATGTATGGAATCGACTGCACTTAATCACGCTGGATGGAATCCACTGCATTCAATCGGGATGCATTTTACCACGTTGCATGCAGTTCACTGCATTCAATCACAATGCATGGAATCCACTGCATTCAATCGGGATGCTTTGGGCCATGCTGCATAAAATCCACTGCATTCAATCTTGCTTTTTGAATCCACTGCATTCAGTAATGCTGCATAAATCCTTGCATTCAATTGGGTTCCATTTCTTCACGCTGCATGGAATACACTGCATTCAATCACGCTGCATGGAATCCACTGCATTCAATCGGGATGCATTTTACCTCGCTGCATGGATTACACTGCATTCAATCACAATGCATGGAATCCACTGCATTCCATCGGGATGCTTTGGGCCATGCTGCATAAACTCCACTGCATTCAATCGGGATGCATTGGGCCTCGCTGCATGGACTCCACTGCATAAAATCTGGATCCATTGCGCCACAATGCATGGAATCATCTGCATTCAACGACGCTGCATGGAATCCACTGCATTCCATCGGGATGTTTTGGGCCATGCTGCATAAAATCCACTGCATTCAATCGGGATGCATTGGGCCTCGCTGCATGAACTCCACTGCATACAATCTGGATCCATTGTGCCAAAATGCATGGAATCCTCTGCATTCAATCATGCTGCATAAAATCCACTGCATTCAATAGGGTTCCATTTCTTCACGCTGCATGGAATCCACTACATTCAATCACGCTGCATGGAATCCACTGCATTCAATTGGGATGCATTTTACCACGCTGCATAGATTACACCGCATTCAATCACAATGCATGGAATCCACTGCATTCAATCGGGATGCTTTGGGCCATGCTGCATAAAATCCAATGCATTCAATCGGGATGCATTGGGCCTCGCTGCATGGACTCCACTGCATTCAATCGGGATCCATTGTGCCACAATGCATGGAATTCTCTTCATTCAATGACGCTGCATCGAGTCCACAGCATTCAATCGGAATCCATTGTGCCACAATGCATGGAATCCTCTGCATTCAATGACGCTGCATGGAATCCACTGCATTCCATCAGGATGCTTTGGGCCATGCTGCATAAAATCCACTGCATGCCATCATGCTGCATGGAATCCACTGCATTCAATCACGCTGCATAAAATCCACTGCATTCAATAGGGTTCCATTTCTTCATGCTGCATGGAATCCACTGCATTCAATCACGCTGCATGGAATCCACTGCATTCAACATGGATGACTTTTACCACGCTGCATTTAGTACAGTGTATTCAATCACAATTCATGGAATCCATTGCATTCAATCGGGATGCTTTGGGCCATGCTGCATAAAATCCACTGCATTCAATCGGGATGCACTGGGCATCGTTGCATGGACTCCACTGCATACAATCGGGATCCATTGCGCCACAATGCATGGAATCCTATGCATTCAATGACGCTGCATGGAATCCACTGCATTCAATCGGGATGCTTTGGGCGATGCTGCATAAAATCCACTGCATTCAATCATGCTGCATGGAATCCACTGCATTCAATCATGCTGCAATAAATCCACTGCATTCAATAGGGTTCCATTTCTTCACGCTGCATGTTATACACTGCAATCATTCACGCTGCATGGAATCCACTGCATTCAATCAGGATGCATTTTACCCCGCTGCGTGGTTTTCACTGCATTCAATCACAATGCATGGAATCCACTGCATTCAATCGGGATGCTTTGGGCCATGCTGCATAAACTCCACTGCATTCAATCGGGATGCATTGGGCCTCGCTGCATGGACTCCACTGCATACAATCGGGATCCATTGTGCCACAATGCATGGAATCCTCTGCATTCAACGACGCTGCATGGAATCCACTGCATTCAATCGGGAGGCTTTGGGCCATGCTGCATAAAATCCACTGCATTCAATCATGCTGCATAAAATCCACTGCATTCAATATGGTTCCATTTCTTCACACTGCATGGAATCCAATGCATTCAATCAGGATGCATTTTACCACACTGCATGGATTACACTTCATTCAATCACAATGCATGGAATCCACTGCATTCCATCGGGATGCTTTGGGCCATGCTGCATAAAATCCACTGCATTCAATCATGCTGCATGGAATCCACTGCATTCAATCATGCTGCATAAAATCCACTGCATTCAATAGGGTTCCATTTCTTCACGCTGCATGTAATTCACTGCATTCAATCACACTGAATGGAATCCACTGCATTCAATCGGGATGCATTTTACCTCGCTGCATGGATTACACTGCATTCAATCACAATGCTTGGAATCCACTGCATTCAATCGGGATGCTTTGGGCCATGCTGCATAAAATCCACTGCATTCAATCGGGATGCATTGGGCCACGCTGCATCGACTCCACTGCAAGCAATCGGTATCCATTGCGCCACAATGCAAGGAATCCTCTGCATTCATTGACGCTGCATGGACTCCACTGCATTCAATCGGGATGCTTTGGGCCATGCTGCATAAAATCCACTGCATTCAACCATGCTGCATGGAATCCATTTCATTCAATCATGCAGCATAAAATCCGCTGCATTCCATAGGGTTCCATTTCTTCATGCTGCATGGAATCCACTGCATTCAATCGGGATGCATTTTTCCTCGTTGCATGGACTACACTGCATTCCATCACAATGCATGGAATCCACTGCATTCAATTGGGATGCTTTGGGCCATGCTGCATAAAATCCACTGCATTCAATAGGGTTCCATTTCTTCACGCTGCATGGAATCCACTACATTCAATCACGCTGCATGGAATCCACTGCATTCTATCGGGATGCATTTTACCACGCTGCATAGATTACACCGCATTCAATCACAATGCATGGAATCCACTGCATTCAATCGGGATGCTTTGGGCCATGCTGCATAAAATCCACTGCATTCAATCGGGATGCATTGGGCCACGCTGCATCGACTCTACTGCAAGCAATCGGTATCCATTGCGCCACAATGCAAGGAATCCTCTGCATTCATTGACGCTGCATGGACTCCACTGCATTCAATCGGGATGCTTTGGGCCATGCTGCATAAAATCCACTGCATTCAACCATGCTGCATGGAATCCATTTCATTCAATCATGCAGCATAAAATCCGCTGCATTCCATAGGGTTCCATTTCTTCATGCTGCATGGAATCCACTGCATTCAATCGGGATGCATTTTTCCTCGTTGCATGGACTACACTGCATTCCATCACAATGCATGTAATCCACTGCATTCAATTGGGATGCTTTGGGCCATGCTGCATAAAATCCACTGCATTCAATAGGGTTCCATTTCTTCACGCTGCATGGAATCCACTACATTCAATCACGCTGCATGGAATCCACTGCATTCTATCGGGATGCATTTTACCACGCTGCATAGATTACACCGCATTCAATCACAATGCATGGAATCCACTGCATTCAATCGGGATGCTTTGGGACATGCTGTATAAAATCCACTGCATTCAATCGGGATGCATTGGGCCTCGCTGCATGGACTCCACTGCATTCAATCGGGATCCATTGTGCCACAATGCATGGAGTTCTCTTCATTCAATGACGCTGCATCGAGTCCACAGCATTCAATCGGAATCCATTGTGCCACAATGCATGGAATCCTCTGCATTCAATGACGCTGCATGGAATCCACTGCATTCCATCAGGATGCTTTGGGCCATGCTGCATAAAATCCACTGCATGCAATCATGCTGCATGGAATCCACTGCATTCAATCACGCTGCATAAAATCCACTGCATTCAATAGGGTTCCATTTCTTCATGCTGCATGGAATCCACTGCATTCAATCACGCTGCATGGAATCCACTGCATTCAACATGGATGAATTTTACCACGCTGCATTTAGTACAGTGTATTCAATCACAATGCATGGAATCCACTGCATTCCATCGGGATGCTTTGGGCCATGCTGCATAAACTCCACTGCATTCAATCGGGATGCATTGGGCCTCGCTGCATGGACTCCACTGCATACAATCGGGATCCATTGCGCCACAATGCATGGAATCATCTGCATTCAACGACGCTGCATGGAATCCACTGCATTCAATCGGGAGGCTTTGGGCCATGCTGCATAAAATCCACTGCATTCAATCATGCTGCATAAAATCCACTGCATTCAATATGGTTCCATTTCTTCACACTGCATGGAATCCAATGCATTCAATCAGGATGCATTTTACCACACTGCATGGATTACACTTCATTCAATCACAATGCATGGAATCCACTGCATTCAATCGGGATGCTTTGGGCCGTGCTGCATAAAATCCATTGCATTCAATCATGCTGCATGGGATCCACTGCATTCAATCATGCTGCATAAAATCCACTGCATTCAATAGGGTTCCATTTCTTCACGCTGCATGGAATCCACTACATTCAATCACAATGCATGGAATCCACTGCATTCTATCGGGATGCATTTTACCACACTGCTTGGATTACACTGCATTCAATCGCAATGCATAGAATCCACTGCATTCAATATGGATGCATTTTACCACTCTGCATGGAATGCACTGCATTTAATCACGCTGCATGTAATCCATGGAATTTAATCGGGATTCATTTTACTAAGCTGTATGGAATCGACAGCATTTAATCACGCTGCATGGAATCCACTGCATTCAATCGGGATTCATTTTAAAAGGCTGCATGGAGTACACTGCATTCAATCACAATGCATGGAATCCACTGCATTCAAACGGGATGCTTTGGGCCATGCTGCATAAAATCCACTGCATTCAATCATGCTGCATGGAATCCACTGCATTCAATCGGGATGCATTTTACCATGCTGCGTGGTTTTCACTGCATTCAATCACAATGCATGTAATCCACTGCATTCCATCGGGATGCTTTGGGCCATGCTGCATAAAATCCACTGCATTCAATCATGCTGCATGGAATCCACTGCATTCAATCATGCTGCATAAAATCCACTGCATTCAATAGGGTTCCATTTCTTCACGCTGCATGTAATACACTGCATTCAATCACACTGAATGGAATCCACTGCATTCAATCGGGATGCATTTTACCTCGCTGCATGGATTACACTGCATTCAATCACAATGCTTGGAATCCACTGCATTCAATCGGGATGCTTTGGGCCATGCTGCATAAAATCCACTGCATTCAATCGGGATGCATTGGGCCACGCTGCATCGACTCCACTGCATGCAATCGGTATCCATTGCGCCACAATGCAAGGAATCCTCTGCATTCATTGACGCTGCATGGACTCCACTGCATTCAATCGGGATGCTTTGGGCCATGCTGCATAAAATCCACTGCATTCAATCATGCTGCATGGAATCCACTGCATTCAATCATGCAGCATAAAATCCGCTGCATTCCATAGGGTTCCATTTATTCATGCTGCATGGAATACACTGCATTCAATCAGGCTGCATGGAATCCACTGCATTCAATCGGGATGCATTTTTCCTCGTTGCATGGACTACACTGCATTCCATCACAATGCATGGAATCCACTGCATTCAATCGGGAAGCTTTGGGCCATGCTGCATACACTCCACTGCATTCAATCGGGATGCACTGGGCCTCGCTGCATGGACTCCACTGCATATAATCGGGATCCATTGCGCCAAAATGCATGGAATACTCTGCATTCAATGACGCTGAATGGAATCCACTGCATTGAATCGTGAAGCTATGGCCCATGCTGCATAAAATCCACTGCATGCAATCATGCTGCATTGAATCCACTGCATTCAATCATGCTGCATAAAATCCACTACATTCAATAGGGTTCCATTACTGCACCCTGCATGGAATCCACTGCATTCAACCACGCTGCATGGAATCCACTGCATTCAATCGGGATGCATTTTACCACTCTGCATGGATTACACTGCATTTAATCACGCTGCATGTAATCCATGGAATTTAATCGGGATTCATTTTACTAAGATGTATGGAATCGACTGCACTTAATCACGCTGCATGGAATCCACTGCATTCAATCGGGATGCATTTTACCACGTTGCATGCAGTTCACTGCATTCAATCACAATGCATGGAATCCACTGCATTCAATCGGGATGCTTTGGGCCATGCTGCATAAAATCCACTGCATTCAATCTTGCTTTTTGAATCCACTGCATTCAGTAATGCTGCATAAAATCCTTGCATTCAATTGGGTTCCATTTCTTCACGCTGCATGGAATACACTGCATTCAATCACGCTGCATGGAAACCACTGCATTCAATCGGGATGCATTTTACCTCGCTGCATGGATTACACTGCATTCAATCACAATGCATGGAATCCACTGCATTCCATCGGGATGCTTTGGGCCATGCTGCATAAACTCCACTGCATTCAATCGGGATGCATTGGGCCTCGCTGCATGGACTCCACTGCATAAAATCTGGATCCATTGCGCCACAATGCATGGAATCATCTGCATTCAACGACGCTGCATGGAATCCACTGCATTCCATCGGGATGTTTTGGGCCATGCTGCATAAAATCCACTGCATTCAATCGGGATGCATTGGGCCTCGCTGCATGAACTCCACTGCATACAATATGGATCCATTGTGCCAAAATGCATGGAATCCTCTGCATTCAATGACGCTGCATGCAATCCACTGCATTCAATCGGGATGCTTTGGGCCATGCTGCATAAAATCCATTGCATTCAATCATGCTGCATGGAATCCACTGCATTCAATCATGCTGCATAAAATCCACTGCATTCAATAGGGTTCCATTTCTTCATGCTGCATGGAATCCACTACATTCAATCACGCTGCATGGAATCCACTGCATTCTATCGGGATGCATTTTACCACGCTGCATAGATTACACCGCATTCAATCACAATGCATGGAATCCACTGCATTCAATCGGGATGCTTTGGGCCATGCTGCATAAAATCCACTGCATTCAATCGGGATGCATTGGGCCTCGCTGCATGGACTCCACTGCATTCAATCGGGATCCATTGTGCCACAATGCATGGAATTCTCTTCATTCAATGACGCTGCATCGAGTCCACAGCATTCAATCGGAATCCATTGTGCCACAATGCATGGAATCCTCTGCATTCAATGACGCTGCATGGAATCCACTGCATTCCATCAGGATGCTTTGGGCCATGCTGCATAAAATCCACTGCATGCCATCATGCTGCATGGAATCCACTGCATTCAATCACGCTGCATAAAATCCACTGCATTCAATAGGGTTCCATTTCTTCATGCTGCATGGAATCCACTGCATTCAATCACGCTGCATGGAATCCACTGCATTCAACATGGATGACTTTTACCACGCTGCATTTAGTACAGTGTATTCAATCACAATTCATGGAATCCATTGCATTCAATCGGGATGCTTTGGGCCATGCTGCATAAAATCCACTGCATTCAATCGGGATGCACTGGGCATCGTTGCATGGACTCCACTGCATACAATCGGGATCCATTGCGCCACAATGCATGGAATCCTATGCATTCAATGACGCTGCATGGAATCCACTGCATTCAATCGGGATGCTTTGGGCCATGCTGCATAAAATCCACTGCATTCAATCATGCTGCATGGAATCCACTGCATTCAATCATGCTGCAATAAATCCACTGCATTCAATAGGGTTCCATTTCTTCACGCTGCATGTTATACACTGCAATCATTCACGCTGCATGGAATCCACTGCATTCAATCAGGATGCATTTTACCCCGCTGCATGGATTACACTGCATTCAATCACAATGCATGGAATCCACTGCATTCCATCGGGATGCTTTGGGCCATGCTGCATAAACTCCACTGCATTCAATCGGGATGCATTGGGCCTCGCTGCATGGACTCCACTGCATACAATCGGGATCCATTGTGCCACAATGCATGGAATCCTCTGCATTCAACGACGCTGCATGGAATCCACTGCATTCAATCGGGAGGCTTTGGGCCATGCTGCATAAAATCCACTGCATTCAATCATGCTGCATAAAATCCACTGCATTCAATATGGTTCCATTTCTTCACACTGCATGGAATCCAATGCATTCAATCAGGATGCATTTTACCACACTGCATGGATTACACTTCATTCAATCACAATGCATGGAATCCACTGCATTCCATCGGGATGCTTTGGGCCATGCTGCATAAAATCCACTGCATTCAATCATGCTGCATGGAATCCACTGCATTCAATCATGCTGCATAAAATCCACTGCATTCAATAGGGTTCCATTTCTTCACGCTGCATGTAATTCACTGCATTCAATCACACTGAATGGAATCCACTGCATTCAATCGGGATGCATTTTACCTCGCTGCATGGATTACACTGCATTCAATCACAATGCTTGGAATCCACTGCATTCAATCGGGATGCTTTGGGCCATGCTGCATAAAATCCACTGCATTCAATCGGGATGCATTGGGCCACGCTGCATCGACTCCACTGCATGCAATCGGTATCCATTGCGCCACAATGCAAGGAATCCTCTGCATTCATTGACGCTGCATGGACTCCACTGCATTCAATCGGGATGCTTTGGGCCATGCTGCATAAAATCCACTGCATTCAACCATGCTGCATGGAATCCATTTCATTCAATCATGCAGCATAAAATCCGCTGCATTCCATAGGGTTCCATTTCTTCATGCTGCATGGAATCCACTGCATTCAATCGGGATGCATTTTTCCTCGTTGCATGGACTACACTGCATTCCATCACAATGCATGGAATCCACTGCATTCAATCGGGAAGCTTTGGGCCATGCTGCATAAAATCCACTGCATTCAATCGGGATGCACTGGGCCTCGCTGCATGGACTCCACTGCATATAATCGGGATCCATTGCGCCACAATGCATGGAATACTCTGCATTCAATGACGCTGAATGGAATCCACTGCATTGAATCGTGAAGCTATGGCCCATGCTGCATAAAATCCACTGCATGCAATCATGCTGCATTGAATCTACTACATTCAATCATGCTGCATAAAATCCACTACATTCAATAGGGTTCCATTACTGCACCCTGCATGGAATCCACTGCATTCAACCACGCTGCATGGAATCCACTGCATTCAATCGGGATGCATTTTACCACTCTGCATGGATTACACTGCATTCAATCACAATGCATGGAATCCACTGCATTCCATCGGGATGCTTTGGGCCATGCTGCATGGAATCCACTGCATTCAATCAGATGCATTTTGCCTCGCTGCATAGACTCCAATGCATACAATCGGGATCCATTTCGCCAAAATGCATTGAATCTTCTGCATTCAATACCGCTGCATGGAATCCACTGCATTCAATCGGGATGGTTTGGGCCATGCTGCATAAACTCCATTGCATTCAATCATGCTGCATGGAATCCACTGCATTCAATCATGCTGCATAAAATCCACTGCATTCAATAGGGTTCCATTTCTTCACGCTGCATGGAATCCACTACATTCAATCACAATGCATGGAATCCACTGCATTCTGTCGGGATGCATTTTACCACACTGCTTGGATTACACTGCATTCAATCGCAATGCATAGAATCCACTGCATTCAATATGGATGCATTTTACCACTCTGCATGGAATGCACTGCATTTAATCACGCTGCATGTAATCCATGGAATTTAATCGGGATTCATTTTACTAAGCTGTATGGAATCGACTGCATTTAATCACGCTGCATGGAATCCACTGCATTCAATCGGGATTCATTTTACAAGGCTGCATGGAGTACACTGCATTCAATCACAATGCATGGAATCCACTGCATTCAAACGGGATGCTTTGGGCCATGCTGCATAAAATCCACTGCATTCAATCATGCTGCATGGAATCCACTGCATTCAATCGGGATGCATTTTACCATGCTGCGTGGTTTTCACTGCATTCAATCACAATGCATGTAATCCACTGCATTCCATCGGGATGCTTTGGGCCATGCTGCATAAAATCCATTGCATTCAATCATGCTGCATGGAATCCACTGCATTCAATCATGCTGCATAAAATCCACTGCATTCAATAGGGTTCCATTTCTTCACGCTGCATGGAATCCACTACATTCAATCACAATGCATGGAATCCACTGCATTCTATCGGGATGCATTTTACCACACTGCTTGGATTACACTGCATTCAATCGCAATGCATAGAATCCACTGCATTCAATATGGATGCATTTTACCACTCTGCATGGAATGCACTGCATTTAATCACGCTGCATGTAATCCATGGAATTTAATCGGGATTCATTTTACTAAGCTGTATGGAATCGACTGCATTTAATCACGCTGCATGGAATCCACTGCATTCAATCGGGATTCATTTTACAAGGCTGCATGGAGTACACTGCATTCAATCACAATGCATGGAATCCACTGCATTCCATCGGGATGCTTTGGGCCATGCTGCATAAAATCCACTGCATTCAATCATGCTGCATGGAATCCACTGCATTCAATCGGGATGCATTTTACCATGCTGCGTGGTTTTCACTGCATTCAATCACAATGCATGTAATCCACTGCATTCCATCGGGATGCTTTGGGCCATGCTGCATAAAATCCACTGCATTCAATCATGCTGCATGGAATCCACTGCATTCAATCATGCTGCATAAAATCCACTGCATTCAATAGGGTTCCATTTCTTCACGCTGCATGTAATTCACTGCATTCAATCACACTGAATGGAATCCACTGCATTCAATCGGGATGCATTTTACCTCGCTGAATGGATTACACTGCATTCAATCACAATGCTTGGAATCCACTGCATTCAATCGGGATGCATTGGGCCACGCTGCATCGACTCCACTGCATGCAATCGGTATCCATTGCGCCACAATGCAAGGAATCCTCTGCATTCATTGACGCTGCATGGACTCCACTGCATTCAATCGGGATGCTTTGGGCCATGCTGCATAAAATCCACTGCATTCAACCATGCTGCATGGAATCCATTTCATTTAATCATGCAGCATAAAATCCGCTGCATTCCATAGGGTTCCATTTCTTCATGCTGCATGGAATACACTGCGTTCAATCAGGCTGCATGGAATCCACTGCATTCAATCGGGATGCATTTTTCCTCGTTGCATGGACTACACTGCATTCCATCACAATGCATGGAATCCACTGCATTCAATCGGGATGCTTTGGGCCATGCTGCATAAAATCCACTGCATTCAATCGGGATGCATTGGGCCACGCTGCATCGACTCCACTGCATGCAATCGGTATCCATTGCGCCACAATGCAAGGAATCCTCTGCATTCATTGACGCTGCATGGACTCCACTGCATTCAATCGGGATGCTTTGGGCCATGCTGCATAAAATCCACTGCATTCAATCGGGATGCACTGGGCCTCGCTGCATGGACTCCACTGCATATAATCGGGATCCATTGCGCCACAATGCATGGAATACTCTGCATTCAATGACGCTGAATGGAATCCACTGCATTGAATCGTGAAGCTATGGCCCATGCTGCATAAAATCCACTGCATGCAATCATGCTGCATTGAATCCACTGCATTCAATCATGCTGCATAAAATCCACTGCATTCAATAGGGTTCCATTACTGCACCCTGCATGGAATTCACTGCATTCAACCACGCTGCATGGAATCCACTGCATTCAATCGGGATGCATTTTACCACTCTGCATGGATTACACTGCATTTAATCACGCTGCATGTAATCCATGGAATTTAATCGGGATTCATTTTACTAAGCTGTATGGAATCGACTGCACTTAATCACGCTGCATGGAATCCACTGCATTCAATCGGGATGCATTTTACCACGTTGCATGCAGTTCACTGCATTCAATCACAATGCATGGAATCCACTGCATTCCATCGGGATGCTTTGGGCCATGCTGCATAAAATCCACTGCATTCAATCAGATGCATTTTGCCTCGCTGCATAGACTCCACTGCATACAATCGGGATCCATTGCGCCAAAATGCATTGAATATTCTGCATTCAATTACGCTGCATGGAATCCACTGCATTCAATCGGGATGCTTTGGGCCATGCTGCATAAAATCCATTGCATTCAATCATGCTGCATGGGATCCACTGCATTCAATCATGCTGCATAAAATCCACTGCATTCAATAGGGTTCCATTTCTTCACGCTGCATGGAATCCACTACATTCAATCACAATGCATGGAATCCACTGCATTCTATCGGGATGCATTTTACCACACTTCTTGGATTACACTGCATTCAATCGCAATGCATAGAATCCACTGCATTCAATATGGATGCATTTTACCACTCTGCATGGAATGCACTGCATTTAATCACGCTGCATGTAATCCATGGAATTTAATCGGGATTCATTTTACTAAGCTGTATGGAATCGACTGCATTTAATCACGCTGCATGGAATCCACTGCATTCAATCGGGATTCATTTTACAAGGTTGCATGGAGTACACTGCATTCAATAACAATGCATGGAATCCACTGCATTCAAACGGGATGCTTTGGGCCATGCTGCATAAAATCCACTGCATTCAATCATGCTGCATGGAATCCACTGCATTCAATCGGGATGCATTTTACCATGCTGCGTGGTTTTCACTGCATTCAATCACAATGCATGTAATCCACTGCATTCCATCGGGATGCTTTGGGCCATGCTGCATAAAATCCACTGCATTCAATCATGCTGCATGGAATCCACTGCATTCAATCATGCTGCATAAAATCCACTGCATTCAATAGGGTTCCATTTCTTCACGCTGCATGTAATACACTGCATTCAATCACACTGAATGGAATCCACTGCATTCAACCGGGATGCATTATACCTCACTGCATGGATTACACTGCATTCAATCACAATGCTTGGAATCCACTGCATTCAATCGGGATGCTTTGGGCCATGCTGCATAAAATCCACTGCATTCAATCGGGATGCATTGGGCCACGCTGCATCGACTCCACTGCATGCAATCGGTATCCATTGCGCCACAATGCAAGGAATCCTCTGCATTCATTGACGCTGCATGGACTCCACTGCATTCAATCGGGATGCTTTGGGCCATGCTGCATAAAATCCACTGCATTCAACCATGCTGCATGGAATCCATTTCATTCAATCATGCTCTATAAAATCCGCTGCATTCCATAGGGTTCCATTTCTTCATGCTGCATGGAATACACTGCATTCAATCAGGCTGCATGGAATCCACTGCATTCAATCGGGATGCATTTTTCCTCGTTGCATGGACTACACTGCATTCCATCACAATGCATGGAATCCACTGCATTCAATCGGGAAGCTTTGGGCCATGCTGCATACAATCCACTGCATTCAATCGGGATGCACTGGGCCTCGCTGCATGGACTCCACTGCATATAATCGGGATCCATTGCGCCACAATGCATGGAATACTCTGCATTCAATGACGCTGAATGGAATCCACTGCATTGAATCGTGAAGCTATGGCCCATGCTGCATAAAATCCACTGCATGCAATCATGCTGCATTGAATCCACTGCATTCAATCATGCTGCATAAAATCCACTGCATTCAATAGGCTTCCATTACTGCACCCTGCATGGAATCCACTGCATTCAACCACGCTGCATGGAATCCACTGCATTCAATCGGGATGCATTTTACCACTCTGCATGGATTACACTGCATTTAATCACGCTGCATGTAATCCATGGAATTTAATCGGGATTCATTTTACTAAGATGTATGGAATCGACTGCACTTAATCACGCTGCATGGAATTCACTGCATTCAATCGGGATGCATTTTACCACGTTGCATGCAGTTCACTGCATTCAATCACAATGCATGGAATCCACTGCATTCAATCGGGATGCATTGGGCCTCGCTGCATGGACTCCACTGCATACAATCGGGATCCATTGTGCCACAATGCATGGAATCCTCTGCATTCAACGACGCTGCATGGAATCCACTGCATTCAATCGGGAGGCTTTGGGCCATGCTGCATAAAATCCACTGCATTCAATCATGCTGCATAAAATCCACTGCATTCAATATGGTTCCATTTCTTCACACTGCATGGAATCCAATGCATTCAATCAGGATGCATTTTACCACACTGCATGGATTACACTTCATTCAATCACAATGCATGGAATCCACTGCATTCCATCGGGATGCTTTGGGCCATGCTGCATAAAATCCACTGCATTCAATCATGCTGCATGGAATCCACTGCATTCAATCATGCTGCATAAAATCCACTGCATTCAATAGGGTTCCATTTCTTCACGCTGCATGTAATTCACTGCATTCAATCACACTGAATGGAATCCACTGCATTCAATCGGGATGCATTTTACCTCGCTGCATGGATAACACTGCATTCAATCACAATGCTTGGAATCCACTGCATTCAATCGGGATGCTTTGGGCCATGCTGCATAAAATCCACTGCATTCAATCGGGATGCATTGGGCCACGCTGCATCGACTCCACTGCATGCAATCGGTATCCATTGCGCCACAATGCAAGGAATCCTCTGCATTCATTGACGCTGCATGGACTCCACTGCATTCAATCGGGATGCTTTGGGCCATGCTGCATAAAATCCACTGCATTCAACCATGCTGCATGGAATCCATTTCATTCAATCATGCAGCATAAAATCCGCTGCATTCCATAGGGTTCCATTTCTTCATGCTGCATGGAATCCACTGCATTCAATCGGGATGCATTTTTCCTCGTTGCATGGACTACACTGCATTCCATCACAATGCATGGAATCCACTGCATTCAATCGGGATGCTTTGGGCCATGCTGCATAAAATCCACTGCATTCAATCGGGATGCACTGGGCCTCGCTGCATGGACTCCACTGCATATAATCGGGATCCATTGCGCCACAATGCATGGAATACTCTGCATTCAATGACGCTGAATGGAATCCACTGCATTGAATCGTGAAGCTATGGCCCATGCTGCATAAAATCCACTGCATGCAATCATGCTGCATTGAATCTACTGCATTCAATCATGCTGCATAAAATCCACTACATTCAATAGGGTTCCATTACTGCACCCTGCATGGAATCCACTGCATTCAACCACGCTGCATGGAATCCACTGCATTCAATCGGGATGCATTTTACCACTCTGCATGGAATACACTGCATTCAATCACAATGCATGGAATCCACTGCATTCCATCGGGATGCTTTGGGCCATGCTGCATGGAATCCACTGCATTCAATCAGATGCATTTTGCCTCGCTGCATAGACTCCAATGCATACAATCGGGATCCATTTCGCCAAAATGCATTGAATCTTCTGCATTCAATACCGCTGCATGGAATCCACTGCATTCAATCGGGATGGTTTGGGCCATGCTGCATAAACTCCATTGCATTCAATCATGCTGCATGGAATCCACTGCATTCAATCATGCTGCATAAAATCCACTGCATTCAATAGGGTTCCATTTCTTCACGCTGCATGGAATCCACTACATTCAATCACAATGCATGGAATCCACTGCATTCTATCGGGATGCATTTTACCACACTGCTTGGATTACACTCCATTCAATCGCAATGCATAGAATCCACTGCATTCAATATGGATGCATTTTACCACTCTGCATGGAATGCACTGCATTTAATCACGCTGCATGTAATCCATGAAATTTAATCGGGATTCATTTTACTAAGCTGTATGGAATCGACTGCATTTAATCACGCTGCATGGAATCCACTGCATTCAATCGGGATTCATTTTACAAGGCTGCATGGAGTACACTGCATTCAATCACAATGCATGGAATCCACTGCATTCAAACGGGATGCTTTGGGCCATGCTGCATAAAATCCACTGCATTCAATCATGCTGCATGGAATCCACTGCATTCAATCGGGATGCATTTTACCATGCTGCGTGGTTTTCACTGCATTCAATCACAATGCATGTAATCCACTGCATTCCATCGGGATGCTTTGGGCCATGCTGCATAAAATCCATTGCATTCAATCATGCTGCATGGAATCCACTGCATTCAATCATGCTGCATAAAATCCACTGCATTCAATAGGGTTCCATTTCTTCACGCTGCATGGAATCCACTACATTCAATCACAATGCATGGAATCCACTGCATTCTATCGGGATGCATTTTACCACACTGCTTGGATTACACTGCATTCAATCGCAATGCATAGAATCCACTGCATTCAATATGGATGCATTTTACCACTCTGCATGGAATGCACTGCATTTAATCACGCTGCATGTAATCCATGGAATTTAATCGGGATTCATTTTACTAAGCTGTATGGAATCGACTGCATTTAATCACGCTGCATGGAATCCACTGCATTCAATCGGGATTCATTTTACAAGGCTGCATGGAGTACACTGCATTCAATCACAATGCATGGAATCCACTGCATTCCATCGGGATGCTTTGGGCCATGCTGCATAAAATCCACTGCATTCAATCATGCTGCATGGAATCCACTGCATTCAATCGGGATGCATTTTACCATGCTGCGTGGTTTTCACTGCATTCAATCACAATGCATGTAATCCACTGCATTCCATCGGGATGCTTTGGGCTATGCTGCATAAAATCCACTGCATTCAATCATGCTGCATGGAATCCACTGCATTCAATCATGCTGCATAAAATCCACTGCATTCAATAGGGTTCCATTTCTTCACGCTGCATGTAATTCACTGCATTCAATCACACTGAATGGAATCCACTGCATTCAATCGGGATGCATTTTACCTCGCTGAATGGATTACACTGCATTCAATCACAATGCTTGGAATCCACTGCATTCAATCGGGATGCATTGGGCCACGCTGCATCGACTCCACTGCATGCAATCGGTATCCATTGCGCCACAATGCAAGGAATCCTCTGCATTCATTGACGCTGCATGGACTCCACTGCATTCAATCGGGATGCTTTGGGCCATGCTGCATAAAATCCACTGCATTCAACCATGCTGCATGGAATCCATTTCATTCAATCATGCAGCATAAAATCCGCTGCATTCCATAGGGTTCCATTTCTTCATGCTGCATGGAATACACTGCGTTCAATCAGGCTGCATGGAATCCACTGCATTCAATCGGGATGCATTTTTCCTCGTTGCATGGACTACACTGCATTCCATCACAATGCATGGAATCCACTGCATTCAATCGGGATGCTTTGGGCCATGCTGCATAAAATCCACTGCATTCAATCGGGATGCATTGGGCCACGCTGCATCGACTCCACTGCATTCAATCGGTATCCATTGCGCCACAATGCAAGGAATCCTCTGCATTCATTGACGCTGCATGGACTCCACTGCATTCAATCGGGATGCTTTGGGCCATGCTGCATAAAATCCACTGCATTCAATCGGGATGCACTGGGCCTCGCTGCATGGACTCCACTGCATATAATCGGGATCCATTGCGCCACAATGCATGGAATACTCTGCATTCAATGACGCTGAATGGAATCCACTGCATTGAATCGTGAAGCTATGGCCCATGCTGCATAAAATCCACTGCATGCAATCATGCTGCATTGAATCCACTGCATTCAATCATGCTGCATAAAATCCACTGCATTCAATAGGGTTCCATTACTGCACCCTGCATGGAATTCACTGCATTCAACCACGCTGCATGGAATCCACTGCATTCAATCGGGATGCATTTTACCACTCTGCATGGATTACACTGCATTTAATCACGCTGCATGTAATCCATGGAATTTAATCGGGATTCATTTTACTAAGCTGTATGGAATCGACTGCACTTAATCACGCTGCATGGAATCCACTGCATTCAATCGGGATGCATTTTACCACGTTGCATGCAGTTCACTGCATTCAATCACAATGCATGGAATCCACTGCATTCCATCGGGATGCTTTGGGCCATGCTGCATAAAATCCACTGCATTCAATCAGATGCATTTTGCCTCGCTGCATAGACTCCACTGCATACAATCGGGATCCATTGCGCCAAAATGCATTGAATATTCTGCATTCAATTACGCTGCATGGAATCCACTGCATTCAATCGGGATGCTTTGGGCCATGCTGCATAAAATCCATTGCATTCAATCATGCTGCATGGGATCCACTGCATTCAATCATGCTGCATAAAATCCACTGCATTCAATAGGGTTCCATTTCTTCACGCTGCATGGAATCCACTACATTCAATCACAATGCATGGAATCCACTTCATTCTATCGGGATTCATTTTACCACACTTCTTGGATTACACTGCATTCAATCGCAATGCATAGAATCCACTGCATTCAATATGGATGCATTTTACCACTCTGCATGGAATGCACTGCATTTAATCACGCTGCATGTAATCCATGGAATTTAATCGGGATTCATTTTACTAAGCTGTATGGAATCGACTGCATTTAATCACGCTGCATGGAATCCACTGCATTCAATCGGGATTCATTTTACAAGGCTGCATGGAGTACACTGCATTCAATCACAATGCATGGAATCCACTGCATTCAAACGGGATGCTTTGGGCCATGCTGCATAAAATCCACTGCATTCAATCATGCTGCATGGAATCCACTGCATTCAATCGGGATGCATTTTACCATGCTGCGTGGTTTTCACTGCATTCAATCACAATGCATGTAATCCACTGCATTCCATCGGGATGCTTTGGGCCATGCTGCATAAAATCCACTGCATTCAATCATGCTGCATGGAATCCACTGCATTCAATCATGCTGCATAAAATCCACTGCATTCAATAGGGTTCCATTTCTTCACGCTGCATGTAATACACTGCATTCAATCACACTGAATGGAATCCACTGCATTCAACCGGGATGCATTATACCTCACTGCATGGATTACACTGCATTCAATCACAATGCTTGGAATCCACTGCATTCAATCGGGATGCTTTGGGCCATGCTGCATAAAATCCACTGCATTCAATCGGGATGCATTGGGCCACGCTGCATCGACTCCACTGCATGCAATCGGTATCCATTGCGCCACAATGCAAGGAATCCTCTGCATTCATTGACGCTGCATGGACTCCACTGCATTCAATCGGGATGCTTTGGGCCATGCTGCATAAAATCCACTGCATTCAACCATGCTGCATGGAATCCATTTCATTCAATCATGCTCTATAAAATCCGCTGCATTCCATAGGGTTCCATTTCTTCATGCTGCATGGAATACACTGCATTCAATCAGGCTGCATGGAATCCACTGCATTCAATCGGGATGCATTTTTCCTCGTTGCATGGACTACACTGCATTCCATCACAATGCATGGAATCCACTGCATTCAATCGGGAAGCTTTGGGCCATGCTGCATACAATCCACTGCATTCAATCGGGATGCACTGGGCCTCGCTGCATGGACTCCACTGCATATAATCGGGATCCATTGCGCCACAATGCATGGAATACTCTGCATTCAATGACGCTGAATGGAATCCACTGCATTGAATCGTGAAGCTATGGCCCATGCTGCATAAAATCCACTGCATGCAATCATGCTGCATTGAATCCACTGCATTCAATCATGCTGCATAAAATCCACTGCATTCAATAGGTTTCCATTACTGCACCCTGCATGGAATCCACTGCATTCAACCACGCTGCATGGAATCCACTGCATTCAATCGGGATGCATTTTACCACTCTGCATGGATTACACTGCATTTAATCAGGATGCATGGAATCCATGGAATTTAATCGGGATTCATTTTACTAAGATGTATGGAATCGACTGCACTTAATCACGCTGCATGGAATCCACTGCATTCAATCGGGATGCATTTTACCACGTTGCATGCAGTTCACTGCATTCAATCACAATGCATGGAATCCACTGCATTCAATCGGGATGCTTTGGGCCATGCTGCATAAAATTCACTGCATTCAATCTTGCTTTTTGAATCCACTGCATTCAGTAATGCTGCATAAAATCCTTGCATTCAATTGGGTTCCATTTCTTCACGCTGCATGGAATACACTGCATTCAATCACGCTGCATGGAAACCACTGCATTCAATCGGGATGCATTTTACCTCGCTGCATGGATTACACTGCATTCAATCACAATGCATGGAATCCACTGCATTCCATCGGGATGCTTTGGGCCATGCTGCATAAACTCCACTGCATTCAATCGAGATGCATTGGGCCTCGCTGCATGGACTCCACTGCATAAAATCTGGATCCATTGCGCCACAATGCATGGAATCATCTGCAGTCAACGACGCTGCATGGAATCCACTGCATTCCATCGGGATGTTTTGGGCCATGCTGCATAAAATCCACTGCATTCAATCGGGATGCATTGGGCCTCGCTGCATGAACTCCACTGCATACAATATGGATCCATTGTGCCAAAATGCATGGAATCCTCTGCATTCAATGACGCTGCATGGAATCCACTGCATTCAATTGGGATGCTTTGGGCCATGCTGCATAAAATCCATTGCATTCAATCATGCTTCATGGAATCCACTGCATTCAATCATGCTGCATAAAATCCACTGCATTCAATAGGGTTCCATTTCTTCACGCTGCATGGAATCCACTACATTCAATCACGCTGCATGGAATCCACTGCATTCAATCGGGATGCATTTTTCCTCGCTGCATAGATTACACCGCATTCAATCACAATGCATGGAATCCACTGCATTCAATCGGGATGCTTTGGGCCATGCTGCATAAAATCCACTGCATTCAATCGGGATGCATTGGGCCTCGCTGCATGGACTCCACTGCATTCAATCGGGATCCATTGTGCCACAATGCATGGAATCCTCTTCATTCAATGACGCTGCATCGAGTCCACAGCATTCAATCGGAATCCATTGTGCCACAATGCATGGAATCCTCTGCATTCAATGACGCTGCATGGAATCCACTGCATTCCATCAGGATGCTTTGGGCCATGCTGCATAAAATCCACTGCATGCAATCATGCTGCATGGAATCCACTGCATTCAATCACGCTGCATAAAATCCACTGCATTCAATAGGGTTCCATTTCTTCATGCTGCATGGAATCCACTGCATTCAATCACGCTGCATGGAATCCACTGCATTCAACATGGATGAATTTTACCACGCTGCATTTAGTACAGTGTATTCAATCACAATTCATGGAATCCATTGCATTCAATCGGGATGCTTTGGGCCATGCTGCATAAAATCCACTGCATTCAATCATGCTGCATGGAATCCACTGCATTCAATCATGCTGCAATAAATCCACTGCATTCAATAGGGTTCCATTTCTTCACGCTGCATGTTATACACTGCAATCATTCACGCTGCATGGAATCCACTGCATTCAATCAGGATGCATTTTACCCCGCTGCATGGATTACACTGCATTCAATCACAATGCATAAAATCCACTGCATTCCATCGGGATGCTTTGGGCCATGCTGCAAAAAATCCACTGCATTCAATCGGGATGCATTGGGCCTCGCTGCATGGACTCCACTGCATACAATCGAGATCCATTGCGCCACAATGCATGGAATCCTCTGCATTCAACGACGCTGCATGGAATCCACTGCATTCAATCGGGATGTTTTGGGCCATGCTGCATAAAATCCACTGCATTCAGTCATGCTCCATAAAATCACCTGCATTCAATATGGTTCCATTTCTTCACACTGCATGGAATCCAATGCATTCAATCAGGATGCATTTTACCACACTGCATGGATTACACTTCATTCAATCACAATGCATGGAATCCACTGCATTCCATCGGGATGCTTTGGGCCATGCTGCATAAAATCCACTGCATTCAATCAGATGCATTTTGCCTCGCTGCATAGACTCCACTGCATACAATCGGGATCCATTTCGCCAAAATGCATTGAATCTTCTGCATTCAATTACGCTGCATGGAATCCACTGCATTCAATCGGGATGCTTTGGGCCATGCTGCATAAAATCCATTGCATTCAATCATGCTGCATGGGATCCACTGCATTCAATCATGCTGCATAAAATCCACTGCATTCAATAGGGTTCCATTTCTTCACGCTGCATGGAATCCACTACATTCAATCACGCTGCATGGAATCCACTGCATTCTATCGGGATGCATTTTACCACGCTGCATAGATTACACCGCATTCAATCACAATGCATGGAATCCACTGCATTCAATCGGGATGCATTTTACCACACTGCTTGGATCACACTGCATTCAATCGCAATGCATAGAATCCACTGCATTCAATATGGATGCATTTTACCACTCTGCATGGAATGCACTGCATTTAATCACGCTGCATGTAATCCATGGAATTTAATCGGGATTCATTTTACTAAGCTGTATGGAATAGACTGCATTTAATCACGCTGCATGGAATCCACTGCATTCAATCGGGATTCATTTTACAAGGCTGCATGGAGTACACTGCATTCAATCACAATACATGGAATCCACTGCATTCAAACGGGATGCTTTGGGCCATGCTGCATAAAATCCACTGCATTCAATCATGCTGCATGGAATCCGCTGCATTCAATCGGGATGCTTTGGGCCATGCTGCATAAAATCCACTGCATTCAACCATGCTGCATGGAATCCATTTCATTCAATCATGCTCTATAATATCCAATGCATTCAATAGGGTTCCATTACTTCACGCTGCATGGAATACACTACATTAAATCAGGATGCATGGAATCGACTGCATTCAATCAGGATGCATTATACCACGTTGCATGGATTACCCTACATTCAATCACAATGCATGGAATCCACTGCATTCAATCGGGATGCTTTGGGCCATGCTGCATAAAATCCACTGCATTCAATGGTGATGCATTGGGCCTCGCTGCATAGACTCCACTGCATATAATCGGGATCCATTGCGCCACAATGCATGGAATACTCTGCATTCAATGACGCTGCATGGAATCCACTGCATTCAATCGGGATGCATTGGGCCTCGCTGCATGAACTCCACTGCATACAATATGGATCCATTGTGCCAAAATGCATGGAATCCTCTGCATTCAATGACGCTGCATGGAATCCACTGCAATCAATTGGGGTGCTTTGGGCCATGCTGCATAAAATCCATTGCATTCAATCATGCTTCATGGAATCCACTGCATTCAATCATGCTGCATTAAATCCACTGCATTCAATAGGGTTCCATTTCTTCACGCTGCATGGAATCCACTACATTCAATCACGCTGCATGGAATCCACTGCATTCTATCGGGATGCATTTTACCTCGCTGCATGGATTACACTGCATTCAATCACAATGCTTGGAATCCGCTGCATTCAATCGGGATGCTTTGGGCCATGCTGCATAAAATCCACTGCATTCAATCGGGATGCATTGGGCCACGCTGCATCGACTCCACTGTATGCAATCGGTATCCATTGCGCCACAATGCAAGGAATCCTCTGCATTCATTGACGCTGCATGGACTCCACTGCATTCAATCGGGATGCTTTGGGCCATGCTGCATAAAATCCACTGCATTCAACCATGCTGCATGGAATCCATTTCATTCAATCATGCAGCATAATATCCGCTGCATTCCATAGGGTTCCATTTCTTCATGCTGCATGGAATACACTGCGTTCAATCAGGCTGCATGGAATCCACTGCATTCAATCGGGATGCATTTTTCCTCGTTGCATGGACTACACTGCATTCCATCACAATGCATGGAATCCACTGCATTCAATCGGGAAGATTTGGGCCATGCTGCATAAAATCCACTGCATTCAATCGGGATGCACTGGGCCTCGCTGCATGGACTCCACTGCATATAATCGGGATCCATTGCGCAACAATGCATGGAATACTCTGCATTCAATGACACTGAATGGAATCCACTGCATTCAATCGTGAAGCTATGGCCCATGCTGCATAAAATCCACTGCATGCAATCATGCTGCATTGAATCCACTGCATTCAATCATGCTGCATAAAATCCACTGCATTCAATAGGCTTCCATTACTGCACCCTGCATGGAATCCACTGCATTCAACCACGCTGCATGGAATCCACTGCATTCAATCGGGATGCATTTTACCACTCTGCATGGATTACACTGCATTTAATCACGCTGCATGTAATCCATGGAATTTAATCGGGATTCATTTTACTAAGCTGTATGGAATTGACTGCACTTAATCACACTGCATGGAATCCACTGCATTCAATCGGGATGCATTTTACCACGTTGCATGCAGTTCACTGCATTCAATCACAATGCATGGAATCCACTGCATTCCATCGGGATGCTTTGGGCCATGCTGCATAAAATCCACTGCATTCAATCAGATGCATTTTGCCTCGCTGCATAGACTCCACTGCATACAATCGGGATCCATTGCGCCAAAATGCATTGAATATTCTGCATTCAATTACGCTGCATGGAATCCACTGCATTCAATCGGGATGCTTTGGGCCATGCTGCATAAAATCCATTGCATTCAATCATGCTGCATGGGATCCACTGCATTCAATCATGCTGCATAAAATCCACTGCATTCAATAGGGTTCCATTTCTTCACGCTGCATGGAATCCACTACATTCAATCACAATGCATGGAATCCACTGCATTCTATCGGGATGCATTTTACCACACTGCTTGGATTACACTGCATTCAATCGCAATGCATAGAATCCACTGCATTCAATATGGATGCATTTTACCACTCTGCATGGAATGCACTGCATTTAATCACGCTGCATGTAATCCATGGAATTTAATCGGGATTCATTTTACTAAGCTGTATGGAATCGACTGCATTTAATCACGCTGCATGGAATCCACTGCATTCAATCGGGATTCATTTTACAAGGCTGCATGGAGTACACTGCATTCAATAACAATGCATGGAATCCACTGCATTCAAACGGGATGCTTTGGGCCATGCTGCATAAAATCCACTGCATTCAATCATGCTGCATGGAATCCACTGCATTCAATCGGGATGCATTTTACCATGCTGCGTGGTTTTCAGTGCATTCAATCACAATGCATGTAATCCACTGCATTCCATCGGGATGCTTTGGGCCATGCTGCATAAAATCCACTGCATTCAATCATGCTGCATGGAATCCACTGCATTCAATCATGCTGCATAAAATCCACTGCATTCAATAGGGTTCCATTTCTTCACGCTGCATGTAATACACTGCATTCAATCACACTGAATGGAATCCACTGCATTCAATCGGGATGCATTATACCTCACTGCATGGATTACACTGCATTCAATCACAATGCTTGGAATCCACTGCATTCAATCGGGATGCTTTGGGCCATGCTGCATAAAATCCACTGCATTCAATCGGGATGCATTGGGCCACGCTGCATCGACTCCACTGCATGCAATCGGTATCCATTGCGCCACAATGCAAGGAATCCTCTGCATTCATTGACGCTGCATGGACTCCACTGCATTCAATCGGGATGCTTTGGGCCATGCTGCATAAAATCCACTGCATTCAACCATGCTGCATGGAATCCATTTCATTCAATCATGCTCTATAAAATCCGCTGCATTCCATAGGGTTCCATTTCTTCATGCTGCATGGAATACACTGCATTCAATCAGGCTGCATGGAATCCACTGCATTCAATCGGGATGCATTTTTCCTCCTTGCATGGATTACACTGCATTCCATCACAATGCATGGAATCCACTGCATTCAATCGGGAAGCTTTGGGCCATGCTGCATACAATCCACTGCATTCAATCGGGATGCACTGGGCCTCGCTGCATGGACTCCACTGCATATAATCGGGATCCATTGCGCCACAATGCATGGAATACTCTGCATTCAATGACGCTGAATGGAATCCACTGCATTGAATCGTGAAGCTATGGCCCATGCTGCATAAAATCCACTGCATGCAATCATGCTGCATTGAATCCACTGCATTCAATCATGCTGCATAAAATCCACTGCATTCAATAGGCTTCCATTACTGCACCCTGCATGGAATCCACTGCATTCAACCACGCTGCATGAAATCCACTGCATTCAATCGGGATGCATTTTACCACTCTGCATGGATTACACTGCATTTAATCACGCTGCATGTAATCCATGGAATTTAATCGGGATTCATTTTACTAAGATGTATGGAATGGACTGCACTTAATCACGCTGCATGGAATCCACTGCATTCAATCGGGATGCATTTTACCACGTTGCATGCAGTTCACTGCATTCAATCACAATGCATGGAATCCACTATATTCAATCGGGATGCTTTGGGCCATGCTGCATAAAATCCACTGCATTCAATCTTGCTTTTTGAATCCACTGCATTCAGTAATGCTGCATAAAATCCTTGCATTCAATTGGGTTCCATTTCTTCACGCTGCATGGAATACACTGCATTCAATCACGCTGCATGGAAACCACTGCATTCAATCGGGATGCATTTTACCTCGCTGCATGGATTACACTGCATTCAATCACAATGCATGGAATCCACTGCATTCCATCGGGATGCTTTGGGCCATGCTGCATAAACTCCATTGCATTCAATCATGCTTCATGGAATCCACTGCATTCAATCATGCTGCATAAAATCCACTGCATTCAATAGGGTTCCATTTCTTCACGCTGCATGGAATCCACTACATTCAATCACGCTGCATGGAATCCACTGCATTCTATCGGGATGCATTTTACCACGCTGCATAGATTACACCGCATTCAATCACAATGCATGGAATCCACTGCATTCAATCGGGATGCTTTGGGCCATGCTGCATAAAATCCACTGCATTCAATCGGGATGCATTGGGCCTCGCTGCATGGACTCCACTGCATTCAATCGGGATCCATTGTGCCACAATGCATGGAATCCTCTTCATTCAATGACGCTGCATCGAGTCCACAGCATTCAATCGGAATCCATTGTGCCACAATGCATGGAATCCTCTGCATTCAATGACGCTGCATGGAATCCACTGCATTCCATCAGGATGCTTTGGGCCATGCTGCATAAAATACACTGCATGCAATCATGCTGCATGGAATCCACTGCATTCAATCACGCTGCATAAAATCCACTGCATTCAATAGGGTTCCATTTCTTCATGCTGCATGGAATCCACTGCATTCAATCACGCTGCATGGAATCCACTGCATTCAACATGGATGAATTTTACCACGCTGCATTTAGTACAGTGTATTCAATCACAATTCATGGAATCCATTGCATTCAATCGGGATGCTTTGGGCCATGCTGCATAAAATCCACTGCAATCAATCGGGATACACTGGGCATCGCTGCATGGACTCCACTGCATACAATCGGGATCCATTGCGCCACAATGCATGGAGTCCTATGCATTCAATGACGCTGCATGGAATCCACTGCATTCAATCGGGATGCTTTGGGCCATGCTGCATAAAATCCACTGCATTCAATCATGCTGCATGGAATCCACTGCATTCAATCATGCTGCAATAAATCCACTGCATTCAATAGGGTTCCATTTCTTCACGCTGCATGTTATACACTGCAATCATTCACGCTGCATGGAATCCACTGCATTCAATCAGGATGCATTTTACCCCGCTGCATGGATTACACTGCATTCAATCACAATGCATAAAATCCACTGCATTCCATCGGGATGTTTTGGGCCATGCTGCAAAAAATCCACTGCATTCAATCGGGATGCATTGGGCCTCGCTGCATGGACTCCACTGCTTACAATCGAGATCCATTGCGCCACAATGCATGGAATCCTCTGCATTCAACGACGCTGCATGGAATCCACTGCATTCAATCGGGAGGCTTTGGGCCATGCTGCATAAAATCCACTGCATTCAGACATGCTCCATAAAATCACCTGCATTCAATATGGTTCCATTTCTTCACACTGCATGGAATCCAATGCATTCAATCAGGATGCATTTTACCACACTGCATGGATTACACTTCATTCAATCACAATGCATGGAATCCACTGCATTCCATCGGGATGCTTTGGGCCATGCTGCATAAAATCCACTGCATTCAATCAGATGCATTTTGCCTCGCTGCATAGACTCCACTGCATACAATCGGGATCCATTTCGCCAAAATGCATTGAATCTTCTGCATTCAATTACGCTGCATGGAATCCACTGCATTCAATCGGGATGCTTTGGGCCATGCTGCATAAAATCCATTGCATTCAATCATGCTGCATGGGATCCACTGCATTCAATCATGCTGCATAAAATCCACTGCATTCAATAGGGTTC
The DNA here is from genome assembly GCF_054392235.1 of Sus scrofa. Taxonomy (NCBI): domain Eukaryota; kingdom Metazoa; phylum Chordata; class Mammalia; order Artiodactyla; family Suidae; genus Sus; species Sus scrofa. The sequence goes on from NC_139397.1 coordinate 4,118,584, forward strand.
CATTTCTTCACGCTGCATGGAATCCACTACATTCAATCACGCTGCATGGAATCCACTGCATTCTATCGGGATGCATTTTACGACGCTGCATAGATTACACCGCATTCAATCACAATGCATGGAATCCACTGCATTCAATCGGGATGCATTTTACCACACTGCTTGGATTACACTGCATTCAATCGCAATGCATAGAATCCACTGCATTCAATATGGATGCATTTTACCACTCTGCATGGAATGCACTGCATTTAATCACGCTGCATGTAATCCATGGAATTTAATCGGGATTCATTTTACTAAGCTGTATGGAATCGACTGCATTTAATCATGCTGCATGGAATCCACTGCATTCAATCGGGATTCATTTTACAAGGCTGCATGGAGTACACTGCATTCAATCACAATACATGGAATCCACTGCATTCAAACGGGATGCTTTGGGCCATGCTGCATAAAATCCACTGCATTCAATCATGCTGCATGGAATCTACTGCATTCAATCGGGATGCATTTTACCATGCTGCGTGGTTTTCACTGCATTCAATCACAATGCATGGAATCCACTGCATTCCATCGGGATGCTTTGGGCCATGCTGCATAAAATCCACTGCATTCAATCATGCTGCATGGAATCCACTGCATTCAATCATGCTGCATAAACTCCACTGCATTCAATCGGGAGGCATTGGGCCTCGCTGCATGGACTCCACTGCATACAATCGGGATCCATTGCGCCACAATGCATGGAATCCTCTGCATTCAACGACTCTGCATGGACTCCACTGCATTCAATCACGATGCTTTGGGCCATGCTGCATAAATCCATTGCATTCAATCATGCTTCATGGAATCCACTGCATTCAATCGTGCTGCATAAAATCCACTGCATTCAATAGGGTTCCATTTCTTCACGCTGCATGGAATCCACTACATTCAATCACGCTGCATGGAATCCACTGCATTCTATCTGGATGCATTTTACCACGCTGCATAGATTACACCGCATTCAATCACAATGCATGGAATCCACTGCATTCAATCGGGATGATTTGGGCCATGCTGCATAAACTCCACTGCATGCAATCATGCTGCATGGAATCCACTGCATTCAATCATGCTGCAATAAATCCACTGCATTCAATAGGGTTCCATTTCTTCACGCTGCATGTTATACACTGCAATAATTCACGCTGCATGGAATCCACTGCATTCAATCAGGATGCATTTTACCCCGCTGCATGGATTAAACTGCATTCAATCACAATGCATGGAATCCACTGCATTCCATCGGGATGCTTTGGGCCATGCTGCATAAAATCCACTGCATTCAATCGGGATGCATTGGGCCTCGCTGCATGGACTCCACTGCATACAATATGGATCCATTGTGCCAAAATGCATGGAATCCTCTGCATTCAATGACGCTGCATGGAATCCACTGCAATCAATTGGGGTGCTTTGGGCCATGCTGCATAAAATCCATTGCATTCAATCATGCTTCATGGAATCCACTGCATTCAATCATGCTGCATAAAATCCACTGCATTCAATAGGGTTCCATTTCTTCACGCTGCATGGAATCCACTACATTCAATCACGCTGCATGGAATCCACTGCATTCTATCGGGATGCATTTTACCACGCTGCATAGATTACACCGCATTCAATCACAATGCATGGAATCCACTGCATTCAATCGGGATGCTTTGGGCCATGCTGCATAAAATCCACTGCATTCAATCGGGATGCATTGGGCCTCGCTGCATGGACTCCACTGCATTCAATCGGGATCCATTGTGCCACAATGCATGGAATCCTCTTCATTCAATGACGCTGCATCGAGTCCACAGCATTCAATCGGAATCCATTGTGCCACAATGCATGGAACCCTCTGCATTCAATGACGCTGCATGGAATCCACTGTATTCCATCAGGATGCTTTGGGCCATGCTGCATAAAATACACTGCATGCAATCATGCTGCATGGAATCCACTGCATTCAATCACGCTGCATAAAATCCACTGCATTCAATAGGGTTCCATTTCTTCATGCTGCATGGAATCCACTGCATTCAATCACGCTGCATGGAATCCACTGCATTCAACATGGATGAATTTTACCACGCTGCATTTAGTACACTGTATTCAATCACAATTCATGGAATCCATTGCATTCAATCGGGATGCTTTGGGCCATGCTGCATAAAATCCACTGCAATCAATCGGGATATACTGGGCGTCGCTGCATGGACTCCACTGCATACAATCGGGATCCATTGCGCCACAATGCATGGAATCCTATGCATTCAATGACGCTGCATGGAATCCACTGCATTCAATCGGGATGCTTTGGGCCATGCCGCATAAAATCCACTGCATTCAATCATGCTGCATGGAATCCACTGCATTCAATCATGCTGCAATAAATCCACTGCATTCAATAGGGTTCCATTTCTTCACGCTGCATGTTATACACTGCAATCATTCACGCTGCATGGAATCCACTGCATTCAATCAGGATGCATTTTACCCCGCTGCATGGATTACATTGCATTCAATCACAATGCATGGAATCCACTGCATTCCATCGGGATGCTTTGGGCCATGCTGCATAAAATCCACTGCATTCAATCGGGATGCATTGGGCCTCGCTGCATGGACTCCACTGCATACAATCGAGATCCATTGCGCCACAATGCATGGAATCCTCTGCATTCAACGACGCTGCATAGAATCCACTGCATTCAATCGGGAGGCTTTGGGCCATGCTGCATAAAATCCACTGCATTCAATCATGCTCCATAAAATCACCTGCATTCAATATGGTTCCATTTCTTCACACTGCATGGAATCCAATGCATTCAATCAGGATGCATTTTACCACACTGCATGGATTACACTTCATTCAATCACAATGCATGGAATCCACTGCATTCCATCGGGATGCTTTGGGCCATGCTGCATAAAATCCACTGCATTCAATCAGATGCATTTTGCCTCGCTGCATAGACTCCACTGCATACAATCGGGATCCATTTCGCCAAAATGCATTGAATATTCTGCATTCAATTACGCTGCATGGAATCCACTGCATTCAATCGGGATGCTTTGGGCCATGCTGCATAAAATCCATTGCATTCAATCATGCTGCATGGGATCCACTGCATTCAATCATGCTGCATAAAATCCACTGCATTCAATAGGGTTCCATTTCTTCACGCTGCATGGAATCCACTACATTCAATCACGATGCATGGAATCCACTGCATTCTATCGGGATGCATTTTACCACGCTGCATAGATTACACCGCATTCAATCACAATGCATGGAATCCACTGCATTCAATCGGGATGCATTTTACCACACTGCTTGGATTACACTGCATTCAATCGCAATGCATAGAATCCACTGCATTCAATATGGATGCATTTTACCACTCTGCATGGAATGCACTGCATTTAATCACGCTGCATGTAATCCATGGAATTTAATCGGGATTCATTTTACTAAGCTGTATGGAATCGACTGCATTTAATCACGCTGCATGGAATCCACTGCATTCAATCGGGATTCATTTTACAAGGCTGCATGGAGTACACTGCATTCAATCACAATGCATGGAATCCACTGCATTCAAACGGGATGCTTTGGGCCATGCTGCATAAAATCCACTGCATTCAATCATGCTGCATGGAATCCACTGCATTCAATCGGGATGCATTTTACCATGCTGCGTGGTTTTCACTGCATTCAATCACAATGCATGGAATCCACTGCATTCCATCGGGATGCTTTGGGCCATGCTGCATAAAATCCACTGCATTCAATCATGCTGCATGGAATCCACTGCATTCAATCATGCTGCATAAACTCCACTGCATTCAATCGGGAGGCATTGGGCCTCGCAGCATGGACTCTACTGCATACAATCGGGATCCATTGCGCCACAATGCTTGGAATCCTCTGCATTCAACGACTCTGCATGGAATCCACTGCATTCAATCGGGATGCTTTGGGCCATGCTGCATAAAATCCACTGCATTCAACCATGCTGCATGGAATCCATTTCATTCAATCATGCTCTATAAAATCCAATGCATTCAATAGGGTTCCATTACTTCACGCTGCATGGAATACACTACATTTAATCAGGATGCATGGAATCGACTGCATTCAATCAGGATGCATTATACCACGTTGCATGGATTACCTTACATTCAATCACAATGCATGGAATCCACTGCGTTCTATAGGGATGCTTTGGGCCATACTGCATAAAATACACTGCATTCAATTTGCTGCATGGAATCCACTGCATTCAATCATGCTGAATAAAATCCACTGCATTCAATAGGGTTCCATTTCTTCACGCTGCATGGAATACACTGCATTCAATCAGGCTCCATGGAATCCACTGCATTCAATGGGGATGCATTCTACAATGCTGCATGGAGTTCACTGCATTCAATCACAACGCATGTAATCCACTGCATTCCATCGGGATGCTTTGGGCCATGCTGCATAAAATCCACTGCATTCAATCGGGATGCATTGGGCTTCGCTTCATGGACTCCACTGGATACAATCGGGATCCATTGCGCCAAAATGCATGGAATACTCTGCATTCATTGACGCTGCATGGACTCCACTGCATTCAATCGGGATGCTTTGGGCCATGCTGCATAAAATCCACTGCATTCAACCATGCTGCATGGAATCCATTTCATTCAATCATGCTCTATAAAATCCAATGCATTCAATAGGGTTCCATTACTTCACGCTGCATGGAATACACTGCATTAAATCAGGATGCATGGAATCGACTGCATTCAATCAGGATGCATTATACCACGTTGCATGGATTACCCTACATTCAATCACAATGCATGGAATCCACTGCATTCAATCGGGATGCTTTGGGCCATGCTGCATAAAATCCACTGCATTCAATCGGGATGCATTGGGCCTCGCTGCATAGACTCCACTGCATATAATCGGGATCCATTGCGCCACAATGCATGGAATATTCTGCATTCAACGACGCTGCATGGAATCCACTGCATTCCATCGGGAAGCTTTGGGCCATGCTGCATAAAATCCACTGCATTCAATCATGCTGCATGGAATCCACTGCATTCAATCGGGATGCATTTTACAAGGCTGCATGGATTACATTTCATGCACTCAAAATGCATGGAATCCACTGCGTTCTATAGGTATGCTTTGGGCCATACTGCATAAAATACACTGCATTCAATTTGCTGCATGGAATCCACTGCATTCAATCATGCGGAATAAAATCCACTGCATTCAATAGGGTTCCATTTCTTCACGCTGCATGGAATCCACTACATTCAATCACGCTGCATGGAATCCACTGCATTCTATCGGGATGCATTTTACCACGCTGCATGGATTACATTTCATAAACTCAAAATGCATGGAATCCACTGCGTTCTATAGGGATGCTTTGGGCCATACTGCATAAAATACACTGCATACAATTTGCTGCATGGAATCCACTGCATTCAATCATGCTGAATAAAATCCACTGCATTCAATAGAGTTCCATTTCTTCACGCTGCATGGAAAACACTGCATTCAATCAGGATCCATGGAATCCACTGCATTCAATGGGGATGCATTCTACAATGCTGCATGGAGTTCACTGCATTCAATCACAACGCATGTAATCCACTGCATTCCATCGGGATGCCTTGGGCCATGCTGCATAAAATCCACTGCATTCAATCGGGATGCATTGGGCTTCGCTGCATGGACTCCACTGCATACAATCGGGATCCATTGCGCCAAAATGCATGGAATACTCTGCATTCATTGACGCTGCATGGACTCCACTGCATTCAATCGGGATGCTTTGGGCCATGCTGCATAAAAACCACTGCATTCAACCATGCTGCATGCAATCCATTTCATTCAATCATGCTCTATAAAACCCAATGCATTCAATAGGGTTCCATTACTTCACGCTGCATGGAATACACTGCATTAAATCAGGATGCATGGAATCGACTGCATTCAATCAGGATGCATTATACCACGTTGCATGGATTACCCTACATTCAATCACAATGCATGGAATCCACTGCATTCAATCGGGATGCTTTGGGCCATGCTGCATAAAATCCACTGCATTCAATGGTGATGCATTGGGCCTCGCTGCATAGACTCCACTGCATATAATCGGGATCCATTGCGCCACAATGCATGGAATATTCTGCATTCAACGACGCTGCATGGAATCCACTGCATTCCATCGGGAAGCTTTGGGCCATTCTGCATAAAATCCACTGCATTCAATCATGCTGCATGGAATCCACTGCATTCAATCGGGATGCACTTTACAAGGCTGCATGGATTACATTTCATACACTCAAAATGCATGGAATCCACTGCGTTCTATAGGGATGCTTTGGGCCATACTGCATAAAATACACTGCATTCAATTTGCTGCATGGAATCCACTGCATTCAATCATGCTGAATAAAATCCACTGCATTCAATAGGGTTCCATTTCTTCACGCTGCACGGAATACACTGCATTCAATCAGGCTCCATGAAATCCACTGCATTCAATTGGAATGCATTCTACAATGCTGCATGGAGTTCACTGCATTCAATCACAACGCATGCAATCCACTGCATTCCATCGGGATGCTTTGGGCCATGCTGCGTAAACTCCACTGCATTCAATCGGGATGCATTGGGCCTCGCTGCATGGACTCCACTGCATACAATCGGGATCCATTGCGCCACAATGCATGGAATCCTCTGCATTCAACGACGCTGCATGGAATCCACTGCATTCAATCGGGATGCTTTGGGCCATGCTGCATAAATCCATTGCATTCAATCATGCTTCATGGAATCCACTGCATTCAATCGTGCTGCATAAAATCCACTGCATTCAATAGGGTTCCATTTCTTCACGCTGCATGGAATCCACTACATTCCATCACGCTGCATGGAATCCACTGCATTCTATCGGGATGCATTTTACCACGCTGCATAGATTACACCGCATTCAATCACAATGCAAGGAATCCACTGCATTCAATCGGGATGATTTGGGCCATGCTGCATAAAATCCACTGCATGCAATCATGCTGCATGGAATCCACTGCATTCAATCACGCTGCATGGAATCCACTGCATTCAACATGGATGAATTTTACCACGCTGCATTTAGTACAGTGTATTCAATCACAATTCTTGGAATCCATTGCATTCAATCGGGATGCTTTGTCCATGCTGCATAAAATCCACTGCATTCAATCGGGATGCACTGGGCATCGCTGCATGGACTCCACTGCATACAATCGGGATTCATTGCGCCACAATGCATGGAATCCTATGCATTCAATGATGCTGCATGGAATCCACTGCATTCAATCGGGATGCTTTGGGCCATGCTGCATAAAATCCACTGCATTCAATCATGCTGCATGGAATCCACTGCATTCAATCATGCTGAATAAAATCCACTGCATTCAATAGGGTTCCATTTCTTCATGCTGCATGGAATACACTGCATTCAATCAGGATCCATGGAATCCACTGCATTCAATGGGGATGCATTCTACAATGCTGCATGGAGTTCACTGCATTCAATCACAACGCATGTAATCCACTGCATTCCATCGGGATGCCTTGGGCCATGCTGCATAAAATCCACTGCATTCAATCGGGATGCATTGGGCTTCGCTGCATGGACTCCACTGCATACAATCGGGATCCATTGCGCCAAAATGCATGGAATACTCTGCATTCATTGACGCTGCATGGACTCCACTGCATTCAATCGGGATGCTTTGGGCCATGCTGCATAAAAACCACTGCATTCAACCATGCTGCATGGAATCCATTTCATTCAATCATGCTCTATAAAACCCAATGCATTCAATAGGGTTCCATTACTTCACGCTGCATGGAATACACTGCATTAAATCAGGATGCATGGAATCGACTGCATTCAATCAGGATGCATTATACCACGTTGCATGGATTACCCTACATTCAATCACAATGCATGGAATCCACTGCATTCAATCGGGATGCTTTGGGCCATGCTGCATAAAATCCACTGCATTCAATGGTGATGCATTGGGCCTCGCTGCATAGACTCCACTGCATATAATCGGGATCCATTGCGCCACAATGCATGGAATATTCTGCATTCAACGACGCTGCATGGAATCCACTGCATTCCATCGGGAAGCTTTGGGCCATGCTGCATAAAATCCACTGCATTCAATCATGCTGCATGGAATCCACTGCATTCAATCGGGATGCATTTTACAAGGCTGCATGGATTACATTTCATACACTCAAAATGCATGGAATCCACTGCGTTCTATAGGGATGCTTTGGGCCAAACTGCATAAAATACATTGCATTCAATTTGCTGCATGGAATCCACTGCATTCAATCATGCGGAATAAAATCCACTGCATTCAATAGGGTTCCATTTCTTCACGCTGCACGGAATACACTGCATTCAATCAGGCTCCATGAAATCCACTGCATTCAATTGGAATGCATTCTACAATGCTGCATGGAGTTCACTGCATTCAATCACAACGCATGCAATCCACTGCATTCCATCGGGATGCTTTGGGCCATGCTGCGTAAACTCCACTGCATTCAATCGGGAGGCATTGGGCCTCGCTGCATGGACTCCACTGCATACAATCGGGATCCATTGCGCCACAATGCATGGAATCCTCTGCATTCAACGACGCTGCATGGAATCCACTGCATTCAATCGGGATGCTTTGGGCCATGCTGCATAAATCCATTGCATTCAATCATGCTTCATGGAATCCACTGCATTCAATCGTGCTGCATAAAATCCACTGCATTCAATAGGGTTCCATTTCTTCACGCTGCATGGAATCCACTGCATTCTATCGGGATGCATTTTACCACGCTGCATAGATTACACCGCATTCAATCACAATGCAAGGAATCCACTGCATTCAATCGGGATGATTTGGGCCATGCTGCATAAAATCCACTGCATGCAATCATGCTGCATGGTATCCACTGCATTCAATCACGCTGCATGGAATCCACTGCATTCAACATGGATGAATTTTACCACGCTGCATTTAGTACAGTGTATTCAATCACAATTCTTGGAATCCATTGCATTCAATCGGGATGCTTTGTCCATGCTGCATAAAATCCACTGCATTCAATCGGGATGCACTGGGCATCGCTGCATGGACTCCACTGCATACAATCGGGATCCATTGCGCCACAATGCATGGAATCCTATGCATTCAATGATGCTGCATGGAATCCACTGCATTCAATCGGGATGCTTTGGGCCATGCTGCATAAAATCCACTGCATTCAATCATGCTGCATGGAATCCACTGCATTCAATCATGCTGCATAAAATCCACTGCATTCAATAGGGTTCCATTTCTTCACGCTGCATGGAATCCACTGCATTCGATCACGCTGCATGGAATCCACTGCATTCAACATGGATGAATTTTACCACGCTGCATTTAGTACACTGTATTCAATCACAATTCATGGAATCCATTGCATTCAATCGGGATGCTTTGGGCCATGCTGCATAAAATCCACTGCATTCAATCGGGATGCACTGGGCATTGCTGCATGGACTCCACTGCATACAATCGGGATCCATTGCGCCACAATGCATGAAATCCTCTTCATTCAACGACGCTGCATGGAATCCACTGCATTCCATCGGGATGCTTTGGGCCATGCTGCATAAAATCCACTGCATTCAATCGGGATGCATTGGGCCTCGCTGCATGGACTCCACTGCATACAATCGTGATCCATTGGGCCACAATGCATGGAATCCTCTGCATTCAATGACGCTGCATGGAATCCACTGCATTCAATCGGGATGCTTTGGGTCATGCTGCATAAAATCCACTGCATTCAATCATGCTGCATGGAATCCACTGCATTCAATCAGGATGCATTTTAACACACTGCATGGATTACTCTTCATTCAATTACAATGCATGGAATCCACTGCATTCCATAGGGATGCTTTGGGCCATGCTGCATAAACTCCACTGCATTCAGTCAGAGGCATTTTGCCTCGCTGCATAGACTCCAATGCATACAATCGGGATCCATTGCGCCACAATGCATGGAATCTTCTGCATTCAATGACGCTGCATGGAATCTTCTGCATTCAATCGGGATGCTTTGGGCCATGCTGCATAAACTCCATTGCATTCAATCATGCTTCATGGAATCCAATGCATTCAATCATGCTGCATAAAATCAACTGCATTCAATAGGGTTCCATTTCTTCACGCTGCATGGAATCCACTACATTCAATCACGCTGCATGGAATCCACTGCATTCAACATGGATGAATTTTACCACGCTGCATTTAGTACACTGTATTCAATCACAATTCATGGAATCCATTGCATTCAATCGGGATGCTTTGGGCCATGCTGCATAAAATCCACTGCATTCAATCGGGATGCACTGGGCATCGCTGCATGGACTCCACTGCATACAATCGGGATCCATTGCGCCACAATGCATGGAATCCTCTGCATTCAATGACGCTGCATGGAATCCACTGCATTCAATCGGGATGCTTTGGGCCATGCTGCATAAAATCCATTGCATTCAATCATGCTGCATGGACTCCACTGCATTCAATCGGGATGCATTTTACCATGCTGCATTGATTACCCTTCATTCAATCAGGCTGCATGGAATCCGCTGCATTCTATCGGGATGCTTTGGGCCATGCTGCATAAAATCCACTGCATTTAATCGGGATGCATTTGGCCACGCTGCATGGACTCCACTGCATAAAATCGGGATCCATTGCCCCAAAATGCAAGGAATCATCTGCATTCAATGACGCTGCATGGAATCCACTGCATTCCATCAGGATGCTTTGGGCCATGCTGCATAAAATCCACTGCATTCAACCATGCTGCATGGAACCCACTGCATTCAATCATGCTGCATAAAATCCACTGCATTCAATCGGAATGCATTGGGCCTCGCTGCATGGAATAAACTGCATTCAATCAGGCTCCATGGAATCCACTGCATTCAATGGGGATGCATTCAACCATGCTGCATGGAGTTCACTGCATTCAATCACAATGCATGGAATCCACTGCATTCCATCGGGATGCTTTGGGCCATGCTGCATAAAATCCACTGCATTCAATCGGGATGCATTGGGCCTCGATGCATGGACTCCACTGCATACAATCGTGATCCATTGCACCAAAATGCATGGAATCCTCTGCATTCATTGACGCTGCATGGAATCCACTGCATTCCATCGGGATGCCTTGGGCCATACTGCATAAAATCCACTGCATGCAATCATGCTGCATTGAATTCACTGCATTCAATCATGCTGCATAAAATCCACTGCATTCAATAGGGTTCCATTTCTTCTTCACGCTGCCTGGAATCCACTGCATTCAATCACGCTGCATGGAATCCACTGCATTCAATATGGATGCATTTTACCTCTCTGCATGGATTACACTGCATTTAATCACGCTGCATGTAATCCATGGAATTTTAATCGGGATTCATTTTACTAAGCTGTATGGAATCGACTGCACTTAATCACGCTGCATGGAATCCACTGCATTCAATCGGGATGCATTTTACCACGTTGCATGCAGTTCACTGCATTCAATCACAATGCATGGAATCCACTGCATTCCATCGGGATGCTTTGGGCCATGCTGCATAAAATCCACTGCATTCAATCTTGCTTTTTGAATCCACTGCATTCAGTAATGCTGCATAAATCCTTGCATTCAATTGGGTTCCATTTCTTCACGCTGCATGGAATACACTGCATTCAATCACACTGCATGAATTCCACTGCATTCAATCGGGATCCATTTTACCATGCTGCGTGGTTTTCACTGCATTCAATCACAATGCATGGAATCCACTGCATTCAATCGGGATGCTTTGGGCCATGCTGCATAAAATCCACTGCATTCAATCGGGATGCATTGGGCCTCGCTGCATAGACTCCACTGCATATAATCGGGATCCATTGCGCCACAATGCATGGAATACTCTGCATTCAACGACGCTGCATAGAATCCACTGCATTCCATCGGGAAGCTTTGGGCCATGCTGCATAAAATCCACTGCATTCAATCATGCTGCATGGAATCCACTGCATTCAATCGGGATGCATTTTACAAGGCTGCATGGATTACATTTCATACACTCAAAATGCATGGAATCCACTGCGTTCTATAGGGATGCTTTGGGCCATACTGCATAAAATACACTGCATTCAATTTGCTGCATGGAATCCACTGCATTCAATCATGCTGAATAAAATCCACTGCATTCAATAGGGTTCCATTTCTTCACGCTGCATGGAATCCACTGCATTCAATCAGGCTCCATGGAATCCACTGCATTCAATGGGGATGCATTCTACAATGCTGCATGGAGTTCACTGCATTCAATCACAACGCATGTAATCCACTGCATTCCATCGGGATGCTTTGGGCCATGCTGCATAAAATCCACTGCATTCAATCGGGATGCATTGGGCTTCGCTGCATGGACTCCACTGCATAAAATCGGGATCCATTGCGCCAAAATGCATGGAATACTCTGCATTCATTGACTCTGCATGGACTCCACTGCATTCAATCGGGATGCTTTGGGCCATGCTGCATAAAATCCACTGCATTCAACCATGCTGCATGGAATCAACTGCATTCAATCATGCTGCATAAAATCCACTGCATTCCATCGGGATGCATTGGGCCTCGCTGCATGGAATATACTGCATTCAATCACGCTGCATGAATTCCACTGCATTCAATGGGGATGCATTCTACAATGCTGCATGGAGTTCACTGCATTCAATCACAATGCATGGAATCCACTGCATTCCATCGGGATGCTTTGGGCCATGCTGCATAAAATCCACTGCATTCAACCATGCTGCATGTAATCCACTGAATTCAATCATGCTGCATAAAATCCACTGCATTCCATCGGGATGCATTGGGCCTCGCTGCATGGAATAAACTGCATTCAATCAGGCTCCATGGAATCCACTGCATTCAATGGGGATGCATTCTACCATGCTGCATGGAGTTCACTGCATTCAATCACAATGCATGGAATCCACTGCATTCCATCGGGATGCTTTGGGCCATGCTGCATAAAATCCACTGCATTCAATCATGCTGCATGGAATCCACTGCATTCAATCGGTATGCATTTTACAAGGCTGCATGGATTACATTTCATACACTCAAAATGCATGGAATCCACTGCGTTCTATAGGGATGCTTTGGGCCATACTGCATAAAATACACTGCATTCAATTTGCTGCATGGAATCCACTGCATTCAATCATGCTGAATAAAATCAACTGCATTCAATAGGGTTCCATTTCTTCACGCTGCATGGAATACACTGCATTCAATCAGGCTCCATGAAATCCACTGCATTCAATGTGGATGCATTCTACAATGCTGCATGGAGTTCACTGCATTCAATCACAACGCATGTAATCCACTGCATTCCATCGGGATGCTTTGGGCCATGCTGCATAAAATCCACTGCATTCACCCATGCTGCATGGAATCCACTGCATTCAAACATGCTGCATAAAATCCACTGCATTCAATCGGGATGCATTGGGCCATGCTGCATAAAATCCATTGAATTCAATCATGCTGCATGGAATCCACTGCATTCAATCATGCTGTATCAAATCCACTGCATTCAATAGGGTTCCATTTCTTCACGTGGCATCGAATCCACTGCATTCAATCACGCTGCATGGAATCCACTGCATTCAATCGGGATGCATTTTTCCTCGCTGCATGGAGTACACTGCATTCAATCATGCTGCATAAAATCCACTGCATTCCATCGGGATGCTTTGGGCCATGCTGCATAAAATCCACTGCATTCAATCATGCTGCATGGAATCCACTGCATTCAATCATGCTGCATAAAATCCACTGCATTCCATCGGGATGCATTGGGCCTCGCTGCATGGAATAAACTGCATTCAATCAGGCTGCATGGAATCCACTGCATTCAATGGGGATGCATTCTACCATGCTGCATGGAGTTCACTGCATTCAATCACAATGCATGGAATCCACTGCATTCCATCGGGATGCTTTGGGCCATGCTGCATAAAATCCACTGCATTCAATCGGGATGCATTGGGCCTCGCTGCATGGACTCCACTGCATACAATCGGGATCCATTGCGCCAAAATGCATGGAATCCTCTGCATTCATTGACGCTGCATGGAATCCACTGCATTCCATCGGGATGCTTTGGGCCATACTGCATAAAATCCACTGCATGCAATCATGCTGCATGGAATCCACTGCATTCAATCATGCTGCATAAAATCCACTGCATTCAATAGAGTTCCATTACTTCATGCTGCCTGGAATCAACTGCATTCAATCACACTGCATGGAATCCACTGCATTCAATCGGGATGCATTTTACCACACTGCTTGGATTACACTGCATTCAATCGCAATGCATAGAATCCACTGCATTCAATATGGATGCATTTTACCACTCTGCGTGGAATCCACTGCATTTAATCACGCTGCATGTAATCCATGGAATTTAATCGGGATTCATTTTACTAAGCTGTATGGAATCGACTGCATTTAATCACGCTGCATGGAATCCACTGCATTCAATCGGGATTCATTTTACAAGGCTGCATGGAGTACACTGCATTCAATCACAATGCATGGACTCCACTGCATTCAAACGGGAAGCTTTGGGCCATGCTGCATAAAATCCACTGCATTCAATCATGCTGCATGGAATCCACTGCATTCAATCATGCAGCATAAAATCCGCTGCATTCCATAGGGTTCCATTTTTTCATGCTGCATGGAATACACTGCATTCAATCAGGCTGCATGGAATCCACTGCATTCAATCGGGATGCATTTTTCCTCGTTGCATGGACTACACTGCATTCCATCACAATGCATGGAATCCACTGCATTCAATCGGGAAGCTTTGGGCCATGCTGCATACAATCCACTGCATTCAATCGGGATGCACTGGGCCTCGCTGCATGGACTCCACTGCATATAATCGGGATCCATTGCGCCACAATGCATGGAATACTCTGCATTCAATGACGCTGAATGGAATCCACTGCATTGAATCGTGAAGCTATGGGCCATGCTGCATAAAATCCACTGCATGCAATCATGCTGCATTGAATCCACTGCATTCAATCATGCTGCATAAAATCCACTGCATTCAATAGGGTTCCATTACTGCACCCTGCATGGAATCCACTGCATTCAACCACACTGCATGGAATCCACTGCATTCAATCGGGATGCATTTTACCACTCTGCATGGATTACACTGCATTTAATCACGCTGCATGTAATCCATGGAATTTAATCGGGATTCATTTTACTAAGCTGTGTGGAATCGACTGCACTTAATCACGCTGGATGGAATCCACTGCATTCAATCGGGATGCATTTTACCACGTTGCATGCAGTTCACTGCATTTAATCACGCTGCATGTAATCCATGGAATTTAATCGGGATTCATTTTACTAAGCTGTATGGAATCGACTGCACTTAATCACCCTGGATGGAATCCACTGCATTCTATCGGGATGCTTTGGGCCATGCTGCATAAAATCCACTGCATTCAACCATGCTGCATGGAATCCACTGCATTCAATCATGCTGCATAAAATCCACTGCATTCAATCGGGATGAACTGGGCCTCTCTGCATGGAATAAACTGCATTCAATCAGGCTCCATGGATTGCACTGCATTCAATGGGGATGCATTCTACCATGCTGCATGGAGTTCACTGCATTCAATCACAACGCATGTAATCCACTGCATTCCATCGGGATGCTTTGGGCCATGCTGCATAAAGTCCACTGCATTCAATCGGGATGCATTGGGCCTCGCTGCATGGACTCCACTGCATACAATCGGGATCCATTGCGCCAAAATGCATGGAATACTCTGCATTCATTGACGCTGCATGGACTCCACTGCATTCAATCGGGATGCTTTGGGCCATGCTGCATAAAATCCACTGCATTCAACCATGCTGCATGGAATCAACTGCATTCAATCATGCTGCATAATATCCACTGCATTACATCGGGATGCATTGGGCCTCGCTGCATGGAATACGCTGCATTCAATCACGCTGCATGAATTCCACTGCATTCAATGGGGATGCATTCTACAATGCTGCATGGAGTTCACTGCATTCAATCACAATGCATGGAATCCACTGCATTCCATCGGGATGCTTTGGGCCATGCTGCATACAATCCACTGCATTCAATCGGGATGCATTGGGCCTCGCTGCATGGACTCCACTGCATACAATCGGGATCCATTGCACCAAAATGCATGGAATCCTCCGCATGCAACGACGCTGCATGGACTCCACTGCATTCAATCGGGATGCTTTGGGCCATGCTGCATAAAATCCATTGAATTCCATCATGCTGCATGGAATCCACTGCATTCAATCATGCTGTATAAAATCCACTGCATTCAATAGGGTTCCATTTCTTCACGTGGCATCGAATCCACTGCATTCAATCACGCTGCATGGAATCCACTGCATTCAATCGGGATGCATTTTTCCTCGCTGCATGGAGTACACTGCATTCAATCATGCTGCATAAAATCCACTGCATTCCATCGGGATGCTTTGGGCCATGCTGCATAAAATCCACTGCATTCAACCATGCTGCATCGAATCCACTGCATTCAATCATGCTGCATAAAATCCACTGCATTCCATCGGGATGCATTGGGCCTCGCTGCATGGAATAAACTGCATTCAATCAGGCTCCATGGAATCCACTGCATTCAATGGGGATGCATTCTACCATGCTGCATGGAGTTCACTGCATTCAATCACAATGCATGGAATCCACTGCATTCCATCAGGATGCTTTGGGCCATGCTGCATACAATCCACTGCATTCAATCGGGATGCATTGGGCCTCGCTGCATGGACTCCACTGCATACAATCGGGATCCATTGCGCCAAAATGCATGGAATCGACTGCATTTAATCACGGTGCATGGAATCCACTGCTTTCAATCGGGATGCATTTTACCACACTGCTTGGATTACACTGCATTCAATCGCAATGCATAGAATCCACTGCATTCAATATGGATGCATTTTACCACTCTGCATGGAATCCACTGCATTTAATCACGCTGCATGTAATCCATGGAATTTAATCGGGATTCATTTTACTAAGCTGTATGGAATCGACTGCATTTAATCACGCTGCATGGAATCCACTGCATTCAATCGGGATTCCTTTTACAAGGCTGCATGGAGTACACTGCATTCAATCACAATGCATGGAATCCACTGCATTTAAACGGGATGCGTTGGGCCATGCTGCATAACATCCACTGCATTCAATCATGCTGCATGGAATCCACTGCATTCAATCATGCAGCATAAAATCCGCTGCATTACATAGGGTTCCATTTCTTCATGCTGCATGGAATAGACTGCATTCAATCAGGCTGCATAAAATCCGCTGCATTCCATAGGGTTCCATTTCTTCATGCTGCATGGAATACACTGCATTCAATCAGGCTGCATGGAATCCACTGCATTCAATCGGGATGCATTTTTCCTCGTTGCATGGACTACACTGCATTCCATCACAATGCATGGAATCCACTGCATTCAATCGGGAAGCTTTGGGCCATGCTGCATACAATCCACTGCATTCAATCGGGATGCACTGGGCCTCGCTGCATGGACTCCACTGCATATAATCGGGATCCATTGCGCCACAATGCATGGAATACTCTGCATTCAATGACGCTGAATGGAATCCACTGCATTGAATCGTGAAGCTATGGGCCATGCTGCATAAAATCCACTGCATGCAATCATGCTGCATTGAAACCACTGCATTCAATCATGCTGCATAAAATCCACTGCATTCAATAGGGTTCCATTACTGCACCCTGCATGGAATTCACTGCATTCAACCACGCTGCATGGAATCCACTGCATTCAATCGGGATGCATTTTACCACTCTGCATGGATTACACTGCATTTAACCACGCTGCATGTAATCCATGGAATTTAACTGGGATTCATTTTACTAAGCTGTATGGAATCGACTGCACTTAATCACGCTGGATGGAATCCACTGCATTCAATCGGGATGCATTTTACCACGTTGCATGCAGTTCACTGCATTTCAATCACAATGCATGGAATCCACTGCATTCAATCGGGATGCTTTGGGCCATGCTGCATAAAATCCACTGCATTCAATCTTGCTTTTTGAATCCACTGCATTCAGTAATGCTGCATAAAATCCTTGCATTCAATTGGGTTCCATTTCTTCACGCTGCATGGAATACACTGCATTCAATCACGCTGCATGGAATCCACTGCATTCTATCGGGATGCATTTTACCTCGCTGCGTGGTTTTCACTGCATTCAATCACAATGCATGGAATCCACTGCATTCCATCGGGATGCTTTGGGCCATGCTGCATAAACTCCACTGCATTCAATCGGGAGGCATTGGGCCTCGCTGCATGGACTCCACTGCATACAATCTGGATCCATTGCGCCACAATGCATGGAATCCTCTGCATTCAACGACGCTGCATGGAATCCACTGCATTCCATCGGGATGTTTTGGGCCATGCTGCATAAAATCTACTGCATTCAATCGGGATGCATTGGGCCTTGCTGCATGAACTCCACTGCATACAATCTGGAACAATTGCACCAAAATGCATGGAATACTCTGCATTCAACGACGCTGCATGGAATCCACTGCATTCAATCGGGATGCTTTGGGCCATGCTGCATAAATCCATTGCATTCAATCATGCTTCATGGAATCCACTGCATTCAATCGTGCTGCATAAAATCCACTGCATTCAATAGGGTTCCATTTCTTCACGCTGCATGGAATCCACTACATTCAATCACGCTGCATGTAATCCAATGCATTCTATCGGGATGCATTTTACCACGCTGCATAGATTACACCGCATTCAATCACAATGCATGGAATCCACTGCATTCAATCGGGATGATTTGGGCCATGCTGCATAAAATCCACTGCATTCAATCGGGATGCATTGGGCCTCGCTGCATGGACTCCACAGCATTCAATCGGGATCCATTGTGCCACAATGCATGGAATTCTCTTCATTCAATGACGCTGCATCGAATCCACTGCATTCAATCGGAATCCATTGTGCCACAATGCATGGAATACTCTGCATTCAATGACGCTGCATGGAATCCACTGCATTCCATCAGGATGCTTTCGGCCATGCTGCATAAAATCCACTGCATGCAATCATGCTGCATGGAATCCACTGCATTCAATCATGCTGCATAAAATCCACTGCATTCAATAGGGTTCCATTTCTTCACGCTGCATGGAATCCACTGCCTTCAATCACGCTGCATGGAATCCACTGCATTCAACATGGATGAATTTTACCACGCTGCATTTAGTACACTGTATTCAATCACAATTCATGGATTCCATTGCATTCCATCGGGATGCTTTGGGCCATGCTGCATAAAATCCACTGCATTCAATCGGGATGCACTGGGCATCGCTGCATGGACTCCACTGCATACAATCGGGATCCATTGCGCCACAATGCATGGAATCCTCTGCATTCAATGACGCTGCATGGAATCCACTCCATTCAATCGGGATGCTTTGGGCCATGCTGCATAAAATCCATTGCATTCAATCATGCTGCATGGAATCCACTGCATTCAATCGGGATGCATTTTACCATGCTGCATTGATTACCCTTCATTCAATCAGGCTGCATGGAATCCACTGCATTCTATCGGGATGCTTTGGGCCATGCTGCATAAAATCCACTGCATTTAATCGGGATGCATTTGGCCACGCTGCATGGACTCCACTGCATAAAATCGGGATCCATTGCCCCAAAATGCAAGGAATCATCTGCATTCAATGACGCTGCATGGACTCCACTGCATTCAATCGGGATGCTTTGGGCCATGCTGCATAAAATCCACTGCATTCAACCATGCTGCATGGAATCCACTGCATTCAATCATGCTGCATAAAATCCACTGCATTCAATTGGGATGCATTGGGCCTCGCTGCATGGAATAAACTGCATTCAATCAGGCTCCATGGAATCCACTGCATTCAATGGGGATGCATTCAACCATGCTGCATGGAGTTCACTGCATTCAATCACAATGCATGGAATCCACTGCATTCCATCGGGATGCTTTGGGCCATGCTGCATAAAATCCACTGCATTCAATCGGGATGCATTGGGCCTCGCTGCATGGACTCCACTGCATACAATCGGGATCCATTGCGCCAAAATGCATGGAATCCTCTGCATTCATTGACGCTGCATGGAATCCACTGCATTCCATCGGGATGCTTTGGGCCATACTGCATAAAATCCACTGCATGCAATCATGCTGCATGGAATCCACTGCATTCAATCATGCTGCATAAAATCCACTGCATTCAATAGGGTTCCATTTCTTCTTCACGCTGCCTGGAATCCACTGCATTCAATCACGCTGCATGGAATCCACTGCATTCAATATGGATGCATTTTACCACTCTGCATGGATTACACTGCATTTAATCACGCTGCATGTAAACCATGGAATTTTAATCGGGATTCATTTTACTAAGCTGTATGGAATCGACTGCACTTAATCACGCTGGATGGAATCCACTCCATTCAATCGGGATGCATTTTACCACGTTGCATGCAGTTCACTGCATTCAATCACAATGCATGGAATCCACTGCATTCAATCGGGATGCTTTGGGCCATGCTGCATAAAATCCACTGCATTCAATCTTGCTTTTTGAATCCACTGCATTCAGTAATGCTGCATAAATCCTTGCATTCAATTGGGTTCCATTTCTTCACGCTGCATGGAATACACTGCATTCAATCACGCTGCATGGAATCCACTGAATTCAATCGGGATGCATTTTACCATGCTGCGTGGAGTACACTGCATTCAATCACAATGCATGGAATCCACTGCATTCCATCGGGACGCTTTGGGCCATGCTGCATAAAATCCACTGCATTCAATCATGCTGCATGGAATCCACTGCATTCAATCATGCTGCATAATCCACTGCATTCAATAGGGTTCCATTTCTTCACGCTGCATGTAATACACTGCATTCAATCAGGCTGCATGGAATCCACTGCATTCAATCGGGATGCATTTTTCCTCGCTGCATGGATTACACTGCATTCAATCACAATGCATGGAATCCACTGCATTCAATCGGTAAGCTTTGGGCCATGCTGCATACAATCCACTGCATTCAATCGGGATGCACTGGGCCTCGCTGCATGGACTCCACTGCATACAATCGGGATCCATTGCGCCACAATGCATGGAATACTCTGCATTCAATGACGCTGAATGGAATCCACTGCATTGAATCGTGAAGCTATGGGCCATGCTGCATAAAATCCACTGCATGCAATCATGCTGTATTGAAACCACTGCATTCAATCATGCTGCATAAAATCCACTGCATTCAATAGGGTTCCATTACTGCACCCTGCATGGAATCCACTGCATTCAACCACGCTGCATGGAATCCACTGCATTCAATCGGGAAGCATTTTACCACTCTGCATGGATTACACTGCATTTAATCATGCTGCATGTAATCCATGGAATTTAATCGGGATTCATTTTACTAAGCTGTATGGAATTGACTGCACTTAATCACGCTGCATGGAATCCACTGCATTCAATCGAGATGCATTTTACCACGTTGCATGCAGTTCACTGCATTCAATCACAATGCATGGAATCCACTGCATTCAATCGGGATGCTTTGGGCCATGCTGCATAAAATCCACTGCATTCAATCTTGCTTTTTGAATCCACTGCATTCAGTAATGCTGCATAAAATCCTTGCATTCAATTGGGTTCCATTTCTTCACGCTGCATGGAATACACTGCACTCAATCACGCTGCATGGAATCCACTGCATTCTATCGGGATGCATTTTACCACGCTGCATAGATTACACCGCATTCAATCACAATGCATGGAATCCACTGCATTCCATCGGGATGCTTTGGGCCATGCTGCATAAAATCCACTGCATTCAATCGGGATGCATTGGGCCTCGCTGCATGGACTCCACTGCATTCAATCGGGATCCATTGTGCCACAATGCATGGAATTCTCTTCATTCAATGTCGCTGCATCGAATCCACTGCATTCAATCGGAATCCATTGTGCCACAATGCATGGAATCCTCTGCATTCAATGACGCTGCATGGAATCCACTGCATTCCATCGGGATGTTTTGGGCCATGCTGCATAAAATCTACTGCATTCAATCGGGATGCATTGGGCCTCGCTGCATGAACTCCACTGCATACAATCTGGAACCATTGTGCCAAAATGCATGGAATACTCTGCATTCAACGACGCTGCATGGAATCCACTGCATTCAATCGGGATGCTTTGGGCCATGCTGCATAAATCCATTGCATTCAATCATGCTTCATGGAATCCACTGCATTCAATCGTGCTGCATAAAATCCACTGCATTCAATAGGGTTCCATTTCTTCACGCTGCATGGAATCCACTACATTCAATCGCGCTGCATGGAATCCACTGCATTCTATCGGGATGCATTTCACCACGCTGCATAGATTACACCGCATTCAATCACAATGCATGGAATCCACTGCATTCCATCGGGATGCTTTGGGCCATGCTGCATGGACTCCACTGCATTCAATCGGGAAGCATTGGGCCTCGCTGCATGGACTCCACTGCATTCAATCGGGATCCATTGTGCCACAATGCATGGAATTCTCTTCATTCAATGTCGCTGCATCGAAGCCACTGCATTCAATCGGAATCCATTGTGCCACAATGCATGGAATCCTCTGCATTCAATGATGCTGCATGGAATCCACTTCATTCCATCAGGATGCTTTGGGCCATGCTGCATAAAATCCACTGCATGCAATCATGCTGCATGGAATCCACTGCATTCAATCATGCTGCATAAAATCCACTGCATTCAATAGGGTTCCATTTCTTCACGCTGCATGGAATCCACTGCATTCAATCACGCTGCATGGAATCCACTGCATTCAACATGGATGAATTTTACCACGCTGCATTTAGTACACTGTATTCAATCACAATTCATGGAATCCATTGCATTCAATCGGGATGCTTTGGGCCATGCTGCATAAAATCCACTGCATTCAATCGGGATGCACTGGGCATTGCTGCATGGACTCCACTGCATACAATCGGGATCCATTGCGCCACAATGCATGGAATACTCTTCATTCAACGACGCTGCATGGAATCCACTGCATTCCATCGGGATGCTTTGGGCCATGCTGCATACAATCCACTGCATTCAATCGGGATGCATTGGGCCTCGCTGCATGGACTCCACTGCATACAATCGGGATCCATTGGGCCACAATGCATGGAATCCTCTGCATTCAATGACGCTGCATGGAATCCACTGCATTCCATCGGGATGCTTTGGGCCATGCTGCATAAAATCCACTGCATTCAATAGGGTTCCATTTCTTCACGCTGCATGGAATCCACTGCATTCAATCAGGATGCATTTTAACACACTGCATGGATTACTCTTCATTCAATCACAATGCATGGAATCCACTGCATTCCATAGGGATGCTTTGGGCCATGCTGCATAAACTCCACTGCATTCAATCAGATGCATTTTGCCTCGCTGCATAGACTCCAATGCATACAATCGGGATCCATTGCGCCAAAATGCATTGAATCTTCTGTATTCAATTACGCTGCATGGAATCCACTGCATTCAATCAGGATGCTTTGTGCCATGCTGCATAAAATCCATTGCATTCAGTCATGCTGCATGGAATCCACTGCATTCAATCATGCTGCATAAAATCCACTGTATTCAATAGGGTTCCATTTCTTCACGCTGCATGGAATCCACTACATTCAATCACGCTGCATGGAATCCACTGCATTCTATCGGGATGCATTTTAAAACGCTGCATAGATTACACCGCATTCAATCACAATGCATGGAATCCACTGCATTCCATCGGGATGCTTTGGGCCATGCTGCATAAAATCCACTGCATTCAATCGGGATGCATTGGGCCTCGCTGCATGGACTCCACTGCATTCAATGGGGATCCATTGTGCCACAATGCATGGAATTCTCTTCATTCAATGATGCTGCATCGAATCCACTGCATTCAATCGGAATCCATTGCACCACAATGCATGGAATCCTCTGCATTCAATGACGCTGCATGGAATCCACTGCATTCAATCATGCTGCATAAAATCCACTGCATTCAATAGGGTTCCATTTCTTCACGCTGCATGGAATCCACTGCATTCAATCACGCTGCATGGAATCCACTGCATTCAACATGGATGAATGTTACCACGCTGCACTTAGTACACTGTATTCAATCACAATTCATGGAATCCATTGCATTCAATCGGGATGCTTTGGGCCATGGTGCATAAAATCCACTGCATTGAATCGGGATGCACTGGGCATCGCTGCATGGACTCCACTGCATACAATCGGGATCCATTGCGCCACAATGCATGGAATCCTCTGCATTCAATGACGCTGCATGGAATCCACTGCATTCCATCGGGATGCATTTTACCATGCTGCGTGGTTTTCACTGCATTCAATCACAATGGATGGAATCCACTGCATTCCATCGGGATGCTTTGGGCCATGCTGCATACAATCCACTGCATTCAATCGGGATGCATTGGGCCTCGCTGCATGGACTCCACTGCATACAATCGGGATCCATTGCGCCAAAATGCATGGAATCGACTGCATTTAATCACGGTGCATGGAATCCACTGCATTCAATCGGGATGCATTTTACCACACTGCTTGGATTACACTGCATTCAATCGCAATGCATAGAATCCACTGCATTCAATATGGATGCATTTTACCACTCTGCATGGAATCCACTGCATTTAATCACGCTGCATGTACTCCATGGAATTTAATCGGGATTCATTTTACTAAGCTGTATGGAATCGACTGCATTTAATCACGCTGCATGGAATCCACTGCATTCAATCGGGATTCATTTTACAAGGCTGCATGGAGTACACTGCATTCACTCAAAATGCATGGAATCCACTGCATTCAAACGGGATGCTTTGGGCCATGCTGCATAAAATCCACTGCATTCAATCATGCTGCATGGAATCCACTGCATTCAATCATGCAGCATAAAATCCGCTGCATTCCATAGGGTTCCATTTCTTCATGCTGCATGGATTACACTGCATTCAATCAGGCTGCATAAAATCCGCTGCATTCCATAGGGTTCCATTTCTTCATGCTGCATGGAATACACTGCATTCAATCAGGCTGCATGGAATCCACTGCATTCAATCGGGATGCATTTTTCCTCGTTGCATGGATTACACTGCATTCCATCACAATGCATGGAATCCACTGCATTCAATCGGGAAGCTTTGGGCCATGCTGCATACAATCCACTGCATTCAATCGGGATGCACTGGGCCTCGCTGCATGGACTCCACTGCATACAATCGGGATCCATTGCGCCACAATGCATGGAATACTCTGCATTCAATGACGCTGAATGGAATCCACTGCATTGAATCGTGAAGCTAAGGGCCATGCTGCATAAAATCCACTGCATGCAATCATGCTGCATTGAAACCACTGCATTCAATCATGCTGCATAAAATCCACTGCATTCAATAGGGTTCCATTACTGCACCCTGCATGGAATCCACTGCATTCAACCACGCTGCATGGAATCCACTGCATTCAATCGGGATGCATTTTACCACTCTGCATGGATTACACTGCATTTAATCACGCTGCATGTAATCCATGGAATTTAATCGGGATTCATTTTACTAAGCTGTATGGAATCGACTGCACTTAATCACGCTGCACGGAATCCACTGCATTCAATCGGGATGCATTTTACCACGTTGCATGCAGTTCACTGCATTCAATCACAATGCATGGAATCCACTGCATTCAATCGGGATGCTTTGGGCCATGCTGCATAAAATCCACTGCATTCAATCTTGCTTTTTGAATCCACTGCATTCAGTAATGCTGCATAAAATCCTTGCATTCAATTGGGTTCCATTTCTTCATGCTGCATGGAATACACTGCACTCAATCACGCTGCATGGAATCCACTGCATTCTATCGGGATGCATTTTACCTCGCTGCGTGGTTTTCACTGCATTCAATCACAATGCATGGAATCCACTGCATTCCATCGGGATGCTTTGGGCCATGCTGCATAAACTCCACTGCATTCAATCGGGAGGCATTGGGCCTCGCTGCATGGACTCCACTGCATACAATCGGGATCCATTGCGCCACAATGCATGGAATCCTCTGCATTCAACGACGCTGCATGGAATCCACTGTATTCCATCGGGATGTTTTGGGCCATGCTGCATAAAATCCACTGCATTCAATCGGGATGCATTGGGCCTCGCTGCATGGACTCCACTGCATACAATCTGGAACCATTGCGCCAAAATACATGGAATACTCTGCATTCAACGACGCTGCATGGAATCCACTGCATTCAATCGGGATGCTTTGGGCCATGCTGCATATATCCATTGCATTCAATCATGCTTCATGGAATCCACTGCATTCAATCGTGCTGCATAAAATCCACTGCATTCAATAGGGTTCCATTTCTTCACGCTGCATGGAATCCACTACATTCAATCACGCTGCATGGAATCCACTGCATTATCGGGATGCATTTTACCACGCTGCATAGATTACACCGCATTCAATCACAATGCATGGAATCCACTGCATTCAATCGGGATGATTTGGGCCATGCTGCATAAAATCCACTGCATTCAATCGGGATGCATTGGGCCTCGCTGCATGGACTCCACTGCATTCAATCGGGATCCATTGTGCCACAATGCATGGAATTCTCTTCATTCAATGACGCTGCATCGAATCCACTGCATTCAATCGGAATCCATTGTGCCACAATGCATGGAATCCTCTGCATTCAATGACGCTGCATGGAATCCACTGCATTCCATCAGGATGCTTTGGGCCATGCTGCATAAAATCCACTGCATGCAATCATGCTGCATGGAATCCACTGCATTCAATCATGCTGCATAAAATCCACTGCATTCAATAGGGTTCCATTTCTTCACGCTGCATGGAATCCACTGCATTCAATCACGCTGCATGGAATCCACTGCATTCAACATGGATGAATTTTACCACGCTGCATTTAGTACACTGTATTCAATCACAATTCATGGAATCCATTGCATTCCATCGGGATGCTTTGGGCCATGCTGCATAAAATCCACTGCATTCAATCGGGATGCACTGGGCATCGCTGCATGGACTCCACTGCATACAATCGGGATCCATTGCGCCACAATGCATGGAATCCTCTGCATTCAATGACGCTGCATGGAATCCACTCCATTCAATCGGGATGCTATGGGCAATGCTGCATAAAATCCATTGCATTCAATCATGCTGCATGGAATCCACTGCATTCAATCGGGATGCATTTTACCATGCTGCATTGATTACCCTTCATTCAATCAGGCTGCATGGAATCCACTGCATTCTATCGGGATGCTTTGGGCCATGCTGCATAAAATCCACTGCATTTAATCGGGATGCATTTGGCCACGCTGCATGGACTCCACTGCATAAAATCGGGATCCATTGCCCCAAAATGCAAGGAATCATCTGCATTCAATGACGCTGCATGGAATCCACTGCATTCCATCAGGATGCTTTGGGCCATGCTGCATAAAATCCACTGCATTCAACCATGCTGCATGGAATCCACTGCATTCAATCATGCTGCATAAAATCCACTGCATTCAATCGGGATGCATTGGGCCTCGCTGCATGGAGTACACTGCATTCAATCATGCTGCATAAAATCCACTGCATTCCATCGGGATGCTTTGGGCCATGCTGCATAAAATCCACTGCATTCAACCATGCTGCATCGAATCCACTGCATTCAATCATGCTGCATAAAATCCACTGCATTCCATCGGGATGCATTGGGCCTCGCTGCATGGAATAAACTGCATTCAATCAGGCTCCATGGAATCCACTGCATTCAATGGGGATGCATTCTACAATGCTGCATGGAGTTCACTGCATTCAATCACAACGCATGTAATCCACTGCA
Organism: Sus scrofa; assembly: GCF_054392235.1. Classification (NCBI taxonomy): domain Eukaryota; kingdom Metazoa; phylum Chordata; class Mammalia; order Artiodactyla; family Suidae; genus Sus; species Sus scrofa. The sequence goes on from NC_139397.1 coordinate 4,146,952, forward strand.
TTCCATCGGGATGCTTTGGGCCATGCTGCATAAAATCCACTGCATTCAATCGGGATGCATTGGGCTTCGCTGCATGGACTCCACTGCATACAATCGGGATCCATTGCGCCAAAATGCATGGAATACTCTGCATTCATTGACGCTGCATGGACTCCACTGCATTCAATCGGGATGCTTTGGGCCATGCTGCATAAAATCCACTGCATTCAACCATGCTGCATGGAATCCATTTCATTCAATCATGCTCTATAAAATCCAATGCATTCAATAGGGTTCCATTACTTCACGCTGCATGGAATACACTGCATTAAATCAGGATGCATGGAATCGACTGCATTCAATCAGGATGCATTATACCACGTTGCATGGATTACCCTACATTCAATCACAATGCATGGAATCCACTGCATTCAATCGGGATGCTTTGGGCCATGCTGCATAAAATCCACTGCATTCAATCGGGATGCATTGGGCCTCGCTGCATAGACTCCACTGCATATAATCGGGATCCATTGCGCCACAATGCATGGAATATTCTGCATTCAACGACGCTGCATGGAATCCACTGCATTCCATCGGGAAGCTTTGGGCCATGCTGCATAAAATCCACTGCATTCAGTCATGCTGCATGGAATCCACTGCATTCAATCGGGATGCATTTTACAAGGCTGCATGGATTACATTTCATACACTCAAAATGCATGGAATCCACTGCGTTCTATAGGGATGCTTTGGGCCATACTGCATAAAATACACTGCATTCAATTTGCTGCATGGAATCCACTGCATTCAATCATGCTGAATAAAATCCACTGCATTCAATAGGGTTCCATTCCTTCACGCTGCATGGAATCCACTGCATTCAATCAGGCTCCATGGAATTCACTGCATTCAATGGGGATGCATTCTACAATGCTGCATGGAGTTCACTGCATTCAATCACAACGCATGTAATCCACTGCATTCCATCGGGATGCTTTGGGCCATGCTGCATAAAGTCCACTGCATTCAATCGGGATGCATTGGGCCTCGCTGCATGGACTCCACTGCATACAATCGGGATCCATTGCGCCAAAATGCATGGAATACTCTGCATTCATTGACGCTGCATGGACTCCACTGCATTCAATCGGGATGCTTTGGGCCATGCTGCATAAAATCCACTGCATTCAACCATGCTGCATGGAATCAACTGCATTCAATCATGCTGCATAATATCCACTGCATTCCTTCGGGATGCATTGGGCCTCGCTGCATGGAATACGCTGCATTCAATCACGCTGCATGAATTCCACTGCATTCAATGGGGATGCATTCTACAATGCTGCATGGAGTTCACTGCATTCAATCACAATGCATGGAATCCACTGCATTCAATCGGGATGCTTTGGGCCATGCTGCATAAAATCCACTGCATTCAATCGGGATGCATTGGGCCTCGCTGCATGGACTCCACTGCATACAATCGGGATCCATTGCACCAAAATGCATGGAATCCTCCGCATGCAACGACGCTGCATGGACTCCACTGCATTCAATCGGGATGCTTTGGGCCATGCTGCATAAAATCCATTGAATTCCATCATGCTGCATGGAATCCACTGCATTCAATCATGCTGTATAAAATCCACTGCATTCAATAGGGTTCCATTTCTTCACGTGGCATCGAATCCACTGCATTCAATCACGCTGCATGGAATCCACTGCATTCAATCGGGATGCATTTTTCCTCGCTGCATGGAGTACACTGCATTCAATCATGCTGCATAAAATCCACTGCATTCCATCGGGATGCTTTGGGCCATGCTGCATAAAATCCACTGCATTCAACCATGCTGCATCGAATCCACTGCATTCAATCATGCTGCATAAAATCCACTGCATTCCATCGGGATGCATTGGGCCTCGCTGCATGGAATAAACTGCATTCAATCAGGCTCCATGGAATCCACTGCATTCAATGGGGATGCATTCTACCATGCTGCATGGAGTTCACTGCATTCAATCACAATGCATGGAATCCACTGCATTCCATCAGGATGCTTTGGGCCATGCTGCATACAATCCACTGCATTCAATCGGGATGCATTGGGCCTCGCTGCATGGACTCCACTGCATACAATCGGGATCCATTGCGCCAAAATGCATGGAATCGACTGCATTTAATCACGGTGCATGGAATCCACTGCTTTCAATCGGGATGCATTTTACCACACTGCTTGGATTACACTGCATTCAATCGCAATGCATAGAATCCACTGCATTCAATATGGATGCATTTTACCACTCTGCATGGAATCCACTGCATTTAATCACGCTGCATGTAATCCATGGAATTTAATCGGGATTCATTTTACTAAGCTGTATGGAATCGACTGCATTTAATCACGCTGCATGGAATCCACTGCATTCAATCGGGATTCCTTTTACAAGGCTGCATGGAGTACACTGCATTCAATCACAATGCATGGAATCCACTGCATTTAAACGGGATGCGTTGGGCCATGCTGCATAACATCCACTGCATTCAATCATGCTGCATGGAATCCACTGCATTCAATCATGCAGCATAAAATCCGCTGCATTACATAGTGTTCCATTTCTTCATGCTGCATGGAATAGACTGCATTCAATCAGGCTGCATAAAATCCGCTGCATTCCATAGGGTTCCATTTCTTCATGCTGCATGGAATACACTGCATTCAATCAGGCTGCATGGAATCCACTGCATTCAATCGGGATGCATTTTTCCTCGTTGCATGGACTACACTGCATTCCATCACAATGCATGGAATCCACTGCATTCAATCGGGAAGCTTTGGGCCATGCTGCATACAATCCACTGCATTCAATCGGGATGCACTGGGCCTCGCTGCATGGACTCCACTGGATACAATCGGGATCCATTGCGCCACAATGCATGGAATACTCTGCATTCAATGACGCTGAATGGAATCCACTGCATTGAATCGTGAAGCTATGGGCCATGCTGCATAAAATCCACTGCATGCAATCATGCTGCATTGAAACCACTGCATTCAATCATGCTGCATAAAATCCACTGCATTCAATAGGGTTCCATTACTGCACCCTGCATGGAATTCACTGCATTCAACCACGCTGCATGGAATCCACTGCATTCAATCGGGATGCATTTTACCACTCTGCATGGATTACACTGCATTTAACCACGCTGCATGTAATCCATGGAATTTAACTGGGATTCATTTTACTAAGCTGTATGGAATCGACTGCACTTAATCACGCTGGATGGAATCCACTGCATTCAATCGGGATGCATTTTACCACGTTGCATGCAGTTCACTGCATTTCAATCACAATGCATGGAATCCACTGCATTCAATCGGGATGCTTTGGGCCATGCTGCATAAAATCCACTGCATTCAATCTTGCTTTTTGAATCCACTGCATTCAGTAATGCTGCATAAAATCCTTGCATTCAATTGGGTTCCATTTCTTCACGCTGCATGGAATACACTGCATTCAATCACGCTGCATGGAATCCACTGCATTCTATCGGGATGCATTTTACCTCGCTGCGTGGTTTTCACTGCATTCAATCACAATGCATGGAATCCACTGCATTCCATCGGGATGCTTTGGGCCATGCTGCATAAACTCCACTGCATTCAATCGGGAGGCATTGGGCCTCGCTGCATGGACTCCACTGCATACAATCTGGATCCATTGCGCCACAATGCATGGAATCCTCTGCATTCAACGACGCTGCATGGAATCCACTGCATTCCATCGGGATGTTTTGGGCCATGCTGCATAAAATCTACTGCATTCAATCGGGATGCATTGGGCCTCGCTGCATGAACTCCACTGCATACAATCTGGAACCATTGCGCCAAAATGCATGGAATACTCTGCATTCAACAACGCTGCATGGAATCCACTGCATTCAATCGGGATGCTTTGGGCCATGCTGCATAAATCCATTGCATTCAATCATGCTGCATGGAATCCACTGCATTCAATCGTGCTGCATAAAATCCACTGCATTCAATAGGGTTCCATTTCTTCACGCTGCATGGAATCCACTACATTCAATCACGCTGCATGTAATCCAATGCATTCTATCGGGATGCATTTTACCACGCTGCATAGATTACACCGCATTCAATCACAATGCATGGAATCCACTGCATTCAATCGGGATGATTTGGGCCATGCTGCATAAAATCCACTGCATTCAATCGGGATGCATTGGGCCTCGCTGCATGGACTCCACAGCATTCAATCGGGATCCATTGTGCCACAATGCATGGAATTCTCTTCATTCAATGACGCTGCATCGAATCCACTGCATTCAATCGGAATCCATTGTGCCACAATGCATGGAATACTCTGCATTCAATGACGCTGCATGGAATCCACTGCATTCCATCAGGATGCTTTCGGCCATGCTGCATAAAATCCACTGCATGCAATCATGCTGCATGGAATCCACTGCATTCAATCATGCTGCATAAAATCCACTGCATTCAATAGGGTTCCATTTCTTCACGCTGCATGGAATCCACTGCATTCAATCACGCTGCATGGAATCCACTGCATTCAACATGGATGAATTTTACCACGCTGCATTTAGTACACTGTATTCAATCACAATTCATGGATTCCATTGCATTCAATCGGGATGCTTTGGGCCATGCTGCATAAAATCCACTGCATTCAATCGGGATGCACTGGGCATCGCTGCATGGACTCCACTGCATACAATCGGGATCCATTGCGCCACAATGCATGGAATCCTCTGCATTCAATGACGCTGCATGGAATCCACTCCATTCAATCGGGATGCTTTGGGCCATGCTGCATAAAATCCATTGCATTCAATCATGCTGCATGGAATCCACTGCATTCAATCGGGATGCATTTTACCATGCTGCATTGATTACCCTTCATTCAATCAGGCTGCATGGAATCCACTGCATTCTATCGGGATGCTTTGGGCCATGCTGCATAAAATCCACTGCATTTAATCGGGATGCATTTGGCCACGCTGCATGGACTCCACTGCATAAAATCGGGATCCATTGCCCCAAAATGCAAGGAATCATCTGCATTCAATGACGCTGCATGGAATCCACTGCATTTCATCAGGATGCTTTGGGCCATGCTGCATAAAATCCACAGCATTCAACCATGCTGCATGGAATCCACTGCATTCAATCATGCTGCATAAAATCCACTGCATTCAATCGGGATGCATTGGGCCTCGCTGCATGGAATAAACTGCATTCAATCAGGCTCCATGGAATCCACTGCATTCAATGGGGATGCATTCAACCATGCTGCATGGAGTTCACTGCATTCAATCACAATGCATGGAATCCACTGCATTCCATCGGGATGCTTTGGGCCATGCTGCATAAAATCCACTGCATTCAATCGGGATGCATTGGGCCTCGCTGCATGGACTCCACTGCATACAATCGGGATCCATTGCGCCAAAATGCATGGAATCCTCTGCATTCATTGACGCTGCATGGAATCCACTGCATTCCATCGGGATGCTTTGGGCCATACTGCATAAAATCCACTGCATGCAATCATGCTGCATGGAATCCACTGCATTCAATCATGCTGCATAAAATCCACTGCATTCAATACGGTTCCATTTCTTCTTCACGCTGCCTGGAATCCACTGCATTCAATCACGCTGCATGGAATCCACTGCATTCAATATGGATGCATTTTACCACTCTGCATGGATTACACTGCATTTAATCACGCTGCATGTAAACCATGGAATTTTAATCGGGATTCATTTTACTAAGCTGTATGGAATCGACTGCACTTAATCACGCTGGATGGAATCCACTCCATTCAATCGGGATGCATTTTACCACGTTGCATGCAGTTCACTGCATTCAATCACAATGCATGGAATCCACTGCATTCAATCGGGATGCTTTGGGCCATGCTGCATAAAATCCACTGCATTCAATCTTGCTTTTTGAATCCACTGCATTCAGTAATGCTGCATAAATCCTTGCATTCAATTGGGTTCCATTTCTTCACGCTGCATGGAATACACTGCATTCAATCACGCTGCATGGAATCCACTGAATTCAATCGGGATGCATTTTACCATGCTGCGTGGAGTACACTGCATTCAATCACAATGCATGGAATCCACTGCATTCCATCGGGACGCTTTGGGCCATGCTGCATAAAATCCACTGCATTCAATCATGCTGCATGGAATCCACTGCATTCAATCATGCTGCATAATCCACTGCATTCAATAGGGTTCCATTTCTTCACGCTGCATGTAATACACTGCATTCAATCACACTGAATGGAATCCACTGCATTCAATCGGGATGCATTTTACCTCGCTGCATGGATTACACTGCATTCAATCACAATGCTTGGAATCCACTGCATTCAATCGGGATGCTTTGGGCCATGCTGCATAAAATCCACTGCATTCAATCGGGATGCATTGGGCCACGCTGCATCGACTCCACTGCATGCAATCGGAATCCATTGCGCCACAATGCAAGGAATCCTCTGCATTCATTGACGCTGCATGGACTCCACTGCATTCAATCGGGATGCTTTGGGCCATGCTGCATAAAATCCACTGCATTCAACCATGCTGCATGGAATCCATTTCATTCAATCATGCTCTATAAAATCCAATGCATTCAATAGGGTTCCATTACTTCACGCTGCATGGAATACACTACATTAAATCAGGATGCATGGAATCGACTGCATTCAATCAGGATGCATTATACCACGTTGCATGGATTACCCTACATTCAATCACAATGCATGGAATCCACTGCATTCCATCGGGATGCTTTGGGCCATGCTGCATAAAATCCACTGCATTCAATCGGGATGCATTGGGCCTCGCTGCATAGACTCCACTGCATAAAATCGGGATCCATTGCGCCACAATCCATGGAATACTCTGCATTCAATGACGCTGCATGGAATCCACTGCATTCCATCGGGAAGCTTTGGGCCATGCTGCACAAAATCCACTGCATTCAATCATGCTGCATGAATCCACTGCATTCAATCGGGATGCATTTTACAAGGCTGCATGGATTACATTTCATACACTCAAAATGCATGGAATCCACTGCGTTCTATAGGGATGCTTTGGGCCATACTGCATAAAATACACTGCATTCAATTTGCTGCATGGAATCCACTGCATTCAATCATGCTGCATAAAATCCACTGCATTCAATAGGGTTCCATTTCTTCACGCTGCATGGAATACACTGCATTCAATCAGGCTCCATGGAATCCACTGCATTCAATGGGGATGCATTCTACAATGCTGCATGGAGTTCACTGCATTCAATCACACCGCATGAAATCCACTGCATTCCATCGGGATGCTTTGGGCCATGCTGCATAAAATCCACTGCATTCAATCGGGATGCATTGGGCTTCGCTGCATGGACTCCACTGCATACAATCGGGATCCATTGCGCCAAAAATCATGGACTACTCTGCATTCTTTGACGCTGCATGGACTCCACTGCATTCAATCGGGATGCTTTGGGCCATGCTGCATAAAATCCACTGCATTCAACCATGCTGCATGGAATCAACTGCATTCAATCATGCTGCATAATATCCACTGCATTCCTTCGGGATGCATTGGGCCTCGCTGCATGGAATACACTACATTCAATCACGCTGCATGAATTCCACTGCATTCAATGGGGATGCATTCTACAATGCTGCATGGAGTTCACTGCATTCAATCACAATGCATGGAATCCACTGCATTCCATCGGGATGCTTTGGGCCATGCTGCATAAAATCCACTGCATTCAATCGGGATGCATTGGGCATCGCTGCATGGACTCCACTGCATACAATCGGGATCCATTGCACCAAAATGCATGGAATCCTCCGCATGCAACGACGCTGCATGGACTCCACTGCATTCAATCGGGATGCTTTGGGCCATGCTGCATAAAATCCATTGAATTCAATCATGCTGCATGGAATCCACTGCATTCAATCATGCTGTATAAAATCCACTGCATTCAATAGGGTTCCATTTCTTCACGTGGCATCGAATCCACTGCATTCAATCACGCTGCATGGAATCCACTGCATTCAATCGGGATGCATTTTTCCTCGCTGCATGGAGTACACTGCATTCAATCACAATGCTTGGAATCCACTGCATTAAATCGGGATGCTTTGGGCCATGCTGCATAAAATCCACTGCATTCAACCATGCTGCATGGAATCCACTGCATTCAATCATGCTGCATAAAATCCACTGCATTCAATCGGGATGCATTGGGCCTCGCTGCACGGAATAAACTGCATTCAATCAGGCTCCATGGAATCCACTGCATTCAATGGGGATGCATTCTACCATGCTGCATGGAGTTCACTGCATTCAATCACAATGCATGGAATCCACTGCATTCCATCAGGATGCTTTGGGCCATGCTGCATACAATCCACTGCATTCAATCGGGATGCATTGGGCCTCGCTGCATGGACTCCACTGCATACAATCGGGATCCATTGCGCCAAAATGCATGGAATCGACTGCATTTAATCACGGTGCATGGAATCCACTGCATTCAATCGGGATGCATTTTACCACACTGCTTGGATTACACTGCATTCAATCGCAATGCATAGAATCCACTGCATTCAATATGGATGCATTTTACCACTCTGCATGGAATCCACTGCATTTAATCACGCTGCATGTAATCCATGGAATTTAATCGGGATTCATTTTACTAAGCTGTATGGAATCGACTGCATTTAATCACGCTGCATGGAATCCACTGCATTCAATCGGGATTCATTTTACAAGGCTGCATGGAGTACACTGCATTCAATCACAATGCATGGAATCCACTGCATTCAAACGGGATGCTTTGGGCCATGCTGCATAAAATCCACTGCATTCAATCATGCTGCATGGAATCCACTGCATTCAATCAGGCTGCATAAAATCCGCTGCATTCCATAGGGTTCCATTTCTTCATGCTGCATGGAATACACTGCATTCAATCAGGCTGCATGGAATCCACTGCATTCAATCGGGATGCATTTTTCCTCGTTGCATGGATTACACTGCATTCCATCACAATGCATGGAATCCACTGCATTCAATCGGGAAGCTTTGGGCCATGCTGCATACAATCCACTGCATTCAATCGGGATGCACTGGGCCTCGCTGCATGGACTCCACTGCATATAATCGGGATCCATTGCGCCACAATGCATGGAATACTCTGCATTCAATGACGCTGAATGGACTCCACTGCATTGAATCGTGAAGCTATGGGCCATGCTGCATAAAATCCACTGCATGCAATCATGCTGCATTGAAACCACTGCATTCAATCATGCTGCATAAAATCCACTGCATTCAATAGGGTTCCATTACTGCACCCTGCATGGAATCCACTGCATTCAACCACGCTGCATGGAATCCACTGCATTCAATCGGGATGCATTTTACCACTCTGCATGGATTACACTGCATTTAATCACGCTGCATGTAATCCATGGAATTTAATCGGGATTCATTTTACTAAGCTGTATGGAATCGACTGCACTTAATCACGCTGGATGGAATCCACTGCATTCAATCGGGATGCATTTTAACACGTTGCATGCAGTCCACTGCATTCAATCACAATGCATGGAATCCACTGCATTCAATCGTGATGCTTTGGGCCATGCTGCATAAAATCCACTGCATTCAATCTTGCTTTTTGAATCCACTGCATTCAGTAATGCTGCATAAAATCCTTGCATTCAATTGGGTTCCATTTCTTCACACTGCATGGAATCCTCTACATTCAATCACGCTGCATGGAATCCACTGCATTCTATCGGGATGCATTTTACCACGCTGCATGGATTACACTGCATTCAATCACAATGCATGGAATCCACTGCATTCAATCGGGATGCTTTGGGCCATGCTGCATAAACTCCACTGCATTCAATCGGGATGCATTGGGCCTCGCTGCATGGACTCCACTGCATTCAATCGGGATCCATTGTGCCACAATGCATGGAATTCTCTTCATTCAATGACGCTGCATCTAATCCACTGCATTCAATCGGAATCCATTGTGCCACAATGCATGGAATCCTCTGCATTCAATGACGCTGCATGGAATCCACTGCATTCCATCAGGATGCTTTGGGCCATGCTGCATAAAATCCACTGCATGCAATCATGCTGCATGGAATCCACTGCATTCAATCATGCTGCATAAAATCCACTGCATTCAATAGGGTTCCATTTCTTCACGCTGCATGGAATCCACTGCATTCAATCACGCTGCATGGAATCCACTGCATTCAACATGGATGAATTTTACCACGCTGCATTTAGTACACTGTATTCAATCACAATTCGTGGAATCCATTGCATTCAATTGGGATGCTTTGGGCCATGCTGCATAAAATCCACTGCATTCAATCGGGATGCACTGGGCATTGCTGCATGGACTCCACTGCATACAATCTGGATCCATTGCGCCACAATGCATGGAATCCTCTTCATTCAACGACACTGCATGGAATCCACTGAATTCCATCGGGATGCTTTGGGCCATGCTGCATAAAATCCACTGCATGCAATCATGCTGCATGGAATCCACTGCATTCAATCGGGATGCATTTTACAAGGCTGCATGGATTACATTTCATACACTCAAAATGCATGGAATCCACTGCGTTCTATAGGGATGCTTTGTGCCATACTGCATAAAATACACTGCATTCAATTTGCTGCATGGAATCCACTGCATTCAATCATGCTGAATAAAATCCACTGCATTCAATAGGGTTCCATTTCTTCACGTTGCATGGAATACACTGCATTCAATCAGGCTCCATGGAATCCACTGCATTCAATGGGGATGCATTCTACAATGCTGCATGGAGTTCACTTCATTCAATCACAACGCATGAAATCCACTGCCTTCCATCGGGATGCCTTGGGCCATGCTGCATAAAATCCACTGCATTCAATCGGGATGCATTGGGCTTCGCTGCATGGACTCCACTGCATACAATCGGGATCCATTGCGCCAAAATGAATGGAATACTCTGCATTCATTGACGCTGCATGGACTCCACTGCATTCAATCGGGATGCTTTGGGCCATGCTGCATAAAATCCACTGCATTCAACCATGCTGCATGGAATCCATTTCATTCAATCATGCTCTATAAAATCCAATGCATTCAATAGGGTTCCATTACTTCACGCTGCATGGAATACACTGCATTAAATCAGGATGCATGGAATCGACTGCATTCAATCAGGATGCATTATACCACGTTGCATGGATTACCCTACATTCAATCACAATGCATGGAATCCACTGCATTCAATCGGGATGTTTTGGGCCATGCTGCATAAAATCCACTGCATTCAATCGGGATGCATTGGGCCTCGCTGCATGGACTCCACTGCATACAATCGGGATCCATTGCGCCAAAATGCATGGAATTCTCTGCATTCATTGACGCTGCATGGACTCCACTGCATTCAATCGGGATGCTTTGGGCCATGCTGCATAAAATCCACTGCGTTCAACCATGCTGCATGGAATCAACTGCATTCAATCATGCTGCATAATATCCACTGCATTCCATCGGGATGCATTGGGCCTCGCTGCATGGAATACACTACATTCAATCACGCTGCATGAATTCCACTGCATTCAATGGGGATGCATTCTACAATGCTGCATGGAGTTCACTGCATTCAATCACAATGCATGGAATCCACTGCATTCCATCGGGATGCTTTGGGCCATGCTGCATAAAATCCACTGCATTCAATCGGGATGCATTGGGCCTCGCTGCATGGACTCCACTCCATACAATCGGGATCCATTGCACCAAAATGCATGGAATCATCCGCATGCAACGACGCTGCATGGACTCCACTGCATTCAATCGGGATGCTTTGGGCCATGCTGCATAAAATCCATTGAATTCAATCATGCTGCATGGAATCCACTGCATTCAATCATGCTGTATAAAATCCACTGCATTCAATAGGGTTCCATTTCTTCACGCGGCATCGAATCCACTGCATTCAATCACGCTGCATGGAATCCACTGCATTCAATCGGGATGCATTTTTCCTCGCTGCATGGAGTACACTGCATTCAATCATGCTGCATAAAATCCACTGCATTCCATCGGGATGCTTTGGGCCATGCTGTATAAAATCCACTGCATTCAACCATGCTGCATGGAATCCACTGCATTCAATCATGCTGCATAAAATCCACTGCATTCCATCGGGATGCATTGGGCCTCACTGCATGGAATAAACTGCATTCAATCAGGCTCCATGGAATCCACTGCATTCAATGGGGATGCATTCTACCATGCTGCATGGAGTTCACTGCATTCAATCACAATGCATGGAATCCACTGCATTCCATCAGGATGCTTTGGGCCATGCTGCATACAATCCACTGCATTCAATCGGGATGCATTGGGCCTCGCTGCATGGACTCCACTGCATACAATCGGGATCCATTGCGCCAAAATGCATGGAATCGACTGCATTTAATCACGGTGCATGGAATCCACTGCATTCAATCGGGATGCATTTTACCACACTGCTTGGATTACACTGCATTCAATCGCAATGCATAGAATCCACTGCATTCAATATGGATGCATTTTACCACTCTGCATGGAATCCACTGCATTTAATCACGCTGCATGTAATCCATGGAATTTAATCGGGATTCATTTTACTAAGCTGTATGGAATCGACTGCATTTAATCACGCTGCATGGAATCCACTGCATTCAATCGGGATTCATTTTACAAGGCTGCATGGAGTACACTGCATTCAATCACAATGCATGGAATCCACTGCATTCAAACGGGATGCTTTGGGCCATGCTGCATAAAATCCACTGCATTCAATCATGCTGCATGGAATCCACTGCATTCAATCAGGCTGCATAAAATCCGCTGCATTCCATAGGGTTCCATTTCTTCATGCTGCATGGAATACACTGCATTCAATCAGGCTGCATGGAATCCACTGCATTCAATCGGGATGCATTTTTCCTCGTTGCATGGATTACACTGCATTCCATCACAATGCATGGAATCCACTGCATTCAATCGGGAAGCTTTGGGCCATGCTGCATACAATCCACTGCATTCAATCGGGATGCACTGGGCCTCGCTGCATGGACTCCACTGCATATAATCGGGATCCATTGCGCCACAATGCATGGAATACTCTGCATTCAGTGACGCTGAATGGACTCCACTGCATTGAATCGTGAAGCTATGGGCCATGCTGCATAAAATCCACTGCATGCAATCATGCTGCATTGAAACCACTGCATTCAATCATGCTGCATAAAATCCACTGCATTCAATAGGGTTCCATTACTGCACCCTGCATGGAATCCACTGCATTCAACCACGCTGCATGGAATCCACTGCATTCAATCGGGATGCATTTTACCACTCTGCATGGATTACACTGCATTTAATCACGCTGCATGTAATCCATGGAATTTAATCGGGATTCATTTTACTAAGCTGTATGGAATCGACTGCACTTAATCACGCTGCATGGAATCCACTGCATTCAATCGGGATGCATTTTACCACGTTGCATGCAGTTCACTGCATTCAATCACAATGCATGGAATCCACTGCATTCAATCGGGATGCTTTGGGCCATGCTGCATAAAATCCACTGCATTCAATCTTGCTTTTTGAATCCACTGCATTCAGTAATGCTGCATAAAATCCTTGCTTTCAATTGGGTTCCATTTCTTCACGCTGCATGGAATACACTGCATTCAATCACGCTGCATGGAATCCACTGCATTCTATCGGGATGCATTTTACCTCGCTGCATGGATTACACTGCATTCAATCACAATGCATGGAATCCACTGCATTCAATCGGGATGCTTTGGGCCATGCTGCATAAACTCCACTGCATTCAATCGGGATGCATTGGGCCTCGCTGCATGGACTCCACTGCATTCAATCGGGATCCATTGTGCCACAATGCATGGAATTCTCTTCATTCAATGACGCTGCATCTAATCCACTGCATTCAATCGGAATCCACTGTGCCACAATGCATGGAATCCTCTGCATTCAATGACGCTGCATGGAATCCACTGCATTCCATCAGGATGCTTTGGGCCATGCTGCATAAAATCCACTGCATGCAATCATGCTGCATGGAATCCACTGCATTCAATCATGCTGCATAAAATCCACTGCATTCAATAGGGTTCCATTTCTTCACGCTGCATGGAATCCACTGCATTCAATCACGCTGCATGGAATCCACTGCATTCAACATGGATGAATTTTACCACGCTGCATTTAGTACACTGTATTCAATCACAATTCGTGGAATCCATTGCATTCAATCGGGATGCTTTGGGCCATGCTGCATAAAATCCACTGCATTCAATCGGGATGCACTGGGCATTGCTGCATGGACTCCACTGCATACAATCGGGATCCATTGCGCCACAATGCATGGAATCCTCTTCATTCAACGACACTGCATGGAATCCACTGCATTCCATCGGGATGCTTTGGGCCATGCTGCATAAAATCCACTGCATTCAATCGGGATGCATTGGGCCTCGCTGCATGGACTCCACTGCATACAATCGGGATCCATTGGGCCACAATGCATGGAATAATCTGCATTCAATGACGCTGCATGGAATCCACTGCATTCAATCGGGATGCTTTGGGCCATGCTGCATAAAATCCACTGCAGTCAATCATGCTGCATGGAATCCACTGCATTCAATCATGCTGCATAAAATCCACTGCATTCAATAGGGTTCCATTTCTTCACGCTGCATGGAATCCACTGCATTCAATCAGGATGCATTTTAACACACTGCATGGATTACTCTTCATTCAATCACAATGCATGGAATCCACTGCATTCCATAGGGATGCTTTGGGCCATGCTGCATAAAATCCATTGCATTCAATCATGCTGCATGGAATCCACTGCATTCAATCATGCTGCATAAAATCCATTGCATTCAACAGGGTTCCATTTCTTCACGCTGCATGTAATACACTGCATTCAATCACACTGAATTGAATCCACTGCATTCAATCGGGATGCATTTTACCTCGCTGCATGGATTACACTGCATTCAATCACAATGCTTGGAATCCACTGCATTCAATCGGGATGCTTTGGGCCATGCTGCATAAAATCCACTGCATTCAATCGGGATGCATTGGGCCACGCTGCATCGACTCCACTGCATTCAATCGGTATCCATTGCGCCACAATGCAAGGAATCCTCTGAATTCATTGACGCTGCATGGACTCCACTGCATTCAATCGGGATGCTTTGGTCCATGCTGCATAAAATCCACTGCATTCAACCATGCTGCATGGAATCCATTTCATTCAATCATGCTCTATAAAATCCAATGCATTCAATAGGGTTCCATTACTTCACGCTTCATGGAATACACTGCATTAAATCAGGATGCATGGAATCGACTGCATTCAATCAGGATGCATTATACCACGTTGCATGGATTACCCTACATTCAATCACAATGCATGGAATCCACTGCATTCCATCGGGATGCTTTGGGCCATGCTGCATAAAATCCACTGCATTCAATCGGGATGCATTGGGCCTCGCTGCATAGACTCCACTGCATATAATCGGGATCCATTGCGCCACAATGCATGGAATACTCTGCATTCAATGACTCTGCATGGAATCCACTGCATTCCATCGGGAAGCTTTGGGCCATGCTGCATAAAATCCACTGCATTCAATCATGCTGCATGGAATCCACTGCATTCAATCGGGATGCATTTTACAAGGCTGCATGGATTACATTTCATACACTCAAAATGCATGGAATCCACTGCGTTCTATAGGGATGCTTTGGGCCATACTGCATAAAATACACTGCATTCAATTTGCTGCATGGAATCCACTGCATTCAATCATGCTGAATAAAATCCACTGCATTCAATAGGGTTCCATTTCTTCACGCTGCATGGAATCCACTGCATTCAATCAGGCTCCATGGAATCCACTGCATTCAATGGGGATGCATTCTACAATGCTGCATGGAGTTCACTGCATTCAATCACAACGCATGTAATCCACTGCATTCCATCGGGATGCTTTGGGCCATGCTGCATAAAATCCACTGCATTCAATCGGGATGCATTGGGCTTCGCTGCATGGACTCCACTGCATAAAATCGGGATCCATTGCGCCAAAATGCATGGAATACTCTGCATTCATTGACGCTGCATGGACTCCACTGCATTCAATCGGGATGCTTTGGGCCATGCTGCATAAAATCCACTGCATTCAACCATGCTGCATGGAATCCATTTCATTCAATCATGCTCTAAAAATCCAATGCATTCAATAGGGTTCCATTACTTCACGCTGCATGGAATACACTGCATTAAATCAGGATGCATGGAATCAACTGCATTCAATCAGGATGCATTATACCACGTTGCATGGATTACCCTACATTCAATCACAATGCATCGAATCCACTGCATTCAATCGGGATGCTTTGGGCCATGCTGCATAAAATCCACTGCATTCAATCGGGATGCATTGGGCCTCGCTGCATAGACTCCACTGCATATAATCGGGATCCATTGCGCCACAATGCATGGAATATTCTGCATTCAACGACGCTGCATGGAATCCACTGCATTCCATTGGGAAGCTTTGGGCCATGCTGCATAAAATCCACTGCATTCAATCATGCTGCATGGAATCCACTGCATTCAATCGGGATACATTTTACAAGGCTGCATGGATTACATTTCATACACTCAAAATGCATGGAATCCACTGCGTTCTATAGGGATGCTTTGGGCCATACTGCATAAAATACACTGCATTCAATTTGCTGCATGGAATCCACTGCATTCAATCATGCGGAATAAAATCCACTGCATTCAATAGGGTTCCATTTCTTCACGCTGCATGGAATACACTGCATTCAATCAGGCTCCATGAAATCCACTGCATTCAATGGGGATGCATTCTACAATGCTGCATGGAGTTCACTGCATTCAATCACAACGCATGAAATCCACTGCATTCCATCGGGATGCTTTGGGCCATGCTGCATAAAATCCACTGCATTCAATCGGGATGCATTGGGCCTCGCTGCATGGACTCCACTGCATACAATCGGGATCCATTGCGCCAAAATGCATGGAATCGACTGCATTTAATCACGGTGCATAGAATCCACTGCATTCAATCGGGATGCAATTTACCACACTGCTTGGATTACACTGCATTCAATCGCAATGCATAGAATCCACTGCATTCAATATGGATGCATTTTACCACTCTGCATGGAATCCACTGCATTTAATCACGCTGCATGTAATCCATGGAATTTAATCGGGATTCATTTTACTAAGCTGTATGGAATCGACTGCATTTAATCACGCTGCATGGAATCCACTGCATTCAATCGGGATTCATTTTACAAGGCTGCATGGAGTACACTGCATTCAATCACAATGCATGGAATCCACTGCATTCAAACGGGATGCTTTGGGCCATGCTGCATAAAATCCACTGCATTCAATCATGCTGCATGGAATCCACTGCATTCAATCGGGATGCATTTTACAAGGCTGCATGGATTACATTTCATACACTCAAAATGCATGGAATCCACTGCGTTCTATAGGGATGCTTTGGGCCATACTGCATAAAATACACTGCATTCAATTTGCTGCATGGAATCCACTGCATTCAATCATGCTGCATAAAATCCACTGCATTCAATAGGGTTCCATTTCTTCACGCTGCATGGAATCCACTGCATTCAATGGGGATGCATTCTACAATGCTGCATGGAGTTCACCGCATTCAATCACAATGCATGGAATCCACTGCATTCCATAGGGATGCTTTCGGCCATGCTGCATAAACTCCACTGCATTCAATCAGATGCATTTTGCCTCACTGCATAGACATCAATGCATACAATCGGGATCCATTGCGCCAAAATGTATTGAATCTTCTGCATTCAATTACGCTGCATGGAATCCACTGCATTCAATCAGGATGCTTTGGGCCATGCTGCATAAAATCCATTGCATTCAATCATGCTGCATGGAATCCACTGCATTCAATCATGCTGCATAAAATCCACTGCATTCAATAGGGTTCCATTTCTTCACGCTGCATGGAATTGACTACATTCAATCATGCTGCATGGAATCCACTGCATTCAATCATGCTGCATAAAATCCTCTGCATTCAATAGGGTTCCATTCCTTCACGCTGCATGGAATCCACTACATTCAATCACGCTGCATGGAATCCACTGCATTCAATCGGGATGCTTTGGGCCATGCTGCATAAAATCCACTGCATTCAATCGGGATGCATTGGGCCTCGCTGCATGGACTCCACTGCATTCAATCGGGATCCATTGTGCCACAATGCATGGAATTCTCTTCATTCAATGATGCTGCATCGAATCCACTGCATTCAATCGGAATCCATTGCGCCACAATGCATGGAATCCTCTGCATTCAATGACGCTGCATGGAATCCACTGCATTCCATCAGGATGCTTTGGGCCATGCTGCATAAAATCCACTGCATTCAATCATGCTGCATGGAATCCACTGCATTCAATCATGCTGCATAAAATCCACTGCATTCAATAGGGTTCCATTTCTTCACGCTGCATGGAATCCACTGCATTCAATCACGCTGCATGGAATCCACTGCATTCAACATGGATGAATTTTACCACGCTGCATTTAGTACACTGTATTCAATCACAATTCATGAAATCCATTGCATTCAATCGGGATGCTTTGTGCCATGCTGCATAAAATCCACTGCATTCAATCGGGATGCACTGGGCATTGCTGCATGGACCCCACTGCATACAATCGGGATCCATTGCGCCACAATGCATGGAATCCTCTGCATTCAATGACGATGCATGGAATCCACTGCATTCAATCGGGATGCTTTGGGCCATGCTGCATAAAATCCATTGAATTCAATCATGCTGCATGGAATCCACTGCATTCAATCATGCTGTATAAAATCCACTGCATTCAATAGGGTTCCATTTCTTCACGTGGCATCGAATCCACTGCATTCAATCACGCTGCATGGGATCCACTGCATTAAATCGGGATGCATTTTTCCTCGCTGCATGGAGTACACTGCATTCAATCATGCTGCATAAAATCCACTGCATTCCATCGGGATGCTTTGGGCCATGCTGCATAAAATCCACTGCATTCAACCATGCTGCATGGAATCCACTGCATTCAATCATGCTGCATAAAATCCACTGCATTCCATCGGGATGCTTTGGGCCTCGCTGCATGGAATAAACTGCATTCAATCAGGCTCCATGGAATCCACTGCATTCAATGGGGATGCATTCTACCATGCTGCATGGAGTTCACTGCATTCAATCACAATGCATGGAATCCACTGCATTCCATCAGGATGCTTTGGGCCATGCTGCATACAATCCACTGCATTCAATCGGGATGCATTGGGCCTCGCTGCATGGACTCCACTGCATACAATCGGGATCCATTGCGCCAAAATGCATGGAATCGACTGCATGTAATCACGGTGCATGGAATCCACTGCATTCAATCGGGATGCATTTTACCACACTGCTTGGATTACACTGCATTCAATCGCAATGCATAGAATCCACTGCATTCAATATGGATGCATTTTACCACTCTGCATGGAATCCACTGCATTTAATCACGCTGCATGTAATCCATGGAATTTAATCGGGATTCATTTTACTAAGCTGTATGGAATCGACTGCATTTAATCACGCTGCATGGAATCCACTGCATTCAATCGGGATTCATTTTACAAGGCTGCATGGAGTACACTGCATTCAATCACAATGCATGGAATCCACTGCATTCAAACGGGATGCTTTGGGCCATGCTGCATAAAATCCACTGCATTCAATCATGCTGCATGGAATCCACTGCATTCAATCGGGATGCATTTTACAAGGCTGCATGGATTACATTTCATACACTCAAAATGCATGGAATCCACTGCGTTCTATAGGGATGCTTTGGGCCATACTGCATAAAATACACTGCATTCAATTTGCTGCATGGAATCCACTGCATTCAATCATGCTGAATAAAATCCACTGCATTCAATAGGGTTCCATTTCTTCACGCTGCATGGAATCCACTGCATTCAATCAGGCTCCATGGAATCCACTGCATTCAATGGGGATGCATTCTACAATGCTGCATGGAGTTCACTGCATTCAATCACAACGCATTTAATCCACTGCATTCCATCGGGATGCTTTGGGCCATGCTGCATAAAATCCACTGCATTCAATCGGGATGCATTGGGCTTCGCTGCATGGACTCCACTGCATAAAATCGGGATCCATTGCGCCAAAATGCATGGAATACTCTGCATTCATTGACGCTGCATGGACTCCACTGCATTCAATCGGGATGCTTTGGGCCATGCTGCATAAAATCCACTGCATTCAACCATGCTGCATGGAATCCATTTCATTCAATCATGCTCTAAAAATCCAATGCATTCAATAGGGTTCCATTACTTCACGCTGCATGGAATACACTGCATTAAATCAGGATGCATGGAATCAACTGCATTCAATCAGGATGCATTATACCACGTTGCATGGATTACCCTACATTCAATCACAATGCATCGAATCCACTGCATTCAATCGGGATGCTTTGGGCCATGCTGCATAAAATCCACTGCATTCAATCGGGATGCATTGGGCCTCGCTGCATAGACTCCACTGCATATAATCGGGATCCATTGCGCCACAATGCATGGAATATTCTGCATTCAACGACGCTGCATGGAATCCACTGCATTCCATTGGGAAGCTTTGGGCCATGCTGCATAAAATCCACTGCATTCAATCATGCTGCATGGAATCCACTGCATTCAATCGGGATACATTTTACAAGGCTGCATGGATTACATTTCATACACTCAAAATGCATGGAATCCACTGCGTTCTATAGGGATGCTTTGGGCCATACTGCATAAAATACACTGCATTCAATTTGCTGCATGGAATCCACTGCATTCAATCATGCGGAATAAAATCCACTGCATTCAATAGGGTTCCATTTCTTCACGCTGCATGGAATACACTGCATTCAATCAGGCTCCATGAAATCCACTGCATTCAATGGGGATGCATTCTACAATGCTGCATGGAGTTCACTGCATTCAATCACAACGCATGAAATCCACTGCATTCCATCGGGATGCTTTGGGCCATGCTGCATAAAATCCACTGCATTCAATCGGGATGCATTGGGCCTCGCTGCATGGACTCCACTGCATACAATCGGGATCCATTGCGCCAAAATGCATGGAATCCTCTGCATTCATTGACGCTGCATGGACTCCACTGCATTCCATCTGGATGCTTTGGGCCATGCTGCATAAAATCCATTGAATTCAATCATGCTGCATGGAATCCACTGCATTCAATCATGCTGTATAAAATCCACTGCATTCAATAGGGTTCCATTTCTTCACGTGGCATCGAATCCACTGCATTCAATCACGCTGCATGGAATCCACTGCATTCAATCGGGATGCATTTTTCCTCGCTGCATGGAGTACACTGCATTCAATCATGCTGCATAAAATCCACTGCATTCCATCGGGATGCTTTGGGCCATGCTGCATAAAATCCACTGCATTCAACCATGCTGCATGGAATCCACTGCATTCAATCATGCTGCATAAAATCCACTGCATTCCATCGGGATGCATTGGGCCTCGCTGCATGGAATAAACTGCATTCAATCAGGCTCCATGGAATCCACTGCATTCAATGGGGATGCATTCTACCATGCTGCATGGAGTTCACTGCATTCAATCACAATGCATGGAATCCACTGCATTCCATCAGGATGCTTTGGGCCATGCTGCATACAATCCACTGCATTCAATCGGGATGCATTGGGCCTCGCTGCATGGACTCCACTGCATACAATCGGGATCCATTGCGCCAAAATGCATGGAATCGACTGCATTTAATCACGGTGCATAGAATCCACTGCATTCAATCGGGATGCAATTTACCACACTGCTTGGATTACACTGCATTCAATCGCAATGCATAGAATCCACTGCATTCAATATGGATGCATTTTACCACTCTGCATTGAATCCACTGCATTTAATCACGCTGCATGTAATCCATGGAATTTAATCGGGATTCATTTTACTAAGCTGTATGGAATCGACTGCATTTAATCACGCTGCATGGAATCCACTGCATTCAATCGGGATTCATTTTACAAGGCTGCATGGAGTACACTGCATTCAATCACAATGCATGGAATCCACTGCATTCAAACGGGATGCTTTGGGCCATGCTGCATAAAATCCACTGCATTCAATCATGCTGCATGGAATCCACTGCATTCAATCGGGATGCATTTTACAAGGCTGCATGGATTACATTTCATACACTCAAAATGCATGGAATCCACTGCGTTCTATAGGGATGCTTTGGGCCATACTGCATAAAATACACTGCATTCAATTTGCTGCATGGAATCCACTGCATTCAATCATGCTGCATAAAATCCACTGCATTCAATAGGGTTCCATTTCTTCACGCTGCATGGAATCCACTGCATTCAATCAGGATGCATTTTAACACACTGCATGGAGTTCACTGCATTCAATCACAATGCATGGAATCCACTGCATTCCATAGGGATGCTTTCGGCCATGCTGCATAAACTCCACTGCATTCAATCAGATGCATTTTGCCTCACTGCATAGACTTCAATGCATACAATCGGGATCCATTGCGCCAAAATGTATTGAATCTTCTGCATTCAATTACGCTGCATGGAATCCACTGCATTCAATCAGGATGCTTTGGGCCATGCTGCATAAAATCCATTGCATTCAATCATGCTGCATGGAATCCACTGCATTCAATCATGCTGCATAAAATCCACTGCATTCAATAGGGTTCCATTTCTTCACGCTGCATGGAATTGACTACATTCAATCATGCTGCATGGAATCCACTGCATTCAATCATGCTGCATAAAATCCTCTGCATTCAATAGGGTTCCATTCCTTCACGCTGCATGGAATCCACTACATTCAATCACGCTGCATGGAATCCACTGCATTCAATCGGGATGCTTTGGGCCATGCTGCATAAAATCCACTGCATTCAATCGGGATGCATTGGGCCTCGCTGCATGGACTCCACTGCATTCAATCGGGATCCATTGTGCCACAATGCATGGAATTCTCTTCATTCAATGATGCTGCATCGAATCCACTGCATTCAATCGGAATCCATTGCGCCACAATGCATGGAATCCTCTGCATTCAATGACGCTGCATGGAATCCACTGCATTCCATCAGGATGCTTTGGGCCATGCTGCATAAAATCCACTGCATGCAATCATGCTGCATGGAATCCACTGCATTCAATCATGCTGCATAAAATCCACTGCATTCAATAGGGTTCCATTTCTTCACGCTGCATGGAATCCACTGCATTCAATCACGCTGCATGGAATCCACTGCATTCAACATGGATGAATTTTACCACGCTGCATTTAGTACACTGTATTCAATCACAATTCATGAAATCCATTGCATTCAATCGGGATGCTTTGTGCCATGCTGCATAAAATCCACTGCATTCAATCGGGATGCACTGGGCCTCGCTGCATGGAATAAACTGCATTCAATCAGGCTCCATGGAATCCACTGCATTCAATGGGGATGCATTCTACCATGCTGCATGGAGTTCACTGCATTCAATCACAATGCATGGAATCCACTGCATTCCATCAGGATGCTTTGGGCCATGCTGCATACAATCCACTGCATTCAATCGGGATGCATTGGGCCTCGCTGCATGGACTCCACTGCATACAATCGGGATCCATTGCGCCAAAATGCATGGAATCGACTGCATTTAATCACGGTGCATGGAATCCACTGCATTCAATCGGGATGCATTTTACCACACTGCTTGGATTACACTGCATTCAATCGCAATGCATAGAATCCACTGCATTCAATATGGATGCATTTTACCACTCTGCATGGAATCCACTGCATTTAATCACGCTGCATGTAATCCATGGAATTTAATCGGGATTCATTTTACTAAGCTGTATGGAATTGACTGCATTTAATCACGCTGCATGGAATCCACTGCATTCAATCGGGATTCATTTTACAAGGCTGCATGGAGTACACTGCATTCAATCACAATGCATGGAATCCACTGCATTCAAACGGGATGCTTTGGGCCATGCTGCATAAAATCCACTGCATTCAATCATGCTGCATGGAATCCACTGCATTCAATCGGGATGCATTTTACAAGGCTGCATGGATTACATTTCATACACTCAAAATGCATGGAATCCACTGCGTTCTATAGGGATGCTTTGGGCCATACTGCATAAAATACACTGCATTCAATTTGCTGCATGGAATCCACTGCATTCAATCATGCTGAATAAAATGCACTGCATTCAATAGGGTTCCATTTCTTCACGCTGCATGGAATACACTGCATTTAATCAGGCTCCATGAAATCCACTGCATTCAATGGGGATGCATTCTACAATGCTGCATGGAGTTCACTGCATGCAATCACAATGTATGTAATCCACTGCATTCCATCGGGATGGTTTGGGCCATGCTGCATAAAATCCACTGCATTCACCCATGCTGCATGGAATCCACTGCATTCAATCATGCTGAATAAAATCCACTGCATTCAATCGGGATGCATTGGGCCTCGCTGCATGGACTCCACTGCATACCATCGGGATCCATTGCGCCAAAATGCATGGAATACTCTGCATTCATTGACGCTGCATGGACTCCACTGCATTCCATCGGGATGCTTTGGGCCATGCTGCATAAAATCCATTGAATCCAATCATGCTGCATGGAATCCACTGCATTCAATCATGCTGTATAAAATCCACTGCATTCAATAGGGTTCCATTTCTTCACGTGGCATCGAATCCACTGCATTCATTCACGCTGCATGGAATCCACTGCATTCAATCGGGATGCATTTTTCCTCGCTGCATGGAGTACACTGCATTCAATCATGCTGCATAAAATCCACTGCATTCCATCGGGATGCATTGGGCCTCGCTACATGGAATAATCTGCATTCAATCAGGCTCCATGGAATCCACTGCATTCAATGGGGATGCATTCTACCATGCTGCATGGAGTTCACTGCATTCAATCACAATGCATGGAATCCACTGCATTCCATCAGGATGCTTTGGGCCATGCTGCATACAATCCACTGCATTCAATCGGGATGCATTGGGCCTCGCTGCATGGACTCCACTGCATACAATCGGGATCCATTGCGCCAAAATGCATGGAATCGACTGCATTTAATCACGGTGCATGGAATCCACTGCATTCAATCGGGATGCATTTTACCACACTGCTTGGATTACACTGCATTCAATCGCAATGCATAGAATCCACTGCATTCAATATGGATGCATTTTACCACTCTGCATGGAATCCACTGCATTTAATCACGCTGCATGTAATCCATGGAATTTAATCGGGATTCATTTTACTAAGCTGTATGGAATCGACTGCATTTAATCACGCTGCATGGAATCCACTGCATTCAATCGGGATTCATTTTACAAGGCTGCATGGAGTACACTGCATTCAATCACAATGCATGGAATCCACTGCATTCAAACGGGATGCTTTGGGCCATGCTGCATAAAATCCACTGCATTCAATCATGCTGCATGGAATCCACTGCATTCAATCGGGATGCATTTTACAAGGCTCATGGATTACATTTCATACACTCAAAATGCATGGAATCCACTGCGTTCTATAGGGATGCTTTGGGCCATACTGCATAAAATACACTGCATTCAATTTGCTGCATGGAATCCACTGCATTCAATCATGCTGAATAAAATCCACTGCATTCAATAGGGTTCCATTTCTTCACGCTGCATGGAATACACTGCATTCAATCAGGCTCCATGAAATCCACTGCATTCAATGGGGATGCATTCTACAATGCTGCATGGAGTTCACTGCATGCAATCACAATGCATGTAATCCACTGCATTCCATCGGGATGCTTTGGGCCATGCTGCATAAAATCCACTGCATTCACCCATGCTGCATGGAATCCACTGCATTCAATCATGCTGCATAAAATACACTGCATTCCATCGGGATGCATTGGGCCTCGCTGCATGGAATACACTGCATTCAATCAGGCTGCATGGAATCCACTGCATTCAATGGGGATGCATTCTACAATTCTGCATGGAGTTCACTGCATTCAATCACAACGCATGTAATCCACTGCATTCCATCGGGATGCTTTGGGCCATGCTGCATAAAATCCACTGCATTCAATCGGGATGCATTGGGCCTCGCTGCATGGACTCCACTGCATACAATCGGGATCCATTGCGCCAAAATGCATGGAATACTCTGCATTCATTGACGCTGCATGGACTCCACTGCATTCAATCGGGATGCTTTGGGCCATGCTGCATAAAATCCACTGCATTCAACCATGCTGCATGGAATCCATTTCATTCAATCATGCTCTATAAAATCCAATGCATTCAATAGAGTTCCATTACTTCACGCTGCATGGAATACACTGCATTAAATCAGGATGCATGGAATCAACTGCATTCAATCAGGATGCATTATACCACGTTGCATGGATTACCCTACATTCAATCACAATGCATCGAATCCACTGCATTCAATCGGGATGCTTTGGGCCATGCTGCATAAAATCCACTGCATTCAATCGGGATGCATTGGGCCTCGCTGCATAGACTCCACTGCATATAATCGGGATCCATTGCGCCACAATGCATGGAATATTCTGCATTCAACGACGCTACATGGAATCCACTGCATTCCATCGGGAAGCTTTGGGCCATGCTGCATAAAATCCACTGCATTCAATCATGCTGCATGGAATCCACTGCATTCAATCGGGATGCATTTTACAAGGCTGCATGGATTACATTTCATACACTCAAAATGCATGGAATCCACTGCGTTCTATAGGTATGCTTTGGGCCATACTGCATAAAATACACTGCATTCAATTTGCTGCATGGAATCCACTGCATTCAATCATGCGGAATAAAATCCACTGCATTCAATAGGGTTCCATTTCTTCACGCTGCATGGAATACACTGCATTCAATCAGGCTCCATGAAATCCACTGCATTCAATGGGGATGCATTCTACAATGCTGCATGGAGTTCACTGCATTCAATCACAACGCATGTAATCCACTGCATTCCATCGGGATGCTTTGGGCCATGCTGCATAAAATCCACTGCATTCAATCGGGATGCATTGGGCCTCGCTGCATGGACTCCACTGCATACAATCGGGATCCATTGCACCAAAATGCATGGAATACTCTGCATTCATTGACGCTGCATGGACTCCACTGCATTCAATCGGGATGCTTTGGGCCATGCTGCATAAAATCCACTGCATTCAACCATGCTGCATGGAATCAACTGCATTCAATCATGCTGCATAAAATCCACTGCATTCCATCGGGATGCATTGGGCCTCGCAGCATGGAATACACTGCATTCAATCACACTGCATGAATTCCACTGCATTCAATGGGGATGCATTCTACAATGCTGCATGGAGTTAACTGCATTCAATCACAATGCATGGAATCCACTGCATTCCATCGGGATGCTTTGGGCCATGCTGCATAAAATCCACTGCATTCAATCGGGATGCATTGGGCCTCGCTGCATGGACTCCACTGCATACCATCGGGATCCATTGCGCCAAAATGCATGGAATACTCTGCATTCATTGACGCTGCATGGACTCCACTGCATTCCATCGGGATGCTTTGGGCCATGCTGCATAAAATCCATTGAATTCAATCATGCTGCATGGAATCCACTGCATTCAATCATGCTGTATAAAATCCACTGCATTCAATAGGGTTCCATTTCTTCACGTGGCATCGAATCCACTGCATTCATTCACGCTGCATGGAATCCACTGCATTCAATCGGGATGCATTTTTCCTCGCTGCATGGAGTACACTGCATTCAATCATGCTGCATAAAATCCACTGCATTCCATCGGGATGCATTGGGCCTCGCTACATGGAATAAACTGCATTCAATCAGGCTCCATGGAATCCACTGCATTCAATGGGGATGCATTCTACCATGCTTCATGGAGTTCACTGCATTCAATCACAATGCATGGAATCCACTGCATTCCATCAGGATGCTTTGGGCCATGCTGCATACAATCCACTGCATTCAATCGGGATGCATTGGGCCTCGCTGCATGGACTCCACTGCATACAATCGGGATCCATTGCGCCAAAATGCATGGAATCGACTGCATTTAATCACGGTGCATGGAATCCACTGCATTCAATCGGGATGCATTTTACCACACTGCTTGGATTACACTGCATTCAATCGCAATGCATAGAATCCACTGCATTCAATATGGATGCATTTTACCACTCTGCATGGAATCCACTGCATTTAATCACGCTGCATGTAATCCATGGAATTTAATCGGGATTCATTTTACTAAGCTGTATGGAATCGACTGCATTTAATCACGCTGCATGGAATCCACTGCATTCAATCGGGATTCATTTTACAAGGCTGCATGGAGTACACTGCATTCAATCACAATGCATGGAATCCACTGCATTCAAACGGGATGCTTTGGGCCATGCTGCATAAAATCCACTGCATTCAATCATGCTGCATGGAATCCACTGCATTCAATCGGGATGCATTTTACAAGGCTCATGGATTACATTTCATACACTCAAAATGCATGGAATCCACTGCGTTCTATAGGGATGCTTTGGGCCATACTGCATAAAATACACTGCATTCAATTTGCTGCATGGAATCCACTGCATTCAATCATGCTGAATAAAATCCACTGCATTCAATAGGGTTCCATTTCTTCACGCTGCATGGAATACACTGCATTCAATCAGGCTCCATGAAATCCACTGCATTCAATGGGGATGCATTCTACAATGCTGCATGGAGTTCACTGCATGCAATCACAATGCATGTAATCCACTGCATTCCATCGGGATGCTTTGGGCCATGCTGCATAAAATCCACTGCATTCACCCATGCTGCATGGAATCCACTGCATTCAATCATGCTGCATAAAATACACTGCATTCCATCGGGATGCATTGGGCCTCGCTGCATGGAATACACTGCATTCAATCAGGCTGCATGGAATCCACTGCATTCAATGGGGATGCATTCTACAATTCTGCTTGGAGTTCACTGCATTCAATCACAACGCATGTAATCCACTGCATTCCATCGGGATGCTTTGGGCCATGCTGCATAAAATCCACTGCATTCAATCGGGATGCATTGGGCTTCGCTGCATGGACTCCACTGCATAAAATCGGGATCCATTGCGCCAAAATGCATGGAATACTCTGCATTCATTGACGCTGCATGGACTCCACTGCATTCAATCGGGATGCTTTGGGCCATGCTGCATAAAATCCACTGCATTCAACCATGCTGCATGGAATCCATTTCATTCAATCATGCTCTATAAAATCCAATGCATTCAATAGGGTTCCATTACTTCACGCTGCATGGAATACACTGCATTCAATCACGCTGCATGGAATCCACTGCATTCAATCAGGATGCATTATACCACGTTGCATGGATTACCCTACATTCAATCACAATGCATCGAATCCACTGCATTCAATCGGGATGCTTTGGGCCATGCTGCATAAAATCCACTGCATTCAATCGGGATGCATTGGGCCTCGCTGCATAGACTCCACTGCATATAATCGGGATCCATTGCGCCAAAATGCATGGAATATTCTGCATTCAACGACGCTGCATGGAATCCACTGCATTCCATCGGGAAGCTTTGGGCCATGCTGCATAAAATCCACTGCATTCAATCATGCTGCATGGAATCCACTGCATTCAATCGGGATGCATTTTACAAGGCTGCATGGATTACATTTCATACACTCAAAATGCATGGAATCCACTGCGTTCTATAGGTATGCTTTGGGCCATACTGCATAAAATACACTGCATTCAATTTGCTGCATGGAATCCACTGCATTCAATCATGCGGAATAAAATCCACTGCATTCAATAGGGTTCCATTTCTTCACGCTGCATGGAAT
The DNA here is from genome assembly GCF_054392235.1 of Sus scrofa. Taxonomy (NCBI): domain Eukaryota; kingdom Metazoa; phylum Chordata; class Mammalia; order Artiodactyla; family Suidae; genus Sus; species Sus scrofa. Next base: position 4,177,322 of record NC_139397.1, read on the forward strand.
ACACTGCATTCAATCAGGCTCCATGAAATCCACTGCATTCAATGGGGATGCATTCTACAATGCTGCATGGAGTTCACTGCATTCAATCACAACGCATGTAATCCACTGCATTCCATCGGGATGCTTTGGGCCATGCTGCATAAAATCCACTGCATTCAATCGGGATGCATTGGGCCTCGCTGCATGGACTCCACTGCATACAATCGGGATCCATTGCACCAAAATGCATGGAATACTCTGCATTCATTGACGCTGCATGGACTCCACTGCATTCAATCGGGATGCTTTGGGCCATGCTGCATAAAATCCACTGCATTCAACCATGCTGCATGGAATCAACTGCATTCAATCATGCTGCATAAAATCCACTGCATTCCATCGGGATGCATTGGGCCTCGCTGCATGGAATACACTGCATTCAATCACACTGCATGAATTCCACTGCATTCAATGGGGATGCATTCTACAATGCTGCATGGAGTTAACTGCATTCAATCACAATGCATGGAATCCACTGCATTCCATCGGGATGCTTTGGGCCATGCTGCATAAAATCCACTGCATTCAATCGGGATGCATTGGGCCTCGCTGCATGGACTCCACTGCATACAATCGGGATCCATTGCACCAAAATGCATGGAATCCTCCGCATGCAACGACGCTGCATGGACTCCACTGCATTCAATCGGGATGCTTTGGGCCATGCTGCATAAAATCCATTGAATTCAATCATGCTGCATGGAATCCACTGCATTCAATCATGCTGTACAAAATCCACTGCATTCAATAGGGTTCCATTTCTTCACGTGGCATCGAATCCACTGCATTCAATCACGCTGCATGGGATCCACTGCATTCAATCGGGATGCATTTTTCCTCGCTGCATGGAGTACACTGCATTCAATCATGCTGCCGAAAATCCACTGCATTCCATCGGGATGCTTTGGGCCATGCTGCATAAAATCCACTGCATTCAACCATGCTGCATGGAATCCACTGCATTCAATCATGCTGCATAAACTCCACTGCATTCCATCGGGATGCATTGGGCCTCGCTACATGGAATAAACTGCATTCAATCAGGCTCCATGGAATCCACTGCATTCAATGGGGATGCATCCTACCATGCTGCATGGAGTTCACTGCATTCAATCACAATGCATGGAATCCACTGCATTCCATCGGGATGCTTTGGGCCATGCTGCATAAACTCCACTGCATTCAATCGGGATGCATTGGGCCTCGCTGCATGGACTCCACTGCATACAATCGGGATCCATTGCGCCAAAATGCATGGAATCCTCTGCATTCATTGACGCTGCATGGACTCCACTGCATTCCATCGGGATGCTTTGGGCCATGCTGCATAAAATCCATTGCATTCAATCATGCTGCATGGAATCCACTGCATTCAATCATGCTGTATAAAATCCACTGCATTCAATAGGGTTCCATTTCTTCACGTGGCATCGAATCCACTGCATTCATTCACGCTGCATGGAATCCACTGCATTCAATCGGGATGCATTTTTCCTCGCTGCATGGAGTACACTGCATTCAATCATGCTGCATAAAATCCACTGCATTCCATCGGGATGCTTTGGGCCATGCTGCATAAAATCCACTGCATTCAACCATGCTGCATGGAATCCACTGCATTCAATCATGCTGCATAAAATCCACTGCATTCCATCGGGATGCATTGGGCCTCGCTACATGGAATAAACTGCATTCAATCAGGCTCCATGGAATCCACTGCATTCAATGGGGATGCATTCTACCATGCTGCATGGAGTTCACTGCATTCAATCACAATGCATGGAATCCACTGCATTCCATCAGGATGCTTTGGGCCATGCTGCATACAATCCACTGCATTCAATCGGGATGCATTGGGCCTCGCTGCATGGACTCCACTGCATACAATCGGGATCCATTGCGCCAAAATGCATGGAATCGACTGCATTTAATCACGGTGCATGGAATCCACTGCATTCAATCGGGATGCATTTTACCACACTGCTTGGATTACACTGCATTCAATCGCAATGCATAGAATCCACTGCATTCAATATGGATGCATTTTACCACTCTGCATGGAATCCACTGCATTTAATCACGCTGCATGTAATCCATGGAATTTAATCGGGATTCATTTTACTAAGCTGTATGGAATCGACTGCATTTAATCACGCTGCATGGAATCCACTGCATTCAATCGGGATTCATTTTACAAGGCTGCATGGAGTACACTGCATTCAATCACAATGCATGGAATCCACTGCATTCAAACGGGATGCTTTGGGCCATGCTGCATAAAATCCACTGCATTCAATCATGCTGCATGGAATCCACTGCATTCAATCGGGATGCATTTTACAAGGCTCATGGATTACATTTCATACACTCAAAATGCATGGAATCCACTGCGTTCTATAGGGATGCTTTGGGCCATACTGCATAAAATACACTGCATTCAATTTGCTGCATGGAATCCACTGCATTCAATCATGCTGCATAAAATCCACTGCATTCAATAGGGTTCCATTTCTTCACGCTGCATGGAATACACTGCATTCAATCAGGCTCCATGACATCCACTGCATTCAATGGGGATGCATTCTACAATGCTGCATGGAGTTCACTGCATGCAATCACAATGCATGTAATCCACTGCATTCCATCGGGATGCTTTGGGCCATGCTGCATAAAATCCACTGCATTCACCCATGCTGCATGGAATCCACTGCATTCAATCATGCTGCATAAAATACACTGCATTCCATCGGGATGCATTGGGCCTCGCTGCATGGAATACACTGCATTCAATCAGGCTGCATGGAATCCACTGCATTCAATGGGGATGCATTCTACAATTCTGCATGGAGTTCACTGCATTCAATCACAACGCATGTAATCCACTGCATTCCATCGGGATGCTTTGGGCCATGCTGCATAAAATCCACTGCATTCAATCGGGATGCATTGGGCTTCGCTGCATGGACTCCACTGCATACAATCGGGATCCATTGCGCCAAAATGCATGGAATACTCTGCATTCATTGACGCTGCATGGACTCCACTGCATTCAATCGGGATGCTTTGGGCCATGCTGCATAAAATCCACTGCATTCAACCATGCTGCATGGAATCCATTTCATTCAATCATGCTCTATAAAATCCAATGCATTCAATAGGGTTCCATTACTTCACGCTGCATGGAATACACTGCATTAAATCAGGATGCATGGAATCAACTGCATTCAATCAGGATGCATTATACCACGTTGCATGGATTACCCTACATTCAATCACAATGCATCGAATCCACTGCATTCAATCGGGATGCTTTGGGCCATGCTGCATAAAATCCACTGCATTCAATCGGGATGCATTGGGCCTCGCTGCATAGACTCCACTGCATATAATCGGGATCCATTGCGCCAAAATGCATGGAATATTCTGCATTCAACGACGCTGCATGGAATCCACTGCATTCCATCGGGAAGCTTTGGGCCATGCTGCATAAAATCCACTGCATTCAATCATGCTGCATGGAATCCACTGCATTCAATCGGGATGGATTTTACAAGGCTGCATGGATTACATTTCATACACTCAAAATGCATGGAATCCACTGCGTTCTATAGGTATGCTTTGGGCCATACTGCATAAAATACACTGCATTCAATTTGCTGCATGGAATCCACTGCATTCAATCATGCCGAATAAAATCCACTGCATTCAATAGGGTTCCATTTCTTCACGCTGCATGGAATACACTGCATTCAATCAGGCTCCATGAAATCCACTGCATTCAATGGGGATGCATTCTACAATGCTGCATGGAGTTCACTGCATTCAATCACAACGCATGTAATCCACTGCATTCCATCGGGATGCTTTGGGCCATGCTGCATAAAATCCACTGCATTCAATCGGGATGCATTGGGCCTCGCTGCATGGAATACACTGCATTCAATCACACTGCATGAATTCCACTGCATTCAATGGGGATGCATTCTACAATGCTGCATGGAGTTCACTGCCTTCAATCACAATGCATGGAATCCACTGCATTCCATCGGGATGCTTTGGGCCATGCTGCATAAAATCCACTGCATTCAATCGGGATGCATTGGGCCTCGCTGCATGGACTCCACTGCATACAATCGGGATCCATTGCGCCAAAATGCATGGAATCGACTGCATTTAATCACGGTGCATGGAATCCACTGCATTCAATCGGGATGCATTTTACCACACTGCTTGGATTACACTGCATTCAATCGCAATGCATAGAATCCACTGCATTCAATATGGATGCATTTTACCACTCTGCATGGAATCCACTGCATTTAATCACGCTGCATGTAATCCATGGAATTTAATCGGGATTCATTTTACTAAGCTGTATGGAATTGACTGCATTTAATCACGCTGCATGGAATCCACTGCATTCAATCGGGATTCATTTTACAAGGCTGCATGGAGTACACTGCATTCAATCACAATGCATGGAATCCACTGCATTCAAACGGGATGCTTTGGGCCATGCTGCATAAAATCCACTGCATTCAATCATGCTGCATGGAATCCACTGCATTCAATCGGGATGCATTTTACAAGGCTGCATGGATTACATTTCATACACTCAAAATGCATGGAATCCACTGCGTTCTATAGGGATGCTTTGGGCCATACTGCATAAAATACACTGCATTCAATTTGCTGCATGGAATCCACTGCATTCAATCATGCTGCATAAAATCCACGGCATTCAATAGGGTTCCATTTCTTCACGCTGCATGGAATACACTGCATTCAATCAGGCTCCATGAAATCCACTGCATTCAATGGGGATGCATTCTACAATGCTGCATGGAGTTCACTGCATGCAATCACAATGCATGTAATCCACTGCATTCCATCGGGATGGTTTGGGCCATGCTGCATAAAATCCACTGCATTCACCCATGCTGCATGGAATCCACTGCATTCAATCATGCTGAATAAAATACACTGCATTCAATCGGGATGCATTGGGCCTCGCTGCATGGAATACACTGCATTCAATCAGGCTGCATGGAATCCACTGCATTCAATGGGGATGCATTCTACAATTCTGCTTGGAGTTCACTGCATTCAATCACAACGCATGTAATCCACTGCATTCCATCGGGATGCTTTGGGCCATGCTGCATAAAATCCACTGCATTCAATCGGGATGCATTGGGCCTCGCTGCATGGACTCCACTGCATACAATCGGGATCCATTGCGCCAAAATGCATGGAATACTCTGCATTCATTGACGCTGCATGGACTCCACTGCATTCAATCGGGATGCTTTGGGCCATGCTGCATAAAATCCACTGCATTCAACCATGCTGCATGGAATCTACTGCATTCAATCATGCTGCATAAAATTCACTGCATTCCATCGGGATGCATTGGGCCTCGCTGCATGGAATACACTGCATTCAATCACGCTGCATGGAATCCACTGCATTCAATGGGGGTGCATTCTACAATGCTGCATGGAGTTCACTGCATTCAATCACAATGCATGGAATCCACTGCATTCCATCGGGATGCTTTGGGCCATGCTGCATACAATCCACTGCATTCAATCGGGATGCATTGGGCCTCGCTGCATGGACTCCACTGCATACAATCGGGATCCATTGCACCAAAATGCATGGAATCCTCCGCATGCAACGACGCTGCATGGACTCCACTGCATTCAATCGGGATGCTTTGGGCCATGCTGCATAAAATCCATTGAATTCAATCATGCTGCATGGAATCCACTGCATTCAATCATGCTGTATAAAATCCACTGCATTCAATAGGGTTCCATTTCTTCACGTGGCATCGAATCCACTGCATTCAATCACGCTGCATGGAATCCACTGCATTCAATCGGGATGCATTTTTCCTGGCTGCATGGAGTACACTGCATTCAATCATGCTGCATAAAATCCACTGCATTCCATCGGGATGCTTTGGGCCATGCTGCATAAAATCCACTGCATTCAACCATGCTGCATGGAATCCACTGCATTCAATCATGCTGCATAATATCCACTGCATTCAATCGGGATGCATTGGGCCTCGCTGCATGGAATAAACTGCATTCAATCAGGCTCCATGGAATCCACTGCATTCAATGGGGATGCATTCTACCATGCTGCATGGAGTTCACTGCATTCAATCACAATGCATGGAATCCACTGCATTCCATCGGGATGCTTTGGGCCATGCTGCATAAAATCCACTGCATTCAATCGGGATGCATTGGGCCTCGCTGCATGGACTCCACTGCTTACAATCGGGATCCATTGCGCCACAATGCATGGAATACTCTGCATTCAATCACTCTGCATGGAATCCACTGCATTCAATCGGGATGCTTTGGGCCATGCTGCATAAAATCCACTGCATGCAATCATGCTGCATGGAATCCACTGCATTCAATCATGCTGCATAAAATCCACTGCATTCAATAGGGTTCCATTTCTTCTTCACGCTGCCTGGAATCCACTGCATTCAATCACACTGCATGGAATCCACTGCATTCAATCGGGATGCATTTTACCACACTGCTTGGATTACACTGCATTCAATCGCAATGCATAGAATCCACTGCATTCAATATGGATGCATTTTACCACTCTGCATGGAATCCACTGCATTTAATCACGCTGCATGTAATCCATGGAATTTAATCGGGATTCATTTTACTAAGCTGTATGGAATCGACTGCATTTTATCACGCTGCATGGAATCCACTGCATTCAATCGGGATTTATTTTACAAAGCTGCATGGAGTACACTGCATTCAATCACAATGCATGGAATCCACTGCATTCAAACGGGATGCTTTGGGCCATGCTGCATAAAATCCACTGCATTCAATCATGCTGCATGGAATCCACTGCATTCAATCATGCAGCATAAAATCCGCTGCATTCCATAGGGTTCCATTTCTTCATGCTGCATGGAATACACTGCATTCAATCAGGCTGCATGGAATCCACTGCATTCAATCGGGATGCATTTTTCCTCGTTGCATGGACTACACTGCATTCCATCACAATGCATGGAATCCACTGCATTCAATCGGGAAGCTTTGGGCCATGCTGCATACAATCCACTGCATTCAATCGGGATGCACTGGGCCTCGCTGCATGGACTCCACTGCATATAATCGGGATCCATTGCGCCACAATGCATGGAATACTCTGCATTCAATGACGCTGAATGGAATCCACTGCATTGAATCGTGAAGCTATGGGCCATGCTGCATAAAATCCACTGCATGCAATCATGCTGCATTGAATCCACTGCATTCAATCATGCTGCATAAAATACACTGCATTCAATTTGCTGCATGGAATCCACTGCATTCAATCATGCTGCATAAAATCCACTGCATTCAATAGGGTTCCATTTCTTCACGCTGCATGGAATCCACTGCATTCAATCAGGCTCCATGGAATCCACTGCATTCAATGGGGATGCATTCTACAATGCTGCATGGAGTTCACTGCATTCAATCACAACGCATGTAATCCACTGCATTCCATCGGGATGCTTTGGGCCATGCTGCATAAAATCCACTGCATTCAATCGGGATGCATTGGGCTTCGCTGCATGGACTCCACTGCATACAATCGGGATCCATTGCGCCAAAATGCATGGAATACTCTGCATTCATTGACGCTGCATGGACTCCACTGCATTCAATCGGGATGCTTTGGGCCATGCTGCATAAAATCCACTGCATTCAACCATGCTGCATGGAATCCATTTCATTCAATCATGCTCTATAAAATCCAATGCATTCAATAGGGTTCCACTACTTCACGCTGCATGGAATACACTGCATTAAATCAGGATGCATGGAATCGACTGCATTCAATCAGGATGCATTATACCACGTTGCATGGATTACCCTACATTCAATCACAATGCATGGAATCCACTGCATTCCATCGGGATGCTTTGGGCCATGCTGCATAAAATCCACTGCATTCAATCGGGATGCATTGGGCCTCGCTGCATAGACTCCACTGCATATAATCGGGATCCATTGCGCCACAATCCATGGAATACTCTGCATTCAACGACGCTGCATGGAATCCACTGCATTCCATCGGGAAGCTTTGGGCCATGCTGCATAAAATCCACTGCATTCAATCATGCTGCATGGAATCCACTGCATTCAATCGGGATGCATTTTACAAGGCTGCATGGAGTACACTGCATTCAATCATGCTGCATAAAATCCACTGCATTCCATCGGGATGCTTTGGGCCATGCTGCATAAAATCCACTGCATTCAACCATGCTGCATGGAATCCACTGCATTCAATCATGCTGCATAATATCCACTGCATTCAATCGGGATGCATTGGGCCTCGCTGCATGGAATAAACTGCATTCAATCAGGCTCCATGGAATCCACTGCATTCAATGGGGATGCATTCTACCATGCTGCATGGAGTTCACTGCATTCAATCACAATGCATGGAATCCACTGCATTCCATCGGGATGCTTTGGGCCATGCTGCATAAAATCCACTGCATTCAATCGGGATGCATTGGGCCTCGCTGCATGGACTCCACTGCTTACAATCGGGATCCATTGCGCCACAATGCATGGAATACTCTGCATTCAATCACGCTGCATGGAATCCACTGCATTCAATCGGGATGCTTTGGGCCATGCTGCATAAAATCCACTGCATGCAATCATGCTGCATGGAATCCACTGCATTCAATCATGCTGCATAAAATCCACTGCATTCAATAGGGTTCCATTTCTTCTTCACGCTGCCTGGAATCCACTGCATTCAATCACACTGCATGGAATCCACTGCATTCAATCGGGATGCATTTTACCACACTGCTTGTATTACACTGCATTCAATCGCAATGCATAGAATCCACTGCATTCAATATGGATGCATTTTACCACTCTGCATGGAATCCACTGCATTTAATCACGCTGCATGTAATCCATGGAATTTAATCGGGATTCATTTTACTAAGCTGTATGGAATCGACTGCATTTTATCATGCTGCATGGAATCCACTGCATTCAATCGGGATTCATTTTACAAAGCTGCATGGAGTACACTGCATTCAATCACAATGCATGGAATCCACTGCATTCAAACGGGATGCTTTGGGCCATGCTGCATAAAATCCACTGCATTCAATCATGCTGCATGGAATCCACTGCATTCAATCAGGCTGCATAAAATCCGCTGCATTCCATAGGGTTCCATTTCTTCATGCTGCATGGAATACACTGCATTCAATCAGGCTGCATGGAATCCACTGCATTCAATCGGGATGCATTTTTCCTCGTTGCATGGACTACACTGCATTCCATCACAATGCATGGAATCCACTGCATTCAATCGGGAAGCTTTGGGCCATGCTGCATACAATCCACTGCATTCAATCGGGATGCACTGGGCCTCGCTGCATGGACTCCACTGCATATAATCGGGATTCATTGCGCCACAATGCATGGAATACTCTGCATTCAATGACGCTGAATGGAATCCACTGCATTGAATCGTGAAGCTATGGGCCATGCTGCATAAAATCCACTGCATGCAATCATGCTGCATTGAATCCACTGCATTCAATCATGCTGCATAAAATACACTGCATTCAATTTGCTGCATGGAATCCACTGCATTCAATCATGCTGAATAAAATCCACTGCATTCAATAGGGTTCCATTTCTTCACGCTGCATGGAATCCACTGCATTCAATCAGGCTCCATGGAATCCACTGCATTCAATGGGGATGCATTCTACAATGCTGCATGGAGTTCACTGCATTCAATCACAACGCATGTAATCCACTGCATTCCATCGGGATGCTTTGGGCCATGCTGCATAAAATCCACTGCATTCAATCGGGATGCATTGGGCTTCGCTGCATGGACTCCACTGCATACAATCGGGATCCATTGCGCCAAAATGCATGGAATACTCTGCATTCATTGACGCTGCATGGACTCCACTGCATTCAATCGGGATGCTTTGGGCCATGCTGCATAAAATCCACTGCATTCAACCATGCTGCATGGAATCCATTTCATTCAATCATGCTCTATAAAATCCAATGCATTCAATAGGGTTCCATTACTTCACGCTGCATGGAATACACTGCATTAAATCAGGATGCATGGAATCAACTGCATTCAATCAGGATGCATTATACCACGTTGCATGGATTACCCTACATTCAATCACAATGCATGGAATCCACTGCATTCCATCGGGATGCTTTGGGCCATGCTGCATAAAATCCACTGCATTCAATCGGGATGCATTGGGCCTCGCTGCATAGACTCCACTGCATATAATCGGGATCCATTGCGCCACAATCCATGGAAAACTCTGCATTCAACGACGCTGCATGGAATCCACTGCATTCCATCGGGAAGCTTTGGGCCATGCTGCATAAAATCCACTGCATTCAATCATGCTGCATGGAATCCACTGCATTCAATCGGGATGCATTTTACAAGGCTGCATGGATTACATTTCATACACTCAAAATGCATGGAATCCACTGCGTTCTATAGGTATGCTTTGGGCCATACTGCATAAAATACACTGCATTCAATTTGCTGCATGGAATCCACTGCATTCAATCATGCGGAATAAAATCCACTGCATTCAATAGGGTTCCATTTCTTCACGCTGCATGGAATAAACTGCATTCAATCAGGCTCCATGAAATCCACTGCATTCAATGGGGATGCATTCTACAATGCTGCATGGAGTTCACTGCATTCAATCACAACGCATGTAATCCACTGCATTCCATCGGGATGCTTTGGGCCATGCTGCATAAAATCCACTGCATTCAATCGGGATGCATTGGGCCTCGCTGCATGGACTCCACTGCATACAATCGGGATCCATTGCGCCAAAATGCATGGAATACTCTGCATTCATTGACGCTGCATGGACTCCACTGCATTCAATCGGGATGCTTTGGGCCATGCTGCATAACATCCACTGCATTCAATCGGGATGCATTGGGCCTCGCTGCATGGACTCCACTGCATACAATCGGGATCCATTGCACCAAAATGCATGGAATCCTCCGCATGCAACGACGCTGCATGGACTCCACTGCATTCAATCGGGATGCTTTGGGCCATGCTGCATAAAATCCATTGAATTCAATCATGCTGCATGGAATCCACTGCATTCAATCATGCTGAATAAAATCCACTGCATTCAATAGGGTTCCATTTCTTCACGCTGCATGGAATCCACTGCATTCAATCAGGCTCCATGGAATCCACTGCATTCCATCGGGATGCTTTGGGCCATGCTGCATAAAATCCACTGCATTCAATCGGGATGCATTGGGCTTCGCTGCATGGACTCCACTGCATAAAATCGGGATCCATTGCGCCAAAATGCATGGAATACTCTGCATTCATTGACGCTGCATGGACTCCACTGCATTCAATCGGGATGCTTTGGGCCATGCTGCATAAAATCCACTGCATTCAACCATGCTGCATGGAATCCATTTCATTCAATCATGCTCTATAAAATCCAATGCATTCAATAGGGTTCCATTACTTCACGCTGCATGGAATACACTGCATTAAATCAGGATGCATGGAATCAACTGCATTCAATCAGGATGCATTATACCACGTTGCATGGATTACCCTACATTCAATCACAATGCATCGAATCCACTGCATTCAATCGGGATGCTTTGGGCCATGCTGCATAAAATCCACTGCATTCAATCGGGATGCATTGGGCCTCGCTGCATAGACTCCACTGCATATAATCGGGATCCATTGCGCCAAAATGCATGGAATATTCTGCATTCAACGACGCTGCATGGAATCCACTGCATTCCATCGGGAAGCTTTGGGCCATGCTGCATAAAATCCACTGCATTCAATCATGCTGCATGGAATCCACTGCATTCAATCGGGATGCATTTTACAAGGCTGCATGGATTACATTTCATACACTCAAAATGCATGGAATCCACTGCGTTCTATAGGTATGCTTTGGGCCATACTGCATAAAATACACTGCATTCAATTTGCTGCATGGAATCCACTGCATTCAATCATGCGGAATAAAATCCACTGCATTCAATAGGGTTCCATTTCTTCACGCTGCATGGAATACACTGCATTCAATCAGGCTGCATGAAATCCACTGCATTCAATGGGGATGCATTCTACAATGCTGCATGGAGTTCACTGCATTCAATCACAACGCATGTAATCCACTGCATTCCATCGGGATGCTTTGGGCCATGCTGCATAAAATCCACTGCATTCAATCGGGATGCATTGGGCCTCGCTGCATGGACTCCACTGCATACAATCGGGATCCATTGCGCCAAAATGCATGGAATACTCTGCATTCATTGACGCTGCATGGACTCCACTGCATTCCATCGGGATGCTTTGGGCCATGCTGCATAAAATCCACTGCATTCAACCATGCTGCATGGAATCAACTGCATTCAATCATGCTGCATAAAATCCACTGCATTCCATCGGGATGCATTGGGCCTCGCTGCATGGAATACACTGCATTCAATCACACTGCATGAATTCCACTGCATTCAATGGGGATGCATTCTACAATGCTGCATGGAGTTCACTGCCTTCAATCACAATGCATGGAATCCACTGCATTCCATCGGGATGCTTTGGGCCATGCTGCATAAAATCCACTGCATTCAATCGGGATGCATTGGGCCTCGCTGCATGGACTCCACTGCCTACAATCGGGATCCATTGCACCAAAATGCATGGAATCCTCCGCATGCAACGACGCTGCATGGACTCCACTGCATTCAATCGGGATGCTTTGGGCCATGCTGCATAAAATCCATTGCATTCAATCATGCTGCATGGAATCCACTGCATTCAATCATGCTGTATAAAATCCACTGCATTCAATAGGGTTCCATTTCTTCACGTGGCATCGAATCCACTGCATTCAATCACGCTGCATGGAATCCACTGCATGCAATCGGGATGCATTTTTCCTCGCTGCATGGAGTACACTGCATTCAATCATGCTGCATAAAATCCACTGCATTCCATCGGGATGCTTTGGGCCATGCTGCATAAAATCCACTGCATTCAACCATGCTGCATGGAATCCACTGCATTCAATCATGCTGCATAAAATCCACTGCATTCCATCGGGATGCTTTGGGCCTCGCTGCATGGAATAAACTGCATTCAATCAGGCTCCATGGAATCCACTGCATTCAATGGGGATGCATTCTACCATGCTGCATGGAGTTCACTGCATTCAATCACAATGCATGGAATCCACTGCATTCCATCAGGATGCTTTGGGCCATGCTGCATACAATCCACTGCATTCAATCGGGATGCATTGGGCCTCGCTGCATGGACTCCACTGCATACAATCGGGATCCATTGCGCCAAAATGCATGGAATGGACTGCATTTAATCACAGTGCATGGAATCCACTGCATTCAATCGGGATGCATTTTACCACACTGCTTGGATTACACTGCATTCAATCGCAATGCATAGAATCCACTGCATTCAATATGGATGCATTTTACCACTCTGCATGGAATCCACTGCATTTAATCACGCTGCATGTAATCCATGGAATTTAATCGGGATTCATTTTACTAAGCTGTATGGAATTGACTGCATTTAATCACGCTGCATGGAATCCACTGCATTCAATCGGGATTCATTTTACAAGGCTGCATGGAGTACACTGCATTCAATCACAATGCATGGAATCCACTGCATTCAAACGGGATGCTTTGGGCCATGCTGCATAAAATCCACTGCATTCAATCATGCTGCATGGAATCCACTGCATTCAATCGGGATGCATTTTACAAGGCTGCATGGATTACATTTCATACACTCAAAATGCATGGAATCCACTGCGTTCTATAGGGATGCTTTGGGCCATACTGCATAAAATACACTGCATTCAATTTGCTGCATGGAATCCACTGCATTCAATCATGCTGCATAAAATCCACGGCATTCAATAGGGTTCCATTTCTTCACGCTGCATGGAATACACTGCATTCAATCAGGCTCCATGAAATCCACTGCATTCAATGGGGATGCATTCTACAATGCTGCATGGGGTTCACTGCATGCAATCACAATGCATGTAATCCACTGCATTCCATCGGGATGGTTTGGGCCATGCTGCATAAAATCCACTGCATTCACCCATGCTGCATGGAATCCACTGCATTCAATCATGCTGAATAAAATACACTGCATTCAATCGGGATGCATTGGGCCTCGCTGCATGGAATACACTGCATTCAATCAGGCTGCATGGAATCCACTGCATTCAATGGGGATGCATTCTACAATTCTGCTTGGAGTTCACTGCATTCAATCACAACGCATGTAATCCACTGCATTCCATCGGGATGCTTTGGGCCATGCTGCATAAAATCCACTGCATTCAATCGGGATGCATTGGGCCTCGCTGCATGGACTCCACTGCATACAATCAGGCTGCATGGAATCCACTGCATTCAATGGGGATGCATTCTACAATTCTGCTTGGAGTTCACTGCATTCAATCACAACGCATGTAATCCACTGCATTCCATCGGGATGCTTTGGGCCATGCTGCATAAAATCCACTGCATTCAATCGGGATGCATTGGGCCTCGCTGCATGGACTCCACTGCATACAATCGGGATCCATTGCGCCAAAATGCATGGAATACTCTGCATTCATTGACGCTGCATGGACTCCACTGCATTCAATCGGGATGCTTTGGGCCATGCTGCATAAAATCCACTGCATTCAACCATGCTGCATGGAATCTACTGCATTCAATCATGCTGCATAAAATTCACTGCATTCCATCGGGATGCATTGGGCCTCGCTGCATGGAATACACTGCATTCAATCACGCTGCATGGAATCCACTGCATTCAATGGGGGTGCATTCTACCATGCTGCATGGAGTTCACTGCATTCAATCACAATGCATGGAATCCACTGCATTCCATCGGGATGCTTTGGGCCATGCTGCATACAATCCACTGCATTCAATCGGGATGCATTGGGCCTCGCTGCATGGACTCCACTGCATACAATCGGGATCCATTGCACCAAAATGCATGGAATCCTCCGCATGCAACGACGCTGCATGGACTCCACTGCATTCAATCGGGATGCTTTGGGCCATGCTGCATAAAATCCATTGAATTCAATCATGCTGCATGGAATCCACTGCATTCAATCATGCTGTATAAAATCCACTGCATTCAATAGGGTTCCATTTCTTCACGTGGCATCGAATCCACTGCATTCAATCACGCTGCATGGAATCCACTGCATTCAATCGGGATGCATTTTTCCTGGCTGCATGGAGTACACTGCATTCAATCATGCTGCATAAAATCCACTGCATTCCATCGGGATGCTTTGGGCCATGCTGCATAAAATCCACTGCATTCAACCATGCTGCATGGAATCCACTGCATTCAATCATGCTGCATAATATCCACTGCATTCAATCGGGATGCATTGGGCCTCGCTGCATGGAATAAACTGCATTCAATCAGGCTCCATGGAATCCACTGCATTCAATGGGGATGCATTCTACCATGCTGCATGGAGTTCACTGCATTCAATCACAATGCATGGAATCCACTGCATTCCATCGGGATGCTTTGGGCCATGCTGCATAAAATCCACTGCATTCAATCGGGATGCATTGGGCCTCGCTGCATGGACTCCACTGCTTACAATCGGGATCCATTGCGCCACAATGCATGGAATACTCTGCATTCATTGACGCTGCATGGACTCCACTGCATTCAATCGGGATGCTTTGGGCCATGCTGCATAAAATCCACTGCATTCAACCATGCTGCATGGAATCTACTGCATTCAATCATGCTGCATAAAATTCACTGCATTCCATCGGGATGCATTGGGCCTCGCTGCATGGAATACACTGCATTCAATCACGCTGCATGGAATCCACTGCATTCAATGGGGGTGCATTCTACAATGCTGCATGGAGTTCACTGCATTCAATCACAATGCATGGAATCCACTGCATTCCATCGGGATGCTTTGGGCCATGCTGCATACAATCCACTGCATTCAATCGGGATGCATTGGGCCTCGCTGCATGGACTCCACTGCATACAATCGGGATCCATTGCACCAAAATGCATGGAATCCTCCGCATGCAACGACGCTGCATGGACTCCACTGCATTCAATCGGGATGCTTTGGGCCATGCTGCATAAAATCCATTGAATTCAATCATGCTGCATGGAATCCACTGCATTCAATCATGCTGTATAAAATCCACTGCATTCAATAGGGTTCCATTTCTTCACGTGGCATCGAATCCACTGCATTCAATCACGCTGCATGGAATCCACTGCATTCAATCGGGATGCATTTTTCCTGGCTGCATGGAGTACACTGCATTCAATCATGCTGCATAAAATCCACTGCATTCCATCGGGATGCTTTGGGCCATGCTGCATAAAATCCACTGCATTCAACCATGCTGCATGGAATCCACTGCATTCAATCATGCTGCATAATATCCACTGCATTCAATCGGGATGCATTGGGCCTCGCTGCATGGAATAAACTGCATTCAATCAGGCTCCATGGAATCCACTGCATTCAATGGGGATGCATTCTACCATGCTGCATGGAGTTCACTGCATTCAATCACAATGCATGGAATCCACTGCATTCCATCGGGATGCTTTGGGCCATGCTGCATAAAATCCACTGCATTCAATCGGGATGCATTGGGCCTCGCTGCATGGACTCCACTGCTTACAATCGGGATCCATTGCGCCACAATGCATGGAATACTCTGCATTCAATCACTCTGCATGGAATCCACTGCATTCAATCGGGATGTTTTGGGCCATGCTGCATAAAATCCACTGCATGCAATCATGCTGCATGGAATCCACTGCATTCAATCATGCTGCATAAAATCCACTGCATTCAATAGGGTTCCATTTCTTCTTCACGATGCCTGGAATCCACTGCATTCAATCACACTGCATGGAATCCACTGCATTCAATCGGGATGCATTTTACCACACTGCTTGGATTACACTGCATTCAATCGCAATGCATAGAATCCACTGCATTCAATATGGATGCATTTTACCACTCTGCATGGAATCCACTGCATTTAATCACGCTGCATGTAATCCATGGAATTTAATCGGGATTCATTTTACTAAGCTGTATGGAATCGACTGCATTTTATCACGCTGCATGGAATCCACTGCATTCAATCGGGATTCATTTTACAAAGCTGCATGGAGTACACTGCATTCAATCACAATGCATGGAATCCACTGCATTCAAACGGGATGCTTTGGGCCATGCTGCATAAAATCCACTGCATTCAATCATGCTGCATGGAATCCACTGCATTCAATCATGCAGCATAAAATCCGCTGCATTCCATAGGGTTCCATTTCTTCATGCTGCATGGAATACACTGCATTCAATCAGGCTGCATGGAATCCACTGCATTCAATCGGGATGCATTTTTCCTCGTTGCATGGACTACACTGCATTCCATCACAATGCATGGAATCCACTGCATTCAATCGGGAAGCTTTGGGCCATGCTGCATACAATCCACTGCATTCAATCGGGATGCACTGGGCCTCGCTGCATGGACTCCACTGCATATAATCGGGATCCATTGCGCCACAATGCATGGAATACTCTGCATTCAATGACGCTGAATGGAATCCACTGCATTGAATCGTGAAGCTATGGGCCATGCTGCATAAAATCCACTGCATGCAATCATGCTGCATTGAATCCACTGCATTCAATCATGCTGCATAAAATACACTGCATTCAATTTGCTGCATGGAATCCACTGCATTCAATCATGCTGAATAAAATCCACTGCATTCAATAGGGTTCCATTTCTTCACGCTGCATGGAATCCACTGCATTCAATCAGGCTCCATGGAATCCACTGCATTCAATGGGGATGCATTCTACAATGCTGCATGGAGTTCACTGCATTCAATCACAACGCATGTAATCCACTGCATTCCATCGGGATGCTTTGGGCCATGCTGCATAAAATCCACTGCATTCAATCGGGATGCATTGGGCTTCGCTGCATGGACTCCACTGCATACAATCGGGATCCATTGCGCCAAAATGCATGGAATACTCTGCATTCATTGACGCTGCATGGACTCCACTGCATTCAATCGGGATGCTTTGGGCCATGCTGCATAAAATCCACTGCATTCAACCATGCTGCATGGAATCCATTTCATTCAATCATGCTCTATAAAATCCAATGCATTCAATAGGGTTCCACTACTTCACGCTGCATGGAATACACTGCATTAAATCAGGATGCATGGAATCGACTGCATTCAATCAGGATGCATTATACCACGTTGCAAGGATTACCCTACATTCAATCACAATGCATCGAATCCACTGCATTCCATCGGGATGCTTTGGGCCATGCTGCATAAAATCCACTGCATTCAATCGGGATGCATTGGGCCTCGCTGCATAGACTCCACTGCATATAATCGGGATCCATTGCGCCACAATCCATGGAATACTCTGCATTCAACGACGCTGCATGGAATCCACTGCATTCCATCGGGAAGCTTTGGGCCATGCTGCATAAAATCCACTGCATTCAACCATGCTGCATGGAATCCACTGCATTCAATCATGCTGCATAATATCCACTGCATTCAATCGGGATGCATTGGGCCTCGCTGCATGGAATAAACTGCATTCAATCAGGCTCCATGGAATCCACTGCATTCAATGGGGATGCATTCTACCATGCTGCATGGAGTTCACTGCATTCAATCACAATGCATGGAATCCACTGCATTCCATCGGGATGCTTTGGGCCATGCTGCATAAAATCCACTGCATTCAATCGGGATGCATTGGGCCTCGCTGCATGGACTCCACTGCTTACAATCGGGATCCATTGCGCCACAATGCATGGAATACTCTGCATTCATTGACGCTGCATGGACTCCACTGCATTCAATCGGGATGCTTTGGGCCATGCTGCATAAAATCCACTGCATTCAACCATGCTGCATGGAATCTACTGCATTCAATCATGCTGCATAAAATTCACTGCATTCCATCGGGATGCATTGGGCCTCGCTGCATGGAATACACTGCATTCAATCACGCTGCATGGAATCCACTGCATTCAATGGGGGTGCATTCTACAATGCTGCATGGAGTTCACTGCATTCAATCACAATGCATGGAATCCACTGCATTCCATCGGGATGCTTTGGGCCATGCTGCATACAATCCACTGCATTCAATCGGGATGCATTGGGCCTCGCTGCATGGACTCCACTGCATACAATCGGGATCCATTGCACCAAAATGCATGGAATCCTCCGCATGCAACGACGCTGCATGGACTCCACTGCATTCAATCGGGATGCTTTGGGCCATGCTGCATAAAATCCATTGAATTCAATCATGCTGCATGGAATCCACTGCATTCAATCATGCTGTATAAAATCCACTGCATTCAATAGGGTTCCATTTCTTCACGTGGCATCGAATCCACTGCATTCAATCACGCTGCATGGAATCCACTGCATTCAATCGGGATGCATTTTTCCTGGCTGCATGGAGTACACTGCATTCAATCATGCTGCATAAAATCCACTGCATTCCATCGGGATGCTTTGGGCCATGCTGCATAAAATCCACTGCATTCAACCATGCTGCATGGAATCCACTGCATTCAATCATGCTGCATAATATCCACTGCATTCAATCGGGATGCATTGGGCCTCGCTGCATGGAATAAACTGCATTCAATCAGGCTCCATGGAATCCACTGCATTCAATGGGGATGCATTCTACCATGCTGCATGGAGTTCACTGCATTCAATCACAATGCATGGAATCCACTGCATTCCATCGGGATGCTTTGGGCCATGCTGCATAAAATCCACTGCATTCAATCGGGATGCATTGGGCCTCGCTGCATGGACTCCACTGCTTACAATCGGGATCCATTGCGCCACAATGCATGGAATACTCTGCATTCAATCACTCTGCATGGAATCCACTGCATTCAATCGGGATGTTTTGGGCCATGCTGCATAAAATCCACTGCATGCAATCATGCTGCATGGAATCCACTGCATTCAATCATGCTGCATAAAATCCACTGCATTCAATAGGGTTCCATTTCTTCTTCACGATGCCTGGAATCCACTGCATTCAATCACACTGCATGGAATCCACTGCATTCAATCGGGATGCATTTTACCACACTGCTTGGATTACACTGCATTCAATCGCAATGCATAGAATCCACTGCATTCAATATAGATGCATTTTACCACTCTGCATGGAATCCACTGCATTTAATCACGCTGCATGTAATCCATGGAATTTAATCGGGATTCATTTTACTAAGCTGTATGGAATCGACTGCATTTTATCACGCTGCATGGAATCCACTGCATTCAATCGGGATTCATTTTACAAAGCTGCATGGAGTACACTGCATTCAATCACAATGCATGGAATCCACTGCATTCAAACGGGATGCTTTGGGCCATGCTGCATAAAATCCACTGCATTCAATCATGCTGCATGGAATCCACTGCATTCAATCATGCAGCATAAAATCCGCTGCATTCCATAGGGTTCCATTTCTTCATGCTGCATGGAATACACTGCATTCAATCAGGCTGCATGGAATCCACTGCATTCAATCGGGATGCATTTTTCCTCGTTGCATGGACTACACTGCATTCCATCACAATGCATGGAATCCACTGCATTCAATCGGGAAGCTTTGGGCCATGCTGCATACAATCCACTGCATTCAATCGGGATGCACTGGGCCTCGCTGCATGGACTCCACTGCATATAATCGGGATCCATTGCGCCACAATGCATGGAATACTCTGCATTCAATGACGCTGAATGGAATCCACTGCATTGAATCGTGAAGCTATGGGCCATGCTGCATAAAATCCACTGCATGCAATCATGCTGCATTGAATCCACTGCATTCAATCATGCTGCATAAAATACACTGCATTCAATTTGCTGCATGGAATCCACTGCATTCAATCATGCTGAATAAAATCCACTGCATTCAATAGGGTTCCATTTCTTCACGCTGCATGGAATCCACTGCATTCAATCAGGCTCCATGGAATCCACTGCATTCAATGGGGATGCATTCTACAATGCTGCATGGAGTTCACTGCATTCAATCACAACGCATGTAATCCACTGCATTCCATCGGGATGCTTTGGGCCATGCTGCATAAAATCCACTGCATTCAATCGGGATGCATTGGGCTTCGCTGCATGGACTCCACTGCATACAATCGGGATCCATTGCGCCAAAATGCATGGAATACTCTGCATTCATTGACGCTGCATGGACTCCACTGCATTCAATCGGGATGCTTTGGGCCATGCTGCATAAAATCCACTGCATTCAACCATGCTGCATGGAATCCATTTCATTCAATCATGCTCTATAAAATCCAATGCATTCAATAGGGTTCCACTACTTCACGCTGCATGGAATACACTGCATTAAATCAGGATGCATGGAATCGACTGCATTCAATCAGGATGCATTATACCACGTTGCAAGGATTACCCTACATTCAATCACAATGCATCGAATCCACTGCATTCCATCGGGATGCTTTGGGCCATGCTGCATAAAATCCACTGCATTCAATCGGGATGCATTGGGCCTCGCTGCATAGACTCCACTGCATATAATCGGGATCCATTGCGCCACAATCCATGGAATACTCTGCATTCAACGACGCTGCATGGAATCCACTGCATTCCATCGGGAAGCTTTGGGCCATGCTGCATAAAATCCACTGCATTCAACCATGCTGCATGGAATCCACTGCATTCAATCATGCTGCATAATATCCACTGCATTCAATCGGGATGCATTGGGCCTCGCTGCATGGAATAAACTGCATTCAATCAGGCTCCATGGAATCCACTGCATTCAATGGGGATGCATTCTACCATGCTGCATGGAGTTCACTGCATTCAATCACAATGCATGGAATCCACTGCATTCCATCGGGATGCATTGGGCCTCGCTGCATGGACTCCACTGCTTACAATCGGGATCCATTGCGCCACAATGCATGGAATACTCTGCATTAAATCACGCTGCATGGAATCCACTGCATTCAATCGGGATGCTTTGGGCCATGCTGCATAAAATCCACTGCATGCAATCATGCTGCATGGAATCCACTGCATTCAATCATGCTGCATAAAATCCACTGCATTCAATAGGGTTCCATTTCTTCTTCACGCTGCCTGGAATCCACTGCATTCAATCACACTGCATGGAATCCACTGCATTCAATCGGGATGCATTTTACCACACTGCTTGGATTACACTGCATTCAATCGCAATGCATAGAATCCACTGCATTCAATATGGATGCATTTTACCACTCTGCATGGAATCCACTGCATTTAATCACGCTGCATGTAATCCATGGAATTTAATCGGGATTCATTTTACTAAGCTGTATGGAATCGACTGCATTTAGTCACGCTGCATGGAATCCACTGCATTCAATCGGGATTCATTTTACAAAGCTGCATGGAGTACACTGCATTCAATCACAATGCATGGAATCCACTGCATTCAAACGGGATGCTTTGGGCCATGCTGCATAAAATCCACTGCATTCAATCATGCTGCATGGAATCCACTGCATTCAATCATGCAGCATAAAATCCGCTGCATTCCATAGGGTTCCATTTCTTCATGCTGCATGGAATACACTGCATTCAATCAGGCTGCATGGAATCCACTGCATTCAATCGGGATGCATTTTTCCTCGTTGCATGGACTACACTGCATTCCATCACAATGCATGGAATCCACTGCATTCAATCGGGAAGCTTTGGGCCATGCTGCATACAATCCACTGCATTCAATCGGGATGCACTGGGCCTCGCTGCATGGACTCCACTGCATATAATCGGGATCCATTGCGCCACAATGAATGGAATACTCTGCATTCAATGACGCTGAATGGAATCCACTGCATTGAATCGTGAAGCTATGGGCCATGCTGCATAAAATCCACTGCATGCAATCATGCTGCATTGAATCCACTGCATTCAATCATGCTGCATAAAATACACTGCATTCAATTTGCTGCATGGAATCCACTGCATTCAATCATGCTGAATAAAATCCACTGCATTCAATAGGGTTCCATTTCTTCACGCTGCATGGAATCCACTGCATTCAATCAGGCTCCATGGAATCCACTGCATTCAATGGGGATGCATTCTACAATGCTGCATGGAGTTCACTGCATTCAATCACAACGCATGTAATCCACTGCATTCCATCGGGATGCTTTGGGCCATGCTGCATAAAATCCACTGCATTCAATCGGGATGCATTGGGCTTCGCTGCATGGACTCCACTGCATACAATCGGGATCCATTGCGCCAAAATGCATGGAATACTCTGAATTCATTGACGCTGCATGGACTCCACTGCATTCAATCGGGATGCTTTGGGCCATGCTGCATAAAATCCACTGCATTCAACCATGCTGCATGGAATCCATTTCATTCAATCATGCTCTATAAAATCCAATGCATTCAATAGGGTTCCATTACTTCACGCTGCATGGAATACACTGCATTAAATCAGGATGCATGGAATCGACTGCTTTCAATCAGGATGCATTATACCACGTTGCATGGATTACCCTACATTCAATCACAATGCATGGAATCCACTGCATTCCATCGGGATGCTTTGGGCCATGCTGCATAAAATCCACTGCATTCAATCGGGATGCATTGGGCCTCGCTGCATAGACTCCACTGCATATAATCGGGATCCATTGCGCCACAATCCATGGAAAACTCTGCATTCAACGACGCTGCATGGAATCCACTGCATTCCATCGGGATGCTTTGGGCCATGCTGCATAAAATCCACTGCATTCAATCATGCTGCATGGAATCCACTGCATTCAATCGGGATGCATTTTACAAGGCTGCATGGATTACATTTCATACACTCAAAATGCATGGAATCCACTGCGTTATATAGGTATGCTTTGGGCCATACTGCATAAAATACACTGCATTCAATTTGCTGCATGGAATCCACTGCATTCAATCATGCGGAATAAAATCCACTGCATTCAATAGGGTTCCATTTCTTCACGCTGCATGGAATAAACTGCATTCAATCAGGCTCCATGAAATCCACTGCATTCAATGGGGATGCATTCTACAATGCTGCATGGAGTTCACTGCATTCAATCACAACGCATGTAATCCACTGCATTCCATCGGGATGCTTTGGGCCATGCTGCATAAAATCCACTGCATTCAATCGGGATGCATTGGGCTTCACTGCATGGACTCCACTGCATACAATCGGGATCCATTGCGCCAAAATGCATGGAATACTCTGCATTCATTGACGCTGCATGGACTCCACTGCATTCAATCGGGATGCTTTGGGCCATGCTGCATAACATCCACTGCATTCAATCGGGATGCATTGGGCCTCGCTGCATGGACTCCACTGCATACAATCGGGATCCATTGCACCAAAATGCATGGAATCCTCCGCATGCAACGACGCTGCATGGACTCCACTGCATTCAATCGGGATGCTTTGGGCCATGCTGCATAAAATCCATTGAATTCAATCATGCTGCATGGAATCCACTGCATTCAATCATGCTGAATAAAATCCACTGCATTCAATAGGGTTCCATTTCTTCACGCTGCATGGAATCCACTGCATTCAATCAGGCTCCATGGAATCCACTGCATTCAATGGGGATGCATTCTACAATGCTGCATGGAGTTCACTGCATTCAATCACAACGCATGTAATCCACTGCATTCCATCGGGATGCTTTGGGCCATGCTGCATAAACTCCACTGCATTCAATCGGGATGCATTGGGCTTCGCTGCATGGACTCCACTGCATACAATCGGGATCCATTGCGCCAAAATGCATGGAATACTCTGCATTCATTGACGCTGCATGGACTCCACTGCATTCAATCGGGATGCTTTGGGCCATGCTGCATAAAATCCACTGCATTCAACCATGCTGCATGGAATCCATTTCATTCAATCATGCTCTATAAAATCCAATGCATTCAATAGGGTTCCACTACTTCACGCTGCATGGAATACACTGCATTCAATCAGGCTGCATGGAATCGACTGCATTCAATCAGGATGCATTATACCACGTTGCATGGATTACCCTACATTCAATCACAATGCATGGAATCCACTGCATTCCATCGGGATGCTTTGGGCCATGCTGCATAAAATCCACTGCATTCAATCGGGATGCATTGGGCCTCGCTGCATAGACTCCACTGCATATAATCGGGATCCATTGCGCCACAATCCATGGAATACTCTGCATTCAACGACGCTGCATGGAATCCACTGCATTCCATCGGGAAGCTTTGGGCCATGCTGCATAAAATCCACTGCATTCAATCATGCTGCATGGAATCCACTGCATTCAATCGGGATGCATTTTACAAGGCTGCATGGAGTACACTGCATTCAATCATGCTGCATAAAATCCACTGCATTCCATCGGGATGCTTTGGGCCATGCTGCATAAAGTCCACTGCATTCAACCATGCTGCATGGAATCAACTGCATTCAATCATGCTGCATAATATCCACTGCATTCAATCGGGATGCATTGGGCCTCGCTGCATGGAATAAACTGCATTCAATCAGGCTCCATGGAATCCACTGCATTCAATGGGGATGCATTCTACCATGCTGCATGGAGTTCACTGCATTCAATCACAATGCATGGAATCCACTGCATTCCATCGGGATGCTTTGGGCCATGCTGCATAAAATCCACTGCATTCAATCGGGATGCATTGGGCCTCGCTGCATGGACTCCACTGCTTACAATCGGGATCCATTGCGCCACAATGCATGGAATACTCTGCATTCAATCACGCTGCATGGAATCCACTGCATTCAATCGGGATGCTTTGGGCCATGCTGCATAAAATCCACTGCATGCAATCATGCTGCATGGAATCCACTGCATTCAATCATGCTGCATAAAATCCACTGCATTCAATAGGGTTCCATTTCTTCTTCACGCTGCCTGGAATCCACTGCATTCAATCACACTGCATGGAATCCACTGCATTCAATCGGGATGCATTTTACCACACTGCTTGGATTACACTGCATTCAATCGCAATGCATAGAATCCACTGCATTCAATATGGATGCATTTTACCACTCTGCATGGAATCCACTGCATTTAATCACGCTGCATGTAATCCATGGAATTTAATCGGGATTCATTTTACTAAGCTGTATGGAATCGACTGCATTTTATCACGCTGCATGGAATCCACTGCATTCAATCGGGATTCATTTTACAAAGCTGCATGGAGTACACTGCATTCAATCACAATGCATGGAATCCACTGCATTCAAACGGGATGCTTTGGGCCATGCTGCATAAAATCCACTGCATTCAATCATGCTGCATGGAATCCACTGCATTCAATCATGCAGCATAAAATCCGCTGCATTCCATAGGGTTCCATTTCTTCATGCTGCATGGAATACACTGCATTCAATCAGGCTGCATGGAATCCACTGCATTCAATCGGGATGCATTTTTCCTCGTTGCATGGACTACACTGCATTCCATCACAATGCATGGAATCCACTGCATTCAATCGGGAAGCTTTGGGCCATGCTGCATACAATCCACTGCATTCAATCGGGATGCACTGGGCCTCG